>NC_052016.1:62391201-63591201 GCF_015832195.1 Motacilla alba alba
TTTTGTGCTACACTATTTCCATCCAGCTGATTACACTCTCAGAGAAAGAAGTCTCCCATGAGACATGTAAAAACTACACTAAAAGTAGTCAAAAATAATAATCGGGGGATTTTGTTTTATGTTCCTTAGTCAATAGTTGGATTTTTCTTTCCCTTCAGATTGGTCACTACTTACAAACATTAAAGCCCCAAAGTAGACTAAGATCTCTAACTTTCCAGAGTCTGATGCTGGGTTACTGAATGTATGATTGAAAAAATGAACTAAAAATTATCAGCATCCTACACCTGTAGGAAGTGCTTTGGTATTACAGGATTTGTCTCCAAACAGCTCACAGGGGCCAAATTGCTGTTTTTCAGCCTCCTTGGGCAACCAGTGGATTCACTCCTTGGAGAGCTACAAATGATCACTAAGAACTTAGTTTTCAGAAGCAGAAATTTTCTATGCAGAGGTGTCGCTGCCAACTGGAAGAGACTGCTGATGTTACCACAGTTTTTCTGAAATTGCAGGCTACCTTGTACTTGATTCTGCCCGGTAAAATTCAGAAAACAGGTATTTCTACGGAAGGCAGCCGTGCTGCTGGATGTGCAACGCCACGCGGGTGAAGCCTCATCTGGGAGGGAGTGAAATCCCTGCCGTGGCAGTTCCCGGGAGCGTGGCTGGGATGTCCCCCTGCGCTATTCCCTATCCTGTACGGGAGCTGCCGATGCTTCAGCCCTGCCGTGGCCCCCCAGCCCCGATCCTTGCCCCAGCCATAGCCCGGGGGGGATGCTGGCGGGACTCACCCAAGATCCTGACTGTCTGGCGGTGCCCCTTCTCCCGGAGGAGCGAGCTGGGGCCCCGCAGGCGGGTGTTGCTCCGCCACAGCTCGCGGCCAATGAAGCCGTAGAGGACGCTGAGGCAGGTGACGGGCAGCACGAAGTAGCAGGTGGTGACCCAGAACATGGTGGCCAGCAGGCCGGACTGCAGCGCCTGCGGGGTGGGCTTGCACTCGCGGCTGAAGTCGGTGCGGTTGTCGGGCTGCTCCACGCCGACCAGGAAGAAGAAGGGGCTGGCGGAGAGCAAGGCAAAGGCCCAGAGGACGCCGATGGTGGCTTTCACCCGGCGCTTGGTGACCACCACCTTGGCCTTGAGGGGGAAGCAGATGGCGAGGTAGCGCTCCACGGTGAGGGCGGTGATGTGGAGGATGGTGCAGTAGGTGCAGCCCTCGCTCAGGTAGTGCGAGAGGCGGCACAGCAGCTGCCCGAAGATCCAGGGTCGGGAGCGCCAGAGGCGGTAGAGGTCGAAGGGCAGCCCCGTGAGGATGAGCAGGTCCGAGACGGCCATGCTGCCCAGGTAGAGGTTGGTGGTGGTTTTCATGTCGCGGTAGCTGCGGATGACCAGCACCGTGAGAACGTTGCCCGCCACGCCGACCACGAAGAGCCCCAGACAGACGGCCGTGATGGGAACGAGCACCCGCATGGGCAGCGCCAGGCACAGCCTCTCGTCGCAGGGCGGCCACGGCCACGGCCACTCGGGCTCACCCTCGCTGCCGTTCCCGCCGCCGCCGCGCCGCATCCCGCCGGGGGCCGCGCCGTGCCCGGGGCAGCGCCGCTCCGCGCTCCGGCCCCGCCCCGCCCAACGCTGCCCCACCGCGCAGGTACCGCGCCCCCGCCCCGCCCCGCGGGCCCGGCCGGCACGGGGGAGGCAGGGAGCAGGGAGGGGAGAGGGGCGGCGGCGGTGCGCGCACAGGACTGACCACCAGCAGCGAAAAAGAAGGTACTTTTATTGTCCACAGACTCTTAAAGGTACTTTGCTACATCGTTTTATGTATTTTCTATCAGACTATACAGGTTCGTCTTCATGGAGCCCGACGTTGTACAACCGTAAAGTGATATGTTTGGTAGTGTATCTATAGCGTTTTAAAAACTTTAGAGTTTCTCTTTTTCTTTTATTTATTTATTTTTGGAATGTACAGTATATGAGGTAAAATTAAGATTACATTAAAAACTGTCTTCAATGCAGTAATATGCACTGAGGCTCAAATGGCAAATACACTATTAAATGACTATCAAAAATAGGAGCTCATTTGAATTTTACTATGAAAAACGTAAGTCACTGCAGGTTGTCTGCAGTAACAAATTTTACTGTTTTAGACATTCAACCGTAAGAAATCTCTGGGCTGTGACACGCAACCTCATTTGCACTGCCAAACATGGCACTTTTAAGAAGGTTCTAGAAAACATCAGTTATCGCGGTATCCTGCGGGAAGGTATCAGCCTATACGTACAAATGACAAATTAGAAATAAAATGTAAACATACAGTACATTTTAAAGACAGATCGTTCTTGCCACGTGGAGGCCAAGTTCTTCGCCATTTCTTCTTTTTTTTTCTTTAAAAAAAACGAAACTCAGCAACATTATTCTACAGCACAGATCATTGGACGTATAAACAATTACAATACATGCCCGTTCTAATATAAGAGAAATTCTTCAGAGATCTTCAAAGCACAAGACAGAGGTTCCTTTTTTTATTATTATTAAGACTGACAGAAGTGTTTAATACTATTAAAAATGCTAAACTGAACACAACTAGAAGTCATTAATGATCCATTATCTTGTAACTCAAATAAATTAAAAGTAGCTAATTACAAAGTGTATAACAAATAACGTAAGTGTGATGAGACAAGGATTTTTTTTTAAAGATAGTTTCACTACAAGCTTTGTGTCACTGGCAATCATTGACATCTAGCAAGATGTTCAATGGGATACTTGTTAAAATTCAGTCTGGTCATTCAAGAACTCACAAATGCAAGCTCACAAAACATTGATGAGTTATGCAATTGCAAAGTGCTCTAATGCAACATTAACTACATGCAACCAACAATTTGGTACAGTATCCAAAGAGACATTACATTAAACATTAGAATCTCAAGAAAAAAGCAGCTTTAAAGTTTTCTGGTGCAAATTACTACACTTCGTCTTCTGATTTGGTGCCCCAAAGAAAGAAAGAAGAAAAGAAAGAAAGGAAGGGAAAAAAGAGAAAGAAAGATCGAAACAAAACAAACAAAAAAAGGCAGTGCTTATTTCTGGTGGATATGGCAAGTAAATGTTGGGGAAACAGCAAAAATTCAATAATGAATTTTATCTCAAAATTCTGTTGACTAGCTAAAATCAGAGGGCACAGACATCTGTATAAACTGCATCCAATCAAAGGTCAACTTTGGAAACGTGTTTTTCAATTTAAATAACAAATCTAAGAAGGTCTCTCACACTCTCCCTTCTATATTCAGAAGAAGTAAAAGAGGCATTTTTTTGTAAGTAAACACCAAATCCTGGGGGTAAGATAAACCACTTGTGCCATCTCCTTTTAGTCTTTCGAAAACATCTACTTGCAGTGAAGAACTCCACATTTATCAGATAAGAAGCTTCCTTCATGCATACTCTTCCATCCAGTTTATTATTTGCTGCCTGAGAAAAGCCCCTTCTGTTTTTCAGCATAAATCCTGCTTCCCAAATAATTAAGACAAATGAGGAGGTAGAAATACAGCGCTAAATTGCTTTCACAGCATCAGATTAATATTGTGTACAGCACAAGTTTGTTAGTGTAAGTTTTAAATGCGATCTACACATTCTTCCCTGTTATGTTAGCAACCCTTAGAAGTGTGGGCCAGGAAATCATCTTTACACTTGTGTTTACTGGTCAGACCCTTTTCCTTAAACACTGCGTGCCTGCCCCATATCGAGTTTGTACTGCATGAAGGCATATAAAGAAAAGATTATATTCTGTGGCTTGCATTTTAATAACATGTGTCAGCCTACACCTACGAGTAAGCATTTTAAAGTGGCTGAGAAAGTTTGCATCAGTCCCAATGCCGGTGCTAAATGCCTGGTTTTGTAAAAGCAAGAGAACAGAATTACTTTTAGATTATGAGAAAGTAAAATGTAATGGGCAGCATTATAAAATAGATCTCTTTTCTTCACTTTATGACGAAGTACTGAATGATAACAGCAATCAGAATGGAAAAGATAGCAAAAAGTGCAAGGATGACAGCAGCACACACTTGGTCGCTCTGTGACCATTGTGTCCTTGTGGTTTGCACAGTGTCCTTGTTGGTGCTTGCCGGTGGTTCAGTCCTCTGAGAGATGAACAGCACTGGGGCGCTGTAGGGGCCCACCAGGTCCTGGTGACCCGTGGCCTCCTGGCACTGGCGAATGGCACACGCGCGGAATCGGTATTCACAGTTCAGCTGGAGGCCTGTGTATCGGAACGACCAGTCTGGGCCCTTGTAAATCTGGAAATAAGGGGGGAAAAGGGATACTTAAGTAAAAAAGTACTATATATACACACATGTATCTTAGTATGGGTTTGTTTATGGTGAAGGTAACTAAAAAGGATGGCAACTCACCAGCGTTTTCGCCAATGCAAAGAAAAATGGACAAAAAGCTCAAACACTCAATTTAAATACTCGATAAAGTCTCCAGTTATTTTGGTGAAAGACAAGAACTACGCTTGCTTGTGTGGAATGACGAGTACACACCAAATGAACTCTGTCACAAGCCCCAGCCTTCAGGTGTTTTAGTGACCAGTCACAGTGTGATGCAATATACAATATTGTATCATGGGATTTTAGGCAGTTACTTCCATGTCGAGCCGATTCATTAAGTCTAATCCAATCCAATGTACTTTGTTGCAGTTATCTGTATTTAAAATATTATGATTTATCCCAATAAACACCGTATCAGGAAAGCCACAGAATCCTCTTTGTGATTCTTAATTTCATCATATTCCCAAGACAGAGATAACTTGTGAGGGTGCTCTTCAGAGGTGTCTCAGTTGACAGGTTAACATGAGTTCACAATGCTTCACAGCATGGAGTTCCTATTTCAGTGAAATCTAAACTCCAGTTTCTCAAATTAATTAAATTTGCAGCCATGTAAAGGTTCTGTGAAAGCCAACAAAACCTCACAGGGGTGCAGTTATATAGGTAGGGACGTATTGGGTGAGTAGCACAGTGCAATTTGATTACTCTCTTTAAACCTCTTCACCCTCCCACCTCCAAATATCTGGATTTGCTTTATTTAACTGGTAGTACGATACAGAAGTATCACATCATCAGGAGCTTTCCCTACAGTTACCATACTGTTAGACAGTATCCTGAAAATGCACACTAGAAATGTAAAGAAACAGGAAATCCCTTCTGATTCTGCTGTTTGAAGAGCTCTTGCTGTGTCTGAGGCTACTCTTAGAGTTCTCTGACAAGCTGAGATTTATTGGAATCTACAACCTAGAGACTTTTCTCTCTGAGGCAGGGCAGGCCATCGGACGTGCAGCTTCCTCAAAATTCTGCTAATTTGAATCATGCATTTGGGAGCGAGCAAACAGGCCACTGACACACACCCTACTCCAGCTCCAGCTATGCCAGCTAGCAGGGATCACCATCCTCAGCTGCTCATCCCCAGTGCCTTGCCAGAAGTTGCCTTCCCCTCCAGTGTGTCTCCTGGGGTATTTATATGGCTGCTTCCTAACCCCTTTAAGATCTTTGACTGATGTATACAGCTCAAACAGCACATTATTAACTTATTTTGTCTGTAGCATAGAGGGAGCAATGACATGAGCAATTTGGATGACAGATCAGGAAGAAGGAGGAGAGGAGAGTGAAGTTTTGGCAGTGAAATAGCTGCTCTAAGGAACAGCTTAGAGCAGACTTTCAGGCTGTTTATTTTTTGTCCATGTCAAATAAAACTGCCACCACCATGTCTAAGTGTCTTAAAGGCTGTTTTATTACTGTTTACTTCTTGATTGTTCCAATTTTAATTTCTGCAAATCAGTCCTTTCATTTTATTCTAATTTACCACGATAGACTGTTCTGTAGAGGCAAAAACAATCACACACCTCAGTCTACTTTGTTATTGCCATACTCGAAGAGCCAACTTTATTTTCTTGCCCAGATCATTTGGCAATACACAGTAATAATCAAAGGGTGATTTGACTTGGTGTCTAAGAGCAACACATATCACACCTTATGCACCTAATGTTGCATTTACAACATTGAAATTACAAAAAAGACTATTCACATGGCAAGACATCTCGGTTTATGGTTTATCTTTTACTGAAAAATTTAATAAATGGCCATAACAAACACAGTGCTACACTAAAAGCTGTGAAAATATTAAGGCCTGTAATCTACCAAAGCACAGGTGAAACTTATTTAATATTGAACTATAATAAAATTATAATATACTAGAATTAACTGTTTCTGTCCTAGACGGAAAGTTCCTTGGCTTAATAGTATGAAACAGTTTTCAAGCCTAATGTCATGTCAAATACCAGGCAGTTTATAAACTGTGAAGCAAAAAAAAAACCAAACTGGGAAGCAAAATTAGCATTGAATGCAGGATAATTTGTACCTTGGCATTTCAAACTGCTTCTTTGCTCTTAGTGTTAAGAGAACCCTTTGCCCCTTTTCTCCCCAGTCTCAATTCTGTAGCATTAGGTAAAAGATTTCTTTTTGTCAGTTGTTCCATTAGTGGATGGCTTCCTCACCACTTGACGTGTCAAGCTGTATTTAAGTGAACATCAGTGTGACCCAAAGAGGCTGTAATTTAGTGCAGAATCTCCTTCTGAAATGAAGGAGATGGGTTTAGGAGATATTACCTTATATTATTTAGTAACAAAAAGTTACCATGGTGACTAAAACCATGCTGAAACACAGTAAGCTTTACTAAATCTAATCTCAACTGGTTTTACTTAACTAGTTATTACAAACAGTAGTCAAAGAAAACTACAATAATTTAAACACATCCTACCTGTTTGAATTCTGAGTCTTTTCCCACCATGACCTGAAGACAGTAGATCACGGGATCACCCTTCATGGGCTGCAGAACCTCCCATGTGATTTCACAAGTGTGTTCATTTATTCTCTCTATCCTTGGTGCTGAAGGAAGGAAGGATAAAAGTGATGGCTAGCTCTGCTTTCCCCATCACATACTGTCATATTCTAATGACCTTTAAAATGATATATTCTACCTCCTATTTTATCTCAAAGAAACAAAAGATTCAGATTCAAATTTATTCTTCCTCCACTGTTTTCTGGAGCAACAACTAATAATTCCTATAGGCCTCTCTTCCCAGTTTAGGTATCATCCAAGAGAAATCAAATAAGATTTAGTAACTGCAAGTGTGCATCATATACCAGAAAAAAACGAAACAATGCTTAAAATTATTCTAAACATGCTTGAATGCATTTTCACCTTAACTTGCCACTCTCCTCGTAAGCAGGTGAACTAAGTACAAACTTCTTAGGTCAAAGAATGCATAAACCCCAAGTTTTCCATTTTTGGAGTGAATATTTTAGGAAATACATGAAAGGAGCCTTCTCCCACTATCCCCACCTGCACTTAAAAAGGACTTAATAGTCCCAATATCCCAAATACAACATAATACCAAAATCAGCCTGCTATCCTCCCACCCCTCAAATGAAAAAAGAAGCATCCTTACCTTTCAAGGCAGCTGGAACAGATTTGGGAGTAGTGAAAATATATTCTTGAGAAAGGGGACCTTCGCCAGCTTCATTACATGCCTGAATACAAAATTTGTATGATGTTGACTCACTGAGTCTTTGAACCTTGTATGTATGACATGGTCCTCTGTATAAGGATACAAACCTGAAAATGGAATGAGTATCTTATTTTGAACACAGAAAAAGACTTCCGAAGCAGTATTGTCTTGAAATCTGTTCCCATAATTTCCCAGAATCTAATGAAAAGCCCAGAAACACTTATTTCAGAGTTAAACAGTATTCTGGCTGCTATAAAACAGTAAGCTCATTTTCCAGGGGCAAGTTTTTATTTCTCATGTCTTTGAAATAAAAATCTCTTGCACAAAGAACACTACAGATTCTCTCTTACCAAAAATGTTCCAAAGCATTTTAAGAAACTATTTTGCTTTTGAAACAGTAAGAAAAGACAGCAGTTGTATCTCTCAATAAACTGCTTTTTTTTTTTTTTTGCTAGGCCACCTACTCCTCCAACATCTTTAGCTTTTCAAAATTAGGTAACTAGATTTTAGTTTTTTGCCCCTTTGCAACTCTTCCTTACCGCACCTTAAAAAATGTGCCACGGATCCAATTGCTTTTGTACATCATTGTTGGAGATGGGCTCATGCAGACCTGCACAGGAGGGCAGAGTCACACTTGTAGTGCGCACTAAATCTGTTTCTGGGAGTTTTGTACACTGGCCACTGTCCTTCATGTGGCAATTCTTGCACAAACTGATCATGGCAACTCCTGTTTGATTTTCAGTCTTGGTGTCCCCAAGACATAGCACAAATTTCTCTCTTCCTGCAGGGGTTGTCATCTAGCTTTTTCTTGTCTTTTAAAATTGTAACAGATAGTACCTGCACATGACCTAGTCTTTGGGAATGGCAATGAATTTCCTTCCACTTAAATAGTCTAATTTATTTTCCTCCTTACAGCACAGCAATTTCACATAGTGGATCTCTTTAATCTTTTTGTCAAGCTAAAGCTGCTCATCAGACATGGCAACACTTTGTAGCAGTATTGCTTATTTTACCATTTGGGCAAGGGTTCTTGCTGTACCACCTCAGCTGACATTCTATTTTACATGAGACAAGGAATCCCTCAAAAAAAATTGTATTAATTTCCACTAAAACAAGTGCCTGTAAGGCAACAGGGAGTAAAGCATTCATCCCTTCCAATATTACATATATAAAATTCACAACACTGTTACTTGTTACTTTGACAAAATATTTAACCAAAAGTGAGGGAGAAAAGCGTGCTGGTACAAAACACAGCATTAAACTCTTCATGTTGAACTGTAAGTAAAAAACAATGAAGTTTTTTATCTTGTACTTCTCAGCACAGAACATTAGAGCCCCTCTTGCCTTGCCAGAAGAGACGACCTCCTACATCTGCTGTAAATTCACCAAAACATAAAGGAATTTTGCCCTTTGCTGCCATCTCCCAAGCATCAGACCACAGCGACACTGGGCAGATTTAAACAATTCTAAAACCAACCTTCCATTCTTATCCTCCATTTGAAGGTGGTACTGGATGGAGTCAGTTAATGCTTTCGCAGTTCCCTCTCCCCACTTCAGCTTGAGAGTCTGAGAACTGTATGCAGCACATTCCAGGCGAGGTGGATCCGGGGGGAGAGGCTTTGTTTTCAATTTTATGGTGTGGCTGAAAGGACCCGCTCCAAGACTATTTAGGGCTTGAATTCGTACCCTAGCATTTGGAAAAAGAGAGAATAAATTAACTTGAAATTAGATTCTAAAAATAACTGCCATTAAGTAGAGAATAATGGTACTATCTACAATAAAGACTTTTATGAATATTATGCTTTGATAGACTGTCAAGAATATGCAGGTGCGTCACTTTTCGTAGATTTTAAGGAGCCGGCTTGATTAGAAATAAAAATATTCAAAGCATATTCACATTAGTGAAAAGATGCAAAAGCTCTGTGAGTTATTTTAAGAGCGGTCCATCTTTCTGACTGTGCAGGCCTTGAACCAAAATTTTGATAGCCA
The DNA here is from genome assembly GCF_015832195.1 of Motacilla alba alba. Classification (NCBI taxonomy): domain Eukaryota; kingdom Metazoa; phylum Chordata; class Aves; order Passeriformes; family Motacillidae; genus Motacilla; species Motacilla alba. The sequence continues at coordinate 62,400,728 of NC_052016.1, forward strand.
CATTGCAGTGATGAGGGAAGGTAAAAAACACCCACCCCAAAGAGGGGAAACCATATCTGTGACTGTTTTATCAGGTGAGATCAAGGAGACATTTTTATGGACATTTCTGAACAGATCCTATTCGTGTGAAAATAAAGTGATGGTACCCAGCCATCTCTTTTGCTGTTTCCACCAGTAACACATCTCTGGGCACTTGCAAACACAAGCACTCCTGGGTCTGCCTGCAAAGCGAGAGGCGAAAACCAGAAGTCGCCAAAGGACACACAGCTAAGGAAGTTGTAGAACTTGATACTCAGGGATAAGGTAGGGTTTTGTTTTTTTCTTCTTTGATACTTCAAGGAAGACAATATACATTAGAATTGTAAGTAAAAATTAAAAGACTTAGCTAAGAAATTTATTTCTGAAAAGGAAAAAGCAGAAAACAGAGGCTCTTTACGTATTTCACAGGTAGCCACAGGGAACAAAGTGTGTCTGATTTAATTTTGCAGACTTAACATTTGCTTGTCCAAAATAGTATCTAGGTAACTGGAAAAAAGTAATCACACTAATTGAATTCTGAAATAGTCAACCACACAGCTGCAAAATGTGGAAACACAAATGTGTACGCAGGCTAAAGAATAAATATTTCTCCTTCACTGCAGTAATTTTAACATTATGCTAATTTATTACAGCCCAGAACTAAGGTTAATGCATGCAATTTTTCATTTGCACAAGGAGTTGACAATGTATTCTATTAAAAAAACATATGTGGGCAGAAGTATAGACCTATCTCTGCAATGGAAATGACTCTTTTTTTCAGTCTACTGACACACAGAGCAAGAGCTCTTCAGATTGCCAGCATTATTGTTAAATAATTGTAAGGCACACAGAAACACTGTATTCTCACATAAAGCCATAAAACAGTAATTAAGGATTCAGAAAATTGCGTAGCCACATCATATCCTAATTATACTGAAATCAGAGTGTGTTAAAAGTCTGACTTCAGTGGGACTGCCATTCTTCTTTTACATTGAGGACATGTTTTTGTAACAGGGATGTAGTGCCTTCAGGCAAAACTAGTGATTTTTGCATTTATATTTTTCAGTAACCCTTGGACCCTTATAACCCTTATAAGGGATAATTTCAGCAAATAAAATTCTTCAACATGGATGCATAGTTTGCTGATTTGTCAAATGGATACTGTTCATGCTGACTTCCACTTTTTCTGCAGATAAAGCACTGCAAGTTGCCATGAGCTGCTATTAGATCAGACCGGGCATAGTCCTTCCTTGGATGGATTTTACCTTTTCAAACAGAGAGGCAACCAGTCCAAAATCAGTTATGAATCTGAATATGTGATGTGAATTCAGTTAAATTGACACATTAACCAGACAGATACAATGATACTGCAATAAACTAACATAAATTATTTTTGGAAGAAAATAAAAATAGCATGTCTATTTATGATGATCATCATTACAAAACTTCTTTTTGCTCCGTGGCTGTGCACTAATATGTCTCTGAGAGTAATAATGAAGACAAAAAAAACCCCAAGGAAACAAAGCATCTGGTCTTGTGCAAGAAACAGTAGACTGCCAAGTAGCTGTACATCACATACCTGTAGGTAGTATCTGGCTGTAAGCCATCTATAATATAGGTCAGATCCTTCCCAACAGTTATTGGCTGCTTATCTCCAAAGTCTATGCTGTAGCCGAGGATTTCAGACCCATGGTCACAAGGTTCTTCCCAGCTTATAGCAAGGCATGTGGAAGGAGAATAGTGTGGACTTTCAACTTGATCTTCACTTAGTCCACGAAGACAGGTCACAACTGCAGGCACAGAGGCTGGAGTCATACATGCCACTACTTCACTGAAAGGGCCCGCACCTGCAACATTCACCGCCTGCAATTCCAAAGCAGACCATGTTTTTATTGCAGAGTCAATTCTTGTTTCTAGATTTCATTAACAACAGTTTTACATCTTTACCTGAACCCTGCAATAGTATATAGTGGCAGGCAAAAGCCCTTTCACTTCACAGCTGAGCCCAGGCCCACAATAGGAGATTTGCATGCATCCTTCCACACCGCCCCACTCCAGTCGATACTCCGTGACATCAGCTCCATTACTTACTGGTACCTTTAAAATGGATATCAATAATTAGAAACTAAATATACTGATATAAGAAAAAAAAACAATCAACAAAACTCACCACATCTATATTTTGTTTTTGTTCCAGAGGAGTCTTACCCTCCCATTTCTTTGCTGATTTTTAATTTAATACAATAAAAATAACAGGCAGAATCTGATATAAACTTCAGAAAGTTAACTAAGACAATTGCAAACACAAAGTCCTGGACTGCTACAAAAAAGTACAGGCTGAGGAGCAAAAATAAAAAAAACCCCTGTGTGTCCTGGAGAGAAAGTTGAATAAGAATCAGCACTCTATGTCTGATGAAGGTTAACTACATATTGGCTGTATCAGCAAATGAGCAGCAAGAAGGGTAAAAGGAATACGCAGCACTCGTGCGGTTGCATCTTCAGTACCATGTCCTGTCTTGGGATCCCCAAAAGGAGATGGACATTGACACAATGGAGTAGGTCCAGCGAAGGGTCATGAAGCAGGAGTGCAACACACAACAAAAAAGTAAAGTTTACTTGATAACCAGGTGATCTACCTAAGGGAAGATCTTACTGCTGCCTTAAATTACTTACTGGGAGGGTACAAATGACATTTGTACATTATGACACAAGTTTTTTGTGAAGATAACGTAGTGCCAAGACAAGAGTCATGACTTGCATTAAAGGGTATTTTGACTAGACATTAAAAAAGAAATCCTACAGAATGAGAGTTTACCCAGACAGTTTTACTAGGCTGAAACATCTTCATTCTTGGAGATAAATAAAATTTCACTGGGAAAGACCCTCAGAACCTGAACCTATCTGAATAGAAGGTTGAACAAAATGACATTTAGAGGTCTACTTGTGCCTTAATTACTATGTCACTCTGTACACAGACATCTAACATCACGCAAATTAACTCTACCTGAATGTTTTATGGTATTTTTTAAAAAAGGCTTTGCCTTGTAGATATTTATCTCTGACATTCTTCCAGTAGGAAGCATGAACACTACTTTCCTGGTGAAACAGGTGATTTTTTTTTCTGTACAGTTCTGTAACTCAGATACTTCACCCCATCTCTAAGCCACTAAAAAGCTGAGTTTAAAGAGTATTTCCAGATAGAATCTTTCTTTTTACAAGCTTAATTTTTTATCTATTGCATTTTTTTAATCAGCTACCTAAATACTATGGGTTTATAGGAAGTCTATGAGGCTTTTGCTACATTATTACTGATGTAATTATATAAAACTAAATCAGATTATAAAACCAAGAAGTGCACAATAATCTATTGTATTATGTGGATACATTGTCTCCAAGGAACTATAACTATGTTAAAGAAAAATTTTAAGATGAGAGTGCATCACTCAGAAATGCAGAGCAGCAGCTGTGGCAAAACTTTTAAACAAAAGAACACAGTAAGATCCAGCACCTGCAGCCTGCCAACCTACTGCTGCCTTATAATGGCATGATTAATGACTAAGGTTTTACCTACTGGATAATCAGGTAAGTTAGCTCACAAATAAAGTGATCAAAACCACAGTATTAGACTTTTCAAGCTGAACTCAAAAATGCAGAAGACCATTATGTTAAGACCGGTGTTAGCAGCATTCTTACCTCCCACGACACCTGAGCACAGGCAGCAGATCTGCATGCCACTTGAGGGGGCTTGCACTGATCTGGAGGTCCAGGTGCTGTAGTTATTTCACATTTTTCTGAGTAAGGTCCAAACTATTAAAGAGGGGAGTTGATACAATTACATTGTAAAAATGAAATTATTACTTTTTAAAAAACAGTTTACCATAGTAGGGACATGTAATAACAGCCTGAAACTTTGTATTACTTCTTTAAAAAATAAATTTATCTGACTGTGGATTCAAGATTTATTTCAGTATTTGACTATTCTCCAGAGCAGCTATAAATTTTTTTTCACTTCAGCAAATGCAATGTGAATAAATTTGACACTTCAGACTCTTGGGAAAACCAGGGAAGTACTATCCAAAGCCTTATTCTGAAGTTACATGATGGCTGCACTGGAACATAAACCAATTGGTACTGCCTATTTACACCTATGTAAAAGAAATAAAGGATTAAAAAACTGCTGAGCTATAAACCATTCTTTGCAGGGTGGAGGGAAGATAAAAGTTAGGATAGTGTTTTAAAGGCTTAAGCTGCAGACCTCTCCACAAAGTGTCAATGCACCCTGACAGTTTTCAATGAAGTGTACATTATTGAACAAATCAGGACTTTGGGTACATAACTAAAAGGTTTGTTCTACAGCAACAATTGATTTAAACATATTTACTACTCCAAAAAGGGAAAATAGTCTTGTATATGATAGAACATGTACTCAGAAGTTAAACTAAATATAAAAATGGAAAGTCAGGAAACACTCATTATTATGTTCTGAACATCAACAGCTGTAAAAATAAAGGTCAATCAATTTACAAAGCAGTATACAAAAAATAATTTGCTACCTTACTTCACATGAGAATAGTGAAGTTGTAATAGGGCTTTAATAAAGTACTTAGCATTTCCTAATGATTTCCTAATATTATTTTTCAGATAAAAGACATAATTAGCTATTTTCTCTTCCCTTCATCTAAAAATCCCCTTCATTATAAACTGATGTTTAACGGTCTGTTCCCACAAAACAATAAGCTGTGTGACCCAAATGACTCTACATTTGGAAATCCTAATTTTAAAATTACTGTTAAATGCTTCATTAATAGTGATTCACACTGCCTCCTTACCCCAGCCTTGTTAGCTGCTCTCAGTCTGAAGCTGTACATCCTCCCTGGAAGAAGGCTGCCCACTGTGCACTCAACATCAGAACCCTGGTAAACCTCTCTGTGTTCATCGCTTTCTGCCTGAAACATTTCCAGACCATAACAGGTAATGGGTGAACCACCATCTACCTGAGGCGGTCCTAGAAATAAGAAAGAAAGAAAAGCTTATTTAATTTTAACACACTGGGACACATTTGGATCCCTTACAATCTCTAACACTTGTAATAAAATTACCCCAACGCAGCTGAATTTCTCTTGCTCTTGGTCTACCCTGTAGCCTTGGAGGCTGGCATGGACCAGGAACCACTGCTGGTGTCTGCACCAGTAACGAATCAGTTACCTAAAAAAGAAAGAAAGAATAATTAAGTTATCCAGGCCAAACCTAGAACTATCAGTTATGCCATAAGTAAAGGCAAATACCTGAGTCAGAAACAAGATCATCCCCTTTTTTAATTACATCTTCAAATATGTGAGGATACCGAAGTGATCTGGTATATATTTCTCATAATATAAACCACGCCAAAATAATCACACCATATGCAAAATTTACTTTTGTATTTTGGTACACATGCAAGGAGTAGAATTAAAACCAGTGGTTAATTATCAGTACAAACCTAGTACAGATGCTTGAAATATGACTTATTCAATGTAAACTCAATCTATTTTGCATCAGACTGCAGTTTAATGATTGCTAAACACTTACTCTAAGGGTTGTATACTTTCCATGGAAAAACCTCTCAGAAAGCGTAAGTGGGCAGAAGTGTCAATCAGAGAGATTAAAAAAAAAGATATTTCAACTTTTTCATTGATTAGCAATACCTAATAAGCGACAAGTTTCCACCTCTGATTTGAAGTTTGGGCAAAAATTACCTAAGAACGTAACACATGCAGCAGATGGCATTGACTGTTCTGGATGCAGACAGAAGTGAGCAGAGACAATGGGGGGTTATTAGCTTCAGCTTGATACAGAACAAATAAGAAGTTGGATAGCCTTTAGGTTTACAGAAGAAATGAATCTCAGAATCTCATTTCACAACTGGTTTCTTCGTGTGTTTAAGAAAGAGTGGACTGGATGATCTGCTGCTTTTCAGCTTGTTTGAATATATTGTTGTACTGAACAACTGCTGCTACTTAAAAGTTATGCATAGGTTCATCAGAAGCTGCAGAAGAGTTAATGACATTTTTCTTCACAGATCTTCTGCTTATTTCTGACACCTTCAGAAAGTATAAGGACTTTATGTAAATTACTTTCTCTTTGCTACTCAAGGTTAATTCTAAAATCATGGGGCTGGGCTGTAGGAAAGTACAGAACAGAAGCCTCCAAAGACTTGTGGACTGGGAAAGCACTTCAAGCCAAGCCAGCATTGAAGAAGTCCAGATTTATTCTTAAGGCAAGGTGGATGTAGTCAAGGTTATCTCTGCAGGAGACAGATTCTATGTGGAGGAAGAGCACATATATAATCACGTTGCAAGGCAGGGCTGGACTGAAATCACACACATCAAGAATGGAAGGCTTTAAGATTTTTGTGAGAGCAGCTTGACAGTAAAGCCCTTCTGGAGGCATGCAGAGAGCCAGGGCTGGCTTTGTTACACTTGTTGCTGAGAAGGGAGAGCAAATACAGCAAGACACTTTGGCACTGGCAGCTGAACTACACCATAGAATTGACAGTGCACATGGGTGTGTGTGTGTGTTATGTGTGTAGAGGAGAATAGTATGAGAATAGTATGGCACAGCAAATTGTTTGGGAATACTGAAAAGTAGGGCAATGTAAACATTTTAATTGTGCTTGAGAGAGCACGGACAGCATAACCCTGTAAAGCCTGAGTGAAGACTTCTTCCCCTGCCTGCTGGGGTAACTTGGCTACTCAGACAAGGTACTCCACTGACTACACGAAATACATTAAATTCATAGAATCACAGAATCTTCTGAGTTCGAAGGGATCTACAAGGATCATCAAAGTCCAGCTCCTGGCCCCAAGACAGCCCCAAGAATCACACTATGTGAGAAACCATTGTCCAAATGCTTTGTGAACTCTGTTATACTTGATGCTGTGACCAATTCCATGGGGAGCCTTTTCAAGTACCCTTCTTAAACTGCTGTATTGGGTTAGGCCTTAATAAATGACATTGTATAAATGTATCACATAGGAAAAGTATCTGTTTCTGTAAATAAGACTATGATGTCAAACAAAATATATCAGGGAAGAATATTCAGATATTTTTCTTTAACAAATGAGCAGAAACTCAAACCACTGTGCAGCAGTACAGGAACTTCTCGGAGGTTCTAATTATGGCTATTAGGCACTTCTGCACAATATTTGCTTAAATATCTACTGGACCAGATTTTCTTACAGAGAGAAATTTTATTTAATAAAAATATTAGCTGATATTACCGTGCTTTGTCCTCCTTCCCCAACGCAATATACACGTAAGCGATAGGAAGAGCCCGGATTTAGTCGGTCACACACATGTTCCCTAGCGGCTCCGCTGTATATTGTATCCCACTTGTTTCCTGAAAGGTTAGGAATAAGTGTGCAGTGAACCAAAGTGGAATTTGCCACACTTCATACCAGCCACAGCAGGTATCCTAATTTCACTAAAATAAGTGTGTGCCTGATGTTTATTAAAAAAATAGAAACTGAGACCGCTTTGAATTTCCTGGAAGATCCTATAATTGCATAAAGATAGTTTCTTAGGTGTAGATCAGCTGAAGTGAAATAGCTTCCTTATTTGGGATTCACCTTAACTAGAAAAGAACTTCCTGGGTCAGCAAGCACATTCAACATCATAACCAAATAAACAGGAAAGATACAAAAGTAAAATTTTTCATGGAAAACAAGCTTCAAATTACATTATCATTTTGCAGGCTGTAACTACAGTTTACAATTGGTGAAGTTTGTTCCTGTTTTCCTGAATGGCCAAGAACCACATGAAACTCTGATTCCATTATGCGCTACTCTTAAATAAGAAACTCTTGAGCATTCTGTCTTTCTTTTTAAGATCTTAAGCAGGGAACCTGGGGACTTTTAATTGAATCTCCAACAACTCAATACACCACAGAATTTAGAAGGCTGGGAATGAAACATAATGCACAGCTCACTAAATTTGCATGAAAGGCTTGGGTGCATCATTCCAAAAGTGGCTTAATATGGACATGTGACAGAGAAAGGAAAGCAACAGACTAACAGCCTGAGAGGGCTCCCATCATATCTGGGGGCACTGCTCTGTCTTAATCTGATACAGCACTGAAGAAGTTTAAACTTTCATTTTTGATGTAACTGTGTTTCTGAACTCAATAAGGCTACTTAACTAGATTTTTAAATAATTTAGCAGGATAGGTTTCTGTCCAATTTAGAAATACTGTCAGTTTCCTTTCTGTATGAAAGGACAAAAAAGCAAATAGCAGAAAGTTACCCCAGCTGCATCATTGTTCTCTTTTAATAGTGACAAATGGAGTACAAGCCTTTCTTTCATCTGCCACGTAGACAACGAAGCTACATGTCCCTGTCTTCTTGCCCTAAAATGTCTGAAATATATAATTTCATTTCCAAAACTGAATAGACCTAATTAGTAAGTTAAACAAAAAGCATCTCTTGCGTCACAGAATTTTGTGGCATCTCTCTTTTCTAAATCAGAGAACAAGAACTTCTTGTGTACAAGCATCAAAGTGCCTCTATTTTCTTTTTGATGTCAGTCCCTGGCAATAACTTTCCCAGTCATAATACACATTTTATCCTTCCCACATGCACATAGAGACAGGAAAAAAAACCCCACACAAGTGAATGCCAATGTATGATCCTAATACTTACCACTTAAGCCTTCAGACATTTCCACAACATATGTATGTATTGCTGCTCCCCCATTGTCTTTTGGTGGATCTATAAAAAACAGCAATATTCCAACTAAGTAAGGTAAATGACTTTATAGCTTTTGGGGAGGATTTCCTAGTGGCAAAATCAACAGACAGCTGGAGATGGGTGCTTATTTAGACAGAGAGTGTACTAGTCCAGGGCAGCAGCAAATCGCTCGAAGTCCTGCTGTGTGAAAGCCACACACAGTGGCTTTCAGTGTTCAGCCCTTCTGAGCACTCTACACAGGAGAAGGGACAAGGAAATCACCACTGGGAGATGCCACAACAAACATTTCAGTCTCAAGTGGCTGAGTATGGATTCAGGGACATAGCCTCTAATGGTCCTGTAATTTGGACTGCAGACTGGAAAAATTATCATATGGATTTGTATATAAAAATATTTTGAAATTATTTAAGGACAGGATTTCAAAAACCTAAATATTTTGGAACAGAATAGAATAGTCAAGAGCTCTACACTGAAGACATCTCTTAACTTCTAATATATCACTAGAAATTGAACGCACTACCCTCCCTGGTACAGTATTCATGTACAACATACAAATCTACAGACCTTTCTTTGACATATAATCCTAATACTATTTCTCAAAGATGACTTAGAAAACAGCAAAATTAAAGTAATGTGAAACAACATTTTGAAATAAAAATGTATATAAAATATACAAATACAAAGACAGCATTATACTTCAACATGGAAGGGTATTCCTGCCCAAACATCACATTATGCCTGTGCTAGATGAAATTATGTTAGCTCTTAGGCAAGGGTTATGTATCATAAAATGCCAGCTAAATAAAATGAGACTTAGATGGCAGATAGCACATTTTTGGTTGGAAGGAAATTATTCCAAATGGAAAATAAAATTGTCACAATAATTACCACATAGAAAGAGCATCACTGTTCCAAATAAAGACTATTAACAGTTTTACATTTAAATTGATATTTTAGGTATCTTTTGATGTACAAATCAGATATTATCAATTACTTTATACATTATGCATCATACACAAAAGATCAAGTATCAGGTCCGGATGTAGCAAAGCACTCTGTGAAGATACAAGGCTGGACCTGCTGACTCCTATTTGTACTCTACAAGTAAATTTCTTATTACTGATGCTAAAGAATTAAACACATCATTAAATGGAAATAGGTAAGAAGTGACAATAAATGTAATATTTTACTGTTTGATTTTCTGCTAAAGTACTGCATGGCATAGTACTGTTTAACCTTCTCCTATTTTACAGCACAAGGCTAAAATTCCTGAGCTTAAGGAAAAATTTCTCAACATCCTTAGCGAATAAAAATTTATTTCTCAAAACCAAATAGCTTGAAGATACAGGTTGAATTTCAATCTTCTCTTTCAGTAAGAATCCAGAATGTCATGCACCTACTTTTTGTGCCAGAGAAACAGAACTTCTTAGTCCATCAATTAATCACACTTTTTAAAGTGTAGCAGTCCTCTGCAATAACAGTCCCTATCACAATTAGCGTATTATTCTTCCCATATAATTAGCTGTACTGCCACACTAAGTATTTTGAGACAGTATTTTCAATATAAATGGATCATAATGGCTGAGTTGACTGAAGTGTTACTAAAGTAAAACCTGACCTTCTGTATAAAAAATATTTTATATATATAATATATATTAAAAATACAGAAGAAATACTCTAAATAGAGCTGGAAAACATTCTTACCCCAGATTATTTTAAAACTCTGTGCATGAATTTTTCCTTTCACTGTGGGTTTTGAAGGTACTCCAGGTTTGTCTGGACAAGTAATGTACTCCACTGTCTCACTTGGACTGCTTTTCCCTTCTGAGTTATAAGCAATGACCTGCAAATATATATGAAATACTGTAAACCCATTGGATAGTGGTATGCTATTCACTGTTTATGGCAAGGACAAATTAATTTATATTGCATATACAGACACATAATAAATTAACACAAAAACTAAAGTTATTATATACATTCATTTTACATTTTCCTTAGTCCCATAGTTAGACAATCACTATACTGAAAATATAAATGCATGCAAATTGCCAGAAAAAACCAAATCCTTAAAAAAATTCCTCCCATGCTAGTATAGCACCTTCTTTTACATAAATACTTAGACAGAAAAAGTATTTATATGGGTAAGTTGTATTAACAACAGCAAAGGGATTTTATAAACTCTTCAGTCCCAAGAATCATTATGGAAAAGGTTGTCATGAAAGTCATGTGAAGGACAAGAAATTATATTTGTCAAGGGTAAATCATGTTTAACAAACCTGAGTGCTTCCATGATGAAACAATTTGCTTAACAAATGGGGACATCATCTAGCCTAATTTTAGTTTGATCTCCACAACATCTATGTCGAGAAGCTGGTTAAGATAGAACAGATGGACCACAAGATGGCTGTAAAAAACTTGACAGAATGCCAAGCTCAAATGGTGTTGGCTAATGGTTTGAAGAAAAATTAGCAGCTGCTCATGAGTGGATTTCCTCAGCAGCCAATCCAATGTCAGATTGTATTCGTTATCTTTAGAAGTGATCTGGATGACAGGAGTAAGTGATGCTCCCAGATTTGCATATAGCACCAAACTAGGAGAAGACAAACATATGCTGGAGGGAAGAGCCATCATACAGACTTTGATAGGCTGAAATATCGCATGAACAAGAACTGTTTGAGCTTTGGACAAAGATACCGTCTTGCACCTGAGATGGAATAATCCCAGCACCAGTGCAGTCTGGGGTCTGACTCTAGCCAGTTTTTCTTTTTTCAGCTCTGCTGAGAAGGACATTGGCATTTGAGTAGGAGCAAGCCAAATTAATCAGCAAAGCATCTCGGCAGTAGCAAAACCAAATTTTTACATGGGCTGCATCAGCAAGAATTTACGCAGCACAACAAAGGATTTAATTATGTCACTTTACTCAGCACTTTTAAAACCATGCTTGGAATACTGTGTCCAGTTTTGGTCCTCCCAGTTCAAGAGACACTGGGAAACTGGAAAGAGTTCAGAAGAGGGCCAGCATGATGATCAGAGGATTAGAGAACCTAACATCAGAAAAAAGCTTTGTTTTATTCTGCCTGAGTAAAAAGAAGTTTCATTGGGAAGGATCTAATCACAGCCTTCCAACATCTAAGAGACAGTTACAGAAGAGATGAAGACATTGCCTTCCAAAGGATCTGTAATGACAGGACAAGAGCCAGCAGACACAAAGTGAGTTAGAGGAAATTCTAGCTGGATGTAAGAAAAGAAATTAATTACCATTAGAACAGACAGCCCAAAGAAGTGGTTGAATCATCCTTGCTGGAGTACCAAAATCTCAGCTCAACAGGGCGGGGACAGGGTTGAACTGCCTAAGATAAGGCCTGGCTTTCTATACAAATTTGACCCAGATGATCACTAGGAGTCCCTTCCAACCTAGACTTTTCTGTGATTCTAGGAAAACAAATTCTTGCTATTCTTTACTTTGTAGTTTAGTTTAGTAAAAAGCTAAACCACCTAGGGAAAAAAAAAAGGAAAAAAGAAAGAGGTTTTTTCAGCTTTTATATCTGTTTTAAAAATGAGAAGAATCTAAATGATAGCAGTGATGTTAGTAGACTGAGAAGAGGAAATGCAAGCTAACATGTCTCTCAGACATTAAGTCTCCCAATACAGTTTACAGGATTAATAATCATCTGGTTGTCTTTGTGCCCTTACAAATCAAGTTAAACAGGCAGTTAGCATTTACGTATTATAATAAGGTTTCCAATGGTTATAAAGCTTCTTTCAAAAGCCTTAAGGAATATTACTACTAATTAAGTCTTTCCCCTGTATAATAAAAATTAAAGACCTGATCAACATAACATTTGCTTCTCCTTTATGCTTCATGAATGCGTGAACAGACTTCTGTTTATTGTTTTGCTAATAAAAATAGGGTATAAACATTGGAGTTTATTTTAATGAGAAACTTAGGATGTTTAAGTAACTATACATTTAATAGTAATGAATCATGTGTAGCCTTACTTTCAAAGGAAGACTATGTTCATGTCCTGCAAAAGCTAGTTTCAAGAGAATTAGCTATTATTTAGTTCATGTGTAGCCATAACAGTGCTAGAAACACACTGCATATTTGAAATTATTTAAATACTAAGTTATGCAAAAATCCCAACAAAATCATATTCAGAAGTGCAAAATATCATCTGAAAAGGAGTACTTACATGCTTCAGTGTTAACTCAAAACAAATCAATCAATGCTTAAAATGTTGTCATTCATATTGCAAAGAGAAGCTATTCTTCAACCGTTCCCAATTCTTCCTTAAGTATTTTACTTAGTATTCTTCCTTAGTATTTTAGGTGCATGTGTGACAATAGCTATCAACATTTTTCACTTGCAGACAGATGAGGTTATTATGACTGTGCCTCAAGTTGCACCAGAGGAAGTGTAAATTGAATATTAGGAAAAATTCCTTCACAGAAAGAGCAGTCAGGCATTGGCAAGGCTGTCCAGGGAAGTGGTTGAGTCACCGCCCCTTGAGGTATTTCATAGATGGGCAGATATGTTGCTTAGGGACATGGTTTAGTGCTGGGTTAAGATTTGGACTTGATCTTATAGGTCTTTGCCAACCTAAATGATTCTGTGATTCATACTGCGGGACATGTCTTTAGTTTTGTTCCAAAACCCAAGCAACTATTCAAGTGTAACTCAGAACATAGAATAGTCCAGGCTGGAAGAGACCCGAAAGATCATCTGGTCCAACCCTTCAGGGCAAAGTGAGCCTAGGTGAGATTATCTAACACCCTCCCCAATCATATTTTGAAATCATCCAGTGACGGGGATTCCACCACATTTCTGTTTCAGTGATTACTTGATCTCACTGTGGAAATTTTCTTTACTATACCAAGATGAAACCCCTTCCAGTGCACCTTGCAACTCTTGTCCCTTGTCATCTCAAGGTGGCTCCCTGTGAAGGGAGAACCTCCCCCCTCTCTGTAGTCAGGATGTAAGTACTGGCAAACTGTGATGAGGTCCCTCTCAGCCTTCTCCAATGAGAAAATATATAATTCCTTTAGACTTTTATTATAGGGCAGCTTCTCCAGCCCTTTTATAATTTTTGTGACTCTCCTTTGGACCAACTCCCACTCTACCTGTATTTTGTGAATTGTGTGGATCAGAACTAGACACAGTTCTCCAGGTGTGATCTGACACAACCTAAATCCAGGGAAGATCTCTTATCTCTGCCAGCAATGCCACTGCTGAGTCAGCCCAGGATCCAGTTTGCCTGAAGGTCCCTTTCAGCAAGGCTGCTCCTAGCCTATAATAGGTTCCTTGGTTATTCCAGGCCAGGTGCAGAACTTTGCACTTGTCTTTATTAAACTTCATACTGTTTTTGCTACCTCACTCTTCTAGCCTGTCCAGGTGCTTCTGTAAGATAGCTTTGCCTTCTGATGTGTTCATCTGACCACTCCATGTGGTGTCACCAGCAAACTTGGTGAGGGTGCTTTCAATCATCAAGATCAGTTGTGAAAATGAACAGCATGGGGCCTCCTATCCCTAGGAGTTCCTAATTCAGACAGGCTGCCAGCCTGACTAGGAACCATTGATCACCACCCTCTGAGTGAGGCCTGTTCTACTCCCTCATCCTGTGATCTGGGGTCCAGTTATGCTGATAAGGCAGAGGCAAAGAAGGTACTGAGAACTTCTGCTTTACTGGCATTATCAGTAACTTGCCTCTCTGCCCTATTTAGAAATAGCCTCTGTATGTGTTCCCTGTGCTTCTACTTCTCACATATCTGAAGAAGCATTTTATGTCATTCTTGTTATCTTTGGCCAATTTCAGTTCTAGTTGATCCTAAGCCTTTTTTTACTTCAACTCTGCCTGTCCTGGCAAGTTCTTGTAGTCCTTGGTGGCTATTTGATCATCTTCCCAGGACCAGTATGCTGTTTCTACCTTTTAACCACACCTAAAAGCTCATAGTTTGGCCAGACTTCTTCCTGAACTAAAAGTTTAGCCCTCAAGCTTATTAGAACAGGCTCAGCACCACGGTAATATGGATGACTTCCTAACAATTTTTTTTTTTAATCAGGGCTGCTCCTTACCCAAACACCTTCATTGTGTTTACTATCAAAGAACCCATAGCTACACTAAGTAATATCACCCATGTACTACCTGAAACAACCCAGCCAAATAAAAAACCCTGGCTGTTAAAAATAAGTACTTTTGACTTGGAATTTCAAGATACTTGCAACTGCGTTACACCCTTACAGAGGTTCTTATCGCTTCAGCAGAAACAATAATGCAGGTGTTCAGCTGACAGTTTTAAGAGATTGAAATTGTCAGAAACTGGCATCAAATTCAGTTTTCCTTAAAAAAGGCCCTCCCCACTTCTGAGTCAATCTCAAACTAGTCTGGTGCCCAAACATATGAAAAAAATCTTACCCTAAATTTGTATTTTGTACTACGCCTCAAATTCTTCACCGTGTAGGTAAGATCATCACCATCATATTTTGGCTTGAAACCATATCCCTGCAGAATTAAATAAGATTATTTGAAACATTATCTTTGCAGACCAGAGAATCTAACATACTTCATACAAATAAATTACTGTTTCAAACTGTAAATACTATGCTTCTCTGACAAAATAATAAGTGCACCTTCATTGTGTAAACACAGGGGTTTTTTTAAGAGGTGTGAATTCATTAACCATTTTCCAATCAGGAGAGGAGAAAAGATCAGTAAGAAAGACATATACAGCGCCACTGGAAATTCTACCTAACACTATGGTAGAACAGTTTTTAAAACAAATGCTGTTAGTCTGAAATGACATCTAGAGGGACCACACTTCATGATGCAATTGCTATGATCCAGCTCTTACAAGGCTTAACTTGCACATACAAATTCACAAAGTTACAACCAATTTAAAAGTCTTTGCAGAAATGGGGCTTAATAACACTAAATACAATTAAAAGAAGAAAGCTAGGTGGCCTGATCACAGCAATGACAACTCATTGGCTTAATTTCAGAAAATACAATTCCTTGTAGAATATTCTAGCAAAAATAATCATTGCTACACTAATACAATAATGTATCAAACATAGTGAGAATAAGTATTCTAAACTTACTGAGTTCTCATCCTCCATCTCTAATATATATGAGATTCCTTCATCTGATGGTGTTCCTGAGGGTTTTGTCCACTGAAGGGATAACCAAGTAACTCCAGCATTAATCAGCAAAGGACTTGCTGGTGTGGTTGGGGCAGTGCCTGAGGTATGATACAGGACTTCTTCACTAAAATCACTGTTTAAAACAGACAGTATGTAAACTAACTAGACACAATAATTAATAGCTAAAAACCAAAATTCTTACTAAACACAGCTATGACAGTTTCTTGGAGATATGCACAATGGAAATTGCAAGCTCTTACATGCAAACAACTTAACTTGCCCATGAGTCTGTCAGTAACAAAATATCTGAACAAGGTAAACATGTTCATAATTGAAAGAATCCTTTGTATGATATAATTACAATGTTTTGCTAACCAAAATGTTTTGCTTTTGCATATTAACTCAGTATTCTAAAACACTAAAGCTCTATATGCAATAATATATTAATACTACAGTGCCCTTCACTTTTCCCAAAGTGAAAACATGAAGGCATAAACATTTAGGCAAGACTTCGAACTTGCTTATGTGTTCTGAGCTTACTTTGAAGCACTGGTTTCTCCAGAGATCCATAAAACAATAGAATAGTCTCATTCAGTGGTGAGCAACTTAAGAGTTGATAAAATGAAAGTTTTATTGCAGAAAAAGAAGTAGAGTGCATACCAGTAAATCTCCTAACTCAAATGTTATCCTTATCTGATTTAGATTAGATACACCTTGTGGGGAAAATACAAATTGCATACAAAGAGCTACTGTGAAACAGGGGGATGCAAAAGTCAGTGAACAGGTAGTTTGCTTGCACAGATAGCCTGACGTGCATCCAGATAGACTGAAAAGGCCCACCTTCTCTCAGCTGGCTTTGCTGCTTTACATCAGATCTGAAGAATCACAAGCCTAAAGCTAGACTAGTTTTTTTAACCATATGAAATTAATTTAAAGGTGTAATTTTAATCTAAAAGTTAAGGATTACCTAAGGGACCATCAGGAAGCCCTGAAAATAAAACCCTCTGTATAGCTTAAACAAAGATACCAGTAAAATATTTCATGTGTTTTGAACCCCACTTGCCTGAAAAATCTCAATAAAAAGATAATTTAATTTCACTTTCTCTCTTACTCAACGTATATTATAGTGATGTACATGTTATAATTTTGGTCTGCACTGAGGTATTTTTTGGCATTTAAAGGAAAAAATCTTACAAACAACACATTATCAAGAGTGTTGATAGCACAGAAAACAAACATATTGAACATATTGTCTGTGAGGACTGCCAAAGAGATGTGCAGCAAGAAGGAAAAAAGTAAAAAACAAGAGAAAACTTCCAAATTTGTGAGAATAGTAATTTATTTTCTTGTAAGAAGTCACAAGCAAGAAAATTTCTGGAATGGAAATTAAATGGATACCTACAATATACTTACTAAAAAAAATTATCATTTTATAGGGAGCCTGAAGAAAGCATGAAGAGAGGTTAGATGAAAGTAGTATGTCTAACTCTTTTCAAAACAAACTATTGAAGGAGTCACCTTACCAGTAGATATAAGGTAAAAAACTCCACATCTTAAAAAGATTTCATCGCTAAACTTGCTTGAACCACTCCAAAATACACTGAAAATAAACTGAGTTCCAGCCATAGCATATTTGAATGACTATTAAACAATTCCCTCAGAAGTACAGTACTATCTTTGAAAATAGATTTTATTTTTCCAGTTTTATTTAACCATTGTTTCATGTAGGTTAGAATTAAATTTAAACATTATTAACTTAGAGATAAAATATCTGTTCTTCTTGGTAAAATTATTTAGACAAAATTCTGTCTCCAGATGCCTAATGCTCTCAACACTCTTCATAAGGGATAAACAGGCACTCTACACTAATAAATATAATTTCAAGAGACTTCTTAATTAAATAATACCACAAAGACAATAAAGTACATCTTCACAAGGCTATGAAATACTGATTTAAAAATCTATTCAGTGTGATTAGTTTAAGAAGGGTACTTAACCGATCAGTGTCTTCAAAGCTTACGCTGGAGGATCTGTAAAATGTGCTGCTATTCCTAGAGGGTACAGCTACACTCAGATGTAAAAGGGGAACAGGAAGAGAGCCCAAGCACTGGACCCTGCTTAACTGCCAGCTCTCTTCCTGTCTTTATTTTTAACAGTTCCAACTGAATCTCAACAAGATAAAGTCCAGGAGCAGCTCAAGAGAATAATTAATTCCTGGAACATCATCCAGAAGGCAGTAATGTAATAAAGACTACTGGAGCACACCAAAAGTCATTCTAGTTCACTACAGTGTCCTCTGACAGTAGCACAAAACAAGTACTTAAGAAAAGACACAGGAATAGGCACCTTATGCAATGCATTCCCTGAGTACGCTCCAAAGCCTCCCAACACATGCTTCAGCTCTCCTGAGCCAGCTGTATTTTTTCACATACTTAACAGTCTGCAGCAGATTCCTTCTGCCCAGCATGAATTATGACCCAGGGTCTGGCTCCCTACTCTTTACACTGTTCTTTAACACTGGCCAAACAGGCACTGCTCCTTCAAGCACCTTCTTCTGCCAGATAAAGGACACACAACACATCCTCTATTTCATGCTATAAAACCACCACTTTAGTGAGCTGCAGCACAATGTTCAGAATATCTGAATTAGAAAAACAGACACAAAAAGCAATTTTACGTTGATGGTGAGGGAAGCTCCATTTTTATACCCACAGGACCTCAAGGTCCAAGTACTACTAGGTAGCGTGGACACCAGGAGTCTGCTGTAGGGGAGATGAGCTCTGGCAGTGTGATTGTTAGCCAGCTGCATCTGCTTTGCCTGATGACCAAGAAGCCCACTCAAGAACTAATACACACAGTAATGCAAGCATAACTTCACAAAATATTTTTTTTCCAAGTTCTTACTTATATTCTCCACTGAAGTCACATGACATTAATTCAAAAATTCAAAACAAAGTTTGGTGCTCTGTGACATCTGAAAAGTAGTAATTAACAGCATGAACCACATATGTTAAGCATTGATAATAAGGGCTAAAACTTCCAAATAATTCCTTGATATGGTAATATCATATTCTGTCTATTTCCCAAGGTAACAGGAGACTAACAGACAGATGAAGGGACAATATCCCAATAGCACAAAGGCTATCTGCAAAAAGAATAATCCAATCACATACTGTGAGTTAAATAAGGAGTTGGACTAGATGATCACTCTAGGTCCCTCTCAACTGAAGTACTATATATTTTATATTCCCTTTCAGACCATTTGGACATAAGACTTTTTTCTTTAAATTGCCACCACATGTTTTTCCTAAAGTAGCACACACATGGATGCATATGCTTTCCATATTTAGGTATGTAATAGCATTTACCTCATTCCCATGTCATTTTTGGCTGCTAGCCTAAAGGTGTACCCCATTGCTGGTGATAGTTTAGTGATCCTGTACTGCTTCTGTTGACCGTAATAACACTGGCAAAACTCTCCATTTCCTTTTCCCTAAAAAGTAATAAGTTAATCACATTATTGACCTTATTACATATGCACACATCAATTAAAGTATACACACAAACATGAAGTAAAATCCTTTTTTGAAATTAAATATAACTCAAAAATCTCCATATGGTGAGGCAGTAGCATATGAAACTTAAATTAGCAGCTTTTTTCCTTCCTTTCTATTTCCCAGCTCCTTGGGGCTGAAAGAATAAAAGCCATGAAGATACTGCACCTCTACCATCTCAGGATAGCTAGGTAGAGACTGCAAGATCATTGCAGGGCCATAGTTGATCCACTCACTTATTAAAAAAGAAAGACTGCTACAGGAAAATGACCCTTCCGTGTCAGCTCTTGAACACGGTATTGGACTATGAGTGAAAAAGCCACTATGAAGAGTGGCAGAATCATGCAATTAAGATCCTTTTATTTTATATCCCTCGAGAAAAAAACCTGAGCAGTAACTGTATTTTAATAATTGCGTCAGGAATAACATATTTGTCACACGCTTCTAAATTAAGAAATCTTAATTTTCACATAACTTTTAATGTGCACAATCACATACAGCCACTTAAAAAATAGAGGACTAAAAATACAATATAATAACTTGCTTACTTCATCCCATTCTAAAAGGTAACTGTGGATTTTGGAACCATTATCACAAGATGCCTGTAACAGGAAAACAGGAAAATTAGAATTCTAGCTCGACACAAGACACTTAAAAATGCATGTATGGGCCAAACCACAAGAAGAACAGTGGAAGACAAGCAATGCTCTCCTTATGTAACTGTTTCACTTGCCAAGACAGCCCTACTTTAGTTGCCATACAAATAATGCTTGTTCCATGTTTATAGTTTTTTTTTCTAATTTAGTCCTTGAAACGCATTGGGTACTGAACTCAGTAATTTTACCTTGAAAGACTCCTTGCTTTTCTGTAAATCCTTCTCTTTTTACTCAAGCCCACATTTAACCCAGTAAATCTATTTCCAATCAGGGAACTGTGACTCAAATTAGTAAGTTTGACAAAAAATTTTGATTTCAATAAACTGGTATTTTATTGATAAATCCACAACAATTGTGAAGAGTTTAAAATATTTCTTTTAAAGGCTGTAAAGCAATCCTTACCTTCCACTGCAGAGTAAGAGAATTTTTGGTCCGATTAGTTATCCTGGGCAGATTTGGAGCATCAGGTTCACAACTCGCCGTGGTAAAACTCTCTGTTTCTGAAGGGCTCCCCTTTACACAGTTGCATTCTACTTGGACTCTAAAGTGGAAGAGAATCAATAACATTCTGCTTCAAAATCTGTATAGTTTCCAAAGAAAACCAAGCATTTGGAATTAAGTTGCTGCCTTGCTGCTTCATTATTAAAATATCACTGTTATAAATAAATAAGTGGGGGAAACATCTCAGTCAATAAAAGCAATAAGAAAGAAAAGAGTCCTTTACTTCAGATGTACATCATTACCAATGGTCGGCTTTAGTCTCACAATTATATTTGAAATATGTCTGTTATTAGCAGCACTATGGTTGGAAAATAATGGTATTATTTTGCAGGCTCATTATCTGTTGTAGAGATATAAACTTATATTATGAATAATTCTTCTGCAAGTGCTTTCGTCAGATGAGCACAACAAAAGCTGCTGATGTATTTTCAGAGTATCTTCTGCACTCAAATGAGTGTCCTGCTGAGTGTGTTCACCTTGTCCTTTCCTTTAGTAAGGCTATGAATTAGCGCTCCACATACTTCAAAAGAGTGAATTTTGCTTCTGTCTCAAAGAGACATGGCTTGTTTTTCAAAAGGCTTGTCTCCAAAAGGAAATTCATGATAATCATCTGGTTTCCCCCTGCCCCCTAAGCTGTGCAGCTATGCCTCGCCTCTTCTTTGGGTCAATGGCACATTACTTTCTTCTTATTCATCTGTTCCTTTGAAAAAAACCCAAACCCAAAACTCTCCAAAAAACCCTTTCCTCTGATTACCAATATAAGATCTGAGTTGCCAGCTTAAGAAGATACAAAAATCCTGATAAATTTTTGATGCATAAACAGCAAATCACAGGAAATTTGGCTTTATAGATTTCACAAACAGAGAGAAGACATTCAAACAGTGACTAAAGTTGAACACAAAGTTGTTTGTGCTTGCATACAGTTGCAAATATGTAATATGTCAGTTATCTTGATGGTTGAGTCATTCCAGTCTTTGTTGATTTTCTGCAGTGGTCATACTGGCAGAATTCTGTTTAGGTAGAGCTTGGATGGCCTGACTGACTCCCATGTACTGCCTACAACAACCAGAATTAAGCAAGAAAAAATATGAAAGTAGCCTGATAGAAGAGGACTTAGACAGAAAAAAAAGTAATTCCAGGCACTGACCCTTATGCTCCATGAATTTTCGACTTTAATTTATATACCTAAAAATAATAAAAATAGGAACAAAATCACAGGTAAACACTTTGACAGGAAAGAGCTTAGAGCCAGCTTACCATTCATCCCACTCCTGACCTTGTGCTCCAGGTAATACAGGGGCTCAAATTAAATGAGGGCTGTGATGAGAACAGAGCAACTCTCATTTGCTTGAAGCCTGACAACCAAGACAATACTCTGGAAAACAGCTCTGGGAGGTGTAGACCCCTTCACACCAAAGCCTGGGAATCTAGCTCTCCCATTTGAGCAAATGTCAAAAAGGCTATTGTACATGGCAAATCCTCCCCTAAACTCAATGTGGAAGGAGGCAGAACATTGTTAACTGGGACCCATTATCTGACACACTTCTGTTCCCTGTGCTTCCTAGCAGCTGCCTCTAAATTGCTTCCCTTGGTCAGTACACAGGGATCTTTCTAAATTGCTTCCCTTGGTCAGTACACAGGGATCTTGGGGCCCTCCACACAGTCAAGAGAGGCATGACATTCAGTCATGTCTAAGAAGGTACTCTACACTTGCCATTACCTCCTGAAAAGGCACTTCTCTTAAGGAGGCCTTCATTTCTGCCTTCACAATGTTATTTATTTGTAAACTGCTGTATTCACGCTACTTTTTTTTTAAACCCAGAATCACAGAGTAGTTTGGGTTGGAAGAGACCTTTAAAGGTCAATTTGTCCAAACTCCCCTGCAATAAACAGAGACATCTTTGACTAAATCAGGCTGCTTAGAGCCCTGCCCAACCTCTCCCTGAATGGTTTCCAGGGATGGGGCATCCACCATCTCTCTGGGCAAGCTGTTCCAGTGTTTTACCACTCTCAGTACAAAAAATTTCTTCCATATATGTAGTCTAAATCTACCCTCTTTTAGTTCTAAACCATTATCTCTTGTGCTATCACAACAGGCCCTATTAAAAAGTCTGTCTCCATTTTTCTTACAGGCCCCCTTTAAGTACTGAGTTTTCTCCAGGCTAAACAGCTTTTGTGGTCCTCCTCCAGAGCTACTCTAACGGGTGACCATCCTTCTCATGATGGGGATTCCAGAGCTGAACACAGAACTCTGGGTGGGGTCTCATCAGAGCAGAGCAGAGCAGAAGGGCAGAACCACCTCTCCCACCTTGCTGGCAACGCTGTTTTTGATGCTGCCCAGGATACAATTGGCTTTTTGGGCTGCAAGTGCACATTGTCAGGTCATGCCCAGCTCTCTATCCACCAGGACCACCACATCCTTCCTGGTAGGGCTGCTCTCAATTCCTTCATCCTGCAGCCTATGTTGATACCAGGGCTGCCCACACCCAAAGGCAGCAGCTTGCACTTGGCCTTTTTGAACCTCATGAGGTTCCCATGGCATCACTGCTCAAACTTGTCCAGGTCTTTCTGGATGGCATCCCATCCTCCAGGTGTGTCAACTGCACCACTTGGTGGCTGACACTGCAATTGCTTGGTGTTTTCTGCTGGAAGCTCACTCAATCCCACTGTCTATGTCACTGATGAAGATATTTGACAGTACCAGTCAAGATGGGCTTCTGTGGGACACCATTTGTCACTAATCTCTGTCTGGACATTGCACCATTGACCACTATTCTGTGAATGCGACTGACCAAACAATTCCTCATCCACCAAGAAGGATACTGTGGGGGAACTATCTCAAAAGTCTTGTGGAAGTCCAGACAGCTAACATCGGCAGTCTCCTTGTCCATTGAATACAAGTCACTTGTTCATAGGCCATTCGGTTCTTCAGTCAGAACTTGCCCTTGGTGAAGCTGTACTGGCTGTCCTGAATCACCTCCTTGTCCTTCATGTGCCTTAGCATGGCCTTTAGAAGGATGTATTCCATGATCCTCCCAGGCATAGAAGTGAGGCTGTCAGGTTGGTAGTTCCCACAGTCTTCCTTCCTAACCTTTAAAAAAATTGGTGCAGTGTTTTTCTTTTTCCAGTCACAAAGGACTTCATCTGGTTGCCATGACTTTTCAAATATGATGGAGAGTGGCTCGGCAACTACATTAGCTAAGTCCCTCAGGACTCTGGGATGAATCTCATCTGATGCAGACTTACGTCCCGGTTCCTCAGATGGTCTCAAACCCGCTCTTCTCTCGCTGTGGGAGGGACTTTCCTCCCTCAGTCCCCATCCTGCTGCCCCATCCACTGGAGAGGTGTGAGAAGAGAAGTTGCCAGTAAAGACTAAGGCAAAAAGGCTGTTTAGTACCTCAGCCTCTTCTTCATCCACAGTTACCAGTTTTCCAGTTGTGCTTGTTTGGGAGGATACACTTTCTCTGACATTTGTTTCTGGCTGACAAAGCTATAGAAGCCTTTAGTCTTTGCATCCCTTGAAAAATTCAGCTCCAGATGAGCCTCTTATATTTAAAAAAAAGAGGGAAAAATGACACCTAACCACATCTTCCCAATCCTATGCTATTTCTTTTGACCTACTGAAGTAGTCAATTCTGCTAGAAGGGTAGAATTACACTGAGCTGGGGGCACATATTGTCGTGCATATGGGGTCGGGTTCACTGATCTACTGGAGCCTAGCAAAAGTAGCATGATATGACCTTCAGGTGGCCAAGCAGGGAGCATCTTCCAGGGCAAGGTACTTTCCTCTGCTGTTTGTGGAAAATTGAAAAGCAGCATCTGTACCTGGCTCCAAGGACAGAAAAAGGTGACGGTGCTAGCATAAAGGAAAAACCATGAATGTAGGATGAATGTGCAGCAATCTTGTCTTATGTTGTCCAAAATGGACTGAGTGGTCAGCGAAGTCAAAAATGTTGATTGTGACTCAAAAGATGGTGAGAAGTGGTTAAGACCATCTCTGAAGACTGAGGCAAATACACAATGAAACTTTTAAAACATTTCCACTGAATTTAATGAAGAGAAAGGGAGATACTCACTTTGCATGGTAATCAGTTGCTGGCCTGAGATCATTTACAGTAACTTTATTTTCTTCTCCACTGGAAAGAGATACAAGTTTGTTTCAAAGACTGTTTCAGAATTCCACACATTTACCAAAAAAGACATGTATCATCTAACTCAACACACCTTCTATGAAATGTATTTGCTAAGAGTTTGTCTTCTGCTAAACACAGCAATGTGTAAATGCATTTATCTCTGAATTTTAGAGGTTTCTTGTTTTATTCCTGTTCTTTTGCCCTGGTGGTTTCGGGGCACTTTTTTGTTTGCTGCTTTCTAAAGAGTAGCAATTATTTTCTTTTTTACTTAATAAGACAAACTGCATGTGCATGCATGTATGTTATTACTCAAAAAAACCACTGAAGTACTGGACTCTACAGCAGTTCAGTCTAGCCTTGCAAAAACCATTATCTAAAATTGTACCTGACTGCACATACCTACTTATTAGAGCCTAGGAAACAGAAAAGGCACCAAAATAACATCTGTTAGTCCACTTTTGCTGACATCAGCTTATCTTAGCAAAGGTCATTTCTCTGCTGCTACTTTCTTGGATAGAGATACTCAACTTTTAATTGCATGAAATCCATGGAAGGCGACTAAGATAAACTAGCTAGATACAAATGTTTATAATTGTTAGAGAACTCTATACCCTTAATTCTTTATTTTACTGTCATATTTCTTCAAATTGCAAAAAACTGACTGAAAACCATTGTGTTAGGAATGAAACAATTGAAGAGTTTCATTTGCTTTGCTGCTGCTATGAGTTATGTTCTGTGTAAATTTGCCCTTTTTTTAATATCATAAGACTGTCTCCTACCAAGATCAATTTTAGTGAAGAGAGGGTTAACCTTACTGGGAGGAAGAGCATGTGTTGACATAAAAAGTAATAAATACAATTTATTTTTCTCACTACTTGTATGTGTCACTGTGTGAGAACTCATGGGTGTCTAGTGTAGCTGGCTGAAATACAGCAAAAGTGGTATTAAAATATGCCTCCAACATGTAAGGACAAAATCTTTACATTCCAGTTGATGGCAGAGACTTCAATAATAAAATGAAACAAATTATACTGAAAAAAAGAAGAGCTAATTTCAAAACAGAAGTTACACAAAACTCCTAATTATTTAACTTTCTGGATAACAAGCAGATTTTAAATGAGGTTTTAAGCCACATATTTCAATGCAGCAGTGACTAAGTAAAAATAGCCAACACCTACATGTACACAGTTTTGTACTTTCCATCTTTTCCAGTACTTGAAATCATCACTTCATAAGTATAAACCTCTGGTATGTCACTCTTGTCTGTGTCTTCTCCGGTATCACTGGATGGAGGGGACCACATCAGCAGTGCTGTTCTTGCCTGAATATCTGACACCTGTAGAAACACAAAGTTTTGAGATCTCTGCCATTTAAATTCTATTGTATCTAAATGTTACTTTGCAACAAATGATCAAAGAAGAGAAAGAAAAATCACATACTATTAGCAAATCAGAGTATTTATACTGATACACTAGCTACTAACTAGTTTTTACAGATGAAATCAGGTTGGAAATGCAAGGAATGCCATGAGAAAAACTCAATGCCAGGCAGAGGGCTGAGGGCAGAGACGTCTGTCGGCACATAACGCCACCCAGTGGGCTGCTCAAACATGGACCAGAGTGCTGGCCAGGCACAGGGACGGCAAAGCACACCCCGGGACAGCAGGCACTTCATTAAACCATGCTTCTGGCACCTTTCTCTTGGAAGCCACTGGTACTATGACTGTTTTAACACCTTCTTGTTTCTTATGAAATACAGGGAGATGAAGGTATTTTCACAAGGTCCACGTACATACACATAGAGACAATATCCTGAAGAATTTCTGTGGTCATGTTTGCCTGAGCACCCTACCCATTGCAAAAAGGCCTGGATAAGAACAGTTAGTGTGACAGAAATAGGAGTATAACCAGTGTGTGCGACCTCCAACTAGCCAACAAGTGGTCCCAGCAGAATAATCATGCTAAAGGGCGGTGACCTTCAGGTGGGTTAAATGGAAATGGAGAATCACAAGGTGCTCCTGAAACACAGAAGTCATCAGCTTTAGAAGTGTAGAGGTAGCATGAAAATTGGTAATGGGAGAGGCAGGTAAGAAAGAGATACCAGAGTGGAACAGAGCCACGATCAAAATCTGGCCTGACAATGTGAGAAACTGCCCTGCCAACCACTGCTGCCTCCATCCAGGCCTGATGAACACTGTGCACCCCAGCTGGTGCAACAGCATTTTGGGGCACAGCAGGCACAGATTTGCAGCTCAGGTGAGTGCATGTGACCTGGTGGAGAGCCTTCTCAATGGCTTGTGGATTAGCAGATTGTAGGGAACAACAGATTCTAGGGAACAATGCAGTCACACACAAAGCTTTGAAGCAGCCACGTCTTTCAAAGAAGAAGTGTGACTAGGGGCACCCACACTCCCAAAAGAGTGGGCACTGTCTGAAACCCATATGTGCTGCTAGGGGATGAGGATGCTCATATGCTTGGAGGTGAGTGCACAGGTGCATGCAGGTTTAGGATCTGTTATAGAAGAATGCCTAGAAATTTGTGGCTGTTCGTAAGTATTGCACATCTGCTATTGTGGTTTATATGTTGCACCGACCTACTGTTTCCAATAATTTATAAAAGAACTCAAAACACATTTCATTACATGAAATTACTAGTTTTACAATATGATACAGTAGTGTATGTCTATTTTGGGAATAATTGCTTTTGAAAATCTATTACCAGAGTATCAGAATCAAAAAGCTATCTTCACAACTGGTGCTTTCAAATTGCTATAATCTACTAAAACTAAAAAACTGAATAGGTCAGCTTCAAGAATGAAGCAGAGAGGACATGACTTACTGATAGCAAAAAGAAAGGAAGAAAAATCACATTATGTGAGCCTCAATGCCTTGGAAATAACGTCACCAAAGCGTTATGCACAAGCAGGACTGTACATTATATCCTGAAAGGGATCAAATGTTGGTATGACTAAACTCTTAAGTTTCTCTTTAAAATCTGGTAAGAAAAATTCCACTACTATCTTGATGCAATCACCAACTAGATTAACACTATCTATAACCACTGCAGTAAAATTCTAGCATTTCTGGAAGTCTCTGGAGTTGTGGAAAGCAATTGATAAAGTTCCCTCCCGGGCAATCTTTACCCCACTCTCCTGAGTTGCAGCAAGTGGCAGGAGATCCTGAGGGAAACAAATAGAGGTTTCCCAAGAACCTACTGTACTTTAGGACTATTAGATCTATTTTAAGATTATCTGCTCATAGGTTTAGCTACTTTAACAGTTGAACTTTTTCCCCAGTGTCCAGGCAGTGTCTCTCTTACTACCAGCTACGCCTACTAGTCCTAGCCACCATGGAACTGAACAATAAATCTTTTCTCTTCTGTTTGCAGCTGTTTCTCATGCATTTGAAGACTGTTAGCATTTGAGTTTCCCCTCACCTATAAAATCTGATAATTCTCACTGTTCTCCTTATCTCCTACTGATTCATTTTCTTTAGTGCTTTGCCCAGAACACCCCATCTAACACTTTGCTAATGCCAAACTGCCACCTGACAGATTACATTTCCTTCATACATAGGATATTTTCTACCTCTGTGAGACATAAGGAAAAATAAGTATTTTTGAAGAGCCAAGATTTAAGATCAGAAGAATCTACCACTATTATGTGCTGTGAGACACTTGGGAATGGCTTTCTCAAAAAATGTGGCATTACTTATTACTTTGTATGCTTATGCGAACAGCTGCAATGGATTCTGGTTGCAACTCTGAACACTGTGCTTCTGCAAAGCAGAGTATTATACTTGGGTCAGACTCTAGCACTGTGGAAACGAGATGAGCACGTCTTCATTAGCAATCCAGCTTGCTGAAGTGAATCTCCTCATTAAATATGTTACACATGCCATTTGGGTCAAACAAAAGAGCACTTTTAGCATGTGCAATTTGGATTGCATTCGCAGTAACCCAAGATACTTAACTGTGAGTGAGGTGCATCACATGCCAGAAGTCTGCAAACACACACAGAACCAGAAAGTATGATGTTCTCCAAAGCGATTTACATGCTATATAACCAACCCTCAAATTTTCAGCTTTTATTGTCTCTTATTAAATATTCAGCCTTCTGCATCATTCTTCATTTGGCTTTTGCCTTTTCAGGTCTTCTTTTCTGCTTTGTTATTTGGTTAAGAGACATGACAGCTGGTGAAGACTTTGCTAAAACACTGAGATGCAATCTGCAGAAGTACTCCAATTTACATCTGGGTATAAATAGTTCAAGACCCGTAAGTAGAAGGCTCATCTGCTGTCAGTATCATGTAATCAATGTGACTTAACACTTCCATGGAAGGAGGAGGGATCCATATCTGACTTCAAGGAAGTCAGAATCCAACAGGAGTTTGGAGGTAGTAAAATTGATGCATCCCATACTGCGTAGAACTGAGAGGTATTTGTGAATGAAAGATCATGACAGAGACCACCACCTGATTTAGATGTGCATGCCCTGGACCCAGGCATTGAGATATGGGACAGCTCAGGACAGGTCATAGCCTTCAGCACTGCTCCTGGCTTTCTGGAGTAGGACATGGCACAATGGACACTGCACTGGACAGCACCTGGTATGATCATCTGATTGTATGGCCACCACCACAGTCAGTACTGCCCGTGCCAGCATGGTTCACCCAGGGAACAGAGTTCTTCTCACAGTCTCATTCAGAGAGAGTTCAGAGCTCTCCTTGGCAATGCAGCCATTGCTAACATCCCAATTTCAGACACCTCCCTCCTCCATGCTGCTTAACCACCAATGACACGGGCACTGAAGACATGTCAACCCATCCTGATACTTGGACACAGCAGGACACCAAGTGTTCAAGACTTCCTCTATACCATCCCTGCTCAGCGCTTGGACAACCACAGACTCACGGAATGGTTGAAGATGGAAGGGAGCCCTGGAGGTCATCTGGTCCAACTCCCTTGTTTAGACAGGGCCATGTAAAGCTAGCTGTCCGGAACCAAGTCCAGACAGCTTTTCAATATCTCCATAGGGGGAGTCTCCACAAACTCTCTGGCCAAGGTGTGCCAGAGCTGACATCCTCACAGTATGAAAATGTTTCCTGATGTTCAGAGGGAAACTCCTGTATTTCAGTTTAGGCCCATTGCCTCTGGTCTGATGCTGGGCACACTGGAGCCTGGCTCCATCCTCTGAGCACTTGCCTTGCAGATATCTATATACATTGATAAGATCCCCTCTGAGCCTTCACTTCTCCAGGCTAAACAGCCCCAGCTCTCTTGGCCTCTCCTCATTAGGCTGTAAAGAAACATATGAAAGAAGAATCAAGACTAGAGGACTAAACTGGGGCAAGGTTGCCTGGAAAGTGAAGGGAAGAAAGTAGGTAGCAGATGATTGGACAAAATAGCTGACTGACTGGAAAAACCTGTGGCAAGCTCTTCCTGAAGTTTCAGTTGTATGGACTACACTGCAATGGGGAACACAGACTGTTTGCACTCAGGCAAGATGGTGGACTCACGATTGTGGTGAAGATTTTTGGAAAAGATGTGCAAATCTTCACAGTGAGGTTGGCACCAGGGAAGATCCAGAAAATGAAAGGAAAAACCACTGGCCTGCTCTAAAATTCAAGAAACTACTGAATTTGGCAACAATGCTTTAAAGAGTATCTACAGAAAAATATGCATGAGTTTTATAAACTGAAAATATATTGGTAAATTTTCAAGTAGGTAGGTCAGAAGTCCACTGCTGACAGTCACCTTTCTGTGGTGAATTTTATGTCTCTCTTCCCTGAAGCTGCCAAAAACTCTTAAAAGAGAATTAGGTCATATTTCTTCTCTACTTTGCATATAACGTTTTACAAAACCTCATATTTGGTGATGCTTCCAAAACCTTGCCAGGTATCTCCCATGCCTAGAGATATGTGGTGTGTAAAATTGCTTCCTGAACAGTTAAGACTAAACAAAGTTGCAGGAAATTGAGAACAGATTCTGCAGTGTAATATTATGTTAAGCATCATATTCCATTAAGCAGCATTATTATGCTACTGGCAATGTTACAATCTCTCTATGTTTTTTAAATAATTCTGTTAATACTCAGATTCACAGAATAGCCAGGATGAATTCTGCAGTGTAAGTATCAAGACAATTTTAGTTTCATAAATGTTAATACACTAAAAATTCCTTTGGTTGTTTACAGTACAGTGACAGGAAATTAAGTGAATTTGCTTTAGTATGGAGAATTAAAGATCCTTTAAACTTAAGAGAGAGAAACGGAGGGGCAACTGTGTAAAAATAGCAACAGATATATTCTGATTTTACAGAAAGCTTTTGTTACTTACCACTGGCTTGGCTATATTAGAAAGAAGTGCTTCCAGTGCTTTTGTTTCTTCATCCTTTTCTTAAAAAACAAAATCAAAGCAAAAGAGAAGTACCCATGAATATTGTGCAGTAACTTTACAGTGAAATAGCTCTTCAAATTCAACAGTTGCACACAGAAGAAAGTATTTATGAAGTAGAACATCTTGCTAACTTGCATTCATCTAGGACAACATGAAACCAAAAAAGCTTCTGAAGAAGTTGTTAATACAAAACTATTTCTAAAGCCCTTCTGTGCTTTATGGAATACAGAAAGCCTGGATATCAGTTATTATTGTATAACTTTAAACCAACTGCTGCTCTGGAGAATTTAAGATCTTTGATATTTCCCACAGATTTCTCTTTGGATGTAGATACAGTCAGGTTACAGTAGTTTAAATATATTATTGCTCATCAGCTGGAAGCCTACTGGTAACACTACTGGCCCTCCATAGTTGCAAGGGAAACAATCGAAGGTGTTTCCTGCCAGCTGATGGTATAGCTGAACTTTATAAAGGATTTATAGCTTACAAAAAGCATTTTATCTGCTTTTCTCACATAGTATTTAAATTTTATTATCTCAATAGCTTAAGTGAACAGCCTACTCAGTTTTGAAGGTGTGGCCAGGCATTTTTAATTCATTTAACCCGCCTTAAACTAAACATAAAAGAAAAACAAAGCCTGACAAAATTCTTCAAAAAACATAGATCAAATCTATTTACAACTCTCTGTTTCTAAGATGATTTATGCTGTTGAAACAAATGAAATGCTTTTCTGACTTGTATGACAACTCTAAGTCATCGCCTTCTGTTTGACAAGCCTAAGTGTCAGTACATAATTTTCCCCAATGTCTCCTAAAATAATTCTGAGAAGTGGACGTTCCCATTTTTCATATAAAATACTTCTAAGGAAACATCACCATGATTTTTGTTAATGCATAAACAACAGTACATTTCACCACTTGTGCCTAGTTAAAGTTAGCTCCCAGATAAACACCAACAAACAAAGTAAACTGAAGGCAAACAGAAAAAACTGCCACTCTGGAACTATAGTGACAAATATTTAGGTTTGGAGCAATAGTTCCCAACTCCTGATTTTAGGTTGCATCTCAAATGTGACCTTTGGTACTAAGCTTGCACAGGATATCATCTACACATGTTTTTAAACAGCTCTCATAGGTTGAGATTTCCTGGTTTTGATTAGATGTACTTTCTTCACAATTCTTTTGGTTTACAGTAATCTAACATACATCACTACAAAATTATTATCTCAAAGTAAACTTCAAAGAATTGAGAAAAATCATGGTTTATTTCCCTCAGCATCACCAATTACAGTTTCATATTCTGAGAACACTGCTCCTGGCTGATGACAAGTCTGTGACGTTATGTTCACAATCTGAAGGACTATGGCAGAGATCTCAAAGTTGCACAGTGACACTTCATTAGACATGACAATGACTGTATGACTGAGTGAATTCAGTCCATCTAGGAGATCACAAGCTTTCCAGTGAAATAAAGATATTAATAATAAGCACACTCCCTATGGTAGTGTCTTAGAAAACATGAACTCACAGGGACTAATGTGAGGACCAGCCTTTTTCTACAAGGGTCTTTCAACAGCGAGTGGTTGGGGATAGATCAATTTTATGTAACAGCAGTATCTCTTTTTACAGAATATTCTTTATCAAGTTGGATGCATATTTTCTGATTCAGACACTTGATTCCTTCCATGTTTTCTACAGTATTAAGCAGGCCATCAATATTCAGTGATTCCTTAAAATGCAAGCACTCCAAACAAAGCAGGGATTTTTCTTTAAACAGTGTCATGAAGTGTGACTCATAATATTTCCTGAAATTTACATGGAGACTTTTGTACCAGTAGTTTTTGTTTTCTTAGCCTCACATTCCCATGTCATGAGCAGGTTGATTACCCTTAACTCCACTCTATATAAGTCAGGGCACTTAGAGGCTGCTACTAAATTCCGAGACTGTCAAAGTGTGGTGTTCTATTTACAAATGTTATGTTCAGCCACTATAATAATAACACATGATTATGCGTCCAGTCCAGACACTGGACTTGCATCATATATTAATATGTGTGTATATGCAGTATTTTTGATAACACCTACCTTCTGCTTCTGTGTCTGTCTGAGAATTGCTTTTTCCTTTACCCAAAGACTTGCATTTGGTAGAACCTGTGCTTATTCCAGCTGCATCCTGTCCTTTTGTAAGTCCATTAGGTTCACTTGTAGGAGAAGGACATTTCTGAGGAGATGACGGAGGACTGTTTAACTTATCCTTCTGAGTTCCATGTCGATCTTTTAACTTTTTTTGTAACCTTTCATATGTTTTACTAGACCTTTCATCTCTAAAGTTGGATCTTCCATGAGCAGGCAGAGTATCTAAATGAAGGAAAGAAAAACAAAACATTAAGAACCAAATCTAATTTTAAAATCTACCTAAAAATGCTATGTAAGTTAAATGTGCACCAGTACATTTAATTTTACACATTAACACAATGTTAATGTGTAAAATTATATCTCTACTCCTATTTGAAAACTGAAGTGTCCAGCAGGTAAATTGATACACATTAAATGGACTTCAACAATATTAGGGAAGAGAGTGTAATCTTTCCCTCCCCCATTATTTTCTCCACTTAAAAATTATTCTTGAAATGTTTCTATAATCTTACTTGAGCTGTAAGGTACAAGATGAAGTCTATACAGAAAAAATGTGCTACTTTACTACACTGAAGGAGGTTTGATCTAATTTTGAATTAAAAAATACATTAAGTTTTGGAATGCAGCTAGAGCTCTAATACTTTAATGATGCTTCAGCAGAAATCAACAGGGAAAACACCCATAGAAGTACAGAAACATAGAACCTGTGTTCTATGGGGCAGTGGAAAAACACCAACACACTGAAGACAGCTTGGCCAGGCCTTGTAAGCGCACTATACCTGTACACAGTAACCCCAGGCAGTGCTGCAGTAGCACCAAAGTCTCATCTGTAAGTCAGAACTGGCTTTAAAAAAAAAGTCAGTATCAGACTACTGACAGCATTAAACTGTGAACTGGTGAACTCCTCTGTCCAGCTCTAGCATTTGTATTCATTTCAGCTTTATACTTAAAAACACTTTACTGACTCAAGACTTTATACACCAAGTCTTTCCTCAGTATAACCCTGCCTATGATAAATGCTGAAAGCATTAAAAAAAATACGTAATTCAAAATCACCACAGAATTTGCTCATTTTCAGGTAAGTTGGATAAGTCAGTCTGAAGAATACATTATTTGTTATTCCTTAAGAGATAAGAAGTACTGAAAATAACATCAAATAAGAACTTCCTTGAAAGGATAAAAAGAAAAAAAATTAGAGAACTTCTCAATTTCTGTTGTTTTTTGAAGTCCACTTAATTCACAGAAAGTTTGACAGAGGACTTCTAGATAAGCTGTGTCTATTTAGAAATTTTATTTTTCACTACCTTTAGAGAGTTTAGAGAGTTCAGTGCTCGTGTCAGGGAACTACTGTGCTCTATGAGCATCTGGTTGTTTTCCGTGGGTGGTTTGGTTTTTTTTTTTTTTTTTTTTGTTTTCTTAATTTAGTTTTTTGTTTGTGGGTTTGTTTTGGGTTTTTTGTTTGTTTTGTTTTGGGTTTTTGTGTTTGTTTTTTGTTTTTTTCCCCTTAGATTTACACTCCTGAAATAGGAGCCTAACTGTGGGTTTTGACTTTTGAAAGCTACAGCCAGAGATCCAGAATTAAATATGAAATCTGTAGAAAATAAATAACAAATTACAGTATTAATACTTAACTTTCCTAAACTCAAAGGCATTTTACATATACATTGAAAATAAAGCAAACAAAGAATCCCACTTTATAATTTTTTTTACATTAGCAGTTTAGCAAATTATCACTGAATTCATATTTAAAGTGATATAACCTGGCAGCAGAAATCTAAAAAAATATTATTCCATTAAGAAGCACCATTTTATGTGTTTAATTATCATACCCCAATTTCTTAATTTAGCAAACTAAAAGCAAACAACTGCCATCTACAAGAAATCAGGAAATTAATAAAACTACAAATAAGCACCCAAAGACCATCTAGTAATGTACCACTATAGAAGTAGTGCAAGAAGAAATAAAGTACAACCTAAGAATACAGAAACACTACAAATTCCAGGAAGATCAAGACATTGGTATATTCTTATCTGACCACTTTGCTCATCGTAACTATTTAAGCTCAGCAAATTGATGAGGGCCATTTTTAGGCTATTTTAGTAGTATCATATAATGCTGAAAAGTTGTGTGTAACCTCTCTCCTCATAGCTTCTAGCTTTCTCTAAAAACAGAGAACTGCTAGAACTGCTCTCAAAGTCTTTCAAGTGTCAGCACCTGCCTTATCTAAAGAAAAGCAAGTCTACCAGAAATGTAAATATTAATTTAACAAACCAGCCCCTTAGTTAGAACACAAATACACTTTGCCTCCAAACCACAGTAAAGGCAGAGATCAACAGCACTACCAAAGATGGCTTTAACCACTTTATTAAATTTAGGTTAGTGGGACCTCATTACTCCAACTGGACTTCAAAGGCACATTCAATTAAATGCATATAGTTTTATGAAAAATGGACCATTTTTTTCCTTAATACTAAGAACTCCTATTTCATGCTTCAAACAGGATGTTTGCAAGACATGCGATCTCAGAACAGTGCTCAGGCATGGATTAAAATGCTGAATCACTATAAACACTTTCTGCATCGCTTTCCTGGGAAAATCTGTAACTTATACATGTTAGAAGTAATCTGTAAGTTTAGTGGATCACTGAACAGACAACCAAATAAATTAAAAGAACTTCTGGAATAATAAGCTTCAGCCAAATCAAGGCTGGTATCCACATAAATTTTTGTTGCGTATGACTCCCATTGAAGCTGTAA
The DNA here is from genome assembly GCF_015832195.1 of Motacilla alba alba. Taxonomy (NCBI): domain Eukaryota; kingdom Metazoa; phylum Chordata; class Aves; order Passeriformes; family Motacillidae; genus Motacilla; species Motacilla alba. The sequence continues at coordinate 62,436,741 of NC_052016.1, forward strand.
ATCTTGCTTGACAAAGCCCACACAACAACGTAACAGATGCTGGAAATGAGCAGAACATTATTCTCTTTGACAAAACTTGCAATATTTGATGAGCTACTTACCCACATCCCCATAGACTTGTGAAGTGTGATACTGTGGAATGTACTGCGTTGCCATGTCACCGGCTCCAGTCACAGGTGAGTATATGTGACGGGGTGGAGGGGGTATCATGGCTGGAAGAGGAAGGAAGCCGGGCAGTGGGGGATGTGGAGGCCTGTGTATCACTGTGTGACCACCAGGATGAAATTCTGGAGCCTGGGGAACCACCACAACCCTTCGAACACCGTTATCCTCAATAACCTGTACAGTGAGAGACACCATGCACCAAAAGAGAAATAACAGTCTGAAAAATATGCTTCTATAGATCCTTAAACAAAATCAGGAATAGTAAACCTTTGAAATTTGATGAAAATAAAACAGGAAATAGCAAGGGGAAAAAAAGGGACATTAAAGAGCTATCTATGTTAAGTGTATTAGCTGCAGCAATGGCATTAATTTCTCAATGTGGTGGGGAAGAAAACTTAAAAAAAAATCTGACTGTACAAGTATCTAACAAACAACCTAGTATACTTATGGCACAAGCCAAGCTTCTCCTACAGATCCTGTTTCCATCCTCACTCACTCACACCGCTGTAGGATTTGTTCTACAGCTTAACAACTAGATTGCCCCCTAGAAATGAACTGGTGAACTGACAAATCTCTCTGCATCAAAAGCGAGAGAAAAGCTATGAAGTGTCTGGTTTTTGCTCTGCCCCCAACTCAGCCCACCAACACTAACCCAGGAGACACCAGCCATAGTGGCCCTGTAGCAACCACCATCTGCATCAAGCTGTTAGCAAACAAACTACCAGGATGGTAGTCAGCCCTCTCAAAACTCCTTCACAAATCAAGCTGTTCTAAAATTTTTTGTCCTTCTCCTCCCCATATCCGTCTACCTGTAAAGAGGTCTTGAATCCTGAAGGAAGTCAGTCACATGCTACTCAGAAAACAGGGGCTTTTGTGGCGGCCACTGGCAGACTGTAGTGCAAAGGATTGTGAAAAATTGGCAAATGGGAGATGTGACAGCAGCTTTTGTGTGAGGTACCCAAGTGTGGCCCTTAGCAATGCTGGCAAAAATTCCAAGCAATGGCAGTAGCATATGCAATCCCATGGTGAGAATCTGTAAGACACAGAGGTGAGGTGTGCTGAGCATGGTACCTGTAGCACTTCTGGGCTGTGCAGCACGTGGGGCTCTGGTGGAGAGCAGGCACAAGGGTACAAACTGTACCAAGTACTGAAGCAGAAAATGTTCAGTAAATGAGGGTGCGTCATCTACTAGACCAGGAACAAGGGTCTGCCCCTGAAGCACCTCACATCATTAATTACCCTCTCTAAATGTTTGTAAATTCACATAAATACGTGACTGTTGGTGACACCTAGAGATGACCTTGGCAAATTTTGACATGTGTGCATCATGATGTCAGTAACTTTAGTGTATGGGATGCCAAGGAATAAACTGTTCTTCATTTCCTAGTAATATAAATTTATTTAAATATTATTTTAAAAATGTATTCTGTTGTAGAATAAAATCACAGCAGAATAAATCATTGCAGAAACTGCAATAGAAGGTTTTAGATGGAACATTTATCCAGAGGAGGGGGATAGAATGGAGTATCATAACTACATGGGGGAAGAATGGAGTATCATGACTACATTCAACAGCAGGGGACAAAGCAACCTTATGACATAAGTTTTCACTGACATTTGAAATGAGATGGGGACATGTACACATACACCAATAAACATCCTGGTGCAACAGGAACAGATCAATAGATCAAAACACTTAGTTTGATCTTTGAAAGCCAAGCTGCTTTCAGCTCCACTGTTTAAGGTTAATGGAATCATGCTTGGCTAGATTTAGCCCTGTACCCTAGAGTGAATGCTTCCATCAAGTCCGTGACAGAAAGCTGCTTGGAGGATCATTGGTTTTACCATGTCCCCATTAGGGGTTGATGTGCATCTGGTACCTCTGGAACAGAGCTTCTGATTTTGTTTTCTCTGCCAGCAATCTAATTTGTACAGTCCCAAATTATTCTGCTAGCTGAACCAATGCAAGGTAAGTGAGATTGGTACAGGAAATTGTTTCAAAACTTCACCACTGTGCTGAGAGAAACGGTGCTATAAATAGAACTGCATTCTTCTGGTACTGTAGGATATGCATATGCAACAACATTCAGAAGACACAGAAGTGTGTACACAACAGAGCTGACCCCATTTAATAGACAGTTGGAAATTAATCTTACCTAAGTGAACACAGCTTTAAAAAACATGCGTATCATATGACTTTAAGAAATGGGTTGTTTTCAGCACACAGAAATTGCTCCTTCTTGGGAAAGAGTAATTAAAGACAATACAATTCAAATCTGTGTAACCATAGCTGTGTGGTATTCTAAAGGCAGAATATATTAGCAGTAAATACAACTAGAACTTCTCCTGTCCAATGAAATTCTCTAAACACTGAAATGTAGTTTTAATTATTTAAGTCCCTTTTGGTTACAAAACCCCCAAAATACTGCAACTTATGATTTTATGAGTAGACTCAGATTATGTAGGAAGCAGCTCCCATTAAAAAGCAAACAAGCTGCTTAGTTTACAACTTGTTTCCTCGAGCCTGCTAATAGCTTAAGTAACTTAGAAACAGTCACCCAATCCATAACAGCAGGGACCTTATGTTTAACAAGCCTGTAGCTGTGCTTCCAGATCTAACATCTGCTCAATGGTAGGCCTCTAGCAGACAGCTACCCAGATAAAAATGCTTCAAAAAGCATCCAGAGCATCATGCTAAGTCTATAATTTTAAGTTTAAAAAGTAAACAAGCTCTCTATTATCCCAGTTCTGCTAGCAAAATGTGGTTCTGGCACAGGCCTGTTTGGTTGAGTGAACCAACCAAACATCACTGGAAAACTCACTGCACACAGTGAGCATAGATGGCTTAAGAGAGGATGAATAAAGATGTGCTTTCTTTCAGTTTTACAACTACAGTTCCAAAAGAAGAGGAAGGAAAAAGGAAATCAGCTGATGAATTGCTTTTTAGTTATGTGATATAAGAAAAGTAAATCTTTTATTCAGTGGTTATCCCCAACTTCTAACAGAGGACAGTACACTGTATCACTGCCAAACAGGAACTGAAGCAAGCAGAGGCATAATAGAACTCAATGAAAATGGAGAGACAAAAGATGGTTGGTTATGTTGAAGTTCTTCCAGGCTGACAGCTTAGGACATTTAGCTGGTTTCTTATTCAACACAAAATATAGCTGCAGCTGCTGACCTTTAAAAATATCCTATACCTGAAGAAACCATGGAACTTTCCTAGGACTGCAGTAAGTCTGGGAAAACTCTTAGCTCTATAATGTTAGACTTTCCTGTTTTGCAAGACTGCTATCCAATCTTCTAGCGTGTAAGAGGAACTCCCATCATAAACCTCAAAGTCTGGTATGTTTTGTCAGTAGCAAACACTTCAGAAGGCTTATAAACTACAGGTTGTACTGGATCACGGCACTTCTACTCAAATGAAAAAAGCGGATGAGCTCACTCCACCTGCACTCTGAGCTGGATGGATGTGAGGCACCTTCAGCTCAAAGGTCAGAGTGATGAGCTAAAACAACACCTGCTTGGACTAACAAACTCCAGTGAAAGGCTAATGAATAGGCCTCAGCAAGGCCCAGCCCTTCGGCATCTTTGATTCAAATTGTCCTCAAAGGAAGGATAAACTAATTCAAAAAGTAGTTTTCAGATTGGCACGTTACACAACTTTTAAAATATGTACTTCATCAAATGAAAACAAATAAGAAATATAGTAAAATCAAATTTTCACTTAGCTCTAAACTTCTTTCAGTTCTTTAAAAATTAATTCTAATAGGCATCAGGACTTTTTACTAGGACCTGAAGATATATGGACTTCTAGTGATTATTTATAAGTAATTTTTCTTCTTGCTTGGGAACTCAACTACAAAGGATGCATAGAATCAACTTATCAGTCAACTTCCAAGAAATGAAAGATAAAATCAGAGTAGTAGTCTGCCTGCCCTAACAGCCTTTTCTTTTGCTAGAGGACAATTTTTTTAATGTTGTTTAAATAATTTGTCCAACATCTGCTGACACCATGGGCTTTTTTGTTGTACTTTATGCATTGTGGCCCCTTCTCAGGGTGCACCACTGGATGCATACTAAGTCAGAGGTAGACTGGTCATGACAACAGAATGTCTTGAGAGAGACTTACATCATGGGCAGTGGCATTCAACTGCTCTAACCTCCAGATCTGACCTACTAAGCCCTAGACTTGTTCTACAGGCAATGGAAAGAAAGAGGCACCATCTAAAAGGCCACACATCTCATTATAACTCACATGTCAGAAATAGCCAAGAGAAATCATCCTTTTAATCTACTTTAGAGGATGTCCAGGTTATCTAGCTCACATTTAATTTCCAGGCATCTAAATTAGGAATCACACAGCAGCGAAAAAATGAGAGCCCCATTTTAAGATAAGTGGTGGAAACATTATATGATAACCTAGTCCCTGTGGACAACTGACATTTTTTCCATGTTGTTTGCTGTACGTTTTCAACTGACCTGTTTTTCTCCTTATCTACAGGGAAATTCCCAGACATGAACTATGTAAATGTATAAATTATGTATTTTATATATATATATATATATATATATATATATATATATATATATATATATATATATATATATATATATATATTGTTGCCAAGAGAAAATATCCACTAACACAGGACTCAGTAGAGATCCTGCAAAGCAGATATTTGGGTCATGATTGCATTTTATATTCAGAAGGCATCTAGTACATTAGGGTTCTGAACTCAGCAAGGAACTCTGCTTGCTACTGTCATGTACATAGTTAATATATAACTGAACAGGCACAGACACAGCATGAGAAGTCTTCCATCTCAGAAATACTGGGAGACATCTCCTCTTATCTCCTTGCTTGATCACAGTGACTGAAATCTAACAAATTATTTTACTGAATTAGCAATTATAGTTCCAGTTCCAAAAATGTGCATGAAAATAAATAAATTAAGAAGCAAGTGAAGTGACATACCTGTGGGGCATATCCAGGAGGCACATAAATAGTAGGCACTGAACCATTTGGGGACATCATTGGAACCTGAGCAGGACCTAAGTGGGTTACAGAAATATTCAGTACAGCACCATTTAATAATTTGAGAAAGCTGAGAGAACATACTGAGCTGCAAAGTCTTTGTGAAAAATATACAAGATAACATGAATAAACAAAGGCAATGAACTGTACTGATAAAATTATAGCAAAGGGCACTCTTTGAAATCTAAAAAACAGTTGAACAAAACTATAAACAAACTAAAAAAAAAATCCCCAGCAGATATTTCTCCCATCTCTGTCAGTAAGCTCACAAAAGAGCTCATGTAAAAACTCAACAGATGACAAATCAAAAGAAATGCCCCAAGATGAAAAGACAATAGAAGAGACGATTAAACAGAAACAAACAAAAATATTTGAAACAAGCTGCTGAAACCAGATCATATTCAGTTAAGAGTTACAAAGATAATTACTTACAAAATGGCTGGTTTTTACTATAGTCTTATCAACTAAAGTAGTGTCAGTACCACAGCAGTGGAAGGTGGTAAGTGAGACATGAACTTAAGGTCCCAGGGAAAAGCCAGTGTATTACCAACTAGTAAGTCTGCTCCAGCTAATGGGAAAAGTCAGGACACCATGGTGATACTTGTACCACGCAAACCATAGAAAAAGGAGTTTACACATAATTAGATAAGTATGACACAATGGGAATGTGTGGTGGCATTTGTAGATTTTATTGCAGTATTGCATAGAAAATCAGATACTTTCAAAGAGCACTGGGATGCTGTCACATACCTGGATTTTCAAAAAGCTTTTGACAATGCCTCTCAAAGACTCTTAAAGAAGTAATGCTGCCTTTGGTTAAAAAGGGAAAAGGTCTTTCCATTAATAACTGATTGGAGAACAGGAAACTAAGAGAAGTAAATTATCAGCTTTTGAAGTTCTTTGAGTGACCAAGAAAGGAGTCCCACAGGCACCTAAAGAACCTGTTCTGCATATTAGACAAAGCTTCCAGAAAAGAAAATGAACAGCAAGGTGATAAATTGTTGCTAGGTTCTCAAGAGAGCTGTAAAGGATCTCACAGTACTCACTGATCAGATGACAAAAACCCAGAAGGAATAATGTTAGTAAGTGCAAAGTGATGCATCTGGAAAAACCAGAAGTGTTTCTTTACAGCGATAAGCCATAAATCAGATGTAAACAAACATACAATGCAGCTACTACATGGATTTCTAAAGAAGTACCAGCCAAGGGCTGTTTAGTGGTTTTCGCAGAAAGAAAGAGAACATTAAAAAATCATTACTGACGGAACAGGGAACAAGCAGAAAACATCATTATGCTATGGTATAAATTCACGCTGTACCTCAAATCCTTGAGCAATGTGTTTGACTCCACTTTTCAAAATGAACACACAGGACTAGAAAAGGACAAAAAACGTTTACAGTGGCTTTCCACCTTATATCAGGAAAGATTCAAGAGACCAGGAATTCAGGATTCTTCCACCAAAAGACAGTTAAAGGGCTGGCAGCAGAGAAACAGTAAAAGACGTATTTAAAAAAACCCTAAAAATGGAAAGATAGGTAATTTATAGTTTCTCATTTGCAAGAAGCAGAGATAGTAAATTAATTCACCAGGCACATTTTAAAGCATATATGAGAATTTTTTGTAAAATGCACAGCTAAATTGTGTAACTCCTTGCTTTAAGAACAGTGTAGAAACGAAAGATTAGGTTCAGTTTGGGAGAAGTAATCCATTAAGAGCTGTAAAAAATATAAGTACTACTTTTGTTGAATGAACAAGAAAGTTTCTTCTGTGTGCCTGCCCTACCCCTATGCTGTCCTCTTTAATATTAGATACTGGCCTCTACCAGAGTGAGCACATTGGTACAGGCTCAAGAGGGATGTCCTTATGTTCCTGGGTTTTAAATACACAGGGGAACAAACACTGAATTTTAATAATGAAAGAAATACTGAAACACAATATAATTTGAACAAGTTTTGTGACAAGACAAAATGTTGGAATTCAGACACTGTAGGTTGCATTCTGCAAATTTCCAATTCAGTCTGTTGAAGCTACCAAAAGTACCAATCCAACTTAGTGAAGTCTCAGTAATACTTCTGACTCCACCTTAACGTTTTTTAAAACTGTTAGGATCTGCAAATCGAAAGTACAAAGTAAATGCAAAGTACAGTAGGTAAGATTAGCACACCTCACTCTGATACATATGGACTTGACAGAAAAATAAAAGTACCTGTCTGAAAGCAAAGAGCAAGGAAAAGCAATGAAAAGCACTCCTTAGAAAAGCAGCATGCAATCCAACTTGATTGCATGTTTTATAGGAACTTCTTTAGAATAAGACACAGAAGTTTGCAAACAGTCTACCTAAAAAGAACCACAGCTTTATTATCAACAAAATGCTAACCCACAACAGGGGAAGGGGTGAAGAGACTTTTTAAGAACAAAGGCTTTAATGAATTATTCACTGAACTGTGCAACAGCAAAGAATATAAAGACTACAGTAAGCTATAAATTGAGAACTGAACATTCTTCCAGTGGTTTTGCTCATCTGAAACTCAAAAATGTTTCAGGAAAAGTTTCTCCTGAATATGAAGTGCTAAAAAGAAATTAAAGTGAAGCAAAAATCAGCAAGAGAAACTTAAAATAGTGCATTACCTTACTACAATAAATTCAAAAAGGTCAAAACTAATGGAAGCACATTTATTTTAAGATGCCATTTAAATAAATAATGGTTGAAATTCATACATAAGAAGGTGGATTTTATACAACTTGTATCTTGCATTGCTTACCTGCAGTTTTTCTATAATGAGTACAAAACACTGACACTTCCATTAAACTCATAATTTAAAACTATGTAATTTCCAAGTAAATGGAAAATTAAGACCACATTTACTTGAACTTCTTACAGAACACCATGTCCTTGGGGGATGACGAAACTCACATAGGCAAGCGGTTTCTTTGAGAACTGGTGATTATCTGTGTTTGGCTCTTTTGTTTTGTTTTTCTTTAAGCTTCTAAAGAATAGTGTTTAACAACCTTTTTAAGGTTTACTTATTTAGCACTTTAATCTCTCTAACAAACACAGAGCAGTTATCTCCCATCCAGTACAAAGGTTGATCCACAAAGCCATTTTCAGTATACCGTAATCTAGCAGTCACAAAAGTAAAGGCATAAACTGAGCGTATGAACCTGAAAAAGTATTGCAGTGTTAGAATAGAGTTAAATCAGTTGTTTCAAAATTTGCATCCCATCTTTTGCCCTTTAAAGTACCAGAATTAATGAAAACATATTTGAATATTCAAGAGCTTTAATTTACTTCTGATTAGATTTCCAAGTGGCTGTGAAATGAAATTTCTAGGCGGACATCCAAGAAAATGATAAGCATGGGACACAAACAGTCGGCAGACTTCACAGGTGTTTTGAAAGAACATTGTGTTTTACAGCAAGATTACTGATTTCTTGATAGGAAGCATATTACAACCTGCAAAATTTTATCTGAAGATAAAATTATAACATGCTATAAAAACATGTATTTTTTTTCTTCGCTAATGTGAAGCTCTCAGCTCTCTTGTGGTGTAATACACTATAAGAGGAACTTTCATGGTTTTAGGTATTGGCTGGACTGCTGCATGACAAAACCAGTGTGTTTTATCATGAGGTCAGAGTTATAAAGTATCAGCAAACAACATCATCAGGAGCTCATGTTAAGGAAACATCTAATTTTCCATTGCATATAAACAGAACTGATTCAATCCAAATCACTGTATGATGAATGCTGATGACTTCATTGTTGGTAAGGGGAGGTCTCAAATCTTTGATACATTTTCAGGTATACAAGTTCTCTTACACAGTAAGTAGAAAGGAAACATTGTGGGAGTGGAAACAAGCACATAACTGGTTTGCTTTATTACTGAAAAATGTCTCATCAAACTCACTAAGGGTTGATTTAATGGAACTGAACCCAAGACACAGATGTTTCACCACACTCTCAATTTATTATTGTCCTAAAATCCCACCGAGGAGGAATACCTCCTTCCCCAAGCAATAGCTGATGAACTTCTTCAACGTGTCTATTTGAGCAGACTATAAAAACCTCATGCTCATTAAAGCCACCATAAACATGCAGCAAAATTGCCAGCACTGCATCATCGCTAGGATCGTGACAAGCTGATCTAAACATAGTAACACCTGAAAACCTGAGGATACCACCACCGCTCGCCTAGCCCATACACCATTTCTTTTTATTTCAACCGTGAAGCATCGCTCCATTTTAAGCGGCTCATAAAGCCCAGGCAAAGGTGCACACACCGGATTCCCAGCGCCGAGCAGGGAATGCTCTTCCGGGGCATTCAGCGCCCGGCCCTGCGCTTCAGCACCCGGGCTCCCACGGCCTCCCAGAGCCGGGCGTCCTGCTCCCCTCACGGCTCCGGGGCCACCGCGGCCCCTGGGGCCACAGCCACCCTCCCTGCGAGCGCGCACCCCCGCCAGAGGGGCCTGGCAGCGCTCCGACTCCTGCCCCACAGATTTTTATATTTTTTTCCTGGCCACTGCAGCTCTCCCCCATCCGCCACTGCCGCACAACCGCGGAGGCCGCCGGCCCGCAGGTGTCGTGTTTCACCGCGGCGGCCGAACCGGGCAGGCGGGAGTCCTTACCGCTCATTTCGGGCCGGGCCGGGCCGGGCGGGCGGCTGCTCCCGGCGCGCCGCGGCAGCGGGGCGGGGCGGGGCGGGGCGGGGCGGGGAGGCTCCCTCAGGTGCGCGGCCGGGCCCGCTCCGCTCCGCTCCGCCCCGCGGCCTCTCCGCGCCCTGCGCCCCGCCCTGCCCGCGCCGCCGCTTCAAGGGCCAGCGCCCCCGCGGAGAGCCGCGTCCGCTGCCAGCCCTCGGGGCTCCCCGCTCCGCTCTGTACTGTAATCTACCGACTGTCACTGCCTGGCGTGATCCGAGTCATTTAGTTGAAAGCTTTTACGTTAATTACCATAATTAAGTGCTAAAGAATTGCTTAGGCCCAGTCCTTCCAGAGGATTTTCCTTGAGCTGACCTGCTAATCAGTTTACGCTTAAGAAAGGGGGTGCACAAACAGATCTGCTTGCAAACAAACACTTTCCGGCCCAGTGTTCGGAGAGCTGCAATGACTTTGATAGTAATCTATGTGGATACTGCGGCTCATGAACACTGCTATACTTAGCATTAGTCTAATGTGAACGGTGATGAATCACTGCTATCCCCAGGAGGAAATAGCATTCAGGATTTACTGCAGCACATTAGGTTAACTATGGCTCTATAACCGAACACCCACACTTTGACATCACACAGGCAATGATATGCATCACTGACGCAAGCACTGACAGGATCAAACACAAAGGCCACAGCAGCAGAAACAATAGAGCGCCAGCTGACGTAGCAGCACACCCCTCTAACACTGATGGGCTGCAGTAAATCAATAGTCCCAGATGCCACAAACACTTGCACCACTCTGTCTTTTACATAAGGACTCAGACTTCAAAGTTTTATTTTGGGTTCCCAACAGCTACAACTAATTAAAAAATCCAGCAATAACAACCACCACCAACTGGTCTACATTTGTCTTGTAAGCCATGCTTGGAAAATACTTCCAAATGAATACTTTAAGTTAACCTCAACATCTTTACACATACGAGGTGCAACACAATAAAAGCAAGTAATAACAAAACAAGAAAGCAAGTACAGAACTTACGGTTTGGCCTAAGCTGGAGAAGAAGCACAAGAAGGAACTGGGATCACTGCAAGGACACAGGTGATCAGAAGACTTCAGCTGGCAGTGCTCTCAATTTAAGGTATCCCTTATGCTCTAAATTCATCCTGACAAAACAATCCCTTCCCTTCCCCCATCCATCTGTCTACTTTTGCCATCAAGGCTGGGGAACAGCAGCTGACAAAGCCTCAACATCAATTGAAATGTATTAACTGACCAGGAAACAAAAAAAAGGAAACCTATCAGTAGACAGCAGGCTGGCAAACAAAAGGAAAAACGGAAGGTAAAACATTATCATAGTTCCTTTCAAAAGTCGGGGTAGCATCAGTTTCTTTTACAGAGACTTTGGAATAATGGATAAAAGAGCAGAAAGCTATGAAGCCTAACTAGAGTATTTCTAAAGATTACATCCTAATGAGATCCTGATCTTTCCCATGAAACTACACATACATATTCACAAGAAAATCCCTTCTCCGGCAAAGTGCAGAGATGACAGGTTCCTATAGCACTTTATCACTAATGCAGCTATCAGTTTTCTTTTATAATGGCCTGATATACTTTCAAAGGAAAAAGGTGACAATGGTTTCTATGTTCAAATGTTAAAAGTACTTTTATTTCACCTGTTTCTAAACAATGACCATGATGCAATTTTGTAATTAGCAAAAGACTGCAAGTCCATGCCTTTGAATAGCACAACTTCATAAGACAAAGTTACACTTGGGAATTTGCAGAAGAATGATTGTAGTTGTTTGAGATACTACAATAATAAGACTTTTAATACCTACTTTCTGAAGCAACTGTGTGCCACAGTGACGAATTCTACTTCACTAAAAAAAGGTAACATTGATTCAAAGATGTTAATGTGGAAATACAACACACACTTTGTACTGTGCAGCCCAGGCTGTTAAATTACTCTGTTTATTTTGCCAGCTTAGAGCAATGATTTAGTAACTATATGGAAGAGTTACGTCAAAAAATTGTTCACTCCCTCACAGAGTTCCAATTTAAATATTGGAGGAACCATAAATAGCTGCATTTGAGGGAGGCAAATGTGATATACCATACAGAGAGGCTTTGATAAAAATGTTATTATTCTTAGCAGGAAAAATAATCTGCACTCATTCTAATCTAACTGCACTGCATATAGCTTAGCTTTTTCTTCAAGGAGAGCCTAATTTCCTTGCACTGATGCTGAGCAGTACAGATCTCCAACTCCAAATACTAAAATTTAGTATTTGTGCATGCTGCTTAATCATGTTGCACTTGATGCACAATATTCAGAATAATCTACAATTTAATAATCTAACAGTTGTTACCACTAGAATTGGTGTTTTCCTAATCAGGTGGGTTTGGTTTTTTTCCCCCAAATAGCACTGCAGACCAGGAAGTTAAAAAGTTAAGCACTGCTACTGACAGCTGCTTGTGGTTAAGAGTGAAAAGCACAAGTGAGCCTTCTACAAAAGACTGTGTTGATCCAGAGAACACAGATCTTGGAAGGAACAAGCATTAACTTTCTTGGAAGGAACAAGCATTAACTTCAACTTCCTCCCCCTGCCTGCCTGATTGTGCTAAGAATAGTATTACATAGTATGTAAAAGCCTTTTCATCATCCTGGTATTCAACTTTTTACACTAATGAGGTCTTTTATTTACTTACCTGGCTACATTGGCTTGAAACTAGAATGCAGAATTATCTGGCACATTTTGCTGTCTCAGCTGGCACCCAAAGAAGTCTCCTTTCCTATGTGCAAATTTCTTAACATTACTCCTTCCCAAATTATTGTGCGCACACACACACACACATATCTATGTGTGTGTGTGTATATATATATATATATATATATATATATATACACATATATACACATAAAATTACTTGAATATGACTTACTGAATATTACTTATACAAATCTAATGTATTGATTAAGAAAATCAACAGCAGTCATATAAATGCTGGAACAATTTTACCAGATTCTAAGGTAAGGTATTTTAAAATTATGGACAAGAAAGAGTCCATGGATATAAAACAAAAAAAGAATCATCTAATTATGCAAACTGGGATTAATACATCATGTACAGTGTGAGAAAACACAGCAAAAAGTCATATCAGAAAAGGCTGTCAAGAAGAAATTCAGTGCCCAACTCAAATTTTTATTTCTATCCAAGGCAGACATCTCTAAAGACATACTACTCTGAGCCTCTGGAATCTACTAATAACAAGTAGATTGTTTGCCAGATTTCCTTTTGGGTTGTCTAGGTTTCAATCTAATTATATAAATGAATACAATGCAGATTCATATTGCCCATTTAAAATAAAACCACAGCAGAACAATAATAATAATAATAATAATAATAATAATAATAATAATAATAATAATAATAATAATAATAATAATAATAATAATAATAATAATTATTATTATTATTATTAACAGCTGAAATCCTCCTAATATGTAAAATAAATACAATATAGAACTTTCTTTAAAGAGACCAGTTTGGGAGTTTTGATTTAAACTAGAAAATATGAAACTAAGTAAGTAAGTTATAATGAAACTAAGTTAGATGTGGAGTATTTCAGCTTTCCAGAAATCCCATAATCCTGGATTCTACATGATTTAGCAGAAGAGGAAAAAATAGGAAAAATAGGTAAATCTACATGATTTAGCAGAAGAGGGAAAAAGATATTGGCTCCACCACTAGAGTTCAAGGGTGCAAAACCAGGGCTAAATCTTTTTCTAAGTGTAAGGTAAAAAGTTAATGTCAACTGCTGATTTTCAAAAACCCTCCCACCCAACAGCAGTCTCACTGAAATTTCACTCTCAGATGTGGTTCTTTAATTAGGTGAGCCTGCTGTTCTGATCAGATAAAAAGATTATTTGTAATAATACTATGCAATTGAAAGAGTTTGGTCCTACAGGCCTACCTCTTTCACACTGACTGCATACAAATATTTTTATGTCTCCATATGAGGTGCTCACTTGAGTCCACCAACAAAGTTTCTGGCAACACTGCAGTTCCACAAATGTTCAGATGTAGATTTCTTAACCATGAAATAGATTTTGAAGTAACACTTCATTACTCAGTTTTGTTTCAAATCATGAATAGAGAAAACAATCCATGAAGCTGACAATTCAAAAGATGACATTTGTGATGAGAAATCATTCTGCCATGCCACAAACTGTAGGGAACAAGACTCAGGCAAATTATACAGAATCATATGGCAAAAGAGAGACTTAAGACCAAATTGAAAACATCTGCTGTCATACACCTTATACTTTGCTGCATCTAAAGCAAACACTTGGCTTCAGCAGCCTGATTCACTGGCTGCCTCCAGAGGACAAATCTCTGCTTCTGCACATTCACCACAGCTTGCTCTTCTTTAGGAGAGTGCTACGAACAGCAAACAAAGAAATAACCTGGGTCACTTCTGCTGGAGATGGATCACTAGAAACTGGAACAGAACACGCTTAACTCGTTTAATCCAAGAACTTCTAAGTGGAAAATTCAGAGCCAGCCTTTAAACAGGCAGTAGAACCCAGGACTTCACTTGTATCATAGAGGAATCCCCATTACATCAGCAGAAAAAGGCAGCTTGCTTTCCCATATATTTTCACTCTAGAATCTTTTTTTTTGAGGTGAAGATGCCCACCTCCACTTAAAAAGACAACAAAAGAAAAGGCCAACTCCGAATTTCCCAGAACCTCATGGGTAAGGGACACTGCTGGACACGGGGAGCTACAGGTTTAGATTCTGTGGTACTTGCAGAGCTCAGATTTTTTTTTTTTTTGGTTGTGGGCAAGTGCTTTTAACAATTTCCTACTGATGATACTGTTTGCATTTCAGAATAAACTTAATGCAGCCCAAGTAGACAAGCAGCCTTTCTTTCTGGAGAGACAGAAAGACATCATTTATATACTGTTTCTGTACTGTCTCTGCCTTTGATGTCTGTCTCCTGACTGTCCCTGCAGCCTCATGTTTTGTAGCATTAGAGGCATGTAGGGAATTCCACAGTCAAAACAGGAGAAGCAATGGATTCAGCATGCTTGCTAGGATTAAATCATTATTTAGTGAGTGACTTGGGCTGCATCTGAGACTTCTGCAGCTAAATCTAAGTCACAACTAAGGTGGAATTCAAACATCTTAAACATGAACCCTTGCAATCAAAATTCTTCCCATAGACATGTTTTTCTCTGTCTTTTCATTAGTAACAAGCCTATAAATGCAGATGCAATAGGGGATGCTCTGAAGACAGTGGAAATAAAAGTTTGACTGAAAAACCACTGATCTTGAACACTATTATCATTACAACTGACAACATGATAAATACTTTAAACATATAGATTTCTATAAACATATAGATTAAGATTTCTGGTTCTGCTAATGACTTAAGGTCCACATACCAGAATTTCCATGTCCAAAAAGCTTTGCAGAAATTTGATCCCAAATTAATTAACCCCAAACCAGGATACACATAAAAAAAGCTAAGTCTGACTGACACGATATTGTCAATCAGACTTAGCAACACAGAAAGGTGCCATGCTTGCTGCAAACTTCTGCAGCCTCTTCTGCAGTGAAATGCTTCTACTATTGCACAAATCCCTTAACACTATCAGCCAATTTGCACTGCAAACCTCACAATTTACTGCTCAAAGTGATGTGAAAGAGGCTTTCAGGGTCTGCAATCTAACTAATAAAGACTTTAAAATCTGTATGTTTTAAACTTGTCTTGGAATTTGAAGTTTAAAATTTGATCTTTTTGGTGTTTTATGTGACAGACTCCTTGGTTCTCCACAATGAACTATTTACAGATCACTTAAATGAGGCATTATTTTCTACAAATCTCAAGCAAGTTACCACATACGGGAAGTATGTAAGCTCAAATACTAAGAGCATCTATGGCAAAGGCTTCTCTTGATAAAAAGCTTTCAGCAATGTTAATAAACATGCATTACCAGAAAGAATGTATCTGGGAAAGCAGTAAGCTGGGACCAGAAACAAAGACAAGCCTATACCACTGCAGTGTTCTCTTCAAATTCAATTTGCTTTGTAACCAAATACGGTTTGGAAAGTAACAGACCCACTGCTTTGGCATCCAAAATGAACCTGGAGCCAGAAAGAACTGTGTAAGGAATCTACTTACCTGTGCCAAACAAGAGGCCAGGGATGAAACAACTAACTTGGCTCAGACATATAACGGTTGTCATTCCAAACCAGAAGAAAGGAAAAACGACACATGCATACAGTGGAGTTCCTTACCATACATTATGTATGGACCAATATATCCCTCCATGAAGGAACTGAGATAAGAAAACTGCTAAATAGCTGCAAAGTAAATGTGCCCTTTGTGCAGAAATCTTTTTATTGCTTCACTATTGTCTGGATGCAGGAGATGAAAATTTTCTGTTGTTGAACTATGAGGGCTCAAGGCCTTAAAAACACTTCATGAATCAAGTCTATTCACCTGCAATTGCAATTTCATTCCTCTCCCCCATTATCATACCATGAATGAATTCCATGTAGAAGCATGAAAGCCAATAGCAAAGCAGTTCTTTTATCCATATGTCTCTCTACTGGACTGCTCTTCTAGAGCACCACTCTCCTATGTAGCCAAGTTTCTTGTAATTATATAGAAGTATTTCACAGCCATTTGACAGACAACTGGACTCTAGACTAGCTCTGGCATTAATTTTTTTTTAATCCCTGTTGTTTTTTACCAAAGTCATTTTTAGCCAAGCAAATCAAGCTCTTCTACTTTCTTTTTATAATTTCTCCTGAATATCCTAACACTTCTTATTCACAACACCTGGAGTCAGCTTCATTTCATCTTTTGTAAACATGAGTTGTCAAATTACAGTTGATTTCTTAGC
The DNA here is from genome assembly GCF_015832195.1 of Motacilla alba alba. Classification (NCBI taxonomy): domain Eukaryota; kingdom Metazoa; phylum Chordata; class Aves; order Passeriformes; family Motacillidae; genus Motacilla; species Motacilla alba. The sequence continues at coordinate 62,453,513 of NC_052016.1, forward strand.
AGAATCCTGTAAACATCCCAAGCTATTCTACCAACAACTGTTCTGATGCATTTTATGATAACATTAAGCTTTACAGATACATTATACTGGAGATAGTATTTATCTTGTGAGTCAAACAGATAGCTTGCCTGCTTCTTCCTCCTCCTTATCAAGTTTCAAGTGAGATCCCCATCCATAATTTATTAATCTTATGCACAACCTTGCATTGTATATAACTGCATTTCACCCAGTTCACGTACCATTCAAACAACACTCCCTTGGACAAGTACTGCATGTTCTTGTTGATCTTTTACCACTTCTGGTAATACAGATCTCCTGCGCCATTAGAGTCGTCTGGATGATCAGCTTTGCTGAAATACCAAGTATTTCTAGAATGTCTTGTTAGCTGAAAGACACCCGAGTGCACTGATTACTGAGTGATTAAGGAGGAATATATTTACATCCTAGGCTGGCTGTGCATCATGCTTTAGCATTCAATCCTTTCCTATTTCATACACAATTTAGAACCTTTAACAAAAAAAAAAAAGGTTATACTGAGTCTACTGAAGTTCTTTGGAAATAGTGATCAAAAACATTCTGTGCTATGCTTTCAAGGGAACAGGCAGCATGCAGGTATCTGGCCTCAAGCCTCCATTACATATCTGCAATTTGTTACACCTGCATTTTCTAGTCCTGTCTGCTTCCCACTGGCCCTCATATCCACCAAAACTATATCCTAAACAGATGTAACCTTACCCAACATTAAGCCTCTTTTTCTCTGTGGAATGCTCCCAGGCACCTCAGACCTTTTTTCCAGCTCTCTGAAGCTGCACAGAAATGTTTACTGTACTAGCCCAGACCCAGAAGCACAGTGGCACCATACAAGAAGATGATCCAGCAACGTACATTTACGTGCTTCTGAAAAGAACTTCAAACCCAATACCCTTCTGTTTAACTACTGTCACCAACATGAGACTAGATTCTTTCCCATCAAAAATAATGGATCTGTTTTTCAGTTGAGAGGACAAGGCTCAGCAATGAAAAAAAAAAAAATGACAACACACTGAAATTCTATGAACATAATGCACAATTGGAAAGCTATTGTAGAGAAATCAGTGCTCTGTATGGCATTTGAAAGACCTGACAGAGGATGAACAAAGAAAGCTGTGTGGGCATAATAACAATCTACTATGTGTCATATCTTTGCTGGAAAGTGATGCTAGAAAACTTTGAAGTGTATATAGCTGCAATTAAAAGATAGGGTATTTCCAAGGTACGTTTTCCTCCTGTTCATGCAATTTTCCTTTTCATAAGCATTAAAAGGGTGTAGTAAGCATAAGACAGTATCTTTTACAAACATTTTATTGAAAATGCTATGTACATATCATGTCAGATTTACAACCTGTGTAGAAATGCACTAACACACATGGGCCACAAGTGAAAAAGTGATCAAACCATCAATAATCAATCTCAAAACCCTCATGCTTGACAGTGTTCTTGTATCCATTTGTAGTACAAATCAGGAAAATGAATGGAAGTTAGTCTCACACTAGCCAGTCCTCTGCACCTCTGGTCAATATTTGTTGATATTCACTCTTATTTTTCAGCTCTCTTAGCAGATGATTTTTAAAACTCATTCATGTTGGAAGAACTTTAACTGGTCCCAGTTGTTTAGACTGCCCTTGTAACTTACTAAATATTTTCACTCATTAAATGCATTGCATAGCCACCAGATGCTCCCCAAAACTGCACCACCAGCAGCATCAATCTATCTAATCGGAGATAGTCACTCTGCTTTTGACCCCAATTCAGAAAAAAATCTCTTTCAGAAAAAACACAGTTTAGCTTCTCAAATTCCCAAACTCACCTGGGGCTTTATTTAGGCACCCCAAGGATCTGTCTGCAAGCTTTATTTGTATGTGCTATCACTTGAAAAATGAGAGTAAAAGGTCAGGTAAGATTTCAGATTTAACTGAATTTTAAATCTAGGTCAGAGTCAAAGATCCTTTTTTTTTTTTTTGGTAGATACATCTAACAGAACCTGATCCAAAATCTTTGCCCGATTGCAAAACAAGAAACAAAATACAAAGTATATGGAAAGCATAACAAAAAGAATAAATGCATACTTAAGTATGTGTCATATAATTTTCCAAATCTGCCTGCTGCTTAAGAGCTTTACTGAGATGTCTCTTGGCTGCATAAACCAAAAGAGTTAACTCTGTCCACAAAGTGGTGCCTTTCAGAGCACAAACTCTTCAAGTCTAAAGCAGCTGAGGATGCAATACAATAACACTTCACTTAAATGCTATGTTTCAAGAGACAACTTGTTGGCAAAACAGAGAAGAAGAGAAAAGCTGACCACTCTCTGTATATTAACTCCTTTTAAGAACTAATAAGCAATAATATTTACTACTGGCTTGGCATTTATAGTTCTTACTGCAGCTTTTTCTTCAGCTGCTTTGAAAAGCACATCCATCCAACCTCTGAACTGTAAAGATCATCCAAGGGAAACACATTATACACAGTATTTATGGAAATGGCCCATATATAGAGCATCAAAGCAAAAAGATAAGTGAAACCATTGAGGAATGGTCTACTGGAAAAACAAATGAAGAACAAGCAAAGGAGATAAACCATATCCTCACTGAACAGCTGATTAATCAAAAGGGAAGGAAGGTGTCATAAGCTTCTCTAGAAGCTCCAGTACCATTAGTCTGAAACCCATCTACCTATTACTGGATGCTACACAGTCACCTGAAAAAAATGGAAGCTCTTTGAATGATGTCCTAGGGCACCTGCCCTAGACAATTCAGTTTTCTAGGACAGCTAGAAAGCCTTTTGTAGTGTGAGAAAGAGCTTCTCTCTGGCATAAAGAAAAAAGAACAGCAGTGTGGATAGTTGTATTCACTTCCAGTGAGTTTGGCCCTTCCAACTTTGAAACCTCTTATGATTACACTGGTTTTTAATGGCTTTAAGTGGCTGAACTTACTTGTAACCCGTCTTTAACTCACATTACACAGGAGCTGTTTATATTTGTGCACAACTAGCCTATATGTAATGACCTTGATTATCTTCTGTCTCTTCTTCCTTTCCCTCATTTGGATAATAAACTGCTTTAGATGTAAAACAGATTGCTGCATGTCTGCAAAAGGAAGAAGGGGAACTTATATTACCATGATTTTAAATCAAGTTGAAGAGTGACATGATCATGTAAGTCATTCAAGCTGACAAATCCTCAGTCATTTCACAGACAGTCAAAAAAAGACAGCTATTAATTTACTATTAATAACACATGCACAGCCACATCTATCAAACCACGTGCTGCTGATTCATCTATTACTACAAAAAAAAAAAAAAAAAAAAAGCAAAACCAAGAACAGAGTTAAAAATCCCTGGATTCAAACTTGCAGCATTTCGTTAGATATTACATTATTGCAAGAACAAACAACACATTAGCCTTCCACAGGTGAAAATGAAGGAAAGGGAGACTAACCTCCTGGGTACCCAACAACTTTTGGTATCAGAGAAGGCATCAAGGCAGAGCAATGCCAGCTTGTAAGCTTGTTGGCATGGTTGTGACAGCCTGGGCATATATGAGGAACTGGCTTTGTTTTGAGGAATTCTGGAAAAACAATCGCCATGAGAGCTGCTCCACAACTATGATGACTGTATTCCTTCCCAGTGTGTCTGCAACCCTTCACAACTACCAAGGGCCGGACAGTGGCAGTGGCACAAGATAAGGCAGCCATGACTACAAGTGGGCAAGAGTAAACCAAACTCAATTCAAAGCTATTTCTTACTAACAGTAATTCTGTGATAGAAGTCAGATTAGTTTGACAGTTACAACTATACTTCAAGAATTCAGCAGTACAACTTGAATCGCACAGGGTGGAACTATAAGGAACTCTTCTGAGGTCTCATCCAACAATGCACAGCATTTTCCAACAGATGACACACCAGCCTGTATTCATACTGCACATAGTTGTGAAAGAGGATCCAGCAAAAGGCCTTTATGCGCAAAGTTCTAGCCTTTCCATTTTCATGAAACCCAGTACGAAGTCCATTTATAAACACTGTTTGAGTTTCTACAAAATAAAAGCACCATTTGTTTTTAAAGAATCACATAATGAAATTAAGGAACTTCCACTCTTTAATGTTAGCAATTTTCATGAATCTTTATTATTTCAGTTAATCATATTGCATCCAATTAAGATAAAGAAAAGTTTAAGCCATCAGTTTAAGTTATGCTAACTGTTTGTACATTAAGTGAAAATACTAAGTAAAATGCCCAAAGCTCTAATTTTTTTTTTTTTAATTCAAACTGCTTACATTAGACAAACTTTCTACTTAGAGAAAACTACTAACTACTTCTACTTACTCTTACAAGAAGAGATTCTACCAGTTTTTTCCTCTTCTTTTCCCCCCATAAAGCAAGTAACATAGGGCTATTTCTTTCCCATCAACAGCATAGTCAGAGAAGAAATCAGATTAACTGATTGCAGTGCCCTGGGAATATTATAATATTGCCAGACACAAACCTGTCAAGCCTAACATGCTTCATACAAGGCTCATCCAACTGATATCAGACTGAGGCAGTAACAGCACCTGAATCTCAGCAGCTTGAGTTAATACTTCACAGCCTTGGGGGCCAGACATGTCTGACTAGAGGAATGGAAACCAAGTTTTAGGGGCATTCTCCAGCTGCAGCTTAGGGCTGTAAATTCATTCCCAACATGCACCTCCAATGAGTACCATCCTTGTAAAATGTGATGTTAGATGCTCATGGAAATGGATGAGCTCAAAGAGTTCAGGTGCTTGAGGACAAAGACATTCACTGAGGGTACAACTATGAATCAACACACCTAAATGAGGCACTTTCAGGATGTAACCTTATTTATTTCAGCTTATAATAGCCAGGCTTTAGTTACAAAATGGAGACATCTCATTTAGGTATCTAAAATTATATGTCTGCATGCAAGTTAGGACTTTAAACTCCCATTATAGCAATAGAGACCTACTTCGTACAGACAGTGGAGCCTGGAGAGCTATTGAGTGCAAACTGATGTCAGCTGAAAAGCACTGAGTGCACTATACCTAGTGACTAAATCTTCACTAGTTTCAATGGGAGCTTAGATCCAAGGCCACATATAGAAACACACATTTAAACACCTAAAATTAGATGACTTCAGTATGCAGCTGAAGCACTGATATTTCAAACAAAATGTCTCCAGAACCTTCCTACAGTCAGGCTGAGTTTGCAGTGTGGAGATTGCAGTGTAGTAAAAAAAGGAATAAAGGAGAAGATTAACTGATCTGAATATACTAGAAATCAAACAGGAAAAGGAGAACCTGACTGAACACTTTACAATGAATACAGTACTTTATGAACTTACATATAAGAATGCATGAAATAAGAGAGAACAAAAGTTTAAAAAATATCTATTAGAACAATGAGAAACAACAAAGGCAAAAATATTAGACATGTTTTGGCCATATAAAGATATTGACTCTCTTTAACACATTTTAAACAGAAATCAATGGCCGAAAACTATGTTTTTCCTAAGACACACTACAAAAAACATCATGAGAATATGATTTAATGTATTCCTTTTTTTCTTTAATTTGCTACTGCAGAAGAGGATAAAACAAGTCTAGTTTGCTTTTCAATCAAACATTTACCAAATTCAATTTGTTCTGGGAATAGAATGTTTTAGAAGTCTAGTATTTATAACACTAACAAAGTAGGCATAACAGTAACGTGAGCTGCTCTGGCAGAAAAGCAGCATGATAAAGTAAGTTTTTCCAATAACAGCTTCTTGTGTCATCCCTGCCTGCTTCTTTAATGGCTCAATGAGACTGGGACCACAGAGACCTGGTCAGTCATCAGAATTAATGGAGGACAAGGTCAGGCAGTTCCCAGAGAAGGCTGAGGGAGCTCTGTTAAGAGGTTAATTCTCATGGTCACTCTCAGAGCAGAAAGAGGCCAATCTAAAGAACAGAATGCTGGATTGTTGTGTTTTATTCTTGTCCAGAGAATGACCTTGTTTTGCACTACTTTGAAATTTTCATTGAGTTAGCACAACAAATTTGAAAGATGGTCGTGACTCTAGAAGACTGCCTCTGCCCTACTGCAGGAGGGCCTACAGAATCCAGGAGATGTGTCTGAACCCAGCTTTAATTCAGCAGTTGTACTAGAAGAGCTGCAGCAGCAGGGCTTACAGGCAAGTTTTACCTGCCAATAGTACTTGACTTATGAACTGAACTTGTGCTACATGTCAAAGTCAACACATGAACATTCTACATGCACTGCAGTGAGGGCTTAAATACATCATTATTTCTTTACCTTACCAGAAGGGTATTTGCCATATCTCAATCCAATTTTTAGGCTAACCTACCAGTAAAAGGTAGAATGGTTAAGTCTTCAACAATATTTGCAAGGGCATTCATGCACCCTGTTTATCGATCTAAGCTATAAAAAGAGCAGCTCCTACTTAAAATTATTTTGGAATGAGACAGCTCCAAATCAAGCTGCTACAACCACGCTTTGTGACCACTTTCCCTCATCATCTTGTTTCAATACAAAATGGAATTATGTCTCCTCTGCAGTCATACTCCCACATAGCTGGCCAATACTAATATTATTTTTAGCTTGAGTGCAGATATCTAGAAATAGAAAAACTTTAATTTTTAAAAAAATTGTGTATATTGAAGGTCATTCCCAAAAAGAGGTGCTTTAGAGTTAAGCTGCTCCTATAGACTTAGCTGTGACCCTCTGCACAGACATCCTTAACCAAGAATTAATTAGCTGCAAATCACTGTAGCTTGCTCTGACCTCCTATTTTCAGTTGATTTGTCTTAGCCTCCCTCAACGCCTTTTATAAAGGCCCTCTAAATACTTCCAGTGGAGATCCTAAAATTAATATGTAGAAAAGGAAGTTAATCTAAGCATCCATATCCAGTTTCAGCCTTACATAATATCTTTAGTCTTCTACATAGAAGGAATAGAGATGACAACTGAAATAATTTACCATTTAGGGTGAGGTTGTTTTGAGAGGTTTTTTGATTTTTTTTTAAATTAACTGATACATAAAACCTTACATCTATTTTCAGAAGGCTACTGTGGAGAAAAGCTGTAAATCATTAAAGATGAAAAGGAAAGCAAATAAACATACGCATGTTTTCACGCAGCATTTCAGTATTTAGAAATGAGAAACACATAAATGGAAACAAGGATGAAAAATTAGTTTCTTCTCAGGCTACAGAAAGAAAAAGAGCACCCAGAGCAGCTTCTCTGGTTGGCTTCAGTAAGCTGTTCTTAATGGAAGCAGGAAAATCAACGCACTAGATCTCTGTAATACACATCTGGGTTTACTTATAAGGGGTCCATTACTATTAAGCTACCTAGAAGACTAGATATGCTCTAGGAGAGAACTCTTGTTAATAGTGTTTTATTGCTTTTGCTAGTTTGTTCCGTTACTAGAGAGCTGTGTATTTAAATAAACGTTCTTTTATTCCTAAACTTTGCCCAGTGCTAACGTGGATACAGAGTAATTTCACAAACAAGATATGGTATTTCTAGAGGTGATGTCACCCTTTAAGTATATAAATGTGACCACTACTGCAGTGCCAGGTATCTTTGTGCATTATAAAATCACCTCAGAATGACAGCACACACTTCCTCCACTTACCACAGTGGTTTAGGATTTGATAATAAGCTATGGTGGTCTTGTGAGGGAAGCATCTCCCAATGACCATTAGCAACTAACAAAGTCCCATTCTCAGGGGTCTGTGGCAACGCATACAGAATTTATGAAAGGTCTTTAACCACTTCAAATATTAAAATAAAACTCAAGACCAAAGCACAAGATGATATTTGAACAAGATAAATATAGGGGGTTTTGCTTCAAATGTACTTAAATAGCAGTTACTTTTAGATTTTAAGATGCTCAGTCTGGCTGCTGTAATAGTATCTGTAAACAATCAAAACCACACCAAGCCTGACAGCAGAAAAGAGCAGAAAATAGATTAAAAGCTGCCCTGCAGAAAACTTGGGGATACTGGTACATGAAAAACTAGACACAAGCTGGCAATGTGTACTTGCAGTCCAGACAGCTAACTGTATCTTGGGCTGCATAAAGGCAGAATGTCCAGCAGGGTGAGGGAGGTGATTCTCTTCCCACCTGGAGTCCTGGGTTCCTCAGCACAAGACAGACATGGACTTGAAGATGGTCCAGAAGAGGGCCAAAAAAATGGTCAGAAGGTTGCAGCGTTTCTCCTGTGAAGACAGGCTGAGAGAGTTGGGATTGTTCAGCCTAAAGAAGAGAAAATGCTGGGGATACCTTATTGCAGCCTTTGAATATATAAAGGGGTTCATAAAATAGATGGAGAAGGACTTTTTATCAAGGCGTATTGTTACAGGTCACGAAGCAGCATTTTAAACGGAAAGAGAAGAGGTTTAGATTGGATATTAGGAAGAAATTTTCATGAGGGTGGTGGGGCACTGTCACGGGTTGCCCAGAGAAGTTGTGGATGCCCCATCCCTGGAAGTGTTCCAGGCCAGACAGGATGGGGCTCTCAGCAACCTGGTCTAGTGGAAGGTGTCCCTCCCCATAGCAGAGGGGTGGGAAGTAGATGACCACTGAAGGTCTCTTCCAACCCAAACCATTTTGTGATTCTGTACCAGTTTTATTCACAAAATATTCTGGGTAATGGACAGGTTTGGTTTTGCAAAGCTCAAGCTGATCTTAGAATGAACTGAAGTTTGTGTCTCACTACTGTAGTCTCTGAATTGATGTATCTTCCTTTTCTCTTGAATTCCTTGAAAATACTTTTCCAAAGAATTTTATTTCTTATTTCAAAGAGAAAAAATTAGGTTAAGCTTGCTTAACTTTTATCCCAGAGCCTAACCTTAATACTGATACTTCATTTAATTTCAAAGCATGAAGCATTTATGACTCATTCTAATTTACATAAGTCTTCTTATTCTATTATGAAAATGGCAATTTTCCTTTGCAGAGACATATAGAACATGGTCTCTCTTATTGTGTCAAGTAACATTTAATAGCCTTTAGCTGTAACTTGGGACCGTTACAAAATGTCCTTAAGATGAGTCATCTTCATTCATTTATTCTGCAATAGGAAGAATTCATGAATGAGTGATCTGCAGTAATTCACTTCTACAAAGAGAACCCATTCATATATTTCAAACCTGGTTTTCTGAATCACTGTAATGTAGCTGATTACTTCATATTAACAGAAGAAAATTTTGGCTTAAGGAAAGTTTCCACAGAAGTCTGTGTATTTCTAGTATATGAGAAAATTTTCATATATTTAAAAGACCTCTTTTGAAAAGAAACATTTTGGTCTAATACATGGTTACACAGACAGATACGTTCCTATCTATCTAGCAAGGAATGCATGGTATTTTTTTAAAGTTAGAGACTGACAAATGGTTTAAATTGAAGCTGCATCGAGGGGGAGCACAAGTTGTCACTATCAGACAAACCACCAGGCAGGCAAAGAAAATATTTTATAATACCCAAAAAATATGGCCATTGGCACACAGAAGTGCTCAATCAAAGCTGTATTTAAGTCAAAATATAGACAGCAGAAACCCAACTATGAACCAAGACTCCTAACTACAGAAATACAAAGTAACCATGCTTCTTATTCTACAGAAATAAAGAATAAAATACATGTCATTTTAATTCATTAAAAAGTCACTAAAATAAAGGAATGGAATTCACTAAGGATCAAGGGTCCCTTAACCATCACTGCTCTCCTGCCATCCTTAGGAGACTTCAAACCAGGAATTATTCTTAAGAGTCTTTTCTCTCAATATTATTCCCTCAACATTCCACTGCCATGGAAGAGGACCACAGTAAGAAGCTGCTTCTCACTTCAGGTAGTTCCAAACCAGTCAAAGCTTTACAGATCACCTGTGAGAGCAGACATGTGGTAAAGTCAGTACAAAGACCTGCATGCAAATGCAGCGTTTTCTTCAGAAGCGTAGTTCACAGAAAATGCACTGCGTGCTTCTCCATTAATTAGTGCTTTAAGTTTTCATTACTTCATTTACTCAAGGACAGCTCTAAATAGCCACTTTATTCACATGTCTCTCCTGAAGAGACACTAACTCTCATTTTTAGTTTGAGAAATTTTACCCTATGTGCAGTTTTGCCGAAGTAAGGACAGTTCTCTTTAAAAATAGAATAGATGACAAGAACAGCACAAAGATTGACAGAGCATCAGAATGTTTCAACAGGCAAATATTTGATGCAAAAAACCACAATTAACATTATGGTTAGATTTATTAACAATCCACACTGACTTCAGCAGACAGCACAATATGAAGGTGAATTGACCAGCAATAAAGCACAAGAGAGATTTAGAATGATCCAAGGAAGTGTGACTTACCAAATCATTCAAACGAATGTGTCTGGCTACCTGCACTGCTATCTGGGATCCATAAGCAGCTCACTGCTCCTCAACTTTTGCTCTTTCATTTTAGTACTATATTTACATAATTTCTAGTTTTTATATCATACATTGCTGAAAAAACTGCATATGTGTTCTTTGCAGAGACTTTTAAGTCAGAGAATTTAAGAGACTTTTAAGTCAGAGCCATCTTCATGCTTGCTTTCTAAAAATAAACATCTTTGTGCATTTATCCAAACCATTCTCATTATATGTTTCCACATCTATAACTATGATTTCACCTAACAACTGAGTGCATACTGTGAAGAAAAAATCAAGGAAGCGATGTGAGCTTGCTTTGTTTCTTACTTTCAAGACAATGCAATAGACTCCTGCAGCTGTAACCCATTTTGAGACTGATAATCCATTTTGTAGACAAGTCAAGGGCAAACCATGTTTGAGAAGTTGTGGCAGAACAAAAAAGGACCAATATCAAATTACTCTCTCTAGTTTACACCATCTAAAATATTTTATTTTATACAAATCTCTGCACAGAAAACCAAACAGTAGACACTCCTCATGAGCTGCAATACATATAATGAAAAAGGAACAGCATCAATTACTAAGGGAATTTCTTCTTTAGGGAAGACAGACCCAACAATCCAAAAGGTAGAAAGATCCATTGGCACAGCCCTCAAAAACACAGAAATGTCTCAGAAGTGGCAAGAATACACCAGAAAAGCAATATTCAAAAAATCAGGTGCAACTCAGGTTCTGTATGAATATTACTGAATTCACAGATACGAAATAAAAGTTATGCCCCGTATTTTACTACCAACTATAATCCACAATTTCATCTCCAGGAAGTGGGAAAGACAAGAATATCTATGTAACAGGAGGTTTGCAAAAGCTGTGGTACTGATTTGAGATGTAGTTTTTCAGACTGCAGTGCCATTTTTCAGGGAAGTTGTAAAGACTGTACTTCAGCTTACACTGAGTGAGTCCCAGAAACAATCATCTAGTAACTTGTTCATGCTCACTTTCATATATAAAGGATGAAGAAATCCACAGCTGAATCAAATCACAATAGCAAGCTGCCTACTCCAACAGCAAGAGGCACCAGGCAAGGATAAAAGCTGTACCATGGAAGGTTAGAACCATATCTGTAAGGATAGGATGTTAATATTTTTGCAGTTCATTAAACAATTCCTGCTTTGAAGATATTCATGGCAGGAAAGTGTCAATTCATTCTCCACCAATTCTTTCCCATTTGGGAAATCAAAAATTAGAACCAAACATGCGACACATGCCACTTCCCTCAATATTTTGTGCAACAGAAGCAAAATATATCTTATCTGTTATTTAACTTGGATTGCAAGACAAAAATAATTTTATTTCCCTCAGTACTGTCAAGTAATTACTCCATATCATGTTTCAAGTAAGCTGTATAGAATGGTGAGCTGCAACATTGATCTATTTGCGGCTCAAAGGATGTAAGAATACCATGTAATCAACACAAAGTCTTGAAATATGGTGCTAACAGACATGCAAACTTTAAAAACTGTCACTATAAACTTAATTACCATCTAAGGCCTCCTTTGAATCACTTAGTTTTGTAGCCAAAGGACCTGCCTATGACACTGCAAAGCAGACCTTTCAGCTCTTCTGAACTGGAGAGAAGAGGGAAAGGAGCTGGAAAATATTTGCTTCAAATTGCCAGAACAGTATCTGTTGGAGCAGCTGGGCCAAAATCCAGAAAAACAAAACAAAAAAAAAAAAAAAGGATGGATTCACTGGGTCAGATGATGACAAGCAAAAATGTGACCCCATAGCTGAATCTATGGATACTCTCTTACAAGACAGTAAAATGGCATTCTGTGCAGCAGCAATAGCTGATTGCTCATTTCTCACAGTACCTTCTAGATACGCTTAACTGGTAGCTCTGGTCATTCAGAGCAGAAAACAACATCCAAACTGACCATTGCATAAGGGGATGCTATGCTTAGATGAAACATTTGTGTTTTGAAGCTGCACTTGCTAGAACTCAGAAATAATGCCATTTGGCCCCTAGAGATAATGAGAAACTGGGTGGGATAACTGACAGGGAAACAACGTCCACATGATAGCAGAGAATAAAAAAAACCCTAAACTCAAGCCATATTAACAGTTTGAGCTTTTAATTTGAGGTCTATGAAATAAATTATCTTAGTCAAAAGTCGCTACAACAGCCTTTCCGTGCTTGCTTTGCAATTTGAAAATGTTCCTCCCTTCTCCTCCCCAAGAAATTTAATTTCATCTAATATAACGTAAGAAAAAGTACTTGGTTTCTGGCAGTGAAATCTAAATCCCAACGATCCTTAGCACATAATCTTTTAGGTCTTTAAATAGCTCTTGTATTTAAGATAAATTCTGTCATTCTTTTACTTTCACCACAAACTGCCTTTTATTAATCCTGATTCAGACTCAGAAAATATGAAAATAAATTTATCAACTTTACCTGTAATGCACTGAAACTGTCCATCTTCTCTTCTTATTGTAAATGCTTCCCCTGGATTAACTTGCACAAGAATAACCTTAAAAATAAAAGAGTGTTTACAACCATTACACGGGAATATATTACAGAAGTCTGGTATGTGCAAAAAAAGAAGTTTTACTGGGAAAAAAACCTTCTTTTTATGGTTAGTAAATACATTATTTTTCATTTCACACTTCTTGCTGTCTTCGTCCCACAGAGAAATAGATAAGAGCAAGAACAAGCACAGATATTTTTAAACAAACATTTTTCAAAGAATGAAGGAGAGAATAACAACTAAGTAAAACAGTACCTGTACAAATTTTATTTTCTCAACTGCTTGGTATAATTAAAAAGCTATTTGTACAGCTTAAATTATTTCAACAAATTGCATTAACTTCAACATTAATCAAACTATTATGTAAACTTTCAGAAGGAAGCCTAGAATTCCCAGTGCTTGACATCAACCAGTTGACAAACAGTTTTCAACACAAGGAAAATACTGTGTCATGTCCCTCTTTACATGACCCAAGCATATTTGTACATTCATTAATGATAAAAAAATTAGAAGTCATGACAAAGTAAGTGTACCAGATGCCCAGCATGAAACAGTATGTATAATTTTATTTGTGGAAAGCTGGTTATCCCAATTTTGTAAACCCAAGCAATGCAGAAATGATAGCAAAGCACACAGCAGCCAAAATAAACAGAGAAAGTCTGTACTAAAGCACAAGCCTATTACCATTTTAGATTTCTGTACTTTTATTTGAAACCTGCCCTTCTGTGAGGAAAAGAAGTTGGTAAACATGAAAAACCTAGCTAAAATTATGGACAAAGGAGAAAAAAACTTTAAAAAGTAGAAAAGCAGGTGCATTTTATAATTTCCTTTCTGGACAGAACGTTCTTCAGTCTTGCTTGCACACGTCTAAATAGAGCCTATGTGCTCCTCCCTCTACAAATCGGTAGGAAAGAAATCTTTAGAAACACAACTCCTGAGTATTATGGCCAAAAATGTACTTGGTTAAATTGCTAAAAGAAAATAAAATCTTTCATGTTTACAAAAGCACAACCAACCAACCAACCAACACCCCCAGAATTGGAAACTTGAGTGTTACTCATTTTAGGAATACCAGACACAAAGGAAAGGATAAGAAAATGGCAGAAATCATACGAATTCCTCCCTTTCTGGTGGAGCAATTTCACAAATTAAAGAAAAGATGGCAAGTTCTAACACTAACATATTGATGAGATATGACAGACATTCACATTTTCAAGCTTGGGCTGTGTTAGTCAACACTGATTAGCTCAGCTTTGAGCAAGCACTTTAAAAATACTATCTTATTTCACATGTTTTTTCTAGAAGCTTTGGCTGTTTGAGAAAAAATAATGAACTGTATCAATATTTACATTTTTATCAAGCTATTACATCTTCCAGATCATCTGAAGTGTGGCTCAATATAAAATTCAGTTAGCATTCAAAATATAATCTTAACAAGATGATTTTAGTAATGAATTTCAAAGAAGACTTAAAGGTCTTCATAAAATACAGTATTGCCAGAGTTTATTTGGAATTGTTTGAAGGTAGCATTTCAACAACTGGCTACCATCACCTTCAGAATACGATGAAGAAGAGAAATATGAATAGATGAGTTCTTACAATTTTTTTTGGACTCCCCAAGCAGGCATAACTTTTTCAAGACATATTTCATTGATATACTCTTCCCTCTGCTATAATTGAAAATTTTAGCTTGACGTTTAGACTGGTATACAAGTACCCAAAAGCTTCATGGTACATGAGAATGTCTCTCCATCTGTTATGTGTGGGCTGGATAGCTACATTTGCCCATCTCTTACGGCTGATTTAGGTGCCCAAACTCCTGGGAGGAGCCATTCTGGCTGCAGCTGACATGTCAATCTGTACCATTCTCAGCTCAATATTCCTGGTTGCCATCATATGAACTGTGAGAAGCAGAAATGCATTAGGGTGATGCCTGGCCCTTGATTCCTGCTTTTAAAGTAACAGGGAGTATGGGTTGACTGTATTCCCAGTTGTCCCTATTTATCCTGTGTGAGTGCCTGAGGTTGGTAATCTGGGTAATAATGCTGTTGTAGGAACTTGCTGGCTTTCCTCCTCCAGACCTCTTGCTGCAGGCCATCCAAAACTGAGGGCCAGCTGGCAGAGCGGATTTGAGCATGGGGACACACACACTGGCCCAGCTGCAGCAAGTGGGCCCTGTGCCTCCTGATTCTGTGTTAAATCAGCTTCTCCTGTGTGATCATCTTTGTTGCTCATTTCACAGCTGCTCTGGGAAGCTAAAGGCTCAGCATGGCAGCCAAGGTGCAACAGTGAGACATGCACTGCACAGCAGCAGCAACAGGTCAACTGATAGAGACCAGCACCATTCTGACACTCAGGATGACATCAGATTTTCCCATCTCTGATGACATCCAACTGCCAATCCAAAGGGTGGGGAGACTCACCAACTTCATGCAGTTTAATTAGATCTCAGTCCCCAGAAACAGGAAATAGAATGTCTTTTGTCAATGAACAATTAGCCTACTTGATGCCTGACTGTACTTCATTGACTCCCACTTTCAGCCTTGCTTTTATGTAGTGCATTCACATTTTTATTTTACAACTATTACAAGGTAGGCTGTGTATCCTGCCAAGTGTGCCAAAAGAGATTCTGAATCAGGGTTGAAATTTCAGAAGTTTCAAGAACTGCTGGCTTTAACAGTCTATGTGTTGGGGCAGTCTATGACCAAAAGGGGTTTCTGGACCAACCTTATCACAGTTGAACCCCATGGAGTGATCACAGCTTTGAGAAGGGCATTTCTGACACTCTGCACCTCAGCAGACGTGATTTGAAATAAGAAAAATTAAAGCTATGCATGGAGAGAGATTGGTACCTTTCTGGTCAGAAGAGATAGAACAAAAGACTGACAGTCACTCACAGGAATTCCCCCTTATCTACTTGAAGTCTACAGCACATAATCAAGGATGAAAGAAAATTTCTCTGAAGGAAAATGTAACATGGATTTTCATATGGCATCATGTTCTAGGTAAAAAAAAAAAAAAGAACAATAAATCTATGAGTTGCTTATTTATAGCTCTTTCATCTCATTTGAGGTGCCCTTGTGCAGGCTTGCACACCCCATCAGCCAACATGTTATTTCATGCACCCTGACATCAGTATTTCTGAAAACTAGGGCCTGAGTCTTTCACACTGAATATTCTAGATCTTGACCTCCTTCCTCTTCTGGGCAAAACATTCAAATTGGCTCGAATTAAGAGAAAAGCTTTGTAAAAATCGGATGGTCCAGCCTCTCTTCCTGTGCCTCAGTCTTTTTGTGACAAATTCTGTTGCTTTACTCACAGCACCCAAAGTTCTGCTACCCAAAGGCTGACATGCATTCTACCCTTTGCCTGCTCCTCTAAGGTGACCATGATACTCAGATAAAAACCTCATTTGTGATGAGTCAGTCTCAGTGGGAGGCACCTTTAGCACGGGCACTTTTCAAGGGCTATTTCTCTTACTAAATCAACAAAACACTAACTGAGAACTTCACAATCTTAACAAAATAATGTGAACTTAGGATACTGAAGCCTTGATACAAGTTCTAGAATCATGCAAGCACTTTTAAAGCACAACCAACTATAATGGAACCTAATAAAATTTAAAAGTGTAATTTCTGAATGCTATCAGAATTTTGACAATGTATTTTTGTCTCAAATAATGTTAAGGCATTGCAATTAAGAAATAGGAGCATTAGGTCAACTAGTTCTGTGTCATTTCCAATGTGACTATAAATTGTTTCCTTTAAACAGTTGTTTAATGATGATCCACATGACCTCAATGCAGTTCCTGATGAAAAACAATACAAAATCTCTTTCCAGAGGGTAGCATACAAGTTTACAATATAAGAGTGCAGAGTTCTTGCATAAATAAAAAAGTGGCCACTGAATGTTCAATGGTACTTATTTTTTTCTATATAGGCTACTTTAGAAAATAAATCCAAACCAAATGAGCAACATAGTAAGCTTTGTAGTAGTTTAATTTAATTGCCCGGATTGGCACAACAAAAAGCCTTCTAACAAAACTAATAATGCCATGTATTAGAAAGCTCAGTGTGTATTTCCTGAAACTGCTGTTTGAACTCAGGCAGAAGCTGAAGCCAAGCAAGAACACAGGAAATGACCTGATAGTCTGGGTCAGCAGCCCATCTAGCCAAATACTTTGACTCTAATATACCAACTGAGAAGCTATTTAAGGAGAGTGTGTGAGCCAGGCCACTTTCTGCAGTCCGTCTCTCCTACTGTCCATATGTTTGCCTAAACTCTTGGAGTTCACTTTCAATCTGAATTGCCTCCACAACCTCCTATGGCAGTAAGTTCCTGAAATTTCCTTTTTAGACATTTTAAAACCATCTCCTACTAATTACGTGTTCCCTAGCTTCTCTGCTATGGGATTTGCTGAAAAACAGCTCTAAATAAATTTCATCCACCTCCTTCAATATTTTTAAGTCTTGGCAATTCCCATCTCCTTGTACCCAGTCTGCAAACCAAGGGGTTTTAATATTCCTGATCTCTCCTGGGAGAACTGCTACCCTGCCTTGACCACATTAGTGATACCTAAAGCCACATTTACATTAGCAAAGTAAGAAGTACTGGGGAACATTCCCAGATGCTGGAACAGTCACCTGCAATAATGAACATGTTATAGTAATCCTGAGCATAACACAGTTCATACAGAACTGAGAAGTGTTCCTGAGATCACTCTTACCACGCAGTTTACAAGAAAAGATTTACTAAAACTGACTTGTTTCACGACACAGTCTCAGTCTCCACGAACATTCAGAGCACATTTAAAGTACTAACATGTAAACAATTACTGACAGTATCCTGAAGAAGCACAACAATATTATGCCTTTTTGAAGGACTAAATAAGGGACACACTCTAGACTGGTTTTGAAAATCTATTCTTCACCTTAAATCACAATTCGAGCTTGGCAGATGTGGCAAATAGATTTTTAGAATACAATAATTCTCTCCCTAAAGAATTCCAAATTGAATATAATTTTATTGCAACTCAAGTAGTATAATCACATCCTACAGAGATATGTAACATTGACTTGCACATACTACCATTATCAGATATAATTATTTTTAAATTATTATATCTTAAGATCTCATATAGGATTTATTACTACATCAGTGTGAGCAGGAGGGAAAGTATTTAGATCTTGCATCTAAAGAATCAACGGAAGTACAAATGTTCAAAGAGAAGAATGCTCAATGTTACTTATTTTTATTCAGTAAAACTCTTCATTGTCTGCAAGAGAAAATACAGGATGTTTCTGCAGATTGAAGCAGGAAAGAAGTTTAATGTTCTTTTCAGGTCTTCAGCTTGTTTCTAACACGAAAGAAATGAATTTGATAAAAATGGCTGGAGTCATAAAGAAACCCCTGGAAGAATGCAAGTAACAAAAGGTGGAATGGAAAGCTGTGCAAGGCAGAGCTGCAGCCACCTTGACTCAGCAGGCTGCTCCAAAGAAAGGAATAACTCAAGGCCAAATGTTAACACTTACCTCCATAAAGGTCTAGAAGTAATTTTTATCAGCAAGAAGCAGAGGCTGCGGAAGCCAAAATAAGATCCTTCGAGGTATTTCACTCTGCCAATATGGTCATGGCAGTCTCTTTCAAAAGCAAAACAGCAACAATACAAAATACAGCTGATTTGTATCTTACTAATCTTTGTCACTAGGTATACAGAATACTTTCATAAGCACCCTAAGATTTTGCTCGTGCCGGATGAATACACAGTTAACTTATTTCTTCATTGGAGCACAGTGAGGGCAGAATGGAATTTAAAATACACAGTTAGCTAATCTTGTTTTGGATATGTTTGTTTGCACAATAATTAAGGCCAAAAAGCCCATTAACTCCACTGAAATAACGATTAAAACCAACCCTTC
This sequence comes from Motacilla alba alba, assembly GCF_015832195.1. Lineage (NCBI taxonomy): Eukaryota > Metazoa > Chordata > Aves > Passeriformes > Motacillidae > Motacilla > Motacilla alba. The sequence goes on from NC_052016.1 coordinate 62,472,396, forward strand.
ATTCTGTAAGATACGCACTTCTACAAGCTTCTCTACTTGAACGTCCATCCTCCTAACAGAAGTAGTGATGTACCAGGAGACTGACAGGTTTCAAAATAATTTCAGCTACCTGACAGAAAAGAAAGGCAGCATTAGACTTGTGGCACCATCACTAATGTGTATTTACATTGCAACACGAAGGAAAAAGCTTCCCTGGTACTTCCAGTGGAGAAAAAAGTGACTAACTATAAATAGCCTTGCACAATTAATAACTGGTCTCTGTCAGGTGGTTAGTAAGAAAGATAGAAACATAAACCTATGGACATCATTGTGAAATACTAACATCAAAATTGGATTAATTCTGAAAAGCACCCTAGATGAGGTGAAAGACTTGCAGAGCAGAAAAACAAAAACAGATTAGGACTAATCCCTAAGCATTAACATCTTCACTGTTTTAAGGCAACATCTTTCCATAGCAAAAACTGTAAATACAATTAGAAGTCCAAACTATTTCTGTCCTCATGGAAAAAAAAAAAAAGCTGATAAGTAAATGATGAAATAAATCAAAGAGCTCTAAAAGCTGACTTCAAAAGATCTTACAGCAAGTTTATCTTTTGCTCACCATTATACGTGCAAAAGCAGGTCTCAGATAAAATTTAAAAGGCTAAAGAGCAAAGCTTCCTCCCCAAATAAACACACACATACAGCCAATCAAAAACTAGTACCTCAAAATAATTTTGTAATTTCTATCAATTACATACATACAGTGGACCGATAAGGCAAAAGAAATTTTATTTGATAAAAAATCTACATATTCAAAGTATTAATAATGCTCTTAGTTTATTGTTTAGGTTCTAAAAATTTGAATTTAGTCCAAAGTAAAAAAAAAAAACAAACCACCAAAACCCAAAAAAACCCACAACAAAACAACTCAACACCCAAAAAACAAATGATTGTGTTTAGAAGTATACTAAATACTCTTTTACACAGATAAAAACCAAAAAAATCCAGAAGTAAGACATTTGTTAACCTTCTCCTTCACACTGCTCCATAAAGTTATGAGGATCTTCCTAATTTGGAGAATTTTTTGCAGATCAGATTTGAGTATGGTTTATGGAAGACAGTTTAACTTACCCTTACCAAATCATAATGATCTTAAATATTACACATTTTAGAGTCAATGTTCAAAAAATACCTGTATTTGTGACAGGACAGGACTGACTGAAACAGCTTCTGATTCTTCTAAGCCAGCACAAATATCAAAAGAATCAAGTCAGATACAATAAAACTTTGTTTGCAAGTTTGGTATTTACAGCCAAATTTTCAAATCTTTTCTAGCACGTAACAAACTGTGTTGTCAAAAATAAATGCTTTTAAAGCATTAAAAGATTCTCTATCAATAAAAGAAGTTATTAGCTACTGAATGTAAAACATCATTTTAAAAATTAGCTTTCCTAATAATTATAGGTTTATTCCAAAACAGCTAAGTGTTAGCTGAAAAACTGAAACTATAATTTTAGAATTACTGGGATATGGGGGAAAGGTTTTTGAATCTGCAATAAAGAAAAATAAATAATCAAGATTGTTTTGTCTCCAGAATATCTTGGCTCTCAAACCCATCCTTCAGTACCAAGGACTATCAGCTTCCTGAAGGGGAAAAGAAAAAGGTTAATTTTTTAAATCCTGACTGAGACTAAAGATACCAAAATACATGAAACATTTGTGCCATGTGTGAAGCTGGATAAGCCCACATGAGAACTAGCACCCTGTTCTCTCCATAGGTTAGCACTGTCTACAGCCACACAGGCAAGAAAACCAAAGGAATCAGACTGAATTTCAGTGTAAAAGTGCATTTTGAATCCTTCTCTCTCCACAGCCACCTACCACCTCACTCTGAAGGGGAAAGGAGCTGAAAGGGTTACTTTGTATCTTCCTCTAAAAGAAGTTAGATATGCTTTGTGAATTTACATATTTTTCCAGAATGAGTGAAATCTGGGACAAATTTTCCAACCAAGCTAAAAGCCTCTGAACATATATAACTAGAATGCTAATAGATCTACCACTAAATATATCACAACAAACAAACAAACAAAGCAATCCTTTAGAAACAAAGCCAATTCCTAGCCTGGCACAAACATTAAAATACAAAAAAATGCGGGAAGTAAGATGTGAAGGAAAAAGTGGAAGGGGGAGGGAAGCTAGAACATGATACAATAGTTTTAGTCATTATTAATATTAAAGACATAACATGAAGAAGTAAGTTACATTACAAACTGTGGTTAAGGCACACTTAAATGTAACTATATAGTAAGAGACTGCTCCGGTACAACGAGGAAGATTACAAGTTGGAGCAAAACAATATTACTAAAAAGCAGAGTTCTCTTTTTTCCCTCATTCTGGAGTGGTTTGGGGGAATGCATGTGTTTTTTCGGGTTATGAGGAGTTTTGGGGTCTTTTTTGTACAAACAAACTTCCTAAAAAGCAAGAGGGTAAAGTGTTCCAAAATGTTTGCTTGGACATTTAAAGCCATAATTTAAATATAGTAGAATCTCAAACAATTTATATACTAGCAGAAACAATACGATTGTCTGAGATGTTTTACTAGGAAATAGAAGATTGGGGATTTTTTTTTGTTTCGTTTTGTTTATTATTAATCTTAAAACATCTATATTTAGCATTATATGGTTATAGGTGCTGAGTCAGTAGCAAAAGATTGTCAGCAATCACAAATAATGGAAAGACTTCACCAAAATCGTATTTCTAAATGCACTGCTAATACAAATCAACATGAGAAAAAAAAAAAAAAGACAGCAGTGGCTTGTCTAAAAATACTGCAACTGAAATTAGCCCAGCAGTACTCACGAGAAGATTTTTACCCAAAAGGACAAAGGTAGATTAATTCTTGAATATTTTTCAAATTTAGGAAAACATCATAGCTAACACTCTTGGTCATTCTGACTTCAAAAAATGTTAAAACACTAAACCTGTTAAGAGGGTGGTACAGCCAAGCTCTCTGTGAGATGTACACTGTATCTTTAACAATCTGTCTGCAACAAGATTATAAAAGGGTGTATTTCTAGAAAAGACACAACTTCCAGGCAGAGCCACATTTATGCTCTGTCATTAGGGCACGTATTCAGAACAATTACATTTTTCTTCACTAATAGTTGCAAGCAAGATGTTAATTAGTGACATGCTTTATCTCATAACCCATTTCAAAAGCCTTAGCACTTTGACTTACTGTTGCTCGCATCCTTTTATTTCTCTCATTCAACTGGTGCTACCACAGTGACAAAGGATGAAGGAAGATTCAACAGGCACCACTCCGGCTGCTCCAATCTGTTCCATTCACTCAATACTGAGGTAATCTTCGGGGATGTGTGGAACACTGCCCCCCCTCCTGTGAACAGGGCACCTAAACCTGAACGCCACGCAGGAGGATCTCCCTTCACCTTCCTCTATAGCTGTGCATCCACCAAGCATGTGGAGGCAGGATGGGAAAGGTAGGATCAATTAACAATATAGTCAGCAATACCTACCTCAAGCCTTCCTTCCTATCAAATTAGCCAACGTACAGTGAGCTTCCTGCTGTACATGAATGTATCATGTCACCATAGCAACTAAATCAACAAATAGCTGCTGCAGCATCTGCTTCTGGATCATCTAACGTCAGTCAACAGAAGGTTCGGGTTTAAGAGAACAAAGCTTCCAAATATATGCTGTTTTATAACTGCATTTTTAATTTAGCCTCCTGATTCCCAGATAGGCTATACTAACTCAGGATGAACCAACTTCTGACTTTATAATCTGCGATACAGTTTATGACTTCATTTCTCAAGTAAGCCAGAAAGAAGAGAGGAAAAAATACTCTGTAAAAGAATAAAAAGAAACAGCAAAGAAATAATCAACTGCATTCTAATGTACTCCCTCAAACACTGTGCTACTTTATACCATGGATTTACTGAGACATGAAAAGAAAGAAGTGTGTTTCTGAAGTTTGCTTTATAATTTACATATGTCTGCCCTAAATAATACTATAGACAGAAATACCTTTTATTATATATTATTATTAAAGACATTTCAGATAGCTGACAAAGATGGTTTCTTTCTATTAGTCTCCACTTCAGAGCTAAACTGAAAACATCCAGTTTTGTTTTCTGGCAACCTCGCATCTGTGGTTTTTAATCCCAACAACAGCAGGGAATCAGTGACACACCCTCACCTGAAGAAAGACAGTTACACGGAGAAAAACACACATCTCTCTCTTCCTGTGAGAAATTACTTCAAATACCACTTGTGCACCACTGGTTTAAGTCCTAACCCATAGGCAGACAAGATATAGAAAACTGCTTTGAAATTGTCTTGGTATTCAGAATGCAACAACATGAGATTACAGATTAAATGTCATCTAAGGTATAAAAAAATTCTAACATTACTAAAATCTAATGTCTTCAAATGTAGTAAGTAAGTGTACAAAGACACAGACACTTTTATGTAAAAGCTACAGCCTACTTAAAATAAAAAGTAACTTTCCTTTCTTTTAACTTCAAGTCATATTCCTAACATTTGATCAGCATGAAATTATTTACCAAGTAAAAGCTTTCTAGGCAAAAAGTATCGGTTATTCATGTCCAGTATTATTTTATTATTAAAAACGCCTACTTTTAGTTTTCAAAGCAGATGTTTTTCCACCCATCTTTTGTTACAATGAAAATTATTACATCTAGGTTGGCTCCACAGAGTGTGGTCCAGTGAGCAAAGAAAACTAGATGCAGACTCAAGATACTAATGCTGCCGTGGCTCCCATACTGACTTACTGCGATTTGTGCCTTTGTCACCTCACCTATGCCAGAGTTCCCATTTGTAGGGCTAGTCCAACAGCATTTGTAAGCTCCTACATCTACTGGATCAAAAAATACTGCAAGACTTGAGTGTTTTTATTCATTAGTAGCACAGAAATTGCCAGATGGAATCACATCTGTGGTCGAGCTAAGGTGATGTCAGTTACAAACACAGCACAAGTTGTTTTTCCATTGACTGTATGTTCAAAATCTGCTGCTTATATCATAACAAGGCTAATGAGGCTATGAAGTATTCTTTTCCATAATCAAGCCCACTATCCTTTAAAAAACATATTAAATGGAAAAATGCAAAAGATCTATGTAACAGGCCTTACAGAGAGTATATGATTATTAAATAGGAACTCCTGACATCAGTAATAAAAGCTAAATTAAAACAGTATCTTAAATTGTTTTAAATTGCCAAAGGCTTATGAATTTAATGGTCACGAAGTGTTACTTCCAAGTATTTCATTCTTGAAGTCATCTTTCAAAAGACCCTTCTGCCTCTCATCTTCTTTTAAACTTACTAAAAGCTTTCTCTCTCCACATGTACATTGGCTACTAACCAATAAAGAATTTTGAAAACTCTAGATTAAGCTTTGTACCACACCAATTCATAGCAGACTCAGCACACAACATTTCTGTGTTATCTATGAGGAAATGTTAGAATTTTCTTTTTTACCTTAAATGATCTTCTGGTTTTAGTAGCAATGAGACAAAAACAGGCTTCCCATCATTATTTATGGAAGTGCCCTATAGACTTTGATCTTTGTCCAAGTGACGTGACGCAACAATCTTAAACACCAAAGTTCTGAATCTATTTTCCACTGTATTTTTTTGAGCAAATTCCAGTTTACAGTTTCCCATCACTAGACAATGCTCTACCCTAGCATCTGCTAGTACTGATTATAAGGATCTAACTGCTCTAGATATGGAGCTTAAAACTTTCCTAATGAAGAAGAGTAAAGATATGGGCAGTAAAGGGCATTAACAAATCTTGGATTTCAGGGTGAGGGAGGAAAGCCATACAGATTTAATTGTCACATAATATGTAGCAATACCAATTTACATGCTTAGGATTTTGAAAAAAAAAAATACAATCCAAACGATTTCAGCTTACACAGATAGTAGCTGTATATTTGGAAAAAAGTGAGTGAAAGAAGCCATCTTTCCAGTGACATGCTTCTAAGACCTGTATTTTCAGAGGGCAGACCAAGCAATTCTGCATCATTTTTCTAAAAGGCAGCTGACAAATAATAAAATCAGTAAACATTTAATCTTTAACTACTGCTACAAGATACTGTTAGCACCACTGGTTGCCCTAAGATAACAGAATATCCCTAGGAGCAGCTGGAAACAGGGAGATTGGAAAGATGAGACTGTTCATTGGCACTGACATTCAAAAACTATAGATGTCAATAAACTTTCATTGCTCTTTGTAGAAAGACAGGCTGGAAAGATCCAAGAATTGGTGATTTCGTTTTTCCTAGAAAACAAATTTATTCATGAAAAGTTTTGAAAATTCTTACTGTACTTGTGTTTCTCCCCCTTCTTTTCACATAGATGATCAGCTCACAAAGGTGACCACTGAGAAGGGGAGGCAAAGATGATTTCTAGCCTTGTTTTGTGAAAATACAAAGTTTTTTGAGAAGAACCAGTAAAAGATAAATGTTAAATTCTGAATTGAATGTCAATGATAAACGTTCGAGACTTGTTAGTGTCCACATATAACAGTGCCAATCAGCGAACATTCCACAAGTGTCTGTCTTATTCTTTAGTATTAAGAAATAATTACAATTTTGATCAACTTGCTTCTTCTCTGTCTCTTCTCTTTTACATTCTCAGTTCTCACAGCTTGCCTAAGCAAAGTTTTATTTGCCTCATTTACAGCAAACCTAGTCTGTCTCATTAGCATTTACACAGTCTGTGGTTAGCAGATAGTGCACAGAAAATTTGCTGCTTAGAATAATACCACTATTATATCTTTAAATCAGCAAAAGTATAAACATAAGGATAACAGCAATGTTTCAAGGAATCTGGATAATGCAACAGACAAACATTTGGGCTTCAAAGTTTTAAGCTAATCCATGTTTACAGGGAATTAGAAGGAAGCAGTGTTAGGGCAGTCACTGAACTCTGGAACTTTCTGAGGCATCTGGTCACGGCCCGTGGTTAGACACATCAACCTCTAAAACTAAAAACTGTAATACTTCAATCAGATCACTTTCACTTCATAATTTCCTGTTTGAAGCCCCTAGGAATTCAGTTTCACGATGCTAAGTGCAAGTAGTTGAGAAACAGAGCTCACACTGCACAGCAAACAGGTAGCAAGAGCTAATGAAGGTTTCAGCTAATACTCCACAGGGGCTGTCCCTTCAGGAGGCATCCTCCCTGATCAATCTGCCTATTTGCAACAGTCCAACTGTATTATGGACTAGAAGAGAATTTTATATTTCCCAACATTGCTTCTGACAGCTCAGATTCCTGTTTGCTGATATAGCAAGTTAAAAGCCCATAATATTTAAGGCTGATGGATGTGTTAAACTTTTTACCCTAAGTACAGTATAAAAGGAAGCGCCAAAGGAAGAACAGTGTTTTCTAGTTATTAAAAAGAGCATTTACTTAAAAAAAAGAAATCAAATGTTTAGAATTTCAATATCACTTCTAAAGAAGCCTTTTTTACCCTGAAAATATCCCATATACACAGTTTTGTGTAAATATGGGCACCACTTTATATCAAAACAGACTGAAAATACAAACTTGAGCTGGAAGAGAAATTAAAAAGATATATCTCAATTAGATCAGATTGGAATGACTTAGTCAGTAATGGACCAAGGGCTTGGTGGAAGAAATCTCTACAACCCCAATCCTTTCCCATGTATTTTATTCTCTACTTCAAAAAGAGAGGGATAAAAAACAAAGCCAACTGCCATTTTTTGCTACAATATGTAAACTATAGTCTGAGTCTATCTGTTTCTAGAGAATGTCATTCTGCCTGCTCTATAAAGTGCATAATTCTGTAACATGCAGAGGGCTCACAGACTTTACCCACTTATGGCAAAGTCTCAATCTCTAGGGAATAGAATATGACAGACTGCTTTAGTGGGAAGGGACCTATGATGATCAACTAGTTCAACTGCCTGACTGGTTGACAGCTAACCAAGTTGATGTTAAGGGCATTGTCCAAATGCCTCTTAAAATACATACAGATTTGGGACTTTCTCCACAACTCTAGAAAGCCTATTCCAGCATTTGACCACCATCTCAGTAAAGAAATGCTTCCTAGGGAAAAAACAGGTTTCAGCTAGCAGAGGATGCACCTCAGATAACTTATTTGCTAAGAGTGTAATTCTCACATATTTTAAGAGTGGACTTGAGGAAGCATGGGTAAGCACTTGGGGTGACTGTGTAGCTCCCAGAGTCTGGCATTCAGGTCATGGCTCACTCAGCATTAAGTGCCCCATGTCACAGAGGAGGGGAATGATGGGGCCATGCCTGGGTCCCAGTGATGCACTGTTCAGGCATCACTATACCCTTCCAAACCTTATTGACTGATGAGCACACGGACCCAGCAACCAGACTCATTTGCAACAGACTGCACAGAAAAACCAAGCTACCTCAATACTTATAGCTCCAGGCAACTTGCACCTTCTCACCTCATAAAAAGAGAGAGAGAGAACAAAAAAGTACAGATCTTTAGTCACCTTCGTACACCATGAAAGGCATCATCTTCTGGACATGCTTATTTCTCCCCATTGACTATATTAGCAACCTACAGTGACTAACTGACTGTAGATTCAATTTTCATGTGTCATCCAATTCTCCCAAATGTCAGTTTCTGAACAGTTTAATTCAACAGGGGCTGAATGCCTCAAGTATCTTGGGAGGAATCCACTGTATCAGAGACCAAATTAATCTAGGATTCATATCATGCACATGAAAACAGACATTTTAGAGAGAAAGGATGATTACTGAAAAGTTTTATGAGGATGCTTCATTCCACGAATTTTCATACCAAATAGAAACAGAAAAGGCTATGAACTACACAGCCTTCACTCTTGTTTCTACAATTATCTTCAAACAGAAAATATTAAAATAAACATATCTGAATGGTAGCATAAATTGTGCAATAAATCTGGTGCCGCTTTCTTCTCAACAAAAGCAGTGGTGTATTCATACATTATTATATATCAAAGAATTTTGAATCCTCACTTTCTGCTGAGGGTGATGGCTTCTTCTAGGAAATTTAAAGCAAGTTTTCAATGCACCTGCAATCAAGGATACAATTTAAAAATAAATTGGAAAAAAAATCTGATCTCTAAGGAAAAAAAAAGGACACTTAACTAAGAAAAACTTCACCCTTCCTAACTAAAAAACATTATTAAGCCAGATAGAGGAAGTCTCTACTAAACCTGTGCCCTCAAAACTCACATATTTTTAGCTTTTTTGTGATTTTTTTTTTAATCATAGCCAACAACCAGTTAAAAACTTCCATGGAAAAGATTTAACTATATATGTCTCATATAAGTTTGATTATGTATTTTTCAGTGATGGTTGCTACACAGAAGTACTAATCAATCCTGGGGAAAAATGCAGCTTGATAATGAGGTTCCATAAGCTGGCACAGAAGCATTGCATGCCTGAGAGTTCCAATGGTTCCACTGAACACACTTCTGCTGCGCTTCAGTGCCATGAAGTCACTGAACAATGGAAGAATAATTGTCAACTAAAACAAACTTCAATGAACCTCCAAAATGAGAAATTAGACATATCTGCTAATTCAATAGAGCCAAAGGGGAAGTACAAAAAAACCAAACAACTAGAAGACAAAAAGGACAGAAGCAGCCATGCACATACTCTATTCTGTGAAATCAAAGCACAGATAAAATAAAGGAAAAGAGCACAATATGGAAAATGATGGAAAGTGAGAACAGTTATAACACTATATGTTGTTAAACAACTTTTAACACGGATTTTTTTTTCTCGTTGAAGAAAAAGATCATGGAACATATTGCCGTTCTAGGCTTGATTTTCAGCAGCAAGGCAAAACCAAAGCAAGCTGGAATTTGATAATGTACCATATGGTTTTCAGAAGCAGAAGTGCCAGAACAAAAACCTAGGAAACTCATTTAGCAATCTAGTCTAGATTTATATTTCCCAACACCATCTTCACCATTATGTTTTGCTGTAATGCCACATATGTAAACAATCTGAAAGCCAAAAAAGGGGATTACTTAATTTGTTTTCTAGCCATCTATTGCTCTGCTGACTGAAGGCATCCTCATATGACAACAGGTTAATAATAACAACTTTGATATTAGGGGTTTAAATATTTAAAGAAGAAATTGGTTTTAGGAACACTAATTTGTAGATTTGATGTTAAATACCTACCTAAACCCACACACAATATACACACACACTACACATACATATATACAGAGTGGAATTTTTGGAAAACTCACCAAAACATCTAAATTTCTCAAAAAAATTTGGAAGATAAGCATCCAGCCTCCCAAGCTAGAAGTGTTACTTTACCCCTGTACCTTGCCAAGAAATAAAGTCAACTAAAGGTCAAACACTACGTCCCATTCCCCAGAGAAAAGGAAATGGTTAACAAGTACTGGGCTACTTTGAGAGTGCTATCTATATTTTCTGGACACATAGGTCATACAGGAATGTCTCACTTTGCAACTGCTAGCTTTAGTGGGAGGGTGCTGTGTGAGGGTCCAGAACTCCTTGGCTGCCGCATACTTGTGTCAGCAATTTACTGATTTGTTTTGGAATAGCACTGGGTGCTGTAGCAACTTTCCAAAACAATTTAACCTAAGTGTGTTAAAGTAGTTTGAACTCTTGCCTCTTCTTTTCCTCTCCTTCCACCAAATCAGGACTCACATAATCAAGCACATCCTTCCTGTCCAGCCTCAGCAATAAACACTAAAGCATCACTGCACTAGTTACCCTTATGTGAAAAACCCTCAAGCACTTCTGTCCTCTCACCATGTCTTCCCAGTTTCACTTGGTTTCTATCAACTTCTATAGATCTGCTTCATTCTCCATCCACAACCTCACTCACCATCAAGAGCATAAGAAGTACATTATCCCCTCATGCTGAACACAGTGATAGGAAGGTGTAAAATCAAGCAGTACTTCTGTGCTTAACGGAGAAGGAGGAGCCAGCAGGCTTGGTCTCTGCTTTTTCTTTTCACTGGTTTTATCCTAGGAAACTAACAGTAGTCTCTTGTTCTGTGGGACAGAGAACCAGGCCATCTCCCACAACAGCACTGAATGACATACAAACATCCACACAGTTTAAGTTCCCCATGTTTTCTGACTGAACACTCACACATTCCTCTAACTTCGTGGATTGTTTTGTTTTAAAACATGGTGGAAAGTTACAGCTTTAACCTGATCAGACACTTCCGCTGTTTGAAGCATATGACCTTTCATCTTAACATGTTCAAATATTTGTGCTGCTATTTCACATTTACACTGCTAGCAGAACTTCAAGTATTTGAAATAGATTATCTTGAAGATATGAACTGTTCCAGAAAAGTATGGAATGGTCTGTATCCGTCTGGTAACTAAGTCATGCAGTATAAACAATCCAAGTCACTATAATTACAAGAGTTAATTCTGGTAAAATATAAGAAGGGGTAAATTGATTTTAAAAATCTTCAGATGTTTTACAGCTGAATAAAAACTTTCAAGTTTAGTAGACAGTTAGCTAGTCTAACACAGAAAATACCAACACAGTAGCAAACCAGTTAAATAAAGAATCTTCTACTGGTTTTCAGAAGCAAAATACCTAAATAACCAATTTTCTACTGGTTTTCAATACCTTTTCAGTCAGGACTGACTAAAACTAATTAGTTCAGCTACAGACCAACTTATACAGTATGAATATAAAGAAAATATACATTTCTTTACACAGACAAAATAGCTCTGAATTTTGATTGCAGGAAAACAAATTTTGTCAGCTCTACAGGTTAAATTATATTTTATGCAATCCAACACCAATGCTGTTACGAAATGGAGAAATACTTTTCATACATCAAGGAAGTTAACCACTAGGAAATGTGTGTACTGTAATTTCAGAAAAATTAGTAACTCCATCATAAAGGCAAAAGTCCTCTTCCTTCTTATAGTTTCAAAGTTCAAGGGAAAACAAAGGAATACAATGAACTAACATTCAAGTTTAAAATATTTTTACAAAAATACTCAACACTACAGTGTTTTGTACTTGAATACATCATACTTTCAAATGCAGTATCTACTCCTTTCATAAGTACCATGTAAAACAAACATACATGATTTTAGGACTGTTTTAAATAAATAAGCAACTGCCTGACCTTTCTGCGGCCTAAGTTTTAACTTGACACACAACACAGTCCCTGCCATTCTGGATTTCCCATATTTCAGATATACAAAGTATTTTCTACCTACTGATGGCTTTCAAATCACCAGAAGCTTCCTGCCACTGAACAAAGGCACTTGCTGACTCTCTATGGATCTTGTATCAGATGCGAAGAACAGAGAACGAAAGTCACAACTTTCATTCAACACTGTGAAACACGGAACAGGAGACAACATTGTGGTGCATAACTGCCAGTTATCATGACATGGGGAAAGAAAAGAAAATTACTTTCTTTATTGATGACCAATTAAAGTTCTCTTTTTTAAAATACATGTGATTGCTACCAGTCCCACTTTAGACAGTAGTCGCAATGAGCTACCTTTTGTTTTAAATGAAAAAGGACAACAACAGCATATTTGTTGCTTTTCCATTAGAAGATTACCACGAACTCCCACAGATTCATTTCTTTGAAGAAATATTTTGCTTGTTTTCCAATTTTAATCTTCCTTGGCAGGAGAAAGAGGCAACATTTTAAACAAAACGTATATCCTAAAGAACATTTAAACTCACATATGACTCAAAATCTTGCATGATTACAGCATAAGCTTGACAAAACAGCCTGAGAGTCTTATCTTTATGGAGGGCAGAACAAGTAACTCAGTATCAACTATGTTTGAAAGGTCATGGTGAACAGGGGAAGTTCCCAAGGACTAGAAGAAAGCAAATGTCAGTGCAATCTTCAAAAAAGAGCAAGGAGGAGGACTCAGGGAGTTAGAAACTGGTCAAGATCACCCTTAGCTCTGGGAAGATGAGTGGACAAAGCTTCCTAGAAGCCATTTCCAAATGCATTAAAGACAAAAAGGTGATTTGTGAATCACAAAGAAATTCACAAAGGGTAAATCATGCCAGACAAACCTGGATGGCCTTCTAGTGTGAAATTACTAGCTTGGTGAATGAGGAGAGAGCATAGCTAATGTGTACCATGACTTCAGCAAGGCTTTTGACACTTTTGAATAACACAGAAACTGATGAAGCACAGAGAGAACATAGGCACCAAGGCAGACTGAAAACTGGACCAAATGCCAGTCTTGAAATGTTGTGATCAGCAGTGCAAAGTCTAGCAGGCAGCCATCCACTGGTCACCTGCTGCAGTGGCTGACACTGGGGCAGACAAGTAAAGATCTGGATGATGAGACAAAGTACATCATGAACAAGTGACACAAGTCCGAGTGAAGCAGCTGATGCACTAGATGGTTGCACTGCCATCGAGAAATACAAATTCAACAAGTGTCCAGGCAGACATTAACATACAAAAGCAAGTCCCACCATTCAAGCTACCCAGTTGTGAGCAAGTATCAGTCTGGAGATCATAGTTATTAGCACATGTTGTGCCTCAGTGACTATGTTCAACCATAGGGAAAGATCATGCAGTAATATAAATATATAACTTCCAAACTATGACACAGTCATAGCTTGACAACTTGGCAGCTGTTTGGTCCCATTCTTCCATGAAGAAGCTCTTCCACAACACAAGTTTTCTGCTTCATACTTCTTACAAATCTTATCTCTGCACCTGTTCGGCCTTCACCTCAATCTCTAACACACGTGAATGCCTAAAGCTGCACAAATATACTCCAGATGAAGGATTACTATATTTTACAATGTCAACATGTCAGTGACGTGTTGGAAGGAAAAAAAAAAACAAAACCATACTGAAGTTTCCTTACCTGTTGTGCTCCATCCCCACTAACAATAGGGGAAGTCAGAAGAGGGATTTCACTACTTATAATTGAAGTGGTATCCAGTAATGGTGGATGTTCTGCCATCATTGATGGTACACTAACTCACAGGATCACCTGCAAAGGCAAGTTAGTCAGATGGTTAAACTATATCAATATTTCTGAATAACTATCCTTAAAACATGTCTCACTTTAGAAATAACAACAACAACAAAATAAGTTTATGAGATTAGACACCGTAAGAAAGTATGTTTCCACAACAAGCAGCAATGACACTAGCCTGAAGGCAAGTTTTTGTCAGCTAGTACAAGCCTTAGTTACGTAGAGAGGGCGGTTTACACCCCCTCTAGCGGCTGAACCTCAGAAGAAGACAGATCACTATCCCGGAGCTAACAAACCTCAATCTTTAAACTTTGTAACAAACCAAGGTTTCAGCAAACTGGCACTGATGACAAAATGCCTATGGAGGAAAAAAAAAAACCAAAACAAAATCAAAACAAACCAAAACAAAACCAAAACAAAAAACAAACAAACAAACAAAAAAACCCATTTGCTTTAGAACTTACATGTATAGTGTTCTTGTTTATGTGACTGGTAAAAAAACAAGATATACTAACAGGAACACTTACTTTTTTTCTTTTTTAATAATCAACCCACTTTTCCTATTATTATAATGGATAAATACTTTAGGGACAACTCGTTACTAGGAAATGTTCTAGTGAGGCACAAATAGATGGATAATAATAATAAAAAAATCTTTTGCACAATCTGACATGTCATTTTAAAATTTATTAGATCCAGAAATTAAGCTGTGTCACTTTGATAACCAGAGGCCCTTTAATCAGCAGCTAAAACTTGGGGAGGAAGGGAAGAGATAATGCCCACACACACAATTGTAATCCTCATAACCATACTACAAAAAAGTCCTCACTTGCACACAATGAAAAGTTACAAGAAACCTGATAACAAGAAAAAAAGCTACAGAGGCAAGAGGCCCATGAAAGCAGTGATACACTTTAACTGAGGAATATCACATAACAAGGTTACAGAAAGCAGGATTCAGCCGAGCATTCCTTTCAATTATATTAACAAGTCACAAGGAACATGTTTTCTGATATTTTACATCTTAGTGCTATATGAAGACTGGATGGAAGAATTAAGACCAAAAAAGCTGAAGATTACTATTTTTCCATGTTGGAAATAAGTACTGCCACTCTAAGAATCTGCTTTTGAAATTGCATTTAATTTTGTCTAAAAAAAAAATCACTAAATTATATTGGTTTACTGTACTGGTCTTAACTCAATCCCAGCTAGACCTAGTACACTTAGGTTTTGAAATCAAAAAAGAATTAGATCAACAAGAATTGAGAAACTGATATTTCTTAACAAAACAGAAAGACAGATGGAAAGAATTCACTAGGGGTGAATGGCACATTCAGAATTCCCACAAGTTAATCACATTTTGCATCTGGAAACAGTGCTTTACATCAAACACAGACATAAGGATTAGGCTGAGAAGAAGCTTCTACAGTATTTCTAAAGCAGAATTGCCTCTCTTAGCCAGTATTTACAGTAGCCTGGTAAAAAAAAAAAAAAAAGTAAATACAGTTTTAGAGTTATACAGCCTGACAGCCAGCAGTGTTACAGGCTTTTTTGCCTTGTTAGTTTTGCCTTGGTATCGTGTGGCGACTGAAACTCCCTACAAAGACTTCCAAACTTCTAGTTCAGATATACTGTCTACTCATAAACAGAGACACTCACTGGTTACAGCATTAACTTCAAATGAAAAAATACCTGATGGTAATGGAAAAATAGGAGTGATAATGGAATAAAGCCAGCTTAATGACACTAACTTCAGTACCAAGCTCTAGAGATACTTGGTTAACCAGTACAGCTTACTACTCAAAAGCATCGTCTAAAACATCATCCCACCCAATGGACAGCTTTCACTCGCTTGCCCCTCTAGGGTAGATGTTGTAGCTCTGCTGCGGGTTGAAATCTGTAGTACAGCGCTCTCAGTACAACAGGTCTCACACATTAACAAAGCAGTACAGGCCTCTTGTGCAGAATTTTTTCCTACTATCCATCCTAAACTTCTCCTGGTGCAACCTGAGGACATTTCCTCTTGTGCTATCACCTGTTACCTGGGAGAAGAGACTGACCCCAACCTGGCTCCACCCTCCTTTTGGCAGTTGTAGAGAGTGATAATGTCTCTCCTGAGCCTCCTTTTCTCCAGACCTAACACCCTCAACTCTCTCAGCAGACCCTTCCCCAGCTCCTTTCCCTTCTCTGAACAGGCTCCAGCACTTCAGAGTCCTTGTAGTGAGGGACCAAGAACTGGACACATGGTTGAGGTGTGGCCTCACCAGTGCCAAGTACAGGGAGACAATCCCTGCCCTGGTCCTGCCGGCCACATTGCTGATCCAGGCCAGGGTGCCATTGGCCTTCTTGGCCACCTGGGCACACTCTGGCTCAGTTCAGCTGCTGTTGACCAGTACCCCCAAGTTCTCTTCCACTAGGCAGCTTTCCATTCTCCTGCACAGCTGTTTAATGGTTTGATTTGTATGAAATTAGGTTCCCAGAGGCACCCAAGTGCTTAGGTCAGTACTACACCTTCAGCACCCAGTTTTTAGTGCCTTAACTGAGACACAGCTAAATTCCATGTCTGAATTCAAGCATTTGATTTATTCTGGAGACAGAACACACTGCTCATTGATAAACCCTGACAGAAGGTACTATGTAGAATGTTATTCCTGACACCTTCTACAACAATAATAAAAGTGCTACCTGTCAGACTGTGTAATCAATCTAGGAAAAAAAATGTTTCCTTGACAATACAATATTAGATTTCTCTGCAATGTCACCGAACTAGTCTCAAAGACTAAAGGTTTAAACTTCACATCAATGGGGGTCCATACTACACGTTCATCAAAAGCCTTTCCCCCATCAGTAGTCGGGAGGCAGCAATCTGTACAAGTCAGTGCACGTAATACGGTCACACAGTAAGATGTGGCATGTTCACCCACTGCAGGTGCCTTTTTGTTTTGCTGCGAGGACAAAGAAAGACACCAATTTGAAAAGACTGAATGTGTGGCAGGAGAAGAAGTCAGCTAAAATGGACAAAAGGTTGGCATCGAGACAAACAGAAGTGCTCAATAAACATATCTTGGAAATAAATTATATCACATTCAATGCAAGGACCTCAAGTGTGTGCAGACAGAGCCTTTAGATCAGCAGATCCCAGTAGCTTGCATTCAAGACCTCTTGAAGACATTTACCTAGACCTTTGAAAAAGACTTGCAAATAATTTGGCAAGTCCTAGGAAAGTCTCAGAGGAAGATCTCTTTTCTGGAAGCAAAGTAGAAGTTTGCATTAAATACTGTGTTGTAAAAGGGACAATCTAGTCCTGTAAGCAAAAAATAATCTGAGGCCAACACTGGATGTTGTTTGTAAAGAACTACAATACAATTAAGATTGATTGAAAGAACCTTGTCCAATTAACTTCATATGAACCTTATGGTGATGGATATTGCTGAAAAAGGTACTAATAAGCAGACTGGAAAAACAACCTTAAAATCTTACTTGGCATTAGAGAGCATTTCTCTTTAATAGAAAAACAGAACAGATGGATTAAAACTGAATGGACAGTCCTTAAACATTAACAGTAAATACAGAGTTGTTGAGCCATGTGAGTTTCCAATAGCAAGGGAAGGTATCAGTTCTTGGCTTCTCATTACAGAACATGTTTTAATTTTTTCTGAGAGGCAAGTTAAAAAAAAGGAAGTAGAAAGGAAGTCTGGAAATGACAAGCAATGACAGTGATAAGAGACTGAGTCATTTCAGTCAACTAAAATGGCATGAATAGCTTAAAAAGTTAGGCATAGCAAAAAGTATTAATGCATAAAGGTAAAGATGCTCTTTTTAAAACTAAAAAGAATGAACATCCTGTGAAGGGTTGATTTTGACAAGGACAGAATAATAAAAGTGGACAGTCAAACACAGGCTTGCCAAAAGGCTTTATCAGTTATATCAACAGGTCTACCTCCCTTAGCAACATGAAGGGGAGGATATTTTTCCTGCCTCTGGCTACAAATACCTACCATCTCTACTGGAATAACTTCACAAGCTTTGTCTCCAATTTTCTGACTTGAAATTGCTGCTAACTGTTCCAAGTGTGAGCAACAACTTCTTGAACATATTGTTCCATACTGAAAATACTGAAAGCTAAGTATCTGCATACTGTAATTTCAGCCTTAATCCTCATAAAACTGCCCCACATGATGTAACTGTCCTCCAACTCCATCTAGTTTCTGGATATACTCAGGACTTAATGAGAGCTCAAGAAAAACAACTTGCATTCAGACAACAGGTAAGGTTCAGCCTGCAGAACCACTACAAACAATTCACTAGCCTATCATTAGATTTCCTGCACTATTGAAAACTTTGATGCAGCAGCCTTCAGAGGGGTAAAATAATATGCGGGATGAACCAAAGGATTTATTTAAGGCCTACTCACTGCACCATTCTTGCGGACATTAAAAGGGACCAGACAAGGAAGAGGACACGTTAGATGAATAGAGAGATAATTCTCAGTTGCTAAGCACAGAAGCAGCTGAGAAGTAATTTGCTACTGGTGGAGCATTAAATGCATGCTTATTTACAAATCTACACTGTTTCATGCACAGCAACAACTGCTGCATGAACAACTATTTCATTTCTTGTCTTGCTACTGCATATACTGAACTAGTAGCAGACATTCAGAGTCAATTCAGGACTAAACTCAGTCTACACTGAATCTGCCCTGAGTCTGTTCTACAATGCAAGGAAAGTACAGGGTCTCTTGAGATTACAACCAAATTGTGTAGGTTGATGCTTTGTACAAGACTTACATTGTCAGTGGGCTATTGCCCACTACCCCCACCTGAACTGCTATTTGAAAATACCTTGAAAGAGTTTTCTGAAGCCTATCGAAGCTGAAATAAAGTAAGGGTATCTAAATTTACTGGATTTGTTTAGACTCCAGGACTTATGCCTGAAGAACCTTTAAGGAATGAATTACACTAAGAAGGCAAAAGGCTAAATGATTTTAAAGCTCACAAACTGTGTTCCACTCCATCGTTCAGTAAGCAAGTTTGCTTTCCTGAACTGTAATGACAATTTAACTCAATCCTTAAATGCCTTCAGATTTGGTCATTTATAGTTTCTGTGGCATTACCCTCAAGTTGTAAAGCACAATACAACACTGCTTTTTACTCTGTCAGTTGTTCACTGAGGGTTAAGGAGTGTTGTAAGGCTGAGATCACTGGGCAGTGCATTCAGTGCATTTCCTCTGCACATGCAAAGGATCAGCATTTCTCCAAGAGACTAGCAGCTGACCTTAAGGATAGACTCTGAAAAACACATCAGCATTGTATCAGCTGGATCACCAAGATGATAAAACAACATGAGTCAGCAGCACATGTCCTGTAGCAAGGAAGGCATACGAGGCTGTATTAGCAGAGAAGTACAGCCAAAGGGCTGAGGGAGGTGATTATTCCCTGCTATTCAGTGGTAATAACCTGGAATCTGGGATACCACGTTCAGTTTTCTCTTCTCAGCCACCTCCTCCTCCTCATCCTCCCAGTGTAAGAGAGATGCCACAAAGACTGCTCCTGGGCTTAGGCCCACGAAAGACAGGGAGAAGCTAAGAGCACTAGAGTAGCCAGGGGTCACCTGCTAGCTGGATTCCACTGCCTGAAGGATGCTGGTTAAGAGCCTTAAATCAAACTCTTCCTGGAGGTGTGCTGCAAAAGCACAAGTGTTTGGACAATGCTCTCAGACACAAGGCATGACTCCTGAGGAGTCCTGGACAGTGCCAGTAGTTGGACTCTATGATCATGACAGGTCCCTTCCAACTCAGCATATTCTATGATTCTGTGATGGGCACGCACTGCACCATTGGAAATTCTGTCTGTCCATAAAGATAAAAAAAGGTATCTTGACAATGAGAGTGGTGTAGCACTGGCATACCTTGCCCTGGGAGGCTGCAAAATTCTTAATCCTGTAGATCAGTAGTCTCCAAAGAGCGGTAAACACAACCCAGCACAGGACAAACTCTTGGCATATGAGAAGAAAATATTTTTTGTCACTGATAAAATCCCCCTTTTAAACACTGGTTTTCATCTCTCTCTTATCCTTTTTCTTTTTTTTTTTTTTTTTTTTTTTTTTTTGCGTATGCTTTATCGTATAAATATATCAATAAAGTAGCATATGCATATAATTTAAAAGAGTACATCTATTGGAGGTGCATACTTAATACATTCTTTACTTACAGGGTGCATGACCAAAAAATTTGGAGACCAGTGCTGTAGAAAATCAAAACCTGACCATGTAAGGTCCTTAAAAAGGGCTGAAAAAGGCAATCTCCAAAGACCCTGTCAAGCAGAATCCTCCTATGAATTCCAGAATATTAGTCAAACAGAATGCAACACATAATGCTAAAGCTGAATGATTCACAGTAGGTCAGAACCCAGAGAGAGGACCACAGCTTGACTCCAAGCTCTTAAAAGCTATCAGATCCTCAATTCAAATTTCTAAGCAACAATGACAATGCTAATCAAAACTTGAACTTGGACACCTAAGGCTCAAACTTTGGAAGACATACACATAACTAACTCTGTCCATAACAGAACTGCTTTATAATCTGGCCTTTCTCATAAAAGAGGAAGGCTGCATTAGAGGAGAGTTACAAATTAAAAAGTTACTTTCACCTGGACATCCTACACAAACAAGATTTCCAGTTCAGCTGGGATATAGGCACTACCATAATAAGTGTAGTTGCAGCTAGTAACAGTGCTGTGTACAAGAAAACCATGTGGACCACTCCTTTCCTAGAGATGCACTGCTTCTGGTTATTGATTTTGATACAAAATATAATTAATTGATTTATTCACAACTAGAGGACTTATAAGGCCACTCTCCACAGTGGTATCACTGGTGCCTACTGAAGGAGAAACTAGCATTGCTGTTTTTTGCCTCAGTTTTGATGATTTACAGAGTACTGTTTCTCTACCTGCCTACGTATCATCACAATGCTTACAGCAACTGAATACTTTTTCACATCCTAATTCTGTCAAATCTAGTGAACAACAGACACAAACTTTTATTATTCCAGAGAGCCATTTGGAAGAGCTGTGAATTCTACACAACACAAGGACAGAAGTTTAGGCAGGGACAAGACAAAAGCACCTAACACAAAAGAGTGCAGCGTAAGAAACTGGCTCAATGAAATCAATACTAAATGTTTCCAAACTGCATGTTGCTCTTACACAAGAAGTAACAAACTCAGGGCTTTTCCACGATTTCTTTGTCAGTACTGCAGTTTCATACATGATTCAAGCAGTATCATATAACAGCTGCCAATTCCAGGTTGCAGTAAGGTGTGTTTTCCCAGTGGGTTCAGCACAGCAGAACAGGTGTGCATTCGTTCTTCACCTGGGTTTTCACGCAGCTACACTCCCCCAGGAACCACAGGCAGGGCCCATCCTCCAGTCCAGATAACTTCCAGTAAGAAATAAAAGCTTCTCTGAATAGGAGACAACACTTAGGTTTTGCCAAAGACCAAGGAATGAATTTACAGAACCTAAAAAACCATAAAACCATCACCCAATCCTAATGCATTAAATGCTTCAATTCTGTCTTCTCTAACATGGAGACAGCAGATGCACTTGAAAAACAAGCATCTCCAAAATGGCTGAAGCAAAAAAGCCAATCTGTCAAATCGGCCATCCAGTTCAGAACTTACGAGACAAGAGTGGACAAACAGAAGTGCCCAAGACCTACAAATATGCTAAAATGAGGAAAATTCTAGAATATTCCAATGCAGCCCTAGGGTGAGGAGGAAAGAACAAAGAATATACAACAGATGTTAGTAATATCACTTAATGCACTACTGGAAAAAGCTCAGATAGAGCGATGCAGCTGGTGTAGAAACATATTAGAATATAATTACCCAGAGATCCATAAGGTTGTAGCTGAGCTATTAAAGTTATGAAGCATGCTGAAGAGTTTTGTGCTTGTTTTTAAGAATCAGAACTGAGCAGAAGGATTTTAATTTCTCTCCCTCCCTGTACATTTACCACATTTTCCAGTCAAAGAGTTTCAGATGTGGCAATTACAGTACACCAACTTTTAAAGTTCTGAACTAAATATTTCAATTAATATGCAATTTATTTAAAATATACATTTTGTTCCTGATAAAGTATTTTCCTGTTTCAAAAATGTTTTCCTGGGACACTTGATAAAATGCTTTCCAACGGAACAGAGAAGGGTGATTTTTTTGTTAGAAGAAGAGTGTTGTGGAGAACATTTTTCTTTCACTAATTTGTCAACCTCCTTTTAAGTACAGTGAAAGTGGAATGGCTATTCCCTTCAGTGCTGGTCATAATACTAAAATCCCAGATAGGCAATTCAGGAAAATTATAAAAATAGTATTGTTTCATGAAGTAAATCAACAATGACAGTCACTTAAGAGTGAAGATACGCTAAAGGTTTTAATAATCACGGCAAGTTCCTATCAAAAAAAAAAAAGAATCTACAACATCTACCGTCAATATGGAAATACTTCAAACGTTGTCACAGATGCTCACTCAACGTAGTTCTCAAAGTCTGAGAAACATGATCCACAACTCCGTTCATTCTATCTGAACCACCAGAAGATGAACACTGGAAGGTGTAAAATTAATGCAGTAGTCATGTGAAGGAAACACTGACTGCTGAGCAAATGCAAGTGCATGTCAACAGCCAAACAGTTCTCTGATCTGACTCACGCCCAATAGTCACCCTCTGATCTACTCGGAGCGAGAACGGCCCAGCCCCACAACAGCAAACTTTAGCATTGTAGGTGTGTAGTGTGCTATAATAAATTAATACTTAGGTTACCTTCATACTCCAGACTATAAACTGCAATGATTTAGGAGCAGCTTCAAATGCAGTTCACGCATTCATGCCATGGGTACCATAACCTATATAAAAATGCATAGTAGATAATTGGAAATACCCCAGCTGTTCAAGTTCAATGCATTCGTATTCATAAGCCAGCAGTTTTTGAATCTGAGCCAAAGAGGCTAAGTTTTTAATAGTAGCTGATGTAGGAAACTAAACTTTTGAAGGTGAAGACTACAGAGAGGAAAAACTAGACAGTTATAAACCAGTCATCCATAAAGGGACAATATGTTCATGGACACTTAGTAGCTCAGCTTGCCCAGCACAAATGCTGGATGCTTGACTGTGCACAGTAAGACCAGTGCAACCGAAACTCTTCAAAACACTGCATTCTGGTTTTAAATGTTGTTGTTGTTGTTATTGTATTATTTAAAAACCATCCACAATCCTTATCTGGATGAAGTACATGTAACTTGAAGCTGTTGCCTATGAAGAATTCAGTACTTCCCACTTATTTGCCTGATCCTCTTGTACCTTCAAAGAAGTCTAAGCTTTTAGTAAGGGGTAAGTGCAAACCTAACACAAATTGGAATTATCTGTTAATTTTACTTGGAACTACTTTGATAGCATGCATTTTACAATCAAAGAGCAAACTGTCAGCAGCCAGGTGCAAACCCATACCTAGTCTTTAGCAGGCACATAAATCCACTGCACTGACACACACAGGGTACAATACTGTGACCTCCTTTGTCTTGGAGAACATCTTCCATTTGGATACTCATGGGAATCATCCTCAAAAAGAAACGAGGAGAATGAACTGCATACTGTATTTTTGCACCACTTGTAAAAATTGGCAATGCAATTCCACTTTATTTATGCTACACTGATCCAAACTATGTTTTGTTTTACACTCTTATAACTCTCAAGAATTTCCTTAAACCCTTCTAGTTTTACTTTTATACCAGCAAAATTAGATTCTTCTAAGCTTCTGCCAGGACTGGATTTCCTTCAGTTTGTTTTCTAAAAATCACATGGCTTCAAAACCAGCTTGGCCTTTCCCACTTAACTGTTACTTTTGCCTTCATTTCTGTTTAATAACATGCTTAGCTTTTGAGAAAACAATCAAATTCAATGCCAAGAATCAAGCTACTTCCTCATTTGTCACTGACTCCCTTTTCTCAGAGGCTGTGACTAGCAATGAGAAATTTCCAAAACAATTTTTCATATGATACCTTTAAGGCAAACTAAAAACATGGATATATATTTTATTACTAAAATAATAAGACCTGCAACTGGTCAGTGAGATAAATTTATTGCAGAGACAGCTGCTGGTGTTGGAGCTACAAAGAGTGTATGACTCAAGCAGAATGAGCAGTTTTAAAGAACTCTTATGAAACAGCTTTTTCCTGCTCATTCTGAAAAATGAAAACTGCGCTATCCAAATGTAAGGTGACGTAGGATCAATGAGGCTACAAGTCTAAGAGACTTTAAAACTTCTCTCCACTGATTATTCTGGAAAAGCTGTAGACCTCTGCTTCCATAAGGAACAGGACAACAACAGAACATGATAAATCAAGGCAGACATAGGAAAACTACTTCCCAAGAGCAAAAATTCACCAAAAAAGGTCTTTTGAGGCCTAACAATCACATTTGAAGGGCATTCAATAATCAAGAATTTAAACTCCTCTATGTCAGTTCTGCTAAATCATTTTAGCAGATCCCACTTGCACCACTGTAAGCAACTGGTCAACAAAGTGAGTTAAACTGTAGGACAGATGCAGTTTAAAATTAATCATACAAGAATTGGTCAGTTTTAACACAGAAGCTTCCTGATTGACTTTACACAAAAAATGTGCAAATACACAAGTGAATGTGAAATGTAAGAATAAACAGAGAAGAAGTGCTTCAAGAGGAACTGCTTCAGCCAGTGTCAATGCATCACATTCATGAAGCTACAGATCATGATAGTAAAAAGGTCAAGAGGCACCCCATTAGGTGCTTCACTTTCCTAATACTAAACTCAGTCACAATGGTACTGAAGCAGTTACTTGTGTCCCACAGGGGAAAAAAACAAACAAACAAAAAAAATCTGGTCAATCAGTATCTCAACCTGAATGCAACTCTTGAAGTCTGAATGTGCTACTCACTCAAGAGTTCTCCAACAGAGGAGTATCTGCAACTACTGAAGGGGAAGACCAGCAAAACGAGCAGGTTTCTCAGGTGATATTAGCAAGCCCTTCTCCCAAGTTCCACACCATCCTCCTAGAAAAGTTTTAGTTAATCAAAACACCATGAAAGCAACTAGTCTGATTGCCCAATCAAGTCAAGAGGACAAAGCTGCTCTTAGCTTCCTCTTTTACATATGAAGTTGAAACGCTTAATAGCTGTCAATTTGTTACCAACAATACAGTCACAAAGTCAGAAACTGATTTGTTTTGAGCTGTATTGCCATGATGTACATACTTAAATGCACTAGGGTACTTTTAAGATCTGTTATTTTATTTATGGCAACTTATCCTCGCCATTGAAATGCCACTGAACGGACTGTACAGATAAACTAATATTCTTAAATAGGGGCAGTCAAGTTATTAGCAAGCCTGAACAAATTAAAACAAAATACATTTCAGCTGCATCTATGATTAATCATTGCCAACAAGCAATGCTTACTTCCACAGCTTCTTTTAGTCCTAACTTCTTAGTACCTCATTTCAATATCTTCAATCCACTTTCATACTAGACTAAATGGGTAAATACTTGTCTTACAGTGTCATCCTCCCAGTTTACATTTTTAATAGCCTGTACAGGATCTGAAGAGGCATGGTAACTCTTGTGTTTTATGACATTTATTCTTACTGTAGAAAGCCCCCAACAGTCTATCAATACATATTTTTAAATATTACTGCATATAATCACAGCTCTCTCTCATAGTCAAGACATAGAAGTCACCAAAATTCGTGCTGAACCTTCTTATCCATTCAATTTCTGCTTAAGATTAGTTTCCAGATACCTGCACACTTTTTGCAGACCTTTACTACTTGATTTGATATCCCTACCTAAAATGTGTTCCTCTGCCACAGAGTAAAATTACTTGACTTGTTATTCTGTTTTCTCCATTTCCTTCTGTGAAATTATCTAGTAGATAAAGTTCTTCCAGTTAAAAGGACAACAAACTACAAAAAACCAAAACCTTGCAGCTTAAAAACTGGAACTTCAAGAAGAAGGATTTATTTTATAATCAAAGGAGTAAGACCTGGTATGGAGTATGCTTCGTTAGTGAGGGAAGATGAGACAACAGCTGGGCAGCAGCCCATGCTTTTGGGATCCTGTATACCACAGACATTGGGTCTATACACTGGGAAACTCAACTCCATTTACAAGGGACTATTTACACTTGTGAACTACAGATTTTTTTTTTACTTTTTACTGCTGGTAACAGTAAAGCTCAAGGCTTGCTATGTTCTTTTTCACTTCAAGTTATTCAAAATCAAAAGCAAGAAAGAACTGAGCTTCACAGATTTAAATTCAACCAAGGTACAGAAAATTCAAAGCAGATTCAAAAAGAACTGTTATGCAGAAGGTAAAGTTAACATTCGTGCCCTGCATATTCCTTTTCACTTCCAGTTACAGAATAAAGTTACTACCTATCCATGCCTGTCACAGCATAAACCCTTTCGTACCTTGCTGAAGACATTTATTACATCTTAGGGCTGTGCTCTTCTTATTAATGGCTAATAAAAATTACTTCTACTGGTCAAACTGGGATTGCAAACTTGTAGATAATTTAATTTTTGACAACGTGCTGTGCCCCAAGTCATTCAATATATAGTAAGGTACAATATTTTCTACTGTCTACAAATGCAGAATTTTGCAGTGTATCATCTCATGTGTCCTAAATGCTTTGGAACAACTCTGGCAGCAAACTGGGGGGAGGTACACCATAGGCATATTAAGTGTTCCTGATCAACTTCTGTGGACTGGTGGTGGGGTGGTGTTTGATGCCCAAAGTACTAAAACAAAAGAGAGGATACCAATGTTAGCCTAAGTGATGTTTTGACTGCAGAACAGCATGAGCAGAAGGTCCACATATCCTGAAAGAGTAGAAAAATTAAAGGGAGACAAAAATATTAATTCTGTTAAGAACTCTGGTAGATTTATTGGTAGGTCTGATGAGACTGAGGCCAACAAATATGCTTGCCTAGACATAAACAGTGAAAGTTTACTTGGAGCCATGAACAAAGAGGGCTAAGCAGGTCCAGTCTAACTCAGTTTGAAATGTGCTGTGAAGACATCACAAATGAGCATGGTGCTGAAGTTTTAATCAGGTATTTAGAAAATAAAAGGATATTTCATTCTTGAGCTACTGCAATTCTGAATACAAAAGCTTTCTAAAACAATACATCCAAGAAGAGTAATAACACAGTGCTCTACACAACTGTGCCACCAAAGTGAAGACCAACAGTTTCTGCAGCATGTGTTGTAACCAAAACAGATTATCAGTACAACCAAGAAAAAGTGCATAACCTAACAAGTGAGTGCATCAAGAGTCCACCATGAAAGGAACAGCTAAAAATTCTATTTAATTATTGACAAAAGAGCATAGCAAATGCTATTTTAATTTACATTTCATTAAGGTCATCTAGGACAGGTTCGCAAAAAGTCTGGAGATTTTCAGTGGTTACAGGCTCATGAGTGTGTCAGCAGCTGGAATAGGACCAGATTCCTGGGGGGCAAACAAAATGACTTTGAAAACATTTGTTCCATCTGAAACCAAATGCAAATTAATTGGAACAATTGAAGACGACAACCTACAAGAAACATGTAATAGTATTAAGCGTTACAGACATTTCCTAAACATCCTGTGACCTCATCAGCCCTACAAAATACAGACCTGAGGATGACAGTCCAAAATACTACTGGACATAAACACAACGATTAAACTTCATGAATAGAGAAAATTAATAAAAAGGCTGGTAGTGTTTTTCTATTGACATCAAGTGAACACCAGCATTAAGAAAGCTCAAAGTTTACTGTATATGGCAAAGAACAAGCAAAAAAACCAGTCATTTCTGTAGCTCAGGAAACATTGCCCCCATGAGCAAAATAAACATTGTTCATGTTTGCTGAACAGAAAAAGCAGTGCACTCATTCCAAACTATTATTGCTTTCCTGAGATACAGACAGTATCTTTTAGTTAAACTAAAAACTTGACAGTCCAAGTCAAATCCATTTTTACTCAGATCTGGTCCTACAGGACAAGCATCAGCTCTCAATTCAACTCATGCACTCTAAATTGCAGTGAAGTTGAATTTTACTACAAATTGCCTGGGAATTTCTCCAAGCCAACAGTTTTAAAGAAATCAATGATAAAATATAGAAGCGTTATTGACACCTATAACAGAGAGAATCCAATTCAAATCCTAGATAACAGAAATGCATTGATGGAACATGACACTATCTGTAGACATTTTAGCAGAGATTGAACTAGAAATCCCACAACAATTAGACAGTGGTGGTCAAAAAAGATACTGAGTTGCTAGAAGAAGATAAGAATTCCTGAGGTTCCAGAAGGCACTGACAAGGAGCAATGGTGCAAACAATGGTGCAAACAACACTGTCTAGGAAGTAGGCCTCCATCCTCACAAAAACTGGCTTTTCTGGTATCTGTTTGTCTGGGAATGAACAAGACTGCATGTTTGCCAGTTCATCCCAAAAAGGGAGATGGGACTGGGTTACGGCCACTGACACTGACAGAGCCATCAACAGACAATCAGAACAGCAGCACACAACACCTTCCCGGCATTCAGTATTTCTAGAGACCGACACATGTACAACAGCATACACTATTGCAGAAGTGACGTGCCAGCAAAGGAAATTGTGGCATCACCTAAAAGCATTTAGATGTTAAAACCATCTAGGAGAAAGTACTGACAAGGATGAAGAGTTGAATCTCTCGTCAAGTCAGGCTTTAAGAGTTTTTGTCAAGTCCTAAGACAGAACAGTGCAGAAACATATTCAATTTAGCAGTTAAAGCTACAATAACAATTCTAAAGGATCTCTTTGAGATCTTCAGCCAGAATGATCATCAGCATCACACTGAGTTAGTCGATGGAGGTCCAAATTCAAGTAAAATTAAATGGCCATGAAGCAAAGGTTAACAAAGAAAAGCATCTCAAGATGCACAGAACTCACAGCCCAAAGCAAATGAGTTACTAGTCCAAATCATAATCCAAGTTTCTGCAGCTCCATTACATCACTGCCTATAAAAATCTAAAGCTTTTGAGTCTTAAGTTTGCAAACTAGTAGAAACTTCAACTTGAAAAAGGTAGAAATGCCATTAATGGACTGAAACTAGGTAACTAGTGCTGGGTGTAATGACCTGACCCTCAGGAAACTCATACACCCAGAGCTTGTCATACAGCAAAAAGCATCAGAAGAGCTCCATTTGCCCTGAGAAAAACCTGAGACGCTCACCTAATTCTGCTTTAATATTATCATCTACAGTAGTCAGCCTGTGACTCTGCTCAAAGCCGATTGCTCACCCCCTGACCAAGTGAGCTAAGCAACAGATCACTGAGTCCCGGCCTTTCTGAGGACAAGGATCTCTGTCTCTCTTAACCAGGGCTTCATCTGTTAAAAATCAGCGTCCAGTGCCCCTGTGGAATTCATACAGCACATCAACTTCCTCCCACAAAGTCACCAGAAAAAATCATTCTGCTGAGTGATTTTGAATGAATTCAGTTTGCACAAACAGCTCCCAGATTCAACATATGTGTGTCAAGATAACTTGTGTACACAGAGTGACTTTAGATTAGATGTCATGGTTTCAGACTTGACCAGCACCCTTCTTGCTCCCTCATGCTCAGTAGAAACACTGGCTGTCAAGAACTGTATCCAATTTGCCAACATTGAGACCTGGAGATACTCAGCTACTTCTGACTTTCACATGTGTGTACAGCTTTCTCCCTACCTGAGAGCCTGCTACTTCCCCATTCATGATGTGATTAAATTTCGTAATTATCTGAGACCATTTCCTTAAAAAATGAAAAAGAGACAGAAAAAAATGTAACTGATCATCCTCTCTGAATTTTAAGGACCACTGATTTGCTGTGACTCATACTATTTCACAACACAGAAAATAAACACATCTTCGGACGCAGATTCACATCAGTTAAATTTCTACGCTGTATAAAGCAGAAAGTTTCCCATTGCCATAACAACAAAACAGCTTCTTAAAAGCAGAAAGTGTAGCAGAACTGGGTCCTACAGCTTCTAAGACAGAAGCTGCCAAGTACTCAGCGGAAAAAAATTAGAGATTTTCAGTCTCCTTGAAAATTTAAGGCATTTCTAATCAGGTATGTATTTGATCAAATGCAGAGTGAAATTCTAAAAACAAAGAACATTTCACAGAAATTACTTCGTAACGTGAAATGTTCTAGAATAACACTTGACATGCAAGGTGGCTAATAAAATGCCTTTGACAGGGTTAAACAAATGACTAATACGTTTTGAGGTGCCATTTATAACATTTTCTCCTACCAAATACATTTTCTCTTGTTTCTGCTGCCTAATTTCTTAACTTCGCACAATAAAAATCAGCTGAAAAGTTTCATTTTTGGTTTTAGTTGGTTTCACTTTCTAAGTTGCCTGGAAGCAACGAAAAGTTTCTGTTTAGGTTGGGCGATATTCAGGGAGGGGGGAATCGGGAGCAAATCTGGCTGAAAGAATAATGCCTCTGCTAGGAGTCGGCTAGATTATTAGTACCGTGTTTTCGGGCAGACTGTTTTATCTACATAGAGACGCTCAATCCATTCAGCTGGGCTTTATGAGGGAACCTTTACGGCTTAGGCGGAGAGCAACAACAACAATAACAACAATAACAACGAGAAAGAGGTGTCGAGCACCACCACTGCCTTCTCCTCCCCGCCTGTCACAGCCGGCTCAGCTGTTCTGGTCGCGCTCCGCATCTGCTTCTTTCTCCGGCTCAACCACCGCCTCCTCCCGCGGCCGCCGCGCCGCAGCCCGGCGCTGACAGCGGGCGGATCCCCGCGCCCCGGCCGACAGAGGCACCTCCGAGCCACGGAGGGGAGGGAGACACAAAGTTTCTTTCGCGGGGCTCCGTCGGAGGCGCCGGCTCCCGGTGCTGCCCGGCGGGGAGCGCCGCTCCTCAGGCACCGGGGCAGGCAGCGGCGCTGCCCCCGTCCCCTCGCACCCCTCTCGCCGCCCCGCGGAGGGGAAGGCGGCGGTTCGCCAGCAGCGCCTACTCACCGCCATGGCCCCGCGGCTCTCCCGGCTAACGGTCCGCGCTCCGCCGCCAGCGGGCAGCGGCGCCGAGGCGGGGAGCGCCAGGGGGAGTTCCCGATGGCGCAGCTCGGGCAGGGGCGGCGCTTCCCCCACCCCTCTGCCCGCCCACTCGAGGTACCTGCCCTCCGGCCGCCGCCGCTCCACCGCCTCTTCCTGCCCTCCCCGCGGCTGTCACTGCCTCCCGCTCCCGCCGCCGCCCCCGCCCCGCCGCCTCAGCGCTGCCCGCCGCCTCGCCCCGCCGCGCGCGGCCGCCATCTTTGGGGGGGGGCTGGGGGGGCCGCGAGGGGGCAGTTGGGTCTGGCGCGCAGTGCGCCTGCGCGGAGTCCTCCCGTGCGGGTGGGCGGGGGCGTCGGCCGGAGAGAGAGGCGGGGCCATCTGGTGTGGGCGTGGCTTGTGGCCTGTGGGGGCGTGGTCTATGGGAGGGCGTGGCCAGCGGGGGCGCGGAGGGATCGGTGGGGTCTGTGGGGTTGGTGTTGGGGTCGGTGGGGTTGGTGTTGGGGTCGGTGTCGGTCGTACCAGGGCCTTGACCTTAGCCTATACTGACATCTGGGGTCAGGGCTTGCTTGTGTAAGCCCTGCTTAGAAATAACAAAACGTCTCTACATTATCAGCCCTCCGTTCAGCACAAACCCAAACCACAGCCCCAAACCAGCCACTGTTTAGAAATTTAACTCTATCCCAGCCACACCCAACACATATTCCACCCCTTATTCCATACTCATATTCCACCCCTTATTCCATACTATTTACACCGTGGCCAGACCTCCCAGTATTCAATACAACTTCACTAGCCACCATCCTACTTTGCATAGTGTGATACAATACACAGGTGTCATTCTGTGAGTTGATGGACCACCCTTGCAAAATGTCCATAAAATGTCCTTTGAGTTCATGTAGTCCATGACTTTGGGTTCCATCAGTTATGGTAGTCACTCGGGATGGCAGAAGTGTGTTTTGAGGAGATACTGTGCACCAAAGCCACGTCACTGGTGCACTTGCACTGCTTCTTGTAAGGCTTATTCTCAGTTGTTTAATGTGGTTTCTGCAGTAGTAATTCCTGTAATATGCAACTCAAGCCATGGGGGTTTGCCCGGGCTGGGCTCTTGCTGAGTGGAGTGAAGGGTAGGAAGGGTTGCCTGTTTCCTATACAGGCATTATCACAGTGAAAGTCAAAGGGTGGACGCTGAGCGCCTGAGGTGTCCCCTGCCTGCTGCCCAAGCATGTCTTGTCCAACATCAGAGAGGAAAGAAGAAGAAATGTGCTTTTCCAGGAACTTGTGCAGGGAGGTACTATCTTCCCTCAACACCTGCAATGTTCAGCTGGTGTCCTGAATGCTAATTTGTGATTATCCTTTGCTTAGTGTTTGTCCCTTCTGCTGTTATGGATCAAAATTATTTTACTACAGTGTTTGGCTTAATGACCTTCTGCAGCAGTGGATCAAACCGAATGACATGTTTTATAAAGTGGTTTCGTTAATTTTTCTTAAAGCTCTCTGTTATTAACTTACTAAGTTCCTATTTCTCTTGCATTTCAGCAGTGTTCATATAATTTTGATAGCTTCATGGCAGGCAGAAGGTACCTATCAACAAAGAAGGCACCTATCAACAAAGGATGCACCAACCAATGTTTGGTCATCACCCGGTTCCTCCCTTTCCCAAATGCAGAATTTTAATGGTGAATAGCATACTAGACTGTGATAGCTCAGATCTCAAAAACTAGATAGACTTGGGGCTGATCAATATTTGGATGAGCTACCTCGTTAGATACTGCGGAAAATGCTGCTGGTGATTCATTCAGCGGCATACTTCTGCCTATGAGTCAGGGCTGAACAAATGCCACTGCACAGCATTAGTGGGTCGTACCATTCAGGGGCATAAACTGGAGATTTTTGCCAGTTACAGCTGTTGGAAGATCCCTGATTTTCCTGCCTTATTCCAATTTCAGTACAGCTTTCCAGAGCTGGCTAGCAGTTGTGGCGGAATCCAGCAAAAGGTTTCCACGCTTCCTTTTGTCAGGCACCACTCACTGGCGGCAGTGGGGCCAAGAACAGCAGTGGCAGCAGTGCCCATGGGCACCACTGCAGGCAGCCACAGATCCTGGCTTTGTGTCAGAGTGTCCAGTTTGAACTGATGATGCACTGATTGTATGTGCCCCACTGCTGAGAGCCCTGGGAGGGAACATCCTTCATTCCTCCTCCTGGCTTCCCAGCCCTTCATTCCTTCCTTCCTCCTCCTGGCATTCCAGGGCTGATTGCTCGCATTTCCCTTGCAGGTAAAATCAAGAAATCTGTGCAGTGTTTTGAGTGTATGGGTGCAGACACAGAGCTGGGACAGGGAATAGATGAGAGTTTAGGGTTCTTCTCCCCATCCAAAGGCCTGGTGGTGTGTACATTTGCAGTACATGGCACAGTCCTTCAGCTTTTCCTTCCTTTTTAGCTCACAGGTGTATAAATAAGTGTATATTAAATTCCATTTTCTGCTGGAAACCTGGTTAAAGTCACCTAGAAATCATTCTGAATAATATTAAAAGTGGGTGTAAGGCATTGGGAACCAGTATAAGGACCTCTTTGTCTCTCTTTAGGGGCTTGTGAATAAATGGATTTTTCTGAACCAAAACTAGATTAGAGTTATTTACAAACCTAAGTTGCCTGTATGGTTCTCAGGTACTTCTAGATAATTGACCAAATGCTTTTGCTTTCATCCACTCCAGAACTTCCCAGAAGGACTCATTCAAGACAGAATTTCTTTACAGTAATGTACCAGATACACATCCAAGGGCTAATGATGAACATTTATGAAATTGATATTGTAGCTAAATCCAGCAGAGGAGAGGTGAGGAGACAAATACAAAAATGTATTGCAGAGTACCCTCTTAACATGCAGTTGTGTGTATTGTAATGCCCTCCTTCTCTGGCTCTCACTTTTTCAGTCATTTGTCTCCAGACAACTGAGAAGAATTGGCATTACAACAGTCATTATTTTGGGTTTGCATTGACTTGTCTTTATCCAGCAAAACATGTAGCAATCTGGTGCTGGGACCAGAACTGAGCAGCTCATGATAGTTTTGAGACCTACATCACTTAATACAATCCTCAGTTCTCTCCATCCTTGCAAGGAGCCTCATTCCTGGAAACATTTAAGTCTAGGTTGGATGGAGCCCTAATAAGCCTGATCTAGTTGAAGATGTCCCTGCTCATTGCAGGGGAGTGGACTAGATCTTTAAAGATCACTTCAAAACCAAACTATTCTATGAAGCATTCAAAAATTAAATGAAGAAAACCTCCAGTCCTAAAGTTAAAATAATGTGGCTTAAGCCCATTAAGCCCATTTTCACACTTCAGATGAATTTATAATCACCTGTGGCACCTCTGCCAGGAGGGACAATGGTGACTTCTCTCAGCAGTGGCAGCTCTGCTGCTGTCACAGCTTCCTGAGCCTGTAAGGGCAGCGGTAGCCAAATGTAGATCAGCACAGCTGCAGTCAGTGTCTTTACAAACAGTTTTGTTATCTAAACTTCACCTGAAGACACTAGTGGGAACATTTACCCTGGTCTCACAGGCCAGGGGAGAGCTTTGGATGGACCGTGGGCTAGGAAAGCCATGAGTTCAGTAGCACTGCTGCCTTCTACCAGACAAGTAGTGTCAGCACAACACTCAACAATTAAAGAAATACAGCTGGTGCTTAGTTTCTAAAACAAGTAACCAATGTATGACTATAACTCCCTGAAAGTAAACTTGCTGTAGATAATAGCAAGGTGAATGAGGTTTAATTTTGATGTGTTGGCAAAAAAAATTGCAGAAATTTTTATTATCACAAAATTGAGTTACTGAGTCCTCTGTGTCACCAGGCATACTGTGTCTTCACCTGAGCTGCATAGCATTCTTTTATTGGTCCAGATTGCTTTCAAAGAGGCTGCCAATCAGTATAAACTATTTGCTGGTTTCTGATTTGTATGAAAAGTTTTGAACTGTAAAAATCCAATTTTAATATCAGAATGCTTTTTCAAAATAAAGGTTTGCTGACAGTGGTTTAATGCTAAGCATCATTCCCTCAATGGTAAAATAAGTGTTTGTGGGGCAGAAGGGAATCTCAGATTTAATTGATGTGATCAGCTGTGTTTTTTACACTATTTGGTGAATTATTAGAACTCAAAAAACATTGAGGAATGGCATGTATTAGAATGTTTATAATGTCTATAACTGTTTTTTGACACTTGTTTTAGAGTAAGTTTTGTATGATATACTTTACCATGCTTTTTTCAAAATGCTGGTGAACATAAATCGACAACTCATTGTCTTCTTTACCTGCTTTTCAGGACATGGATGATGAACTAAATAATTCTATGACAGGATTGAACAAGCCAAAACTTTAAAATGATGATACCAAAATGAAAGGGAGGATTAAATGGATGAAAAATATGAATTCCATCAGAAGCAACAAAATGCAACCATTCACCTGCACATTACAGAAGTAACTCCAACACAGAATAAGGAATTTGAGGGAAATTGCAGTTTCTTAACTTCAGAGGTTAGCTGGAATCTGCCATTTCCCTCCTATTGATTAATTTCATTTTCTGGAAGAAATTCCCTTGATTTCAATGGGATTACTCTGAGAACTGGTGTTGAATAACAAGAAAAGGTATGAAATGTGCACTTAATGTGTTTGAGTGCTAAACAAAACCAAATTCTTTAAGAAAAATTAACGAGTCAAATTTTTTTAACCTTAGTACAATGATTTAGACTTCAAAAACATTCACTGGAACACATATGACAGAACAAACTAATTGTGTGGCACTTGTTTTTCTGGTATGTACATTTGGCAACAGGAAAAGTGAAATACATATACACAAAGATGAAATAAATGGTTTAGAACTCAAATTAATTTATCTTACTTTTTTAAAATGGAAATAATACATGGTGTAAACCTACTTGTTATAATATTACTTTTCAAACTCAAGTAAAAAAACTAAAATGCAAACAGTGAAAAATGCCTCATAGTTACGTAGACCTTGGCATTCTTGCAACTCATCATTTTGTACCTTGCAAATCTTTATTTGTTGAAATCAGCCACTTAGTTGAATTGTGATTTTCCCGTCATGAATTAAAGCTATGTTTTCTTGTTATTTTTTTGCCTTGAAGTGATATTTAAAACAGTGGTTGTGGACACCAACAAAGCAATATTTATTGTCCTAATCCCTTTTAGAAAACACTGATGTTTGTTATGGCTTTATGAACGGAGGTGTTTCTGAACTGTCTTTAGTGATCTCCTAGTTAACAGCTGGATTGCGATGAAGTTGAATGATCAGCCAGCCCTGGTTGTAATCAAATTGTTTACCAGAAACATACTTTGAGTTTGTGCTTCTGCTTGCTGTTGGTTGGAAATAATTTTGTAGCTTTCCTTTTCAAACTGTGGTGAAAAGTTAGACATTAAAAGCTCCATTGTGTGGAAACAAAGACTTAGAAAACTCAGGTCCAGGATTCAAGTGGATATGTTACTGAACTACATTTATTTAGGACCTTTTTCCTTCTCGAATATTCAGGAATTTCTTACACAAGTCTAGATTTTTCCAGGAGATTTGCTCTTGGAATAAATAATAGCTTTCGTCTGATGCACCACTGAGAGTCAAATGTGAATTTCTTTCTTTTGGTGGAGAGCTGTATCTGGCAGAGTTTAGGAGGGACTGATTGTGCTTAGGACTTTTTGACCTAGTTGAGTAGGGAGGAAGTTACCTGTCCTCTTTGAGCAGCTATGCCCCTATATTGAGGAATTCTAAAAAGCATAACATTTCCATTATCTCATCCTGAAATGCTGGATTTGGGGGTTGTGCTGTGACTCTTTTTTTCCAGCCCCTTGAAATACCAGACTCATGTTGTGCTTGAAAACAAAGAAGTTGAAGAAAGTTTTCATCAACCTCTTCACATAAGAGTGTATTTCAAGCTTCTTCAATAAAAGATCTTGCAGTGCAAGTCCTTGTCTGGCAAGATAACAGCCTGAGTTCAATGTGCTCAGGGAATACTAATTAGTCTCTCCATTCAGATTTTCCTGGTTTGGTTTTTTTGTTTGTTTGGTTTTTCCTCAAGAAGTCTGAATATTTAGCGTGTCGCCAACATTCCTTGTGGTTTTCCAGAAGAATTTAACTGCTTCATGGTGGCTTGGAGGTTCCTCTCATATTTATTTCAAGTATTTTTCTTCCAAATGAAGGAGCCAGATGATGTGAAAGCATAATCTGTGTGTTTAGACAAATGCTGTTCACACCTAAAAACTCCATGACAGTGGAAATCAAGTATACTTCACCAGCTTCAGAATAATGAAGCCATTGAAAAATCTTCAAACCAGGATTACTACAAAGAGCAGTCTTGTCTTCTGATGTTCTGTGCAGTGAAAAGCCCAAGTCATGGTGGATGAGATGTCTCAAAGATGTTAGCAGTGTCAAGCAACTGGCAATTGATTCCTGTGACAGGAAACAGCTGAGGCAGCTCAGTGCTACAAGCAGTAGAGACTGTCTGTATTGTTATTGGAATTGTAGTTTCCTCCTTTTTAATCATCATGTGTTGTAGGTGAATTTGTTTTAGCCCCCAGAAGAAAACATGTCTTGCTTTTATGTGGTCTCTGTTCATTTGGGAAGAACGGTACTGGTTAATGTGCACACAATTTCTCAGCAAACTGAAATATTTAGCTGGTCACTTGGGTAATGCAACTGCATTGGCTACAGAAAAGTTTGCAGCACGGCAGGATAAAAAAGGAGAATAACCTTGCCAAGGAGGGCTATTAAAAAGAGACACCACCCCTGGCTTAGCAGTCTTTGAGGCACAAATTTTTAAAGGATGGGAAAATATTGGTAAGAATTCCCGTGCAGCTGTTGGCCATTCCATTGCATTGCTGTTGGACATTGCTGGAGGCAGGGCTGCAGCCAGGCTATTACAAAGAGCTGCTCTTTGGTCTGATCTACTGTGCCTTTTCATCTACATCTGCTTTTTTTTTTTTTTTTTTTTTTTTTTTTAATGTGCAAAATTATTGGAACAAAAAGTAGGCTCTCAAGAAATTAAATTACACTGTGTTAATCTGTAAGGAAAAATTATCCCTTGAAATGAAAGGCCCCAGCCAAGGTTTTTTCCAGCTCTGTATGTTGGTGTAGATGGTGATGAACATTAGTGTATCTGAGGCATGAGCAGAAAACATAAGTGCCTGCTATGATCTGAGATTCTTGTCAGGAAAATTTGCTTAATGAAATGAAATCCTTCTGTTTACCTTGAAGCATCTCTTTGGTTCCAGCTGATTTTGTTTTATCTCTGTAAACTATTTTATTCTGCTTTAATTTTCTCCCAAGCAGCCTGTAATCTTTCCATGCACTTCAAGCAGAGACAGTAGGTAGTTGAAACTTGTCTGTCTGATTTGGAAGGCTACTGCAGACACTTCTGTGCAAACTAAAATACTCTGCTGAGTCTCCACTGTAGAAGAATGCAGCTTCTGTTTATTTTTGCATGTTTTCACAAACAGGCAACTGACAAATGGTTCCTAATAAAGTATTAAGAATAACAAACAAAAAAGAATATAAACAAACAGTCTGAGCTTCTATTTGGTTTTTTTTTACTTCAGTGTTCTTTGAATCCAAGCAATGGATATATTTAGTGATGGTAACTCCAGCAAATTTCTTGTATGCTAGCTTTCCAAATGGTGACAGCCCTAGAATTCTTTGATCTGTCTTTGGAAACAAGGGTTGCACAGCTTGAAATTTCACTGTCGGTGTAAAACGGAGCTAACTACATTTCTTCTTCATTGTCTTTGATCTTGTAGGAATCATTCCTCATTTATTCCAGGGCAGATGAGCACCACCCCAAAGGCCCTGGCAAGAGAGAAGAGTCCAGGGATACAACCTACATAGTATAACCCTCTTGCCTCAGTAGACAGCTCTTGAGCTCTGTGTTATACTGGAAAGTTCCTCCACTGTCTCCCCCTCTGCTGTGTGAAAAGTACTGGTCCATGTTTGCAGATCAGATTCTCTCTTGGAAAGATGAAACCCACGGTATAGGGAATTTCTCTGTGAGCAAAAGTGTAATTTGAAACTTTTGTCTGAGAAAGAGGCATCAAGTTCCTGAGAAACAGCAGAAATCTTGTACATATTTTCTTCACAAATATTGTCTTTCTGTTGTAAGTACTTCAGCATTCTGACCATTTATTAAAATATAGACAAAGGGATTTCAAAAATATAGGAGTGTCATCATTATTATAATGATGTCTCTTAATTAATTCCCCCCCTCTCAGTCTTTCATCAGCTTTTCAATTTAGGTGTAAGTATGTTCTTCATACCAGTAATTGAAGTGAATGAAGCATGAATGTCACAGTTCAAAAGAAATATGTTTGCTTCAGACCTTTCTTCATGTAGTATTTTGGGGTTTCATGTTGCTGAGGACATTCAAGCATGGTCCTTACAGAGTAACATTTATTCTGGAGTGAGCAATTTGTTTCATGCAAAATTTGAGATGTCTGGGGAAATGTTAATTTTGGGTTTCCTAGTAAAAGGCATGCAAATGATATGATTTTTCCCGATTTTGGATTCTAGTCACAGTGCAGCCTGTCATTGAAGCCTTGGTTAACTCTTTCTCCTTTTTTCATGCAGGATACAGGGTCTTCACTCTTAGATCAGTCACAGATCCTTTCAATTTGGTATAATTTTCATACCTTTGATTTAGACACTAGTCTTCTATTTTATTTTTAGTGTGGTGCAGCCCACAATTTTTTTTCTTTTCCATGTTTTTGACTTCCCTCTGACTTTAGGTGAAAAATGAATAGAGAACAACTCTGCCCAAATTGTCTGATGCCAGATATAAATGTCTCTTACAATCTTCCTTTCCACTGGCAGTTAGTGATGGAAGATATAGAGTGATGCAATGCATAGATTTGTTGTTGTTGTTGTTGCCTTCCCTGTATATCTGTAGGGATTCAGCTCCTCTGGCACTTTCACTAGTTTGAGTTCAATTTAAGATTATTGTCTTTAATTTATTTTTGCTGCTGACACAATGGCATGCTCATTAACCACTACAACACGAAGTGCTTGAAAGAGAATTCTCTTTATCTGGTGACACAGTTCCAACAGTTTTTGTCTAACAGAACATGGACTTTTACAGAACTCCTCCTATGGACATTTTTTTGTGTCTGGACAGAGAGCCCACTGAAAGTTATGACTGATTGCTACAGGGAGAACAGTTTGGCTGCAAAGTAAGGAAATCAGTCTAGACAGATCTGTCTGTGCGCATAGGATAAGATTATTTTGCCTATCTGAAGTCCTGTTCCAATCATTTAGGGCATATATATATTTTCAGTGATGGCATCTTATTTCTTTAAGGATTTTTATGAGAAGCAGTAAGACTCCTCTAGCCTCACAACCTCCTGCAATTCATAGGATGTTTGAGATTTTAGGTCCTGTGCTCAGAGCTGTGAGTCTTATCAAAGTAATTTGCTTTCAGTGAAGGAAGAATTTCCATATTCCCAATAAAGAATTTTGATGTGCAGCAGCTGAAGAATTTATGGTTATTCTAGTATTAGGTGTTTTAACATTTCATACTGTTGAAGCATTTGATGCAAGGTGTGTCAAAAAGATGTGGGACTATTTGGGAAATACTAAAGGCTAACATGAACCATGTTAAGATACGACATGTTTGCAGAATCTGTCAGTGCCTTTCTTGGAATAGATTTGTGCATACTGTGAGAGTAACCCCCAAATATCTGCAAGACTCAGTTTGTGGGCTGTTAGGTAGAGAACCTGTCTTACAGTCTTGCACAGATCTCTTGGACCACTTTTTGAATTTTCCAGGAAATGTTTGTTGCCTGTAGACAGCCTGCCAACAAATCTCATGTTAGTGTAAAGCAAGACTATGTCCAATAGCATTTTAGAAAACCTTGTTGGAAAGTGGTATATCTGGAGTCACTGTGTTGGAAGTCAGATCCTCTCTGAAATAAGAATACAGCAGGAAAAGGTTCAGAGGAAGGAACAAAAATAGACTGCTGTGTGAGGCAGAGACAGAAAGGTCAGGCTATTAGATGCTGTGCAGGAACAAACAAGGGATGATACAGTAGGTATAAGCAAAATTTTCCTTAGCTTCTGCAAAAGAATGAGCTCAAGGAAGTTCCTGGTGAGGTTAAAATGGCAATACCTCTCAAACTGATGAAATGTATCTCTCCAGAAAGCACAAAGACTTTCAGAACTCATTATTCAAGCATGTGTTTTAGCAGGAGTTGAATAAGAATTTCTGCTGCTGCCTTAAACAGAAAACTACATGCAAAAAGTTGTGAAACCTAATGTTCCAGGATGAAAGTTAGACATTTCCTATTTAGGGTCAGGAAGACACTTCCTCTGGAAGCACAGTAATAAGAATTGTCCATTACACAACTTTTTAGCTTTCTATCTCAATCCAAATGTCATAGTTTGTGACAGTGTTTCTCTAGATGAACCCCCGTTTGGCAACTGCTAGTCTGCTCTCTTCTAAATTTAAATACCCTTCTCAAATATTTTAGACCCTACTGCCCTAAAACTCGTATTTTAATTCTGTCATACACAAGCATAAGAAATAACAGGAAATAGTTTCCCTGCTGATCTGAATACATACCCACTGACTTGTTTAATTAGGATTATATGTGTAGAGACAGTTTTCTGATAGTTTATTTTCCCTAAAATACTGTAGGCTAAATTCCATTCACCCCGGGTAACAAAAGTTAGATTGAAGCAGTGGTCCCTAGTTTAGTACCAGTGTATTTGTACATGTGAGAGCAATTAAATACTCCTACATTTTTTGCTCTGGTACTTACCATGAGGGGCCAAACTATCTGTTAAAGGCGTCACTGATACACCTTATGGTCTGTCCCACTTGAGGAGATAGAAAGTGGATGGGACATTGTCAAAATGGACAACAGCAAGGTAATGGGTCATTGAGCAGTCACCAGTGCAGAAAGCAGACAAATGCAATTAATCCTTGGAGTATGAGAAAATCTGCTGTCATTTTCCACAAAACAGTCTCAAGTGATTGAAAATTGTTTCAGCCAGTTTTTAAGTGGTAAAATATTAAGTAAGTGTGGTCTTTCAGAAACACTGATTTCTGATCTGCTTCAAGAGGTAAATATGAAAGCTATGTTTGGCACCCTCCCTGAAATACTTGTAAAGAAGAATCGAGTTCACAAGGTAAGCATCCTCTTTTCCTTGATCCTCCACATCAGATGATCTCTATGATCTCTCTGTGATCTCTCCATCACTGTGTTGGCAAAGGCACACGTATTTTGGGCTGTATGCCAAAGCCTGATTCATGAAAGTTGAGGTGTGTAGAAAAAAGCTTTGGTGAACCAATGAAGCTGTATTGCTGAGTGATAAAACTGCATATCTCTTATTTTATTAGGTGGATTAATTACAGAGTTGTAGCTATCATCCTGCAGCTAAATCATAGGAGTATTTATTATATTTTACTCTTTTTCTTAAATTGATGTCTCAAAAGAGAACTTACTTTGCACACGGAAAACTAAAACAAACTTTGCCAAACCATTATGTTACTCGAAGAAGTAGCACTTCTTCAAAAATACACATATATTCCTATGGGTTTGTGCAGTCAATAGCTCAAAATAGCTTGTGTTTACTACAGCATGGAAATCACAGACATAGTCCTTCCCACAGAGGATCTTTCTTATGTTTGAAAAACACCAATTTTGAAATCAAAGGTCTGGTTCTTGTTTAGATGGCTGTGCCAAGAGGCCTTATAGTGGTTGCAGAGGACATTGCACAGACCTTCTGGTCTTAAGCACTGAAGCATGAGACCTTCACAGTGTACGACCTGTCTTCTGGCCTGGATGCAGCAGAGCCCTGTGATCCTTTCCTGGCAGTGTGCTGTGGAGCCCACCCCTGGTCTTTGGAGCCTTTGATGGAACATTTCAGCCAGCTTCTCCTGGCAGTACCATGTGGATTTCTTTACATTCTTAATATTGTCTCACTTCCATCTTATTATCTAAGTGAACTTTTTTTTCAGGATCTGGCTATGTCATGATTTCATATGTGTAGGTGCATTTGTAGTACTTCATCACTCAATATGCTGAATAAAGTTACCTTTTACCATAGTCAGAGAAGTTTGTATGCATGGGGGTTGTACACGTTTTGAAGCAATGTCTCCTCTTTGTGAACTAGAACTTCTCCAAAAAATGTTGAGCAAGGTTGCTACTGTAACAGCAATTTTCATTCCCTCTTGGGAGTGTTCAATGCTCCAGCAATAACCTATGAGTAGAGATGCTTCTAATTTGCAGCTCCGTGGAGCAGGAGTTTTCATCCTTTACCTCTGATATCTACTTAGGACTACTTCAGATTAGTAAATTTCATTTATTAGGTATTCCTTATATATATACATATATATATATACATACATATACATATTTTTTTTTTTTAATCTGGCTTTTGGCTTGATTTCTTTTTAAATGGTGAGGTTTTCCATCTTCTCTCAATCCTTCTT
Organism: Motacilla alba alba; assembly: GCF_015832195.1. Taxonomy (NCBI): domain Eukaryota; kingdom Metazoa; phylum Chordata; class Aves; order Passeriformes; family Motacillidae; genus Motacilla; species Motacilla alba. The sequence goes on from NC_052016.1 coordinate 62,516,009, forward strand.
CATCTGTAATATCTCCCTTTGAAGCCAATTTATTCAAGTAATTTGCCATGGAAGGTTCTGAAACATATCATTTATGAGTGCATTCTGTCACCTTCAGACAATATTCTGAGATTACACAATACAGCTGTACTTAGTATTTCTATATTTTCCTATGCTTTTTTTATACTTTTCCCTTTAAAAATATAAAGTATAATAATTATTTTATTTTGTGCCTGAATTCTGTAAGAAGACACATAAAAGCTCTGCTCCATTTTTGAAGTTCTTGGATTAATTCCTATAATGCAAGAGGTCCAGGTAAGTTCTGATCCATTCAATTGGGAGTATAAGCCAAGTCCATACTTCTTAAGGTTTGTTATATCTGGATTTGTCATTTCAAAGTGGTTTAGAGACTATTTTCATTGTTAGGAAAATAAGTGACTTTTTTTTAGAATTCTTCAATGGCTGAGTTCACAGTTAGCATGACATATGAGACTCATTTCCTCATTTGTTACTATATAAAATGTATACTTATCCTCCCACTCTTCCTGAAAAAGTTCTGTTTCTTGTAGATTGGCTGCCCAAAAACCTCTATAAAAGCTAACTTAGCTCCTTCATCTGACAGACAGTGCAGTTGATGCCTGTGAAGGTTATGTCTCCATGGACATTTGGTAGGGGTTCCTTGCAATGCTGTGAATGTTCTGTGCGCCAGCCAGGCACTCTAAGGTTCCCTATAGTCATGGAGAGGAATGGGCGCAGCTTGGGTGCATTTCCTCTGCACTGAAAGCACACATGTTAAAGATGTGGATGGGTTTCTCTCTCTGCCTGTGAGTTTCTTGTGTCCCCTGGTCCTGAAGGCAATCCCTGCCTGGTTCCAGGCATAGCATAAAGCTGCTCAGAGCTGCACTGCCTGCCTACAACTTTGGTGCAGCTTGCAGAAGTGACTGGGGGCAGTGCCCAGGCATCCTACTTGATGGGAATAGGTATTATTCACTTAATGGGACTGCATTTCCTGGGTTCATGGATTCCTCCTTCACCCCAAGATTTGCACCATGGATGTTCTCAATTGTAGAGCTCATTCTGCACTCAGAATATTTGTAAAATCTGCTGCATTACACTGGTTAGAAGTACAGTGTTTTTCATCCCAGCTGCCTCTTCTTTTCTTATATCAGTGCTATTGTATGATCTCCTGGACTTTTGAGATTTTTATATGTAAAAACTCTTACCCTGGGTTTAGTCATTCTTACAAAACTGCAAGCAGACACAGTGTATGAAGAATAAGAATACTGATTTGCAGGGTGCTATTCAATGAAAATTTACCAAGGGTATCTTCTTCTAGAGATTTAATGAAATTCAAAGTTCTTTGTGCTGACCCTATAATTAAAAGGAAAGTGTTCTCTCCTCTTGTGGTCACTCCTGTATTGATATGTTCAGTTGCAACAAATTAAGTTGCATCTGAAATTTTGTTTCCTTCATCATGTTTGCTGGAAGATCCACACAGAGTCTTTGAATGTGTTTCCTCATCTTAGCTTTCATTGAGTACCTTTGATTTCTATTACCTGAGGTTTGTAAAATCATTCTGATTTTTTTTTTGCTTGTTTTGCTTTGAATTCCAACCTGTATTCCACAACATTTTATTGCTCTTACTTCACATGTAAATCATTGTTTTCTCCAATTGTCCCTTAAGGAAAACATCAGGAAAATAATGCTCAGCCTTTGTAGAAAACTGTCTCCTAAATGGAGAACTATTTTCAGTCTTGCAGACAAAATAGCTATTCTCCAGTTGCTTTAGGGCAAATGTAGTTATATTTTTTTTCTAGTTTGTTTGGTTGGTTTTGGTTTGGTTTGGCTTTTTTTAGGTTTTGTGTTTTTGTCTGACAGAATCATAGGTGAAATAGTGGATTTGGTGCCCAAAATTTTTTAAATGTGTCCATGATTTTTTCCCCTCCTTCATAGCTTTTATGAAGAAAAATTTCTCCCAGCAAGGGAAAAAAAGAAAAAGAGCAAAATTTTGATGTTCTTCTGTGCTTTTTCAAGCAATGCTTCTGCTCATAGTCTCCAATATTGACTTTACAGTCCAGACTCTGTCTGTAGATAAAGTAGATAAATCTACTTGATAGAGTTATTTGGCTAAAATATAGCAATTAACAGGCAAATGGTGATAAGATTTAGCCATTGGTTAATCAAATAGAGTTGTCCACTAGCTAAGTCATAAATTATTTTAATATAACCTCTGTTTTTTCTAATTTGTCTGTTCCTTGTTCTATTTGAATATTTAATTAAAGCAATCAATTCTGGGTATAAATGGGACATAAGTTATGAGGAATGCATGAGTCCCAGCTAAGCTTTGCTGCACCATTTTGAGTGCATAGAACATGGTCAAGGCTCTCCAGTGATTCTTACTGCGCAGGGAAAGGTTTGGGGATTTTTCAGATTGGTGCTTTGCTGGTCTGCAAGAGAGCTGCTAAAGACATTAATGGAAGCATCAGTACTGACAGCAGTTTGAACCTGAACTGTAAAATAGTATTTCCTCTTTAAAATGGTGCTTAAGAGTAGACAGGTTGTCAGGTTATTGGTGTTGCAGGGACTTCAGAAAACAGACTGGGAGCAGGGGCAAGAAAGGTACAAAACCTGAGTGGAGACATCAGGACAAGAGCTTCATCTTCCTACACAAGCAGTGGATGAAAATACACCCAAGTAGTAGTGCCCACTCTCAGTTGTCCTTGGGAGTGACCTTCCCCTTCCCACTGACTGCCAAGGGAGGTAGGAAGGGTGGTTTTCTAGTCAAGACACCTAAGTCTGGTGCTGACAATTGGTAAGACATAAATGGTGACATAGTAATGGGTTTGTCCTTATGAATTTTCCTGTGAGATGCGCTGGCCAGTGAATACTTGCTGATGGTGGTGTTGATGAGGACCCACCAAGTTTAGAGCAGGAAACTGGAGATGATGTCTTGGTACCATCAAACTGTGCAATACTGAATCCATTGGATTTGGTATTTCACCCATTGCTATTCAAGGCAGCAAGATATACATTTATCCTGTCTATCCTGTCTTAGCCTTCCTGATTGGTGCTCTCTGTGAGCGCTTTGGGATGTGTAGGGAAAAGATGCTCAGATCCACAATTTCAGTTTACCCCCCTTGCACAGAAGGAATTCAATTATCTCCATTATTGCAGGGAAACACAGAGGCGAATGGGAGATGTTACTAAGAAATGAATGTGGAAAGCAATTTGTCGTTTTCATGTCCAAATCTGTATGACAGTGATACTCTCTTAATTGAAAACCATGTTTTTCTGCAAAATAAAAAGGAAACCTGTCTTTTCTACCTCACAAAGTTAATTTTGGTTGTTAAGAAGAGCTTTTGAAGAGACTTTAATGATTATTTAAGCCTGCTTTTACTGAGAGTTTCCCCTGGATCTCTCACAATAGAATTAAATGGTGGTCTGAGTAACTGATTATTAGCTATTACTGGACATATCCTTACATTTTCCTTGGGATCAGAGATCACACAAATGGATTTACCAGAATTCTCCACTCAGAGGAAGAGAGCTTGCCAAGGTGTACATCTGAGGGTATGTCTGGGCTGTGCATGGTGTTGGGAATCCTCGCCTTAGGTCCAGATATGTGCCTGTTCCTGGCTCCAGATCTGGTGTTTTCAGAGCTGCTTTGATGATCCTCCAGAATGCTTTGTGCCTATGCCCCATTATGCAGATATATTACCCCCAGATTTTTATGAAAAACTGTTGGGTAGGAGCTAATAGAAAGTGGCTCATCAGGTTCAGAGTGATGTCTTATTCCTGAAGATAGCAAAATAAATTTTAATGGAGTTATCCAGCAGCTTAGGTATTCACACTTCTCACAGAGCTTGCCAGAAAGAATAAGACAGCTGTCATGAATCAGTAGACAGCAGATGGTCTACAAACTCCCCTGAACTTTTACTTGACTCACCTTCTAATCCTGCTACACCACTGAACCCTGACTGCCATCTTAAAGCAAAAACCATTGAGGAAAAGGATCAGCTATTGACCAAGGCTTTCTTTCCCTAATTTTGCATTTGTACTTGTAAGTGCTGTTCTGGCTGTCCTAACAAGGTGAGATCAAAGAAGCACCTTCCCCATACCCAGGGGAGATTAGCTGCTGAGGGGGCATGCTTTCCTAAAGTGATTCTTTTCCCTGAAGTTGATTTGTATGACTCAGCCAGACACAGAAAAGGGAGAGTGTGTGGGTATGAGAGGTTTGCACAAAATTGTTGCATTCTCTCAATATTCTGTGTTTCTTGTCACCTGTCTGTAGTTTCAGAGAATCCAAAAATTAACCCTGGATGGAAAGCAAAGCATAGTTTTTAAATAATTATTTTACTTTACTTTCATTTTCTGAGATGCTTTTCTGGAAGTATACTTATTTACACAGAGAGGATGACATGAGTCCCTCCATCAAAGCAACATGTATGGAAGTGCCAGGAAAACAGAGAGATGGTTGTTTGTGTTTTCTGTCTGGGCAAAATGCTCCTGAAGATACTGTTACTGTAATTTTGGGAGGAGTTTATTGTGTGGTTTGCTCAGGAGTCTTTGGGAAGGCATTATTTAAGATTAATTATTTTTCATAGGTAGCTCCTCAGAACATATGAGAGCAGCTTCTAAATGAAGGAGAGAGATGCATGTACTATTTGGTTATCTGACAAGACCAGTGTAGGTAGAAGAGGAGAAATAAAGAAATAAAGAAGAGGAGAAATAAAGGTGGAGTGTATTTCCTTGAAGGGAAAAAACCTCTGGAGTTTTAGCAACTTCACTCATAATCTGAGAGTATTTTGGTGGCAAAAGAATAATGTCATATGGCCAACACCAACAGCAAGGGAAAAAGGCATTTGTAGGCCTTATAAAGGCCTTATAAAAAGGCTCAACAGAGTGAGCCCCATGGAAAATGAACTGGGAAACAGCAGTGGAGAAACAACCTGGAGTATAAAGTGGTGAGCGTATAGAGTGGTGAGAGTACAGAGTGGTGAGAGTATAGAGTGGTGAGAAGCCAGGTGAAATAAAAAAAGGTTTACAGCACAAAAGAAAACAGAAGACACAGGTGAAAAAATATGAGAGAATGGAGAAGCTCGGAAAAGGGACTTAAGAGCTTTTTTTTTATTTTCAGAAAGGAAGAAGACAAGAAAGAATAAGAGAGGTAATTGTAGCACTGGAGAAGGAAGTTAAGCCAGAAATAGTTGGAAGAAAGGAGATTTTGTAAGAAAAGTAGGCTTAAAGAATTGTTCTTGGGGATCAAACATTAAGTAAATTTAGTAAAATGCTAGAAAGAAAAATGGAAGTGTGAAGAATAAAGTTGCATAAGGCAGTATTAATAAGTAGAGTGAACAAGTAAAGGAGAACAAAGTCAAAGGAGAGAATCTCTGTGCTCTAGGAAGCTTGATTCAGACCTATTTTGATATAAAGTGTCTTTAATATGCCGAAAAGACAACACCAAGGAAGTTTGAGGGAGCCAATCTGGCTGAATCTTAAAGGCAGTGATGCTGCCTGAAGCTGTGCAATGGGGAGGACAAAGGGTGATTATTAGTTGTCACCCCAGCGAGTGAGCCTCACTGACCTTCGCAAACTTCCTAGGGACTTCTACCAGCCCCTCTCTGCCTGGTAACAGGGAGGCAGAGGGTCAGGTTTCAGTTTTTGAGATACAAAAACACTGTCTCAAACCACACCTAGAAACCAGGTGAGGTCAAATCACTTCCTGGGCTATACATCCTTATTTGCCAAAATGGGATGAAGTAAATTAGGCTTACCAGAACGGTACTGAACACAGAGAAGGAAAAAGAAGGGAAAAGAATAGAATAATGGAATCATTTAAATGAAAAGGATCCTCTGCACCCCTCCAAAATACAACTAGTACTGCAACCCCAGGCACCTTGGTGGTGCTCTGCAGGACTCATTCCAGTATTCCAGAGTCTGTCTTGGACTGAGGAGCCTGAAATCACACACGGTATTCCACGTGAGGTTTTGCATCACAGGAAAAGGCTTTGGGGCTTATAGGCCAAAAAACCCCTGAAGGTTATGAAGAGAGAGCAAATGTTACAAAATATCTGTAGCTGCTCTGTTATTAAATTTTCAAAATATAGGCATTTCTATTTTAGCGTAACTGCATTCAGTGATGTAACTCTGATTCAAGAAAAATAATCTCCAATAGTCTAAAAACATGTAATAAGTAAATTCCTTAATTTGATATTTAACTTCTTCCTTCTCTCAGATTCCAGAGGGCTTTTTGTAGGGAAAGGAAGTTTTGAGATATCACATGCCTGATACTACAGAGATTGAAAATAGTAAAAAGCACCCAAATTAAGCATTACCTTGTGCTCAACCATGTTTCTGCTTATCTACTATGAAATAATACAGTTTAGTGTCATATATTTATGGTTCATCCACTTTTGATCAAACTCCTCTTACTTGAGGCAAGAGAAAACTCTATCAAACACAGACATAGACAAAAAATGACTCATGAAATTTTTCAGCGATAATGTTAAGAGTGTGGAGCCAAAACTTCATTCAGAGGCTGCCCTTAGGCCCTTTGGGGTTACATTTTTTTAAAAAGCAGCCAATAACTCTCGCCTCCAGAATGGCAAAACTCATTTCACTGACTCATCTTTCCAATAACAGTCACGTCATCCCTTTGAAAACAAGCAAACCCAACGACCAAATCCAAACAATTTCCTTCAATGGAGTGTCAGAGAGAGACTGAGCTTTTACTTTACCTACTAGCTCTACAGACACAGTCAGAGGTGCCTGGTGGGCACCTCAGGGGTTGAGGAAATACACATGGAATAAAGTTGTTGTAGGTGCTACCTTATGACATTAGTATCCCTATACCCTTAAGCAAACCCTGCTGTTATCACAGGGAACTTTTGCTCTGCATTACCCAATGCATACCATTTGCATTTCAAACACCCATTGCATAAATACTTGTTATCCTCACTTGTTTTGCTACCAGCTGGGTAAGCTCTTTAGGGCTGTGCCTCGTGATCTGGACACTGGGTTCATTTAGCTGGGTTCCAGTCCACTTCCCTATGATTTCTCCCATGATTTCTGACTGTTAGCAGAATTTCTCTGTACTACAGCTCAGGACTTATAAAATAGAATCCAGGGCTCTTGATGGCCAAAGAAAAAGCCATTAACCCTTATGAGGATCTTGCACAGCCAGGTAAGAAGCTGTATCCAGAGGATTTCGGAAGACCAGTAGATCTGTTAGAATAAAGTGCTGATAATGTTGTGTAAGGCCAGATAGATAAAGGCTGATAATGTTGTGTAAGGCCAGGTGTCCCCTTCACCAGGCACACACATACCCACCATGCAATGAGGAAAAGGATTTTCAGTTTCTCCCTACAAACATATGTACATGCATTAATACTTACCTTTAATACATTTAATACATTAATACACATAATTACAATCAACACATTCCTACCTGGTCTAGTGGAAGGTGTCTCTGCCCATGACAGGGGTTTTGGAACTAGGTGATCTTTAATGTCCCTTCCAACCCAAACCATGATTCTATGATTTATCAGCCGTCTTTAAAAAAGTTCTAGAAATAGACCCTCTCTGTGGTTCCTGTGGTCCAGTTACTAAGGTTCTGAACACTATAAAATGCTCACAGTTATAAAATGCTCCAGATAAAGACACTGCAAGCTAGATACAGGGTATGACAGGTATGAGGTTGCATGCAATTTTTTTTGCTTAGTCCAGTGTACCCAAAAGAGCATCTTTAACCAAACAAAAGGTTCACATTTACCACAGGCAGATCAGTAGATGTGTGGCTGACATGTATACATAAGGACAAGCTGCTACATCACAGGAAAGATTTAAGGCTCTTTGTAATCTGGTCATGTTAGTATAATTTGCTCATGGCCTTGTGGAACTGGGTAATAACTTGCCTTACAGAAAGGATGCTGTGAAGCTACACTGTTTTTTAACCACCTTCACTAATGCATATGAAAGATAAGATGATATCTCACACTATCATTGTAGTAGAAATCAATGAACTTAGATTTCTTCACTGTGGTATCTGCTAGCACCAAAATACGGAACACAATTGTTACCCTCTCCTGAGCTGTGTGGCCATTTTCACAGTGATATTCCTTGAGAAGTAGAGAAATTATTTTCAGGGTATTGAGGTCTTTCTCATCATTCTTCTTTTCTTGCAGATTTTTCTTTGAATTTTAAGTTCCCAAAGTGAGGTATGAGAAGCACCAGTGACACAAGGAGAGAGCAAAGGCATTACATTTTCAATCTCAGGGTCTTTCTCAAGGTATTTTAAGATCAAGATATTTTCAGTACATGGCAAAATAATTGGAGGTGACGTTTATCCTTTTTAGAAATTTTCAATGGGCCCTGGCTATTTCCATAATGCTTACTTTAGAACTGAGCCAGTTCCATGCAGAAGAAAATTTAAAATAAATGCTTGTCTCTTTTCTCAGTGCCTATTCTTTTTTAGACTTCAGGAGGGTTTGCGTGAAACATAAAGAATTTGCAAATGGCATGAATGTCAGCATTGGCAATAACATATGATATCATTGTTCCTTTTTGGGGGCTGTTTGTGTTGTCTTGTGGTGCCCCTTAGTCCCCACCCACACCTGGTGCTGTGTCTGCTGTGAAGGATGGAAAGATTTATTTTGTCTAATTTTACCACCCACTCGGAAGTTGTCATAACCTCTGCTGATCCTCTCTACTTCATGCCAGATTTTGTGAATGGCAAAAAAGCCTAAAAGCCAGCTCTTACAGTGTTAAGCCCCTTTGTAGAAAATTCCTTACAGAAAATCAAACCAATCACCCTCTGAACTCACTATATGTATGGTGGTAGCCTGTACAGTTTATTTAGTTTTCCTTTTTTTTCTATCCCTGTTCACACATTTGTATATATGCACATGCACATATGCATACACACACTCACACATTTTGAGGACTAACAGGGCAATTCAGTGTTCCCATTCTTATCCCCTCTCTGAGCTGTGAAATTGGTAACAATACTGACAAATTAAATCAATATCACAGGCGTCTGACTTGGAACCACTGAAACTAAAACTCAAAAACTAAACTTCTGCATCAGGCATCCACATGTCATACTTTGAGGTCATTCCAAAGGCACTGCTAAGACAGACCTTGCTTTTTAGAAAAGAAAATAATGCAAGAGTTTTTTTGAAAAAAAAACATTAAGCTTACTCACTAATGAAATAAAAAAGCAGAGGCTGGAGAATCTCTGTAGGATTTATCAGCATCCAGGTCCTGTTCTGTCTCCCTCGGGAAACAGAGGTCATGTTGTGTTTCCTGAAAGCCATGCACCACACTGAGTACAATAACATTTCAGCCTAGGTAGGAGCTGCCTATGTGTGTCTGTACAGCATAGAAAGACTCACAACTCCAGCAGCCCTGCTCCCTGTGCCCTGCCTTGTAGTGCTCCAGGGCAGGCTGCCTCTGGCTCCCTGCCGCTACCCTGCTGACATCACTGCAGGAATCCCCTCTCTGCCAGACCTATGTAACCCTAGAATTGAATGAGAAGGGAACAGAACAAATCCAGAGCTTTGTAATCTGGGTCCTATTCAGTCTTGCCTTTCCCCAGCTGAATTTGGTCAGTCCCAAACAAGTTTATTACAAGTGTCACAGGATGTTTAAAGGGCAAGCATTAGTCATACTGGTGCGGAGCAGTGTGGCGAGACTAATATGAGGCTTGATTCATAACCTGGATTAACTGAGGATACTTTTCAATGGGAAGGTAAAAGGGGCAGCTGTAACATGAAAGAGAACATAACACTTAACAACTCTTCCTCTTCTGCAGAGAAATCAATTGGTGGTATATGAAACTGGATTAAGATGAGAGTGCCTGTCCTCATGTGAAATAACATGTGACTTGGTGTTGACAGTTCTCTCCATCAAGGACAGAGTCTTCATACAGATGTTCTCTGGTTTGTGGAAATCTTAAAGCACGTGACGTTGAGGAGGATGTATAAAAGTGTCTGCAATTCAATTTGCTTTGCAGAGAAAGGTTTCATGCTGGAGCTGTTGGCCTAAATGAGAGACAAAAAATAAAAATTACTTGTTTCAAAGCTCTAGTGTGAAAAATGCAGCAACAGCTTTGCCCTGTGCTTTGACCAGTTCTGCAATGAATGGTGACATTTGACAGTCTTCTCACTGTGAAGGGAAATTTAACACAACTGTGCTGGTGTCTTAAAGGTCAACTGTCCCTTCTCCAACATTCTGTTCTTTAGTAAGAGAGCTGGCATCACTGCATGTGGGAACAGTCATGTTCATCTCAGGGTCTGCCCCTAAACAGCCTGCACTATTGTGCACAGTTGCATGAGTCCATCAACACACCCCTCTCAAATGCCCATCGTTTTAAAGATCATTTGAAGATCAAGTATATTTTAGTCCCACACAAATCTTCATTCCATTTCATTTTTAATGTGGGAAATTATTTGCATTGGAAATATACTGAGATTGCAGGAAGAGCTCACAGGATCATAGAAATGTTGGTTGCAAAGGGCTCTAGTCTGACCTCCCACTTAAAGCAGGAATATCATTGCTGCTGGGTCACATGAGAAGTAGTTTTGTACAGTCTAGTCTTGAAAACCTTCCAGGTTGGGGATGCCACTGTGTGTCTGGATCCTTGTTCTAATACTGCACTACCCTCCAAAGGAAGAAATTCTTTATGCCAGAGGCAAGGAATTCCATAGCAATAGAAGTTTCCCTTGTTAATGGTGTTTTTGATTTGTCACATGGCTAGAGTCCTCCATTTGGCACACACTCAGCTGACTGGTATGAGTCGATGTTGCCCTTCAACAGTGTGAATTATAAACCTGTTATGAACTTAGATGCCAAAATTCATGCCTGCAGTGATTTGTAGCCAATTAGCTGTGCAATGACGTCATTAAGCCACACTGTGAGCTTCTGTTTGCTTTTCACTGCATAGAAAGGCGGAAGTCCTTGGAAGAGAGCATGGAATGAAGTAACTTTGTACAGTGTGGAAAGCTTAGGCTCCTGCTGTTTCTGTTGTAGGGAGGAGAGGAAGACACCTGACTCCCTGTCTCTTTCTTAGACCTTCCACTGGGCCAGTGTGTCCCTACAAAGGAAAAAGGTGCTTCTTCACACAGGTACCTAACCCGGACCCCGCACCTCAGCTCCCTTGATGGCTTCATAAGTCACTGCATACCTGCTGGGCTGCCATCATCTGTGCACATGGCTACACACGCATGATGTTGTCATCTTCAGCCACCACATGATGGGATCCGGTGGGAGCCGCTGCTGGGTGGCATGACTTGCCATGGGGGTGGGCTATGGGCACGCTGTGGTGTCACAGCTCTCCTGCTGCATTGTGGTGTGGGGAGGTGCTGGTAGCTCCACTGGAGATGCTGGTGGGGCTACTGGCGGGTTTATGGAAGGGTGTTTTGTGTCCTGTCTGCTTTTGGAGGAATGTTGCTTGCACTCTTAAGCAGCTGCAATGCAAGAGGGCTGTGTGTCAGTGGTGAGTGAGAGGATTCTTTGTGCATCTAAATCTTGCCAAATGCTGTGGAGTTTGTCACAACACTTAATTGCTACTTTATACAGACCAGTTACTCAGCACAGTCCATGGGTGATTAAATTCTAAAGTTCCCTAAATACTTCACCTGGTCTGACTGGGGGAAAAAACCAAGAGAGCGCATAAAGCAATCTAGAATCACTACACGTTAGATAAATCTTCCCTGTCTGATGCACAAAAAATCTCAGCAATCTTTATTTGTTGCTTGCTTGCATCTACACAGATGCTTCTGCTTCTCTGTTAGGGAAGGAAGTGCCAAACTTCTGCCTCTGCCTGGCACTGCCTGTGGGTTTTCTCCTGCATCTCTCCACAGAGGAACTGGTGCAAAATTTCAGTTCTTCTGAGATGTCAGACTTAGGGGTTTGCACACAAAAAATTTGCAAGTCTTACTGTGTGTAAAAGGCATCAAGGGTTGCTATGATTTAGCCATCATAGAGCTCAAACCTTACAAATTTTCCCATAGCTTGTGCTTTAATGGTCTGTTGAAGGACTGTGCCTGCTCTTGGAGCCATGTGTGCAATTCCTGTTGACTTTAATAAAAACTGTACTGGGTGTCTGAGACAGAAGTAATTTCATCATATTGGTTTCCTTTCTGCCCCATATTGCTGTATCCTGTAGCATCTGTTTAATAAACTTTCTCCCACTGGAGATTCTCCTCAATCCACAGTGGGCTGATGACTGCAAGCCAACTGACTTTTTTCACTTGAGGTATTTTAGCTGAATATTTGGGTCACAAAGATACCAGCCATGATTTTGCTTTTTAGATGTCCACCTGCCTCCACTGAATTCTTCACCGGATCCAGCCTGTGGTGGTCACCTGCAAAGTCCATGCTCTCCTTTTTGCTTTCATTTTTTAACGGCAGGAGAGATGGTTGCATCCCATTTAAAGATGAGTTTTTGAAAAGCTGCTTATGAGATGAAATTCCTCCATGGCCACACCATGATTGCCAATGTAAGCTACAAAGTGTTGGTTTCCTTTCCCTGGGAGCATGAGATGGGATCACAGTGCTGCAGGTGCCACTGTGATGTAAAAGGGCTCAGAGATGAAAACACCAGCCCCTTCTGCATTTGTCAGGGAGCGATGGGGTATTGAAATGGCAGGGACACATGGCCAGGGCAGCCACACTTGCTGGAGATCAGAGCCTTGTCACACAGGGCAGCCTCAGCTCTGCAGCCCCTGTTGGGTGGCATTTGTGCCCGAGGCATGCAAGGAGCGTTTGATTATCCCAGTATTGAGTAGGCAGCTGAAAAATATTTCAGCCAAGATTTTAGTTGGAACTCCTTGGGTGTTTTTATTTTATTTCCTCCATTTTTGAGCACAGTAATGCAGATGTTATACATAAAAGATATATATTATATATGTTTTAGTCATACATCAATCTGAACATGAAGTTGTAAGGGTGTTCGTGTGTTCAGGCTTGTTTGTTTCTGTTTCCCTTCAGTCCCATCCTTCCTCCAAAAAGTCTGCTCTCCTTGGGAAGTCTGAGGGATTTTCCTGGGCTTCCTCTAGAGGAAATATGCATGCAAAATCATGGAGATATAAGCACTCCCTGGGACCTATCTCTGCTAATTCAGCTGTCACTTTCCTCAGATGGCAGCACTTTCTGGGTTGCTGTCAGGGAACTCAGCATTTCCTTCCCTTTCATGTCTCCCCTGCAGGCCCACTGAAAGCAGATGATGACTACAGGCTAACAGAAAGCTTTTCAAAGACAGGTGCTTGCTGCCCTGGGCACGAAGCAGGCTAGTTTTCACTGAAGACTTCACTGATGCTCACAATGAACAAAAGTTCAGTTAGGAGGAGGCTTTCCTTCATATATAAGAAATTGGTTGCTCTTTAAACTGAATTTATTTTGTATGGAAATGTCATTTCTAAGGGTGAGTGGCTGATGAAGCCTTTTCATCCTCCATGACTAATCCTAACTCTGCCCACATCTGTTGTGACTGAACATTCTACCCAGTCACGGTTGCTCAGTGACTTGTTTTAAAAGAGTGTAGGTGACTCAGTTCTAGCAACCTCATGGTGAAAGGTTATGCCATGCTTAGCCTCAATTAAGTGAATTACAGCAGGGGTGGATACATCTTCTGGAGTAAGACCTCCAGTCATGGGCTACAGGGGCCAGCCAGGGCAAGCCAAGGGAGCTTGTGGTGACAGTATTAATGCCCCATCACTCTGATAGTCCAGGAGATGGTGGTAATCCAGCGCCTGCCGTGTGCATTGCATCCAGGTGAACTGAGGAGAGAAAAAGAACCACTTTGGAAGGACTTTTGCTGGGTAGCACAAGGCCAGGGATTCTACAGGAATGAGTCTGTGTTCTCCTTCAGCCCTCTTGAAGCCTGAGGAAGCTGCTCATGCCAGCTGTTGGCACTTTTCCATCAGAAATGTGAAGCTGTGAGAAATACAAACCTCTCTCAGATTCTGTACCAACTTCATGCCAGTTAGAAGTACAGGGAAGATTTATTTCACTGTGTATGTTTAAGTTTGTCTTTGTTTCCTTTGTAAGAAGGAAATTAATGAACTTACAAGTAATAGATTTTAACCTATGGGACAACTGAGATATTTATTGAATGCTCCATGATTTACTCTACTTTGTCATGGGTGGTTTTTCAGAGTACTTCACAGCTGAAATTCATAGTAAATGGAGAAAAGCTCTCATGAACAATGCATGTGATCAATATGCACTGAGAGGGTAGAACACCTTCCTATCACCCTTTAATCCCAAAGAGAGGGTAGGAGTCAGAGGCAATCCACCAGGCTTCACTGCTGGTAGCAGTGTAGACAAAAATAAAGGCTTGCAGGTCCTACTACAGAGGGTAGAAAGGAAAGGTGTGCTGCAGATACTTTCTTGTGGTACACTGGGAGTTGAAATCACAGGCAGGAGGAGAAGGAGGACAGGAAAACAAAGAACAGGAGTCCCTGAGCTGGGAAATGCAGAATTACTGCATGTGCTACTCAAGGTCAACATCCATGAGCAGGACTAAATTATGCTTCAGCCTAAAAAATTATCAACACCCACATTCAACTCAGTAGATGACTGCAAGCATTTTGTAAGTTAAGGTTATCATTCTATCAGGACCATGTGGCCTGAGGATCTAGGCTGGTCCTAGCTTCATCTCTGTATTAGAGTGAGCAATGCAAGGGTGCATGGAGCCCCCTTATTGGGCCAGGCAAGTCCTTAATACGATTGTTCATAACATTTTAGTGATAGAATAATAGCTATAGAACTTTGCCTAAGATTTGATGTTGCTGAGAGACATGCTTATCTAATAGCTGTCAGGCAAACTTTTGGTATATAAGGGAAGTCAAACAAAACATCCCCCTGCTGGCATTCCAACTGTTTAGCTCTTGATCTGTTATTATCTAAATTTATTTTGTAACCAAAGCAAAGCCATTGATTTTCTTAAATCATTCTCCTGACTAAGCAAGGGGCTCTGTTATCTAGGAGCCAGGGAAGCATTCTGTCCATATCCATTCTGGATGGTGCAATGATTCATAGACATTATAAAAGAGAAAAAAGCTCAAAGTGAGCAAATTAAGTTAAATTCGCAGGAACCAGGCTGAGCTAACTGCTTCAGGTCACTAAGATGTTGATGTGTTGCTCTGAGTTACTGAAATAATGGATCCCAGCTTTAAAGCTTCCACACTCTCCTAATTTTGTCGTTCCTCCAAATCAGAACCACAGGTGATTTCTTTGTAATGGTTTCTGGTAGAGTTGCTGCAGAGTAGGTGTTCAAAGTGCAGAACTAACTGTACAGCTCAATGCTGTGTTTAAGATCTAGCTTTTTAATAATCTGAACTAAAAATGGAGTCTATTTATCTACAGATTCTAAAGGCTTGAAATCCACCTTAAAACAAGTATCTCAGTTTTGTGGCTCTGGCTACTTCCTGATGTGATCTCAAAAATTGTTGTTTAGTAATTATATTGCATGAGTAGCATAATGAGGTTTCTTTATTATCCTGAGTGTCTATGACCAGATGTGTTTCTTTGGTTACTTGATTTTAACTGACTTCACATTAGGAACAGGACTCAAGTGAATTTGCCCCAGGCACTTGTAATCTAACTTGGGTGTCACTGCTGTGACACTTACAGGATGTGGCAGGAGCATAACGTTGACTTACATGAGACACTCCAGGGAAAAGACATGGGGGAGACACTTTCATAGTGCCTGGCTTGGAAAGGCAGAGTCTTCACATTTTCTCATGCTCCATGGGCAGCACTGGGTCCTCTCCTCAAGTCATCTCTGACTAAGTGCTGGCAGGATGTACTCACTGGATTTTTCAGCAGAAATTCCCATGTTGGTTCGGAAGAGCCAATTATAAGTCCCTCTTTCTGTCTTAAAGGTCACCAGGATTCTGAAAACTGAGGAGTTGTAGACTCTTGACTTTGAATGCCCCCTTGTTCCCTGCATAGCCCTTGGCAGAGACTTTATCCTGAGATCTGTATCCACTTGGGATGGCCACAACTAGGTGTCAAAACCCTGCCTGCCTCTGCATCAGCTCTACAGCTGTAAAGTTACAGGATTCATAGACAGAAGTCTGTATTAGTTTACAGCAGCAACCAGAGATTTCTTCTGCTTTTAACACATTTCCTGCTTCATTTGAGGATGGGTAAAACAGGGATCTTATCTTCCAGGGGAGCATATACTTCGATGTTTCCTCCCATTTTTGAGGACCAGCTTTAGCCACTGGCCCATTCAGCAAGGGCCATTCTCAGGAACCTATCTAGAGTGAGGAGCTGGCCAGACCAGTAAAAGAGGAAATCTTTAATCCAGCTGACCTCTTTCTCCCTCTCTTGTGATCATGGCTCAGATATGTCTCTGCTTGCTTTCCAGACAGAGCCCTGCACTCCAGTTCCCCAGTCGCCTGCCTAGTAAAGGCAGAGGGGAGCATCTTTGAGCCCCCATACCTTCCGTATGCAGCTTGCCCTGACTATGAGCTGCTCCAGCCAGAGCAATAGGTGTGTTAATTAGCATGGATTCACTCCTGAGGTTTTGCACCTGGGACAGAAAACCTTGTGTGACTGCTCCTGATGAGGGCTGAGTGGCTAGACAGCAGCTCACCAGAAGTGGACCCCAAGCTGAATATGTCACCAGCGTGCCCTTGCAGAGACTAATGCATACTGGAATACACAGAAAGAGAAGAGCGTAGCCAACAGACCAAGGGAAGAGACTAGTCCCCTCTTTTTGTCACCAGGGAGATTGCATACTGATTACAGTGTCCAGCTTAGGGACACTGGTGCAAAAAGGATGCTGAAAAGGTGGAGCAAGTCCACCTAAGGATCACTAAAATACCCAGAGGGTTGAGATTAGGCTGGAGAAGACAAAAGCTACAGACTGTTTTTTAACCTGAAAGAGAACTACATGTAAGATGTGTCCAGACAGCTCTCTGGGTACACAGAGAAAGATGAAAACCAAGCTGCAGCAAAGGAAATTCTGACTAGACATAAGGAAAATTTCTCAAGTGAGGATAGTCAAACACTAAAACAGGTTTCTCGAAACATCCACAAATTCTTTGTCTTTAGAGGCATTAAAAACTTCACTCAACAAGGCTGTAAGCCAGCTGACTTAACTTTGGAAACAGTCCTTGAAGTGTAAAGAGAGTAGAGGTCACCCTGGATGACTTCCAGAGGCCACTCCAACCTCCATTCTTGCATGATTCTGTGGGTTTTTTCTCCTGTCCAATGTCCTGGATGCACTCATGTGCTGTGTTATGGAGAAGTGTATATTTAGGCAAGCTGAGTGCAAACTCCTTGGAAAGTAGCATTCCCACAGTGTAAGGGAGAAAAGGCCCCATTCATTTCTACAAGAAGCTCTCCACTGTGCTAAGGAAGGGGGAACTTATGTCATTCTCTCCCTCATCCTCTTCACCGGAGCTCTCTAGCACAGACTAACACTTATATGCCGAGTTTGAAGGCAATGGGCAAACTTGTTCTTATTTATTCTAGAAAGGTCACTTCAGACCTCGCATCTGGATTCTGGGAGGTCCAGCCATGACTCAATCATCCAGCCTAGCTGATTTAGGCAGCAAGGAGCCAACAGCATTGCTCATGTTCACACATCCAGCATGAGTCAGAAGTTTGGCTTAAAGTTGTAACTGCAAGCCCTTGGTTGCCAGAGCTTTAGTCCCTCACCTGAGGCCTCTTTTTTGGTTTAACTTGACCCTGGTCCTAACTCAATGCTGTCAGAAACCAGCTGTAGCAGTGTGACCTCTAAGAGGGTAAATCTGCCCTTTCCCAGTGGCTGAAGAAGCTACTGACCTGCAGCAGACTTCCCTGGCAGGGTGTCTGTCCAGCATGCACTGACAGCCCATTCTCCATCAGCCCAGGAGCACCAGGCTGGCTTGCAGGGAGCAAAGGTGAGCCAGTGCCCTCACTGGCAGCAGGTCCAGGCAGGTCTGGAGAGCTCAGTCCCAACCACAAGGTCTGACTTGAAGAGAGCAGTAACATCTGGGATAAGACTGCACTAAAATTTACAGATAGAATTTATTTGTTTGTCGTGCATGCTCCTTCTACTGTGCTTTCTAATGAGCAATTACAGCCTGGGCACAATCCTTCAAGACATGCTACTTGCCTGAACAGCCCTGACCCGGGCAGGTTGATTTGAGCTGTTATCTAATGGCATCTGATTTGTCTAGTCAGGAACAGTTTCGCGATGAATTAATGTTTATATCTGAAAAACACATCCTGAAACACTGATTTTGTCAAGGCAATCTGACTCCTTGTGAAGTAGAAGATCACTATGTCCAGCCTTGGAGTTTTTGAAAACAGATTTTTTTATATCCATTCATTTGTCCAACCTTGGAGTTTTTGAAAACAGATTTTATGTATTTGTCCAACTTTGGAACCTTTGAAAACAGATTTTATATATTTAGCATTTTTTTAAATGAGCATTGTGTGGCTAGATTTTCCTATGTCCTTTTTCCTGTTTCTGTTTGAGTGATCTGGAGGGAGGGATTGCCCTGCAGTGCTAAATAGGGATAGGTTCAGGATTAGGCTTCTGGGGAAGCACAGCTTCTAAAAACCCATGCTGGCATGGATGAGGTTGAGAAGTCATTTGACTGGACTTATTCCTGTGTTTAGCCACTGGTGATACTCCATTCACAATGGGCAAATAAAAAAATATGTGGTTAGGAAAGACTTCTTTTGGATATTGTTTTACAATCCAAACCCTCAACAACAGTCACATGCAGTTTCTGTTTCTTCTAGGTTAGCACAGTTTTGGAAAATAAAAGGTTTTGCAGGTTGGCAGCATGAAAGTGAGAACAGCAGTTGTATTCTTCCTTTACAATTTTTCTTTCAAAATAGTCTGCCAGAAGAGATGACCTCCCACCACAGCTTCTAAATCTTCCATTTACTGAGTTTAGATGACTTTTAACCAGATAATGTTCTGCAACCCTCCCTTAAGTCATCCTCTATCTGCACAGGCTGCTGTCTCCTTCTCTTGTGAAAGGCTGGTCTCCCTGATGATTAAACAATAAATATCATTTTCTCATAGGCTGTGTAATTGTTGTGCAGCAATGGAAAGAATAGAATAAAATGGAATTATGACTCAGTGCTTGGCAGGCTGTGGAGAAGAGGGGTGTACAAGAAGTGATTAATATTTTGAGGATTTCTGCAGAGAAATTCAGTTTTTAAATACACACTTAGCTGATACAATTAATTAAAAGATAAAGTGTTTAAGAACTTGACTAATCTATCTGGGACAAGGGAATAAAGCAGTCTATATTTCTTTAGAAGTGTGCAAGTCAAAATAGCAGCATCTACCACTACAGATAAATGCCTTGGCAGAATTCCTGTGATAATCCAGATTCCTGAGGCATTCTAAGTCAGCTCTTTTCCTTTCTACAGCACACAGTCAGCTGATTCCTCTGTTTTTAATGTGAAATCCATTTTTAATTAATCCACCTCTCATTTCTAAGAACTACCAGCCACATGTTTCCTCAGGTATACAAGCATAATTCCTGTTGATTTTAATGGCAGAGGACAATTAGGGAACTGAGAAAAATTTGGTAGCATGTATTTGCAAAAAAAAAGCACAACAAAAAACCCTGTACTTTGAGAAGACTGTGTCTAGACAAGGCTTCCAAAAAAGTGCTTTGTTCACAGAATTTCATCCTCAAAGTTAAAAGTCTTATTTTCTGAAATAAGGCGACAGTTACTGGCAGAAGCACTTAACTTGCTGGCTGACTTCATTACTAAAGAAATGAATGCTTCTCTCAGAAATTTTTCCCACCCTGCATAAAACAAAAATGCCTCCAAGAAAGCAGCTGACAGTCATTTTCCTTTTCCACAGAGCCATGACTAGAGTTGGTGCCTTTGTATCTCTGTAGGAGAGCTATGCCAGTGATGGAGTTCCAGGGCAACAGTAAGTGAGAAGATGAAGACAAAGGATTCAAATCAAGACAAAATGTACTGCTGGCAAACTCATAATGAGTCTAGTTAAAGTAGAAAGGCTGTGTGAGTCTGTGAGGAGATAGATTAAACATTAAAATTTTAAAACTAAAGGCCCACCTAGAAAAAATACCTGGAGTGGTAGATTTCATTTGTTGTCTTAAAGTTATCTACTCATGAACAGCTACTTGCTGTTTGGGTAGCTAGAGCTCTGGGACATATCCTCCTTGTCTGTCATTTCCTGGGATGCTGTCAGCCTGAGCTTGTAAGATTTATTGGGAGCGTTTACCTGGCTCATCCAAATCCTTGCTTGAGCCCAAGAACAAGTCCTTTTGTACCAACCCAATGGCTTGGGGTGTGGAGATGGGCACATTGTCCTTCTGAGTTCACCTTGAACTCAGTGAGTTCCCAGGCTGAGCCTCCTGCAGCCACAGAAGAGGAAGAAGATCATCTGTGAAGGGCCTGGACTAGTGATAATTTCAAACAGCTTCTCTCCTGGGATGAGGGACTTGTGTCACCTGGTGACCTTGTGTGTTGTGCCTCCTCCTTGACCTTGGGGGCAGGAGGGTGTACTGGGTCACTGCTGTGATGGTCACTGCAGTCACTGCAGTTATTGATTGGCATAATTTGTATGCCCTGCTCCTGAAGTCCTCATACACACATTGTTCTGCTCTCATATTGATTGTATAATACTCCTGATGTCATCCCTGCATAACTGGGCAGTGCTCTTATACCCTTCCCAGGGTACCTGCCCCTGCTTCCAGTGGATGTGTATTTCCTTCTCGCACTTAAGTTTTACCAGTGGGTCTAGACACAGCCATGCCAATCTCTTGCCTTCCCTTCCTGGTTTCTTGCACCTGAGGATCAATGATTCTTGTGCTCTGTGGAGTTCTCAAAGATGCGTCATCACTGTTCTGCTCTTTTGTTCCTGAGGGCAGTTTCCCAGGTGGCCCTATCGACCTACTCCTTGAACAGCTAGAAGTTTTTCCTAAATTTCAGGAGGGGCCTGACTTTACTCTTTGCCTGTTCCCCAGCACTGCCAAGTCCGCCAGTGTGTGATGAGTGCAGCCACACTCCAGTCACGGGATTTGTCACACCAGGGCTCAGTAATGGCAGCTGGGAGCTAACTTTCTAGCAGCACAGTGGCTTTCAGTCCTCCTGTTTGCTGTTTGTCCAGTGTGCATTGGTGAAGAGGCACTTCAGCTGGGCTGTTGAATGTGTCACCTTCTCAGAGGAATAACCCTTAATTCTTTTGAGATATTGCACTGGTGTTTCCCTGCTGGCTCCTGTTACCAAAGGAGGTCCTGGCTCATCTCCATAAGATTTCAAGTGTGCTCCAGTCTAGGAACAGGCCTGGGGCCCTCACTAGCACTCTGTCCCTATAAACTTGCTGTGGATACCCCCACAGCTCTTCAGGCAAGCCTGATATTATCCCACTCCCCCTTCAAGTCTAGCTTAAAGCTCTGCCGAGGAGTACCTCAAGCCTGTGAGCAAAGATGCTCTTCCCCTGTCAGAGAGGTGGATCCCATTTGACACCTGGGGGCTGGTGCTGTGTAGGTCAGCCCAAAATTGTGGTGGGGACATCAGCCACAGAGACAGGTATTAGTAGAATGGGCCTGTCTGTTTCTTTCAGTGTTGGTGCCCACAGCTGGAAGGAAAGAGGAAAAAATAACCTGATTCCCTTGCCAATTGTCCTAACACCCTGGAGACTCTTATCATCACCCTTGGGCTTCTTTGCCACCCAGATGAAGGAGTAGTAACAGCAAATAGTCTGAGGGCTGTGCCTGTCTGGGAGTTTTCCTAGTGACATCCTTAATCTAGGTCCCAGGGAGGCAGCAAGTGAATGTACCTAGGTCTTTTTCCTGGGGTGGGATGTCTACTTCAAACCCATTTGTGTAGTAAAAGATGGTGTGAAAGTGTGTTTTGCATTGTTAATACTGAAATTTAGTTGGAAAAAGCTTGGTACTGCCTTTGCCAACCACAGAATCTATTTGAAGGAGGCAGCCTTTGTGAACCTTGAGCTATGAGAACCCTTCTGTAATCTTTTGGCAGTGGGTTGGCGTTGCTGTGTCTGTAGTGTTTGCAAGCACTCTGAATTATATTGAAACACGGAGGGCTCATGTGCCCCTTATAACCTCAGTAACCTCAGTAAGGTTCTCCACACCATATTTGTATTTGTCATGTGTCCCTCTTATACTGAGAACCAGGAGTGTGGCACGATGGAGGAAGGTATTTAGCTCTCTAATATTGAGAATAACCTGCTTCATAAGTCTGTTGTATAAAACCAGTTAGAAGAAATGACCTCTGGTTTAGGGGAATTGCATGACTTATAGTAGCAGCTGTTTACTTTTTCTTTGTGTAAGCTCTTGTGACATGCACTATAAAAAAGACTGGGACAGTCAATTTTTGCTGGAGAGTGTTTGGAGCAGGACTGAGTGTGTGAAAGGAGCAGTTACTAGCATCTATGTGGGCACTGCCAAAATTTTCTGAGACATTATGAATTTGCAATAATTTCCATCTAGGATAAAGAAGTAGGACGGGTGGATGAGACTGAAATAGAATTGTTACTCTTGACTACAAAGTCCCACCAAAACACTGCTTAAGGAAGTGGCCAGGGCTGCCAGACATCAAAGGGGCAGAAGTCCTTTCCTTCTCTGTAGTTTCCAATGTTTACATGCTGCCTCATAATAAATGCTGCAAGACTGCAGTTTTTGACAGTGGTACCAGTGATGACAGGTTTTCTTTTTTTCATTACAAGTGTGAATATTCCTAGTAAATGTATAGTGACTGGAGAACTTCTTAATATGGAGAAAGGCATATCTGTCTTCCTCCTGAATGACACACGCTTATCCTTTAATTTCACTATGGTGTATTACAAACTATGCTTTAATGGGGCAGGTGTGCTGATCAGTCCAGATTGGTCTCTCTGGCAAGCTTTGCCCTCCCCATTACTTGTCTCCCACATTACTTACCTGTTAGTCAGTGATTGGCTTAGTCATGACGTTTGCCAGCAGTGACTTTAGATACCTTCAAATCACTGACACCGATTCTAATTAAATAAACAATAAAATAAAACTGCCACTACTTTGCACAGAAATGCGTACCTGTGCTCCCCCTCGAAGATGTTTATTTTCCTTCTTTCCAAAGGAAGACTCAAAGAAGGTTTAAAATGGGGGGAAAACATCCCAATAATCCTGTCCCTAAATTAATTTTTCCAGGAGATGATTCCAAAAACATCAAAAGGAAACAGAAAAACTTCATCCTGCAGCCTAGAATTTTTCCCAAGGGATGACACCTTTAAGTTGGTACATTAGGAAAAAGAGAAAACCAAAAGCACTCTTTTTCTTCTCTGTAAAAGAGTTTGATCTCTGAGCTAAAGTACAAGAAGGCCAATTCCAGTCCAGTCCTCAGGAGGCTCTCACAGAACGTTTTCCAATCTCTGTGAGATGGAGAGAAAGAAAAAAAAGAAGTGAGAAACAAATACTAAGAAAATGGAAAGAAATATATTTTCTACGTTGATATCTTCTGAAATAATGCCTAGCACAATTATACTTAGCAATATTAACACCTACAATTTGGTAATTTCATTTGTTAATCTCATTAACATTATATTTTCTCTCTATTTCAGTTAATTAAGAAGACAGATCTGACCTGACAATGGTCTCCATGGTGCTTGTAATCACACTTTCCTAAACCCTAATACACTGCTGTTTGTTATTACATTTTCTTAGGTTTCCTGTTGTTTTTGAAGACATTTTTCTCAATTGAATAAGAGCTGATAGGAGATAACATGCCAAACAAGACTGTGTGAGTTTTTGCTTTGAAAGCAGCAGTAGTGAGAAAGGCATCATTAGGTAAGATTGCTGGGCAAGGCTTTCAGATAAGTACTTAACTGACAAAACACAGGCTGATTAGAACTGAGCTGACTGCAAATGTATAGAAAAAGCCAGAGCTGTCATATCTTGCAGAAAGCAAGGAAAATCATTGCACTGATCTTCTATTCCTTTAATCCAACATAGTAAGTAGTGGCTTTCCAATTTGGGTCCTGAAGTATTTGCTTGCGTCACTGTTTATAAAACAAATCAAGCAAAAAGTAAGGGAAAAGATCTCACTGTTAACCCTCACAGCCTTGCAGTTTTTCCTTGACTGATTGCAAAGTGCTTTCCAAACACTAATTAATCATGTTATAAGGCTACCCCATATACTGATATTCTATCAGTTTTCAATGCCAAATATCTTTGCAGCCAACAGAGAAGGAGAAGTTAATGAATAGAAGATATTATATACAGGAATAATTCAACTGGTAAAACGATGAGCAAGGAGAAAAATGAGACCTCTAAGTAGAGCTAAAAAGAAGGAAAGAAATAAATTATTTTAGTCTACATCCAAAATATTTCAGGTAGCATTATGGCTAAAGTAATTTTATTAAAAAATAAATAGGTCCCCACCTAAAACAAAATTAAACTTCAGTGAACTAGATAAAAGAGAAGAAAAATTCACAATTAGTGTTGTGAAAATTCTCAGTGTAAAATTTCTGAAGCTACATGCGAAAGGCAATTTAACAGCATGGCTTTGACTCTTGTTCCATATCAGAGATGTCCTGCAAACTTACAGAATTAATGAGCTACAGGAAAATCTGGGCTGGAAAGAGCCTCTGGAGGTCCTCTTGTCTAATCCCTCACTCAAAGCACACCCAGTTACAGCAAGTTGTTCAGGGCTGTGTCTGGATGAGTTTTGAATATCTCCAAAAATGGAGATGCCAATACCTGCATCAATATTTTGCTGTTCTCAGAGTGAAAAGATGTTTCCTAAAATCTGATTGAAATTCCTGGTTTTGCAGTTTGTGTCTGTTGCCTCTCATCCAATTCCTCTACACCTCTGAGAAGAGTTTGCCTTCTCTGTATCACACCATAATATACTTCTGCTTAACAATGGGATTACTTCAACCTCCCTCTTCCTCAGGCTGAATAAGCCTAACTCCATCTCCTGTTCCTCATGTATCCATGTTCTTCTGGATATCTGCATTCTCAGATGACCAGAGTGTAACTTAGACTCCTGAATTAGGTGTCTAAACACCAGCAGAAGGAGTCTGTGTTAGCCAAAAGCAAGGACAAATCCAGCGGTCTGTGACTATAGTTTGAGACCTGTGATCAAAAACTGTTTCAGAAGCCCCAAGGTATAAGAACACATGACTGATCCAAAAGAATTCTGTGTTTCATGGTGACAACAGAATAAACTCCGGATGAGCTGAAGGGCCTCATCCAAACAAAGTTTTTCTGGCAGTGAAGTCTTTTTTTCTACTTAGCAGAATACCCCACTCTTGGATCATTTTGTTGGATTCAGATGGTTAAGGCAACCACCAGGGAAATGGTTAACTCTGAAACAGAAATCCTAGCAAAAAGACTTTGTGTTAACAGCATTAGGAGCTCGTGACTCTTGGACAGCTGTTGCTTTTGTCTGTATAAAGATGTTGTATCCAGAAGGCTGAAGAATTGAAGAGAATTAAACTCAAACAACTTCTGAAAAAGCTGAATTACAAATGTGTAATGGGAAACATGGCTTAGGAAAACAATTCACAGTCATTCTTTCTGAACTTGGTAACTTTCTTATAAATAGGAAACAGACTGCAGAACTGAAACCAGTGGCTTGTTTTACTGAGATCTGCTCTGACAAATGGCTGTGTACACTTCTTCCCACTATATGACCAAAAGATCAGACTGATCTTATGGAGGACAGGTTTTGAGAAGAGGAAATGATCACTGCCCAAAATACCCCTTGGTCATTGCAACATAGATGTAATGAGAGAATAAGAAGCTGGTGATCAGCCTAGGGGTGAGGTAATGGGGTTAGGCAATAGCCAGATTATGCAGCTTTTTTTTTTCAAGTGACAGCTAATGTACAGTCCAGGATGATTTTTCCCTCTCCACCTTTCTGTCCCTGGCAAATGACTCATGTGATGCATCAAATGATGAGAAAGTGGGAATATGACACCATGAACAGATTTGCCTGAAAAGCTTTGACCCTGAAAAGTTTCTCAGAGCTCTGCAGAGAGAACTTCGTTTCAGGCATGTATCCAGCCATCAGTAAAAATGGGGTTGTGTGTGTTGTTCTGATGGAGATACCTAGTACAAATTAAAATGGGTTGTCTCAGCAGCAATTTATCCCATTTAAACTAAAGAAGGATTACTAGTTTGTAAAACCGTACAGGTCTCTGGGGACTAAGATGTTTCAAAGTCCACAGTGAACTGAATTTAAAACTTTCTCTCAAAGAAGTGATTGACTACAATTTCCAAGACTCCAGACTGAGCTCCGTCATACAGGAAAATTTCACAGACCAACATGATTAAAAGTGCTATGTCCTAGCTCTTCCAAGAACTTCAGAGGAGCTCAGCAAAACAACTAGTTTATGTACATTTTCACTTCTTAAAAAAGGTTAACTGAGTTCACTTTAACACATCATAGCCTGTGCTTTTTCAATCACAACGAGCACTGACCATCCTTGTGCACAATGCTTTATCTGGACTTGCATGGGGACAGTGGAAGGAAGTAAAAGGGAAAGAGATTCTCCTTTTTTTTTTTTTGAAGTGGTTGAGATATAGCAAGGGTGATTGAAAGGAGAAAATCTGGCACAAAGAGAGAACTGCTTGTGCCTCTGTT
Organism: Motacilla alba alba; assembly: GCF_015832195.1. Classification (NCBI taxonomy): domain Eukaryota; kingdom Metazoa; phylum Chordata; class Aves; order Passeriformes; family Motacillidae; genus Motacilla; species Motacilla alba. The sequence goes on from NC_052016.1 coordinate 62,542,580, forward strand.
CTTGATGGAGTTTTGAGTCATTCATGCAGTGCAGTAGCTAGGGAGCCTGAGTGACTCATACATTGCTAACTATGGAGGAAAAAAAATTTCTGAAACATTCAAGCATTACTCACATTTTCACTTAATATCAGCTGATTCTAGTAGCCTTATTCCACCTTTTGGGATTTAGTATAATGGGTTATATAAAAGACAGATTGGGCTCAAGCTTCCTTTTAAATGATGTGCTAAATATGGCATCAGACACCTTGCCTAGATCAGTAAGTATTTTGAATGCTCCTCAGTTCAGCAAGCTACTTATTATCTTTAGAAGGGAAGAGCGGAAAAATTGCAAAATTCATATTAGAGTTGACTTCAAAGCTCTTGATAACTATCTTAACTTACATGCTGTGATTTTCACCCCCAAGTCTTCTCAAATGTTTGGCAACTGGTAAACAGAGCCTATCCAGGGATTTATTACCCACTGTTAAACTAGCACAATTTCTAGGGTCTTCAGAACCCACAATCATGAAAATATAGGAAAAATTTGGGTCTTTCACAAGATAAACAAGCCCAGTTCTCTCAGCCTCCCCTCATCTGCCATGGACTAGTCACCTGGCCAGCTTGGTGGCTCTCCAGTGGGATTGCTATGCCCAAGCCTTTCAGTATGGGAGAGCCCAATCTCCGACACAGCATTTGGTCCAGATGTGGTCCCAGAAGCACTGAGTAAAGGACAATGGCCTCTTCCCTTGACCTGTGGGCCATGCTTTTGCTTCCACAGCCTAGTGTTTGCTTGGTCTTTGCCCTAAGGACCCATGCTGCACAAGAGCACTCAGCAGGGATGGGCACTCAGCAAGCCAGTATAGGCACATCATGGCTGTGCAACACAAAGATGCTCAGGAGGTGCACATGTGTCAGGAGATCTGCATATGGCCACACTGTCCATGATTTCATCTACTTTCTGAGAGACTGAGTAGATTATTTAGTAGATCCCTGGAGTGAGACCAGAGGTTTGACACAATTAATTTCCTGATTTATTAGATTAAAATGAGTCATTTCAGTTTTAAAGAAAAGTGAACTGATGTAGACCTTTTTTGCCAATAGTTTTGAGGTCTATGAAGAAGTGCTGAGTAACAACCAGACATCATTTTGCATAGTTTTTTTGTGAATGTTTGTGTGAGGTAGGTCCCTGGTATAAAATTAAATCCCAAATTTCCAAATTTGGGCTGAATTATTCTAGGAATTTTAATGTAACACCCTGGCCAGGAGTTTAGTATGAATCAAAAGAAAACTGGATGTTTTTCTGGACAATAGAAATACCCAGTTTGATTAGCAAACATTAAAAAATAAGTAAAATCCCTGTAAGTTCTGGAATGGCTGAGGATACTAAGTACAAGGCATGTTTGGTTTCTGAATGAGCAGGAGGAAAAAAACATTTCTGTTAGAGTATTTCCACAACAGTCCGATTCAATTTTGTGCTTCTTCCTCTGAAGTCCCTGATAGCCCTTCTCAGGGCTATGACAATGACGTCATACTGGGAAGGTCCAAGATTTCCAATGCTGAGAGACTGAAATATTTCACCAGAGACCACTGACAGCCTTCACTTGTGGCTGAGACTGAGGTCGCATGTACCATGGGTTGCCCACATAAGAAACAGGTGGACAGACTGATGTTGAGCTCTCCTTAGCATGCCTTCCTCCAGCCCTGGTGTCCCTGGAGCTACCACTTTTGTAGCTTTCTGAGCTGTTACCTTCATCCTAATGGAGACTTGGGATTGAGACTGATGTCCCTGGTACCATAAGTCATCAAGTTCAGGAAGTTGTGCACGGAGCAATGCTGGCACAGTGACATGCTCTCCTTGACATGCCTTTTTCAGCCCTGATCTGTGCAGCTTGTAGGCATGGTGGTTCTCCAAATCCATACCCTAACCCTTAACCCTAATGGCAGCTTTCTACTGTGGCTGAGGTCCTTGCAACATGGGTGTCCCAGATAAGAAATACGTGGAGAGGTCAAAATTAGTGCACTGCTGTGCTCTACTTGGCATGCATTTTCCCAGTGCCTCCCCATGACCCCCCTCCTCTACTCAACACTACTCAACAGCATTTTCCTGCAGGTGAATGAGGAAGAACCAGAGGTTTTGAGATGCTGAAGCACAGAAAAGCATGGATTTTTTTTCTCTTCTGATTGCCTAGCAGAATGCACAGGGAAATGTGGGCATGGATGTGGACACAGCAAGCTCAGTCTGGCTCTGTAGTGTTCCAGGTTAAGTCAGATGGCAATCACCAGGGCTAACACTACAACTAAGCCTAATTCCAACTCATGATGCATTTGCTTAGGTGCCATTCCTTTTCCTGATAGACAGTAGTTAGACAGATAGATAGATAGATAGATAGATCGACAGATACATTTATTTTTGGAATTTAATCAACAATTTCTAACGGATTGGACTCCTTCTAAAGTCTGGCTAACATTTGTTGAAGCCAACAGGTTTCTGTGGGGTAAAATAGTTCTTCATCCTGAATGTGGTGATCTCCAGTGCTCAGGACTGTCACAGGGGAGGCATAGGCAACACCAGGGCTTATTCAGGCATGTTCTGCAGTGTGCATATTTCAGCTAGAGACAGATGGTTGTTTGCTGACTAGAAATATGTAGGTTAATTCCATAGAGGAATGCTTATATCTTTACCTGATTGCACTTCAAGGGAAATTTGAGTAGAACAACTTCACTGGGAATTGTGGGAAGCACTGAAAAGTCAGGTCACATTTCCTGTGGAAATATTAGACAATGCACTTTGAAACTGTTAGCTAAGAGGTAAGACAGTGCTATTGCGAAAAGGCTTAAAGATTTTGTGAGGTTATTGTTAGGAAATGAATCGTGAATAGGTCAAAAACAGTTATGTTACTAAGTAATGAATAGTCCAACTGTGAATGCAGCATGCAGAGGTTTTCCCTCATCTCAGAGCATGAAAATTTCGAGAGAAGGATATGAGTATAAAGTGTTTTCCTGACTAAAAGAAGCAAAGTGGATCAGGAGTCTCCACCTTGGGTTACAGGCAGCTGAGGTTCTGTAGAGGTCTCTATGTCCCGCTGGGGCCCATTGAACTTGGGATGCCATAGAGAAAGGTGAAAGAAGTAAAGGTCATTTACTATTTCTCACATTGTAAGAACTAGAGGGACTCCAGCCATCAAGTTTTGTACAAAAGTACAAAAGAAAGTACTTTTTTCACAGAGTACCTATGAAATGATGGAACTGGTTGCTGTACAAATTGTGAAGGTGGAAACCACACAAATATTCATGGCAGACTGAACAAATTACCTCTGACTGTGATTATAAGAATGATATTGCAGATAAAATCTCCTGCTCAGAAGATTCCTAATTCCTTGCAGTGGGTTTACACTGGGCAGATGACAGGTGTTCACCAAAGTTGTGCCATCATTTCCCTCCTCAGCCGGGCAGGGGAGAGAAAATATGATGAAAGGCTCATTGTCAAGATAAGGACAAGGAGAGGTCATTCAACAATTATCATCACAGGCAAAACAAATTCAGCTTGGGGAAATTAATTTAATTGATTGCCAATCAGATCACAGCAGGGTAATGAGAAAAAAACCAAAATCTTAAAACTACTTCCCCTCACCCCTTCTTTCTTCCTGGGTTCAGCTTCACTGCCAATTTTCTCTACTCCCTTCACCCCAGAGCTGAAGGGGAATGGGGAATGAGGACTGTGATCAGTCATCACACGTTGTCTCTGCTGTTCCTTCACTCTCTTCCCCTGATCCAGTGGGGGTCCCTCCCACAGGAGACAGTTCTCAATGGCAATGGTACTGAGGACACTGTGCTCATGACTTACCCTCTGGGCAGCTGTGCCCCACAGCGTGACCAGCCTGCAAACAGCCCCAAACACCCCAGCCATGGCACGGTTCACCTCTTAATCCAGAACCTCCATCTTCCTTCCGCCTCTGCCCTGCCTTATCCCATGGCCAAGCAGGGATGAACATAGCCAGGAAAGGAGCTGTGCAATGGTCCAGGCATGTCAAATGTCACCATGCACATGTTGTGCAGTGCTGTGCAATGGGGAAAGGAGGGCATCCTCTCGTTGCTCCCAGCCTCTTCATCACATTAAGCTTCTGCTTTAGAGTGGAAATGCTGGAGTACACTCTGCCATTTCCTATTATTCTGTGCATGACTTGGCACAATAAAGCCCTCTGTGGCAGGTCTCCAGGAGCTACTGTAACTCTGTATGCACCCTATACATTCTGGAGGAACCACAGGGGAATTAACACTGCTGTTTTCAGCCTGCTGTTGCAATGCATGAATAATCACAGAAAAAATTTGCATTCATTCAACAGTGTGTGGGAATGTTTAAAATATAAAACTCACTTTCATTTAATTAAGGGGGAAAAATACCAACAAAAAAAAAAATCATCATTTATGTTAGGCAATCTGAGATCCTTCATTTGCTTTAAATGAAAAGGTCGATGTCAGATTAGGTTCAGCCTGGAAAGATGAATAATTTGTTTGATCACTTGAGAAACAGGAGATCATGTTGCCCAGTAACTTGTTATTATATTTCAGCAATAGTGTCTTCACTCGAGGTTAACTAGAGTTGTAGAAATGACAAAGCACTGAGCTGCTGTATCTCTGGCTTCACATCCTGTGATAGCTTCTGCTGAAGCAGAAGATGTCCTCACAACAACACACAAAAATATGCAAGAATAATATAGAAAAAACTTTCTCTTGGATTTCTGTAAACCCAATTTACATTTATGTGAATTGGCTGTATTTCTTATTAAAAACAAAACAAAACAAAACAAACAAACAAACAAAAAAAAAGCAAAAAGCAACAACAATGCAGGAATTCACAGTGGTCATTTATTTCTTGGAATCATAACCTTTTGATCTAAGGGACCTTCAGGGACCTTCAGGGAGTATTTTAATTTTTCTGTTCAAGGAAGAAGAGAATCTCATTATTATGGAGACTGTCTTCTCCTCTTGCCTGTACAGTGTAGGTCAGTCACATCCTCATCCTTCAACTGGAAAATGCCTTAGCTAGAGGAAGATCCCAGATGTAGGGTTTCTGGGTTCCTCAGATGTAAGCGTCTGTGACAAAGTGATGGATGTGCTGCTCTGTGCCAGCCAGTCTGCTGACGTGTCAGAGCTGTGGGACACCAGTGGGGATGGTCCTGCAAGTGTGGATGGTGGCAGTGGACACTGCTGGTGCTTACAGAGGACCTCTCCTTGCACCTGTCCTGAGCAGGATTTGTCCATCCACTCCCATCTTGCCAGGCAGAAGTGCAATTGTAGGCTGCAGTTCCTCTCCTCCTAAGGCAACCCTCTAAATGCATTTGTACCTATTCCACTGCAAAAGCACTGCCTGTCTCCCAGGTGAGGTGTGAGTGATCACCTCATGCCCTGTCAGCAAGCAAGGATTCCAGGGAGTGTGTTCAGTCCTGCCTGGCATTTTGTGTGCTGCCAGCAGACACAACATGCCCTGATTAGGGCAGCCTTTTCCCTGCATATGGCCTGGTCAGCCTGGCATTTACAGCTGCAGGGGGCAATGATGCCAACGGGCTACAAAACACGGGCAAACCCAGACACTGATGTGCCCTTTGTTCATCTCTCTGAGAGCCCTTCACACCCAGGTGAAAATTACCTGACACGTCACCGCAGCCCTTCCCCTTCTCCTCCATCCTGTCATGCAAACAAGAGTCAGTCTGTGAAAGGTCATGGTTTTCTCCCGGGATCTGTGCTCAACTGTTCCTTCCACCCCACTGCCTGCTGCCAGTGCTGCTGCTGCTCCCCGTGCCTATGCTGCTGGCACATTGAAACAAAGGACTGGGTCTTTTGTGTCTAATGGGAACTGCTGGTTTCTGGGAAGCACATTGAGTGCACTCCCTGATCAGAAGCAGTCATAGTGGTTTGGGGAGGGACTGCTGCTTTAGTCCTAGGCATTTTCTTAACTAGAAGATAATTTGTAGGAAGACCTCAGGCTGTGGGCAAATCTGGATTTGTATCCACTGCCATATAACCACTGTATCCACTGAAGCAGGTCCAGACTGTGGCTGGTGTGGTCATGGGCTCGAGAGGACTCTTCAGGCCTTCTCCTTCATGACAGATTCTTTTCAGGATCCTCAGGTGACTGCTCCACCCTGAAAAGGTTCTCGACTAACACAGCACCTACTTGTCATACCTAAACACTGAGTCAGGAATCCTTTGTTCATACTTTTTAAATAATCCACCCCAAGTCCCCCAGCCTGAGGATGTGAAGACTACTCTGAACTTTTTTATTTCTCCTTATCCAAATACTGCAATTAGAAAAAAATTAGTCCCTCTGCTCCTGCTCCTATGCTGTCCCTTTGCCATTTTCCTTTTCACAGTACTTCACCCATCTGCAGTGCCTGATGTGTGCCCGGTGAGCTTTTCACAGCACAGCCTATATTTGGCTTTTTGCATCACTTGCTAGAGAAGCTCCTTCAACCTGACCCTTTCCTCCACAGGCTGCTACAAAACAAACTGCTGGGAAGCATAAGAGGCAAAGCAAGGTCCAGCTGTGTAGGTGGACCAAAGGTGCCTTACTTGATCCACACCCACATAAATACAGGTTGGTGAAGCTTGTGCATTGACTACACAGCATGCATCTGACATGCAGTAGCAGCTATTTTCTGACAGCCTGCAGTCCCATCCTGGGGCTGTCTCCTCCAGGCAGCAATGTCAGGACTCCTACACAGCACCAACACATCAGCCCTGCTGTTGTTGTGGATTTCAGGTGAAGTGGTGGCTGTTGTATGAAAAACTGCCACTCAAATCAAGTGGAGGCTGATAAGAAAAGTCATTGCACAAGGCAGTACTTCCTAGCATATAAAAAGTATTTTCTGGTTGTCTTTTCAATGCTATTTCACCCTCAGCCTCACTTTTCATTTAAGACACATTGCAGCAATCAAGGGTTTTTGGACAGTAAAATGGTCTTTTTTCCTTTTTTCAACCCCAGCACTATTCAGAACAGTATCTCACTGCAGAGCAAAGGGTTTGCGAACTCTAGAAATAGCATCAGTACCAGGGAAAATGAAAGGGTGAAAACCTCAAACCAAAGTTTGTGAGACTGGACTTCAGAAATGTGGGTGGTAGTCCAGTTTCGGCTTCCTGAACACATTGTCTGAGAGGTGTTACACAAACACAGAGAAACATCATTCGGATATATGCAAACCAACAGACTTCTTGCAGTCTGTCTTTTCCAAACACTTGTCTCGGCTCTTCTATAGCTGGCATTATTTTTCCTGACTTCATAATTTTCCTTTTAGCTTAAAATTCACTGAGTGCAGTCTAAGTTTGTATGAAGTTATCCAAGAAAGTAAAACAAATTCAGCTGGAAGTTAGGAGGATGTGTTCAGTGACCAGATGAATAAAGGGTAACTCAAGCTTTCCATTGAGTAGGTGGAATGAAAGAGCAAACCATCCTTAAGGATGGTGTGTGAAAGGAGTAACACAATGCAGTTGCCTGAGATAGCCCGGGCATCCTTTTAGGCCCTATGATTCACATGCATCCTTGACATTTGTGCCTTATTCTCAGCTTCTCAAATATTTGTCTTTTGCTGTTATTATTTTTAGCTTGGTTTGCTAAATAAACAAGGCTGATGAGGCTCCCCATCTGGCTGTCTATTGCTCCCACCCGCCCATTCTCCCCAAACCCCTGTGACCCTGTTTCATTCCAGTCTGATGATGGGCTGGACATCTCAGGGTGAATTATTCCACAGGTGCCATGAAAATTGGCTGCTCCTCAGGGGAAGATGCAGCTTTTGCTGGAGATAACGGCAGAGTGAATCCAGCTGTTGGTGCCCTGTCTGTCACAGCATCTGGGTGGGTGCTGGGTATGTGCTTATTTATCAGGCCACTGGGACACAGAACACTTGAAGGCTGAAACACATCATGCTGTCTCTTGCCTGTGGCAGGATGTCCTAAAAGCCACAGGACAGCTGGGTTATTGACATGCAAAGGCAAGGGGATGAAGGACACATTTCCTCAGATAAACAAGTCTTCCCCACGTCTGCAGCTCACTGAGCAATTTCTGCATCCGTAACCCTGGGTAACTAACGGGTAAAGGATTCAGCTCTTGGGATGCAGCTGATTTTGAGTGTTTGCCTGTTGTTTGCTGCTTTGTGTGAACTGCTTCAGACATATATTTGATGTGACTCCTGAAGCTATGCATGCCTTGTTTACACTCAAGTGGGAGAGGAACGTGAGGTCTCTCTGGGGAGCTTTGTCATCCATGCAGGAGCACTGAGTGATCAGACCCAATTCTGGATTTCCAGAGAGGCTGACTAGTCCACATTTCACATTGCCAAGGTGGCATTTAGGCCCACAAACAGATGTGGTAATGTGGCAGAAACAACAAGTGAAACATCTGCGTGCTCAGATTTGTCCGATGGGGCTGCTCTGCCTCTAACGTTAACTGCGTGTCTTTGCAGTAACGAGACTGTTCTGTGTGACAGTCTTGTGCCTCCGAAAGCTTTCAAGATTGTTTGCATTTCCTCCCTTTAGCAGACTCTCTTACTCTTCATTCTTTCAAAGCTACATTTCTTTTTCTGCAGGGCATTTCCTTCCTTCTCAAGTTTTGCCTCGGCTTTTTGCAGGTATGAAGGAGCACCCACTCAGGTGCTCCCAGAATCCCTGTGTGACTGACAGGCAATGAAAGATCTTGTCATTTCATTTTCATGCTTTTTTGCTTCCGAGTGACTCAACAGCCTCTGCAGATCCTCACCTCCTCAGCCAAAGGGAGCTCATCTCCTTTCCGTGCCTTTTTAAACTTACCAAAATTAAGTCCACATGTTTAACAAGGAAAGCAGTGCAGGGTTATGTCCTGGCAAGGTCACTAATGGCAAAGGCAGGATCTGGACAGAGGGAGGCAGCTTGTGCCCTGCTCCTCTTTTGCCACTTCCATTAGGATCCTGCTCTGTAAATGTCACACTTAGTGTTTTGATGCCTAAGTTTCAACTGCAGACACATGATCTGCTTATCTATAAGCAAAAGACTTGCCTTGTTTTAAAATATGAATCAAAGTCATGAATTCACCCTTGGCTAAAGTGCATGTTTATTCCTATACTATGAACTCTGCTCCTGCAGAGAGGAAATCATTATACACGTCAATGCCCTCAAGACTGGGGGGGGGTGGGGGGGTGGAGGGGGGGGTCTGAGGAGGAAGTAGCACAAACATCAGAAAAAAAGCCTAACGTGGTTGTTAGGAATAAAATATTCAGCCCAGCTTTAATCATGGAACAGAATGGCTCCAAATGGCATTGGAGGCCTGCTTTATGAGGCATAGGACTGATACTTCCCCCTCCTGCCATAAGAGTTTTATTTTAGGTGATAAAAACGAAGAAAAAATGGTGAAAAGTCAGGGTAAAGTGGAAGGATGCTCTGCAGCACCCGTGTCAGTTCGCATCTGTGCGGTGTGCTGCAGAACAGCGGTTTCACTGCAGTGTGACCTCGCCAAAGCTCCCTTCCCAAACGTGGGCTGTGCTGGCACTCGGAGAGGAGCTGCTTGCAGGGGTCGGTGAGCTTGGGGATGCTGCTGTGCTGCTGAGCTGCTGTGCTGCTGAGCTGCTGTGCTGCCTGGGGATGCTGCTGTGCTGCTGTGCTGCCTGGGGATGCTGCTGCTCCCTCCTCCTCTAGTGATCCCTGCGCAGAGAGGGGGCAGGTACGGAAGGCACCGCCCTGCAGTGCAGCTGAGGATTCCCCGTTGCTGGGGACACCTTCAGCAGCTTCCTTCCTGACACCACTGGAGGACACATAGCCACCACATGAGGCATCCATGGGTCACCGTAGCCTCCTCCCTCACATCAGAGGCTGACGAGGGCATGGCTCAAAAGGACATGGCTGACACCAGGGATACTGAGCCCTCTCTTCCCTTTCCAAGGGTCACTTTTATTTCACTGGGAATGGTTGTAAAAATCCCTTGGCAGTATTTTTTCTGCACACCAGCGTCTGTGCACCATTCGTAGCACTAAGTAGCATTTATGCCCTGCATCACAGCAGTGCTGTTTGGAGCGTCTCTTGCCAACCACATCTGGTGGTGCTACAGGCTTGGGGCACCTCCAAACAGCTAATTTACCACTGCCATTCCTCAAAGGACAAAGAAAGGGGAACCATCCCGTTCTGGTTCCTCTTCCAAACTGGCATTTGTTCTATGGTAATATCCTTTATTGTATATAAAACTATAACTGGCTTTAAAAAATGACTTTAGTAATCCAGCTCTTGTTTTATAATTGAATGTAACAACTATTAATTACCTTGCCTACAAAAAGAAATTACTCCCTTAATAATTCATAGTGAGAAGGATAAACTTTTAGGTTTCTAGTGCATTATTTGGTAGGTTTCTGGTGAGCAGGTTTTCCTCAGAGTCACCACTGGGTTGTGGTGAGATATTATAGAACTGGGACAGAGCCTTAGGCCAGCAGCAGCCCAATAGCAATGTCCTTCTGTGTTCACTTGACACCCCTGGCTGGCCCTGAGTCCTTTCTTATCAACAGAGAGAGCTGTAGCAACACTGAACTGTGTCTGGAATCAAAACTTGGAGGTGAAATAAAAGCCAGAACTGTTGACCTCTCTGTAGCACCATCAGCTTGCCCAGTGGCCATCAGTAAAGCTCTGCTACAGCTTTCACCACAGTGAGAGGAAATCTACTACTGTTTTCTTCTTTTTGCTGTCTTCAGGTCAAGAGGAGTCAAATATAGCTTTTGTATGGAGGTGAAAGCCCATAAGGACTTTTGCACCTGCAACACCTTTGCCTTGGCTATCCGATCCTATCCAGGTGCTGCCTTTGGGAAGACACCTTTGTCTTTCTCTTGGACAATCTCTGGGGTCTCTTGTTGAGCTCTGATTTCTGATACCTGCATGATTCTACACGCTGGTCATTTTGGGAGCAAGGGGAAGGCAGGAAGGTTTTCCTTGGAGCATACCACACAATTAGCTGGCTACAGCTGTGTACATTTAGCAGCATGTTGAACTGGCTGGGGCAGCGTTCCCAGATCCCATGAGTTCCTGAAGTCAGCAGCAATGGCACGATTCCCTCTGCAGATCTAGGAGCTGCCAAAAACTTCACCTCACTGTCAGTACTGCACATTCCGAGACTTCTTACGGGTCATCAGCCCACTTGCATTCAGCTCTCTGCCTCTCCTGCTCAGTATTTTGCCTAGTTGTCAGGCTGGGGGTTAATACCTCTCAAATTAGCTGTAAAAACTAATATGAACATTAAGTTCTTTAAACATCCTGTTCTAGCATTTCCTTTGTTTACAGTCAAATCCATTTCTGGCCTTATTTCATATGTCAAGTGTTCCATGTATAGCATCCTTCTTCTTCAGCTTAATATGCAGGGAAATCCTGTCCCATACCATCAAGTTTTCTTGTATTTGCAGTGTCTTTTTTCCTGTGGCAAGTTTGTGCCTGGATTACTGAAATGATTTTTTACAATTTCCGACATGGGGAGATGAAATTGGTGCATAGGTTCAGCACTCTGTTTCCCATTCTCCTGCCCTTCTGTAGGGTGACTTTCTCATGTACCTGTCCGAGTTACCAAAGCATCTCCCAGGGATGACAATTCCTGCCACTTGACATTGAGTATTTGCTGAAGCCTTTATTAACAGCACAGAGAGAAAACTCTCTCCTGTCTTGTTTGGTGTGAAAAGAGAAGTGCTGGCATGAGAAAGGGGGCTGCTTGTCTGAGTGAAAGGAGCTGGTACCCACCAAAGGCAGTGTGCCCTGCCAGACTGAGCAGGGACAGGGATATGCCCTGCTACTGTCCTGGATCAGGGAGTTCCTTGTCCTTTATCCTTGAAGAACTGCTTTTCAAGTAACTGGTCTGCAAAACAGGGATAAACCTGCCTGTCATAGCCATTTCCAGAAGATCTGGTAATATTTTCTCCAGTATTTTCAATATGTGGTAGTCCCTGGGGGAACCTCAGGGCCTTGCTTGTGATAGCAAAGCCTAGCTCTCCCAGCAAGACCTTCGGCTCTGACTTGGTGTGACTCTGTGACTCAGCTCTGAAATTGTGTTTTTCCACTGATAATTTTGATAAGTATAACCTTAAACTGGGCTACATTACAGACGAGAATCCAAGAGCATTTTTAATCTCCTGTTATTTACTTGTAACATCGTGAATCATAGCATTGCACAGTGTACATGATATTCTCTGATGATATAATTACAGAGCTCTCTGTATACTGTGCTTTCTTAATTCATTGTATTCAACATTCACCTTTTAGCAAGGCATGCTCTAGTTCTCAATATTACTCAGTTTGAGACTAAACTTGGGAATTGAAAACAAGACTCCAGATATCACAGCCACGTCACAATGGCCGTGTGTCTGCCGTGTTTCCCAACCTCACTGTAGCCTTTGCTCTCTTCCCACACACGAGCAGCACTGGGTAGTTACAGGGTAGGTGCAGGTGTACTTTAGAATGCGTGTCTGGAGCTTGTTCTCAGCCTTATCACCTGGGGTGTGCTTGCATGATGAAAAATACCTCTGTGGTTGCTGTCAGTTGCTTGTTCTTGATGGGGGAGGTCTCAAAGTTATGTGCTGGCAGTGCTGGGTAAGGTGGGGAGTTGGGCACCTCACTGGTGCCCTTAGCTCCCTCCTTGAAGGCAGATACATAACAAACTGTGAGGAATGCTAAAAGAAACCATTTCCCACCGTGCCTCCACACATTGTGTCCCCTAAGGTTAATCACGAAGTGGAGTTCAGGGGTTTCACAGGCTCAGGGGCCTGGAACTGTGAGTGTCCAGGGCAGGGAGAAGCTTATTACGCCATCTCCAGGCACAACTGATTCCATCAGGATAAGCAGGGCTTATGCCCACTGGACAAGCTCCCATTCCTCCCAAAGGTTTGCTGCTCTCAGACCATTACAACTGGCCTGGATGCTGGTTCTGAGTTCATCCAACACCTTCACTTTCTCCTCCACTATTATTTCCAGGTCAGTCTCAACTCATATTTCTACTGTGAAGCTTGCCAGAAAGGAGGAGAGCAGCCTTTCCAGGTCCAGGCTGCATGGTTCCTCATCTGAGGCTAGTTCAAGAAAAGCTGAAAATGCTTGTTGAGTCTCTTGGATTTGAAAGGCTACTGGTTACTGAGCTGCAGTGAGTCTGGCTGGAGAAATGTCCTTGAAATTGCAAGCAGCAGCATCTCCAGAGCCTCCTCCAAGTGTGAAAGTTGGAGGGGCCATCTGAATCTGTGTTGAACGGGAGCCAATCTGGAACATTTCCTGCAAATTCCAGAGAAATGTCATTTGCTGTGGTAACCTTTGCTGAATTAAGCATAGGTGATTAAACAGCACTCCAAAACCCAGGCCTTTTATCCCAAGCTTTCTTAAAATTGTAGATGAATTGTTGGACTCTATGATATCGAAGGTCTTTTCTAACCTAAATGATTCCATGATTCCTTATCTACTGCATTCCCAGCTCTGCCTTAGCTCTCCCTTTGAAAGTTACAAATACAATGGTTTGCCCATAATCTAATTCTTTCTGTGCCTCCAAACCTTGCAGGGAAGATGCCAGTAATTTTCTAGATTTGTCCCCTCCCTCCACAGTTTTGCCAACACCAGCTGCTGCCATGTCACCAAGGGGCCACAGTCACCAAGAAGGTGAGTGAACAAAGCTCAGGCCATCGGCAGACTGCCTCATGGGTGCTTTCCCATTGAGGACCACATCCTACGAAGCCTTGGATTTCCTTTTGTTTCCTTGCCTTCTCCCACATCTGATTTTCATACTTACGAACATGCAAATGCAATGGGGAAATTTAGGAAATCTGTTACTAAGGCAACTGATTAGGTGATGATGCAATTACCTTGTTATTTGAAAGTCAGGGTGCTGCGTGTTGCAATAAACTCCTACCAAAAGGGGAGAATAAAAGTTTTCATAATACTTTCTCACTCAAAGGTGGCACAGCCCTAAAAATTACTTCCCTTGAGGATACACCAAGAATACCAGAAGTCAGCAAAATCTGGCTTCCTTTTTTGGAACAGGAGCTGAGGCAAAACCTCCTCCTTTCTCCAATGCCAACAGAATCGAGGAGGGGGTGACTCACTTTCAGAAGATGTCAAGAAGTCCATGAGAAAAAGCACTCATGTGACATGAGCGATTAACGAGACATCCACCTATAATTACATTTAATTATGAAGGAAAGAAATCATAGCAGCAAAGATTTAGGTCTTTGAACATAAATGTTGTACCTAAATGCATTTATAGAGATGACATTGGACTCCAGCACCTCAATGCTTTGTTTGCAGTGAGCAGCCTAAAACTGGACACAGGATTCGAGGTGTGGCCGCACCAGTGCTGAGTACAGGGGGACAGTCACTGCCTTGGTCCTGCTGGCCATACTGTTGCTGACACAGGCCAGGATGCCATTGGCCTTCTTGGCCCCCTGGGCACAGCTGGCTCACGTTCAGCTGCTGTTGACCAGCACTCCCAGGCCCTTTTCTGCTGGGCAGTTTTCAGCCACTCTGCCCCCAGCCTGCAGTGCTGTAGGGGTTGTTGTGACCCAAGCACAGGACCTGTTACTTTTCCTTGTTGAACCTCACACAATTGGCCTCGGCCCATGGATGCCACCATGCAGCTGAGTCTGGCCTGGTTCTGCTGTTTCAGACCCTGTCTTTCCCTGCTTTGACCTCCTGTGGATCTACCACAGGCTTCTCTTCTGCATTTTCCTTCCCCCTTCCTGGTGTCTCCACACATGCTGCCTCCCACCCTTCTATACAGCCTTGGGCCCATGCAGCACTTCTTTCATTCACTTGACTGGTGCCCAAAGGTTCTATCTCTGCATCACACCCTTGCCTTTGATGTCAGCACGCGCTGAGCTGGGGAAGGAAGGGCCAGGAGCCAGCACTGCTGATGGGGACCTGGTCAGCCCCCAGGTGAACATGGCATGTCCTTCCTTTTCCTCCATGCCTGTCCTTAGGACATTCAGTCTCTTCACTGCCTGACACACCAGGATGTTCAGGCCAGGTACCTGCTGCCTGTGCTCTGTGCTGACATTCCTCACCGGACGAGTCACCTAAGGTCTGCTGCTTGCCTTGGGACCCTACTCAACCCAGTGACGCATACAACTTGGCTGCCTCTGCCAGCTCCCACTGTGAGTTTCCATGTTACTCTGCACAAATCTGGCTCCTTCCAAATGCCAGGAGTCACATTCTGAGCCTTTTTTTTTTAACCTCTGTTTTCAATGTTTTTCTTAATGAGTCCTCACAGTGCTCATTTGCTCACAGAGAAGCCACGATTGTTATTTCTGGGGACCAAGAAAAGGTGGTGGAAGAATCAATAAAAGTCAGCAGATGTAGATCTGAGAGGGTAGGCTGGGAGGGCTGCTAGGGTAGCCAGAGGCAGGGAACCTATGCTGTTGGACAGTGCATGCTAAAGGAAAAAAAAGATGTTGGAGAAAGCAAGCCTGCCAATTTTAGTCCAAGATACCAGGAATCTTGTAAAAGAGCAGGAGATGTTGACCTGCTCTTCTGGACTCGACATCACTTCTTTAGCCCACATTACTGCCCTTCTGCAGCTGCACAAGTGCATTTGAAGTCATTGCCTTGAATAACTTCAAGAGCAAAATCCCACTCGAGTTCGGGCTTGCACAGTAAGTCTGGTATCACACAGCACCACATGGGTCCTGAGATGTGTGTTGGGACATCAGTCAGGCTAAAAAATTGCTTGCCATGCCAGAGTGCTTGGAGGTGATGACATCCAAAAACATTGTGAAGAAATACCTTCAGTGGGACCAAACTGGAAGAGGTGCAGAAGACCTGCTTGCACTGCTTTGCTACCCGGCAGCTTCCCAGAGCCAGGCCAGAGTTCAGAGGATGCCACAGCTGTGACTGCACCGTAAATCTCCACAGATATTTATCTCTCAGTGAGCTGAGAGAGAGCTCCCTGCTCCTCTTCCTTGACCACATCATCCTGGTCACCTCTTGTCTTCCAGGTGTGGTGCTGAGAGGGTGCCAGAGCTGCCACCACCCATGGGCCACACAGAACCAGCACATTGCTTCTGTAGGCCATTAATATTGGAAGTGGTGTCATAATCCAGAATAAGCTGCTGTCCCAAGGACAGTGGCTGACTTAAAAATTAAAAACATATTGTTCATCCTTCTCTGTTGGGAAGGGTTCCCAAAAAAGTGCCCAAAAAACATAGGACAGAACTAATGAGGACTGCATATAGCCTTCAGACTTAGGCAATGTGCCGTGGCTAATGCCAGCAGAGGAGAGTTACTGCCTGATCTTCTATCAACCATTTGAACTGAGGCCTGCATTTGGCTAAATCCACCATCTCTGGAATTTAATTTGCCATTGAGTCTTCTTCTTACAGTGGAAAGGCAGAGTCTCGGTGGGAATCCCCTTGCATGCAGACTCCTTGCATGATCAGCAGGCACCTGATTTGGGGGCACTCTCTGTCCCCATCCCCTGTTCAGGGCTGGCACTGGCCCCTGCTGTGTGTGTGTTTGTGTGTGTGTGTGTGTGTGTGTGTGTATGTGTATGCAGCTCTGTACTTGCTGCAGTGATTTCTCAGTGGGCCAGAGAGGAAAAATGAAAAGGAAAATGAAATTGCAAAACCACATCTGCTCTGTGGGAAGTGCTCAGGTAGCATGAATTGTCACAGAGACGAGGCAACCCCCTACCACTTCCTAAATAGAGCCAGCAAGGGTATGCAACACTAGTAAAACTAAAATGATCATCACCTTCCCCCTTGAAGAATTCATAGACTTCTGAATTTATTCTCCTGATTGCTTAAACTCTGCTCTTTTTCACTTTTCTTCTTTGCTTTGTTTTGGTTTGTTTGTTTGTTTGCTTGTTTGTAAATATAGTAAGTTGTACCACCCTTTTACAGTTTTACAAGAGATGGCAGCTTGACCACAAGTCAGTGTGTAGGTGCCGAAATCCCATACAGCAGGCAGAGCCGCAGCAAGGTCCTGTGGAGAGAAGCAGAAGTGAAAAAGTCAGTGGAAAGTGAAAAGGTAGTGAAAAAGTGGTTGGGGAAGGAACGAGGGTGACTGTGGGAAGTGGTCCCATGTAGGCAGCCTCCTTGGTGTTTGTTTCTGTCTAGGCAGGCCCTGGACTTCCCTATGAGGCATTCAGATATGATCCCCTTAATACCTTTGCTTCTCAAAATCTCTACACCTCCAACACCACGCCCCTGCCTAGGATTCACTTGTGTTTCTGAGATGGCTTTCCTCTGTGGCATCCTTGTGGAATCAACTTTCGACTTTGGAACATGTGAGATGAGAGCAGCTGAGTCATGTCTTCCCTCGGTGCTCCCCAAAGCGGGAAGCTGCTCAGGCCTAGAGGCAAAAGCAAAGTTTGCTTTTAGCTGCCTGAAACAAGGCTGTTGTCTTCGCTTCTCACCCATGGTGTTTTACTGAGTGCTCTCTGCCAGAGGAAACAGGCTGCAAGGCCATGGCCACACCAAAGTGTTTCCCACCTCTGCTGTCCTGCGAGTCAGAACAGCGGGGAGAGGCGCTCACTGGAGCACTCCAGATGTGCACTGGAGTGCTCCTGCTGGGGTCTCATGGGCAGCTGGAACAGCCACTGAGACACCCAGTCCCCAAGTGTTTCAGCCACCACATCTTGACTGTGAAGGGGAGCACCCCAACCCTTGAACCACAGGCCCCCGGCGCAGCTTGGAGGACCACTTCCACCTATAGGCAACAGGAAAATCCAGGCACAAATCCAGGCACAAAACCAGTTTAATTCAAGTCTACAAAATGGTGATGTCAGGAAGCCACAGTGTCAGGAATTTCCTCTCTTTCTCAGTCCAGCTGTAAGCTCCTGCCCTCACATAACCCTCCTCAGCAAGTTGCTCCCTTAGCCTTTAGCTGCAGTGAAGAGCTCACTCCTGAAGCCACTGTTTTTCCTTCCTAGAGGCAAACATGGCTTGACCTTTTTTGCAGGCTTTCTGGGAAATATTGGTTTTGGTTCAGCTCAGAAGGGCTCTGCGGTGCCTTGGCAGAGCACCCCGGAGAGATGGAGATCCCCATAGTGTCCAGTTAGGCCTTTATATATTTATTTTCCTGATTGTAATATACTTTTATGGCCAAAAAGAATTGGATACTTCTGGTTGAAGTTACTCTTTATTTTTATTGTAATATTTTATATTCATAACTAATTATTAATTGCAGGTTAATTATTATGGTCAGTCTGCCTTTAACTTTTTATACCTCTGTAACAACTTCTGTAACAAATTCCTTACATACAAGCAGCCATGTTGAAACTCACTCTGACGGGCTCTGCAAAACTGTCCATTTACAGGATTTTTGATCATTTTTATACTGCTGGGGAGTCAGGTCTGAACTGAGGGTGATTACTGGAAATTCACTGTAATTGAAATATCTTTCAGTGCTGAGCCCTTTACAAACCTTTCAGCTCATCTCTGTCTCTTCTATCATTTCCTTTGTCCTTCTGTTTTTTAATCCAGGAGTTGATATTTTCACTGGGCTTTTACAATAGAGTATTGCACAATATCAAGACTGCTTTCTGTGAGAAAGCACCAAACAAATACAGTCATAGAATCACACAATTGTTAAGGTTGGAAAAGGCCCTCGAGATCAGCTGTCAACCCAGCACTGCCGAGTCTACCACTAAACCATGTCCCTGAGTGCCACATCTGTACATCTTTGTGTCTCCACAGATGGTGACTCAACCAGTACCTCAGCAGCCTGTTCCAATAGTTGATGACTCTTTCCATGAGGAAAATGTTCCTAACACCCAATTGAAACCTTCCTTGGTGCAACCCAAAGCCATTTCCTCTTGTTCCATTGCTTATTACTTGGGAGAAGAGACTGATCCTTTCCTTGCTAAAACTTCCTTTCACATAGTTCTGGAGACCCATAAAGTCTCAGTCTTCCTTTTTTCCAGACTAAATAATCCCAACTCCTTGAGCTGCTCCCCACATGACTTGTGATTCAGAACCTTCACCTTCAATCATGGAATCACAGAATTGCTGAAGCTGGAGAGGATGTCTGGAGTTCATCTTGTAGTGCATGAAGCCTGCCTGATAGACAAAAAGTGCGATCCTCTTCCTGCTTGTGGCAACATAAATCAGAAGTTAACATTTTCTGTTAACTTTATTTTCTGTTGCAGATCCATGGTTAAGCCTGAGTTGATTTGTTTTGGCAATGTGCTTGGATTGTTTTGGGAGGCAAACTCCAGAACTTCCCAGAGGATATCAGAAGTAAAGCTTCGCCTATTCCCCTGGGCTTCCAATTAGGAGAGGATTCATTTGCCCTGCAAAATACAAACTCCCATTTTGCACAGCAGGTGCAGCATTACTGACTTACAGAGACACAGAAGTACTCAGGCCAGGTAGGGCTACTGAAGCTCATCCCTGCACCAGCTTTGCACAGACATGCGTAGGGGTGCAGTCCATCCCCTTCACCAGGCCGCTGAGAGGCATCTGAGAGGAGGCTTGTAGAAAACAGGAAAATGTTTCCTGAGTATGGAGGTCAGTCTGAAGTCAGGAGGTACCTCAGTGTAGGGAAGGAACAAACCTGGGCCAGGATCTTCGGCAGAGGCAGCTTGGCCGAGACAGCCACCGTTACCTGCACGTAACAGCAGCACACTCATCAGTTGCTGCCAGCAGTGCCAAATCCCATTTTCCAGGTCATCAATCTTACCAGACACTGAAAAACATTATGTAACTCCACTCTACTTGATATTCAGCTTTCATCACATCTCTGTAAGGCTTAAGCCAAAGATCTGGGCAGATTTTGCAAAATCAGATCCAGTCTGTTAATGGGTGCCTCATGTTTTTGTTGTGGCTTAGTGTGTGTTGCTCCCTGCCCCTGAGACACCATGTCTCATTCACATGGCTTGTGCAAGGCTGTCAGGCATCCTCCCAAAAGCTTACTAGAGCATGCTGCCAAGCTTAACGTAGTGGGCCACCCAGTTAAGTGGGGAGAAGCACATATCCATGTGATGAACTCAGTTACTAGGCTTGGCTTTGCTGGAGTGGCTTTCTGTAGAGCTGAGCCTGTGGGAGGACCAGCACTGGCTGACAGTTCCTCAGCCTTGCCCTCCATCCTCGCTGATGGGAGAAGCACACAGTCCAGAGTGAAGAATAAACAGGGAGGGTGTGCTCAAAGAAGGAGCTCATCACTTTGAAAACCCAGTAAAAAGCTGCGTGTTGTGTCAGCATTTCCCGGAGCATCCCTTAGGGCTGCCACACAGCCCACAGGATTGGGTTTTTTTTGCTCCTTGCATCAGCATTGCCTAAAATATCAATTCACATTAATTTCTGTTCTTTCAACCCACAGTCCTCAGTCCAATGTCACCCAACCACACAGAGCTTTACAGTTCTCTGTATCTCTTCTCCACCTTATTCTATTTGAAAATTTTGCAAAAGGCAGACTTTCAAGATGTGACCATCCAAGAGGTAAGAAAGTGAGGACAGCCTTAGTGGGCCAGACCAGAAGTCCATCTAAGCAGGAATTCTGATGGTCTCTGGATGGAGGAGGAAGTTGATGCATAGGAAAGAGTGCAAAACCAGCATGGGAAAACCCATTGTACAGTTTCCCAGCTGGATAGCAAGTCTACTGCAGCTAATAACCATCTAAGACTATAAAAGTCAGAACAATCACAAATCTTCCCACCCTCTGCGTGCAAGATGCATTGCTGTCTTTTTTTCTCAACATGCTGTGTGGGTGTGACAACGAAAACCAATAAAAATGCTAGAAGTAAACTCTCCACAAAATTCACCCTGGGGCTGTTAATGCAATTCTCTCCTGCAGGACCAGCTGGGGGATCAGCCACACCTGAGAGATGTGAGTTGCTTTGCCAGGGCACCATTAAACAGCACTTGGATTTGGAGGGTCATGGCCAGCCCTGCCTGGAATTCAGATGTGGCTTCTATTCACAAAATCTTTCCCACCTGCTCTTGGCTAGCGTTTAATATCTGTGCAGTTCATGCTCACAAACACTTCAAAGGCCTAGCTAGTCACCACGGGCTAACTCTGCATTTAAATATCTGTGGAGGATAAATATCCTATTGTATGTTTAGGATTGGACAAATTGCTCTCTGCCTTGAGTCGGTTAGAGGGATGACTGCTTGGTATGAATCACAAATGCTGTAGTGCAATACATAATTCCAGATTGAGCACGGTGTTGTGGCACATGGTTATGTTCCCTGATTTGATGGCTTATTTAACTAATCAGCACAGCAGGAGCAGTTCATTTCAACTATTCCAATAAATGAGAGCTCTGTAATTTGCACATGCAGCTGTAATAGTTGTAATGCTTCATTCCTGCTGTGCTGCTTAGTTACATAAACCATCTAGTTGGAATCAATACTTATTTACTGTACCTAATCAACACAGTTTGAATTATAAACTTTCAGAATTTGCATACAAGGTGAGCCGCTGAGATTTCCCCCAGGTACAAATATCTGAGAGTTTCTTAATCCGTTCAAAAGGTCAGGAGAAAGGGATGTAAAAAGCAGCAGAATAACTAACAGCCCATGTGAAGGCTTTGTTAGGGCTTTTCAAGGGAAATGCAGGGCTTTGACGTTCATAACAAGAGGCTGCTGGAAACCATGAAGGAAATGCACAAGAGCAGCCTCTCCTGTGCTGCAGGAACTTTGACCAGTAATTTTCTGGCAGCTTTCAATTACCAGTGGATGGGCTGATGGGCTGGAGGCAGAAGGAGGAGATGAAGGTCCAGATCCCATCACGAAGCCTGGTGACATTTAACAGCACCTGGGGCAGACAGGGGCTGGTGAAAACCTCCATGCACATCAGAGCTTCTGTATCTCAGCTGGTGAACCTGTCCATCTAACAGATAGCAGAGATTCAATGTCCCTATCTAAGGCACACAAGGCTCATCCTGTGTAACACTGCTTCTCTCCAGACCCCCTCAAGCCTGAGCTCTTGCCAAAACCAGTATTAGTAGCAAAAGATGGTTTAGGGGATGGCTGACCACCCACTCCATAGCCCATTCTGGCATCCTCCTTGAAATGCTGGCCACAGAGTACCCCAGGAGCCATTGGGGTGAGCTGTGCAGGAGGCAGAGAGGTCTCTGCTTTCATGGGCAGAAGGGCTGCTGGGCCAGGTGGGGGCCAGGGCTCTGCTGGATCCATCAAAGTGGCAGCCAGGATCTGCCCAACTTCCCCTCACAGTGCATACCTTGAAAGATTAAAAGAGCACTGTACCCTATGTCCATTTAAAAAGGAACTGGACAATTTTGATTCCCAAGATAATTTCCTCCTTGTATAAAAATAATAGAGGAAAGAGGGGGGAAGTTGAAAAGAACTTAGTCTTTAAAAAGACACAGTTTAGAACTCCCAGTTCTCAAACAGGTTTCTCATGACAGTTTTATTTTTATTTCGATTTAAGATCTTTGTTTTAATAGAATATTCTCCTGGAGGAATGCACAGCCAGTTTGTCACAAACATGTTTAATCAGAGCAGATGGAAGGCAAAAGCTGGTGATTGCTGTGAGCTCATGTGCCTTCACATGGTACATCTGGGCTTGTCTTTCAGAACTGGCTCCAGGCTTCACAGTGGTCTATGCAAAACTGAGTTTTTCAGCCCAAAGTAGGCAGATGAAATGAGCTTGCCTGGGGAGACAGATTTGCTGCCCTGGCTACCCTGGTTTGGGAGAAGATGTTGTCTCTGCTGGTGTCCCAGCACAACCCTGACCCCTTTGGGAGCAGCAAGCTGGGGAGCACTGCTTCTCAGGGTGTCAGTGCTCGGTGCCAGAGCCGTCCAGCTGAGCACCCCTCTTAGCTCACCTGCACAGGAACCTGACTCTGTTTTCCATGCTTCAGCACACCTGAGATGCCTGTTTGAAATAGCAGCAGTGGCACAGGTCATGGGGCAGCAGCTGGGGGCAGGTCTGGTTCATTGGGGATCTTAAATGCTCATCTTTAAGCCTTAAGCTCCATGTTTTAAAACCGAGGTAAAAAGAAGACCTTTCCTGGCAGAGAAACTGCTGGCTGTTGTGTTCCTGTATTTGGCAAGCACTAAGATACATGGAAGAAGCTTGTGGACTCAAAATGTCTCCCTGAAGCAGAGTACTTGCACCATGGAAAAAATATCCCAGTGCCATGGCACCAAAATACCTTACAAACCACAGCCCTCTGGGCATTAGCTTGCTTTATGAGTCTCCCTCTGGCTTTTGCAGCCCTGCTAAAGGAAACACCAAACATGACAGCCTGATCCCCTAGGCTTAACAGGGCAGGTCCCTGTAAAGTGATAAAGGCTCTGAATGGGGGCTATCCCAGCAGATGAAGGCCTGTGTCCCTGATATGAGGCTGGTTTTGCCCCCAACTTACTGAAAGATATCATGAGGTAAAGACATGGCCTCTGCATGTGCTTCCCCCAGTAAAACATGATGAGATCTTTTTTTGTAGCACAAAGTGAAGTATGTGAGCCTGTGAGATCAGAAATCTGTGCTTCTAAAGCAAATGCAGCCCACCAGTGAGCACACATAAGTATCTTCTAGAAACAATCAGCATGTAGAATTTTATGTGCCAGGGTTAATTTTTGCTATTATTGGAATTCTTTTACTGATAGGCATCCTCTGATGTACCTTGAACCCCCTCATCCCCACTACCTGGCTGTAGAGTTGGACATCTGCTCTGAAATTTAACAGAAACCCTTTCAAAGCCTACAGTGTTGTTAGCAATATTTGCATCATGGCACTTGGTTGCAGCATGCTTTTCACAGCACCCCATAACCTGGATGCATTTCCTAGCTCAGCTTCGTGGGATGCTGGACAAAAAAGAATAATTTGAGCACTACTCAGATCTCAGCTTGCCCTTGTATCCACGGTGTGCAAATCCTGTGACCAAAAGAAACAGATTGAACACAAACCTGTACAGATTTTTTACCTACAAGCCCATAAACTCTGATGGCATCTGCCTGAGCCTGAGGAAAATCTATTAAAGTTAAGAAAATTGAATTTCAGTATCACTTTGGGCATGAGAGGATGCCCTCCCTTAGGATACAGGTACCAGCCAGGACATGCAGTTATCCTGGTGCACAAAGGTACACCAGTGTAAGGGCATCCCTTTGCACATGTGTGCCCAGTGCAGGAGCACAAAGGAGACCCAGGAGCTGCCCAGGAGGTGCCTGCCCCTCTGCTCCTCCCCACTTTGCTTATTTTGCACTTGCCAGGTTTTTTGTTCTGTAAAACACATCACAGCTGCTATTGCATTTGCAGCCTGAGTTTGTCCTGGTGCCCTCAGGTTTTAGCTTTGCTGCAGTGTCAGGGGGTTCTGTTCACAAAATCTTTGCATTGGGGTGCTTGTTGCTGTGTTCAGGCTATGGGTGGAAACTGGCAGAAAAATGCAGGGGTTTCCCCCTTCACTTTTTATTTCACTCAGAATATGTTTTCAGTCATTAGTTATTCTGTGTCTGTGAGCATTTCAAACAGCTGACTGGAGGTGGATGCTCAGAATATATGAGTTGGTGCTTGGGTTTACTCCACCACTTCAGATACAGACAGCTGAAATATAAGACTAGGAAAAATCAAAGCATTTCACAATGTTTTCATTGGGGTTTTTTTGTTGCTCAACAAAGGGTGTTATGTTTTTCTGATATGTTGGTCCCAGATTTTAAGTAGCTGTCTTTTCTCCTGACACAGCAGAAATTCTATGGTGTGAAAGACACTCCTTTCATTTTTATCTCACATTTCTGCCAATAACCATATATATACCTATATTTAGTCATACAGCTCTCTCCATGACAGGGAAGAAAGCAATTCTGGCATGAATGTACTTGTTCACATGCTGAATTTTCATTTGCTTGAACAAAATTCCCTCTCCAGACATCTGTTTATCCATCCATCTAACTATTCATCCATCCACACAAGCAGAAAAACCCATAAAAATATTTGCAGAAAAACAACCCAAAAAAAGTACAGTTGAAGCTGTAATAAACTGTAGGTAATGGCGAATCTTATTTTTGGATCTTTTTGACAACCTATCCCTCTCTGATTTATGCTGTGCTGCCAGTATATTTATGACAGGAAAACTAGTTGAAGAAAACAACTAGTTGTTGGCTGAGCAGTTTTTAAATCTCTGCTTTAGTGCTGCTGTTTACCTTTTGAAATATTAGGAAATTATAAGGAAAGGTAACTTGGAGAGAAATTCTGCTGAAATCTCTCCTCTGGTGTGTTTTTTCAGGCAGGTGTACTAAGTAATAGGAAGAGAGTTCTGCTTTCTGACAGCAGGCATGTAGGTTAGAAATGGAAATGTTTTAAGAATGAAATTTGTTTAACCTCGAGAAGGGGAGGCTCAGGGGGGATCTCATTGCTCTCACCATCTCTCTGAAAAGAAGGTGCAGTGAGGCTGATCTCTTCTACTGTGCCCGTAGTGAGAATACCAGAGGAAATGGCCTTAAGCTGAGACAGGGGAGATGCAGATCAGATACTGGAAAAAAATCTTTCACTGTGACAGTGGTCAGGCCTTGGAAAAGGTTGCCCAGGAAGGTGGTTGAGTCACCACCATCCCTGGAGGTGTTTAGGAGGCATCTGGATCTGGCCCTGGGTGATGTGGTTTAGTGGTTACAGCGCTAGTGCTGATGGCTGGACTGAATGATCTTAAAGGTCTCTTCCTACCCTAATGATTCTACAATTATCTTGTGTCATTATGATAAAAATGGTACTATCAAACGGTGGAGAGAAGAGCTCTGCACAGTAATATTCAGGTGGATTATCTGCTTAAATCTTCCAGGTGCAACTTCAGTGACCTTTTAGGACTCAGATATAGATGTGGAAGAGGTTACACAAAATTAAGTCTGACAAAGGAATATATCATAGGAGAAACATTTAAATATTTTTGCTCCTTCACATGGTTTTGGCACCACAGGCAGTAGATCTTGTTGCAAGTCTGTGACACAATATAGGACACCCCAAGAACACCTAAGCAGTGCTAAATAAATGATCTTCATATGAAATTGTCAATTTTTTCAGCATCCTTCACCTTCTCCCCTGTATTCCTACGTGCCTCATAATTTCCTAGCCCCACCTCCCACAAAAGCATGACCAAAAATTAATGGCCTTACACTCACTGTCCTTCACCAGGTCTTTGTTGCTTTAGCTGCTCCTTGGGCTTGATGAATTTTGCCCAGCCACCCTCCCTGGAAAACAGCATCACTCCCGCCCCGTCATGGAGTACTCTTTTCCCTTTGGGTGGTCCTTGCTTCTCCCTTGGAATCCAACATGAAAGATGCAATAAACAGCAGATAAGGGAGGTCCCTGATGGGAATTTCCCCCTTGGACAGCTCCACTGAAGCCTCTGCAGTGAAGGCCCTTGGCCAAGTCAAACACAGAACTGTTTGCATGGAGCATTTGCTCCATGGAGATGATCTTACACCTTTTTTAGGCACACCTGACATCATGGGGACATCAACATCAGCATGGGACATGCCAGCATACAATCCTGAGCTTGTGCTGGTCTCTTTCCCTAACAGTGGCTCAGGAGGTTTTCCATGATTTATTCCTTACACACCAAAGCCATTGACTGATTGTTATCTCCATCCTAAGGAAGTGTCTAAATTCCCTTGGGGGGTTGATACCATCAATAATTTAGATATTGCTTCAGCTGTGAGCATCACTTCTGCTGGTCCCCAAGGCTTGTGCCCTGCCCTGGCCTGCTCTGCCCTGGGCATCCTTATTATTTTACAGAGGACAGTTCATCTATAAAAGCTATTGACAAATCTGTGTCAGAGGGAAAGCAGAAAAATCCATGGGTGATCAGACTTCGACATCTTTGGTTTTAACATTAGGACTGTAGCGCATTTCAATACCATGTGTTTTGTTACCACTAGATGTGGGGTTTCACCCCCGGATTGGGATGACCCCGAAAGATGGAAAAGTCCCTCCTCCAACCCGTGCCTTCGAAGAAAGACTCAGTAGTCTTCTGTTGTCTGTTCTCAAGGTTGTTTATTGTTGGTTATCTAAAAGATTCTTCTCCTGAACTGCTGCGGCCTGTTCAGCAGCTCAGACAAAGGCACACTGCCCTTCCAGGGGGCTGGTGCCATCTTTTATATCATATATTACGTACTACATGTTTATATTTTTTCCCCAATGCCTACTATCTATATTGAATGGTGACTTTCTACTCTAAACCAATCTGTGAGTGCCAACATCACCAAAGACATGGAGGCTAGGAAGGAGAAAGAAAGAGGACAGGGCACACCCAAGTCCCTCCATCTTAGAACTCCTGACCCCCATGTACAAAACTTGGACCCCTGCGTACAAGGCTTAAAACCCCCCTGTACAGCACTCAAAAATCCTTCTTTTTACTTCGTGACTACTTCTACTATACTATCTAAACTTTTGTGTTTGTGTGTGTGGCTTGTAATTCTTCATACAGAGTTAGTAACTTGCTCCATGGGCTAAGATCAAAACCCCACGTGTGTCTTTGGCTGCATGCCAGGGTCTCAGAGCCCCCTGCCAGCAGCTCTGGCCATCCAGGACACCCAGAGGGATGTTCTGGATTCTGACAACTAGAAAGCTGTGTTGAAGCCTATGGATTAAATAATCTTCCAGGGTACTGGAACTTAGTCTCTAAATTAGGGAGATTGTGTAGTTCAGTTGAAAAAATGAAATGTGGTCAGCTAACACAAGGAAAATCAATTGCCTGTTAGCTCCCAGCATTTCCAGGTCAGTTTAGGGCATGCACATCACAGAACATGACAGTGGGGAGAAAAGAGGCGTATTTCATTCCCTGCCTTTCAGATTCCAATAGGAATGATGAACTCTGGCCAAAGCACTTGTTTGGGAATTTATGATCAAATGAGGTTATTGGGCTTTGGCCCCAGGTCAAGCAGGTCCCTAGGGGTCATTAATATCTATTAAATGCTCTGCATCTTTTTTATTGCTGTTCAAATGATGGGAAACTGGGAATTATAAGCGTGTTGGCCATACATCAAGTGTTCAAAGGTTGCTAACTATGAAACACATTAACAGAGGCAAACTGAGCTCTAATTAAAAGTTTGTTACCATTCACTTGTACTTTCAGTCACAGACATGATGGCTGGACTTCAGTGAAAGCTGATCTGAAATAAAACTTGCAATGCTTTGCAGAAAGAAGGAAAAAAGGTACTGGAAAATACAATATAAAATTATCTTCCACAATGCCATTTATTAAATAAGGTCTCTAGCCTCCTCTGTCTGAGATATGCTTTATATTGGCAGCATGAGTCTTGGAGGAGGCACAAAAATGGGTGAAACAATGAGAGAGGGAGTGTATTTTACATACGTCTCATTTCCAGAAAAAGATAAAAGAAAACGTTAAATGAAACAGTTTCTTAATAGATAATGTATTTTCAATACAAAAAAAAAAAAAGAGCATTCTGAAGATCTTTAACTTTAAATTAAATTGACCACAATGGAAAAAATAATATTTTCAACATGATTTGAAGGGAAAAAAAAGAACCAGTGTGAAAGAGAAGCTGCTGTGAGCCACAGGTGTTATTTTCTAAAATGAAAAGTCCAATACATCTCTCAGGAAAAAAACCAAGCAGTTTTGTGTATGGGAAGTGCTTCTGCCTCTAGACTGAGAAATCCATAAAAAATTTCCCAATATTGGGTGTAAACCTTTGCCTGAGGCATCCCTCTTTTCCCAGTAACTTTTTCTGGTGCAGGGTTGTGTGTTCATGCTGGACTGGACACAGGGAGCAATTTTGGCAGCTAAGATACCACTGACCTCTGCTGGGAGTAATCAGACATATTTAGCTTCTGTCCTGGGTCCTGTGCTGCTCAGATGTGGTGGAGATTCCTCTGGCAGAGGCTGATATGTGTGTGTGTGTGTGTGTGTGTATATATATATATATATATATATATATATATATATATATATATATATATGATATGCACACCTGTGTAGCTGCACACACCTTACACCTTACATCATTGCTGTCACTGCAATTTCCCAGGTGGCCAAGTCTTTCAAAGAAGTAAAATCCATCCTGGACTTTCAAAAGGAAATTTTCTCTACAGTGAGGAAGTTTTGGGCCTCCTAAAGAGAAGAATCCCTACCAGTTTTCTCCAGAATATAATATCATACACATATAAATGTACAAGATTCATGGATCTTTGAGTTCCCAAGGGTTGAAGGGCGATGACAGGATTCTAAAGGCCTGGCCTGCAACTGTTGTGGCTGAAAAGCAGAGGTGTTTGTAATGACTGGCTCAATTTCCAGTTTCCTGACGGACACACTGCAAATGCACTGAGTAGGAGCAATACCATTCCAGCTAAGTAAAGGTTTGAACTGGCAATGCACAAAACAGAGACAGATTGTGCAAACAAAAGAGCTCAAATAGAGAGGTGTAGTAGAGGAACTGTCACCTTTCCCATCTATGGCTAGTACTGAATCATTTTGTAAATAAAGGGAAAAGATCTTTCCATGACATCCAGTGTAGGCATATTCACTCAGTGGCTCAGAGAAGTGCACAAGCTGGAAGCAGCCCATTGGAGAAAGTGTATTGACAGGAAGTGCCAGAGGTCATAAACTGAATTATTTTGTTCCCTTATAGTGAGTGGAATGAAGTAATTACTGTAGAGCAGAAAACAGATCAAATGACCCTACAATGGGGTAGTAAAGGAAATTCAAAACACCACATGAAATTTTGTTCTATAATGTTGAAAACTGGCCATACAATTAACAGCTCACAAAACAGGGTTACATCTAAAGTCTGCTCTGTCCATGAAAAAAAAAAGTCAAGCTATGATAAAACAACAAATTATTCAGACTGAACAAAAAAAAATGTAGACCAGCAGGATTTATTCCCATACTGAAACATTCTAGCAGCATTCCAGTTATCTACGTATTACAGGAATTTATTCTCATAAGGACAGAAGATGAATGAAGTGTTAATACTGGAGATAGCAGTGAAAAAAGACTGATCTTGATTATAAAAAAAAAAAAAGAAATTATAAGACTTCATGAGACAAGATCTAGTGTGGTTGAAGAAGAGAAGGGAGGCCAGATTACAGGACAGAGACAAGAAAACAGAGTTGTCCACAGTGACAGATAATGCAGAAAAGGCCAAAGGGAAGACATCTGGGTTTCATTGTAAGGAGCTTACGTTTAGATGGTGGATAGACATGCGTGAATGTAGAAGGAATTAAAGTCAAAGCTGAAAAAGAGAGGTTGAGCTGGGTTAGAAGCTCAGCCAGAAAAACGGTATCTGAAACTCTGGGAGAAGTTACAGTTGCCATTAGAGAATATACAAGTGGAGAAAACAGAGAAATGAGAGGAGGAATCAGGAGGGGGGGAAATATTTTAAATATATATATATATAAGGAGAAGTATTTTTTCTTTTCTGGATGTTTAGATGATCTGGCAATATCTTCACTTAAGTTGTCTCTCTAATATGGAGGGAAGCTGTCAGAGACAGAAGATACTAGCAAGAAGAGACTGGAACTAAAAAGAGCTGGTTAGACTGCACCTCAAACTGCAGCAGGATTTAGTTCCATTTTCAGGCAGAAAATAATGAAGGTAACAGCTGCTAAACATTACTAATCAACCATGGAGATCCATCCTATGCTAACAAAAATTTCCATGTGACCTTCAAATGGCCACACAAAACTGTTCAGCATTCTCCAACTGGAAGGTGGCAGAAAAGACAACTGTGGCAAGTCCCACATGAAAAAGGAAAACCACATCCTTTGTGCTGTGCAGTCAGAAAAGACAGAGGGCTATTTCTCCTTCCTTCAGGCTCTATGGGTTTGTTCTTATAAAGCAGCTCAGCCTTTGACAAACAAGAGCCATCTGTAGGCTGTCATCCTATCCCCCCCCCCCCCCCCCCCGTTGCAATGGCCGTACAGATGCTGTCAAACTCCCACTTTCACCTCCTGGTGGGCAACACAGGTCCACACTCAGGTGGCACAATATGGTCTTTCACCCACCTGTCTCTTCTAAAAACAAACTACAGCTCAACATATTTATGTATTTTCAGGGTTTTTTGGGGGGTTTTTTTGCTTATCTGAGGGAAAGGACATTCACTTTAATGTTCCCACTGCTTAAAATTCCTAAATATTTCTAAATGAATAATTTGGTCTATCCTTTCTGACCTTGAAAGACTTTTAGGCATGGTCATGGAGGCAGCTAGAACCAAGACTGTCTGACCTTCTGCAGGCCAGATAGTAGTATTTTTTCCCATGTACATTTTTGTCATATTCCATATTAAAGACATTGTTAGAGAGCTCTGCATTAGCACTGTGGCCTGTCCCTGTGCATGTACCAAAACCAGGTGCACGTACGGATCTCCCACTGGGTTTTGACTGTGCTGAAACACTGAACTAACCCCAGCTTTTGGGAAGTAACTTTGGAGCAAGGTAAGTATCATGAAGTACTGGAACCAAAAATTCAGCAAAAAGCCTACAGTTTTTAGGAGCATAAAACCTGATATTAATGTACACCCAATATCATGCTTATTAATAAGAGATATGGAAGAGTTAGCAGGGAAGGAACACAGGACTAGTGAGGCGAAAGTTATTTTAGATTTGTTTATTTGATTACCTGGAACACAGTATGGGTAGAAGCAGTAGGTGTCTTGTGCAGACAGAGCAGCGTAGGTTGTACTCATCAATATTGAAGCAATTACCTGTACAGATGTAATCCCAGCGATCTGTTACAGCACTGAAATATAAAATGTTACTATATTGCTATTACATCTTGTCTAATGACTAGGGAAGGATCCTGGATGGGCAAATGCCAAAACCCTCTGTTCAGTCTTTGTCTTAGGAGGTAATAGTTCAATTTACCAATTTGATTTGGTGGATTTCAATTTGGGATGGAGAAAAATAAAAGCGCTTGAGTGAGCATTTTGTGGGCTGATTTGAGGCTTTGCTGATATTGATCAAGCTCTACTGGAAACCCAGGGGAAGAATTGCGGTTGCAAATTTCTTTGTGATTTAGATATTTGGGGTGGGATCTAGGTCCAGCTTGAATTGCTCCACCTGTGTGTCTATGCTGCCAGTCCTAGCCAGGGGCATATTTTCACCTGATGCCCTCTGAGATGCCCTGTGGTCCCATGACACCTTCTCAGAGCTGGCAGAGAAGACAGAGTGATTACAGTGTTACACCAGACAGGAAGGCTATCCTGCACCATTTAAATCAGCACCAGGTTGACACCACAAATTGACTCCATAGAAAATGGAGCTTTCATTTTCTTTTTTTCAGCAGCTTTTCAGTTCTGCTGCCACGTCATCTGTCAGGTGTGGTATGATCTGGAGCTGCAAATTCCTCAGCATATAGCAAGTTTTCAAGGTAATGATCAATTGAAAGTATCCTGTTAATAATAGGTGGGTAACTTAGCTGGCTATGTTGATGAGTCCCTTTGTTTTGATCACAGACAAATTGTTCTCTTGAGTTCTTGAGTTTTGGTCCTTGATAGGTGGGCAGGTGTCTGCGAGCTGGAGCAAGCAGAGTCATGCTGAATGGGCAAGACATATGAAGATGTGTCTGACTCCAACTAGACACCACAGATTTTGAACCTTAGTTCCGTGCATGTATGAATGTGTACATGTGTGAACAAGGGAAGGATTTGAGACCTTACTGGACAATCTCCATGGAGAAATCCTTCCAGGCTCCCTCTACCTAGCAAATCCAGTGACACCCCAAAAAAAAACCCAGAAAAGTATCCTGATTTTCCATCAATTAATTATTTACCAGAAAATCACTTTTCCTAGTACTGTGGGAAAACAAGATATTTTATAATAGGAAGAAACACTGAATCTCTAGTTTTTTACCATGGCACCTAGAGATTCCTGTACCCTGCTCCTGTTCCCAGTGCACAAATCCTACACCCTTTGTGTACCTTACTGTAAGGGAATGTTGATGGTCTAGCTGGGAGGACAAGTGATGGCAGCCTTTTGCTCTTTTGGGCAGTGAATCTGGGTGTCTCTCATCTCCCCAAAGTCATTATAAAACATACATGCCTTTAATATAAAGACCTATTTCTTAAAACCTTCACTCCTCCATTGTCAAATGGGGTCATAACTGGCTTGCACATTCAGAAGTTAGTGCAGGGAAATGACAGGCTGATGACATGGTCACTTAACTTTGTTTTTATAGTAAAGTGGGGTAAAAATACAGATGAGAGCAAGCACTTACTGGGTAGAGCTCCTGGGGAGAAGCAGAGGTGGTGGTGGTACTGTCAGAAAATAAATACTATCCCCAAAGGGGCTGCTGGGAAACACCATCAATTCATCTTCTGGGTCCTCTGCTTCCAGCATAGCAGCTCTGGAAGTTTCTGGGATGTAGTTACCAGCTGTAGCAGGTACTCAGATGCCTCATTCGTCCCTCTACATCCTCCATTAGATAGGCTTGTCTTTCACAAGAGGTTGCAGCTGAGGAGCACCCATGAGTATCTTCACAATCTCTAACTGTGAGCAGGTAGCAGGAATGACCTAGGACCAACTGAGGATATTTCCTTCAACTCCATTTCTTAACATGCTCCTTCTGCTCCTCCTCCCTCCAGGCTGTAGTCTGTGGGTAATGGGATTTGTCTGATAATCAATAATTCATTGCCTTATACATTTAATCTCTGTATTTTCCTTGCAGAGTTTCTTTGCATATGGCTGAAAGCACCAGAACAAAATGACCCTACAAGTGACTGTAACAATGCATTTCTCCTCCCTGATCACTTCATTTTCTGATGAGGAGTTTTTATTCACCTGGGTGCTTTCCCAGCTAATGGGCTATTAAAAAATCCATCACTAATATAGTGAAAAATATGTTTTCTCCCTTCAGGAGGATCAGCAGCTCTCACATTAGCTGCACCTGGTGATGGCTGATGCAGCTAACCCTAGTTTTCCCTACAGGCAAGGTCACAGGTAATAAAGCCATAAACCTTACAACTGGCTATTATTAATTGCAGCAACCTTTACAAAAGGGTATCACCTGCCTGTGCAGCTCCTTTTTCTTGTACCTGACCCTCACATTCAGTCCAGTTCTGCTGTTGTTGTTCCAGGAGCTTGAGATAAAACTGAATAGCCTAAAAAGGCAGGTGAGGGAACTCAGCCATGAAAACACCCCAGCACGTTGGGGTGTTCCAAGTTGTCAGGTTCTTGTTTCTGCTATCAGTGGGGAGCTCTAGATTTGTCCTTCTCTTTGTGGACAGAGTCCTCTGGACCTTGCCTCTGCTGCAAACCCTGGAAGTCTAGGGATAGGGCACAAAGAATAAATTTATTAATGTAGGTGTGTAAATATATGAAGTGAAAGAAAACCCTGTCAGTCTAGGGAGTTGTCATGTAAGTAGGAGGTCACATCATTCATGCCTCTGGCAGCCACTTCACTGAAGGACTGATTTTGTTCCATTTCTGTGCAAGGCAAGGCTAAAGCCATACACAACTGGACAGAGATCCTCAGAAATGAAGCCTGAACATAAAATTCTCACATTTCTCAGATAGTGGTTGCTGGGAAGGGCTCTTGCCTAGTAAGGTCCCTGGTCTCTCCATTTTCAGACAGTTAATCTCTTCCGAAATGCAAGCAGGTAATGAGGAAATCTGGGATTTTCAGGATACCCACAGTGCCTTCACCCAGCCATTTTGGGTCCAAAATCCACGACAACCATGGATTAGACTGCCATGGTCTGCTCTGGATGTTTTTGTTGGATAATATCACACCATCTCACCTTCCTGCTCCTGCACAGGACCATTTTTACAAGGTAAGCTTGGATACAGCCCCTCTTCACTGACAATTGATATGGGATGATCTTATGAAACAAGGAGCTTATAAATCCAAGCCAACACATGTTGATTCTCCTGTCCCAGGAGAACACAATGCTCATCCTCAACAGTCATCCTGACATCTACGTTCTCAAAATGTGTTGGGAGCTTTGAGTCTTTGCCATGAATTTCAGTTCTTTTTAATTTTCTGTATGCACCTTTCCCAGCTTTGTGCTGTTTAAGGACTCTGATTGCTGGCAACCACCTCTCTTCTTGTCCTTTATCTGGAGTACTGGAGACTGAAATGTAAGAGCTCAGCTCTACACTCTATGTCCCAGTGCATCACCATCAGCCCATCACTGTGGAATTGCTCTAGCACAGCGGGAGATGAAAAAGCCCAGCAGAGTGTCTTGACAGGACTGGCAGATATTTTTAATTGTTTAAGAGCATCATTTTAACCACCTTAAATCAGTCAGCACTACAACTATATTAGTCCTCAAATCCAGAGAGGTCTCTCTGCATTTTAATGTGTAGATTGAGTGTATGCAATTTGCTGGTACAGTGTGTTTTTAGCAAGAAAATAGGCTTCTTTTGTTTGGCTCAGATAGGTGAAAGTTTACCACTTGAAGAGCTTGGTGGTGTCATCCATACCTAGGGATTCACTTGTATGAGCTTGCTCTGTCTGTTGCTTATGTGATGGCTGCATTTGAAAAGTTTGCATTGAAAAATCATGTTTAGGAATGCCAGGCTGCATGCATTAATTATTAGCATGAAGTTGATCTAAAAATCTACGTGTTGGGGCAGGATTTGCTTAATTTTTATTTATTTTTATTTATTTTTATTCACAGCAAGACTGCTCACATTTTGTAGTCAGTTTCGCCTGCAGGAATCTGAAGCACCATTGACCTCTGTGGCACTACAGAGAATTTATACATTGGTGCAACAAGGCAAAATTATTCATACTCCCAGGGCCCTACTTTCAGCTGAAATTCTTCAAACACTCATAAAAACCTTTTTTAAAATGTCCTCACTTGCAGTTTAAGAATGGGGATATTAGAGTCACAGCTGCTGTTTTAAATCATACAGCTTTTTGTAGTACTTGTTGCATTTTGTTTATAGGAGAATTAAAAGGCTGCACATTAAGATGAGTGGCTCAAACTCATGAGATGGAGAAGTAACAGAGTTTGTTGGGGGCAGAGGAGCAAAGGGGATAATAAAAGAGGGCTGCCAGTGCACCAGGGCAGTTTCATCTCTCCTCACACTTCCTCTCCTGGGACAAGCCATTCATTCAGACACTGACACACATTTCTCATCTGACAGAAATAAGGAAAGCCAAAGAAAACTGTCCCTGGACCCTTGAGAAAGGTCCAGATCTGGCGCCTTAAGCTGACTCATGCTATGATGAGTTATCCCTCTAAGAAGTTTCTGTTTTCTTTCCTAGTTCCCTTTCTCCTTTCCATTTCTCCTCACCACTCTTTTTTCTTGCTTATGTTCTCCCCTGCTTCCCTCTCTTCACATTGCTTTTTGTTTTTTTGTGGGTTTTTTTTGGTTTTTTGGTCGGTTTTTTTTTGGTTTGTTTTTTTTTTTTTTTTTTGGGTTTTTTTTTTGTGTGTGTGCGCGTTGGTATAGCAGATAGGAAAGTCCTCACTTGACCATGTTGATCGTTGTGGTCTTGCCATCAACCTGCTCCCTGCCAAATATTTTATAGACCTATCCCTGACTGAATCCACTTCAGGCTCCTTAAGTTGGTGTGATAACATTCACATGTTCTGATGTCACCAGGAAGAAAAACATTTCAGTATCTCCCTCATGTGGGGGAGCACTTAATGACCAGAGGTCAGTACTGCTTCTTAAGAAGGAGCAAAAGAGATGGAGGTGAGTCCAATAAAAACCAACAGTTGTTTCTCCTTCTCTTCAGAAAAGTCACTGCAAGCAGTGCTGGGGGAAGGGGATTAAAGCTTGAAGGACCTTTGGACTGCAGAGCCTCCAGAATCAGACATGAAACTCACCCTTTTTTACCTTATTATTGACAATCCTCACACCAAGCTTTGGCATACGATAGAGAATTTAAAGCAAAGAGCAGTTCCATCCTCTTGAAAAGCCTGTGGGAAATGGAAATCAGGAGCAACTTTAGTAGTGTAAAACATGAAACCACACACTCTTTGAGTGTCTCCACATCACTAGGTCAAAGAACCAGGCCAAGCCCAGAGGCTGATTATCTGCTTCTCTGAACCCTGTTATTTTTCAGTCCCAACTCCATTCTGGAGGATGTCAGCTGGTTCTATCCAATGCACTTCTACATGAGAGTGTGGGTGTGAGCTGGTCAGGGCTTCTTGGCCTCATCTTTATCCAGCAGAGTAGGAATTGCCATAAAGACTACTGACAAAAAGCAGACAAATGATTTTTCTCTGATGGAGAATAAAAAGGTGGGGTATATAGAGGTATGCTAGGTAGCCGCAGGGCAAATATGAGTCCCAAGAACCTGAGGCAGCCATGAGGAAATCCCTTGTGGTTTGGAGATTTACTAGTCAAGCAATTTCTTGACAAGGCAAGAAAATAGGCCATAGCTGATTTTTCTTTCACTTGAGCTGAAACACCGTGTACAGTTCTAAACATACACATCCAGGAAGACGCACTCAGCCTCGAGTGGAGGATGATCAGAATGATCAAAGCAAATGGAGACACTGTGCCAAGAGTATGTGACACATTTAACCTAGCAAAAACTAAACCAAAAATGTGTCCACTCAACAGTATACCTGGCAGACAACCTCTAGATGGGGAAAAACAGCTTTGCAAAGCACAGGAGAGAGTCAGAAGAGTGGGAACTGGAAAGTTATTTCTTGCCATCACTTATGGTACATCTTTTCTGAAATGATAAAATTTGATTGCTTCTTATACATTTGTGTATGAGATGAAGATGTAATACTGTCCTCTATTGGAAGATTATATTGGCCTTCAAGTCAATTTCAATTTCTCATGAGTCTTCAATATAATTTTATTTCATCTTTTTTTTTTTTTTTGGGTATTACATTTTCATCACTTCATTCTACCTTAAAGATTGGAATTCTCCTGATGCCCTCCACAATGATAAACTAGTTGTAATTGGGAACATTGCCTTGATGGTAGAGAGTGGGTTTAATCCTGAGTATTTTAATAGGAACCTTTTACTTTCTTTAGTGGGATGTTGAAGGGTTTGAATTTTGCTAGATCTCTTTCTTTTCCTCATACAAATGGAAATGCTCGGGACCCCAGCCACTGTGCAGTGATCTCCCAAGGAACTTGCGCAGAATTTCTCAAAATGCAATGTAAGCCTTGCTGCTCTTACACTCTTGTTTATGCTTGCTGGTAGTGCTTGCACAGAACATAGACATTAACATTTGGGAAGGGACATGTCCACATTTGGGAATGATGCTTTGTGACAGCTTTCTGCTTTCTTCTGAAGGTGTGAACCTTCCAGTAGCACATTTGATCTGACTAACAACAGATTTGATGTTCTTTCTTACACACTGTTGTCTGAGAAGAATCCGTGGAGCCCACCAGCCTGCACACCACAGGGTAAGAAACACTATTTTACTATACCAGCATCAGGCCAAAAACCTGTTCTTAATTTCACAGCTGTCAGTAGAGATTTTTG
The DNA here is from genome assembly GCF_015832195.1 of Motacilla alba alba. Taxonomy (NCBI): domain Eukaryota; kingdom Metazoa; phylum Chordata; class Aves; order Passeriformes; family Motacillidae; genus Motacilla; species Motacilla alba. Next base: position 62,580,834 of record NC_052016.1, read on the forward strand.
AAATCTTTTCCACATGGTTTTCCCAAGTGTGAAAAATAGACAGCTTGTCAACTTCTTTAAAAAGACAGCATGTCAAAGGTTTTACCTGTCACCTCAGGCCAAAGGGAGAGTCACTATGAAACTGGAAGCAGAAATTTTCTCATAATAGGGATGTCAAGCAAAATTTAGCAAGATGTAGTACAAGAGGTATTTGGGTTTGAATTTTCCCCTATTGAAGAATGCTCATCAGAGCAGGTATGAATTTCGATACATCACTTAGGGAGCAAGCTTCACTTTCTTATACTTCAGATCTACATTACAATTTCATGATGGAGGGGAGTTAGTCCTGAATATGTTCTTTTTATAAATCCATTACTGAGATATTAATGGAATAGGGTTATACAAGACATTAATTTTGAGAGGTTTGACACTGATTGCTAAATATGTATTCATTGGCTTTGCAAATTAAGATCTGTGGTCATGTACATAAACATGTAAACACATAGAAATGTAAAAAAATTATTAAATAAATAAATATGAGAGTGTGTATGTTCCTGCATTTGTATATATGTGTATATATATGTGTGTGTGTGTGTATGTGTGTATATGTGTATATATATATGAATATATTTAACTCTTTTACTTATTATGGTTAAAGTATTTTATTTTTCTGCTGCTGTCTTTAATTACTGGATGTGAAGTATAAAATCCAAGACTAATAAATCACAGAATCGCAGAATGGATGGGGTTGGAAGGCACCTCTAGAGACCATCCCAGCCAACACCCCTGTTAAAGCAGGCTCTCCTGGAGCACGTTACTCAGGATTGTATCCAGATATTTTTTGAATATTTTCAATGAGAAGACTTGTATGGGCAGTCTGTTCCTGTGCATGGTCACTCACACAGTAAAGAAGTTCTTCCTCATGTTCACATGGAACTTTCTGTGCATTGGTTTCTGCCTCTTGTACTATTGCTTGGCACCACCAAGAAGAGCCTGGATCTATCCTCTGGCATCTCCAGGGCACCAGCATAATTTAACAGCAATCCCAAATTTTTGCTGTTCTTCCCTTTGTTACTTGACTACTGGAAGAAATAAGGAATCAGGATGGCACTCTGAAGGCAAGTATATTATAGTACTGTGTGATGGCAATGATGTCTTTTATAAGCCAGAAATTAAATATCTTGAAATGTACTTTATGTGAAACAAAGAAAGTTCTTGGCTGTGAGACACAGCCTAAGCAACAGAGGCACAGTTCTTTGTGACTTCTGAGGCTCCTTCCTGGTACAGCAGTTCAAAGTAGATGAATTTCTGAAATGGAGATTTGCCCATGACTTTCTATTCACAGAACACAGAGCCACAGATTACCTTGAGTTGGAAGGAACCCACAAAGGTCATCAAAGCTCAACTCCTGGCCCTGCCCAGGACACCCAAGAGTTGCACTGCCTGAGAGCAATGTCCAAATGTTTCTTGAACACTGTCAAGCTTAGTGCTCTGGCAACTTCCCTGGAGAGCCTGTTCCAGTGCCCAACCATCCTCTGAGCGAAGAACCTTTTCCTGATATCCAGCCTAAGCCTCTCCTGACTCAGCTTCTCGCCACCCCTTTGTTCCTGTTGCTGGTCACAGAAGCAAAGAGATCAGTGCCTGCCCCTCCTCTTCCCCTCACAAGGAAGCTGTAACTGTGATGAAGTCTCTCCTGTCTCCTCCAGGCTGAGCAGACCAAGTGACCTCAGATGCTTCTCACATAGCTTCCTCCCAAAGGCCTGTCGCCACATTTGTAGTCCTCCTTTGAGCACTCTATAAGAGTTCCATGTCTTCCTTACGTCGTGTCACCCAAAACTGCCCCTAGCACTCGAGGTGAGGCTGCCCCAGTGCAGAACAGAGCAGGAAAATCCCCTCCCTTTCCCGGCTGGCCATGCCGTGCCTGATGCACCCCAGGAGAGGGTTGGCCCTCCTGGCTGCCAGGGCACTCCTGACTTGTGTTCAACTTGCCACTGATCAGAACCCCCAGGTGCTTTTCCAAGGGGCTGCTTTCCAGATTCTCATTACCCAGTCTGTCCCCACATCCAGGTTTGCCCTTCTCTAGGTGCAGAATCCTCCACTTGTCTTTGTTAAACTTCATGTAGTTGGTGATTGCCCAGCCCTCTAATCTGTCAAGATATTTCTGCAGGGCTTCTTCGCCTTCAAGGGGGTCAACAGCTCCTCCCAAATCCTGGAAATATATATAGTATAGATATTTTACAAATAGTATTCCTAATGGAGGTTTCATAAGTCCCTTGATTTTTGCAGCTTTCTGAGAAAGTCTCTGGCATTCATGCCTGACTGTTGGTTTCTCTTTGCTAAGTGACCCTGGTTCCCTATGAAAAATGCAGCTGAGCCAGCCATGCTCAGCTCAGTATTTTCCCTCTGCTCATTGGACTTTCAAGGTAAGAAAGTTGTCATATATCTGTTTGAGTGGAGAGGGGGACAGGGAAGATGGGCAGGTGTCAGGGTATTCTTGATGGCCAAGCAGCTCAGGAATGATTTTTGTTGTTGTCCCTTCTCTTCTGATCAGGTACAAATTCTCTGTGAACGTGTGAAGTCTCTCCAAAGCTACCTACTCACACGGCCCTGTCCTTAGATGAGGTACACACTGTAGGGGTGGAAACAGCAAGGTGTACTAGACCAGGAGAAGGATAGGAGAGGGGATATTTTGGTTTGGCAGCTTCCTTTTATCAGTGGGTTTCTCTGAACTGATCTTGCTATCTTGCTTGAGTGGGTAGCTCTGTGTACAGTTTTTCTCTAGAGGATGTCTTAAAAGAGCACAGTTGCCTAAGGATTTTCAATAAGAGATCCTGTGGCTTTTAAAAGCTCTTACTGATGGCTTGTTCAGGAAAAAAGGCCTTATTTGGGTAGAGGTGTTGGGAAAGGCTTGTTTAGATGCCCTCTGTCTTTGCCTCAGCATGCTGGTGACCATGGTGTCAGTGCAGTTGAGGGTGGGTTAGGAGGAGCTCCACCCATGGGCAACTGCAGTGCCTTGGATTGAAGCCAAGGGACATGTCTGTGGTGGATGGTGGCTTTGAGGGCCTGATTTTTTTTTCATAGTTTTGAATAATCCTAAGAAAATACATGGGGAGACAACAATACTTTCCAGTAATAAGAATGTTTTGACCCTCGCCAGTGTAAAGTGCATCACTGGAATTGGTGTCTGAAGCAAATCCAGCACTTCCATATTCTTTCTCTCCCACAGCCCAACCCAAAGAACATGTTCTTCTCCCCGTTGCCAGGCTGCCTGTGTCATGTCATCCTGTGCTTCTGAGCTTCACTGATTTTGAATCAGGTGTCCAGGATCCCTCCAGAAAGACATACCATGCAAAATCTAGATCAGATGGTCAGAAAATAACAAGAGACGCTACAGACCATGTCAGTAGTCCCTGAGCTCATCTTGCTCCTTGCAAGCATGAAGATAGATTCTCCCTGTGAGAGCGTGGCCTGCTACTTGCTCTGTCATGGCCCTGACAGTGAATGTCACAGTGAGAGATGGTTCAGCAGGTGGACATCAGCTCCTTCGGGCATTGTCTTGAAGGTCCCGTTCCTCTGAGAATGGGGCAGCATGTTCTCCTATACCGTTCCCAGCTGGGCCATGTGCCCATCCACTTACATTTCCCAGGGCAAACTTCACCTACATAGCCCAGCTAGCTCAAGTGTCACTAGATGCCATCAGGAATTTGAAGGGAAAGGAACTGGGAAGCGGCAAATCTGGAATTGTACCTGGCACTAACAGGTTGGTGGAGGTGGCATGGCCAGACACATCACTTGGGTGTGTCATGCATGCTGGTGACCTGCTGGAGCATGTCCTTCCCATCTGGTCTCTGCACCTGGTTTTCCTTTCCATGGCAACTGTGACACACAGGTGTGGGAGGGGCTGGGCTTGTGCTGGTGTGGAGTCAGGTGTATCTGGATGGTTCCCAGGCCAAAGGAAGGTTGACAAACCTGGCTGGCCATGGGGCATCCTTCTGCTCAGCTCCACAGACTGCCCCAGTGACTGTGTGCCTGGGAAAGGCTGGGGTAGCAGCTCTGAGCCAGGTACTCCACATGGCACCTCCACTTCTGGAGGATCCAGGCGTGCCTGTGCTGCTGATAGCAGCTTTACCAAGGAAATTCTACAAGCTTCGATGTCTTTAGTGGTTAGGTGAGTGAGATTCAAAATTAAGAAAAGAAAAGAAGAAAAGAAGCCTATCTGAGAACACTGTTTTCAAGAGGATATTCTCATTCATTATCTGCATGTATACTTTCTTTTTTAATGGTGAGGGAGCACCAGAAAAGATTGCTCCAGCTGCAGTAATAAAGATCAGTAGATGGAAATGGCTGACTCTTGAACTGGATTATTTTGCTCATTCCTTCTGAATTACTTGTCTTCGCACACAAGTTGCCAACAAAAAGCTAACTTACAGCATGTAAGGAGTATCTTACCAATGAGCAAAACATCCTTAAATATCCGGAAACTCTGGTGAGAGACTGTTTGCAAGAAGAAACTAAACACAAGAAGATATTTATCTGTTATGGAGGGCTTTTTGGGCTGGATATCAGACTGGTACTGGAGCTGGCCTGCCAGAGACAGTCCGGCTCCTTGCCTCCCAAACTGAAAGCTGGTTATAATGTAAAAAAAATCTGCAGAGAACAAAGATCCCTTCTTCAGGGGTTCATTTGCCAAAATTTTTGTAATGAAACACAGCTCCATGCTGAGTACGTCATCCCCAGTTGCATTTCCCATGGCTGCTCAGAAGACATACTATCATCCAGCAGTTAGCATGATCAGCATCTCAGCATCTGGAAATGCAGACAGCAAACATGACAAACAAACCTGCCAGCCACCATTCTGAGCATTCAAGCTTTGAGTGATGCAATATGAGAGGTGGACTAAGGTCCAGAGCTTTATTTCTCAGCTTCAGAAGTAGAGACTCACATTTTGCTCCTGTGAACAGGAATGTGACTTGTGTGACGAGGTCTCTGTGTTAGGCAGCTTCATCCTTTCAGCTGTAAAATCAAAAGAAGCAGTGGTGGAATTCTGGCCAGTTTTTCTGAAAGGCAGAAAAGGAAATTGGGACAACGAAAGTTACTTAACTTCTTTGGCCTCCTTAAGCTGTTGACTGGTGGATGAACAGATGTAGCTACATAATATCAGCTGAATGCAATTAAATATACTGCTTGCCTTTGCAGATGTCCAGGAAGGTTCCTGTGTATACACAGCACAACATGTGAGAGGGACCAGACTGCACAGCATGTTGGGACAGTCACAGTGCCTGGCAGGTCATGCTCAGTGCTAGCCAGGAAGCCGAAGCACCTCAAACAATACTGGACTCTCTCAGGAAATTTGTGTTTGCACATAATTTACACTGTCTTTTAAATAGACCATCATTTAAACTGCCTCAGATATAATGTAGGAATTCAAAACACTAGCCCAGGGATGGTATCACTGTTGAAACAGCATCTGACTCCTCTTGACTGTGATTACACTTGGTTGCTTTGGCTAGATCTTATTTCCACTCCTATCAGCAGCAGGTGGTTTCTATCTTGACCATCCCAAGTGACCAAGAGAAGTGTCAATACATCCAAGATGGAGAAAAATCATGATGCCTGCTCTGCTGCCAGCACAGCGTGCTGTTGTAGCATAAAGGAATAGGCAACTCAGAAGCAGATGCTGATCAGTGAAATCTGCATCCCTTTCTCCCAACACACTTAGGAGCCAAAGCAAAATATAAGCTATGGTGACAGGATGTATGATGAGGAAGGCAGAGGATGTATCATGAAAATTAGTGGTATAATACTTTGATTAAAATAAAAATAATAAAATCATAGAATGATCGAATGGTTTGGGACCTTAGAGGTCATCTAGTTTCAATCTCCCTACTGTGGTCAGTGATACATGTCATTAGACCAGTGTGTTCAAAGCCCCATCCAGCCTGGCCTTGAGCACTTGCAAGGGTGGAGTGAACACAACTTCTTTGGAGAACCTGTTCAACATCCTCACAGTACAGAATTTCTTCGTAATTTCTAATCTAAACCTGCCCTCTTTCAGTTTCAAGCCTTTTCCCCTTGTGCTATCACTACATTATCAAAAGTCCCTTTCCAGCTCTTCTGTAGCCACCTTAAGGTATTGGAAGGTGCTATAAGATCTCCCTGAAGCCTTTTTTTCTCCAGACTGAAATACCCCCCACTCCCTCAGCCTGTCTTCATGGGAGAGGTGCTCCAGCCCCCTGACCATCTTCATGGCCCTTCTCTGGGCTCACTTGAACAGGTCCAAGTTTTTCTCATGTTGGAGGCCCCAGAGCTGGACAGAGCTCTCTTCGTGGGGTCTCATGAGAGCAGAGTCGAAGGAGAGGATCACAGTCATGTAATGCTTCCCTGCTTGCTGTGACACCATTGGGCAATCACAGCCACACGTGGTCTCAAACTGGGGCTTAAAAGCTGATGTGAAGAGTGGCATTTTCTTCTGCTGCCTCTCTATGACTCTAGCGTAGCTTTGAACTGAAAAATTAACTTTGTCTAGAAGTACCAGGGATTCCCTGAATCACAGAAAAATGGGCATTGAAGGTAGATCTTTTGCTGCTGCTTAAGGGTCCCAGTCACTTAAAGACTTCATTTCCTTTTCTTATGTCTCCTTCAAGCTCACAAGTTTACTGTTGCTTTAACTTTCTATGCACACAGCTATTCTTAGATTTTGCTTCCTAGAAATTTGAGGAAACATATCAAAGTACTTTTTAAGGGGAATGTGGTCCCTTGAGGGACCTAGAGGCATAGCTAGCAATTTAACTGCCAAGAGTTTTATTTTTTTAGAATAGATATGATGGTGCTTTTTTAACTGCATTTTTTACTATGATACTTCCACAGTGAAGAAGCCAAATCTTCAGCTCCGTGGGCAGAAACATGCAAAAGGAATAAATAGAGAAAAGGCAGTAAATGGGAATGTGGCATGTTATACAAGTGTTGTTGAAACTTCATGAGAAAATCCCTAACAAGGATGATCTAGAATCCTTTTGTAACTAAATCATAATTTAAAAATTTTATTACTTTATCTGCACCTCAGACTTTGACTCATGTTCCCCACTATTTTGTCGGTAATGTGAATAAGGCAGCAGGATGTCCTCACACATCCAAGGACATTTCATGGCCCACATACAGAAACTCAGTATCTGTTTCTTGTTCCTTCTCCCCTGCGCTCAGAGGAGATCCCTTGTTAGCTGTGCGATCAATAAAAAACATTTCTTCAGCCACAGGTAAATCTAGTTTATTAAAACGCAGTTCTGACAGTTAATTCAATTGCCAACAAAGTGGTAGCATGATCAATACAAAAAAAAGTGACCTCATAAGTGAGATACATATAGCCACTAAATGCAAAATTATCTGATATTCGGGTGCACTGGACAGATACAGACAGAAGCATGTGGATGAGATTAGACTGTGGCTAACTTTTTGCATTTTCTTGCAGTATTTGAAGTGGGTGGTATCTCATGAGAGGCTTCAAGATTGTCACTTGTTGCTGTTCAGGTTTCCTCCTGATGGGTGAAAACCACAGAAAAAGAGTTTGCCCCTTCCTTCCAATTATGTGCCTGCTATATCTGCATGGTTATCATCTCAATCAAATTCCCATTGCAAACCACTGCTAATATTCCCTTTTTCATCAACAGCATGGGATCAAGGAGTTCACGTGGCATCATTAGGTCAGCTCTCAGGTATGCTGCTGCATTATTGAAATAAGGATTTGGAGCATGAACTTTAGTGAAGACTTCTGATAAAACTCTGTGCTTACAGCAAAGGCAGCATCAAGTGACTGGAGCAGATTGAACATAACCCTCAGATAGCCAAGAAAAAAATGTGCCCTTTCCAGTGATTTGTCAAGTACTTTTCCACCTGACCAGCAATGATTTGTTTTCTGCATCTTTCAGACAGAGCTAAAAATAGCTTGTTGCTGTTATTTTTGTTTGGGAGCAATAGCATTCAGTTTATGGAGGACTTTCTCCATAAAAAGTTCAGAGCATTGAAACGTATCTTCACAGAGAGAAACCTTCCATTGGTTGAATTTCACAGTGAGGGAAGGCTTTCAGCATTTTTGTTAGTTTTCATATAAGTCCAGCTGCTTTCTTGGAAAATATGACTAAACTTCTTGTCTGTTTTTAGTAAAAGATGAGGTAATTAAACCCAAAATCTAAATATGGTCTAACTGAGTTTGGAGCCTGTTTTCACTTAGGTCTAATATTTAGAAAACATATTTTAGAAAATATTCAGAGACTTACAAATACAGACAGCCATTTGATGAAATTTTCCAAAGTACACACAGGAGTAGATTCCCTTTGCTTTCTAAAAAAAGCTCTCCTCGACCTTCTCTGTTGCCCATCTTTCTTTCTTTACCTGGGTTAGTGCCTCCCTGTTAGATTCTTCCATGTTTGATGTAGGAAATTCAAACCAATAGGAAGTTAATCCTATGAACAAAGGGATCAGTTTCCTCCTCAGAGGAGACTGAAGACAAGTGATTGGGAGTGCCTTTTGCAGCTGTTTGGTGTCAGACTGATTTACCTGTGCAGTGGAAACCACTCCCTAGCAACCTTTTTGGAGGAAAATAATTTTTAAAGTTTGTCTTTGGATCCCTGCATGGGAATGGAACTGCTTAGCCTCAGCTTTGTGAAAAGCACTGGTGACACTGGGCATAAAAACAAAGTGTTGCAATGACCTTGAAGGAATTGACTCCACATGAAGAGCTGCAGGATGCAGCCCAGTGCTCTGGGTGCCCGCATCCTGCCCTCACTGCCAGCAGTCATCTTACTCACAACACTCCAGGACTATGCCACTTGCTTGAAATCATTCTCTCGCTTGACAACCCACGAAATGTTAAGCAGAATACCTTGGTGGCTGGCTTAGAGTGGAAAATTTAGACATGTTAGTGACTTCTGAGCAGCCTGAGCCAGTGCTGGGTCCTGTTTGCCTCTCTTCCTGCTTTTTAAGTCAGCCTCAGTAGAAAGCATAAGTGGTGATTTATATTTCTTTAATGTGCAACCCCTTTGACAGTGTTTGCAATGGGAACTGGCAGGGTACTGTGAATATGTAGGGAATCAGTGTCTGAACCCCTGCACATGCAGGGAAATGGAGTGCTGAGAGGTTCAGTGGTCAGGTGAGCAGTTTCCCTTTCAAGTTATTTACTATTGTGAAATGAAATAACAGGACTCCAGTAGCAAGGTGAATTCATTTCAATGCCTTGTCCTGGCAAGGGTGAACCACAGAGGTGTTGCTACCCTGCTAAAGAGAAGACAACCAGGGATCATACCCAGCCACCTGTCCTCAGATCATCCAGACTCAGTTTTGGTCACCCACAAAGAGTTCTGTCCCAGATACTTCTGCTCCAGAGATGCCTGACACTGAGCAGCAGAGCTGCAAACTGCCCGCAACACAGCACACAGTCTCTGTCATTGAACAGCATGAGCCCAGTCTAGAGATCCCATCAGGACCGTATATATATATTGTTTTGCAATTCTGCACCAGCTATCTGCAGCACAAACTTCTGATTTTTGCTTTGAAATTTTCAGCAGCAAAGTAATAGAGGAAGGGATCAAGGCAGCTGTTCATGGCAGCGAGGCAGAGAGTGACCACCAGTGCCTTGTGCAGGTTGGCCTGGCTGCAGCTGCTGTACATCAGGTGCACAGTCCGCAGGATGTGATAGGGCAGGAAACAGATGAGGGAGAGGACGAGAGTGATGACAATGGTTAACAGCGCCTTCCTGTGACAGACTGCCCTCCCGCTCTGCGGAGCCCTGGACTTGAGCAGCGCTCTGATGGCAAAGACATAGCAGAACACAATTGTGCAGAAGGGCAGAATGAAGCCCACGACGAGGACAAAGCTGTTCATCATGAGGAGCCTGTGCGTGCTGGAGGGGTGGAGGTCCAAGCATTTGACTGGGTTGCTGTAGCCAGCGATTCCCTTGTTTAACAGAGGGCTGGAAGCTGCCAGCACGAAGATCCATATGGCCGCGCAGGTAATCTTGGCATACTTCATGTTGGTCACTTTTCCGTGTTTGAACGGGTGGACGATGGCTACGAAACGAACCACGCTGAGCACTGTGAGGAAATAAATGCTGCAGTACATATTCATGTACAAGGTGTAAGTCATGATCCTGCAGAGGATGTCACCAAATATCCAACGTGATCCCATGAGGAAATACGAGGCCCGAAAGGGCAAAGTGCTGACAAACATGAGGTCTGAAATAGCCAAGTTCTGCATGTAAATGTTTACTGAGGTTCTTGGCGAAGTCTGGAAGAAAACATAAATGGAGAGGCTGTTTCCAACAGCACCCGGGAAGAAGATAAAGAGATACGTGATGGGATAAATTACTTGTTTGAAGCCGTCAATTGTACAGTTGGAGGAGCTGTTAGTGAAGCTGCCATCTAGTGCCACCTTGGAAATATTCATAGTCTGAGCCAGCGTCTCCATTATTCTGCCAAAGGGAAAAGAAGTGGTGTGAGTGCTGGGTTACAAGCTGGGCAGGGAGTTTGCCTACTTGGGACTGTTTCACTGAGGGCAGAAATTGCAAGATGCAGATGACAGTGGGAAGTAAGGGTTCATTAACAAGTAATTACTTGTGATGTCCCAATAAATACACATCTCAAGACACAAAGCCCCAAGTAAGCTCTAATGAGTTTCAGTGCTACAGCAGCTGGTTGTGTTCTCAGCCTGTAAGTGCTGCCTTTTAGAGGTGCTCTGTGTGTGTTTTAATGACAAGTCTCTGATCTTTGCTGTGCAAAACAAGCCAACTTGCTGTCAGCCATTTTGTGGCAGGGAAGTTTTGAGTCCACAGTCACCTACCATGGAAACATCAAAACCTGATCAGAAAAGAAATCACTGCCCACTTCTAGGCCTGCACTTCAAATTGGGATGGAAAGCCAAAAGAACGGAATCTGCCTTTTGGAACCAGGGAAATTTTTCTGGTATGTTTTTAGCAGTATTTCCTGAGCAATACCAGACGTATTTTGATACACGTAAAAATTAAGGACATTTTGACCTTAAAGACTGTGCAAACACTGTGCTAATTATGCACGGTTCATTTTTTAACTCCCTCCTCCTTGCCCTGTATTCCTACTTTCTTGTTAGCTCCTGGTGGCTTTCTATGTCTCTTTTTGTGGGGCCTTTGCTCCACGTACCACTCTCTTTACCTCTTTTGTGCTTAGCTGTTCTGCACCAGTCAGTCATCCGCACACACTGCAGCTTCCAGGGCAGCCCACACTTGCAGCCCTAATGAAAATGGCCTCTGAGAAAATGGGCTGTGCTCAGAGAGATGCATTTCTCCTCCTGTGAAGCTATAATTCAATCAAATCAAAACCACTCACCACTGAAACACTCTAAATAATAAATTTTTTTCCCATTAGTGTCTATTTATTTTCTGAACTCTTGATTTCTTATCTCAGCTGTCCTGCAGCTAGTAGTATTTTCAAAGGAAGGTGTCAGTATTGTTTCTTGTTTGACAGTGGGAGCAATTCCCTCTTTGTATCTGCCAATATATTCTAAAGATGGGGCATGGAAATTTTTAGCCTGAAAACCACAACCACATGGTATTTTCAGATGCATGGAAAAGAAGCTTTTAATTTGGCCCAGTGTGAGTGATAATGTGTCCATGGTACACAACAGCAACCTATCTCTTATTCTGAACCTCACTGGCTTCCCAATTTGAAACATATTTATTTGTATAGGTGGAGCCTCCTTGGGGGTAAATTTGGCTTTACGTTTGGGTGCTTCTAACACCCCGCTACCCAGTGTGCTGTAAATGGGAGCTAATTGGCAAACTGAAGCCATGGCGTGGGAGCCTGAGCTATGTTCAGAGCAGGCCATGGTATTTCCAGGGCTGCGTCTCAGAGTCTGTCCAAGTCCCTTAAATATAGCAACCAGATGTGCCCCAGCAGGCATCTTTCTATCCAGCCCCACTGGGATGGGAAGCGTGGGAAGCACAACCCCAGGCTGGGCTCCCAAGGAGCACTTCATGGATATTAGGTCTCAGGAAAGCCCTGGACTGACTAAACATGTGTTCCTAAAGGTAATCTCCTTCTCGTTTGGGATCCTCTTTCTTCATGAAGGAGATGGAAAAGATATTCTTCTTAAAGACAAATCTTCAGCAATCAAAGGGATTTTAATTGTTTTCGTTTTCTTTATGGAACAACTGTCTGATATACACATTTTCTGTATGAGATCAAAGATCAGCTTTTCTCTGGAATTAATGTGATTCCCCCATTTTTCAGGGAAACATTACAGCCTGAGGTACGGCAAAGGAAAGAGCCTTTCTAACTCTGTTTTCCTGTGGTCCAAGAATCCTTGCCTTTAGAAACCCCAAAACACAAGAAAATATTAGTGAAGAGATCTGCCACCTTTTGAAGCATTCTTGTTTTGTGTGCCAGCTGTGAGGTAGAGGAGTCAAATGAGGTTGAAGAACTTGGACTGTAGACAAATTCCAAGTCCTGCTCAGCACTATGAGTGATGGCTTGTGTGCAATGCTATCTGATGAAGGATGGGACTGAGGCAATGAAGATTCAGTTGATGAAAAGCCCTTGGGTCCCTGCACCCTGCTGAAAGGACTACAAGCACAGGGGCTGAGGCACTTTGCTCAGGCTCCTCACACGAGGGTATCTAGCCAACAACTACCATTTAAGCAATTTTGTCCTCTTAACAGCACAAATGCTCCTCAATTCTCTTTCCAGCTAGACCAAGAGTAGAACAGTGCACGTGCAATTGAGAAAATTCAGTATCCTTGACCCTAGCAAGAAAATCCCTTCTCAGGCTCCTCTCCAAGTTATTCCAACACAAGTTTCAAGCTGTTATGGGATGTCCAAGAGAAAGAAGCTGTAGACCAGTCAGCTGAAAGCTCTTAAAGCACCATGGTGCCTGCACTCAGTACAGGGCCAACAATGACCCATACAATTTTCCTGAGTAGATGCTCCTGTTAGCTGTGTCTTGACACACAAAACAGTGTGGAAAGGAAGGTGAAGTAAAAGATATATTTCATGTGGGACTGCCTCAACCAACCACAGAGGATAAGGGGAGAATTTTAGCCTTCCTTGAATCCAAGAACTGTTATTAGCTAGCTAAGGTTAGGAGATAGCTCCTAGATATACAGAACTAATGATCTACCTACGGACAGGCCATAAACTTCATTTTCAGCAAAAGTATCCAGATGGTCTCCTGGGTCAGGAATGACCAGGATGGGTGAAGGCTGAGAGACTGGACCTATAGGAATTTTCTGTGTCTCCCAAAAGAAGGGAGAAAGAAGGGAGATTTGCAGTAAGATCTGACAGCCCTCCAAAAAAAAAAAAAAAAAAAAAAAAAAAGGGACAAACTGAAATGGGATTCTCTCTTCAGTGGTACTGCAAGACTCCTCTGATAGAAATATTCTAACATAATATTTTTTTCTATATACAAGTTTGACTGATGGAAGCTATCAAATGGAAGCAGCTGACACATGTCCTGAGGCTCTGACAATCTCCCTGGCAAGAGAAAGAGAAAATCAGCTGAGAAAGAAAAAGGGAGCCTTTTCTGAAATAATTGCTGCATGAGTAGATTAGATGTAGAGTTTGGGTGGGTTTTTTATCTTTTCTTCTGTGAAATCTTTAAAAAAATATTTACAGCTTGATTAGCATGGATTTTATTAAGAAATATTTATATTTCATTACAAATTAAATCTATATTATAAATTATACATATTTATTATGAATGTATATTCTTCCTTTTATCTTAACCTGGGTTGAGTGCAATTTTAGGTAAGATGATAGCAGAAAGACATTCCTTGCCTAAGGTGAATTTTACATCCTTAACAAACGGATGGGTGTGCAAGACCGGTAGGGGGTTGATAGAGCAAAAGTAGGAGGAGCTTTGTTTATTTGAAAGAGGTACTAAACTAATGAAAGTGCCCCAAACCTCTCATATTTTAAGCTCAGTTTCCAAGTGCCTGCAAATCCAATAGACTGGCACATGCTATCTTGAATGTCTGATCAAATCCAAATCTTACATGTAATTCTGCACTGATCTCAAACCTGAAAAAGAGACAGCACCCATCAGGCTTGGCGTGAGACCAAAACCCTGGTGCAAAGGAAACCTCGGAGACTTGCAGGAGGAAGGATAATCAATAGGAGCCTGTGTTGCCATGCTACCAGCTTTATGGTAATGATACTGTAGGATGCTCAGGTGGAGGAGTGGCACTGTGCAGGAGGGACTACATAACTCACAACACTGTAAAAATATTGCGGCTAAAGAGAAGCACAACAGTGCTCTTGTAGGCAGACTCTAATAATAAAAATATCCTACTAGGAATGTACTACCAAGCTCCTTACCAGGTCATGACAGTTGCCAGAGCACATTAACTAAGGGTAGGAAGATGAAAGCAGGTAGCAATGGGAGGAGGTTTGGGGCGTCTTTATAATGATGCAAATGCAGCAGGATGAGATGTTATGTCCATAAGGAACAACTTCCTGATTCCTAGAATAATTAGTCCTGTAAAAAAATCAGCAACACAAGATGCCATTCTACCTTGGCATTGTACCTCCAGAAGATGCCATCTGATCTTTAATGCCGCACAGGTTTTGGTGGAGGTAGCTCTGTACTGTTAATCACAGTAGAGCTGGGCTCAGCAGCATTGTGGGACGGGGAAGCAGTCCCAGAAGGAAGAAGCCTACATAAATTTGGGGGCTGTTTTTGAAAACAAACAGAAAATTCAACAAGCCTGCATTCCAAAATAAATAGGCATTTTAAGAAATATTGAGCCCAATGTCTATCAGTAAAATAGTTACCAAGACCACTCTAAGGAAAAGATCTCCATTTGGAAAGCAGAAGGCTTGTCAAAATGGGGAGAACAGCAAAGTCTGTATCGTGACAGATCAAATGTGGAGAGGAAACCAGGAGCATTAAAGAAAAAAAAATAGTGAAGAGCTTCTGATAAAGGATGTTCTGGGTTAACAGTAAGTTTTGTAAATCTACTGAAAGATGAAAAACCACTTGGGAACTGGCAGGAGAGTTTGGTGGCAAAGATCTCCTAGGAACAAGGTAATAGCAGGAAAACTCGGGGAATTCACTCTTCCCAACCAAAGATGCTGGGATATTTTCAGGACTTATAGAGTAAAAAGGACAGAGGAGCCAGCTCCACTCAACAGATGTGGGCAGGAAGTGTTAAACCAACTAGATAAGTGGGAATCCAAAAAGTAATTGAGACCAGATGGCACTCATATCAGTATCCCAAAGGACCTCAACCGTGAGACTGCTGGCCAAGGCACGTAACCCACCATTGCAATCAGGCCCTGTGCCAGCGGACTGATGTGTCATCAGTGCAGCTCTCATTTACCAGAAAGGCTTGATAAGGCTACTCAAGGCTGTGAGCTCATCATCAGTCCTGGGAGCTACTGACCACCAGGACCAATCTCCTCTGGGACATTTTGGGGGCATTTGTAATGAAGAACGAAGGCACTGAGCTCATTGAAATGCCAATCTGCTGAGAAAAAGTCATTATGTCTTCTGAAAAGGGAGATCCTGTTTGGCTTATCCCCTGAAGGTCTGCAATGACAATGGATGACGGGGACCCAGTGGTCGTCTTATACATACATATATGGATGTACATATATGGCTGAAGGAGATTTTCCCCTCTCCTTCACTCTTGTGAAACCCCACCTGAGCACTGCACTCAGCTCTGAAACCCTGACATAAGAACATCATGGACGTGCTGGAGATAGCCCAGAGCAGGACCATGAAGACAGACTGAGAGAGCTGGGGCCATTCATCCTGGAGAAGAGAAGAACCCAGAGAGACCTTAAAGCACATTCCAATACCTAAAGGAGCCCTACAAGATTGCTTGACAGGGACTTTTTACAAGGGCATGTTGTGATAGGACAAGGGGGAATGGAATCCCTGGCAGTGTTCAAGGCCAGGTTAGATGGGGTTTTAAGCAACCAGGTCTAGTGGAAGGTGTCCCTGCCCATGGCAGGGGGCTTCAAATGAGATGATCTCTAAGATCTCTTCCCACCCAAACCATTCTATGATTCTATGATGTGTGTGCATTTATCGAGTTGCATTTGTCAAAGCCTTCAACATAGCTCTGCAACAAAGGTTTCTTAAGTACCTAAGTTGCCAGAGAGCTGGAAGGCATGCTCTTTTGTGGGCTGAAAGCAGGCTGAAGTGTAGGAAGCAAAGTGGGGGCTCAATAAATAAGCAATAGAGTCCTTTAGCGTTTGGCACTCTGACTAGATTTATCCGGTGTCTCTATCAACAGTCTGGAGATGACAGTTCTCCATGTTGGCAGATGCCATGCTGGAAGGGTGGCAGATGAGAATTAGTACATTTTAATGTACTAATGATGCATGCTGGGGAAAAATAATCCAATTTCTGCCTAATTACATGGACTTTAAACTGGCTGTTGCATTTGGGAAAGGGCACTTGGCACTGGCGTCATTGGCCATTTGCTGAAGTCAGTTCTGCATTGGCTACAACAGCAGAAGAACCAAAATTGTCAGCAAAATGAGGGGCACCATCAAGTAGGGTATCAAATCTTGTATAAAATCTTGATGCATTCCCATAGTGGACAGTTCTTGTCTCCACACTAAAACCAGAGATTTCAGACCTCTGATGGGACAGAGAATGTGCAGAAAAAGGCAAGTAAAGTAGTCAGCAGCCCTGGGCTACCCCTGTTCTTACATAGGGCAGTCAATCAAGTGATATGGCACCCCAGCAGAGAATGGGATGGTTTTCTGTGCCATGTCTGGACAGAAGAACACAGTCCTTTCTGAAGATGTGTGGTGGAGGTGTGCTGCTGCTGAAGGGCTAAATATGAAACCTCCACTGTCTCTAAAGGTCTAAATAAACTCTCCATTTCCAAACTGTTGATCTGAGGTCTGCTGCTCTAAAATGCTGCACTCACTATAACATGAGGAATGACAAAACAACTTTTTTTTAATAAGATGTTCTCCATATGCAAAGTTAAACAGGGAAATCAGGCTGTTCCATCAAAATATACTACTTTGCTATGTAAAGTGAGAAGCAGTTAGAACCTCTTGTATGATCTTTGCATCTATCACAGTCACCTTTTGTCTAAAGAGAACCCCAGACACCTGAGTCTGTTTTTTATTTCCCAAATAGGAAGGCAATTATAATATTTCTGCTATATAGGAGATCATTTGCATTTGCCGCTGCACTTCCAAGAAAAACAGAAGTTCTCATGTTTTTTTCAAGTTCCCACTGGCTTTCTTGCTAATATTCACTTTGTGTTTCAGGAGCAGCATTACCCAGAATAAATGAAAAAAATTGCAATATTTAGAATCAACACTAAATTGATCAAAACATGGCATATTATTCACCTTTCTAAATGCACAATAATGGAGAAAACCCCAAGAGTCTGACATTTAATACCTTTTATTTTTAAAGTTCGCCATAAGCTGAATACAAGTTTTTCATCTAGTTAAAAAACAAGGCTCTCTTAAGCAGATCCACAACTTCATTGTTATCTTCCATCTGGCAAACAATACTAGTTACATAAATCTACCCTTTTTTCTGCCAAAAATATTTCTCAACACCAGCTTTGTCATAGAGAAGTTTGGTCAACTATCACTGTCTCTGGCAAGTAATACCCTAACTGCAAATAATGAGAAAGAAAAGTACATTGTATTTAAATCATTGCAACCATTTTATCTACAGCAGAGAAAGTAAACCAATCTTGTCTTACCTCAGCTCATGGGCCTTCTGGTGTGTTCAGTATTTCCTTCTTCTTCTTGCTGTTGCTCACTGACTTCAGAATTTTTAATGGAAAGGAAACCCACAAAACTTGATGCAAAACCTGAGTGCTACTAATGCAGAAGCCAAAGAAAAACCATGAACAGGGTAAAGGGAAGTAAATCCTGATTCAAATTTCGCACATATACTTAAAAGAGAAATGTTCTCAGCTCAAGGAGTGGTGCTAGCAATAACAGGGCAGTCTTTCATTATTTTCACCCAATGAAAGAGGTTTCACAGCTACATGGCATGTTGAGAAGCGTTCTGAATTTCTGTGTTTGAGCCTTTGTTTCTATATATGTGCTTTCATTAGTCAGACTTGCCCAAAATATTAGTGGGATGCCCAAATAATATTCCCACGAATCACGACAGATGTTCTTGGAATCAGGGAGAGGATATTTGGTATTTTACTTCCCAGAAAACACATTAATAACAGAATTGTTAACAGGCTTCTGGGATTTGGGGCATAATCTCATTCAACTCATAATTCAAGGCTGAGTCGACAAGCTGAGAGACTAATTTTCTTTGAATTTTTATAAGAACAGATAGAGCTCTGTTAGGCCATGAGCAAATGGCTGCAGTGAATGCCTTACCCCCTCTTAAGCTTCACCACTTCTTAGTGGAGCAACGCTGACAGCACAGATGGGTTCTCTGAGCCCACTGCTGTTGTAAAATAGGTTTCTATACACACTGTAGATGTAAAAGCTTGGTTATTTCTTTTCTTGTATGTGCTGTCAGCATGTGCAGGTGGACCAAAGACATCCAAGTGCTTTCTGGTTGCTGTGCTGTATTTCTTACCGGCAGCAGGTCAGGAGTCCACACACGGCTGCCTAGCGCAGCAGATGAAGAGTCTCCAAAACAACCCAACCTTCTTGCCACCCACACTTGTAGTTATCTATACCCCAAAGCGCTTTGGATAAAGATTGTAATCTCTCCTCTATTTACCACTTGTACATGTCACCTTGAGAATGGCCAAAATAGTCCTTTGGGTGTGCTTCTCATGTGGGGTGATGGTGGCAATGTGCAGTGGTTGCAAAGACTTGTGTCACCTGAGCTCACAAATCCCTAGACCTGCAAACAGCTCTGTTGGTACTCTTCTTTAGCATGGAGCTGAAAAACGACATAGAAAACCGGCTCAGCTAAGAACTAGTCTAACTCTTTTGGTCTCCAAAGTGGGCACAAAAAGTGGTTTTTTACACTTGCCTGCATTTGAGTTGACAGAGCAAAGTCAACTTAAAAAGCTTCCCAACAGAGATCCACATCAAGGGAATTTTCAAGGTGCAGCACGACAATGAATTAAGACCCTCTTGAAACAACTGTTTGCCAACTCTTGTGGCACCTAAGCCCATGGATAAGCATCCTCTTCCAGCTCTGGTTGTGCTGGCTGCTTTGGTTGCTGTCCCAGCTGTTTCCCTGTCTGCCAAGGTCCGCCTGCAGAGTGGCTCCTGGGTGCTCCCTAACCCCACAGAGTCGTTGGGACAGGTTCTGTAGACACCTGAAACTGGAGGTGTCTTCTCACCCAGGTCACATGGATTAAAGAGGGATGGAAATGATCCTGTGGGCATCTTTGTGAATGGAGTTCTTTGGGAAAGAGACAAGACATGCCTCAGGAGCTGAGGCCACATCAGCCAGTGAGACCACTGCCAAAGGGCAGCTCTGGCCTCAGTCTTCACTTGGGTAATGCCCAAGTAACTCAGACTGCATCTTTTCTGCAACTGGCAGAGACTAATTTAGGCATTGCAGTAGCAGTATGATGACATCCCCATCACAAGGCATTTGGCGATAATTACTTCGGGACTGATAAAGGAGGCTGTTCTCAGACACAGAATCAGAGACTGAAACACGCAGAAAAGTTAAGACATTGATCACATTTTATTTTCCTGAGATATTTTGAGAACATCTTTTTCACCATGTGATATGACTATCTTCATTGCCTGGGTAATTTCCCACATTCACCTTCTTAAACGCCCTGCTTTCTGGAGAGTACAGCTTCCTCCCTTTTATAAAGTAATTCTATGTTTTGCTTTAAGCCTGGCTTTGAATAAATGAGGTTGGCTGCCAACTCACCCTGCACCTGATGAGCTAGATCCGGAGTGACTGCTTGGAATTTTTTAGAAACATTCACTGTATGACTCAGCTTCCGACGGGAGTTTATTACATTTCTTACTAATAAAAACTTCAGTAATTCTGGAGAAGACATCTCAGAATATCATGAAGAATCAAAGACTTTCATCACAAGATACTGCGTGCATATCACATATTTAACAGTTAGGAGCCTAGACTATTTCTGAATTTTGAGTCCCTAAAATGCATAGATGTTTGAGGACACAGCCGAGTGCAAACCACCCCTCTGGGCTGCAGTCTCCATCCTGCCTCTGTTTCCTTTTGCGTTTCTGGGTCCACAACAGCCCAGTTTCAAGACAGAAATGCAGGACAGGGTTTCTCATCCTATTCCTTCCCCTTGGCAATAAAAACACATGCCCTCCAGCTCTGCACAGAGGTACTGCCCACAGGGGAGGGCCCCAAATGTATGAAGAAGCCAGATTTGGGGTCTGAAATAAGTACTCCAGGCTAAGTAGAAGCAAAAATTTGGATTCTCCTTCACCTTTTCAAAGTTTCCTTTAGGCTAGTTCAAGTGTCCTTGTAGGCTGAGCACTACCTGCTGGGGGTGCCAGTCAAGGAGCCTGTGCACCACACTCCCTATATAGGACACCTTGGACATCCCAAATACACATCATGCCATCATGTGCTCCATAGGCCAGGCTTCCCCCTCCAGCCACCCTAAAGTCAGGTGAGGGGCTGTCTCAGAATGGTCATCCCTACCCCCTTTTCTGGTGCATCCCTCCAGCACTGCAGTCTCACTGGGCAGTGGTCACCAAATTCACACCTCAGCAGAGGTGCTGAGAGCCCCTGAAACCCACCTGGGTCTGTGCTGGAGGCACAGAGCCCAGCAGAGTCCTGAAAGCTCATCAGCTCACAGAGCATGGACAGCCTTGTGCAGCAGCTCCAGTGTCTCAGCCTCCCACAGACACAAGGAGTGTGCATGGGAGACACAGCCATCCCCAGCATCAGGAGAGCCGGGTGAGATACCAGGTCTCCCAGGCAACCCAGGTGAAGGAGCCTGCATATTTTTCCAGTTGCTCAGTCAATGTTTTGCTGTCTGGAGGCACAAAACTCTAGTGGCAGAGTTTCACTTTTTTTCATGCCAAAAGATTCTTGGTAAAAATGGATCTGTCAAAAAACCAGAAGGGATTACCTCCATTGAAGATTTTAGCACTGCATGACTTCAACACGGCAGCTTAGCCTACTAACACATATCTATTTCCAGAGACCAAAATTACAAGCCTACATTCATTTTCTGTGCAATCCAGAAAAAAACCAGCATCCAATGTTTGTAGCTCATCTGCTGTCAGCCATAAGGCTGGATGGATAGGAAGACAAAAGTGACAGCTGCATGAAGAAAGGGGAAGAAGCAGGGGCAATTTTGAAAGGAATTTTGCAGAAGGGAAAAGCACAGACGGTTTTCAAGCTGTTTCTCTTGCAACATTAGTAATGACATCTTTTTAAATTGCCTATGGTCCATTCTTATTTGTTTGCAGCTCCTCATTAAAATACTGTTGAGAGTGGAGGAGCATTAATATATAGCTGGAATGGAAAAAAAACATCTAATGCTGTCTTTAGGTAAAGCAAACTGTTCTTTATTAGCTACGAAGCACTAAAACTGGCAATATTTTTGCCAGCTCCTTCAAAGGTGGCTGTGGGCCTTGGGAAAAATTGATTGTCTCCAAAAGCTGTGGAGCTGATGGCAGCTGGGAGCATTACTGCTCTTCCCAGAGAATAATCGATCCAATTCTTGATTCTGAAAAGACTGAACTGGAGCAGGACAAAACACAAAACACCTTCCAAGGCCTTCATCTAAAACCCATTGAAGTCACTGGAAAGAATAGTGTCTTTTAGGCTTCAAACCTATGTTAGACAGACTCAGGAACTGTGACTGTAAAAAAAAACAACTCTTCTTTTCTTTTTTCTCCAGCTAGCTAAAAGCATTTCAGATCTAACATGTGCAAGCTTGTCAGCATGTCAGGTGTATTCTGTCTTCTCCATGTAATGTACCTCTCAAAACTTTTCTGCAGCCATTTCTCTACCTTCAATCTCCATGGTGCTGAAGTTGCTTTCTGCTTGTTATTATTTCTGGTTTGCACGTGAGACATTGCAGGATTACACACTGTCAGAATAATGAAAGTATGGAATTTGAAGGATTTGGCAATGAATCTAGTTACCTCTATCTTAAGATTTGGGAGACCAAATGCACACAGTGCTGTGCATGCACACAGTGCTGTGTTTTGGTCTGTGTTTACCACATATTAAATATTCTGTGAATCCTGAGAATTCTGCTGAACTCTCCTTCCTCACAAATATAGAAACTCAAAGCAAAACAAGATCTCTTTTTTTTCTTTTTCTCACAATACCACTGACCCAAGAGCTGGATAAAATCCAACCACAACATTCTAAAATCAGAATGACTAGATGTAGATGCTGTGCTGCTTCTATCCAATGGCCAAACACCAGTGTGAGATACAACCTGCAAGTCCTTCCACATAACCCACTACAACCAAGTCCACTTTCATATCAATGTACTCATTAATGATGGTCACCAAAAACTTCAGAGACCACGATGTCCCTCTCTGCACAATGTGGGACATAAGTCCCCCAATCTTTTCATCTGAGGCTGATGGGTCCCACTGCCAGAGGGCCCTCTCCCTGGGGCATGTGGGAAATTCTTCCTCCAGGCATTGGCTGCTGCCAACACAAAACAAGTTTAAATTTCTGTCCTCAGTCTGGATTTTAATGATGTTCCTTTGGATAAAACTCAGATGGGATTAGACCTCAGTAGACACATTTCTATTTTACTGACTTTGGGAAATGGTTTATGGTGTGCTGTTTGATATTTTTTAAACTGTATTTTATAATGCCATATAAAGTTATCTATAGATGTGATTTTGAAAGAGATCATTTTTTTTTGCTTGGCATTTCAGGACAATATCCACATGTCGGTGATGAGCCATAAATACATTGAAAAAAAGTCCATTTATAAATGAAATTTCTAGCCATGAAAATTGCTGGGATTATATATATTTTTCATAATTAGTTTGCAATTAGTGACCCCCAGATAAAAAAGAGAATTTATTTAAGCTCATGTTTGTCACAGGCTACATGTTTTTGTGACATGATCTCTCACTCCTCATGGTAATGAGTCCACATGTTTTTTTATCCCTATTATCATCTTTTTTTCAGACAGGGAATCTCCAACTCTCCAGGCTGTAATCTCCTCTGTATCTTCTGGTTACTCCATTTTATCCTGAAAGGGACATAAATTTAACATCCCAGATATGCAATCTTTGACTCCCTCAAGCTTTGTTTATTGAAGCTTACCAGGGTAAGTTTAGCAAACTTCATGTTTTGGTGATTTAATGATCAAGGTAACAATAAGAGTCTGTGAAAAAGAAATGTAATTTGTGTTGGCTACAAGTGGACACTGCTTATGAATAATAAAACAACTTATTTAAAATTAGTTGGGAAAGTTATATCATTTCGAATACCAGCACCACTCTTTGTGGTTGGTTGTCATCAGGTGACCTTGTTCACCAGTTCAAGTAATGCTGGGGACTAGTCTGGGCAGCTCTGAGCTGCCTCACATAGGCTGGCTACAGAACCAGTGACAGGGTGACAGTCAGTCACCTTACTAGGGTTTTTCAATGCTGACTAAACTACCTCATGTTTTGCTTTCAGAGTCCTCAGTGCAATGTGGAGAAGCTGGGCAGAGGCTGACTGGTCTTTTGCTGGAAGAAAAAACTAAAGAGAAAGACATGATTTTATTCAGTTTTGTTTGGCAGAATATTTCTTCCACTTTGTTGCTGCTGCTACAAGACCAGCACTGTAATTCTCTGGAAATACAGAGCATGCCACCAGAGAAGAATTAGCTCAATGGTTTTAGTTTTACACAACTTTCTCAACACCCAGGGACTGATCATTTAGAAGAGAATAAACAAAATGAAGTCAGCTGTTTGTTCAGCATGTTCCAACACCCGTCCATCTGCTTCCTTTTGTACTCACAGTCCCTCAGCCACAACTTTTCTTATCATTCAAAAATATGACTCATTTTTCACATAAAAGACTGGGTGGAAAGTAGAGAAGTTTTTATTTGTAACAAAGCTTTCTCTTGCCCAGGATCTCCTGCATTAGCTCATATTCTATTTCTCATTGCAGAGAATGACACAATGGAAATGCACTCTTCCTAGCCCTAGTTAGCTGCAGCAGGGCTCACTGTCCATGCCACAATTAGCTCTACTTGGCTCTTCACAGGACCAGGTACATGAAGCTTTGGTCTAGCTAATTCTAGGACAAGGAGGAGCCACAAGGGGACTAAGTGTTAGTACAGTTTATGCACAGTGTTCTCCTCTCTACTCAGGCATCTTGTAAGCTCAGCTAACACACTTTCATGGCTGCAGAGCAGAAGCCACTCTGAAGTGCGAACATTGGCCAAAACATCTGCCCACACAGCTCCCTCAGGTTTTGAATCTGTGTTGCAACACCATAAAAGCCATATCCCCAGGCAGATGAAATGGTTCCATGGGAGACGTCTGTGTAGTCTTCCCTGCTGATGACATCTTCAGTAACCATTCCTTTTCCATGGTCTCTGCTGGCAACAAGGCTGATCCTGGATTCCCAGGTAAAGGCTGTGTTTGCCTAGCACATTTATCTCCACTCTTGCTTTCCACATGCTAGACTGGTTTTAACAACATCTTGCCTGGCTGAGAGACAAGTGGCAAAACACAGAGCAGGCTGCCAGTAGATTTCCAGTTCAGATGAAATCTCATGGCTTTTGTCACACAGATTTTGTGCTTTGTCCCAGTGAGACCCTCATGTGCATCAGACTACCACTGCTGCTGTAGAAATCTCTTATGAGCTCAACCAATTTCCCTAGGATCAGAACATCAGTGCTGGGCTAAGGAAAGCTCCTATCAGTGTAAATTATGTGTCTGACTGACAAACTGATGTTTTGCATTTCTCAGTGTTGACCTACGTAATTTTTCTTTCTTGCTACAATCA
Organism: Motacilla alba alba; assembly: GCF_015832195.1. NCBI lineage: Eukaryota > Metazoa > Chordata > Aves > Passeriformes > Motacillidae > Motacilla > Motacilla alba. Next base: position 62,605,674 of record NC_052016.1, read on the forward strand.
CAAGTACCCATCCACAGGACAAGAGTGGGACCGAGGCCCATCACATCTGGTTGAGATGCTCAGACTTTGCTAGGTTAATTTGTGATGCTAAGGTTATTGCAGAAAGTCAAAGGCTTATGTAAAGAGGAAACAAGATGAAGTTAATATGCTTTAAAATCAAGGGAGCAACTCACCTTTTGTATCTGATAATAACTTGAGAGAACTACATGATGCAAACTAAAAAACATCACTGAGGAAAGTTCCACAGAACAAGACCTTTAATATGTCTTTTGCACTTCATTTGCTCCATTCTACATTTTAATTTCCTAGGCATTGCCTAAGTGCATTCAGTAGGATAGTAAGTATAATTCCTATGAGCTAGCTAAATTACTTCTAGCAAATTTGTATCAGCACTTATATTGCATTTGCATCATTACATTATAATTTAAACCTTTCATTTCACCACTAATCAAAGACAATTTTTGCATATAGACCAAATCTTCTAATTTGCCTACAGTCTCATTTTTTACTTTCTTTTTTCACAATTAAGCATGGTCACTATAGCCTCTGTAGGTAATAGAGTATCTTCTACATATCAGCAACATTGCCTTTTGTCAAGCAAAATTCCTAGGTCTAATATCCTCTTTGCATCTCTGCAAAGCAGCATTATGTACAATATCCACCAGATATAACACTGGAAAATTCTGCTTCCCTTTGACAGGCAATACTGAAAACATCTGCTGGTGTAAGCAAATTGGCTGAGGAAACTGCATGCTCCCACTTTAGGAATGTTTTCTATTCATTTTTCATCTCTCTAGTGCATAGATCCATCACTTGTATTGCTGACACATATTAGAACAGGAATTGTAACACTAAAGTGCTGGAATTATCCAAAAGACGAAAGCACAATTTTGCTATGTCAAGAGTTTGCAAATGGATGATAGAGGCTCTTTGCTATTTGAAATGGCAAACTGTAGTAAACCTAACACAATTTTAAATATTCTAAAATGAAAACTTGCTTTGCTTCAGCACAAGAAATCTTAGCCACAGCTAAGATTCTCATCAATAAAGATACCATACAAATTACGTTTGGTTCTTTCTTGAGATACGATATACAACGTCTGCAGGCCATAGCCACAGAAACATAAATATTTTGCTTCCTTTTATGCAACTATTCAATTGAAGGAGAAAAGAAATCAAACTAGTGATGAAGAGCTGGTCTAAATGTATGAACTCACTCCTGGGTGATCATCAGGCCATGCTTGCGTTCACCAGCAACAGGAGAGACTGCAGCTAGAAAGCAGGGACTACCTTTGATAGAAAACAATAGTAACCTTCTTTAAACCATTCAGCTATAAAATACAAGCTATACAATAAGAATTAGCCTTGTGTCTCCACCATTTGTGTGTGCCTGGGAAAAAGCTCTTTCTGGTGTCAGTGATGAAAATAAAAGAGATGATATATCCAACATACTGCTGGCAGATGACTTAAAAAAAAAAACAACAAGCTTTATCATGAAGATCAGGTTTTGGAAGATCAAACCTATGGATGTACACACACATTCTTCACATCACTGCAGGAGCAAGTCAAATGTCAAGAAAGGCCACACAAAATCAGTCAAGATGCTCGCTTTGCCTGGCACCCTGATTGTAACAGGGGACAAATCAAGGATGCCTGTGGAGCAGTTCAATAAAAAACAAGTATGTAGTGATGCTTTCCTAGTCTTTCAGCTGTCTACAATTCTTGCTTAAAGATTTGCTGCAGGAGAAAAGTCTGGAGATTTAATAACCCTTGATGGGTTTTCCTTCAATGAACGTCAGCCTTTGGCAGCACAACATCTTGCACAGAAAACTTCCTTGGAATGAGTATACATCAAGGAAAAAAATGTTGCAGAATTAGATCACGTACATTAGACATAGATACATTAGAACTACCTGCATGAAATTCACATTCTTTCATCTTTATTGAACCTGCTGACTGTCACCTTTCTTTGAGACTCCTTGCTTCTTCCACTGAAAAAGGAAAGGAAAAAATTGCTCCTTCCTACATACAAAGAAAACATTGTCTGGTTCAGAATGAGGATGTACCTAGAGCAGCACCCAGTCTTCTGTGTGCATGGTGAAGAAGTACAGGAACAAGGCAAACTTATATACTACTTCCCCTTAGTATTCTGCCACCTTGCAATTATTTTTAGCATGGACAATGTTGTTTGTTTATTCTAAATAATTTTTGGCCCCTTGAGCCAGAACAGAAAGTCATGGTGCACGTGACAGAAAGCATGCATCTTTCTGGCATTTACATTGGTGAAAGATTTTCATTCAGTCAAGAATTTGATTTCCAAACTTGGTGTAAGTACAGTCAATTTGTAATCACCTCTTCCAGGCTGTAGACCTTTGACACAATTCCAGGTCATTTCTGGCAGGCTGGAGGGTCCCAGCCTACACATTCAATCCATGAATGGAAGCCAGGTTGCTCACCTTGCTCATTTTTATCTGTAAACCTTATTGGAGTTAATAACCACTGAGCAGGTGTCCTCAAAGTTGCACAGAATGTAAAGACCTCTGGATTTACCCAGTGGTGCAGTAACTTGGGGGTTTCGTCTTCTCCTGAACTCCTAGGTTTTCATATAATGAACTTTTGTGTTTGAGAGGCAGCTGTGAGTTTGGAGCACCCCATCTTAGAGATAAAGGTAAAACTGCCAAACACAGAGGCTTCTGATGCACATCATTTTGCATCCATCTCTGCTAAATTTCATGTGTCATTTAATTGCTCTGTTATTCATACTCACATGGTGCTTTTGCAGCTCTTCAAAGTCAGTCCTCATCTTTGCTGTTTTGCAGAATAGCAAAGTATTCTGCATATCATCTTCAAATTTTATCTCCTCACTTTTTTACCTTCCTTTCTAGACTGTTTCATTATGTGGAACAGCTCAGTCCCAGTAAATGCTTTTAGAACACACAGGTAGCAACCCCTTTTTGCCCTTAAAAATTATTTTGCTCTACAGTTTCTCCTCATTATTAATACAAGGACCTTCCCCTCTAGGCACCAGCTGCTCAATTGTTTGAAAGGTTTACGTTCAGATTCTTCAATATTGTTTAGACATTATTAGATATGTTGAATCCTAGACCTCCTTCATTCTCATAACTTTTCTTTCAGAGGAACCCAATATGCTTTTTGTGAGACAATTTACCGGTGTAAAATTTCTTCCTCACTAGAAAAAAGTTCTTCCTCACACTGTCTGGTTTATGCACTGATTCTCTATGGTTCTTTAAGAGCATTACTAGTCATTTGCCCAGTACACACGCCAGGTTTCCAAATTAGTGGCTTAATTTTTCACATTAACTCTCTTCCATTCATTTGGTAGTAAGACAGCTCTAAGTGCAGTGCTATACATTGCAGTGAGAAATGCAGCATTTCTGCCTGGAGCTGCTTGGGTGCACTTTGGATAAAAACCTTCAAGTAATGGGGACTCATTAATGGTAATACTCTCTGCATCTTCCAAGACACTTTTAGTTAAAATTGAGATGTTCATTGATACGTTCTCTGCAAGAAGGGCTATCCAGGTTCTTCTTCAGTGGATAGATCCAAAAAGCATGAATACTTTTTTTTTTTCTTCTATCCGTGGCTTTTTCTTCCCTGTGTGTTTCATACTCCAGTCATTGAGCTACTGAAACAAACCCCTGTCAGGCTTTCTGACATGGTTTTAGGGTTTATTAATTGATTTTAGTAAATAATTCCCTGGATAATTTGAATTTGGAAGGGGGATTTGGGAGGAAGTTGGCCTCCTTGCTACACTTTTGCCCTTAATTACAGCCAACAGATCTTCCCACTCACCCTGTTTGGGCACAACTTCAGCTGCTCAAAGGAAGACTTCTTGTCTGTAACAGCATTCTTTTCAATGGTGTCTATGTATGCTGCCCTCCTTCTGTGCTCCCTCAAATCTTTTTTGATTAACAGAAAGTTAATATTTGTTAATGTTACTACTAACAGAAAGTTAGTATTTGTTTTTTTCCTCCACTGTGGAACACTTACCTGGTACTAAAGTTGTGTGCAGAGATTCAGTGCCCTTGTAAACACTTAATAAATACATGTTCCTTTATATAGCTCCCCTTAGCAAAATTTAAAAGCTGTAAGGTGTTTGTTGCTTCGTTGAGTGTTCTTGCTTCTTTTGATCCTGAAAATGCTGTGAATTCATGTACATCAGGGTCACAACGACCAAATGGCTCTTCCACAGTTAGTGGTTAAATGCTAATATTGTTCCTTCATGAAGTCCCAGGTAATCTACTCCAGCTGAGGCAGAGTGACATTAAAAAAAATAACACACAACACATTTACTTACTGCCCATTGATCAATGCCCAGGCAGTCACTGTGCAGCCATCGGCCCCTACTATCTCCCCTGGAATTAATTTTAAATCTTTCCCTCTTCTTGGCCTTGCACAATGTGCCAGTACAGCCAAAGAGATCCTGATATTCAACTTCCTGCTGAACACAGGTCACAAGTACTAACACCTCTCCAGTATTTCCTAGAAGCTAGTTCAGATGCACTTTGAGGTTCACTTGGCAAGGAAGCTACTGCTATGAGCTCAGTTATTTCTATCGGTGATGATCAAACTGGCCACTGCTACAGCTTTTCCTCCCTTCCATGGGCATCTCTGCCTCCAGAAGGTTAACCTTATGCAAGCAGCTTAATTCTGATATATAAGACCTGGGGGAGGGAAGGGAGTGATGGCAGCTGGTTCATTCTGATTAGTAAGGGAAATACAGCAATATCAGAGCACCCCTGGGAAAAAATTCATCTACTTGTGGTTTCCAGTGTAAGGTAGAAATATGTCAGTATTAAGTTACTCCTGAAACAGTTATTTAAGGACTTAATAAAGAACCTAATTTCTCAAATTAAAGATCAGGGGATTAATTTTAGCCTGAAAAGAATATGTCGGATGCAGGAGAATCTGTTTTTATTGAAGCCAGTAGGGCAGCTAGTAGGCCACGCTTGGGTCATACTGGAAATGAAATGCCTTCCTAAGTGACATTAAAACTCCATGGCAAAAGAGGGGAAGGTTTTAAGACTGAAGATTTAACTGAAAGGCTTTAAGGGGGCTTCTTGAAGCACAGGAAGAGCTAAAAGGAATCAAGGGAAAAGGGTGGTTTTGGGTTTTTTTTCATTTTCACAGCACAAGATGACAGACTCAGTCATGTTTCATACTTGTCAGACCGTGACTAGAAGGCTCAGAAGATGGGCAGAGATGTCTCCATCTCTCCCAGTGGCATCACTAATCAATAGATAAAGACAGGCCTTAGAGCAAAGCACACAGATCAACACTGAGACCTGAAGTGACAGAGACAAGGAATTGTCTTGTGGGAATTCTGGTTTGTTCATATCAATGATGCCTGCTTATACTTGGAAAAGTATTAATAAAATGTGGACAGCAATAGAATGAGGTAGATTGTTGCTAACACACTGTGAAAGAATATTGATATTGCAAATGCTTGTTTCTCTCCCAGGAACTGGGCTGGCAAGGCTGGGTTTGAAGGAACTTAGAATACTATCATTCAAAATAGTGCTGGGAGAGAATGAGGCCTTTGGTGCCCAGACATTCATTAGGAGCACAAGTCAGGTCCTTTGAAGGTTGTCTTGGACTTGAGCATCCAGTTGCTGCATGGCTAAAATTCAGCCTCCCAGGAGGACAACACCCAAGGTATGCAATTTGCTAAGGGTTGTCACCATATTTTCTGAAAATCCTCTTTGCCCAGGATTCTTCTCCTGGGAAGCTGAGAAGCCTAAGAGAAAAAGGAAAACAATATTATCTCATTTGCTTCTCCTGTGTTTTGCTTCTTTGGAATGTGGTTGGAGATTGTTTATCCAACATGTGAATTGTTTTAACTTAAGGACCAATCACGGTCAGGCTGTGTCAGGACTCTGGAAGGAGTCACGAGTTTTCATTATCATTCTTTGTAGCCTTCTGCCTGTATCCTTTCTCTATTCTTTAGTATAGTTTAGTATAGCATTCTTTAATATCATTTCATATCATATCATATCATATCATATCATATCATATCATAAAATAACAAATTAGCCTTCTAAGAACATGGAGCCAGATTCCTTCCTTCCTTCCTTCCTTCCTTCCTTCCTTCCTTCCTTCCTTCCTTCCTTCCTTCCTTCCTTCCTTCCTTCCTTCCTTCCTTCCTTCCTTCGTCCAGGGCACCTCACAAATATGACAGAGGGTGACTTACTAAATCAAGAAACAAAGGAAAGAAGAGTTTTGTTAACAGATTTCATCCAGTTGTACAAAGGAAATCAAAGAAAGTCTGCAACAGATAGATAGGACTGGGTACAACAGGATAATAGAGTGAGAAAATAAATATCAGCTTCTGAGGCAGGGGAAGACTGTCAACAGGGTCACCAGTGTCCTGTGTCCACTGAAAGCTGTCCCTGGGATCTCCTCAGATAGAGGTGAGGAGGTTCTGGCTGCAATTACCAACAACTCTGTGTATCTAAGGTTTTTAGATGAACAGTAAACACTAGTAGCATTTGCAGTAGAAAAAAATGCTTACCTTAGACATTATTTCTGGAAAACCCCCCACTGGGAAATCTCATAAATGGATATTTCTAGGAAGACCATGAGTCTGTGGAACAGCTATTTTAAGAAATGCAGGCTAAAATGAGAAGAATGAAATGATACATGCCCAGAGATGTTCTCAGATGTCAGAAGTGTTCCCAGATAGTCTACAGTGACAAATGCTTAAAACAATCTGGTAATGGGAATGCCAGCCTGGGGTCTTCCAATTTTTGTGTATGTTTTGGAAGTTACCAGGGTCACTACGATGGGTCATTTGGAAAACACGGGATCATAAAGTCTGAAGCAGTCAGTTTTGCAATGTGTGTGTAGGCCATTCAGTTCAGTGTTAGAGGATGGTTCAGCACACTTAGTAGTTTAGCCAGAGTCATGGGAATTGCAATAGGTCTGGGAAGTGAGATGAAAAATAGGAATGACTATAACCTATCAGAGCAGACTCATCTTCCCTGCTAATTCAGAGATTCAGGACAAGAGTTGAGGCATGATCTGGATGGGAAACAGGAGATTTATGAGTAAATAAAGTATGATTTTATAAGAAAACAGACACATCTGAATTGAGGGAGAGGGTCCTTGGCTGCAAAAACCTAAAGTAGCTCCTAAAGCTGGGAAAAGACATTGAAAAATATGCTAACAATTGCCTACCATGCAAAGGCACCAACACTAATTGTAATGAACTGAGCATTCCTACTTTTAATATAATATCTTGTCCATGGAGCAGATTACAAGGAGATTTTACAAAACCACTGCCACTTGGCAGGCATACATACTGATTCAGCAGTTACAGGACTTGAAACATTTCCCATTAAAGGCAAAAGAGAGAAAAAAATCTACCTGGAGATGTCAAGAAGAAGAGAGACATTGCCAGAGGAGTTGCTTTTTTGGGAGACATTATTAAATTGTACCTCAAATCCATGATGATGAATGAATTAGCCAGTGAGCCCCTATTCCCCTTTCCCTCAGTGCAACAAACCCGCAGAGAACACTGGGGCTATGAAATTTTTGATTCCACTGCAGCATAGAAAACAGTATTAGAATACTGATAGACAATATTCCAGTTAATTTAAAGGGTGCCTGTTTTTACTTTGTTTCTGGTGGTGCACAAACACTTGTCTATTGGCATAGGATGCTGCTTGAAGTCCGGTTAAAGAATTATTTGCCTGAGCCAAGGTAATCCATGGAGCTGGGGTGTGCAAAGCCTTGCAGAAGTATGAGCAAAATATGCACAAAGGAAAATGATTAGTCTTACAACCCACCCATCTGTGGCTCTTCTGTCCGAAGACCAGGTATTCTATTAATGACCTTGACTCCAGAGCAAGTCTTGAATTGACTCTTTGATGTCTCATCTTTGTGACTGCACCTCTGACAGGTGATGCAGTGGTATTTCACTAAGCAGGGTATGTGCACAAAATTCACTTGATGCAGATGGCTTTCTTATATAAACTATTGTAAAACTCCCAAAAAAGCTGAAGGAACAGCCTGAGTTATTTTAGAGTCCATCTGACTGAGGAGCCGGATTACCTATTCTAAACCAAATCTTTCTCTACTGAAATTCACTTGGATATATTTTTGTTTTAAGACTGGTTGTTCTTGGCAACTTATTAGCAAAAGCAAAAAAAAGCTTTCAGAAAATGGCTTAAGAACCTTGACCTAAGCAGTCAGCAATCTAAAACTACAAATGTCTAGTGCATACATGGAGGAATAGGAAAGGATCTTTTTTACAGCAAAATTACTTACCTATGCAGTAAGAAAGGATCTTTGAAGTGAATCAGTATGCATTCATTTCTGATACACATTAAAATTATGGCTTCATCAGTGAGAAAATCATGACAGTGAATAAAAAGAAAGGTTATTAATTTTGAAATAAGTTTGGGTTGTTGTCTCATTATGATTGCATGCCAGAAGAAAGTAATGTTCGAGGCACTTTGTAGATCTTGCCTTTCCAGCCTACCTGCGGAAGGAACTTGTACTAAGCAACCATCTTCATAAAGGTATAGAAAATAAGTCTCGAAAATACCAAGGAACAGCTAAATTATATCTATTTAGGGAAATATCTGTAAGAGATTTCACTTAGAGCTCTTCCTTCCCACACTCCGGTATATCAGTAACTGCACTGCCTACCCAAAGTGTCCAGGAAGATGAAGATGGCAAAATACAGAATTGTTACTTAAGGTACAGCAACACTGATTCTCAAATGCAGTATTTTCTTTTCAATTGTATGTGTTCCTGGTTACTAGCTATGAGTAAATGATATGGCACCTAAAATAGTCCCTCTGGTACTGATCTATTGCAAGTAATGGTTGTACTGTGCCCAGCACATGAGCTCCCAAGCCAAGGCTTGAGGACAATGTCATAAAGTGCACCAAGTTCATTTTGTGCTTGATCTCTTTCCTTGCCAGGTGCTAATGAAGAGTGATGGGCTTTGCTGGGTTTATTGTGGCTGAGAAATGATATGCCAAGAATGATCTGAGAGGCGACAAATCCCTGACTGTCAGAAGGGACAGTGTCTTCAAGGATCCCGGGGGTGCTGCAGCCCCTGAACTGAATACCCCAGCAGAACTGGAGTGCTCCAAAAAAACTAGATAGTGGAAGTCACATTTTAAAGGGCCAAAATATGAGTGGTTGCCTCCTCAACACAGTGCTCCTTGCATTTCAGGTCTGCTGTTCAATAATATCTCCATGTAGACAGAGGAAAAGAAAATCTGAAAAACAAGCCTGAGCAAAGAACTGAAAGCAGAGTTTTTAATATATCTGCAGTTTTATGAACCACCAAAACAAGCACAGGCAGACACTGCATTAAGAAGTACTTTAACACCCTCTACAGGAACCAGAAATGAAAAAGAAAGTAATTTATACCTGTAGCTAATTCTGACAAAATTTAACAAAAAGGCTAAAATTATTTTAGATTACTCAACCAATCTTGGAGCTCTCACTTTCCTGACCAGGTTAATAAGTGTGTTATATCCTAGAAGCTATTACATGTCTGGTTTGTATCTCAGAAAAGATGTTGCCTTGAAGGATACAAACCTTCCTCACCTTGTCACTTTCTTCTTTCTTGGTTTCAGGAATGGATTGCTACCACCATGCACTCTCTGAAGAACTTTATAATGTTAATGTTTGAGAGTAAATTTAGTCCAAGTGGTCCACGCTATATCTAGAAGCCAAATGTGCCTCTTGGCCAGCATCTACTAACAACATTGTATATTGTTTCTGTGTAAAATTCTATGTCCTAACTTATTTAGGAAGTGCTGGGAAGGATTTACTTCATTCCTGTTAGCTCCTATTGTGCCTCAGCCTATGAAAACATCATTTCCACTAGGGTGGCTTTCTCTGTCACAGAACAAGGGAGAACAGGATCAGGTGGTCATGACATAACACAGACAAACACACAAACCACCAGCACACTGAGGCCTTCTTCTGGCAGGGGGCAAGGTCCTGAAGGACTTCTTCCAGAGAAGAAGCTTACAAGAGTCAGACAAAAGCAGCACAACTTGGGAGCACCCATGGACATGACAGACCACATGCCTAGGCCATGGGAGAGGGGGAACAACTATCCTCATGGATTTATACTTGGGTGTGATGAAGGAGTGGTGCGGGATTTGGGAGCTTTAATGCAGCAAGTCAGGATGCAAGGAACACACAGTCTAGCAATACACATTTCATTTCCACTTCCCCTGCCAGGCTTAACACATTGGTTTTCCTTCCTCACTCACAGACACTGCAGGGCTCTCATGGGCAGTCTTCTGAGATAGCCTTGCAGAAGCCACACAAGCCTGGGTCTGCAGCCTGATCCACTGAGTGCCCAAGGAGAGCCTGCCCAGGGCACTTAGCAGGAGACAGGCAGTGTTATAGATAAATAGCCAAATTAAGCCAAATCAAATAATTTGCGAGAGCCAAATTACGGGGCAACAAAAATATAATTTATTTTGTGAATCGGATCGTTAAATTTGCCAGCCACGAATCAAAGGAACAGAGCCAAGTACGGGTCTCGACTCTGGGTGAACGCAGCTCTGACCCTCTGGCGCATCACAACTGGTGAGTTCACTAAGTCCGTTCAAGTGAGTCCAGGTTTTATACTCTTTTTCTTGCCCGAAGCTACTTTTCCTTCGTCCTTTTCTTTGACGAGTATTTCGATGTTTTTCTGGTGCTGGAGAATCCTATCAGATGGGAAAACTGTGCTGAATCTGGAGTCTCTGGAATATTCATGTAGTCCCCTTATTCTCTGTCTGTTGGCTGTAGACTTCTGTCTCTCACTTCAACAGTGCAGCCTCGGAATACACATTACACATCCGAGAACACATACGTGTACAATGAAGGTTACGGGAATCCCCTTTTACATGCTAGTTACATTTTAGGGGAACTCTTTTTACATGCTACTTGGTTTACGGGAACTCAGTATTCACACAAGACAGTTTGCTGGCACCGCATCGTCTCCGGTTTATCTAGGATCCCTAAGGGCCGATGATGGCTCAGATGTTTCTGAGATCCGCTCGGAGCTTCTATAGGAGAAGACCCTCTTTACTTACTAATTGGAGTTTCTATTCAATGGACACCTGTGGAAGTTACAAGATGATGAGGAGACCGATGTCTCAATTCCTGCGTAGGATTTTTAGGATTCCAGGTGCCCTTTCTGTGTTAAACCCTGAATCATGATTTTAAGTCATATGTTTCATATATATTTCTTTAGTGTTATAATTTATTGAGCACAAATCTTAATATATCTATAACAGGCAGCATCAAGAGAACTCCTGATGGCCACAGCCCCACAGCTCTCCCTGTACCCCTAGTCCATAGCACAGTGAGGTTCCCCAAAAAAAGATGCACAATTCCCTGTGTGCCCAAGTGGAACCTGTGGGAGAAGTCAGACGCATGTACCCTCAACCCACATTCCAGGGGAAATCACCAAGGCAAAATCAGGGTGTCAGCTCTGTTGTTTGGGTTTTCTATCTCCATCGGTTTTTTAAATCAGGCCGTGTGCTGGAATGCTCTGTGCCCTGAAGGCCTGTCTATCTGTGCTGTCTCTGTCAAAATCTTGGGAGGGTGATACACACGTTCAAGCCAGGACAGGCTGTGGCTGCACACAGCAGCTACTCAAGCATAAAATCTCTTCAGGCACGTACCTGTTGTGAGGTAAATTTGAGTCCCTTGGCCGTGGGGCAGCACTGAGGCAGGAGATGCCATTGAGGGGTGGCACAAGGTCTGAGCAAGGCCAGATGTGCCAGCTGTGTCCTACTGGGCAAGTCTGTCCTTGACAGCAGAAGAGAGGAGCTCGGTTATTCTGGAGGGTGACAGCAATTGCACAGCAGTGCTGGAATGATGCAGGATTTGGTCTGGGGTACTGCTGACAGGGTGGTACCAGTGTGAATACAGGCAGAATGCCAGAACATGCAGCCACAGTGCCTACAAGCTTAAAAACCTCACACAAAATTGGATGATTTGTTAGCCACAAGCCTCTTGCCCCTTGTTGTACCTGACTTTATTAGCCTCTTCTAACAGATTTGATGTGATTCAAGACATGGGGTGGTAAAGCCTCTATTAGCCAGAGCTGTTCACAGTGAAGTTTCAGTTCATCTTTGAAAAGGTCAGACTTCTCACTTGCGTGTTTGGAAAAAGGAACAATTGTGTTATAGAAGAACTAAAAATACCTAAAAACTGACTTGGAATTACTTCTCAAAGAGGTGTCAATCTGCTTGCTAAGTGAATTTGTCTGAATAGGGAGAATTGGTGTGAATAGGGAGAGCAGAATTTCAGGCATGCTGGTTCTTGCAGTCTCTTAATGGATGCCTATTTGTCATATAATTTTGCCATTTGCTATTTGATTAAGGGGTTTTTAACTTTTCCAGTAATCTGCTGAATTATGTGTGATCTGTGGGTGTGAGCATTCTTTGATCTCCATTTATATCTACAGAGTTAGCAAAAGTCCCTGCCAGTTCCTGTTAAAGGAAGAAAGCAAGTTCTTACGTGTAGAGTGGTTCATATGACACTTTGCAATCATCTGGATTAAAAACAGTGCGGTTTTTTTTTTTACTGAAGTGGCTTTAGAATTAAAATTCCTCAGTTAAGCCTTTTTCAGTCTGAACACAAAACTTGCTTTTATGTACACTTGTATTTTCTCTCTTTTCCATGTATATCAAAAGAGAGACCAGGGATTTTTGTTCTTTTTTATGGTTGAAGCATGTGGGCTATTTTTAGGAACACCACAGTGTCACTGCAGGATGGCAGAGGACTGCCATCTTTGTGCTTATGATGCACAAAGAATGTTCCAAGAGGTGTGCATGCAGTTCTGTTTGCAGGTTCTGCATCTGATGGCTGACATCTACTCTGATGCTGAAAGTTTGTTTTTGGAAGAAACAAAAAAACACCACAGGAGAGAGAAGGAAGAAAGGGAATACTGTCTGAGTGAACAGCCAGAGCAGGAAGAGCAGTGATGGGGGCCCAGATGAGAATCTCCCTTTGGTAGCCCCTTAGGTGCAGGCATTGCATGTAAATTACTGGACAATATTCATTCAGTATGTAAATTATTTCTATCTACTTTACTAAAAACTATGTTTTAGATTTCTCTGATTCAAACTACAAAATGAGAGATAAGGAAAAAGGGGAAATAAGGTGGCAGACTCCTGCCAGTGGTAATTGTCCCCTGTGAAAATACATTATAACCATGCCTGGGTTTGAGGGTACAAAGCCATGAAAAGAGCATGAAAAATAACACGAGGATGAGCCCAACAAGGAAACGGCACCACTTCAGAAGCTCTGAAATCTGCCACCACAACAGCTGTGGTAAGGCTGTGGAGCTGGGAGTAAAATGCAGGCTGCAGGGCTGCAAATAGCAGCCCCTCAGCACTAGCAAGGCAGTGGGATTGAGGTATTGAAGGTGCAGAGCAGCACCCATCCTAGGAGCTGGGCAGAAAAGCATCAGGTCCAGGCACAGACACCTGCTACAGTGGGGCTCCCTCTTCCCTGTGCCACCTCGGCGGCTGCTGGCTGCTGAAACAAAGCTCAGTGTCAAAGCCGTGAGTCACAGACAGATGTTTGCAGTTCAAGATTTCCAATGGGGAATGAAACCCTGAAGGAAATGGAAATAATAAAAACTGGTTTTAACCTTCAGGTATGCCACAAAATCCTCCTTCTTCTTTCAACATTCCTACTAGAAAAACCAGAAAAATCCCAGTTCCACTGAGGGCATTTGGGATTTTGGATGATACATGCTGTAGAAAACCTTGTGACAGGTATGGATTTTGACTAGCAGAGCAAAATAATAAAAAATCTGTTAGGCAGGGTGGGTAGACAAAAATAAGTTGGTCCAGAGTTTAGAAAGCAACAATACCCTTGTAACAAAAAATCATTACTTTAAGGAGTAGCTCTTTATACCTAACATCTCCTTTGCTTGGGTCTTTGTATGATTCATCTGAAAGTAAAAGGCATAATCTTTTCTTGAAACAAGTAAGTGTGGAAAATCACATTTCTTTGTAGCCAGAGACATGCACCCTCCATTTAAATTGGAAGAACCAATTTAAATGTTTTACCACCAATTAGGTGGTAAAGCATTTAAAAGTACAGTGGTATAGAGAATACAAACTGAACTGCATCAGCTACACGTGAAAGGATACCACAAACCCCCTGATTTCTTCCTTACACGTGAACTGTGATGTCTCAGCACAAACAGGCTCCATTCTGCTCTTAGAGAATATCTGTTCCTAAGGAGCAGCTCTCCTGAGGGCCCAGGAGCATGGGAAAATCAGACTAATATCATTAATCTTCTTTCATATTTCATGTTAACTGACACGCTCCATTTAACGACAATAAGGCATAAAACAGGTGTAAAAGAAATACTAAAACCATGAACACCTGCAGAAAATATTCCATGCCATAAAGTCAAGAGTGTGTGAAAAATAACAGCCACTGGCAAAAGTTAGCAGAAGAGCATGCAAACCTGGGTCTTGGCAAATACCTATTTCAGTCCTTTACATAAGCAGTCACTAAAATAAAAACATAAAAATAAGATGCACGGAGAGCAGTGAGCCCTCTCAGTAATGAGACACTGGCGCCATCTAGAAGAGGAATAAAACACACACCTAAAAAAAGTGGAGTGGAGCATAAAAAGCAGCTCATCTTGGTTTACAGGGTATAAAAGGCATTTCTCATCCACAGTATTTTTATGAATGACAAGGACACATTTCAGTGAAAAGTGTTCTCCATTTTCCCAACTCTCAGTGACTCTAAAAAATACTTTAAAGTGTCTTAATCCTGTTTTTACACATATTTTTCATATGGCTTAGACCCTGGATGTTTCTGCCCCATGAAGCAGGAATTTTTAGGGAATTCTTAGGCAGCTCCTGCCCCCTCTTTGCCTGTCGCTGGCAGGGCCACAGCAAGGCTGAGAGAAGCACCGTGAATTGCAGTGGTCTGTGTGACTGTGGCTTGCTGCTGGGGAAGCTTAGGGAAGAGTGAGGGAAAGAATGACGGCTTTTTTCTTCCTTTCTTTGCCGCAGCAGACAATTTAGCACAGATGAGGAACCATTTCCAGATGGGAGAGCAAAGGTGGGAAACAGAATTGGTTTTGCTGGCATGTTGAAAATTAATTCTTCGTGCTGTCCTTATTGAATTCTGGTATTCACAAACATTTTGGACGTTATTGAACCTTGTGACACAAGAGTCAGCACTCAGATATAGAATGGATATGTGTAGTCTCTTCCTTCCTTTTTTAAGGGAGTTGTTGCACAACATTCCTGCAAGGAGGTACAGCAGATGCAGCTTGTTCTCTCTGCTAATAGAGCCATAGAGGAGAAAGACCAGACCAGCTGAGCCACAGCACAGCTCAAACTGATAACCAGGAACCAGAGCTTCAGCTATCCAAGATGTCCCCCTAACTGGGAATTCCCATCTGCAACTGCCATGTCTTGAAAACATCTACCTGAGCTGTGTCTTTACACACACATCTCTAATTTTGCAATCCTGTCTTCTTCTTCACGCGTTGTTGTACTAAAGACAAGAACTGACTGCTCTTCTTAGCTCCACTTGCCATGAAGAAACTGTTCTGTCCTTTCACTTATAAAGGACAAATCAAGGCCCTTAGCAGATGCCCTCTTTCAGGTTTAAATTCCATCTGACATCCGCCTGGGTTCAAATGACTTTCAGTTTGATTCAGTTTCTTTTGTGTGCTTGAGTCAACAAATTTCATAACTGTGGTACGAAGTCTCTAGCGTGTTTCCACGAGACTAGACAGGCCATAATTTCTGAGTTCAAAACATACCTGTACACCCATGTTGCTCAGAGAGTGGATTCAATCCACAAATTAGCTTAAAAAAAGGGAGAAAGAAATCACAAAAGTATTATAATCTGTGGCTCCAACACAGAACATTTAGACAAGATGGTACTAAACAAGGAGAGCTTTAAATGCCCATTTAGCAGAAAATTCATGTGTGATTTATGTACCTTGTGCATTCATTCACTCAGCAAAACCCAGGGCAGAAGCCCTTAACAAGGATAAGATTACTGGGTCATGGAGGTTCACAGAGTCACCTACTAGAAACACCAGGGACAGTTTCACCAGCAACGTAGGAGTAGCCGGAGGAAAGTGTGTGGGCATGATGCATGTGCCTCTGTGGCTGCCAAATAACTGGCTGGCCAGGGCTGTGGCTTTGAGCTGCACTCTGCTGACCAGGTCAGCTGGTCACTGCTGCAGGGCACACAGGGCTGCTCCAGAGGCCAAGGGGGCTGGGACCCTGATCGAGGTGCTCCAAGGGAAGTATCAACCATCTGTCTTTGAAACAGCAGCTCTCATGAGACATGTGTAAGGTCACTGAGAGCATCCAAGAGCCTAATATAGCCATAATGACATAGACATAAATTAACTGATGCTTGGCCTGTGGGGAACAGCCACAAAATAGCCAGAAAATTGCATGATTTGGGCAATGGCTGAGGAATGCTTTTGGAAATGCCCCTCAAGCTCATTGCCCCTACATCTGCTCTTTCTCTTCTTCTGGCCTGAAAAGCAGCTTGTGAGCATGAAAAGCATAATAAACTAATATAAAGTTATTCTTTGTGATTTTATTTTACTAAATTGTAACAATTATAAACATTAACTCTACCTCCTGATTTCTATTTAACTAAGCTTCTAACTTCAGTGTTACACTCTTGGAATGAGTTATCCAAATCATTCCCAGCTAAAATAAGTGTTCTCTTGGCACCATGTCTAAACTCAGTCTAATCAGATGTAATTCTGTGCGTTTAATTCCAAGAAAACTGAGATTAAATTAAAATCCAAAAGTGGATTCCAGACTTTCTGGTCTCTGAATTTTCAAAACATTCAGTCTTGGATCAAGGTGTTAAAATGGAAAACCTGAAATGTAGAAAAGTTGTCAGTTGTGTTTGATTCTGCCTCTGAACTTTGAGGGCTGGCAAGCTCTTTTCCCCTGTGGTAAGCCTAAAGTAATAGCAGTCACAACATGGCACAAAGTCCATAGGGCCAATATTTTAACGAGGTCAGGCTTTTCTTTGGATAAGAAATGTACAAGCAAAGCCAAAATGTGACAAGAAAAACTACTGTGAGTGGAAAATAATTTATCTGAACCAGAGTCTCAACTCAGTGCGGCAGCTGACCTATGGACTGCTGGATATTCTGTATTTCAGATGTAGCTTCAAACCAGAGCCAAGGTGGTTACTTAATGCCAAGACAATTTTTTAAAGAAGGTCCCTGTAAAGAGCTATTCTTGGGAGACCCTTCTACTGTACTGAGGTAGCTGAGGAAGTTTCCTGATGTGGCTCAGGGGAATGAAAGCCAAGACTGAGGTAGCTGAGAAGTGAAGGGGGCCAAGAGGAAGGCAGACCTGGAGCAGGAAGACCTGAACTAACAGGAATTGTAAGACAACTGATGAATGAGGTAAGGGAAGGAGGAGAAAGACATGCAGTTCAGCTGACAGAAAGATGCTGTGGAGAAGGATGCTCTCTTTCCTGAATGATGCTGAGCAGATTGTCCACTCAAGACCACTCACAGTGGCTCACAAAGTGCATTTTTCTGGGCTTGCCCTGAATCCTGTCAGGTGATCTGGTCTTCATGCATCGACACAGAGCTACAGCCAAAGGCAATGAGAACCCCCTCTAAATTTATATACAATGCATAGTATATGGAAGCCAAAATTAACAGGGCTTTTTTTTTTATTGTTATTCAGAATATCAGCTCTCAACAGACAGTTGGAAGTTGTGTCATCCTCTCATTTTAGAGGACCTTGAAAAAATGTTATAATTTGGAAAGCACTGAGATACTGAACCAATACATATCATGGCAAATCACATAGCAAAATTGACCATTGTTTGGAGAAAAGGAAAGGAACATTTTCTGTAAACAAAGCTTATGGAACAGCTTTTTTTTCACCCAAATAAAAGGTAATTTAAAGTGTATGATACAAGCACTTTTTCTCCTTAGGCTCCCTGCTGCAGAAAGGTGAGAAAGAAATGCTTCCAGAAAGCAACTTAAAACCTATGCTGAACTGAAAAACTCTGAGGAAGCACTAATGTGTCTCCACTGACCCCAGAGGGAGCTTTGGAAACTGTCCTCTAATTCCATTGCCAGGAAACCAGGCCAAAGGCTGAAGGCTAAAGCAGGATAAAGCAAACTGAGAAGCAGCTCTTGAACAATCAGCACTCTTCCTCTTTGTGGAGATCAAGGCAGAAATTCTTTGGAGGAAAAGTAACAGCTAAAGCCCATATTATAACATGTCTGTACAAAGGGGGGAAATTAAGGTTCCCTGTGCATTTTTTCCCCTGGCATTTCCTAACTTTTTAGAGATTGGGTCCAAAGCATTCATTCTCTTTTAGCACAGCTTGGTGTGCCAGATGTGCAGGTAGCTCTCAGGTATTCAGGCCATCTCTGTTGCCAGCTCTAAATACATCAGTCTCAACTTACTGGCCAAAATGGCAACCAAAGACCAGTCATAATACTTGGCCTTTTTCCTTCTTGTTACCTTTTAATTTTCAGTTTTCAGTTGGATACAGGATTTCTTTAAATTTCAGGGTTGCTCTGTGAATGCGTGAGCTGGGTTTTAGATTGCACAATCTCTTATTTTAAACACAATATGCTGAGGTGTATTGTAACACATAGTACATTTAGGAGTAGCATTAGGTAATAAAAACATGCCTGAATGAAGAGGATTTTTTTAGAGGAAATAACAATATCTCAGTGATGACTGGATTCTGGTTTTCCTTAGCTTTTTGTGAGAGGAAGAAATGTGGCTTTGACAGCCCCCTCTTCTGTACCTGTGTTAAAGGCAGCTGAGATACTCCCTTTGTGAGGCTGAGAAAGAGGTTACACACAAGTGCCCTAATTCAAGTACAGATGTTTCCAGAGAGGATGTAGAGTTCATTTCTAAAAAGCAGTGTTGAGCAGCTTTAAAGGGAGCTTTCCCAGGAGCCACAGAAAATTTCAGCCTGCAGCAGCACCACCAGCAAAATGCCTTCGGCCAGAACTGCTGGTGAGGTGCCACTTCTCATCTTCCCGTTTTCCTGCTGCTCTGGGTGGAAAAGCCATATCACTGCATATCTGGAACATACCCAATTGTATATGGAAACATTATTTATAGAGTATAATTATGTAAGTATCAATGTCTTTGGGTTGAATTGCATACAGTATCATTCTTCCTGTATTTCTCCCTAAGGGAATTAGCTGCTGCAATGATTTACACATTTGAGTAGGAATATTTGAGTGAAACCTTTGGTTACTACTGTCATGTGAGGAAAACAGCCATGTTATAGCAAGCTACTTTGGTGAAGTTTCACTGGAATAAAAGATATTTTAGGAAAGGAGATTTTGCTTCCATTTCCAACATCTCCCATCAGATATAAGCAAACAAAGTGACAAGTTATAGCTCTTGACACATGACAGCACCCACAGACAGGCACAGCAAACAGTGCTGTGCTTCTCAAAGCAAACACAGCTGTGCAGTGTTATGCAATCTACCGGCCCTGCTCCATCTTGTGCTCTTCCAGGAACACAATGGGAATTATCAAATTACAGACAATCCAGAATAAAATCTAGAACCAATTACAGACCTCAGTAAAACTAAGGGTGACCTCTTGCTTTATTTATTTTCTGAATCTACATCCATCTATGGTCTGTCAGAATTTTTCTCCATGGTCTAATTACTGGCTGATTTGTGGCCAGGAGTCAAACTTCGAAACCATTTTGCTTCAACTCAGTAATTTCTCCCTCTGCAGTAGCTCTAAGTGTTGGCACTGCTCTCTTGTTTTCAGTTATTTCAGACTGAATATCTTATTACATCCATGATCTGATTCAATTCATGCAGCATTGGCTAGGGTCACAGGAAATGTTGGATGTGCCTTTTAATTCTGAGTGGCAATTCCAATCTAAACATTGTCTTACTGTAAATTCCAAGCAAGCTGGAACACATTATTACAGTAATATGAAAAATTAAAATTAGAATTAAAATTTTAATATGAAAAATTAAATTTTTATTAAAATAAAATTAAATTTAAATTATTACAGTAATATTAAAAATTTTAATTGGGTTTTAAGGTGCCACTGTTTCTGAAGTAGAATTCCTATTAGTGCCAAATCGTACACAAGTTACAATCTGTGTAGTTTTACCTATATCCCATGCTTTCTTTACAGTAAAAAGAAGTGAGCAGGCAGGTCTGAGGCAGTGCATCTGACCTAGTTCAGACATTTAAAAAGGAATCAAGCCCCAACATCACTGCCCCTCTCTAATGACTCACAACCAGCTCAGACACAGGCATTGACACAATACACTCCAATTTGCTCAGAAGGATCCTACACAAAAGCTTTAAGTTAAAAAGTCAGTATATCAAAAAGCTTACATGAAAATAAGAGCTTGATTGTGCTTATACAACCTGCTGAGAGCACAGGTAGAGTGTGTGGGTGCAGAGCCCAAGGAACAGGAACTGGTTGCTGTCAGCAGAACTGCTCCTGACTGCAAGGACATGATGAGCTCCCTCTTTTCTCCTATGTGCCACAGTTGCTCAGATCCCATGAAGCGTGCCTTTCCATCCCTCCCTGCCTGTTTGTTCAGAAACTCAGGTGCTGGACCTAGCACCTTGGGCATAAATGCCACCAAACCCAATGTTTGTAATTATTTTTCACTGGCAGGTGGCCTGTGAGACCAGAGATGATGAAATCTCATGTGTCTGATGCATTTTGCTATGAACAAATACATACATATCATGTGATTCTCCCCAAGAGAGAACAGGCTTACAACAAAATTGAAAGCAACAACTTCCTGATTCTTTGGTTCACTTCCAAAACATCTAAAATTTGTCTGCAGATTGTCTAAATTTGCAGTAATCAGCCAATGTCAGCTGTACATTGCAGGAGTGGGACATAATTCTGCCACTCCTTGAAATAAAACTGCCAGCACAAAGAGGAGTTGAATGAGGAAGCTTTCTCTATAATCTTCCCTCTGTTTAAAAATGCTAATCCACACTAACTCTTTCTCCAAATTTTGCCTCAGACTTTCTTTTCCAATCCAGATGTAAATTTTGAGGTCAGAAGCTTATTAATCACACTGCCTGCCTTGGTTCACTGCAAGTCTGGGTGTCCATCAGTCCAAACAAAATGATCTGCCTTACAATGTGTGGTTCAAAACATAATTCTGTGATGGCTGAAGTAATTACAATCTATGAAACCATCAGAAAAAAATAGCTTATTTCCATTTTGGGGAAAAAAAGGGAAGTTTTTAAAGTTTAAAAGTACTGTAAATACTCCTAGAAAAGAACAATAGGAAAAGAGTATTTAGGCTTCAAAATCCAGCAGCACTTTACTGGAAGATTGTGTTGATCCCACCAGCCCCAGTCACCATCCCTGGAGCCATTTAAAAGGTGTGTAGGTGTGGCACATAGGGACAGGGTTTAGTGATGGACTTGGCAGTGCTGTGTTAATGGCTGGGCTCAATGTTCTCAGAGGTCTTTTCCAACCTAAACCATTCTATGATTCTTTGATTCTATGCTACTCAGCAAATTACCCAATCCACTCCCATACCAGATCATGAACTTTTAAGAGATAGGTTTCAGGGCCTATATGTGATAAGGAGTAAAAAACATATAATTTTTCTCTTTCAAATGCCTCAAGATGTCACAAGTAGGAATTTCAAAATACCTCATTTTCACAGCCAAGGTGGGTTGAAATCTGTTCTGTGGTAGAGTGTTAAAATCTTTGCAGGGTTAAGGGTTTTACCCAGTTAGTACAAAATCACATGAGTGCCAGATGCACCATGACCTCCTCCTTACAAAGTGACAATTGCCTCTTGCAATGAGATCCCAGCTGGAGTTAGAGCCCACAGTGGAGGTGCCAGTCTGCCCATTTCAGGGCTGTGGGGAGCTCACCCCATGCTTTGTTAAGGAGAAGCTGCCACGACCAGGCTCACATGGATCCTTCCATAAGCAGGACATCCAGGGAGGGGGTTGTGATAAGAGTTCCAGGACTGAGCTTCACCACCCAGTATGAGAACTTTCAGAGAGGTTTTTTTCTTCAGACAGCAACAGCTTTCTGCACAGGGCAGACCAAGCCAGGGAGTTCTTTCTATCACATGCAAATAATGAAACTGAAACAAATGCATTTGTACGAAAAGGAGTTTTCATTTCAGATAACTGGCATTTTGTGTTGACAATTGCCTCGGACAAAAGTTCATGGCCATGTCTAATCTACATAGAAAACGTCACTGAATGTTTTTTGCTTCTGGTTTGTGTTTCAGTCTGCTTCTTGCATGCATGCACTTGTAAAACATCAAGCTCAGAGGCCACAATCCCATCTGAGGCTTCCACAAGTAGTGAGTAAATGTAACGCTAATTACAGTGTATCCATAGTGTATGTCATTCTCTGGCACAGAAATAGCAGCCCTGATTCTGAGTTCAAGGAGTTCATGTTAAAACTTTGAGATCACAAATCACTTTTCCTGGAATTTTACTTGCCTTTCTTGAAAACACCCTGAAAAGCTTCTCCTGAGGCAGTGAACTAAGGTCAAATGGACTCTGTTTTCAGTCTATTTGCATATTTGCACAAGTTTAGAAAGCTCTTATCAGTTCATTTAAACAGAGTAAAGTAAAGAAAAACAAACCAGAGGGCAAAGAAAGGCCCCTTCAAAGAACCTGATTCATGCAAGACACAAGTAATAGGTAAATCAGATTTCTTGATTTGAGTCCCCTTCTTTTATGTACACTTAAGCGCTACTACAGTGGCCCAAATTCCCCCCAAGTCCCCTTGGAATCCTCCAAGGACCACAAAAATAATTGCATTCCAGGGCCAAAGCAGTGCCATGACCTAAGTCTGCTTGTTTGTCCATCAGCAGAGCCCTTTGTTCAGCTCTTTCCTCTTCTTAGCTGTCAATCTTCACAGATCTGGTAGGAATGTAATTATTCTGAAAACTTCTCTCCCTCTGTTTCATTTGGTTGAAACAGGACAAGAAATGTAAAAGTCATTTGTTGAGGGGATGGGATGGGGAGAGGTCAGCAAATGAAGTGGTCATATGGATTTTTATTTTTTTAGTAAAACTAAAAACTTTAAAACTCCAGTGAGGAACACCCACAAAATAGGAAGAGAGAGAAATAGTATTAGGATTATTATTAGCATGACCAAAAAAAACCCAGAGCTAGTCAGTGACAAGAATAGATATCAATAATGAAACCTTCAGGTTTAGGAATTTTCAGAAAGCAGTTTGCGTTTTAAGTAACCCAGTACATAGTGAAACTAATAATATCCAATATCCAATTTTTTTATTGCAATGTTCTGAAGAAGTTTCTAGATTTTTTAAAATTATGTTGTTTAATATCTTCATTGCAATTTAAATGCCCAGAGAAGTTATCAATTTAAAATTAAGCCTGTGGGTTCAAAGATTATGTTCAGCTTTTCCTGATGGAGTGAGAGAACAGATATTTTTGATTTTTTTTTCAGATCAGAGTAAAAATAGTGTGACTTAAAGTGATTTGTCCTGCTGAAAATCAACTGAAAGCATCAGATATCATTTGTAGTTCACTACAGTGTTGCAAAAAATCTCAGTGCATTTCAGCAGGTTGTCATGCTGCTGCCTTGCAAACAGCCATGTTCCCATGAAGCCTAGTAGCCTGTGATGGATTTACCCCATCAAACAAGGACTTCTTGTCAGTCACCATCCCAAATTCCAACTATTTTAGCAGAGAGAAAGAGCCACCACTAGGATTTAATTCACCTTGTCCTACAGGAGACCTCTAAAATAAAGTAAATCCCCCCTCAAAAAGGGGATTGTACTTCCCTGATTAGAAGAGATCCATGGGTGATTGTATAGGTCTACCCTGTGGACATCTAAAGGTAGGAAAGATGCTCCTACCCCTGATGCCTGCTTGTGTGGGGACTGGATCTGGACTCACTGAGGAATACAAACATTGCTCTCAGCACATGTCACCGCGAACTCTGGTCCCTGCTTAAGAGATCATGGCATTTCACAGCAAGAAGGAAGGAATACTTTAGAATCATTAACAAGGGAAGTCATTTACACTTCTGTGAGGCCTCTTCTTTTTGGAGAATCGAGACAGATTCCTCTTGATATCCCACATAATAAAAAGACTCACTTTTAGCCTGGCATTCTTCACATAGATTAGCTTCTATCCATATTTATTTGCTTATGTATTTTTTCCTGTCTCTGAAACATTTTCCCATAGAGTAGATGGCAAAGCCTGTATGTGCTGGGAAGATTAAGGTACAATTTGAACAGCACTTTTTGGTTCATATTTTAATTCCTAATTACCTTGCTTCATAGAACTCCATCCCATCAAGATTCCTGTTGCTCAAGCAGAGCAATGAACAAACTGAAGCTTCAAATATAATTTCAAGCTTCCTTAATCTAGGCTGTGATACTGAAGTTAAGCTACATCCCTAATTTAGTACTCACAAAGACAAACCAGTAGTAGTTAGGTTTTTTGCTTCACTGTAACTGATTTTTCTCAGTTAAATTTCAGGTTTGATTAGCCATTTGGACTCAAAGAAACAGGTAGAAGAAGTTAAAATTTGCTTTTAGAAGATTGGGTAGAGGGCAGAAGAGAACTTTTTTAGAGAGGATTGTAACCATAGGTCTTCTTTAGAAAGAAATTCCACTAAGGGGGAATAAAAGACAAAGAAGGAGATTCTGAAGAACAATTCCCTATACATGAAGCCCCTGTGGGGGACAAAATTGCATTAAAGGAATACTTTAGGTAAACTGGACCTAGGAGAAACTTCTCTTGAAATTTTGAATAGTTCCATCCCAGGATTCTCTATATGAAGCTTGCACCCAATGAAAAAATATCTATTTTGACCAAATGCCATTTAGCCCCATTTTGCTTCTTTTTCTGTCCACTGAACCGTGCTAATCTGTACCCTGCATGTTCTGTCACTTGTCATGCAGCATGCTTAGAAGTCTCCAGCCTTGCTTCAGTCCCCTGGCAGCAAGTCAACCAGTCAGCTGGCAAAGCTGGATAATTACTGCTTAGCCCTAAAGAGCTTAAAGTTTGTTTGCATGGACCTGTGTCCTGGCAATACCAAGGCATTGAACCAGAGGGCAAATTTTCCTTCCCCTGAACAAGTTCTGTAGGGAAGGAACATGGGGGACTTTCAAACAGATGCTAAATGCTGGTTACCAGGAAGGACTACCAGGGACTGAGATATGTGGACTATATTCTGTGATTGATTTGCTGTCATTATAAGGCAAAAGGGACCACTGAGCTTCATCTTTTCCTTCCTTCCTTCCTTCCTTCCTTCCTTCCTTCCTTCCTTCCTTCCTTCCTTCCTTCCTTCCTTCCTTCCTTCCTTCCTTCCTTCCTTCCTTCCTTCCTTCCTTCCGCCACTTCCGCCACTTCCGCCACTTCCGCCACTTCCGCCACTTCCGCCACTTCCTTCCGCCACTTCCTTCTGCCACTTCCTTCCTTCCGCCACTTCCTTCCTTCCTTCCTTCCGCCACTTCCTTCCTTCCGCCACTTCCTTCCTTCTGCCACTTCCTTCCTTCCTTCCGCCACTTCCTTCCTTCCTTCCGCCACTTCCTTCCGCCACTTCCTTCCTTCCTTCCGCCACTTCCTTCCTTCCTTCTGCCACTTCCTTCCTTCTGCCACTTCCTTCCTTCTGCCACTTCCTTCCGCCACTTCCTTCCGCCACTTCCTTCCTTCCTTCCTTCCTTCCTAGAAAAGTGCACATGGTTCCACTGACCTAAAGGGTTTTTTGGGAACTGTCTTTGTGGAAATACTTAAACAACCTGAAAAGCAAGCTGTAGTAGAGACAAGACAAACACAGACATCAGGTTACACATTCTAAGTAAAGCTGGTGTTTTCTTTGTTTATTCAGTGCAATTTGCTCACGATAACTTCTGTCTTTTGAGTTTCTCCTGATTGTCATTGCTGTTTTTCATGGCTGAAGCAGCTTGGCTGGCTCCATGTGGAAGAAATAACAGACAGGTGAGGATGATAAGGAATGCAGTTAAGTAAGACTAAGCCACATTCAGCACTGTTCCTCTTGGCTGGCTGCTCTGTGGTGTCCATGTACAATGTGTAGCATGTGACACTGGAGAACAGCCCACCCTTCATGTCACAGTCATGCCTGAAGTGAGGTGATCCTAGAACCACAGAATGGAAGCCCTAAAGTACTTCCTTACTAAATCATCTTGAAAATGCTGGCAGTGAGGTTATACAATCCTGCTCATGGTCTGAAGCAAAGCATTAAAACAATCTTTAGTATTCTAAGTACCCCCATGTGTCAGTCGTGCTGCTAACTCCAGTAGCACACAAACTGATAAGCACTGGGGTGGTTCAAAGCTGTGTTAAACATGATGGATGAGGAGTAGCAAGACACTCTGGAGTCCAGTGTGAGCATCACCAAAATAATGAGGGGAGTTGCATCCTGCCTCATTATTCAGCACTTGTCTGCAAAAACAAACTTGAACTACTTTAGGACCAGATTTGCTGCTTGATCGCAAAAAACCTGTGGGAGTCTTCTGAGGCAGCCTAAACTGTATGTCCAGAGAAAAACTTACCACTTTGTCAGGGGGATCTCAAGGTGTTTTTCATCCCTATAGACCAGCCCTGCTTCTCTAAATCATTTTGGTTTCACATGGCTGAGTGGCAAACCACTCCGTGGTCTTTCCTGGAGGAACATTGGCCCTGCTGTCAGCCAGGGTAGATGGAAGTATAAGGAGCTTTAAATTGGGATGAGAGAAGTGTAGATGTTCAGGGAGAGGTTTAAGAAATTCTTTAAGCTTTGGGTTTGCAGCAGAAACATAAAGAGATCTTTGGAGGGTTTTTTAAGACTGAGAGGTTGTGGTTTGGTGTGCACCCCCAAACCTTGAGCATTAAGCACCAGAAATACATCGTGCCTAAGCCTCTTAATCCAAATTTATTCTTAGAAAATATTCTACCTATGTCCCCTAAAATGTTACTGGCCACAACTCTGAGGAGATCCAAACTTATTATGTGGCAACAAATGGCACCCAACATCTCAGGGATCTGATTAGTTATTTAGATATGCTTTTTACTTGAAATTTTTATGGGGTTGTAATAACACTTAATATGTGATATTCCAGTGCAAACTTCTCTTACAGCAACAATACCAATCACAGCTTGCAATGTTACTGTGTTTGTCCATTAACAGCACATTTCTTTTTCCTAATTCAGGTGGGGCCTTTTTTGGAAAGCTGTGTATGGGGCAGTTGAATTTTTATGGATAAGCAGTTCCAAAACAAACAAACAAAAAATTTTGAAAATGTGCTAAGGGCAAGTCTGTTCTCTAGTTACTTGATGCACTCCCTTAAATCTGTCTAGCAAAATAGATGGCATCTTAATTTTTTTTTGTTTACTTAGCAAATCCTGCAATGCTGATGTAAACTTTATTCTCTTGGATGGTTAAACTATGGTGGCAGAAACATAAGACTGTAGTGCTTCCATTAATGATGCATGGGAAGGAGTGACAAGCACTTTACTTGGAGAACCTCAGAGGATTTACATACTGAAGCTGGGACATGGATGGAATGTCACTTCCTGATTCCACATTGTTACGAAACCTGCCAAAAAGCCATTGCCCAGCCTCTGACATGTGAGTGTCCTGGGGAAGTGAGCACAGCTGGATACTGGCCCTGTTGAAAGGCCTGGGTTCCCATTTGTTTTTTCATCCTGACCAGCACTCACAGGACAAATAGAGACTGGTGTGCTGGGCACAGTTCCAGATGGTCATTTCAGGGATTCTTTGGGTTTTCTTGGTCCATCTTATCCCAAAAGGGAAATAGCAATGGACATGAAAGATGAATGAAATCTGGCTCCCTGACATCAGGAAAGTGGTCTCCAGCCTGTACTGCCCTGCAGTGCTCACAGTCAGACCTCCTTCTCTCAGGTGCAATCACACAGGTCAGGTCTGGAATTTGCATTGGCCCAGATGTCAGTTGAGACAAAGCCATTGGATACACAGGCATACAGATCTGGAAATGGCATTTGGACTCAGGGTGAGAAATACAGTCAAGTCCTTGAGAAACTAGGCCTTTGTGCATTTTCAGAAGTTACTGAAATTCAAATATTCATTCTTCTCCTTGCCTGGGGAAAGAGAAGGTTCCTCAGGGAGGAAACTGGTCTCATTAGAGAACTTCTCTAGCTGAATATACAAAGTTCCAGCCTCTCCTGGCTGGTGGTCATTGTCCAAGGGAGCCTTTCTCCCCACATCCTTTCCATCTGCTACAAGGATGGTGCCCAGAAAAGCCATTAGCGCTGGTTCGAGCAAGCAGCTAAAGTGGGGTACAGCTCTGCTGCTTATCCCCTTTTCTCCAAATGAGAACTTTACACTTCTTTTCCACTTGATCTTGCTGCAGCTCATCCACCCAGACCACGGGACTTGCCGGGAAAGGGCAAATCAAGATGTGATCCAGCTGTATCCTGATGTCCCTGGAGATTGCTGTTCCTGTCTGATGGGGTTAACATAAACCATTATGGTGTACCCAGTTACCTGGCAGCTGGAGTCCTACCATCCAATTACATGTTAGCTTTTATACACATATTGTTAAAATTTAATTTCGTTTTGCTTGTTTGTTTGTTTAATCTGCCCCCACTATATTATTTCATGAGCTGTGGGCTAAAAGTGTGTTCTGTCATGAAAGTCCTCCTTCACATGAATAGAATACCTTTAGTGATGGTAGGCCTGATTTACAGATAAGAAAGGTGTGGGCATGGAGCAGTGACAAGAAGACAAGAACAAGTCTGCCCTTTGAAAATGGAGTCAGTGGAATGCATACCTATAAGGTGAGCTTCTGAAAGTGATACATGCAGGAGTTCTCAAGGATTTCGGTGCTAAGGTCATTCCATCCATTACCCAACTCCAAGCCTTTTTACAAATTAATATGTAGAACCAACATCTACATAATAAAGCAGTGCACCAAATGTTGATAACTCTTCTCTGAAGTTAGAAAACAAAGGAAAGACTGAACAGGCTGTACTTAAGGCATTGAACTTCCCCCAGGAGGCCTTATTACATACCTGACTGCGCCTGAAACTCTCTGCGATTGTGATCAAAGCATTTTCTAGTTTAGTCTCTGTATTGGATTTGAAAAGGAAGAGAGAGGAAATAGCTCACAGCAAGGATGTTTAACATTGTAGAATCTTAATGTTTTAGATAGAAAAAATGCTAATCCACTGATGGAAGGCAAGTTACTTAGGGCGATGAGACTTCTCCCAGAGAATGCCAATTCAGACACATTCCTTGGAAAGTCAGGACCAGCTGGGACCCTTCTGTCTTTATCTTGAAACAATGAAAAAGAGAACACCACTAACAAGTAAAGTTGTGGTGAACACAAAACCATGTGACCTCCACTACTGAAAGAAGTGTAATTGACCACCACTTGTGTTCCTTGAGCATTGTCCTAGGAGAGTTGTGTGCCCCAAACTTGATCCCAAGACTTGTTTATACCATACACCAGTGCTTATGCATGATGCCCAGACCCAGAGGAAGTAGCAAAGAGGAGTGACATCTGAAATGGTAATTCTGCTTTGGTGCTTAATTACAGGTCTGGGCTAAGCACTCTACTGAAGAATGTGATTTACATATCAAAGGTGCTTCCTGGACTCCTGCATCTATTGTTTTAACAAGTGGGTTTTGTATTATAGCAGGGAGGTCAGAGCCCTGTTTTGGCCATTTAATGACCAGGCCAGAGGTCTGGCCAAGATTCAATTGAAGCAATTTCATCCAATTTGTGAGATTTTCAAGAAGACAAAGGAAAGGTAGGGGCGTTGAGGAAAGAGAAGGGAAGGAAAACTGTTGAACATGTGGTGTATAAATGAGCAGTAGTAATAAAAGAGAAAAAACATAGCCCTTAAAGACAAAAGAAGTGGAACAAAAAAGACACGTAATTCATTTTCCATGCAAATCAAGAATTATAGATTAACTATTCTGTTCTGTTATTGCTAAACTGTAAAGCATGATTTGTATCTATGAGTCCAATAAATTAATTTTACTTAGAATAAAGTTTTTTCACGTTAAAATTAGGACAAAATTATCATTTTGGCTTCTTTATTCTTCCAGTTTTTCTTGCAAAAGCAAAAACTCCCCCGAATGGCAGAATTTCCATCACGTTTTTAGAACCATCTTCATTTTTCCATTGGAAGAGAAACTGACAGGGTGACTGATGAATTGTCACACACCGTGACTTGCACTTAGAGAAACACATGAAAAAGCTGTGAAGCGCAGTGTGAGCAATTTCCTAGGCTACAAAAAAGAACATTGAAACCTTGTGGTGATCCAAAGACTTCTGTCACTGGGAAAGATTAAGGGTTTCAGGAATATTTCAAATGAAGCTCAAATTGTCCATGTCCAGTTTATAGCTCCAGCTTCTTCCCCTGAGCAACTTGTTTATTTTCCTTTCCCCGTGTATTTCAAGAACTAATGGTTCCACATCACTTTGGGGAAAACGAAACATGATCACTTCCTCAAGTAGATCCAGATTTGTTGCTTAATTGATTCATCTTCATTTCAAATTCTCCGTTTATTTTTTGATGTTGCTGTTTAATAAACATGACCATCTATTTCCCTTAAGTGTGGTGCTCTGTAAATCGTCTTTAGAGCTGCTGTATCACAGATTAGTGTAGCATTTTAAGTGTATCAAGAGCTATATATGGAGTAGACTTCATAAGGAGCATATGGTAGGATACTACAATACTGCTAACGGCAATAAAATACTTTTATACAGAACATATAGTATGCTTTCTTTTCAAAGCTGTTAATTTCTGTATGCTTTAATATAGTAGTATAAAAGACACCCTCAATGTTAGATTCAGTGTGGGTTGGGGCATGCCTGGCTGCCCAGCTGGTCTTACAGGGAATTTCCGACTTGTCCAAAATCTTCAGTCCCTCTGACCTTAACAGAGAATAATCCTTACCTCAACAAACAGCAACAATGCTTCCATTAAAAACAAAACACAAAAAAATACTCCAATCCCAGAAAGCATTGAGCATTTCCTCACAGGAAATAAAAAGTGCATATCAGTGTTATGCAGTGTCAAAAGCGAGACACATACTTCAACATCCTCCACATAAGGACAAATAATGGGAAAAGTGCCGTAAAGGGTCAGGCCTTCTAACAAAGTCTGTTCTCTGGCAGCGAGTTAGAAAAGAACAGGGTAAGTAAATCCAAAACTTCCTTTAAATATTATCCTAGGCTTTGAACACTCATACCTCAGAGATTTCTCAGCAGGAGACCCTCGTGAGCAGCCTCAGTCAAGTGCTCTCCCTTGACTTGTTCATGCAAAGTTTTAGCACTTCCAGAATCTTAAAATGGAAAGTTCTGAAAGTTGAATTGCAGGAGGAAAACTACTTTTTTTTTTTTTTTTTTTTTTTAACTCTTAGGATTAATACTGTACATTAAAAAAAAAGAAAAAGTCTTCTGACAATTAATTTTATAAATTCAAATTTTGATAGCAATCATAAATAATGTAACATTGCTCTTGGCTTCTGATAAAATGGGATGCTTCTATCATCTGTAACATTCTTTCTAAAACACATTCAAAAAGCAATTGCTTGATTTTATTTAGCATTTCAACAGCCCATAGAGTGACTTGCAAATTATTTCCAATGGAAAAAAATCCAGACTGTTTTTAAATTGTTTGCACCAAATAACAGAAATCCCACAAAACCTGAGATATAAGTCATTACCTCTCATAAGGTTGCTGTGTATGTTCCTTTCCAGAGAGATATCTGAGACCAATATTAAAGCATTTGCCTAAAATTAGCAATTACTTGTCTTTCAATAAGACAGTTATGCAACTAAAGGCAATTTGGTGAAAAATGTTACACCTCATCAAACATATGCTACCATAAATTTTACATTTTTAGTACAGGAAACTGCTTTATTCATGAGGGTCAAAGGCAACGTCTGCTGAGATGTCTGTTCCACAGAAAGCAGATGATGTCAATGGACGCGATACACTATCCATAAATAGCATTCACTTTGCCTTACTTATTACTTATTGCTAGAGTCCAACAATAGAAAATCAATCTACTTTAGCCTCACCATTACTGGACTCAGTGCAATCAATTTTGTTTCCTTTTGGAATTCCAGAAATCAAGGTTGTGAGTTCATTTTCCTGCTCCACAAACACTTCATATTTTTACACTCATCCTCAGTGAGTGACATGTATGATAACATCAATGTCACCTTCTTTCAGATGCCTTAATAGATTGTGCAGTCAGCACTGGGTTGCATGACTGGGACCAACTCTTGTAAGAATACTTTATTTACTCTCTTCCAGTCCAATTAAAGCAAACAAACAAACAAACAAACCCCCAAAAGACACCGTCAGATTCTGTTTCCTTGGATATTTTCCCAAGAATGCATTCAGGACATGCATGCAAAATTAGTTATCCACAACACACCAAATTGATTTTTTTTTTCAAATTTAACCCTATGCATGTAGGCTTTTCCCAAAGGCTTGACCTCCAGATTCTTCTTTCCTCAGGGCTTTCCAACAGACATAAAGCTTAAGGCAAAGTGTTATTTAGACTCCATGAACTTCCCATGCCTGAGCACTTGACCTCTGATCACCCAGGCTGCTGCTTAGCTGATTTCCCAGCAGACTTGTCCTGTGCCAACTAGAACAGTTCAGGAGTAGGGCACGTTAAATACCATTTCCAATGGGCTCTATGGATAACCCTGCTCCATGTCTGCTCTCTCTAGACTCCCTCAATGCTGTCTCAGCGGGTCTTGCACCCTCAAATACTACATGCTTTCATTTAAGTGACCTAATTTTTATATTTTTTTTTTAAACTGAGGGAAGAAAACTGTGGAAGTGAAACTTTTAAACAAAAGGTAATGAACAGCCACTTTGCAATGCAATGAACTGGATAAAAAACCCTGCAGACATAAGCAAGTTGTGTTTGAAGGCCACAGGATGACAAACAGCACAGGGGAGCTCCAGGGCCCTTTGAGATGTGGTGTTCATTGGCCAATCTGATCTTAAGGGGAATACAGCCCTCAAAATATGGACAGGAGCCAGGCTATGCCTCCAGGCAGGGAGAGAGGCTGTGTCCTGGCCATCTACAGTTTAGCAGAGGCATAGCTAAAATATGCCTGTGATCTTCGTGTGGCTGAGAACCAGACTGAGCTGTATGATAGTGATGCTCTCACCACTTAGAAAGTAAGTAGGTAGGTACAAAAATGGCAAAAGTAGATCTGCTGACTGTTGTAATGTGATACGAAAAGATGATATGGACGCTGCTGCTCTCTAGGTGAATAAAAAGGAGGGTCCTTTATTTTTTGACTTCAACATTTATAGTTTTCTAAAAGTGACAGTGGATTGGAGGGTGATAGTGCTACCTCTCCAATGACACTGGATAGACTAAGAGTCTATTAATTCTCTCTTCTTCCATGAAAGAATGCAAAACATAAGTTGTTTACAGAACTGTGTGTGAGAAAGTTCGTTACAAGAATGCAAACATTAGAAGGCTTAGCAAAGTCTTAGAAAATCAGGGTGACAGCTGACTGAAAAGATATTTTGATAGCTAAAACGTGTGATTCATTTCACAATTCTTGAATGAAGTCTCCTTTGCAAGGACAATGCTTCAAAACTGCTTAGAAAGTGACAAATTTCTGGTATTCTTCAAGTCAATTCAAGTCCAAGTCTGTTTTAAACAACAAGATTCTACGTGAAGTCCCATCTTCTCATCTAAAGTTATTTTGGAAGCTCACTGGGCTCACAGCAGACAATGCTCTATTTGGAATATTGAGGAACCTCCACCCTTCTGGGAATTCCCCGTTCCCAGAATGCTGCTCGTGTAGTGCTCCTTCATTTAGTGCTCCAGACGAAGTGGAAATGAAGGGAAATGGACAATATAAACTCTTGCATGACATTAAAATTAAATGTGTGACTTGTCAAAACCTTTGTTTAACAGGATGAGCACACTTAGCCAGATCCCATATGTGTGTTAATTATAGCAAGAAAGCAAACAAAATGTCAATATTTAAAGCAAATCCTACCAACAGGAAATGGTTATCAAGCTGTGATAAAATGTTTACCAGGAAATGTTTTTACACTATCCAAAACATTTCCTGTCTGTAACCTTTTTTGTGGGAAAAAGAATATCTGTGGTGCTAGAAATAGAATCTTTGCAAGGAATTAAATGGCAGCGCTTATAGAAAATGGTAATAGTCACAGATCTAGCTTCTTTCCTGTTTTCTTCTTTGTACATAGTATGATGTAACTCTGAAAGAAAACTATTTGCAGAAGTTACACGGGCATCACTAAAGTTTGTACTTCACAGATTTAAAGATAATTCAAGCCAAATTTTTAATAGGTAATATCTAAGCAATGTAATCATGGAGGTAGTGGAAAGTTGAGCCTTTGCTTCCTGAGACTGATAGTGAAACAGTATTTCTATTAAAATATGTGGAAAAGATCAAAAGAGATTAATAGGCTGAAAAACAGTACTATTGAAGGCATCAAAAGATGATACTTAAGGGAAAGGGGAGCCAGAGATTATCTGTTGAAATGCTTACTCAAAAATCATGAAGAATTACTGAAAATAGAAGCATGGTAGACAATTCTTCCTAGATTTTTTCAATCAGCCGTATGACATCTAACTTGTAGTCTGTTATTCCATTCTTAAAATAGTCCATCCTCCCAAAAAAGAACAGTGAACTTTAAAGGCTTTTTAAAGGGAATTCAGCCACTAAATCTGCTTGAGTATTAGGAAAAATTATTAGGTTATTGTGAAATAATCTTTTTATTAATCAACACCTAAAATAAAAAAGACATTTTGCTTTGATTAAAAACTGTTATTTGTTCCTACTTTAACTGCAGATTCTATACCTCTTATATATTGCTTTTTTTTCCCCCTGTACATGGAAAATGCAAGTACAATGGAACTTGTACAATGGAACTAATGATAAAATCCTAAAAGTGGAAAGAACTTCAACAGGTCATCTGATCAATTTTCATGAACTGAATTAGGATCAACAAAAGTTACTTTAATTTTGATCTACAATCTCAAATCATGGAAACTAGAACTTCACTGGGCAATCAGTTCCCAACTTCCTTATTCTCACTGCAACAGCAGTTTTCCCTATTGCCAAAGCTGAATCTCCTTTGCTTCAATATTTTTCCTGATTTTTCCTGATCCTGACGCAGTGATCAAAAATTTTCCTTGCTCTTTGCAGTAGTATTTTCTCATAACCTGGCAATGTTTCTTTTCTGCCTTAAGATACTATTTTTGGACATCCCAGTATGAGGTTTACCTGTTTTGATGTGATGCTACTGTACAAGCTAAAATTGGACTGCCTTGCAGTGCACCATCAGTCCTTCCTGGCTTCATGTCAAACAGAAATGGAATGAGCATCATCCTAGTCATTAATTGAAATATTGGAAGGATCTACAAGCTGCTTGTTAGATGAGACAGGCACATATTAGAACCATACAATCACAGAATAGTTTTGGGTTGGAAGGGACCTTTAAAGGTCATCTGGACTAACTCCCCTGCAATGAGCATTCCTTTCCATTCCAATTCCTTTTCATTCATTGCTGCTGATTTCTAAATTTGGCATCACATTTAGGAAAGAAGAAAAACAACCCAGGGATAGTTCAAATGAAAGGACGAAAATGAGACAGGAGTTCAACAAATGGCATGTAAGGAAAGGCAGAAATAACTGGATCAGGTTTTTACTTGAAGGCATAAATAATGGAGGCCACTTTCCACTTTCACTGTCAGAAATTTGTGCACCATTTCTCATTTGAACTCTTGCGGCTTTAATATATCTCCACTGCTTTTTATTATGGCTTTTTCTTTTCCATTAAATTAAAATGCCACTCAGTACCTAATATTTTCTCATTGTAAGGAAGCTATAAACAGCAATTACCTTTAAACTCTTTCCAGTAAGCTAAACAAACAATCCCTTTAGCTATGTCTTATTTTCAAGCCATTGATCATCTTCATGCAGTCTATCCCACTTCCAATGTCCCTACCCAAATGTATAGTAGCATTATTTGCAGCATCCTAATAACTAGCCTAAAATACTAATTACTGGATGCAAATTACCTTTCAATTACTGTTGATTCCTATCTTGGCACATTCATGAATGAAATTAGCCTTTTTCCCTTCTACATCCTCTGGCATTCAGCTGTTGTTCACTGAACTCAATCCTTTAGCTAAATGTTTCAGAATGCAGTTTGTCTGCTTGTAGATCCACATCTCTTTCTTGTAGATTTAGGGACATTCCCACATCAAAATGCATTTTGTTTCAGAGGATCAAATCCAGAACCTGTGCCACTGCTTCTAAGTGAGACCTTCAGCCTAACACAGTACACAGCACTGCCGTGAGTCACACCGAGCATAACTCCTAGAAAAATACCCAATATTGTTTTAAAGTATGCCCTGTAGAATTGATACACACAATTGTTTTAGGGGACCATTACTATTTGCTTCACTGCCAATCCAAATACTACTAGCTTCAGCTTCCAGCCTAAACCATTCTTTGATTCCGTGCACTGGGCAGCACATCAGGGAAGAGCACTGGTAGTCAGCACGGTGCCGCCAGCACTCCATGTATGATATAGGTGAAGAATGGGATGAAAGGCATGTGCAGCCCATAGACTGAGACTGCCATGCAACAGAGCCAAGTATGGAGAACATACAAGTATGGAACCTCGGCTTCTTTGGTAATTCTTAGGACAGGGTTTTTGCAACTTTAGGTACTTACACAAACCTCATTTTTGGACAGTCAAAGGCTTGCATCTAGTACATCAATCTTTAAAATGTCAAAATATTCTTATGAAGCTGTCATTCCCACAAGAAAAACTGAGACTTTCCCTAGGTCATAAAGGAATTTTTTTTTTATGGGAGTTCCTTAGCTTCACAGCAAACTTTCTCCTTCTGGATAAGGTTTCCACTGCAATAATGTAACAATATCATTGGGTATGGCAGCAAGGGTCTTTGAGTATTTCCCACAGCAAAACAACAGGCAATTGTCACACTCAAGGTAAGAGACACAGCCAGGCATAACAGCCAGGTTGTTGCTTTTAGGAAAACTTACCAAGTGTATCTTCTTTGGGGGTGCTTAATTTTAAACATAAGCTATAGGAGATACAGAATACTTCATTATCTCCTCACTTCCTTTGGGACAAAAATGTAAATGATTGCAGGTTGGAACAGCATAGCAATATTTGACATTCCCCTTTGACCATGTGTCTCCCAGTGTGTGGCTGACGCGTGTATTTTGGCCCAGGCGACAGCCTGGAAGGGGCTGCCCAGGGACCTGCTGGAGCCACCGTCCCGGGAAGTGCTAAGGAAAGACTGGATGAGGAACTCAGTGCCCCGGTCTAGCTGTCACGGCGGTGGCGGGTCACAGGTTGGGCTCAGGACCTCAAAGGTCTTTTCCAAGCTCATTGATTCTGTGACTCGGGGGCGGGAAGGGGTGGTGTCTCCCGCGACGCCGAGCTCGCTCTGGGCACGGCTGTTCCCAAAGCAGCCATGTCATCCCGGGGGCCAGGCCCTGCGAGAGCTCCCGCCTCTCCCGCAGCTCTCCCCGGCACCCAGCACTGCCCCTCTACCCCGCGGGCTCCGAGGACAGCGGCCGCCGCTCTCCAGGCGCCTGCTGCAGTGGGTGGATCCTGGGAGGTGCCAGCCGCTTCCCTCCCCTTCCCCTCTCCCTGCGGGCTCGGCGGTGAGGAGGCGCCCGAGCGCGGCAGCATCTTCCCTTGGCTCGCCGGGGCGGGGGGAGGAGCCGCCGCCGCCGCCTCGGAGAAGGAAGGTAAGCAGCGGAGCACGGGGGTGGGAAGGGGAGGGAAGGGGCTTGGCTCCCCCCCTTCCCTGAGCTTCCCCTCCCTGGGCGGCCGGCGGTGGGGAGCGGGGCCGGGGCAGGGCGCGGCCGCCTGTGCTGCGTGTGCTGGGCCGGGCTGGGGCTGCGCTCCGCGGGGCCTCGTCTCGCAGGCACCCGGTCTGTAAATGGCCGATGACGGGGATGGCGGTGTGTCTGTCTGTGCGGCTGTGAGTCTGTCTGCGTGTGCTCCGCTCCCGTCAGGAGTGCCGTCTGTGTGGTGCTGCTGCGCGCTGCCCGCAGGTGCGCAGAGGTGTGGTGGTGGTGGTGGTGGCACTGCAGGCGAGCTGAGCTTGGCGGCCCGGTTATGGGTTTAAGGAAAAGAAGGGATACTTTGGAATCCAGTCACCGTTTGTTGATTGTGTGGGAGATGGGAGGATTTCGTGGCGTTTCCTTGGGCAAGTGAAATTGCTAATATCAGGCGCAGTCAGCAAAGAGGTTTACTGAGGTTGCAGATGGGGTGAGGTCTGCAGGAGTGATGCTTGGGCGCCATCAGAAACTATTTGGGCTGATGAACCGATGTGCTTTCCAGTACATGAAGGGAACTTACAGGAAAGATGGGGCAAGGCTGTTTACAAGAGAATGTAGTGAGAGGACAAGGGGGAACAGGTTCAAATTGAAAGGGAGTGCATTTAGCTTAGATGTTAGGAAAAAATCTTCACTCTGGTTGGTGGGATATTGGAACAGGTTGCCCAGAGAGCTGTGGATGCCCCATCGCTGGAGGTGTTCAAGGCCAGTTTGGATGGGGCTCTGAGCAGCCTGGTCCAGTGGAAGGTGTCCCTGCCCATGACAAGCGTTGGAACAAAATTATGTGTGTGGTCCCTTCCAAGCCAAATCATTCTATGATTCCATGTTGGAGGATGTGAAAGCAAACACGGGGTAAAGGAAACGTTTAGAAGTAATCGTGCTGGTCAGTGTTGATAGAAGAGATAATACCATTCAGATATAGGAAATAAACGTGACAGAATTATGTAGGATGTGAATGATGTGATGGACTGTAAAATAGCAGGAAGAGACTGTGGATAAAGAAAAACAGTCAAGCGTATCATTGCTTTGAGACAAGAAAATTATAAGAGCTTTTGATGGTGTCTGCTATCAACCACAGGAGTTGGATTTGTGTAAGAATATTGCTTACTGGGAGATACTGTCAGGAATTTTGTCACAGATGGATTTATTTCTTAGACTGTAGAATCACAGAGTGGTGTGTATTGGAAGGGACCTTAAAGATCATCTGGTTCCAGCCTCCCTGCCATGGGCAGGAATACCATTCACTAGACCAGGTTGCCCCTGGCCCCATCCAGTGGCCTCGGACACTGCCAGGGATGAGGCATCCACACCTTTTCTTAGCAAACTGTTAGTGCCCTCACCACCATCTGAATAAAGAATTTCTTCCTGGGATCTGATCTGATTCTGTCCTCTTGCAGTTTAAATCCATTCTCCCTTGTTCAATCACTATCTGCCTGTTTAAAAAGTTACCCTCCATCCTTTTTATAAGCCTCCTTTAAGTACTGAAAGGCCACAGCGAGGTCTCCCTGGAGCCTCTTCTTCTCCAGGCTGAGGAGCCAAGCGATGCAGATGATGGCATCATTTAGACACATAGTGATCCAGATGATCTTACACACGGCTGCTGTAAGCTTGCCCAGTAAGCACTGAATTGCCTTAGACTTGCTCTCAGGTAAGCAGTGTGAAAATTCTGGAAAAGGGTGGTTCGTTAATCAGCTTGTGATCTTGGATCACATTTTAAATTAGATTAAATAAATAGAAATAAAATAGGTGACTAAACAGGTTTGAAATTCTTCATTTTTGAAACTTGGAAAAATCAAGAGGGTTAATTAGTGATGTTGTTTGTACAGGAGTCCTGAGGGCCCTAGAAAGAAAAGAGGGTATAAAGCTGTTTTATGCTGAAGGTAGAATCCATCTGGAATTTATGTCCAAAAAATTTTTAAGAAGGTTGTTGAAAACAGCTTCTAACCATCAAAAAGGATTTTAGGAATAAAGACTAGAAAAAGGGTAGTTAAGCAAAGTGAAGAGGTAAAGTACCAGTTCAACAGTAAGAATTGCAAAAGAATAGCAAAAGTAATTCTGAGTTAGTTACAGACAATTGTTTTTGTAAGTTTCTTTAATCATGTAAGTGAAAACAGTAATAGAAGTAAGACCACTGAGTGATCAATTTGAGGTAAAATGGCCTTGGCATCATGATGCGTATCATCTGTTGCAGTGTGGAGGAGGCTACTGCAGTGGATATACTTAATGTTAGATGCTCCAACTTTTGCCTTGAAAGAATAACATTTTGTCTCTTAATTATTTTTTAAGGGTTGAGAAACCTCTGTTTGTTGTGTCTGATGCTGTTATGCTCTTGCCACGTAATGTCCAGTAGTTCCAGTATCAGAAGACTGGAACAGTACATTTGGGTATTTAACAGTATCATTTATTGGTAGAGGAAGTGGAGTAACTTTCCTTCCTCATGCACATTCTATTTTCTGTTTTTTCTCTCTCCTATAACATGCAGTATCTTCTTAGGCAGACAGCATTAAGAGAATTAATAAAATGAATAAAATTCTTAGCTCCAGTTGATGGATTTACCTAGGTAAATTCTGGCTTTGTCAGGTGTAGGTACGTGTAGGTACAATGCCACCTGACATCTGAAGCTGGTACATGGTTTATCCTGAACAACTGACCTGTTGGTCCTTCTTAAGTTCTTAAAGCTTTAATATTTTCTGTACTGCAGTTCCTTAACCTTATTTTTTAGAAAAAAAAAAAAAAAGGCTATTTATTTTGCATATTTACTGCATTATTCTGGGTGGTTTTTGTCTGTTGCATGGTCAATATTTTTAAGAAAGTTTTTTTTTTCTTAAACTGAATCTTTGGATTAATTTTGTTTCCCTAAAGCTGGTTCCTTGACCTCTCATATTGGAAGCTCAAAATCAAGATAAGTTATCAATTCTACCAAATCAGTTGCATAGTAAATGAAGTTTTATGTAGAATATAAAGTAGGCAAGAGCCAACAGTTGCATCAGTTGTATTTTATTATGTTTGTGTTTCTGTATGGAATACAGGAACTGAAGTGTATTTTGAGTTTGGGTAACAATTCAGCAAAAAGAAGGAACTTTTCAAGTTAATTTTCTGATAATCTTGGGTTAGCCATATCAAAATTGTGAACAGATGTTTTTCTTTAGCACCTCAGGTTAGATTTAGGTTACATTAGGTTAGATTTTGATACAGGAATGGCATCTTGTTCCCAAGA
The DNA here is from genome assembly GCF_015832195.1 of Motacilla alba alba. Classification (NCBI taxonomy): domain Eukaryota; kingdom Metazoa; phylum Chordata; class Aves; order Passeriformes; family Motacillidae; genus Motacilla; species Motacilla alba. The sequence goes on from NC_052016.1 coordinate 62,646,762, forward strand.
GACTGGAATTCCCAAAAGGTTTGCTTATTTTAACACATCTCAGGGTCTAGAGATAATGCTCATTATGTTTTTTTCCTTTTCCTCAAGTCACTTTTTATGTGAAAGTGACTCCAGCATCTTCCTATAATACTTTTTAGCACTTAAAATAGTTCCATGATCAGAAACACTTGTCTTCAAAAGATACTTTTGCATGTGTAGAAGGAAGTGTAAATACTTTTAAGTGAAAATGTGTTTTGATTGACATTTTCTTATCAGGCTTTTTAGCTGCTGACTTTGACATTTCAGTAAGTCCACTGGAGCTTAATTTTTAGTAAATACTACTGTTTTCTTGTCTTTGTATTTCTGTCTTTTATTTGTTTGTTATATAGCTTCTCTTTCTTAGTAGTTGCCAGCTTCTTTCTTCAAATATTCTTCTTTTAAAGTCAAGTAGGTAGCTAGCCAAAGGCATGGGATTATTTTTTCCAGATTGACTCTAGGGTTTGTAGAATGAGAAAAGAATTTGGGATTATTTTTTAATTTCTGATTTCTGCTTTAAATATTTTCTTTCTGGTGGGTGATGATGATTTTTTCCAGTTGCTTCCTCTCTTGTTGCTGGCTGGTCGAGAGTCCACCATTCTACATCAACGATCGTGATAGACATTTCTAAAGGGGAAAAAGTAACTGGAATAGGAATGAGGAAAATAAATAGACGTAATAGGAGCACTTGTCTTACCATCACTTAGTATATGGATTTTGCATGTGAACCTCTGGAAACTTCAGTGGGGTCGTGCTGGATGTCCATTCCTGGAGCCAACAGGTGGAGCTGGATGTCATGCCAATAGACAGGTGGTGTCTGACAAGATGCTTGGCTGAAGTTTTGCTTCTGGAGATGGAGTCAATAAAGAGTTTCTTGGATATAGCCTCTAAACTGTGTGTTGATTTGCTTGTCTATTGAGTAGGCATACAGTGGAACTTGCATCAGGAGCAAAGAATTCACAGTCTGGTGTCATGGAGCAAGAAAGGAAGGAGAGAAGATTATATTTTAGTTGGAGTTTGAAATTTTCCAAACAACCACTCACTGTTTGTCATGGTCTGCAAATTCTTGATAATGGAAAATCCCACATCAGTGGAAGAATGAATGATAAACTGAGTTCTGTCAATTTATTGTCAGCACTGGCATTTCACTGTACATGAAGAAAGAAGGTAATTTTGGAAATAGTCTTCCTAGAAAGGAATGTGACCTGTTCAATGAGTGCATGTTGGCAGTATTGGTGATCTGATCTCCTCTGCAAAATTGCTTGGACAAGTTAGCAGCATCTAATGACTACTCTGGTAGGAAACTGCTGAGAAATCAGGAATATCAGAGAAGGTTAGGTTCCTTTTAGAAAAGTCTTATGAAATCCCTTTTCTCTGTAACTTTTGCTTTTTAATCTTTCCTAAGCCTGTGGTTAGAGTCCTTGGGGAAGAAGCTGCAAACAGACCTTTGAATCAGCAGATGAGGTTCATAAATGCTTAAGTGGGAGGAAATACTAAGTGGAGTTCTGAAAATTTTTGTTCACTTGCCAAGTTCCTAGAGAGAGAATCTGCAAGAATGTTTACATTCAGATGAGTCAGTGAAGCTGTTTAAATATTTAGGGTTAAATGGTTTTGGACTACTAATGAAGCTTGGCTACCAGATTTAGTATTTATGTTCCTTAACTCAGTCATACGTGTACTGCAGAAACATGTGTGTCTCACCCAAAGACCTATCTGGGATGGACCAAAATGAGGGTTGAAGCTTCCAGTTTCCAAGATCTAAACTCAGACTGCCAGAGTATGCTGTCCAGATTCTTAATTGTACTTGGATTCCAGATAAGAGATTTGTGGAAGTTTAATATAAATATTTTTATATCAAAAGGCTGTGCACATCCTCAAGAAATGGATGTTTACAATAATGATGTTTTCTCCTTTAGATTTGCACTTCAGATTTTTTTGAGGAAGTACAGATAGTGAAAATTATATGAAGTTTTCAGTCATGAGAAATATTTCTGGCTTACCTTTTTACTTTCTAAAATAAGTATTGCATTCTTTTTAAATCTAGTGGCTAGCTATTTTAAAGTAATGGGTTTTAGCAGTTGTGCACATATTACAAGATTTAGTAGATAAACAATCCCAACTTGTCTGAAATAGCTGGGGTATGTTTTTCTCCTGTATCTGATTTACTCAAATATACAGGTTTTTGTCTTTTCATTTTTGATAAAAATACTGTTTTTTCTTTGCTTGACTGCCTTCACAATGGTTACTTTTCTGGAGGAAAATTCGTGCAAGTAGCCAAATATGAATCATTGCTAATATTTTAAAGGTATATGGATAAGAATGGTTCTTAAACAGGCTTATTTTTTATTCTGTCATTATTTTTGGGATCCCCAGGTGGATATATACTCCTAAATCAATTACAGGTTTTTAGAAAGAACAACTTTGCAGATAGAGATATGTGGCACTCAGTATGTACTTTTATTAGAAGACATGAATTTGAATAAAAGAATAAACTGGAATAATTTGCGTCACCCCGTGTACTCCCGTGGGGTTGCTCAGAAATAAGATGTCTGTGTTTGCAGAGCAAACTGAAAATGGAGTTGCAGGGTAATTTTCTCATAGTTATACAGAAGAAAAAACATGTTCTAAAGAGTCTGAAAAGTAATGAAGTGGAGCACTTTTTGTTAATTAACTGAGGTGGTTAGGTCCTAATGTATCTTTATGCTAACAAATCAACTGCTTTTAAGTGAAACTGTGCTTTTGTCTGAACAGGTGCAATTGAAGTAAAAGACTGAGACCTGAAGAATCATGGGTATCAGTTTTGTATCAAATGGCTTGAGGAAGGAAACATGGAATTCTGCATTTGTTTGAGCTAGAAAATTCAGTAATTATTCTGTTGGGATCTGAGTGTAGGCTAAAGATGGTCAAGAAGTGGGTAACATATGTCAGCATTGCTAGGGAGTGCTGGAAATTGGTGCTGCAAAATATTGGGTAGCCTTGATAGTCAGTTTCATCGTAGGACTGCTGACACACTTGAAATTAAATGTTTCAGGACAGTTCAGTAGTACAGGCAAAGGCCTTGATTAGGGGAGTTGTTTCTACTTTGAATAATGTCCACAAAATCAACTGTTGCATTCTTGTTTTTTGAACAAGTATATTGAAGAAAATAAGCGATTGCTTAACTGCAAGAACTCAGCAAGTTCCCCCATTTCCACCAAGGTGTAAAGCTTGGTAAAAGGCTGTGTGTGCTTATTCAGGGCTCTGCTCAGCTCCACAGGCAGACCTGTCTGGTGCCGTTTAGTTCTTTGCTGCTGCTCCAGCTTGGCATGGATGTGTGGCTATCCCGTGGGTCCTGTATCATATCTGCCAGCACTGTTTGGTGTCAGGGATCCCCAAGGTCATCTCAGATACCAGTAGGTGCTGATGTGTAGGTGAGTGAGTCAGCCCTTCAGTCTATTCTAGCTGAAGGGGAATATAATTTGGCTTCTAGTTGTTTCAGTTTGGTTGTGTGTTTGAGCCTTAAGCTCAAAGTCACTGTGGACTTTCACACATGAGCTGAATTCTTCATGTAATGTCTCAAACTAGGTAAATAAAATACACTCTGTGTGTGTATAGATCTGTGGGTTTTGTTGAAGCTTAAGCTTAACAGTTGTGCATATTCAGTATGGTTGAGCTGCAGCAGTTGTTCAGCTTTTTATTTGTTTCAAGAAAATAATTTTTGTTTGTTTATTCAGTAGATTACACGATGAATCATTAACATTTATCATACTTAAGTCATACTAAATTAATATATTTTGTGTAGTTGGATTAGGTCTTATGGCATGAAGTCTTACATAAGAGATGTGTTTAGTAGTAAGTTAAGTGGTTTTATGCAGTTACATTTGATACTTGTTTTAATGTGGTATTAGTCTGAAAATTATTTCATTGAAATGGTAGCTGGTTTGTTGGATGTTATTCTGCCTGTAGTCAGAATTTTACAGACGTGTGATTTTATGGGAGAAGTAAACAGATTTTAGCTATGTCTGAACCAATGTACCTCAAAGAAAGTTATGTGTACAATTTTCATCACTGTTCAGTGAAAGAAGCTTGTACAGCTTCAGAGCTGCTTCTCATTTTTGTAGTTTTACTGAAAACAGAGTTGCATGGCTTTATGTTAGGAAATAATTTTAGGATAGTAGAGTTGTGTATATTTGTGAAGAAACATGTGGTCTGAAGGTCTGTTTTTATTGATAATGTATGTCATAGAAATTATACAGGTAATTTACAGGGCTGACAATACTTTCTAAAGCAGAATGAATTTTTTAGCAGCTCTCAGTAAACCTGAAAAGACACAAATGTTTTTCTAGCATTGGTTTCAGAGTGGAACTGGAATAATTTTGAAGACTTAAGCCAGAAATTGAATTCTCTGAGCAGTGTGCTTTTTCTTTGCTGAAAGAAATGTCTTGAAGCATTATGTCAGCAAGGTTCTCAATTTATTTTTACTGCAATGAAAAGACATTGGAGTATGGTGCTCATAAAACGTCTTTCTTTCCAATCACAGTCTGATTAATTTTCCTATTTGTTTTAAAAAGATGTTTTGTCCAAGAATTAATATTCTAGGTAAGAATACAGAAGAGCAGAGTTTGCCTAACTGATCATTGTATAGTTGTATGTAAAAGCAAAACTGACAGCTTTGCATTTCTTGTTTTCTTACCCCACAGAAGAAGATAATATTAAGCCAGAACTAAGTGTGCACAGTTTCAGAAAGTATTGTTGCAGCATGATATGATGATTTTAACCACAGTTCTCTCTCTGCAGGGGGACACAAGCACAAATCCATATGGAGGATGAACCTCCTCCTCAAGGAGTCAGTGCCAAGGTCAGAGTGTTGATTTGTATTGGGAATTCTGTACTGCTCTGCTCAAAAGGTTTCATTTAGCAGTAGCTTAGTACATGCAAGTACTTTTCAAGGTAGACAGAGAACAAAAGCTATGGTTAGAAGAAATGATACTAGCTGAAGAAATCTTGCCTAAGACATCCGTAAAATATAAGAAGAACAATATGTTCATATAACATCTGAGATTCATGTCTGTCTGCCTTTCATGACTTTGTGCAGTATGAGGGAACTGATCACTTATGGGATATAAATTTTGGTAGGTTAATATTTGAAGTTGGTTTTCATATTTTTGAAACAAAATATAGTGCGGAACTCTATATTTTGGGGAGAAAAAGGAAGAAAGTCTTGAAAAGTAGTGTAACTAATAATTCCAGAGACAGGGTTTAGATTATGGATTTTTTTGTCTGATAAAGTTTTGGTTTTCTTTTTTTTTTTAATCAGTATCAAGTATTTCCTTGGGTGCTTTTTATAAGAGTAGTTGGGGATTTCTTTTCTTTCAGTATATTATTTTAGTGTTGAGAAATGCTACAGTTTGGGTTTTTTTTTTTAACCTGTTTATTATAAGGGTACAACATAAGTGCTTTGTGGAACAAAACCAGCTTTTCTTTATAAGATTAATGGGTTCTGACCCACTGAGCACTTGGAATTTAGGGCCCACATTATAAAGAAATGGATATCTTATTCCAATAAAAGAATCTGTAAAATTGAAGGACATCCTGACTGTCCTTTTGAATTTCAGGCTTCTTCAGTATTGTGCAAAAGTGGGATGCAGTTTTGTTGATGCACTTGGAGGAATAGTCTGTGATGCTTTCAGTATTTATTATCATATCTTAGGAGGGCCTAAAAATCTCTGTAGAATGAATGGTAACCTCTTGACATAAAAGAAATTACTCTGCAAGTAGCAGATGAACCAAGACTGATTCCATATGGATTCTGGTCCTTCGTCCCTGATAACCCTGCTACGTGTCACAGGGAACAGCATCTGCTAGGATTAGCTTGGACCTACTTGCTCACTGACTTATTTCATAACATAATGTCTGTTTGTCCAGCTGCCTCCTGCCAAGCTGATTGTGTCAGCAAAATCTTACTTCCCTTTCACTTGCAAATTTGGCTGAAGTTGGTCAGTTATTTGCTGCAAGGACATGAGGAAAGAACTGGTGTGATCAAAACCGCAACTTTTTTTCCTGTGAAGATGGCCAATCCTTCTTTCCCCTCCTCTGAAGTACCTAATAAAAAAATGCGTGATTAGCTAGTATTTGTCTAAAGAATTTAATTTAGGATTAATTTAGGGTGTTGGTTTTGATTTTCTAATGTTATGTGTATTCCTGTGTATATTTTTTCATGGTCAGTGATAATAATTGAAAAAGCAGTATTCCTATGGTTGATATAACATGTTTCAGACTCCAAACTAGAATTTATTCACATCTTTGTATAATTTGGAGGTACAAAAAATACACACATGAAAACAAAAATACATATTTCTCAAAGATAAATGTATTCTTGGGCAGAGTTCTTTTATGGTTTCTTTTTTTAACAGCAATTTTAACATCAAGGCAAAATACAGAGATTTCAGATTTTGAATATACACTTCACACTTTGTGTTGGAATGCTGTCTTACAGAATTCAATGTATATTGAATTCTGTAAGGTGGCACTTAGGTTGCATGAATATAGTGAAAATACAACCTCCCCATTTAACCTCCTACATGGTACTTTTCTCCATTAATATAGATCCTTTATTTCTAGATCATGATATATTTTATATGTTTATTTAATGTCTTCCTTTCAAGTATTGTAGAATTAAAATACTGGTTTGTGGGTGAAAAAGGAAATGGTGGTGTTTATCTAATTTTTTGCTATGCAAAGGCATATTTGTTTTTCTGTGCAGATATTTGATAGTATTTTTTATAATACCAGGCCCTGGAGGCAACACTCTTGTCAGCCCTGAAGATGCTGGATGTTGGGAAATGGCCGATTTTTTCTCTCTGTTCCCCAGAAGAGATCAAGTTAATTCGTCAAGCCTGTGTATTTGGCAGTGCTGGTAATGAAGTGTTGTATGCAACTGAAAATGATGAGGTAATTGTCCAAGAGTGTGTATGAGTGTGACATGTTTAATCAGTTATGTGTCAAGTTATTCTGAAGGCCAGTAGTATAATAGTACACCTGGAGAAAGTTGCATGCAAAAATGTCTGATTGTTTTGTTTGCTACTGAAACATTTTTGGTTTAAATTAAAGGCTTCTCACCACAATCACAGAACAAAGAGAAGATGAAGTTAGGCATTTATTGCAAGCGCATAGTGACAGGATGAGAGGCAGTGGACACAAACTGCAAAATGGCATTTTCTGATTCAGTACTAGGAAAAAAATGCCATAAGAGGTGTTAAGTCCTGAAGCAGTTGTTAGATTTGTTTTCCTTGGACATGTACAAGAATCTTTTGGACATGGACTTGAGTCAACTGATCTGTTAGATCTTTGGTGAGCCCAAGGGTGGACTAGTTGGCCTTTGGAGGAGGCTTTCTGTGGCAACCTGTGTTATGAGTCTGTGATTCTTTTATAACAGGTTTTTGTGCTTGGCATGAACTGCAGTGGCTGTTTGGGAACAGGAGACATGCAGAGCACTATAGAACCAAGGAGGTTAGATTCCCTCTGTGGCAAAAAGATAGCCTGCCTGAGTTATGGAAGTGGCCCTCATGTTGTTCTTGCTACAGAAGGTAAAGTATGATTTGAATATTGCACCTTCAGAGAGTCCACTTAAATTCATCCAGGAGGTGTGAAAGGTCTGGGCTGGTAACATAAGAGAGAGAGTTGAGTATTCTGGGCTGTTAACTCAAAAGTATTTTAATTGGCAAATATGACATGTCATTAGCTTGTTATTTTCAAGAGTTTTTCAAGCCCTACTTTGACTTTGTTACTACTTTTGGAAAGGTTTTTTCTTTCACTTCTTAGTTAAGTTTGAAACTTCTGATTGCTCTTGAAATGCATTAGTGGCTACATTATACCCCTATGTTCTTGTGCCAACACTGTCCTTCAGCTAAAATGCATCTTTTCCCTCCAGTACCTACTTTTGGATGTGCTTCAAAGACCCATTATGTTGCCTTCCAGCCTTCATGCTTCCTGCACTGACACTCTATTATCCACATTGTGGTAGTGGCTTTTATGCTCATAATTAAGTATGTTGCACTTGGGGAAAAATTAATATTGTGTTCCCAGTGAGGTTCTGTTAGAGCTTAATTGATGATATTCACACTTCTCTGTCTCTGTTAATGAGAGGAAATGTTTTTCAGTATTCTAGATATGACTAAAAGTAGGTGGAATTATGTTGCAAATGTGTTCTTTTAAGTTCAGTTGTGTTCCATCATTTCCTCCAGTCTTCATGTCACACCATTCTGCATGCTTTTTTTGTTTATGCATCTGTATTCCTCTGAGCTTTGTTACTGGCAGATCCCACTGACACATACTCCTTAACCTGATGATGAAGTACTGCCAAAGAGCAGGTCAAGAACTGATCCTTGAGGATTTCTACTCATAACTCCATTTGCATTATTAGCTTTTCTTCAGCACAGCCTTTTTAAACTTACCTTTTGAGGGCTGTTATATGTTGCACAATTCTTGTGTTAATTATTGTCATTGCCACTTTGCTGTATGTTTCTGTGCCATGTGTTTCACATGTTTACTGAAATTTGTGTTCATATGTTGGTGAACTGAGGAAAAGGTTGTTCACTTTTGACAGGATAAAGTAATTAGATTTAACCAGTTATTGTAGAGAAGTATTGGCTTAGTGTAGCATATTTTGACTTTGTAGTTCTGAGGGAATCCTCCTTAGGAAATATGAATATTGTAAGGGAATGAAAGCTTATTTTTTGAATTTTCCAAAGTGGGAAACAGCGCCAGAGCATAGACAAGAAATTCTGATTTGTTGTCAGTAACATAGAAATTGAAATGGGGATTCTGACTGTCATTTCATCCTTTTCTCTTCTGTATTACACCATCCCTTTTCTTGCAGCAGTATGTTTTCCTTTGCTATGATTATGCTGATGCTATCCATTTGGATTTGTGGTCAACACTATGTGAGCCTGGTAGCATTGGTAATGTCCATGGGTTGAACAGCCCCATAGGTCATATATGTATTTATACACTTAAGTATGCATATTGTTACTGAATTTGACTTTTTAGTTGGTAATTTTATGTTGTGCACTCCATAAGTACAAAGAACATAAGAAAAGTACATAAGAAAAGTAGAGATTTTTCAACCAGCTCTTTACATTTTTCTTGTAGAAGGAGAAGTGTATACATGGGGTCATAACGCTTACAGTCAGCTGGGCAATGGTACAACAAATCATGGCTTTGTTCCCTGTCAAGTCTCCACTAACTTGGTGAACAAGAAGGTCATTGAGGTTGCCTGTGGCTCTCACCACTCCATGGTGTTAACCTCTGATGGAGAGGTGAGTAGAGTGGGAACCAGTGTCTGTTTTCTCTTAATGAAACTCACATATGTGAGAAACAGGAAAACACTCTGCACCTCTGGTATTAGACGTTGCTTCCTCCAGTCCTCACAGTGGTGATATAACACAAATATTTCAAAAAAATTGAAACTTGTGAGGGTGTAGCTGTTTTGAAGTGTGTACAGAGCACTGATTTTGTGCCATTTCTGCTTGTAATAACAAATTATGCAGCCAGTTCCTTCCTATGCTGTAATCTACTTTAAATGCTTAGTGGCATTAAAGCTGATGTTAATGTAAATCACATTCACTGTAAGGAATTTTACCTGCCAAAGTAAAAAGTTTCCTGGAATTTGCCTTGAGGTGCCATTTGTGCCACTTAGATATTCTAGTTTGGGTTCTGGAAAAGTAGCAATGGATTCTTCCAGCATTAACTGCAGCCATCATGTTTCCTCTTACCTTCGAGTGGAGGAACAGAAAAGAATGGAATATATAAATGCTTAGATTGGCATATTTTTGTTAGAAACAGTTCACTTGTAAACCTATGTGTCTTCCTAGTAAAACAATACATCCACTTTCACATAAAAAATTAAATTTTTTATTCATACCCCTTTTTCCTCTCTTGAATATGTACTTTGGACTGTATATTATAAAGCCGTCTTTGATGACAATTCTTTTGCACCAGGTATACACATGGGGTTATAATAACTCGGGCCAGGTTGGATCTGGTTCAACAGCAAATCAACCAATTCCTCGAAGAGTTACCAGCTGCCTACAAAATAAAATAGTTGTTAATATAGCTTGTGGACAGATGTGCTCTATGGCTGTGGTGGAAAATGGAGAGGTAAGAAATTTCGAGTTAATATTTGGACTGAATTTTACTTGATGTAATAACTTGGCATGTAGATAATTTCAAACCTGGTCGTAATGAGCTCTTACTCAGAAAGGAAGTTTACCTTTCCAAACTCCCTCAAGTCTAGCTGCTTATACTGCTCATAACAACCTTTGTTATGCTGTCTTCAGCATTCATGGACAAATAAGTTATACTAGAATCTGGAGTGTTGTATGTGAGAATAATCAGTGAATGTGAGAATAATCATTGAATGATATTTTAATTTTCAGTGCTCATATTCACATATCTTAAGAGAAAACAAAAGTACATTGCATATATTTTTTGTACTGAAGTACCTCTTGAATCTCTCTTTTTATCCTCTTTGCAAAGATACAAGGAGGTTGTAGAGTTCTAGGTTTTGTTCATATGAGCTGATGATGTTGGGCAGTATACATCTCGCTAGCTCTATTTCTCCAAACACTTGTGTTTAGAACTAAGTAGCTATTGACTGCAAGGAAACATAATGTCACTGAAATTATCAGAGCTCAGTGTTTTCCCTTTTTCTTATGTTTGGCATGAAGCTGCCTACTCAAAGTGTTGTGCACAGCTTCCATTTTATAATTCTTCTAGTGTGTTTTTGTTAGAAGATTTTGGAATGAGAAATCAGCTCTTTGAAGAAGGGAAGTATTGTTCTGGATTTACTCTGTGCTGGCAAGCAGCCATATGAGTCACTGATTTTCTGTTATTCCTATTAAAATCTTGTAGTCCTACATAATCTAACTCATAAGGAGCATGAATGTGGAAGTTAAGAATTCTAGATGAGTACGTAACCAGCATTTAAAAAAAAATATATGTATTTATATAGGTAGGTATATGTATGAATATGTTTGTGTTTTAGTTAAATATAAAACAAAGAAGTGAATAGTAGCAAACAGCTAAAAGTCCCTGTCTCTGTTTCAAGGTCTATGTCTGGGGGTACAATGGGAATGGCCAGCTGGGGCTGGGCAGCAGCGGCAACCAGCCCACGCCGTGCCGGATCGCAGCCCTGCAGGGCATTCGTGTGCAGCGGGTACGTCTGGGCTGCTCCGCCTCAAACCCTCCAGGAACCTCTGCAAGAGTCCTGTAGACAGCATAGGCTGCCTTTGAAGGAGATAGTTCTTTGTTTAAAAAGTGACGTCAGAATAAAACACATGTGTCCCAAAGTGGACCTCTCCCAACAGGGGAGAAACTGTGTCCCTGTGGAGTTTGGTGGAAATTTTGCCATTGACTTCAGTGAGGTCAGGATTTTACTTAGAGGACTAGACCATTAAAAATGTTGGTTTTGTTTTCTTCTTTTTTTTTTTTTCCTGTGAAAGTTAATTAAAAGATACTGCTGTTATTTTAGTAAATAACAGAGTCTTTCTAGTATAGTCCATTCTTCATTAACCCTTGCCTTTTTTTTTCTGGAAAAATGCTGCAGTTTAGCATTTTGTCTGTCTTGCAGACTGAATTTCATTTTAGAACTGCTCTCCAGCCACATTGACTTACTGGTGGTTGGACACCGCACACTGAACAAATTGCCTCCCACTGCATTTGGCTAACATTTGGTATGATTCCGCAGTTAGTCTTGACCTTTGGAGATTATTGCACTTTACCAAGTAGTGGGGCTGCCAACAGACCAACTAGCAAACTGATAACTTCTTTTGTATAATAAGAAATATTTAAAGTGACTGCAAGAAAGATTCTGGAAGTTTTAATTGATTCATGTGAAATAGAGGATACTGACAGGAAAATGATACAAGCTGTTAGAAAACATTGGTTTTGTAACTAATGAAAATTTACAACAGCATTTTGAACTTTGGGTCCTATTTATTGCATTTACTCAGGAAAGCTATGATTTTTTTAAGTCTTTTAAAAGAAACTCATTTAATGACATCATTTTATATTCAGTGCCTAGGATGTAGACAGTAGCTTTGCTGGTAGCAACTACTGTTGGATAGTAACATAACAAAGTGAGTATTATGTTCCCCTGTATTTATTCTTTTATTTAGAGAGTGAATGCTCCGGCAAGTTTGGCTTAGATTCTATTGCCATTCACTTACTTTACTTGATATCTATCAATACCATGTTGTAGATCTCCACCCAGTAAATAACTTGATGGTTTATTTCACTTAAAGTACATCACATGCTTCATGGATGTCAGTGGAGTATATGTGTTTATGGTGTATCTTTGCAGATCATATAAAGATAGCTGAGGTAGGTATGAACAATGTACATTGGTTTTTGGTAGCTGTCTATCTCTACTAAGTTACACAAACTCCTGCAGAGCAGGACTGCTGCTGTAGTGTTGCCACTGTGTTATCTGTCTGTATGTGGGGCATGTGCTGCATATGTGAAGTGGATTTTTTGAACAATCTGATGTGAGGAGGCAGCTCAGCAGGAGCAAGGGGGTTTCCATGAAGTTATGAGTTGATAGAGTTGTGGGCTGCCATCAAAATGGAAAGTTTTGTCTCTTCCCTCTCTTTCCTGGCTGATTGCTCTTGTTGCTTATCTTGTGTGGTTCTCAGACCGTACTGTTTAGAGTTTTCTTGCAGTGATGTAAGTTTAGAGAATTACAGAATGGCCTGGATTGAAAGGGACCCTAAAAACAATCCAGTTCCATCCACTGCCATGGACAGGGACACCTTCCACTAGACTGTGTTCCTCAGTGCCCCAGTGAACCTGGCCTCAAACACTTCAGGGATGGGGCCCTCAGCAGAGGATCCTCTGAGCATGAGAGCTGGTGCAGGGAGGGGGCAGTTTTATGAAGCTGTCAGTCAGGGATGAGAGGATCAGACAGGGAGACCTTAGCTGTTTTTCCAGTGGTGAAGCTATTCATATTGGAGCAGTTGTCCATGGAGCAAGGTCAATGCAGGACAGACTATCTTCACTTTTCTGCATATTGTTCAAATTTGTTATATAGCTTTCCTTCTTTCTCAGTTTCCAGCTATTCTTTTTGCTCTGCTCTTGAGATTATCTGTCAGGGTTTCTCATTGGTAAATTTTTTTTCGCCAAAGTCACTTCATCTACTTTCCTTCCATTTTTAATAAACTTACCTGTATTTTTAATTTTTACACTAGTATAGAATCAATGGCATTAACCTATAGCATAAGATGCATCTCTGTATTAACTTGCTATTGCATAAAAATTACGTTTTGTTCTTTTTATTATTCCTTACAGGTTGCCTGTGGCTATGCACATACATTAGTGCTAACAGATGAAGGTCAGATATATGCCTGGGGAGCCAATTCATACGGCCAGTTAGGTACTGGGAATAAAAGTAACCAGTCTTACCCTACAACAGTTATTGTGGATAAGGACAGGTAATACTTACAGTCTTGCAATCAGACATTGGTTGACATACTCACAGAAGAACTACATAAAATGATGGTATTTTTAATATTTTTTGGGGTAGAAGGAACCTATAATTTTTTGCAATGGTTCATCTGCTAAATGTGAAAAGAATTTTCATTGAAAGTGCTTGAATCTGTCCCATAACCATCCCTGTGAAAGAGAAACTGAACATTCTGAGCCTGAATATGCTATTTTCTACTTCAGCTCACACTGTACTTTAAAGGCCTTAATTGCAGTTTCCTTTCAGTGGTGTAGTTTCATTGCTTGAAATCAACAATAAAGGCTTTATTGTCTGTGAATATAAATTGTATTTTAATATGCTACTTTTGACAAGAAATGTACTCAGAAAAAGTGAAGGGTGGACGTCTGCAATTTGTGTTATTTCTGCTATTAAATCTGGCTCATAATCCAGGAGAGAGAGAAAGGGAAGACTTCTTTATTGGTATTGTTGCCTAAAAATAAAGCTTTGATTTTTACAAGTTAAATATTTTCCTCTAGGTCCTTGAGGGACAGTGGGGCAGTTGTTTCTGTTGCTGTTGTAAAGCTTTGTATGTATATGACCAGAAATCTTGATTTTGGACTCCTGTTGTGAATAAGAAGGAAAGTGAGATGTCCCTCTTAACCCTGTGTCTGAGTACATCATTGTGAAGAAGTGGCATCTCTGCTCTGGTGATGAGACATGGCCTGATCTTCAGCATTGCTATTTCTATGTGTGTACTTGTGGTTTTGCTTCAAATATTACTGATTTTCTTCCAGACACTTTTAAAATGTTACAATAAGAATTTAATACAAGTTTTAATGTTGCATGCTACCTTTGGCTTTTGTTGGTCAGAATATGAATTCTTGGTGTCAGTGAAAATACTGCCTCACTAAAGCCTGCGAGATTTGTGCATACAGCTTTAAACAAGTTGTTTCCCTGCCATTATCCCCAGGCAGCTGAGAACACAAGTAAACAAGCAGTAGTTCAGACTGCAAAACAGTGGATTGTGTAATGCTGTACACAGTGGGAGTTTTGAAGTCCTAAATCTATCTTGAGATTAGAGACATAGCCTAGCTAAAGGACACTTAGAAACAGCTTTAAGTGCTGTTTGGCTCTACATTTTAGTTTTCAAAATGGAAGTCCTTTAAACATAAGTAATAATAATTATATCAGTAAGAAGAAGTATGTTTAACTTGTTGGTTTATAATTGTTACCAATAAGCAAAGAGAAAAAAGACTTTCATTGTCTTTCAATTATAAGCCAAAATACAATTTTAATTTTTTTTAATGCATCCTTGTTTCCTTCTTCATCTTCTCCAAGTATTTGTTCTCTACAGCTTAATACAGCTACTCCCCTCACTGCCCAGCACCACCAAGGACATTCAGAGACTTGAAACTCATCATAGCTTTGCTTGAGAGAGCTGAGGGGTCAGCAGAGTATGTGCTGCAGCAGACACAGGGCTCTGCTGCAGCTCTGGCTTCTCTCTCCTAAGATGCTTTTCCAAAGAGAATCTTGGAGTGCACGCTGTTTGCAGAAACACAGCGTTTTAATTTTGCTGTGTGTGACCAGGAAGCATTCTTGCTTACACGCACGCTTAAAAGTACGTCTTGCACTAGAGAAAGACAGGAGGCAGCGAGCTCATTGCTGCATTTTGTTCTTAATGAGAGTGACTTGCTTTTCTCCTTTTGTTTGCTTGTCAATTCAGAGTTATCGAGATCGCCGCCTGCCACTCGGCGCACACGTCGGCGGCCAAGACGCAGAGTGGCCAGGTGTACATGTGGGGCCAGTGCCGGGGGCAGTCCGTGACCTTCCCCCACCTCACCCACTTTGCCTGCACTGACGATGTGTTCGCCTGCTTCGCCACCCCGGCTGTCATGTGGCGCCTGCTCTCCGTAGGTGAGCTGAAGTGGTTTTTTATTCTGATACCTTCTAAACAGAACTGTTAGCTCATAAAACAGTTGAGTGTATTCGAAGCCTAGTTTCTCACAAAAATTTACACCGGGAAGCATAGTCATAATGACATGTTATGTATGTGTGATATGGCATGGTAAAAAATTGCTAAAGCCTGGTGGCAGGGCTAGACAATTGTCTGTTTCATTGATGTGGCTGATTTCTATGGGGAAGTGCCTCAGGTTTGGGGAGGGGTTTTTTTGTGTAACCTCTGTGTGTGACTGTCCAGTGGCTCTGGGTGGAAAATCTGAGTTAGAATTTGGAGATTTGGGTTGAGGAGCTCTGAAGCTTTCTTTGATGCCCTTAAGTAGACTACTAAGAATGGAGGGATCCAAATTCCCATGTTCTGAACTGGCCACATGCACTCAGTCTCATCACAAGTGATTGTGACCTGGTCTTCTGAAGAGATAAGTTGCTGGATCTCAGGTGTTTGATTAGCATTAAGATCTGTCTTGATGGCCTTGAGTAGAAAGAGTTAAGTATACAGCATTGGCTACCAGAGAGCTCATTCTTTAGCTGCAATTTAATCCCATTATAGTTTCTAATAAAGTTGCTGGTGTGTTGTTGGATATTTTTTTTGGTTTCTTGGGTTTTCTCTTTTTGTTGTGGTGGTTTTTTTGTGTGTTTGTTTTGGCTTGTTGTGGGTTTTGGGGTTTTGTTTGTTGCTGTTCTTGGGGGGGGGGGGGTTGTGTATTTGTTTATTGTTTGGGTTTTTAGGAAGTTTGGGACTTTTTGACCTTGGCTTCCAGGTCCCTTTGGAAATAGAGCTACAACACTGTAGCAGTGTTGTACCAAAGCATAAGGTAAAGCCTTACAGGAGGAAAAGGTTAGTTTAAAAAAAAAACAAGTTGCAGATGCACTTTCGAAGCCCCTTTTTCATATGTGCCAAGTAGTCTCTCCAGCCTCCTAGCACTATTCAGGAGGTCTGAACAGGGTTCCTTGTGATGACACAGGGAAAAGGATGCTGGCTATCAGGTCCTTGTCATGTCTTCTGGGTTGTTTTTAGTTAGGTGACTCTGTGCTGGTGTCAGTTGTGCCTTTTTGCACACTCCAGGAGCTGAGGGTGACTGGCCTCTTCATCCTGTCCCACCCTGGCAAGCTCTCATGACTGACTCACTGCTGTTTGTCATCTGATGTGTGTGTGGTGAGAATCCTCAGGCAGCTGTGTCCTGGCATCTTACATCTGCTGATCTATATGCCATGGACATCTACCATGCTTACAGCCCTTCTCTGTCCTTTTTATTCTGGTGCTTCCACACCCAGGCATTTCCATTCTCTCCATGTTTGTGGCAGTTTTACCATTTCTAATACAACTCTTAGCGCTGGCTGCTAAGGAGTTTTTTTGGCTTTGTGCCTTGTCAGTGGGAACTGCCTCTTCATTTCCTTCCTCAGGCTCCACTTTCACTGCTGTAACAAATAAAAGCATCTGATTTCCCTCTAAGAGTTTCAAAGCTGAACCCCACTATATTCAGTTTTCTTCTGATGGCTTTAGGAAGTCAGCTGGAGATGTGTCTTGGTGGACACCTGGATTGCCAGTTAACTTTGAAGGAGTTTCACCTTTGCATTAGTTGCTAAAATGCTTACTTGTTTAGTTAGCAGAGGTCTGAATAAATAAACCACACATTGTACAAAATAAGAACTAACCAAGTATTTTATAGTATCATTGTTTCAGAAATATTTCTCTTTTTTATCATTACTGTATTGGGTTTCTTTCCCCCATCCATTTTACCTGTACCTACCCAAATTGTGCATACCTGATACTCTCTAAGTGGAGTGCAAAATGAACTTGCTAAACAAAGTGTAACAGTATCAAAATGTATGTGTGTGTGTGTGTGTTTTAAGCTATTTTAGATCTTGTGGAGAAGGTCTTTCCATTTCCAGCAGAATACTATTCTAATTTCTAGCTTGATAGGTTACAGGACCTGGCATTTATCTAATTTTCTGTAGAGAACAGCTAATTACTGACCCACAAGATCTGTCTAAACCCATAATATGTATTTTTATGGTAAGAAGACAAAATGTTGTCACAGTTAAGAATGAGATTTGGGGGTAGAATGGGTTGTTGATTTTTTTAGTAGTATTAAAGAAGATGGTTCTCTGAGGCTGTGTGATGGAGATTTGGATCATTTCAGTAGGTAAAAATTTTGTATGCAGATAATGGAGGACTTTTCAAAGCTGTTTGGTAACTTTATAATGCAAATATCATGTGCACTGTAGGATTTACAGACATATGACACCAACAGGAGTATGCAGACCTTGACACACTGTGCTTCTAACACCATTAAGTCTAGGGAAAGGTATTATTTTAGAATAAACTTGTAAGTGTTGGTATTTACTTTTAGGGATATTGAACTGGGCAGTTTCACTGCCAACCACGATGTTGTTTCTGTAATAGATTCATTTTTGTAATATAATGTCTCCTTATGGAAGCCTTTCAGAAAATTTTATTATGATTTTTTATTAATCTTTTGAGGCTCTTATAATAACTAATAGTTTCATTTTCATATAATTTACTTACTAATGTTTGATAGCATTTTCTGTCATATGGAGCAGTAAACTTCTGAGAATTAATTTTTTTTTTCTGGCCTTATATAGATGAGTTAGAGGAGTGGAATTCACAGGTTTTTTAATAGAGATATTTGCTTGGAGCAGGAAACTAGAAAGGACTGAAGAAAGCAGTCCTTTCTTTGCTTTTCTGGCCCAGACAAAACACACAGGCTGCTGGGGGGGGTTTACTAGCTTTAAGGGGATGTATTTATTAAGAGTGTTAATTGCTGACAGATACCCAGAATCTTGTAGTGGGAGATATTTGTATTGCTTACTACTTTATATAAGTCCCCTGTTTATTCTAGAGCCTGATGACCATCTAACTGTAGCCCAGTCACTAAAGAAGGAATTTGACAACCCTGAAACTGCAGACCTGAAGTTCCTAGTGGATGGAAAATACATTCACGTTCATAAAGTTCTTCTTAAAATTAGGTAAGAAACAAACAGTATAAATTGTATAAGTTAAACTGTGCAGTGTAGTCCACTGTGTGGAGTCATCACTGCAAAAAAATTCTTAACTTCTTCTTACAAATTCCCTTTTCTCTGAGTCAGGGATTCATCTGCTGTTCTTCACTGTTACTCTCTTTGTAATTATCAAGCATGTTGCTCTACTACCTCTACCTGCCTTTCCATCACTTCCCTCCATCTGACATTTATCCTCCTTTGTGCTCCTAAATGGCCTTGACCTTAAATTCCAAGAACCTTTTGCTGGAAGAAAAAGGAAAAGGCTCACTTCCTTCTGCTGTCTTCTCAGTAGTTAGAATCAGTTTTTTCCTCCTTTATATGCTTGGCTTCCTCTGCCAGAATGATTTGAGGGGTTGTGTTTATTCTTGGCACTCTTTCCTTCCACAAGACCTTTCAGTTGTTTCGGCAACTTCTTCACGTTCTATCCAGATGATCTATTTTCCCCTTTTATGACAGATTTCTTGTTCTACATGTTTGAAACATTCTTATCAGTGAGTTTGACTTTTAAGCTGGGTTTTTGTTTTTTTCTGTTTTTACAACTTTTTTGCAAGTTAAGACCACTTGATGGTGAGATTTTACATAAGCAGATCTCCAGAATGTTAATAACAATACAGAGAGATTAATTTTTTACTGCTAATGTGGTTTCTCCTGTGATATTCTAGAGACACTGCTTTAGATCTCTTCTGCCTTGCCAACTGCTTCTGCTTCATCCTCCTCATTCTTATAATATTTTTCTCTATTTGCTTTTTTTTTTTTCTCAAAATGTTTGGCCATCTCACTCAGCTTATCACCACTTTCATCTTCCTGCTTTTGCTCCTGAGTCCTGTTAGTGATTTCTTGTATATTACTGTGTGAAATTAAAATTCCCTGTTAATTCTTGCCTGTACTTTGTTGGGGTTTTTTTTCTGCTCTCCTCTTACTTCTCTGATTACCTGTATTACTTTTGTCTTCCCTTTATGGTTTCATTGCATGTTCATTACATTCATGCCTATAGTCCACCCTCTTCATTTGGAATGCCATGTGTTCTCCATCAAATTCCACATCAAATCTTGTGTATGCCCAAAATGTTCCTGAGGTTCCTTTTCCTGATAACCAGACTACATGTAGCTTTCCCTTATTTCCTTTTTGTTGCTCTGTTTTTCTCAGATTATATGGCATTCTGTGAAGGAAATGCCTAATTCTAAAATGGATTTACATATATGGTGTTACCAAAATACTGTGAAGGAAAAATAAAGCATCAGGCACAGTCTGTAAAATTAATATTTTCTTTACTCTCATGGTGCAACTGGATCAAAGTATTTAAAAATGTGTTTTGCAACATTTGGCCTGGAGCATTGTCATGAAAGCAGTGCTGCTGAAAGTTCCTTTTTGTTGTTTAGTCATTTCTTCACTGCTTACGAGGACTTCTTTCCATCTTGTTCCATTCCTGTTCTTGAACTGGGTCCCATTGTTGGTGGTTACTGGCTGGCAGGGATGGAGGAATGGCAGGGAACACCCAGCTCAGTGAGAGCAGCCCAAGGCCAGCTCTGCCTGCAGGAACAGAGAAATCCCAGCAGGATTTACCAGCCCTGCATTCAGCCAGCCAGAGCGGGCTGTCTGCGCTGTGTCTGCTCAGGGATAGCGACAGGGAGAGACACACTCCAAGGGATCAGTCACTCCAAGATACTTTGCAGACTGGAGGATGTGTGCTAACCAGTTTTTATTTTCCTTTGCTCAGTTTTTCAGGGATCAGTGTGTACCACGTTCTTTCTGACTTTTGTGTGGTGCCGTTGGAGCACAGACCGTTCCCAAGGTCTGATCCATGCTGGATGGATAGCATGGTCACCACTAACATTTAACATGGGGCTCTGGGAAGCAAAACAATGAGGTTTTGTCTGCCTCTCCCAATGCCAGAATATGCAAAGATGTGGCAGAAGCTAGATAATGACTATATTTCTTTATGAATTAGACAAGAGGTTCTATTATTTTATTAAAATCCCCAAAATACTAAGATAAAAAAAAATTCTTTCATTAACAAGTAAAATGTGAAGAACTTAAGTCATTAGTTAAATAATTATTTTTCATTTGGATTTAAGTGATACTGTCTTTAAGTTGTAGTTTTGTCTCAGAGACATTAAAAGGAAACCATCTTACTTTTTACAGGAAAGTTTGAGTAAAAGAAGAGAAAATTCAGATGTGGGAGAGTTACAAATTAGTGTAGTACAAAGAAGTATGATTAAATTGTGGTTGTTGTAGGAGAATTTACCGGAAGTGGAGATGTTCATTTTTATCAACAAAAAGTTTGAAAACAATGCTCATGTTAGGATGCTTTTTAGGGAATAGTAAGTTACAGTGCATTGTAAATTACTGTGATCTGGAAGTTGCAGATTACAGCTACCAAAGGCAGTGCTTTGTCCTTGGTTGCATCTGTCACAAACGTATTCTGACTTGTAAGGAAAAGATGATGAAAAATCTGAGTGAGAGGTCTTCACTTTCAGTAATTTAATCCTTGAATT
Organism: Motacilla alba alba; assembly: GCF_015832195.1. Taxonomy (NCBI): domain Eukaryota; kingdom Metazoa; phylum Chordata; class Aves; order Passeriformes; family Motacillidae; genus Motacilla; species Motacilla alba. The sequence continues at coordinate 62,667,711 of NC_052016.1, forward strand.
TTATGATTAATGCCAAATTGTGTATGGACTCTGACACTGGAATAAATGAAATCTAAAATTATGAATAATTTCTCTCTTCATTAGGAAATGCTGGAGAAATCAGGGTCAAATCTCAGAAATGTCTAAGTTAATTGTAAACTTTATGTGCTACGAGACAGGTAATAAAATTGTTAATCTATAATGTATTTTAAAAAATGGCATCAAAACCAGATGGATAATTCTTGTAGATATTGTAAGTAGAAATGAATTCTGCCATAAAATATTAACAACAGAAATAAAATTCTGAATTATATATATCAGGCTTATATAAGGCTTAAAGAAATGAACATGTTCAAAGCAAGAAATCATGTAGCTAGAGGTTCTCCTTTCCCATTTAGTCTGTAGGACTGACTTATTTTTTTACCAACTTCTTGCTGCAGCTCATCTTTCAAGCTTAACTCTTTGCCGTGTACAATCTCTGTTCATGTTTTGTAGGTGTGAACATTTTCGCTCCATACTCAATAATGAGGATGAAATTATAGAAATGAGTGAATTTTCTTATCCTGTTTACCGAGCCTTCCTGGAATATCTGTATACAGACAACATTAGGCTCCCTCCTGAAGATGCAATAGGTATTTGCCATAAATGGAAATTACTCCAGAGACAGCAAAGTTCCATCTATGTGTCATTACAGAGTAAGGAAAGCAGGGCTTGCTGATTTTAGTTTCTTCAGCACTTAATCTTGAATTTGGCAGGTGTCAGGAAGAAAAGATGCAGTAGCAGGAAACATGCCCAAGGAGAATGAGTGGTGAGCATGCAATGAGATCATAGGTGAAAAGTTTTCAGAAAGAACTCATTGTTGCTCTTATTAAGAACTTTATTTTATTTAGAAAGGCACTAATGCCATCCTGAAAGTTTACTTGTTTGAATAGCTGTAGTGATTTTTGATCCTGAATGAAAATGGAGCTCTCCCTGCATGAATTTAAGAGGATGTAAGTCAGTAATTGATGTCCAGAATGAGAACAAGAGAACAGAACACTTCCATAGTAATAAAATGGTTCCTTTCTTGATAGGTCTGTAGGGGACCTTAAAAATGCACACATCATCTAGGGAAAAAAACCCAGAGCAAGTGTTTGATTAATTCAGCCTAAAACAAAAGGGTGATTGATTAATTTGAAAAGCCACTAATACATTTTGCACCAGAATAGTTAAAGCTGTTTAAATTTTCACAGGGCTGCTAGATTTGGCAACATTGTATAGAGAAAACAGACTGAAAAAGCTTTGCCAGCAAACAATCAAGCAAGGCATTTGTGAAGAGAATGCCATTGCTCTCCTCTCTGCCGCTGTCAAGTATGAAGCTCAGGTAAGAACTTCTCCTCAGGTAAGCAGTTATTTTCTGAGAAATGAAGCTGCCTGATGTAAATATGACTGTATTAAACTGATGAGGCATGATTACTGTAATTTCCCCTTCTGGCTTAACAAATGGGTTTTTTTTTCCTTTTTCAGCTGTTAAATAAAAATTTGAAAACTCCTAGTTTAGTGTTTTCTTCCTGCCCTTTTGGCTTGCCCCTGTGAGTCAGGGTTTTTAATCTGCTTCCTTCCTTGTCATGTGGCACTGCAGGGCTTGGCATGCAAATTCCTTACTGCCATTTACATCTCTGCCTTTGGATTTTGCCCTTTCACTTCCTGAGTTTTCCACCTCATCATTTTGTCTGCCGCTGTCTGGTACAATCATTCTGGTGCTGACTTTTACAGGCAGTGGAAAAAGTCAGCTGTAAAGTCCCTGCATATTTACACTTGTGCTTTTATTTTAAAAAATCCACTTTATCAGTACTGTTTACAATAAATTATGCTGACCTACAATAAATTACCTATTGTTAATACTCCCCCCATATCCTGTCATCTGGCCTGCCCTTGGTTCTGGAATGAGTCACTAGTGCTCAACCTGTTCTCCGTGCTTTTATGGTGAAGAAATCCTTTCAAAGATATTTTCCTTTTCTCATCTTCCTAGTGCTGTGATGATTGTGAAAATAACTGTGTGGTGGGTTTTATTATTCAAAAAGTCTGCTTATGTATTTCAGATGTAGGGGACATTGTTATAAATACCTTTCAGGTATAGGAGGCAAGTAGAAGAGACTGAAACAAACACTGAATTAAAAATGTTGCAGCAGCAGGATGGAGACAGCAAACTACAGGAGATGAATTTGTGTAGGAGTTGCAAAGAGGAGACTGGAAGTCAGTGAGTTCTGTGCATTGAAAGAGAGGATAACAAAAGACCAGTAGATAGTAAGAGTGCCAGCTGCCAGTTACAAGACATTTGTAACCCAGGTATCAGAAACAGAGGGCATGGATGGCTGGGTCAAAAAGGACTTGTGCTTTCAGTGTGCTGTGCTGCTACAAGCCCAGCATGGCAGGGAAAACTCTACAGAAAGGCATGACCCAATGGTTTGGTTCTCTTAACAGCAGATTTTTCATTAAAATTTTATTATTCAGTTTCTCCTCTTACAAGCTTTCCAAAAATTTTGAACGTCTTCAAAGCAGAAGTATTTTTGGTTGGTCTGTATCTGGTGAAGTAGTTAAAGAGTAGTTAAAGATATGTTTAGGTGTGTTGTGAAGTAGTAAAACTAGCCTGAACAACATACCAGAGTCCATAAGAGACACAATAAAAGGGATTGGCTGGATAACTAAATACATGTTGTCCTCCTCTTCCTTCAGTGATTCAGCGTTTTGCTCTTTCAAAACATGTAACAGTTTAACACAATTGTCAGATGATGAATTGGTTCACTTGCCCTGGCTGCAGCGTGTGCCAAACTCAGGAGTGTATTGTTGCCCTCCTCCCTACACCCACAGCTCAGAAAGGGATGGAAGTGCAGCAAAGGTTTATCAGAGACATGGGGATAGCCTCTCTCTATGGAATCATGGAATAAACCAGGATCTTCTAGTGTACATTAATATTGTAACTCCTGGTTTGAGAACCATGTGCACTGTGTCAGGACTTCAATAGAAAGTGCCAAAAGAAGGATTATGAAAAAGGCCTCATATTTTGGAAGTTTGAAAAGATAGAATTCCATTTTTTTGTCATTAAATGTGAACACTGCAAGTGAAAGATTGTAGTGGTGTGTGACATGCCATTCACTTTGCAAATTAAATTAAGGCTAACATCTGTTAGGATTTAAGATGTACAAAATTTTTTTTCCTATCCTCAGAAAAACAAAGAGTTTCTGCTACAAGTTATTTGAAAGCATATTTCTCATATACACTGCAGCAAACTAATCATCTTCTTTAGACTAATCATCTTCTATAAAACAGAATTAAAAAGACAGTATTTCTTGAAACTGCAAAATGAGTGACAAGGATTCTCTATAATCTATGGTCCTATTCATACCAGCATCAGAAAAATTAATTGCTCATAGTTTTAGCTGGCATAAAAATTTACACATTGACTGTAAAGCAGCTCAGGTTCTAACAGTACCATTTCAGAAGTCTGCTGGAACCTAAGGTGTCACTGTCTTTGATTGTCTACATTTTTTATTTCCTCTGGTTTTTTGATTCTTCATTTCTCATTCCTTTTCTACTTTCCCAGTAGTTGATGAGAAATACTTGCTATACCATATTTTTTCTTTAAGGGTATTTTGTGCCTCAGTTTATGCTTTAGTTACATCTTGAAACACAGAATCTAAGGAAAAGTTTTCAAAAGGAAATGCACAGGTAGTCTGCTGAGTATCTTTCTACTATTAATCCCAGGCTGCAATGTTTGTGTAGTTAATATAGAATCAAATTGGCATGGGTTACTCTTTTTGCTGTAACCCTTGAAGAGTTTTATAGTTTATGGATCAATTCTGACTTCCTTGCTGAGGGCTCCAGGCTCCATCTCTGGCTGCAGAAGGTAATTCATTTTTCTTCACAGCAAGTTGTTGCATAGGAGCCAACTAGAGCAGACTGAGCCAGTGCATGGAGACAGTGGGAAGGACTTACTGCATGCAATCCTGGTTGTTTGGCTTGATGGTTTGTACGCATCCTGTGCTGAATACCTGAGTGTCCTCTTACAGTGAGACCAGGACAAGACTGAACCTTTTGTGCTATCTGGGAATCCCATTAGACAGAGGGATCCAGTTCCTAGGTTTGCCATGAAAGACACATGTATCCTAACATGCAGTTAGTGTTCAGCAAGCATCATCCCCTTTTCCATCACATTGTGCTTTTATTTCCAGCATGACTAGCAGATCTGCTGTTTTTCACAGGACCAGTACTGAGTGCAGTGCAGGGAGGACAAGAAAGGAGTTATTGATGCTCTAGTAGTTCTGTTTGGGGCAATTTGATGGCTTCACCTGTTGGTAACTTTTCTAATGAATGTGTAGTAAATTCTAGTAAATGTGATGGAGTTGTAGAGATGATTTTGGTGGCTGTTCCTGTTTTCTCAAAGTGGGTTTATTGAATAGTTTGTATGAAAAAATTTCATCCTGTCATTTGTGATCTCATCAAAAGGATTGGGAAATGGATTGATAATGGACACAGTCTGCTATATTCTGTGCTAATTAAATGACAGATTTGAAACAAAGTAATAATGTTAATAATTCTATCAGTCATTCATATTACAAATTATTCAAATTTGTTCCTAGGACTTGGAAGAATTTTGCTTCAGATTTTGCATAAACCATTTGACTGTTGTTACACAAACTCAAGGCTTTGCAGACATGGACCATGATCTCCTGAAAAACTTCATTAGCAAAGCCAGCAGAGTGGGAGCATTCCGAAACTGAGGTCTGACTACTACCAAGCTGAAGAGCACATCCTCTTCCCTTCTGGAAATACTTCTCCTTTGGAGAATTCCTCCGTGGTCAGAATGTGCAATGGTTTGGAAGGATAGTCTCGGTGTCCATCAGCTAGGGAGTGAGTAGAAGTCTACTAACATGTAGGCTTTGTTGTAAGGATGGCTACAGTGTAGGTGTGTGGTGACTGTTCATTGCCAACAGCCAGAATTTAACACAAAAATCTAATGCAGTTACTACCCTTTCCCACCCAAAGTCAAGCAAACTAAGCTAGTCATTATCTAGTCTGTCTCATTTTTAATTTTTTTTAAAACAGTCTGTCTTTGGATTTTATGGGACAGTGACCTCTTTGCTGCTAAAAACTTTCACAGTGTATTTTTGTCTCAAAACTCAGTTAGTATGCCATAATGGGCTTCTTTTTATAATCTAGTGAAGATTCAAACTTGTTTTTCTGGACATATGGTAAAGTACCATAAGTTCTTTAGGATGAGAAGCTTTCTGGTTTGTAGGAGGGTATGTCTCACTTGTTGTTTATTTGCAGTTAATTTATGAGGAGCTTCAGCGGGATGTTACAGTTTTGAGTTCCCAGCACTCGTCTCATTGCTTAGCCAGAATGAAAAGGATCTCCCTTTCCATTACACTAGGCATGTCCCTGGCACCCCAGTGGAAGCACTCACTAGGTTTGTCTGGATGTGAATTGTCATGCTATGAGTTTTACTGCTAAGAAAACCACCTAGTTACAAACCCAAACAAGCCTTTAAGAAAAGGAAGTTCTGCTTGAGGCTTATTTATTCCTGTTTTACTGTCTCTCCTCAGACCCATCAACTTCAGAAAAATGGAGAAAGAGGTGATTTTGAAGTGGTAACTTCAAATCAATTAAATTTTAAGAGTGAACTGACACTAAATTCCAAATGGTGATAAAGGTATCTTGTCCAAATAGGGCATTTCAGATTCTCCTGTGGTCAGAGCTCTCAGGTGACCACTCCACTTCCCTTTCAAGGCTGTTCAGGAGAGAGGAGATGCCCTCTGGACATGCCTCTCTGCCAGCACTGATCATCGGTGGCTAAGGTAGAGTAGATGCTTCATTCCTAACTGGCTGAAGGGAATTAAGTTGAAAAACCCACCCAGTGTTGCAGAGAGAGGTTTGCCCCATTACAGAAGATGTGGAGCTTATGGAGCATTTACTTGAATTTTCTAACAGGTAACTATGAATTAACCCTGAGAATTTCAGATTTTGATTGAGTGAAGTGACGTCAAGTGCCTTTTGCAGTATTTTATGAATGGGTAAGACAAAAAGCTGGAGGACCAGGCTCAGTACACCTGCCTTCCTGCAGGTTCTTGCTGTGCCCGCAGCATCCTTCGACGACGTTTTCTAATCCTCAGATGTGGTTTCTAAGAATTAAATTACCACATCTTCATGTCTAAGATAGAAATAGCTGTTCTTTACTGTATTGGAGGCTCATTTATCAAACAATCTTGTTCTTTGAGGAAGAGTAGGAAGAAAAAGAGGAAGTGGAATAGTGTACCCCCTTCACCCCAGGCCCTGTGTGTGTGAGTGGAAAGGTGAAGCACACAGGTAGCAGAATTTACTTAGGAAGGAAGAGGGTGATGAGCAAGTGTTTTAGAAAATGCTGTGGTAAATATTTACTTGCATTTGAGACTTTTGCCTCAGACCCTCACTACAAATAGACTGGATTATCTACTGCTAACAAGCACATTCTGCCACCCCCTCAGTGATGAGTAGGATTTCCTCCAGCAGTGTTGAGTTTGTTCTTAGCAGCTGTGTCAGTATTTTGTATTCAAACAGAAGTGGTCTAAACCTTTCCAATTCACAATGCAAATTCATCAAAAACACAGCTTTGCTGGGGGAGGAGATCAGTTTTGTTAAGTTTGTGTTGACACCAGCACACAGACAGAGGTTACTGCAGACAGTGAAATGGTGTCACCACACCATTTACTGGGCATTTACCATTTACTGGGCACAATTTTACTGCCAACCCTGTGTGCTCTAGCCCAGAACTGATCATACCAGTATGGGCACAAGGGATTCCATGTAAGCTAAGGCTGCATATCCCTGGCTAAGCTTGAGATGCCAGATTCACGTGCCAGCACTGCCTTCAGGGTCACAGTGCACAGAACGAGGGCATACACCCATGTCCCAGCCTTGGGGCAGCAGCTGGCACCTGCCCCTGTCCCACCCGCCCCGATGGCATCACACTGGCACACATCCACTCTCACTGGAAAAGGAACCAGCTGGGCACCTCCAGCCCTGGTGCTGGCTTGGCAGTGGTCACTCCAGCTTTCCTAAGGTGTGGATTATGAAAGGTCTCTCCACACCTTTCTGTTGTTTTACGCAGGAGAATCAAACAAAAAACTATAAACATAAAATGATGGGGTTTTTTTTGACTCAACATCTGATCAGAAACCTTCTCTTGCTCTCTGGGGCCACTACTGCATGGAATGATAGCACTGGAGAGGGACAGCACTCTCCTCCATTAGCTCAAGTTCATAACAAAGTAGTTGAACAGAGATTGCAGCTGAAGTGGCATGCTGCTTGGAACAAGACATTTTTTAATAGAAGAAAGTGTCATTTTTTTTTCCAGTTTACTTTTTTCCTGCTCATTATTTCCAGCCAACCATTAAACACATTAAAGCCTACTTGCAATTTCAGAATAATTGACAAAGCCTGTAATTTTGAGAAAAAGCATCTCTGCACTAAATGAGAGTGATTCTAAAGGTCCAATGTGTCAGTGTTGGCTTTTATTCTGTGTCATCTGACCTGGATGTGGTAGTGTTACATTCATAGAACCATTTATTTATTTAATTTTTTAAATTTTCATTGCATGTGTTCAAAGAAAAACCACCCTTACTGGCTTAGGTGTTTAAATGTGGGTGCATGGATGTAAATATGTGCTTGAAACCCAACAATGGGACATTTCAGAAGAAATTAGGGATAGATTTTACTGTGGTGAGATAGACTGCAACAACCTTGTGTTTGCGTATGTTGTAGGTTAAATACTTTATAAAGTATTGTTCTGTTTTAGGATACCACAGAAAAAAGGTATTTATTAAAAAGTGAAAGTTTGGTCAAACAGAAATTCTGTCTGGGGTTTAAATAGAAAGCAATGTTCCACGTTCCAGAAAAGGAGTCTGAAAATAAAAAAGAAATTACATGGGTAGGATCATTTGAAGGGTCTCCTAAGTTACTGAAGCTAAAAGCCAGCACTGCCTTGTCATCTAGTATCCACCTGTAGAGTTCTGTTACAATGCTTGGTAACTATGTAAGCTGCTGTTTTTATATGATCTGAACACTTTCCATGGGCTTTCCTTGTAAAAAAAACAAAACATTTGTTTGCCCCAGAGAGGCAGGATTCATTGGCCACCACCCAATGATGTAGAAAGTTTACAGAAAGTTTACAGCCTGATTTTACATAAATGATTTTTTTGTTCTATATAAGCTTACCTGGTTTAATAGACCATTAATAAAAATGCCATATTTAAAACAGTTTGAGTGGGACTTTTTTCCTTGAAGAAAGTTTGATGCTTGTAGACCGAATTGACTGTATGTGGGGGAAAAAAAAAGTAAAGCAGATAATATTTCACAGAGGTACTTTGAAGGCTGTTTGTGTTGTTAGGAAATCACTGTCACCAGATAAGGCATTTGTAAGCTGGAGAATTTCTTCAAGTGTATTTCCAGCTTTAAAAGAAATCAATGCCCTGGTGACTTAATAAACTGTGGTTAATAAAATGGTTCTCAGAACACCAACCATTGTTTCTTAAGCAAATGTGTATTATCACAAGCTTGTTACATTTTAGAATATTTCACTTTATACTGTGTGCTGGCATCACACAGCCATGATCTTCTCCAGCTGCTTCCCATTTGACACAGGTGTTTTCCTGCAGCCACTCCTGTGCCTGAAAATGTGCACTTGCACATTCCCTGTGGCTGTTCTGGTACCTGTGAGGAACTTGCTGTTTAGTACAGCCCCTCTGCACAAGCACTGCCTCAGCACAAAATCCTTCACTTGCAAGTCCAGAGGCAGGGAAGAAGAAATAAACTCCTATGACATTTAAGAACAAGCAACATTTGGAAACAGTGGACAGCAGGAAGAGATAAGGGTATAAAACATCAAATGAAGAGGCTGGCAGTCAGCTCATCCACCTTCACACGGCTACAGAGCCAAGCTGATAGATTCCATTCCCTTAAGCACCAATGGACAGAAATGAGCCTTCAAAGGATACAATTTACCTGACCTCATCTTGCACCCAGGGCTTCAGCCTTCTACAGAAATTGATGCTTGGTGTTAAGCACCTAAAATGGCCATCACATTTTGTGCCAAGCTTCTGCTGCGATTCCAAATTTTCTTTTTTCCTGGAACAGTTTCAATATTCCAGGCCATTTTTAGTACAGCAAGGCCTCACTCTAAGAAAAGTGCTGTCAAACACAGTAAGATTTCCATATCTAATAAAAAGCCCTTAGTTTCAATATGTATTTATTTGGATGGGTACCATAGGAAATCACCTAATATAAGAAAATCACTGACTGTAAATCCTTTAAAAGCTATTTTATTTATCTTGAAAGGCGAGAACTGATTAGTTGTATAAAATAATATTGTACATTTGATGTAAAGCCTTCAGTCTGTTTGAACAAAAAAAAAAATACATTGTCACAGTAAAGAAAGAATGAATCTGTTTAGATACAGGACTCTGTATCATCCCTCTAGCCAAAGGACTGCTGTAACAGAGCTTACAGTCAGTGCACCCCAATGTTAACATATATCCTGCCTGTAAAACTGCAAAAAGTGAGAAAATAAACATAAGGTACTCTGGAAAGTTCTGTACATTTTTCAGTAAGGAAGTTGAAGCCATACTGAGTAAAAACACCCCTCAATATTATTTTTAAATTAATTTACAGTTTTTGCTGCTCATAGAATTTTTAGTAGTTCTAGGGTTAGCTTTGAATCAACACAAGACTGGATCTTTAAAAAACTTCCTACTCTAAGTACTCTAGGATCAGCTAAACAATCTGTAAATAAGCTCCCTGGAAGACATTGGTTTAAAACGTTTGTGCCATTAATAGCATGCTTTTTTACTGTACCTGTTCTTAATTTAAGAAGCTGCAAAAGCTAAAATTCAGAAAAATCGGTAATTTTAAAGCAGAACAATTGATTTGCTTAAATTTTAATCCACTGGAAATAAAACGTGCTTTTGTTAATTGGCTATTTTAACAAAACTTTCTTGTTGCAAGAAAAGTTCCAGTATCTGAATCAGTAACTTACAAATACCAAATATGAAAAAAGTTTTGTTTGGGTTTTTTTGCTAGTTGCAACCATTCACAAGTTGCCCAATTACCAGCCTTTTCAGTAAAGGCAGATGGGTTTTCCCAACGTGGGTTCACCACGTTCAGGGTTTTGCAAATGCTGCAGTAAGGCCAACAAGGGATGTCCTGTGCTTTTAGAGACCAGGCTGCTCTTACCTGGAACCCAGCTGGAGACACTCTGCTTCCAGCTGTTTCTCAAGCTGTTTGGCTTGGCTACAATTAGGTCAAAATTTGAAGAAATCAATAACATTCTGCATCTTTAGAATTTTGAAATCTTGTGTGTAAACCAGGTATGGTTTAGGTATGTTGGTTTTTTTGGGGTTTTTTTGTTGTTGTTGGGTGTTTGGGTGGTTTTTTGTTTGTTTTATGGTGGGGTTTTTTTGGGGGTTTTTCTGTTGATGTTTTGGTTTTTTGTTGGTTTGTTTTTTGTTTTTTGGTTTTTTTTGTCGTTGTTTGGGGGTTTTTTTTGTTGGTTTTTTTTGTTTGTTTTTTCTTTTAATACTTGACATTTCCCAAGATAAGAAAGGGCACATCAATTACTCTGCATATGGGAAGAAGCTTCAGCTTCTGGGAAGATTCAGTGTGGGATTCTTGGATGAATCTCTATGGATTCATACTCCATGAAATTCAAACTGAGGGACAGTGTAAATGCCTTCCAAAATGACACTGAAGTGGGAGATGCAGGAAGCAAAACTACAAAATGCCAAGTGTTGGTTTCAGTAGTAAGGCTATGAAATGAGTTCACTTTGAATTCAGGTTGTACTCCTGAGGTGAGGCCCCTTCTCTGCAAGGCCCCCAGCTGCTGTCCCATTTAATTTAATGGGAATTGGATGTGCTAATTATGAACAGAGACAGGAAATCTTTGCAGTAATTGGCCCGCCATTTTCAAAATTTGCAAGTAATGAAAATCTAATAATCAAATCTAAGAAACAAAATTAGTGCATTTCAAATCATTCTAGCTAACATTTCATCTTTAGACGTAAAAAATTCAATCCAACGAGACTGAACTGGCTTAAATCAGTAATGCTGCAACAGGAAATTCAGACACTTTCCAAGACTTTTTAAAAATCCTCAAAAAATATATAAATTAAATTCAGTGGCTTAAATTGTGTATATGCTACATCATAAGGCAAAGTATAATAGAAAACATTTAACAATTTAAAAAGTACAAATGTTTTCAACTAGCAGTTTGGAATAAAAAGCAACTAAAAAGCAACTCTATTAATGAAGGCTGTAAAACAAAAACAATCTTAAGAGGGCTGGCAGTGCAGCCCCTGGTCCTGAGAAGAATCTCACTTATCTTCACTGGCTGAGGTATCATTTCCATCATTCAGCTTCTGCTTTTGCATTCTTGTTCGAGTAGATGCTACAAGAAAACCCAACAGAGAAAAAGAATGAAATATTTTCTTCACAATTACTTTGGATTGATTATTGGAAAAATTTGTAATGACACAAGGAATAGAAGTACATTATTCTATTGTAAACAAACCAAATCCCTCATAGGATGGATGCCTAATTCTGCACTGTTTCGGCCCTTCTTGCTCAGTCTTACAGATCTTATGAAATTCCTTCCACCTGTTCACTCCAGTTCTCCTTGTCTCTGTGTCCTCATTGTGTCCATTTCCATCCTCCAGGTGGGCAGATGGTGTGTTCCACATCAGGAATCTCATCCTGTAGCCAGACAGAGGCTGCAGGCTGAGCAGTGCCCACATCCCAGAGACAGCCTGCCCAGGAATGCCTTTTCCCCTCAGTGGCACACACCAACACCACCAGACGCAAGACAGAGTGGTGCCCCTGCCATAAGTCAACACTGAAACATTTTCCATACCTTAAAGCAGAGGTGCCTGGATCCACACTCATACCTATCTTGATGAGCAATGTAAGAGTTTTTAATGGGCAAATCTGCTCAGCTGCAGAGCTCAGATTCTCGGAGAGTGAGAATGCCTGGCCAGGGCAAGTGTGCTCCTTCCCACAAGTGGAAAATACAACTCAAGATGTGGGGTTGGGGCAATTTTGCTTTTCATGAGCTAGATTTGAATTTCATTTCAAAACAGAAAAGTGATGCCGTAAGATCTGAAAGAAATGCTGACCCAGAGTAGAAGAAAAAGCAGTCTCAGACATTTCCCTATAAAAGCAAAGCAACAAAAAACCTACATATGGTTTTCCTGTGTACATAAATTTCCATTTTGTAATCTGCATTTTCAAGATTATATGCAGGAAGTACAAAAGTCAAGCAAATTACCCAAATCACATCAGTGTTGAACAATGTTTTCATCTGAGTGGGCCCAAGCTCTCTTATCCAAGGCACTCGGTGCTCCACAGATTATGAGAAAAGTAATACTCACTCATTTCTGCAAGCTTTTGTTGGAACTTGGACTCCTGGGGTAGGTGTTTGCTACAGAAAGAAAGCATAAGGTTAAGTTAATAAAAATAAATTTTTACCTTCATCACCTAAACTTTAAATCATGGGAGTTGCTTTTTGACATCAAAGCATGTAACTGAGGAGCTTCATGCTTCCATCTCTCATTTGATACAGCTACTGAAGCTCACAAATTAACAAGAGCTAGGGTATCAGGAAGAAGTTAGGATGAAAGCCCTGAGAATATGCAAGATCTCTGAAAAGCCCAGGGCGATCTCTCACCTTCCATCTGCCTCGTCTGTCCCCTCTATATCGAAGCGCAACCTCTTCAGTGGCTTTGGGGCTGCAGCTCCTGCTTCTGCACTGCGCTTCAGCTGGCCCTCGCTGTTGCACAACATCTGGTTTATTTTCTGAAACTTCTCAGAAGTCTGAAGTGACAAGAAAATAGGGAAAGAATTGCCAATAATTCCTGAAAACACTCCAACTTTCCAGATTATCCACAAAAAATTAGGAGTTCTTAAAACTCTGGAGTTTTAAGAACGCTTCTCTTGTGCCAAAGCAACTAAAATAAAATGCAACACATTTTGAAGGTGAAGTTTAGATACTTGAAAGGAGTTAACAGAATTTCCCTATAATTACTATATTAAATCAGGTAGACTCACTGGCCTGCTCTAGAGATGTGAGCAGGCTATCCTATTCCTCCAAAAGTTACATGCATCTAAGATCATACATCAAAGATTTTAAAACTCACCCCAAATGATTCTCCAATGGACACCAAAATTCTGCCAAATGAAGAAGAGAAGTTTAAGCTCCATTAACAATGACAGAAGCATTGACTAATTTGCACAGGTTAGCACAAGGCATTAACAAGGTCTCTTCCTCTCTCTCTCTGCATTAACAGTGCAAATCCATACTGTGCTTTTCTGTGTTGAGGCATTTCTCTTTGAGCCACTGAATGCTCCATCACCAAATGAACTGAATCACACAGATAGAAATGAAATTGTGGCTTGGAAGAATCAGAGGCCCCCATAGTCTGTCCTGTATCAGCAAGAAGACCCTTCAGTGCTGGGTACACAGACAATCATCCTCTCATCTCTACCTTCAGGTGTCTGCTAATCAAAACATGCAGGACTTCAACCTAAAATACACAATAACATTTTAACTTTTGTGCACAGTGGGACACACTTGATCCTAGTCTGAAAAGCCACTGGAAACTGCTATATTTACTGTCATCCTCATCTGCTAAGAACCAGTAACCAACAGTTTGAAATGTTCTGTTCAGCCAGCTAAACAAACATTTTGTTGCAGAAATGTATTTTCCCTTTAAAGAAGCTGACCAAGCTTTTCAGGAGTGTGATGCAGGGTCAAAGTCAACAACATTTATAGCAACCAGGTCAGGAAAGTCCTCTTTGGTGGGCGGTAAAAAAAAAAAAAAAAAGAGGAAAAAAACCAACAAAAAAAGCTCCTTGAGCACAACAAAAAAGCAGTGAATGATGAATAAAGATTCCAAATACAGGACAAAAACTATTAACCAGAAATTATATTCTAGCCACAGACTAATGACGAACTTGACTGCAGTGTTCCAATTTGCTTCCACTAAAATCCCTCAAATACCTTAAATTTAGTCAAAAAAATGCTTGTCAACAACGTACCTAGACCTTGGAGTCATCTTTGTGGGTGACTGAAACCCATCAGAGAATTTGTATGGGCTCTTCAGAGGTGAGATGTAGATGTTATTGCCAGCAGGGACACGCCGGGGAGAGTTGGAGAACTGGTAAGGACTGCGAGGAATGTGTGGGATTGGTGACAGAGTGGGAGGCTATAAAAATAATAAAATAATCATAAGGTTTTATTGCCTATATATTTCTAATCTATTGAATAATGAACAGAGCTAATGGCTTACCCTGCTGGAAGCATACTGCAAAATGTTTGTTTTCAGCTTTTGCATAAAGACTAAGTTGTAAAAGACTATGATGGAGTCATATTGTTCTTCCCGGATAAGAACACGTTTGAAAGTCTGCATAGAGTGAGAAAATCATATACAGATTAAAAAAAAAAGGAATAAAAATTTTACATTTGACAAACTCATAAAGTTACTCAAAGTCTGCGTTAGATTAAGAGCTAGGATGGCACATGAGTTGTATGCAAGCCATTGTAATTTCTCTAAACTGTTTGGGATTTTTCCAAATGTGTTTGAACACCAGCACAAGCACCTACTTCATTAACTGGCACAGCCCCTTGGTGTGAACACAGCTCTAACATTTTCCAAATTTAAGAAGGATTTGCTTTCACACACATGTGTCAAAAAGTCTAGACTACTGTGCATGCCTTGGAAGGCTAAAAAACTCGTTACTGACCTGATGGGGATAAAATAGTTCTATAGGCTTGGAGACAGAAGTCTGGAGTTTAGCCAAGATCCACAAATACATTATGAGAAATTCTGCTACTGAGAGGATGCTACAGTTCCATTAACTGGTGAGGGTTTTTCTATAGATTTCATTACTGTGCTGTGCAAAAATTTCAGTGCATTGAAGTTCCTGTGAAGGAAGGAACTTCTTTATGTTAGAATTAAGCCTACAACTTTGACACATACGCAGCTGTTTGATTTATAGCCATGCACCTTTATTTGCTATCAAACCATGTGTCTGTTGAAAACTTCTGTAGAAAGTAATCTGCTTCTCTTCCCTTAATGCTCCAAGGAAGTTAGACAACTCATAAAGAAACTTGTGTTACTTTTGAAAATCTTATTAGCTCTAGACAAATTTTCCATCTAAACTCCAAATACAGTCGTAAACCATTGTTATGTATTTTTCAAAAGCTGGAACAAAATTTGTTTTCTGAGGAGAGTTACCAAACTATTTATGCAAGATGTTTAAGAGATATTTAGTATTAGAGTTAGTTTTCTCCTCCACAAAATGGAGATGTAGTGAAGCAGAAGCTTCCTTTTGTATGTTCAAATGTAGTTTGTTTTGATTTCAGGGGAAAATAATTAAGTTTTTAAGATTTTTATGGAGGAATAACATTTAAGAACTTCCATACCTCTTGATTTGTGTTGCAAAGCTCCTTGTATGCTGAAACTATCATTTTAAATCGAAGATCTACATTCTTTACTTTGCATATGCCATACATGGAACACATCATGATCTATTAAAGAAACAAGACAACTCAAAATTAATTCAGCTTCTTTATTTCAAGTTACAAAATAACTTTCTTTTACTGACTGTGCTCTATAAATTAGCAGACAACTCAACTTAGAAAGAACTTCTAGAACATAAGTTAACATAATGCTACCTCCATTTCTGTGTGACAAACAACTAATTGCAGCTGATAGTACCTTCTCAAACTCCTACCATATGCTGCAATTTTAGGGTAGAGTAACAAAGAAATTTATCAGCCACACATCTTGTCTACCTAAAGAAAATCACTATATTTTTATGCAAATTATTAGAAACCGTGGTCTGTCTTTGTTATTTTGATAAAAGCTCAAAATTGTATTTGAAGGTGCCACATCAAGTAGTTGCCAGTGCTTAAAAAACTGAGATGACAGACTTCACTCTAAACTAAGGCCTCCTTTCAGTGATCAATAGATTAATAAGAACTTTTTTGTCCATGTTACCTGGTCCAGGTGCCTGTCTCTCATTAGCTCATACTCATTTTGCAGTGTGTGCTGGAAGAGGGTCCAGATCAGGGGTTCCAGGTCAGGATGGTCGGAGAGAAGGTGAAGGAACAGGGTGTGGAGTCGACGATAGGCCAGTAGATACACTTCAGAAACAAAGAAAAATGAACCGAAATTTTTGTAACAGGATTATACAAAATGAAAGACTGCAATGAAGGAGGGACAACATTGTACTCTTCACTGTCTCCAAGGGAAAAAAACTACCAGACATCAAGTAGTAGAAGCCAGGCTCAAAATAAATGGAATAGATTTTCATACAAGAGACAGTGGACAACATGGAAGGCCACACCAAACACCACTGCACACTCATGTCTATGTCAATTCAAACAAGCACCTGGAACATGAATCTGCTGAGAATTACTAAGCAGACAGAGCACAAAAGGTTCAGCAAACCCCCCAAGTGGGATGAAGATCAAGCCTTGGAAAGCACCAGCCATGTCTGCCCAGTTGTCCAGCTTCACATGACATCTCTTTTTGGTCACTGCTGGGAAAAGGATGCTATGACAGAAGAGCCCTCCATCTGAGCCCATATGGACATTCTTCCAGCCAGGATAGGGAAGTTTTCACTTCTAACTCTCAGAATGCACACAGGAAACACCTGCTGGCACCATTTTGCCCTTGCTTCCAGAGGTTTGCCTGGTGTTCACTACAGATTATACAACAAACTTTCCAGAAATTCTGAGTGCCAAAACCCAAAAAGGATAAAATGCAAGAGATAACCTTGCAAAGTCAGCACATGCAGAAGGAACAAACCTTTCTTGTAGAACAGCGAGAGGGAGGTAGATTTCTGTGGTTTCTGTGTTTGGGGGGTCACAGCAGGTTGAGCATCTGGAGTGGAAGTAGCACTTAGAGAAGGTCCAGATGCCTTCTTCGTAGGAGATTTCACAGGAGAAAGATAGCTGGAGGTTCAACATATATTAAGCATTTAACATCACAGGATGAAGAAATTTCTTAATTCAATTCTGTATGAATAATACTTGCAGGAGCTCTTCCCTCTTCCCCATTAGAAGACATAAATTGCTCTTGTGATATGTTAACCCCAACACCTGATACAGAGACTTGTTTATTCCTAGGCAAGTAATGTACCAGTTTACAATTATATATTTTATAGGGCTGGGGAAAATATTTCAACATTTGATTTAACTTTCAATATATAATGAATATCTGCAAATACAATGGTTTAACAAAACTTAAGTACCAAGCCTAAGAAGTAGAATACAGCTGGATTTGAATATTAAGGGTAATATCAATTTCACATTTCCCTAGACGTCAGGCATTCACTTACAGGTCTGCAGCAGTGTGGTTATGCTGGAAAGGCATGTTGGGAGTAGAAGTGGGTTCAGGCTGATCAGCTTGGCCTTCTCGCTCTTTTGACTGCTTGATAAGATCAAACAGAGGAGACCCCTGGAAAAATGACAGGAATCCTGCATCACACTAAGAACAGACAACAACTCAGAATGAATTCCGTTCCTTCTCTAAACCCAACCACCAAAATGTGAACCTCAACAGAAGATTAAAGCTTTGAAGTACTTCAGAACATTCATACTTTGCAAGACGAATTTTAACCATTTAACTTTGAGTTACTAAATACATCAAGTGCTTTGTTTCCTGTTTCAACAGCAGTCCATTAGATATAGGTCAACTGCAGATTTGAGACAGTTGTATTAGTTGTATTCTAGAGTCCCTTGCTACTTCCTATTAAAGCCATTTCTGAAAAGAGGAGTAATCAATACAAGAAAATACACAAAAGGTCACATTTCAAAAAACACAGAACGATACAAACAAAAAATCCTCCCAACCACCCCAAAAAATCCAAAACCAAACCAACCAACACCCAAAAACCAGCCAAAGGAAAACTCAGCCCACTGGTGACTGAAAGTTACTGCTGTACCTACTGTCAATCCATTTTTGCCACAACATCTACCCAATATTTTACATTTGATAATATAAACCACAGTCACTTAACTGCATGGGGGACTATTTAGTCTCTGCAGTATCAGGTTCCAGAGCCACCCCTGAAAAGAGTTAGAGTGACCCTGGATACAGTAAGTCTCTGCCCTCATGGCCCAAAACAAACCCTAATTTTGATTTGAGGCTAACTATCAGTACTTTAAACCAAGTCCTCTGGAATACATCAGAAACTAAGAGCTCAAGATAGGAGGTGAGAAAAAAGGAGCAGAGAGAATGTAAGAGGAATGGAGGAGGTTCTGGCTGAAACCACATCAGCCCTTCTGCTGACATTAGTAATGAACAGCAGTCCTGCAGAAACAAAGTCTCAGCCTGCCTGCGTGTCACACGCAATAGAATTATGCTGAGACAGCAAAACTACATGGGAAAGTATTTTGACACCATATTTATAAATAAATTTGAAAGCACAGGGTTGATGGCTTCTGTTTGTTTCATTTTTTTTTAAACAGGAGACTCATCCTTAAGTACAATGTTGCCTCTCACCAGTGCAGCATCAGAACTCCTGAAGCAACAGAGGAACATTTGATGAGCAAATATGTGCCTTCTTGAGAGTGAGAGGTGGGGGAAGCAGTGTCCATAAACTCAGGATTAAGTGGGCAAAACCAGACATGCAGCATTTTCCTCAAATGATCTTCCCCAAAAGACAGCAGTAACATCTGTCAGCTCATTGCTCTGTACACAATGCACTGTCTGATGGTTCCTGGTCTGTTTGAGCTTCCAAATGCACATTTTAGATATTAAAATGCACCGGCACAGATGACAAATCTATAGCTGTGAACAGGAGCACAGCATGCATGTAAAGCATGCAGCATCACCTGGCTAAGGCAATAAGAAATAGCCTAGTAAAATTAGACTACATTTACTAGAATTAAAACTAGCATTAAGACATTCCTTATTTAGACTTACTCCTAAAAAAATTAACACCTTTTTTTAAAGCACATCAAATAGAAATTCAGAGTAACAAGATGAGAGTGCTGAGATTTACAATTTTTCACACTGCAATTTTTAAGTTATGATTTTGGCAACACTGGAGCTGTTTCATCCACAGCAGAAAAAAACATCAGTTAGTGATTCATAACCACATAGCTCTTTCTCCACCATTTCTCAACCAGTTCAGCTCTTGGGCTGGTTTGCATCATTCTTCCCTTCATTTAGGAGTGCACGCACTTCTCACTTGTGTCTCTCAGTGCTGCCCTTGCTGGAAACACTGGCACATGTCCTCCATTTCTCGTTCATCTGGCCACTTGGCCTCTTCCTTTTTTATTATTCCCACCAGCACTTCACTTTGCTCCGAGGAATCCAAATTTCTTTCCCAGAGCAATCAGTGACATATCTTGACTAAGAGTGAACCCTGCTTCATTCACATCACATTTTAGTGATTAATGACTGGAAAAGTATTGTTTTTAATGAAGGAGGAAAAGGGGTTGATGAAAGGGAATGAGAGGTCTAGAAAGAGAAGCAAAAGTTACTATTCTTCAGTTAGCACTTGAGACCAGCAGTTCCAGGTCCTCTCTCACCCCTGCTCCAATTCTGCTCACATTATTCTGAGTGTGATTCCACTAGATAAGGTATGAAGACACAGCAGTTTGCTACACACAGAAGGGATCTGCCTATTTCTGCATCATTTCCACTCCTCTTCTACCTGCCAGCCTCAACAACCAGACAACCTCCACATAAGTCAACTAAACCATCAGAAAGCCAACAGAGAAAGCAAACTCAGATTTAAGTTTGCTCTGGAGAGAATCACAGAGCCAGAACAAGCAGCAAGAACAGACAGGGCAGCCACACCACGAAGGCTGGGAGCAGAGCAGAACACAAAGTACAAGATGCTGTGCACTTATTGACAACAACCTGTTCCATAACCTGATTAGCATGTGGAATTTTATCTGACGGGAATGTAGAGAACTGACTGCTGCTTTCCATCAGTTAGAAGGGCTGCCTTCAGCAAGAGGATATTTTTGTGTAGAAACATCTACCCACAGAGCCTGAACAGCAAGATGCAGTGAGTCCCACACATCTCTTTTGGTTCCCACAAATATTAATTGATGCTGTGGTTAAAAAGGCAAGACAAAGAGGGTGCTGCAGCCCTGCTGGCCCCAGCAGTGCAGAGCTACCAGCCCCAACAATGGTAGGGTGTGAGAAAGCCCCATTCAATGTCTGCCCCTGGGGAAACCACAGCCTTGTCACCTATGCTGGCTGCACAAGCTTGTCAGCCCTGTGGCTGCATGAGCAGAAAGGTTATTTAGCTTTCAGACCTGGTGACATTTAAAGTAGGTGTTTTGTTGATCACCATATCCACCTTTCTCTCAGACTTTAGGTGCAGCCCCCTGTGCTCTTTCCCCAGGGACCCCATCCACTCTCACGGGTACCTTTCCAAGTGCATGGCCACGTAGTTGGAGAAGTAGGTGCTGCACTGACAAGACTGATGCCTCACAAAAACCTGTGTGTGCCACAATGCAGAAACATAGAGAGGGGTTTTCTCAAGTGCAACTACCCCCATGCTGTAAAACTGATGGTTTTAATTACAGCCATGTCTCCTTTCTTTATACTTGATCACGAAAAACACTTCTATTCCATGAATTCAAAGGGCATTCTGCAGCTTGCAGGGCGTTTCCAAGCTTATCAGGGCAAATTTCAGCTTCAGTCCACAATTTGGTATTCAACACTCAAATGAGAGAAATACAACATCGTTTACCAGGCAATTACCAGTCCTCTAAGTAATAATCACAAAAGAACTTTAACCCCCGGGTCCAGCTTAATCGAACAGGAATGTTTATCAGGAACTCGTTCCTAAAGCGATGTTATTCGTGCTATCTTTTACAAATTTCATATTGCTTTCTAAAGCTTTTAAGCAGCACTTAAGATGAACAGGTCACCTCCAGTGCATTGCCTTAACACGAAAGGAAATTTGCAATTTTTACATTAATTTAATGCTCAGTAAGTGATTAATGTTACTGTATTAGATGAAGCTACAGAATGAATTTCAATAATTAAGCAAAATGTTGATTTTTCATTGGAGACTTCCCTGTGATGGCTACAGAAACACCATTTTATTAGTGCAAAAAGTGAGAAAGCAAGAAATGAAGAGTTATAATTTCTCAGGGTCAAAAGGCCACTGGAATAAGAATGAAGAATAAGGCTGAAGTTTGACTCAGTTCCCCCTCAAAATACCCAGGGCTAACTAACTCACCAAGGCTAAACTCTGTGAATTAAGTGGGGCTTTGTTAAGAGCGGCTTTGCAGGATGCTTCCCTGCAGCAACACTTCCATCACAAGCATCTGCAGTGATTTGTCCCCATCTGAAAGCTCCTTTTATGGAAAAAAACAGGCAGAATTTCTTACTTGCTACTCTTTATTTGGCTACAGTTAAACTACAGGACACACAGGTGCTTCCCAATCTTTGTATATTGGCTTTATCCCAACTAAGTTTAATTGGACTTTGGTTTCCATGAAAAGATTTTAAAAAAACCCTAAATCCTTATATATGGGGAAGAACCACCCTGGGATTTGGGTGTATCCACTGACCACAGAGGAAAAGCCCTGAGCAGCTTTACTCTAAACAGTGCAATTAGTAGTTCACTAATAAAAAATATCTTCTCTTGTCTTTGTTTTCTATATGCTTTATGGTTTTGTTCTTGGTAATAATTTCCTAATATATTTTCAGGTTTTAGTTATCTGTTCATATTAAATTTTAATGCAGTGTTTAGCACTTAACTGTGTATATATCTCAATGCCAAGGTCCCTCGAGTGCTGGGTTGGTTGGGGTTTTTTTTGCCTTGGGCTTTCTTTTTTTCTTTTGCTTGTTTTCAAATTATTAAACCAGTCAATACAACACATAATGTTAAGACATGTTCTTCTTCATAATGTCATATAAGATGGCAGTGATTTTGTAAGGCAAAACAGAGCCAGCTTAGAACTGACAGCTTTGGAATGGAAGTGCAAGGACTGGATCAGCACAAGCTATTTCCAACCCTCTTTCCCAAGGGAAAACTGCATGCCCAGAAAGTTGGCTTTTGTTTGCAACCATGTTTTCAGAAATTTCACATGACAATTAGTTACCAGAATTCTGAAATAATTCAGAGCTGCTAAAGCAAAGTAGATGTCCCAGTCTAAATTGAAATAGTATTGATCATGGAAAAAAAAAATCAACAAAATTAAGGATTGTGTCCTAACTTCACACAAGAGTTGTGTTATTTAAATTATGTTCGTATTGGGGCTTGTTTTTACAAAATTTATAAAGAAAAACATTAAAAACTACAGTGTTAATAGTTTAATTCATTTAAGAATACTGGCAGATCTGCTTTTAACTCCATAGAGTGTGTGTATGTTTAATACAAGTCCTATTCCTATCCCTATCCCACTCATCTTGAGCATTTAAGAGTCATCCAGCTTTGTGAGGATCTCCTTTTATCTAGCGATAAAGGAGTTCAAATCTCCCCAGAGAAGGAAAGCCAGGCTGCCACAGCCTGAATATACATCTTACACTTCATAGCTTTAGATGACACTGCAAATCCATTCTCCTCACAGCTTTGCAATAACCTACTCTTCCTCGGAGTAGGTTCCAGAGACTCGGAAGTCTCTGGAAAGACCTGGCAAATCTTGTTAGAAATCAGACTTTATTTCAGAATAATCAATACCATACCTTTCAGCCCCTCTGCTCCTAAAATTACTCTTCACCAAATGAACACCAATTAACCAATTCTCTATCATTTAGAGCATCTCTTGGCAAAGGTCCGTGGGACCTACCTCACTCTACAAAAGCAGTACAAGAGCATCATGAAAATAGCCTTCCTAGCAATGCACAAGGAATTATGTGAAAACACTTTTTAGCCATAAAGATGATAGACCTTCTGTCAACATAGTGACTAAAACTATTGGTTATGTTCAAAAATATTACACAAACCTGTGATAATAGTTGGCAAACAGGGAACTTTTGACACAGTTACTGGTTTGTGGCTCTGCAACCAATCACCAGCTCAATACTGAAGGGAAAAAACAAACCCTGGTCATTAGGACTGCTCCTGTTTGCCAAGCCTGTGAGACTAACCTTTTAAAAATCACTTTGAAAGGAATTTTGAAAGACAGTCTACAAGCAGAACTATGCTTTTATACAACCGTTTTGTTTACACTGCCCAGGATAACCCTGGGCAGGCTGCTACTACAGGGTTTGCAGCTCTTGCACCACTTCCTTCAGCAGTTTTTCTGCTCAATTCACACAAGTGCACATGCAGGTACACAAAGCACTACAAAATACAGCAATCCTTGGTTTTTTTTGCTGAACATTATCCAAGAAAATATAATTTTAGGCTCATTTGCCACACTTTTTTCCCCCAAAACAATTGCTATGAGCATCTTCCAGAGGGATCTGTGTACTGCACTGGTAGTGCTGCTGCAGAAACAATATGTATCTGAAGTAATTAGCAAGTTTATCATCTAGCTCCCAGGGCAGCCAGGCTTCAGTATGACTGATTCTTGGACAAATCTCAAGATTTTTGGGCAAGAGCCAAAGGCCTCAAGGACAACTGAATGAATACCAGTTTCCCACCACTATCTGCACTGGAAGTTGTGTACAATAAACCAAAGCCCACCTGATGTGAACCACTTGACTGTTGGAAATGACAATATATCAAGAAAAAAAAATCTTGAGGTTGAAAATTTTTCCAACAGCTTTAAGCTGTGAAAAAACTACAGGGTGTAATAATTTTCAGCACGGTAAGTAGAGGAGAGATGCTTTAAGGGATCATTATGTTAACAAACATCACACAGTACTAGAAATAACAGTTCTACAGTTATTTCTATGCAGAAAAAAATTCTTACACTGGGGAGCAAAACAGCACTCAAGCACTTACTTTCTTCAGAGGAACTTCTGGGTCACAAAATGCCTATCCTGGTAAAGGCAACTTATTTACATAATTACTATTGTAACAATCAAATTGTCATAGTATTGCCTCACATTTTCTATCAGCTTCATTTACACAGTCCCAGTCCCCAGAAAAACAATTAAGAGCAGTTCTGGGAAATATTTTCACAAGTACAAGTGGAAACATGACAATGAAGCGCCTCTGAGACTTTCGGTTAAAGCCCAAGATTCAGTTTCAAGTTAGGTGCTCTTTCCAATTTCTCATTAGCTGGACAAATTAGGGTACAATGTACCATAAACAATTCTCTTAACGACCTAAAAGTGGTAAGTGTGCCAAAAAACTTTGTAGACAGCAGTTCTTGAGAGCAGGAGAATATCTTTTAGCAGTGTAACCAAGGAGTCAACCAATTACAGATTGAGCAAAAGAAGATGTAACAGATCCTGGGCAGAGGATGTGACCAAGCTGCATGCACAGAAAGAGCAATTCCCCAGAAAAGTTAATACTAGGTAGGGGTTGTTACATGTCTTCAAACCATTAAAAGCAGACTGCTTGTGATATGTAAAAGAAAAAAAGGACTACAAATATCTTGCATTGTACTTCATATAATCTAGAAGAGAAAAATGGCACAAATTGGAGTTCCATAAACAATATGCCATGTTTTGTAAGAAAACATGACAACAAGAGCATGAAAACCATTTTATGTCACAGATTTATCAACCAATTCTGGAAAACATTTTAATGTGAAGAAAATTAGATGTGACAAAGAAGAAAAACCTGGTGCTGTAACAAAACTATCCATGTCACAACATTTTGGGCAGAAACCCACCCTCTGAGAAGAGTTTTGATCTCAATTTAAGCCAATACTTGTATGACTATCATGAAGAGATATCTCAAGCTGAGTTGTCTATACCCTGGTGTGAGCTCAAGGCAGACAAGACCTGGCAGCCACCCTGCTGTGCTTGGCTTTTGAAGCAGAAGCATATACAGAGCTTCTGAGTGCTCAGCTGGCAGAATTTAAGAAGATATTTCCAATTAAGCATTTCAGCCTTACAAGCACTTATTTAACAATCAGTCAAAATGTAGCATTCTAGAGGTAAGAAAGGCTGCACCTGCATGGGGAATCAAATTGACAAGAGAATGTTAGAAAAGTTCTTGCGCTATTATTTAGACTTCATTAAAAAACAAAACAAAGCATTCTTTCCAAACTGAAAAAAAAAAAATTGACAGTGTGATACAAAATAGTATAAAAATCACTAGAAACACCCTGAAGTTTTCAATAACTTGTCTTATCAGACCTGAAATGAAAACTTGGAAAGCTTTTTTTTCTGTTACACCTGTTTCATACGCACTTTTCAGTAATTGTATACATCTACTATTTTATCACTTACTAAGTGTTTTTTCACTCAGCTTTCTCTCAAAGTGTTGCAGCTGATTCTGAGGCAGATCACAAAATGAGTTTGGGTTGGAAGGGACCTTCAAGTTGGACCTCATCTAAGGGTCCAACCCCCTGCCATGGCCAGGGACACCTTCCACTAGACTAGGTTTCTCAGAGCTCCATCCAGTCTGACCTTGAACACCTCCCAGAAATGGGATACTCACAGCTTCTCTGAGCAACCTGTGCCAGTGCCTCCCACCCCCACAGTAAAGGATTTGCAACTAGTATCTAATCTAAACCCAACCTCTCTCAGCTCAAAGCCATTTCCCTTGTCCTGTCACTACATCCCTTATTAAAAGGGATAAAAGATACTACAGAGCTTTCTACTAAAAAAAAAAAAAAAAAAAAAAGAAAAAAGAAAAAGTGCTGATCTCCTTACCACCCCAGCTTTTTTTTTCTGGTTATTTCTTCATTTCCCACCACTCACCTCAAGGGTAATTTCACTGATCTACAGCATTAGGTGGTTTCCATAACTACAAACTGTAAATTTGTATAACCATAGGAGAAACAATGCGAGAATTACTATGACAGCAGAATTACTAGGTCAGCATTAGCTTCCCATAGATCTGAAGCAGAGAAACAATTGTAGCTATTATTATCAAATGTAAGAGTATCCCTTAGCAAATGATAGGAGTCAAAAAAGTATCTTACACTAAAATGGACTATCTGGACTATCCATATACATGGAATACACATGAAGGTACCCTAGGAGCCTTAAAAAGTAGACTAAATAAACCTTAAAACAATGCAATATACCAGCTTTAATTTTTTTTTTGTAAGACCGACATGCAGCTGACAAAGAAAGGCAAAAGCAATAAAAAGGTGCAAAAAATGCTAAACAATTTATCTAAGATCTAAGCGAGTGTGTGGATGTGGTAAATGCAGACCACACTTGGATCACATCAACATCTGCAAGAAGTTTGAGCTCACATTGCTGCAAACTAGGCCAGTACTATTTTTCAGAAAATAATGTAAGACGTGATATTCTGTGCCTTTTCTCATGGCCACACAAGAATCCTTTATGAAGACTGATCAGTGATGGCCAGCTCAGACTCTGGAAAACCACACTGGAAGGTGCAACATTTCCCCCTTGGATATTTAGAGCAAAATTATGTGGGATATTAGAGAGCCACAGAATGGTTAAGGTTGGAAGGGAACACAGTGGGGCATCTGGTCCAACCTCCCTACTCCAGCAGGGTGTTTAAAGCCCAGTGCATTTCTATTTGGATGCATTCACAGGGATCTGGGAAAACAACATTTACTTCTTCAAGGTTTAAAATCTACAGCTATAAAAATATAAAATCGTGTTTGGTTGGGTTTTTTCCAAAACACCACAAACCACATCCACCACCCCCCTTCCCATCTGAGTAGCACCAATGCAGAAACCTCCCTCCTCACAGGAAACCTTTGTGCTACACATCTGTGCAGTGAAGGACCCATACTCAGCACCCCACCTGCAGCCCCTTCGCCCACCCACTGCAGAACCCGAAGCCAGAACTTGGGTTGGAGGCTTTGTGCAGGAGGGAGTGGATTTAAAATCAAGAACATTTTATGCCCTCTGCTCTCTCCTTGCGCTGTACAACGCTTACTCCTTTTAATTATATGACCGTGGCATATAATTAAAAACTGCGCCACGTCTATAGAAAGAACTTATGAGACTCCCTGAAGCAATAAATCAATGACATCAAGCAATTAATGAAGAGTACATATCAATAAAGCAGTAAAACTGACTTAGGTGATAAGGTGCACTCAGTTACTAAATGATCAAAATATGCTTCCCCGATCTCATTAAACTACAAATATCCTGCAAGAAAACACAAATGAAAAATGTGAAATCCTTCAATAACAATGTGCTTTTCTGTCAAAGCTCTGCATTTTTATTGTGAGAAATTCTTGGTCATTTGTAAACAAAGCAAACCCCAAGTTCAATGTTTCTGAGGCAACCACTATGCTTTGCATACTGATTTGAGATAATTCAAGATTTTTAATCCAGGTTTTTCTCTCTTAAATTTAAGGAAAGCTTAATCAGCTTCTTAAAACTTTTCTTTTACTTCAGTCAGCCTTTTTGGAAGAAATTTCATTGAAACATATTCCTGCAAAAACCCTACATTTTGCCAATG
Organism: Motacilla alba alba; assembly: GCF_015832195.1. Lineage (NCBI taxonomy): Eukaryota > Metazoa > Chordata > Aves > Passeriformes > Motacillidae > Motacilla > Motacilla alba. The sequence continues at coordinate 62,695,197 of NC_052016.1, forward strand.
TTTTTCAACAAAAGCATTTTGAACTCTCTGCCAGTACTACCAATCTGGTTGTAGCACCTCTTTTAAAGCAGTGTTTTAAAAGGCATCATATGCTCGTTTTGAGTCTCGATCACTTCATGAACTGTCATTGTGCATGACTTCAAAGTATTTCACCTCTGTTTTAAGTTACAAATGACCACATTGAATCTGTTGCTGTTTACTTCCTGTGGGGTAAGCAGATGCAGGAAGGTTGTGATGACTGGGAAGCTTTCCTCTCCTGACAAGGGATTTTTAAAGTGTTTTATAGAAACTCCTCCAAAATGTTTCCCTTTAGCTCTCAAGCTCCAGAGCCTGTAAAGGTCTCACATTATTGTAGACAATAATGCAATTCCAAGTTCAGTTGAATTTTACAGCTTCTCATATTTGCTCTAGAAAAAACAAACCTGAGCTCAGCCATTTCTCCCAAACTTGCCTCTCACATACTTTCACATGAGATTAAGAAGTCATAACTCTCACAGATCTAGGTTGCATTTTAATCAGGATAACCTGCTTGCCTCAGAAAGTATAAAGAACAAAAGGAAGACTTTAAGACACAAGCTGACCTTGAGATTTCACCACATTGCTTCTGGTAAAGAAGCAGACAGTTTTCACACTGACTTAGGTGTATATACTCAAGTTTTTCTGTGCATCTATATACACACTCCTGATATTTCAGAGAAAGATGGACAAAGAACACTTGGAAACAGTTGTCAAATTTAAAGGAGTTACTTTGATTTGAATGCACTTTTACTTTACTTTCACTGCGAGGAAAATGCTTTTGGTCAGTGTGGGATCCGTTATGGGTAGCTCCACTGCCTGCACCACAAACATACTGGTGTCAAACTCATAGAGAAACCAAAACCCAAAGTGAGCCCACAAGCACAGCAGAGCAGCAGCCAGAAGCCTTACCTAGAAATAACTTGTTAAGAAAAGCTCATACAAGGCACCTCAACCAAGATATTTCAATCCAGTAGAAATTCTGCTATATAGACTTAGGTATTTTTTTTCTTAAGTATCCAACAGGTTCTTTGTTTGTCATTCAGTGGGAATTTTCTATAGCTACTCTGAAGCACAGAAACCAATGACTGAGCTACAGCAAAATCAAAACAGGTTTTATAATTTACTTCCAGGGAAATAAGAGGCTGCAAATGAATGCATTTCTGAGGTTAGACCCACAAATTACAATCTCAACCTGAATCCATCTCCCTGCAACCCAACTCTCTATTTTGTCCATTTTATAACTGCAGGTGATAGGAGGTACCTGTAGCATATTTATTTGTCTGTGATTTTCTAACTCTCTAGACTGGTTGGCCTGAGACAATGAAAACAAAAACCAGTATCAAGAGTGAAGACAGTTGGTCCAAAGCATCCAACACCCTTAAGTCAGTAAGAAAACTTACAGCATCTTCAACGCACTCTGGATCAGGTATTTGCCTAGAAAGCTGTCATCCTTTATCATCCTTTATCATCCCATCAATCTTATGAAAGAAAGCATGACTATGCATACCATGTCTGCATTACTGCTCATTTTTATCCTGCTTTGTGGAAAAATCAATTAGGCATACATGGCTCTCATTCAATACATTATAAATATCATCATTCCAAACAGTTTACATGAAAATAAATGATAGGGTAGTAGACCAAGAGCATAGATCTCACTCTTGAGTTTAGCTGAGGCTGTCAAAACTCACACCACCAAACACTAGGCTAATGTCTGGCCAAGAGTCAAAACAATACAGATTTGAAAGCCTCAAAGCTGAAGATTGCCACAACACTTCCAGCACAGTTTAAGCACGATGGTGCTTCTCCAAGTTACACACCTGCACTTTCTGCCTCATCCCTTGCTTTAGCATTAGCACAGCTATGACTGCAAATTATGTATTTGTTAGGATTAGTTTTAAACCAAATAGCTGTCCTCCTTTGCTGACTGCCTATGTACACACAGCACAAGGGAAGAAGCAGAAAGGCTTAAATGGACAGCAGAAGGATTACTTTGAGCAACAGCCCACATTTAAATGGTTTAAATCAACCATAAAAAACTGTATCAGAACCCAAGGAGTTCAAGAAGTACAGAAAAAGTTAAGGGAGTATTTGTGAGCAGAAGTAGGACCCTTGTGATCCTTCCACAATAACCTGAGTAGGTACATCATACCTACTTAACCACCACAGACAATAGCTGAAGAAATTTGGCAAAACCCAGAGACTTGAGCAAGGGTTGTGCAGGACATTGTAGGCTGCACAACACTACTTGGAACTTCCTCTACCACCTTCATCACAGGAGCAAAATACTATTGCAAGGATATCTCACCAGGAAATGCAACACAAAGCTCCTCTTCTCAGTGTACTGCCTTTTTCTGAGGCTAAATACATTATCACAGAATGGTTTGGGTTGAAAAGGAGTTTAAAGATCACTTAGTTCCAAAACCCTCACCAGAGGCAGGGCCACCTTTGCCTAGACCAGGTGGCTCAAAGCCCCATCCCCCCATGGGCTTGAAAATTTTCACAGATGGAGCACCTTTCTTTCAGAGGACCCACTCCCTTACAGCTAAGGATAAGAATCCCTCATAGCAAGAGCACTTGCTCAGGGCATGAGATGTGGGTTCCAGCCTCTCCCTCTTCTGCCAGGGTCAAACTAATGTCTCCCAGAAAAACACCTTGTCACTTCCAGGATGGTTATTAACAGAGATTCAATGAAAATGCATCATTTATGTTTTGCATTTGAGAACATCACTCCATTTCTCCAAGATTTCAGCAGAAAAAAATGTAATTATCACTTGAGAAGCATGACTTTTGTTCATCCTCCAAAGTTTTAACATTTCCTTTCTTATGTTCTAGGTATTAGCTGATTGCCACATTGAAAAAGCAACTGCTCAATGTGGTCAACTGTGCAGTAAAATGGTTCATAAAGTACCAAATTGGTTCCATAAAACTTCAGGATACAGGCTGGAAGGAAAGAGCAGTAAGGGAAAGTCAGCTGAAGTATTTGTAATCATTGTTTACCAGTACTAATGATATGCTAAATAATCATTATAAGTGATCTTATCACGCAGAATTTAAAGAGTTATTTGCTGACTTACACATTTAGAAAGTAATAGTTCTTCACATTAATCAAGCCCAAGTTCTGCTTTTTGGCAGCAGTTTTCCCCTGACAAGCATTTTCATGTCAGTATTTATCTAAACTAATTAGCTTACCAGCTTGAATAATTCTTATGAAACTTTTCTTCCCCCCTTAACTTCTTACGTTCCGGTTTTGTGAAGGAAACCAAATTAATATCATGGGGTTTGGGTTTTTTTAAACAATACTAACTCACATAGATCTTATTGAATGACTATGGCAAATTCTTTCAATAACTTAATAATGTTACATTTTATAAAAAGCAGTATAGGAATGTGACTGTGGGCTTCTTGCTGCCTCTGACAAACAGAGGTTAAAATCCTCTGTATATAAAGTCAGAGTCCTCCATTTGGCCAAAACTGAAAGAGACTGTAAACACTGGATGCAGTATTTGCAAGTAATTTGGCATGAAAATAAAACATGTCCTCAAGAACCAGTGCAGTAACACCAGTAATCCTGACACAGAACCAGACTACCTTAATCCTGCCCAGAGAACATATGCTGGGCAAAACCTTACACCAATGATCTGAAAAACAGCAAGCAATTGCTTTGGAAGGACACAAATTACAGATGTTCTTCTACAAGTTCTGTTACCCCGACCACTTCACCCCCTACACTTGGAAGAGTTTCTAAAATAATAGATGAGGCTTCTTCTTTCCTACAATTTCTAATGTTTGCTTACCATAGCAAGTGATTTTTAAATTTATTTTAGATTTTCTTAGAACAGCCACGTTCTGCACTTGAAAAGTATTTTGAGTGAAAACAATTAGCCATGGAACATCTGGCAAATTTCTGCCAACTCAGACTTTGAGTTTTTAATCCTAGGACTTAGAAAGTATAAGAATGAGTAGAGCCAGAACTTGCCACAGTGTTTGGGAAAGGCATTTAACTTATTTCCTGTATCTACAGCAGACAGAAACTTCAAGTATTGATGTTATTTCAATCACATTTACAGAGTGACTGAAAAAACCACTTTTTTAAGTTAGAAAAAAATGTAAATGAAAGTTTAGGAACTCAGGTATTTTGTCCTAGTTAAGGCATTTCTCTTCCTACCTGACATTTTAGAGATTCCTTTCATTCTATTCCTATCCACTGAAAATCATGCTGTTAAGATTGTTTACAGTCTTTTTGCCATTTTTATTCCCTCTGAAGCACATCAACATCCACTTTTCAAGCTTTTAGTCTCTATGATCCTTTCCTTCGCTGTTTAGTCCATCCCTTTTAAACCAATCAATCCACAGATAAAAGCTTGGAAAGATTTCATCTTTTATCTAACCTCTACTAGCCTACCATGAGATCAACTAGACTTACACCATCAACCCAAGAGTAGAGGGGGGGAAAAAAAGTACTCTTACAGCCTAAAAACTCATACCAAAGGAGAGAAATTGTTTCCTCTATCTACAAGCAGGAGAGGAGCAGTTGTGTCTCTTGCAAAGGAAACTGAAACAATTTCAAAGAGGGAAGAGAAGCATTTCAAATGCACAAGGAGGAAGTCTGGGATTTTATTCTGAGCTTCCTTTTCCCTTTTAAAGCAATCACACAACCAACTTTTACTTGTAATTTGTATGTGTGATTTCATATGCGTTAAGCTAACAAGTTTCCCGACATGGAGGAGCCTTTAACTGCTTCTGCAACAGCTGGAAGGGATTAAGCTGGCTAGATAAAAATTCTCTGCTCATCCCAAGTTTTATAATGCTCATTTGAAGACCTGCCTGCCACATCAACACAAAATAGGGAAATTTTCAGTGCCATAACAGCTTCACTCTATCTGCATAGGTGGAGACCACCGCTGCATTTTAAGATGGCAGTGAGCCATTTCTCAAAAGCAGTCTTGGAGTAACTTCAGGGGAGCTGAGCAGGCAGCCCCAAAAGACAGCTGAGAAGGTCAAAATATCCAGCCCTGCTTCCTCTGTATCTATTTTTCCAGAGACTTATGGAGGCGAAACAAATGAAGTTTCTTAATGGATCCTTTTGCTTGGCTGGAATCTAATCTAAAAATACAAAATTTTAATGTCTATATTTTTGTCACGTTCAGTAGCCACCGTAATTATCTCAAGATGACATTTAATAGAGGGTTCTCTATGCAAGGGCTTCAAACTATAGCAGTCAAGGCAGTCTCACATCCCAGTGTGGAAGTGAACGAGCTCTTATGTGGAGGGATGCTTGAGGACCAAGTCATAGAAAACTTTGCCAGGATTGGAACAGAAAATCTGTGGCACAGCCAAAAAGATTTCCTGGCTCTTAGCCCTACTTCTCAACCATAACAAATTCTTTCCAGCACATACACATGTTCAAAGAGAAACTCCAGTGAATAAACAAACCAAAAAAAAAAAAAGCTAAAATCCATTAAAATAACTAGATAAATAACAATACTTAGGTGAAAGAAAATATTATCCTGCCAGGGCTTGTCTTCCCTGCACCAGACAGCACAAGTTCTTCTGCATAAGACTGCTTAACCCAAGTGAGAACAAATGCCTGTACCATGACACAGGTGTGCCTCTAAAAGCAGTAACAGTAGTTACTGAATAATGGTCTAACACAGACCATTTTGTGCACCTGACAACCCTCATTTAAAACTGCATACTCTGGCCTTGGAAACACTGTAAGAATTTATTGCAATGCTATTAATGTTGAAGTTGCTTTTTTTCCCTACTAAAGAACTTTCACTGTGAGCATTGGCACAGACTGAATGCACAGACTGAATGCGGACAAGTTCAAATACATTTCACCCTTGACCACAACTTTGGTTTAATTCCAGCTCTGAAGGTGAGGGTACCACCAGAGGAACATACTACACTGGTCAGCACAACTCCAAAAGCTTGGAAAGCCTTCAAATACTTGTTTTATTTCAGTGAAATGGTTTTTGCCAATCAACTTGGACTTCTGAATTTAAGGGTTCCTACCCCCTGTGTCCTAAATGACAGCAAGTAATCAACTCTGTGGCATCTTGGGGAGGAAGAAACAGTGTCCCCTACAGCCACTCTCCTAGGACATTGCTAAAATTATAAGCACTTTTCCTTCTGAACCCTTGAGGTGAAGCAGGCTTGCCACACAAATCCAAAATTGCTTAAACAGGTACCTAAACTCAGAGCAGCAGAGTTATGGGGTAACTGCCTGAAGCAGTACAAAAAACTTGCTCGCTGCCGAAGTGAGAGATGATTTCAAACATCTCATCAGCTCCTGGCTTTAAGGAGCCCATTCTTACTCTGCCTTTGGTGCCCTTTCAAGAGCCACAGGAAGCCTGCTGATGGAAATGCAGGCTTTGCTCATATAGCACTAGCAACAAATGACAGGTCCTAACTCATTCCCATCTCTGATGCAGAAAGGCAGACAGATTCACATATGCATTTCCCTGCAGCAACAGCATTGTTTCCTTTGGAGACAAAAAACCCCTCAGTGTACAAGGCCCGCCCTGCAGCTGCTTCCTCCTGCCTACCCCCTCCTTCCCATCCTAAAGGAAAATAGCCTGTGGTGAAGGAGTATAAGCAAGGCCACTACCCTGTCAGTTCTTCTTCCATAACTGTTAAACTCTAAAATTTAAGGGGTTGGGGGCTACTAAAGTCTTTTCTGAACCTGTCAGCACAAAGCCCAACATCTCAAAACATGATCCAACAAAAGGAGAGAGCAAAATGAGGCTTCCCCCTTGCTCATGCTGGAGCCTGGCCAGAAGGGAAGCTAGTCCTGACTCCCAAATGCTCCCAGTGCACTAACACAGGTTCTTCAGCTTGGACAAGCTCACAGAAACTAAAACACAGCTTAGTAACAATCAGCTACATCTAAATTAAGCAAGTGGATATACAATTCGCCTTTGCCATTCACACTTTTACACTAAAACGACTCAGCCTGACTGCTCAGTGGTAACTCCTTGCTGAAACAAGAAGGGAAGGAAAAACCTGTCAATTCAGGGGTTTCACCTTTTTCATCTGCAGAAAACCTGCAGTTGAATGCTGTTTCTGGACATACACAAATACCACTTAGGTCATCAATTAGCTCAAGGTGCATGTACTGTACTGCACCAGAAGGGTTCAGGGAAAACAGAGTCCTAATGACAATACAACCATACACATAAAGCCCTAAAATAGGCTCTGAGTAGTATCCATGCTTGTAACAGGAGCAACAACTAGGAGCTACAGCAAGGCAGGAGCTGTGACAGAAAGAGCAAAGGCTGAGGATGCACCTTCACCACTGTTTCAAAGCACATTTACAGTGGTAAAATGGACCAGACATCCCACCCTGCCTCTGTGCATCTACACCTTTGTCAAAACGCCAAATCAAGTTCTAATCAGTGAGATACACATTCATTAGTTTCTCTCCCTAAACATGAATTATCGCTTAAGGCTTTGACCTGTGACACCAAATTTCTGTACTGCAGGGATTTTCATTTCAGTAACTGGGCCCGCTCCACAGTCTTCATGTGCAAAGTTGGAGCAGTAAAACTGAGAGCAGAGCTCCTGTGACCTGATGCAGAACGTTTACAGGAAAACCCTTCTTTTACCATGCAAGTTGCCAGGAGCAGAAACAAAATTTAGCGTGTGATGACTGCTTTTGTGAGAAAAGCCAGGAAAAGCTTTATGCTAAGGTACACGTTAAGTTGGACATCTGACTTTAGAAGTCTAAGATGACTATGCTTTACATTTAAGCATGGATTTCAATAGTCAAAGAAGTTTCTTGTGGTTATAGCCTATTGAAGTTAAACTGCTTGATTTCACCTCAAAATCAAGGTGAAAATGTTTCACAGAAGACTATAAAGAAAACTTGAAATTAAATAAGCAAGACCCACTTTTGCATGTTTCTGAATTTCATCTGACATACCTTACGCTAAGAAACTGTGCCAAAATCCTGTGAAGCGCTGTTATTTACTCTCCTTCACAGCAGACTAGAAAGGTTTTGCCCAGAGCCTTGCTTAGGTGCAACTGATTAAAATACAATTCAAAAGAACCATGCCACCCAGCCAGATATGAAGAGATTTGTATCCTAAGACTTAGAAATAGACTGGGTTTGATGCCAGAAGTGAGTCTATCCAAGTTGTTGTTTAATAAATGAGTCTGTCTAAACTGAGATTTATCTCATATCTGCCCCTAAAGGCAGTAAGAACTGGTTTTTTTTACTATTTACTTAACAATGTAATTAGCTACAACATGTTTTTGTTTCAATTATTAGTGACTAATGGGACTATTTTGTGCATATGTGGTAACTGTCCCCCTTGAAATTACCAGAACCAATTGCAGAGTACACTATATGCATTTTGCTGTATTAATTCTGTACTTACATATTCAAGAAAATGCTTTCTGTATCACAACATTTCAAAAAACCACTGGAGTCAATTTTTTTTTAACAAAAGAACCACCTTTCTCATTAGAAATAAAGCTTGAGATGTGCCTTCTAATATGGAACAAGTTTAAAAAAAATCTCTCCTCCCACTGCAACACATCTCAGTCCTGTGAATCTCCAAGAGCAATCCTCTTTTTTCAGTAATTATTTGGTGCAATTATTAAATTACCTATGAATGTTACTTTGTCCCTCTTGAGGTTTGTGCTGGTGTATTGGGGGAATTTGAACAGAACCACTCAGCTGATTTCTGGTGATTAATGTGTTCACTATTACAAGCCAAGCTACTAACAAAAGGCACAATGTCAGTTCAATCCTATATAAAATCCCACAATTACTGCTATCACCAAAGAAAAACTTAAGGGCATGAGAGTTTAGACACTGCAAAGTCTCGTCATAACTAAAGAGAAAGGTTTCCAGACCCCAGCAACACTGACAAAGGACCTCTCAGGAAGCATGGAAAGAGTTAAGAAGCAGCTGCAGCACTTTACAAGCTACATCTGCAAGGTAGAGCAGAGACAGGGGAAGGCAAACAAACCAAACTGAAACCATTCTTCCGCGCCCAGCCTCTTCTTCCTGTGATGTCACGCTACAAATTGCCTGGGCGCTCTGCTCTGCTCTCCAGAAGGAGCTGGGCTGGCAAGAGCTGCCGAGGGCTGTGGGCTGCAGGAGCAAACACGCTCTGGAATTCGGTTTCTGCCCTGGCAGGCAGCTCCCTTCTGCTTCTGTCTCCCGCCCCATGGGGCCAGCCAGCAAGCTGACAAACTTGTTGTATAGAAAGAAGGGAGAGGGGGAAATGCAAGCGCCGACACTTCGCAGCGTCCAGGAAATCGTTTCCTAAAGCACACTCTCCTGGTAAATTCGGATGGATGAAGCTTTGCCGGCACAATCTGCAGCCAAGAGTAAGGCAGAAAGTCCCACAATGGCTTCATTGAATCAAGGTGGGAAATGCAACTAAGCAAGCTTTGGGGCGATCTCATCTGCCACAAGTGATGCGTTTTCTGACTTTTGCAGACTGGCTATGTGATTACAAATAGCACTTGGCAGAGAAGAGAGACTTCCTGGTGATTTCTGCTGGAGATGTACTCCCCTGCCACAGAGCTCACCTTCCTTTCCTGAAGCTTCCCAGCATAACAAATTTGCCAAAGCACACCGTTCAAATATATCTGACCTGCAAGTTCTTCTGGAATTTCAAAACAGTTGCAATAAAAATACCAGAGAAGACGCCAAATCACAGGAATTTTTAACATACCATTATAATGGTAAGCTCTAATTGTTCCACTGAGGACTCCTTTAAATATACTTTGTACGGGTGTATCTTTAGCATGGTGTTTGTTCTCGGCCTCATAGCGAACTGTGTAGCAATCTACATTTTCACTTGTACTTTAAAAGTGCGAAATGAGACTACAACTTACATGCTTAATTTAGCCATATCAGATCTGCTTTTCGTGTTTACATTACCCTTCAGGATTTATTACTTTGTAACCAGAAACTGGCCGTTTGGAGACATTCTCTGCAGGATTTCTGTCACCCTCTTTTACACAAATATGTACGGGAGCATTTTGTTTCTGACTTGCATCAGCGTGGATCGCTTTTTAGCTATAGTACACCCCTTCCGATCCAAGACTCTGCGGACCAAACGGAATGCAAAGATTGTCTGTGCTGCAGTATGGATAACCGTGCTAGCAGGCAGCACACCAGCAAGCTTTTTCCAGTCCACAAACCGCCGGAACAACACGGAGCAAAGGACGTGCTTTGAAAACTTTTCAGAGGACACGTGGAAAACCTACCTATCCCGGATTGTTATCTTCATCGAGACCGTTGGGTTTTTTATCCCGCTCATCCTGAACGTGACCTGCTCCACTGTGGTCCTACGGACCTTGAATAAACCGCTTACATTAAGCCGGAATAAAGTAAGCAAGAAAAAGGTACTCAAAATGATTTTTGTCCATTTGGTGATATTCTGCTTCTGCTTTGTGCCTTATAACATTACCTTAATACTCTACTCCCTTATGAGAACACAGACCTGGGTCAATTGCTCAGTGGTGACTGCAGTCAGGACTATGTACCCCATAACTCTGTGCATTGCTGTTTCAAACTGCTGCTTTGACCCCATTGTCTATTACTTCACATCAGATACCATTCAAAATTCCATAAAAAAGAACCGGTCCACCAGACCACGGGATGTCAGATTCTCTGAAAGGCCAGTTTCAGAAAGCTTCATTCAACACAGCCTTCAGACCATAAAAATGAAAATATTTGACAGTGACTCTACAATATAAACTATATTAAAATACTATTGGGACTAAACTGGAATTAGAAGCCTGCACATTTCTTCAGCTGTGGACATATATTCATATATGTAAAGGCTGTGCTTCCTTCACATCTGAAAAGTTTATTACAAGGCTGTAAAAGTGTTAAGTGTAATAGCACACAGAAAAAGTGTTTTAAAAAAATCTATGTCAAAGGTTTGTTCTGACAGATTGTATGTTAGAAATGAACTTTTGAGTTTAGAGGTTAACCAAAGTCCAAAGACTGTTTCTCCAGTCAAACACAAATGAAAAAGTAGCTTGCTTTCCTTCCTGAAGTTAAAACAGTTGCTGAATTTAATAATGATATCAGTTTCCAAGTTACTGAGGATGGGGGTGAAGCTACCTGCTCCACACTGCAGGAAAATTGCCCTATATTGTCATATCACTTCAGCTACTGTATCTTCCCCAGTTTCCTCTTGCTTCTCTTACTCCTCCCCTACTGTCTTTTCCCCTGCACTTTCCTTCTTAGGGACCATTATGTTCACAGGAGGCTTCAATCAGTGGGTTACAAGAACTTTGTTTCTCCCAGGTTTATATGATAAAAATACATGCTCTCTCCACCAGCCTGGCCCCCATAAAGCAATTATGTCTCCTGGTAGTTTAGAGCATTTGGAAATGTCTCAGACAAACTGGTTTTTCTTCTCACCTCTCTCTTAGAAGCCTGTGTGATTAAAACAAAGTAACTTGTGATGACTGAAGTTAATGCTCTAGGTACAGTACCACTTTAATAAACTCTTCTGTGAGGAGTTCTTAAACTCAGCATGACTTTTGAGGAAAATAACATCCTCTGAGTAAGTTAATTTGATCTCAAAGTACAGTTTATTAGTAAAATAAGACCTTTTCTAACTAGAAATAAACATGTGCATCAAGTTGATTATTTCTTCCAGGAGATTATTTGGTGTCCCATTAAGAAATTCAAGATGCTGTAATTTTGGAGTTCAACTTCCTCTCAATTTTTGCATCCTAGAAATCATTTTAACATGAGCATTTAAAACTTAAAATGCTATTTTCTTTCAAAATTTAAAGGGTATAAAAATAAAGTACTTGGGGCTACGTGCTGGCAAAATTAATCAAGACACTTGGAAAAGTCAGCAACATGTAAAAGGAGAAATCTACATATATTACTGTTACAAACAAGAATAAATAGACAAAACTGCTTTAAAACATCCTGCTATATATGTTTCCCAGCTACTAGGACACTGTGTACATTTTCCTCAGAATTAATTTAACATCACTGTAAAATAAAATAAAATTTAAAAGGTAAAGTGTTGTTTTTTCCTCCTCAAAAACAATAGAGTAAAGAATAAGAACTGAGTTTAAACAAATTTGCACTTAAGATTTAGGGCAGTTAGCTGCAACACACATACAGCACTGAGACATTTTTGCACCAGGGCTGACTACAGAGGAGTGAATCAATGTAGGAAAAAATGCATATTGAGCCATCAAACCATATGATACGTTGTTATCTGAATGAGTTTATTTCTCTATGCAAAGCTTCTGTTTAACTGTTATAAATCAACCATACATTGCCTCCTACTACTGGAAACCGAGTTACTCAACGACTGCTAGGAACTAGTGTTGATTGAATTTTAAATTTAACAGCATTTTCAATCTTTATCCACAAAAAAAAAATTTTTTTCAATCTTTTCCTTTATGAAAGGAAAATTCTTATACTATGGGCTTAAGCTAAAAAGATAGCATACATATACAAATGTCTGCATGACGTCTGAAATAAACTATTATCTTTGTTGGGAATCCTAAACTCTTCTGTTTCATATCCAACTTCAAAAAAGTGCACAAAACTCTTGGCATGAGTAGAAATACTGTTTTCCGTATGCCACTGACAAATCCAAAGTCCAAAACCAGATATGCATCTCTGAAGTCCCAATGCCTCTCTCTCTCTAAGGGGTGTGTTTAATATTAGACTCCCTCCCAGAAGTGTGAGACAAAAGCCCCCAGTGTCACTGCTGGGCTATGCTTCCAGGCTACTACTCCCCTGAGCTTGTCATAGCTCTTACTCAATTGAGTGACAGCTTGTTCAGCAACACCCCTCTGCCTTACAGCAGTGAGCACCCCAGAGCCTCAGTCGGGCAAACAGAACCTACTCTTTCTGAGATTAAAAAACTGCAGGGGAAAAATAAAAACCCATCACTGACTTAAAAGCAGAACAAGCAGACGAAGCCACATATATGAGTACTTCCCCTTCAGACCAAACTTTCCTTGGTATATTACCTCAAGTAGTCTGCAGAGGCACAGACAGTAGCTCTGCTTTGCACTTACTCTCCAGGGCAGCAGCTCCTGTTCTTTGAAAGAGCACAGTGCAACACAGTACAATAGCTTCTGGACATTGAGCTATTAAGTGATCAGAAAGCTCTCTGAGGAAACTTTGTTTATTAGTAAACATTTTCACTTTTTCACAGGAGAAAAAAAAAAACCACAACAAATATCCTAACAAAATAACACAAGAGAGTCAAAAAGCATCATCTGTAACGATGAGAATCAGACCATTACTTGAAAAATTCCTGATCTGACTGATTCACAAGAGGGGGAGTAAAACTGTACCTCCCACAACAAGGTGGTATAGAGACAGGGTACCAGATATTCAGGACTGGATGAGGTTTTCTCTGCCTTTTCTGGTTCTGCAACAAGATTATGCTGGAGAGCTGTGGATGGAGCAATGCTTTCACTGGTACATTCCTCAACAGATGCACTCCCTCCCTCTGCTCTTCACTTTGATACCAACTCTTCTGTCTCTCTGGTAAGGTCTTATGACAAAATTTAAATGTAAAAGCTAGATAAGAAGTTACATTCCTAAGTCATGCCAAGACATTTCAAAGAAAAAAAAGGCTTACATTGTCAGAGCTCCTGAGGATCTGAATGTGTTGCAACCAGTACTTCCTAAAAGTGCATTATTTTTACATATATGCCTACCCAGAGAGAGCTAGGAGTTCAGTTTTAGGATCAAAACTTTAAACACTGTTCTTTGTAGTGTGGTTTCTTCATCTACAGGGTGCAGAAAAGGCACACTTCCTATAAAAATAAAAGCAGGGCAAATTTCATTGATTCCAAGCATGTTTTAGATCTAAAGGCAGGTAGATATTGATAACTAGTTAATTAACCAGCAGTTTTAAAAGACAAGGAAAAAAATTTGCTATAAACACCTTAAACTTACTTGAACATATCATTACTTCAAATGAAAATCAAAAGATCTCCTATTTTATACTTTCTGTATTTAGCTTGAAGTTTTAATTTTTTAATTGCCAGGCAAATTTTTTTCACCTCAGTATAGAAGTATTTTACATTTGAAGAAATACCAAGTCAAATATGTCTTCATATTTTTCATCTAAAGGTGTTTAAAAAAACTCTACAGAAAATACTTCAGGCAGGTAAGGAATACTCAAATGAAATAAACCTCTGATCTTCGGTTTCTTAAGGAAGTAACCTCAGTCACAGAAATGCAAAAATTGAAAAAGAGCTCTTGAGATCCGGTAAAAGATAAGAATAGCTGATCAGACCCCAAACATACAGCCAATCTACAATCCTGACTCCAACAGCAGACAAGGCTGGATGCCTGGGGAACAAGATAACAGCAGGAGAAGCACACAAGGCTTTCTCAAGTGCTGTCCCACTTCATCAGCCATATGTCAGGATTTTCTGGGTCAGATATATTTGTGTGTTCAGGAAAAATGTTTCTTCTGTGAGCTTCTTCTGCCTTCCTGTAAATGTGTGTAAAGTTTTTAATGTTGACAGTAGTAAAAAGTTCACATTATGTGTGTGCACAGGGGGAACAAAACTAAGAAACCCAAACATCCTTTTGTTTCACATCTACTAGTTTCATTAGTGCCCCTCTCATTTCTTTGGAAAGGGGCAGGGAGCACCAGACTGTCATTCAATCTTTCCATATCACTCCTGATCCAACAGTCTTCCATCATCTCTTGCAAATGAGAAAGAGATTTTCACTTGCAATTTCAAGCACCATCATAACCAAAGATGAGATTTCTAGAATTACACAAAGAAGTCAGCTAAAATTAGAGAACCCAGTGAGGTTCACTTTGAGACTGGTAATTTTGAAAATCCCACCTGAGCACAGTATCCTATGTCCTTATTTATTCTTTCAAGTTATTTTCTAAGAGTTTTATCCATTAAAAGAAATTTGTTCATACTTTTCCAGCAGTAAATGTAATATTACAAGGTTCCTGCATCTAGGCAGACCTGTGACTCCTGAGAAGTTCCCTTTTTTACTAGACTATCATCATTCAGACCTCAGGGTTTCTGGCATTTGAGCACCACTGACAAAATGAAAGATGATACATTTCAAAAGCTAAGGCAAAATGTAAATCAGAATGATTCTACATCTAGAAGACAGAAATGCCTGGGTTGCATTTGTTATCCAATTACCAGAATATTGAAAACTTTGTATAAACACAACTATCACTGCATTAGCACATTTACAGAACATACTCAATAGGGTTCATTTAAGATGAGCCAAACTCAGAAAGCCAAGCTTGCAAAGTCTAACACTTTTGCAAGAAGCTGCATGGAGAAGTTTTGCTTTCACAATTCTGGTTTGATACTGAAGCCTTTCACATTTATCACCTCAGCTCCATCCAGTTCCTGTCAGACAGCTGCTTCTAAAAGCAAGCCCAGCTCTTCCCGTAAGAGAACTGAACTTACTACAAAGTTAAAACAAACAAAAAGAACCCTTTACACATTTTCTGATCTTTTATAAAACCTACCACACTGCTGGAAAACTGAAAATTCCAGAGCTGAGAATTTAGATTTTAAATAATTCTTTTTTTCTACCTAAGAAGCAGTCTGTCCACTCCAGTTCTATCAGAACTAAAAGCTGCCCAGCAATAAGAAGGGGTAAATTTTCAGTAGTTTAAATCTGAGGATCAAACCACAAGCAACGACAAAGGAAGGCCGCTAGAAAGAAGTTATTTTATGATGAGATAAAAAGAATATTTTTGCACACACATAGTTTTAATATTTCCCCTAACTCTATCTTTTTTAAACAGTGAGTTCCTGCCTTAAAGGACAAAATTCTTAAATAACAATGCTAGCAACAGGAGGCACCCAAAATTAATGCAACCATCTTGTGAATAATATTAACTCTACCTCGCATGAAAACAACTTTGGTTAGGTTAACTCTGCTTTTCAAAAGAATTCTGCAAATCCCGCTGCTTTATGAAAGGAAGTCAACTGGAAAATTTTATTAAGTACATAGCAAAACATGGACAAAAATGAGAATACCAACAGTGAAGCAAGTACCAAAATATCTACCTTTTCAGCCTAACAAAAAATGTTTCCTTAATGAAATCAAATCTGAAAACTGCTGGTCTACTTAAGTTATTTCACACTTCTTACATGTAAAAGAAAGTTTACCACATATACTGCATGTTATTGTATTTCACACACTCCTCTGGGTAGCAAATGAAAAAAAAAAAAAAAATCAGTACCGACTGCTGTCCAGATAAGATCTGTGAGTTCCTCCCAGCTGCTGGAAGGTGCAACAGGCACGCAGAAAGCGTGCCAAGCACGGGCTCTGGTGTAGGCAGGGTGACTCCCAAAGGGAAAGCACAGGGTGCTGGCACTCCGGGGATGTACCCAAGCCAAGTTCAGACCAGGCAGAGTCTACGTGGGTGAGCCTCCAGTCCCTGCTCAGGAGAACACCAAGGATGCAGCTGCAGAGGCTCCGCACTCAGCTGTACCACGGGCACCTACCAGCCTGCACCCACCCCATTCTGACAGGCACAAAGGAAAAGCTTCCACCAAACCTAGAGGGATCACCTTTCTGCAGGGGGCTGAACACTATGCCTGCTCAACAGCTGTGAACAGGGGCATCCAAATTCCCCACAAGGGCTTTTTATTACTAGAAAGTTACTGTAAGATAGTGATACAAACACATAACTGAAGTACTATATATTTATACAGTATAAAAGCAGGCACAAAAGCACTTATTTGGCCTACAAAAAAGCAACTCAAACCCCATGCTTTTATGCATGCAATAATTTAAAGAAAGTTAGCAGCAAGAAAATAAACAAAACCACCTTCCAATAATATATAATTTGACAGTTTGACACAATACTAGTATCACCTTAAGAGCTTGAAAATTGAGCACACAGCTAGGGAAAAAACCCAAGCCGCCACATTAGAATGTTTCTTTGGTACCCACTTTGCATCTTAACACAAAATAGTTCTACCTTCCATAGAAAAGTTAGCCAGAGTGAGTCAAATGACACAGCAGTAAGGAAAGAAAGAGTAATAAAAGGTTGCGACAATTATTCAGGACTTTGGTTCAGACCAAAACAAAAACAACCAATCAACAACAACAACACCCCCCAAAAAACCCCCTACATTTTAATAATTTTATCAATTTCACCACAGAGATTCCTAAAACTACAAAGTAGGAGAGCACAGTGCCATCCAAGGAAGGAACAACTGGGATACAAACAGAACTTAACCCAAGCTTTATTTACTTTTGTATTTAAGGAGACAGTTATATCAAATTTGCCACAAGTCAGCAAGATTTCACAAAACTGAAAAACTGCCAAAATACCTCCCTGAATTCTAATACATTTTTCCCTCATGGACAACCTTTAAACATTCCTACAAAGTATTTACAATGCAGATATAGCAGCA
The DNA here is from genome assembly GCF_015832195.1 of Motacilla alba alba. NCBI lineage: Eukaryota > Metazoa > Chordata > Aves > Passeriformes > Motacillidae > Motacilla > Motacilla alba. The sequence goes on from NC_052016.1 coordinate 62,712,612, forward strand.
TTGCAGGATGAAAAGTTCAAACTACGTAGAAACATAATAGGACTAAAATCAAATTCCTACAGCTGAGATATGACCACCATTGAACAGTATTAAAATAAACTTTAAAAAAATTTTTAAAAACCCCAACAACTTGAAAGGCAAGGACTCCCAGAAAACTATTTCACTATTCCTTGTTACTTATAATCAGCCAACCTTAAAGAAAAACAGACTAAAGAAAAGTCTACCATGTTAATGCAGACATTTCTGTGACAAAATCTGTACTTAGTACTGGTGTACAGACCAGTAGAGATATCTTTATGGTGCAACCAAGAGAGCTGGCAGTTCCACTGAGCACAGCCTGTGAGTCCCAGCTCCTTGTCACAGCTGTAAATCTATAACCAGAGCAATCCTGACATGGCCTGGGTACGTGACCTCCACGTGAAAACACAACAGCAACTGCAGGCAAGATACAGCACAAGCAGCCACCTAAAGCAAACCTAGGCATAATTACACAACCACCTCTAGCTAATCTCCCTTTCATGCTTTAAGGAAGGGGGAAACACAGTTCTGAAAAGTAGAATTTAGCACTTGACTTGCTTCTCCTTACCTTAACAGACAAAACTATAAACCTACTTTAGGTTTGTCACTGAGACAGATGACAGTGGAAAGTGAATAATCCCACCGTAAAATACCTGTTTAAAATAAATAGAATGAACTGCTTCCTGGAAGTAAAGATCTGTCTCAAATTTAGAGGAAACCTAAATATCTAAGTTGTAGAATTAGAACTCATATTCTCTTAACTAGAGAAACTCTATACCTCAAAGCAGTAGAAAAAAACTTAACATTCTTAATCAAGAATGGCATCTAAATGTCACAGAATGAAAACTCTGGATAGTTGCTGTGTCTTAGGTAATCCCTTTGGTCATGTTTGTACTTGAAGCAAGAGCATCTTAAGGGCTGGGCTGACTTGGTATACCTACAACAGATAAACCTGTTAACACTGCTAACATAACCAAAATCCTCCAGTACTAGTGAGTGCTTTATGCACTTTGTGAGTGCCTACCAAGAAGTGAACACACTGTCAACAGAGACAAAAGCAGGAAACACAGGACCTCAGCTTTAAATGTTCTGGCTTCTCTTCCAGTAGCCTGGAGGACTTGCTCAAATGGTAACACCCAAGCATGAATAACAGCTTGAGTCATCCTCACGATAAATAGGAGTGGCAGGGAAGATTTTCAAAGTGATGGGAGAGACAGTGAAGACTATAATTCGCTATTCTTCCTGGTTTTTCAATTTGCCTTCAGCTGTTAAGGCAGATAAAAGTTTCAACTCCCAAAAAGCACAGCACGGTTTTCATTAAAGGAAACTCTTCAGGAGTACTAGAAAGGCAAGCATTTATTAAAGAGTGTGTGTATAATACATATAGCCAAAATAAAAAAAAAACATATAAACATAAATATATTCATATATTTTTATTACACCATGTGCTATTTTCACTAATACCCAAAAAGCAATCATCTTACAGACTCCTAAAACTGTGCCCTGTATGATAAAGGCAAAATCATAGAAGGTTTTTCAGTCACAGCTGTGACAACTGAAATGTCATAACCTTAAAAAAATTTAGAGCACATGCAGCAGAATCAGTATGAGCCTTCAGCACTATCACGCCGAGGAGCAGTGGTGGTCGTGACCTCTCCCATCCCACATGCTTCTGGAATACACTCGTGATGCAGGCAGAAATATATTTAGTATGTACAGACAGAAAACCTCAAATATGTTCTCAGTTCCTTTCTGAAGGTTAAAGCTGCGTACTCCTAATGTAACTTTCTCAAAAGTAGCGTGGTGAGCACATGACAAGCCATCCTTTAGTGGCCCTTAGCATGTCTTGTCCCCTGCAAGAAAAACCCTAGAAAATTCCATATTACAAATCATTGCCCATTGCAACTTCCAAGCTGAGACAAGATAGTAGGTGCCTAAAATCCAGAAACCCACAAGACATGAGTGATGTCTGCAATTCCCGAGATGCCTATCTTTACACTGATGAAGCTCCCTTGGTAGACTGCATCCTGCCAGTGAGCACGCTTGCAAATGGTGTACTTCTGGCCATGCCCAGAACTTTTTTTGTGCCTAAGGCTGTCCCCCATTCATAAATTTGGTATTCCTGTATCTGAGGAAAGGCAAATATTACCAGGCATGGAAGGAGTATGCCTGACATAGACTAGCTTTCCCAAGAGAAGCCAGCTGCTGTGCAGAATCGGGCACGAGTCCCGCAGCCCAGAGGGGAGACAGCACAGGAACGCGTGACTCATTTGCAGCGCTGGAGTCACTCGTGGTTGAACCCGCGACTACATCTGGGGCTGGCAGCACAACAAGCCACAGCCTGTCCTGAGGCCTCAGGGGCAAGTGGCAAAGCACAGCTTGCACCCACATAACTACACATTCTCCACTGCTAATCCATACCAGCAGCTGAAAATAGTCCCTGAGCTGCATCATGCCCCAAATCTTGCCTAGGCATTGTCCCGAAGAGTGCTGACAAATGCCAGAACAGGCCAGGGAACACGTTACCAAGGAAACACCCCCAATGACTGTGGGGCAATACTTAAGCCCAAACTATAGTCCCTTTGAGGCCAGTAGTAGAAACTCAGCCCCAAATACCCAGCCCTTGCTGCCTGGCCTTACTTGGCTGCCTATCAAAAGGATTTTAGATTCATTCTTCTAACACAACAGTAAATCACTTATCCAGCAACCTAATGAATCAAATGTTAACAGTGCGACCATTCCTACTTCTTCCTGATTTAAAAGGAATCACTTAAGATGTCAAAACAAAAGAGGATTTTAAACTGCATGCAGACAGCTACCTTGAGAGAAGCTGTAGGACTTCAGACACACCTAACACAAATCCCTACCAAGGAGTCAACCCACAAGAAAATGTATCAACTCCCCTTTCTAGATGCTCAATTCCTCCTTACAAGGAGCACAGAAATCTAATTTGAAATTGCATATCCAAGGAAACAGGCACTAAACACTTGAGAACGTGAACTCCACACCTTGTACAGTCAAAGACCAGGAGGTTGCTTGGCTAAGCCTGTATTATTCCAAAGTACTAAAGAGCACTTGCTGACCTGTAACTGCTCACAGCTTGACCCTGACCTGGATTTGTCTAACGCTTTTTATGCAAATCTTAAACATATTATTTAATATTTTTTTTCCTTAATGCGTGATCAAAGTAGGTCTGCTGTTATTCCAGCTCAGCAAGTTCACCATATTAATGCAATAATATATTCTTTGGGAATACATGGTTTTGAGCACGAAGGCACTCTGCTGCAGTGAGCTGCATAATTTAAAACCAACAGAAGTCTTTGGTGTGGGATGAGGTATTTAAGCATAAACACTGACTACACAGTTAGTTGACAAATACTTACTGCAAACATTGAGTTATTTTAAATCAACGCTGCGTGATAAAACAATACTGTAGATTTCACTGCAAATGTTGAATCGACAATAGAAACCACAGAAAAGAAGAAGCTACAAAAGGAGAAGCATTATGGAGCACAGTTTAGGCAATGCCACACGAAAGATGTTATAAATAAAGCAAAGCACACTTGTCTACTTCTACTCGTATTCTAACCATAAAGAGAAGTAACTTCATGAAGCATGTTTTTCTGGCATCAGTCATTAAAACTCCAAAATATACTACCATTCCAAATCACAACATATATCAATACCAGTGTTCCTCCCTCCTTATAAAAATTAAAACACTAATTAGGACAGCACATATTACAAAGCAGTACAACCAAAGTGTCAAAAGCTGCAGTGCAATGCACTGCTTTAGTTTCCCATCTGTTTGTTATTCACACAAAAACAAACATGAAAACCACAGCTGAAGTCACCAGACCAAAGCAGGCTGGGAATCGAATTCCCTTTAGCCTGCCACATTGAACCCTCACTTTCTGTTCTGAGCTGTTGGAGGGCTGCAGGTGGTGATGGAGCTGACTCTCATCCCTGTTAACAGCAAGAGCTAACACATAACCTTTTCAAACTCCAGTCCTAAGAGAAATACTGCTTGGAATACTCCTAGTGCTCACATGGAGAAGCTAACAAGTTAGCAGAACACTGTGGTCTGTAGAGCTAACCAGGAAAGTGTGGAGTGCTTCTGTCTCTAACTTGCTTTACCTTCACACAAGGCTGAGGTTGGCCTGCAGCTCCAGTGCAGAAGAACAAGACCCTTTCACTACCCAAACACTGTACATGTGAAAGGGCATTTGCAAGGAGCACACTCTCTAAGCAGCAGCATGAAAAACACAGTACCTTGCTTGTACCTCCCCATCCAGAGCATGTGAGCAGAATGGAAGGAAGAGGCAGAGAAATACAGCTGGATTGCTTTTCAGATGAAACAAATATACTCCACAGGCATGCACTTCCTTAAACGGCAAAACCAAAACATCCCACAGGTATTTCACTCAAAATAGATTGAAAACTGAGAGACTTTGTGTTTCATTTGCTTGCCTGAAAACCTGTTCTTCCTTGTTTATTCCTAACAAACTGCAGCAAACAGCAACAATACTTCAGTCAAAGATGTGACATGGCAGTTGACAGGGCTTTCTGTAAGGGAAATTCAGATATTCTGGAATTTGTTCACATAACCTTCATTTGAGATATTCAAAACAATTACTTTTTTTTGGGTGGCCACAAGGGAGGTCAAATTGATAGAATTATGGAAAAGGCTGAGCATGAACTCCCAGGCTGGCAGGTAACAAGCTATTCCTTTCATAGGAAACAGATTTTAACTGTGGAAGGGTTTAAATCATATTTCTATAAGTATGGTAAAAATGAAACAAAGGCTATTCAGCATCTTTGAGTCTGAGTTTCAGTTCCCTTTAAAGTTACAAAATCAAAATGGTGCTCAAAATACTGTAAGTGAGCACAAATTCAAACTAAAGAATATTGTATAGTGTATTTCTATTTTGCAAATAAAAATTATGCAGCATTATTAATATACTCTAAACTGATCTCCACATAATCTTCATCTGAAAGCATCATTACCTCACTGGTAAATATTTGAGTGGTTAAATAAGACTTCTTCTCTCAGGGTTTGATAAAGATTTAACAAAAAGGAAGTACTTTTCACATGATTTAGTCAGTATGTCTTTGCCCCTTTTTAAAATCAAGAATTATTGAGAAGAACCTTCAACTGGTTTCCACCCTTTATTTTGTCTAGCTATGCTTTTTTGTTGTTGTTAAAAGAAAGGATGACCTAGCAAAGTTTCATTTCCTTCCTAAAGCACAGATGACTAAATCAGCTAGCTATGCAAAAGCCATAAACATATTCACAATGAGCAGCTAAGGAGTAATATATTATCTTCAGAAAACAGTAAAAAACAGAATCTTTTGCATTCACTCAATGCAGCTTCTCAAGTCAGGTAAAGGTCAGATGTATTTGAGACCTTTTTTTCAGAGAAATTCTACAAGGCATTTTTCCTCACAAAAGCCCTGTGACAAGTAAAACTGCAATAAATTCAAGCTATTTGGTATTAAATTGCTCAATCCTTTTAAATCTCTCATCAAAGTCTTCCTTTTTAAAGCAGTCAGGAGAATGAGCAACAACTGAAGCAGACAAGCCTTGCAATGAAATGCACCACCTGGGAGGGTGGAGAACACAAGAACTTAATAAAAATAGACAGCAAGTAAGTGGGGAAATCTAAGTTGCATTAAGCAAATATTTGTAAATAAATGTTTCTCAGAAGTTTATATTCTTATTTACTAAGCTAGATGTTTTTGGGGTTTTTTGCATAAGCTTTACTCATTCCATGCTTTTCTTCTTCATTTTAAAACTTTTTTGGGAAAAAAAAAATTAAAAACCCAAAAAACAAAACCACTCTCTAACCATATGAGGACACTTGAACTTTCAAGATTCCATCTTTCTTGGACTGTTTACAATTAATCCAAAGAAACCACTTATGGTGATACATTCTTTAGGAGTAAGAAGGCGGCATCTGGCTTTTCTCTACTCCTTTATCAAGTGTTTGGAGGTTCAGAGGTATTTACTGGTATGAATTACACTTCCCTAATTGCCTGCCCATTCTTGAGGGAATTGCTAATTAAGCAGACACTTGCAAACCTTGTACACCATTGCATGGAGGCAATACCCAGATAAAGAATTGCAGAAGAATACAATACACCATTCTTTTGTTCACCAGCTAAGCCTTTCTGGGATACCTCAACAGTGTCCTGAATCAGCCACCTATTTTCTCCTGTTTCTAATAAGTTAAACTTTTCAGGCAAAACCAGAGAACATTCAGATGTGAGGAAGGGGTAGATTTTCAGCACTTGGCTTTACATTTCTATGGGAGGGGTTCAGGATCCTTGCTGCAGTGACCCAAAGACTCAGCAAGACATTTTGGCACGGATAATATTTCACTGCTCATCCTCCTCCTCCCCTGAGCACTCTGCCATTTACAGCTCACAGCCCTTTCTCTCCTCATGGGCAGCCAGAGGAGGCAATGGAGGCCAGCACAGAATCTTGGGGTGCCTGTCCTGGCTGCCACAGCTGCCCTCAGCTTTTAAGGGAAACCTGCTGTGCCCTCTGGAGCCAAGGTTCCAACAATAGGAGACACTCACTGTCTGGAGCCTGGGGAGACCCAGACCAGTGGGGAGACCCACTGACCAGGAGGTGAGTGAAGCAGCAGGGCCCCTGGATACATGTTAGGCACATTTCTTTTCATCCCCTCCACATCCTTCTCTGGCACTAGGTGATCTTTGTAGGCCCCTTCCAACTGAAATATTAACACTCAAATCAGCCACCCCAAACTAGTACCAAACATACCCCTCTAGAAACTCAAAAAGAGAGAGTCAAAACATTAAAACACATTCAAGCAGAGCAATCAAAAACCCCTGGAAGAATGCTGTGCTTGTTGATGACATTATAATTTGTTTCACGAAAGCCTGCAACACCCTTAATTTTTGAAAACACAGCTCTCCGGATTTTCCAGTCTGAAAGTCCAGGTCTAAATTAGATTATCCTGCATTCCTGTTTGACTTATTGGGTAAAAAATGCTGGATTTGGTGTATTGCTGATCAGCAAACTGGCTTCAAGCTGGTTTGTAGAAGGTAGCAGGAGCCACTTCTTGCTTGTAGAGAGTCAAACCCAAGTATCTTTTGTCCTCTTAAGGTTCCTCTTAATTCCTAAACACCTTTTGCATGCTTGCAAGTTTCCTAAAATAGTGTCTGCCTCTTAAAATAGCTCTTCCTCTCCAGAACTAAAAGATATGGGATAGGTTCTAAAATGGTTCCTTTATGTCTGGTCAAAATTACCAGCCTCTATAGTCTCCTGCTTTGTGACATAAACAGCCTATTTCTGGTTTATAAGTAACCAACAATGAAAAGAAACAAATGTTTGATTTACTGAAATAGAGCCTAAAAAAACAACCCAACCTTCCAGCATTTTATTTTAATGGCATCCAAAAATACCAAAGTGACTGGAATGCAAAGGACAATGCAAAACAATATTTTAAGTACTATTAGCAAATATATCAGATGCCCAAAACAGAGGCCCTATTGCCAAGTAGGAATAGCAACTGGATAAAAATTAACTTTCAAATAAAAATATTGAATTTATTGCTGATTTTGGTACCAAAACACAGTTAAGGGTATTACCCTTATGATTTTTGCCAGACTAGTAAAATGATGCTGGCTTACAATCACATAAATCAGCAGACCTATGTTGGCTTCTTCCTCTGATATGCTCCCTTTTTCTAAAACCAGAAGACATGACAAAACTAATCCTGTTTTGCTCTTTTAATTTATTTTTCTAGAACCAAATCTCAGCAAGACCACAACTTATTCTATGGAGTGGGCTGTGACTTCTTTTTTTCTAGGCAAGCACACTACACAAGGGCAAATTCTACTTTAAAGTGTTACTTACAGATTGCCAAGCGAGACACTCCATAATTCGATGCTCACAGTGTTCTAGGTGCTTTATCATTTCCCGTGTTAGGTTGGGTTCTGCTCTAATAAAGCTTTCAATCACCTTGTAGAAGTCAAAAGCTTTTAAATCAAATACATTGAGAATCCATGGGAAAGACAAGTCTGTTTCAGCACTGGTACTGTCACTTTGTGAAGCATTTCCTGAAGGGAAAACAGACTAAAATTATCACATATTCTACATTCTTCCACTTTTGATGTTTTTTTCCTTTTTGTATTTATTGAATCATTGCTAGCTCAGACATTTCAGTGAGTTGCTTTTTGTGTTTTGGGAGGGTTTTTTGCTATTTATATTAGAATAGATAGTAATAACTACCAATAAGTAACAGTGCAATTAAGGACTTTAGATTTAACTTACTGCCATATGTAGCCATGACAACCTCGACAGCACATGCCAGAAGAGATGTGTGGAAGATGTTATCATTCAGAAGTTTGCTGAAGAGAAAGGGAGTTATTAGTACTTGATCCAAGACTTCAAATAGCAGACTTCAAAAACAAGTTAGGGGCAAGTACCTGAAATTTTGCACTGAGAGGCGCTCTTCCTCCTGAAATAAATAAATCAGACCAAACATGTGAATATTCTTAGTAATTCTAGAGGTACTGCCAGTACTGAGATAGCAGCACTAAACTTACCGACTTCAGCATGGACTCCATTACTCTGTAATAGAGACGCACTCCAAGCTTGTACCTCTGTTAGAATGAGAAATGTAGGAATATTACAAGAAGTTTTGACAGAATACAACAGGCAGACTCTTGTGTTTTAACAATCCAGAACATTCCAGTTTTTGACAGAGCCACTATAAACAAGTCACTGTCCCCAGTTCCACTGGCCTACAACACTGGAGAGGCCTCAAGGGCTACTAAGGTGTGCGACTACCCCAACCACGTGAAGATTTAACCAAGTGTAACAACGTGAATTGTGTTCACACTGATTCACAGCTAACAGGATAAAAAAGCAGGGCTGACAGACAGGAAGGAGACTGTCGAGTACAAACTTGGTTGGGTTTATTTTCCAAAATCCTTGTTGAAAGCACAGCTGCTCTCCTGACTTTATGAGGAAGTGAGTCACGTTTGGCAGTTTTAGGCCAAGTTAGCCTAATGAACGCAAATATATGTTTCACTTAATGTATTATGCCCAAAAATTTTTTTCCATTCTTCAGTAAAGTACTTCCAACATATTTCCACCCAATTACTATTGGTCCTTACATATTAAGAGGAATTTCTGACATCTTTACAGTTATCTTTACAGTGCTTCCTCAATTTGAAAAGTATACTGTTACTTTTTACCTTTACTGATCTACACTGAATGAGGATAGTCAGTAAGTCAGGTCTCATACCAGCTAGTGCTAACAGAGCTCAAGTGAGTGATATTCAACCCAAATACTTGCCTGTGAGCCAATTTCAGCCCATCCCTGTCCAACTGCTTCAGCAAATTTCTTTTTGAAGATATGTTCAAAACTTTCCACTCTTTTCAGGATACTATCCTTAGGGTTCACTGTGCAATTCTAAAAAAGTACAGGAAACAAATTAAGGGAAGGAAAGACAAAGAAAAGACAATTTACTTCATAAACATTTCAATCATTTAAATGATTGGAAGTCCTGCTTCCCTTTGTAACACTTTTCAATACGGTCATCAGCATAAATAAAATGGAGTATTTAAAAGAGTGCTGTACATCTTTTTCCTCTTTTGTTTCCCTTCTATACCCCCTTGCTTTTCCATTTAATACACACATAAAAGAATTTTAATATGTTGCTCAGTAACTGAAGTATTTAAGCACTTGAAAGGTTCCACTACACAACAGTTAGACAGAAGAGCTTTTTAAAATGACTGATGACATTTAAACCAACGCAAATAAAATGTACTTTTTCAAAAACATGTGCATCAGATCTACAGGTGTATATTTTGCTTGAGTGGTAATTCCAAGAATCCTACACAAATCTTCTTTGTAGTCACTTACATTGAAGTACTTGATGAGAGTATCTGATGGTTTATCAGTTGCTGAGTTTAAAATCATAATCAACTGCTGAATGTTATTCATTGCCGCTCTGGAAAAACACAATAAAATGCATAATAAGCATTAAGGCAGGCTTGACAGTTTCCAGAAAATGAACAGCAAATCCACACACCAAAAAATTATGATTCCCGTTCTCACTCCAGTTATCAGTTTGAGAAAATCTACTGCACTGTGGTAACAATTATGAATTCTAACAATGCAATTTATCTAATTACTTACACATGGATTGTGATAATTTTAATAACTAAAAGAATGGCTTAACACCCAAGAAATAGCTTGATTCTTCTATGGTATTGTTATTTCCTGAATTCTTCATTGCTGTTTTTGGTTTTCATTAGAATTTTGTGTGTTTGTGTCATGGTTTAGCATAGTTTAGCTTTTAGTTAAGGAAAAAAAATTCAGGAGTTACGGAAGTGATTCCCTGTAAGGACCTTGGCAGCATCCTTTGGACCTGACAGAACCAATCAGCTGGCTAGTTTTGAATATTAGCACTCTGCTAAACCACTTAAGAGAGCTGAATACGCCCTGTGAAATCACATTTAAGGATGAACAAGCTGTGGGAAAACCTCTGTTGCTCCCAGCCTTTGAACAGGTGCCTGGACAGTGGCTGGGCCAGGCTCCTCTCTGCTGCATGGCCGGGCACTGCTCTGCTGCTGAGTTCCAACCACGGCCAGAGGGCCAGGCTGGCTCTGCTCAGCTTGAGGTGGAGCCGAGCCAGGCCTCGCTCCGGCCGTGAGCTGCCCAACCATCCTGCTGGCACGGCACAAAAGAGAAAAGAGGCAGCCCTGCAGCCCCACAGCTGGAACTGACTGTGGCAGGGGCTGGAAAACACCCATGCAGCCAGAGCAGCCACCGCCCGGCAGAGAGCACATCACCATCCGCAGGCACGGGCGAGATATTAACTCTCTCACAGATGAAACTTGCAGGTGTCAGTCCTCTCTCAAGTGACTGAATGAGGAAAGGGTGAAGACATGTAGAGAAAACAACATGGAGACACCAAGGTCAATGAAGAAGGAGTCAAATCCCAGATGGGAAGAGAATGAGAACATGCCTTAGTCTTGGGCTGAAATTGTCTTGTAAGGCTATGGTGAAGATATAAGTGATACAGCCAACTCTTTTTTTCCCATGTAACTCATGGAATGCATTGGGGGATGTAGAGTTCTAACCACAGCCATGAGCACCCAAGTAAATGCTGAAGTGGCTGGGCTCCAATGAGAAGCCTGAACCGAGAGAGATGAAAAAGATGAGAAACCTTGCCCCAGGATAGAAGAAAACCTCTGCTCCCAGAGATAAAAGAGGAGAACTTTTTGTTTCTATACTAGAACAGCTCATTCTTCAAACTGTACCCCAACAAGCTGAAAAGCCCTATGATGGTAGCTGTGGAAAGACTACCAAACCGTGGGAGGGACTTCACGATTGCAGATTTTCCGGGCGACTGCTATTCGTGAAAATTAAAACCGCAAGAGAACTGTTTCTTGTGGAAAACTCTCCATGGCATGGCAAGAGACACTCCTCCCCCTAAGTGAACTGGGAAAAAAAGACTACTCTTTACATTATGAGTGGGAAAGGAAAGAAGAGTTGGGGGAAGAAGCGTTCTGAAGGTTTATGAAGGTTTCTTCTGATTTTTTTTTTCAGTTCTGTTAATGAAGTTTTCTGTATACCCTTTAGAGTTTTGAGCCTGCTTTGCTCTCCTCCTAATCCTTATCTTGCAGCAGAAAATGAGCAAATAATTCTAGTGGGCGCACTGGCGTTTGGCTGGCCCACTACAGTTTGTCTGTTTCAAATTTCTATATCATTTAACCTCAATTTGGCTCATATCACCAGTCAAGTAAGTGCAAACCCAACAAAAATGGGTTCAATCACTACAACAAAATGCATTTTTCTTTAATCTACTTTTTACGAAGTATTGGTAAAAATTACTTTTGCCACAACTCTCCTAATGATAAGGAAAAGCATAAGAACACTGGAAAAACATAAAATGAAAACATAGAACCCATTCTTATTATGCTCTTAACTAGTACTTACACTCTTTTTATAAAATAATTTTTACATAAATGACCAGATGCAAATCCACTGATAAAAATTATTACATTCTCTCCAGTATCAGGAGGCTTTAAAGCAGATTCCATGAATCTAGGTTCAGAAATACAACACTGTAAGGTAACTCAAAGGAATAAGCATGGTGCTTTCAGTTGATACGACACAGGGTACTTAATACAATATTTAATCAGGGAGAGATAAGGATACACTTTCCACTCTAAGCTGGTGATCAAACCTTTGCTGCCATCTAGTGACACTTCTTTGGCTTCATGAAAAACAGTTAACTACAGCCCGAAATCACTACTGGTGAATAGGGCTTCACATGAATTGCCTTAAATAGCATCAGTTTGGAAAAATCAGAGCAAAGCCCAAGTGAGAATGGAAAGAATCTAAACATCACTAGACTTTCTCTCAAAAACAAAGTTGGTTTAGCACGTTTTGAATTTTTAGCAATGCAGAAACTTCATACTCCTGGACTTTCCTAATGTCAAGACCTTTAAGGAAGCATCTTTGCCATCTTTATATCTACCATAAATAAAAAGTATCAGTGATCACAACTACAGTATAGTTTATGCAAAAAACCAAGGCCACAGTTCCTTAAAAATGAAAAAAAGAATATTCTAAAGATGAATATTTTTAGCTATGATATTAAACAAAAGAACATATTCAAGAGAAAAACTCATACCGAACAGGAGTCTGTGGAAGTATAATATTGATTTCCTCATCTGGATTGTTTTTTAGTGGTGTCCTCTCCAACTGTGAGCTACAGAAATGGAAAACAAATTTATCAAAGACTAATACAATTCCAAAGACAATGTTTTCTATAAAGACTTATTAATCTGAAGAGAAAAATGTGTAACAGATTTTTAAAGATCTAGATGTTCAATCACTCTAATTGTTTAAATTCCCAAGTAGATCTGCTTTGAGCAGGATGTTGGACTAGACAAGCCCTAAAGTTTCTTTCCAAGCTTTTTTTCTTTTCTAAAATTCTATTTACAAACAGCTTAATTTATATGTAAAGATGGTATTAGTTGCATTTTAATCCCATTTTAAATTCATGTATTTTCATGGCATAGATAAATTCAGACTCACATGGTGAGCTCACATTAAATTATAGAGATGTTGAATTGTCAGCAATCACTAGCATGTAAGGGTAGGACTGAAAAAAAACCAAATTAAACCAAACAATCATAGAATGGTTTGGGTTGGAGGGGACCTTTGAAGGCCATCAAGTCCCATCCACCTTCAATGACCAGGGACATCTCCAACTAAATGGTGGTCCTCAGAGCCCTGTCCAGCCCAACCTTGAATGTTCCCAAGATGGGGCATCCACCACCCAAACCATTCAGTGCCAGCTGGCTCAGAGCCATAAGACTACCTCTGGCAAGCTAGCATGACACGCCTCCTCCTCATGACTCCTCAGCTTTCCCTGGATGAAAAGGGCCTTGCACAGAGGAAGAGTTAGAGCAGAGCCAAATCATTTTAGGCAGTCACAGTCATATGTTCCCTAATTACTTAAGTGATGATGTAAAGCAAGGCTGGTGATGCTAGAAATACCTTAGATGAACCACAAAGCTAGTAGGTCAACAGGATAGAGAGATCTCCATTTATAACACAAGGGGGCAGAGAGCAACACAAGTTTGCACTCTCTGTTAAGGAATGAAAGCAGTAAATGGAAATATTACCATGCAATGACATCAGGCTGCAGAGTCTCGTCGTGATTCAGAAATAGTCTTGCGTCTATATCTTTGTTCTTGAGATAGAGCTCGTCATACTGTTTCAAGATAACTTCAACCTCAAAAAGACATTGAAAAAACCCGGAATTCATTATACAGAAACAAATTTGACAATCTGCTGAATAACATAAGTTATTCCTACTTCATGATTGCAATGCTGAAATGCTAAAAGAATGACCTTGGACCTCACAAAGTTACTTCTTATACAACAGCTGAAACATACCCAGAGGAAAAGTACTGTTTATAAGAGAAAACAATCCAAGATCATAAGAATTTTTTTGATGAAATGTAGGTCTTGACTCTGTAAAAATAACTAGATTAGGAAACAGACCTGCAAACCAAACTAACATTTCCACATTTTTAAATCTTTCCTTCTAGAAAAAGGGGTGTCTTCAAGAGCAGGAAATGTAAAATGCTTGCTCTTAGATGCTGGGCAACTGGCTCAGTCCTTGTCTTCGCTGGTTTGGACAAGGTCTAAACTCAAACCTTTTTTTTCTCAGTAGGAGTTTCCTCATTTTATATTAATATATTTACACTGGAGTAGCTCTTAAGAGACATGCCTATTGCTACACAAATAGACTTGTTATTTCATAGCCACACTGTGGTTTTTTAGTAACTGTTAAAAAATCTTAATTGACTAAATCCCAGATTGATGTGACCTCGCTTTGCATGGAGAAGTTTATTGGATTTTTCTGAATGTTTTTTAATTACTTCTTTTTATTTTTACTTTGAGTGACTAACAGTAACTGGATGTCCACAATTTCTTTATCTGGCCCTCCAAACCTGCTGCTGTGCTCATGAAGAAGTAGGCAGCCACCTCAATTATCTGCTCCCTGAGCCCTTGAACTTATTAAATGATGCTGTGCTCTGGCAAACTCCTGCTAGGAAAACAGGCAACAATGCATATGAATCCAAATTAGTCCCCTCTCAGTCTCAAGAGAGAGAAAGCTGCAAATACTTCCTACACAGCTTTGCTCCTTACCCTCTTCTTCACCTTTGCCAAATGGATTTGCTCCAAACTGATCTCACAACTAAAACTTTGAGATTAGGTCTATTAAACTAAAGATTATATTTCAATTCTCATTATCACTATTCTTTTTATTTAAAAACTTAATTATATTTTCCTTTTTTGTTATCTTCTTAATGGCTTATGTGTTCTTTTCATCTAAAATATTTCAGTATTTCATAAATTTCTACAAAACAGGAGCTCTTAGACAGGATGGCTGTACCGGGCTAACTTGGAAGAAACCTTCAGTCAAAAATAACAGTTCTGTATCAATCTATTCATTAGTGCATAAAGCCTGACCAGCAAACACGCAGGAAAGACAAACAAAATACCAACATTAAGCCTCAAAAGCTTTACTTGCTCTGGAAGAAGCATTAAAATTTTTCAAAAGCTCAGTGGTTTTTTATGAAAGTCGATTTAAATGTACCACATTACTAGCTATTGTACTGATGATCTCATCCATGCTTTTTGGTTAGCTGACCACATGTATGAACCGACTACCTCTGAAATACAGCTCTAACTTTCTGCTCTGGCACTCAAGGTTAAGGAACAAAGATCATGTGATTTGATTTTTCTTCAATTGCATTCTTTTGTAAAAGTTTCACCAGCAAGTCTTATGCTAATAATTTTGATATTGTGCTTAAGTTGAGCAGCATTGGATGAAAACCCTCTGATTTGAGAATAAGCTGTATAATGACCTTTGCCTGGAAGTTCACATGGGGTTTCCCAACTATACATACACACATAAATTAAAAAGTCTAAACAGGCTCCTGATACCCTGAAACTGATTTAGGAAAACATTAAGATCTTCAGAGAGTCCTGTACTTTGTTCCCCACCCAACACACTATGACACTGAACAGAAGATACATTTGATTGAACCCTGCAGACTCATTGTTCTGATCAGCTTCAGAGCTGCTTATTTTCAGGTTACCACATCTATTAATGACACACAGCTAAACTTACACTTTTAATAATGATGAATGTAAACACACTGCAAGAAGTTACCTATTAAAATGCATTCTGGATGCAATTGCATAGAGGTAGAGTCTGCTGCATCCAGGCAACAGCTCAGCAAGATGAAAGTAATTTTGCACAGACACAGCAGTCCAAACTCTGCCAAGTTGTGAAACTGAGACTAATCTTGTGGATATCTTTCTAACAACACTCCAATAACACGTCTCATTTATATTCAAATTAAGGTACGTAATTTAAGACTTTAAGCATTTATAGAGCGACTTCAGAGACCTAGTATTGTAATAGTTGTATTTTAGATGAATGGCCTTACCAAGGCCATGGATATGCAACTCTTATGTTTTGCTTGGAGCAAAAGGTTTTTGCTTTGAGCAAAGCCTGCTTTAGCCTCAGGAGATTAATTTATTAAATTCAAAAGTATAAGCTAAATATACTTTATGAATACTGGAATCCCTGCTAGCCCACATTCCTAAAAAACAGTTCATTTTGCTACATGATTTTAGAAGAACCTATTAGAACTCCACCAATGAGTAAAGTGTATCTTGGCATGAAGTAAGACACAATTGTTGAACTGTCTGTACTGGGGTTTGCATGGGAAGGTTTTGGTAACCGGAGGGGCCACAGGAGTGGCTTCTGTGAGAAGCTGCTAGAAGCTTTGCCCACATCCACCAGAGCCAATCCTGATGGCTCCAGGATTGACCCTTTCTATTGGTCAAGGCTAGAACAATCAGGAATTACAGTAGTGCATCTGTGATAACATATTTATGAAGGGAAAAAAGTTATTATACAGAAACAACTACTGTCTGAGAAAAGAGGTGTGAAAGTATGTGAAGGGAGCAACTCTGCAGACACCGAGGTCAGTGGACAAGGAGGGGCAGGAGGTGCTTCAGGGGCCAGAGCTGGGATTCCCCTGCAGCCCCTGGCGCAGAGCATGGTGAGGCAGGATGTCCCCTGCAGCCCAGGGAGGTCCATGGGGATTCAGAGACCCACGCACAGCCTGTGGAGGAGATGGGTGCCTGAGAGAAGGCTGTGACCCCATGGGGGGCCCATGCTGGAGCAGGGTCCTGGCAGGAACTGGCAGACCTGTGGAGAGGGAGCCCACACTGGAGCAGGTTTCCTGGTGGGACTTGCGACCCTTGGGGGGACCCACACTGGAGTAGTTTGTGAAGAACTGTTGCCTGCGGAATGGACTCATGTTGGAGAAGTTCATGGAAGATGTTCTCCTGTAGGAAGAACCCCCCACTGGAGCAGGGGAAGGACTCCACTCCCTGTGCAGTGGCAGGAACATGTGATAAACTGACTCCCCATCTCCTGGCACTGCTGATGGGGAGCAGGTGAGCCTGGGAAGGAGACAGGGGTGGGGGGAAGGTGTTTTTAACATTTATTTTACTTCTTATTATCCTGCTCTGATTTTGTTTGCAATAAATTCATCTAACATCTCTAAGCTGAGTCTGTTTTGCCAGTGATGGTACTTGGTGAGCAATCTAAACTCATGAACCTTTTGTTGTATTTTCTCTCCCCATTCTGCTGCAGAGAGGAGTTAAAAGAGTGGCTTAGGTGGGTTCCTGGCACCCAGCCAGGGTCTACCCGCCACAATGTCTTAAATTCCTCCACTTACCTCTGGTAGTCCATTTGAAGCTACAATACCAGCAGAATTCAAGAAAGGAATGAAGCTTGTGAAATACACATTTTTGACCTAAAAAAAAAAAAGGAAAAAATGTAGCATTAGCAAGGGAGAGGTCAGCCATGCATACACTGCTTTCGCATCTTTAGATCAAGAAACGGAGACAGTTCTGTAATGCACTGTGGTTTGTCTTCAATAAAGCAAGAACAAAACTTGCTATTCATCCAAAACACAGTGATATGTAAGCATGCAAATACAATCCTTTGCTGGAATACTAAGTGATTAAACTGGAAAAGAACTGCACTCTTTCCAGCTCTCTCACATTTCTGCTTCTATCATCCATTTGGATATTCAAAAATCAGTCCTTTTTACACAGAAATAGATTTAGCAGCAGAGGGAAAGGTGAATGGGGTCTTTTAAGATCTTCCACAGAAGCAATGTGCTTTTTGCATACATTTTCTCATCATGGGATGCAGCTGTGAAACTCCATCAGAGCAGCCCTGCATCCATATGCAACATGCTGTGATCAGCCTGTAGCTTCATATTGTATTCTTCACAAATCAGTTACCCTAGCAAAATTATCACCCATACCAAAGGGCTTGTTTTGGGTAGTTTTTGTTTGTTTTGTACACTACTGACTAGAGAAACTATAAAATGGTAAAATACCTTCACTGCTTGACAGAATAGTTAAGCTGGCCCAAATAATGACACTTTAAAAAAAGACTATTTAAATAAATACATATTCCAGGTGGAGTCTAGCAGCAAGATCTATCAGACTTTGCAGTGCAGGCATTACCTCATCTAAATTACAATCATGCTCTTTGCAAAGGATTTCGATAATTTTTGTGTCGGTATCAAGCTGCTTTGCAGTGCGTGAACTCCTGTTCTGACCTCTTCTTGGAGTGCGAGCTGAACCATTTACAGTCACTGCAGACACAGAAGACTCTGGAAAGAGATTCAGAACCATCACAAGGTTAGGGCCATCTTAAGAAAGAAGAAATTCAAGTCATTAAGCCTAGAAGATGCTACTTCTTATATACTTTTCTCAGGTCTTCCCCTTAAATATATTTTCTTTCTCATCCGTTCAGCTTCGTAAGAAATCTTCATTACAGAAAATGTATACAAAAAGAATGTTAATTTTTAAATTCCTGTATCAGTATTTGGACATTTTGTTTTTAAGAAGCTACTATATACAGAATGTAACAGCACTTTCTGCAAGTAGCTTTAACTGAGAATCTGTTTTGCAAAGCTAGGAAAGCCTTATCTGTTCACAGATTGGTAACTATTTTTTCTATTTTTAAAGAAGTACAAAACAAGAATCTGAAGGACAACAAACTAATGCAGGACTTAAGTGATGGTGGGAACCTGGAATATGGCCCTGGAGGGAATTCCTCCTTTCCCTAAATACACCCAGACACACAAGCAGAAACAAACAAGTCCAACTAGAAGAAAGTATCAAAAAACCTTAATACTGTGAGGTAAAAATATTTCATTTCGTTAAACTCAAAATAGGTGGCTTAAATATGTGAATTATATTAATAACATACATCAATATGATTAAATATTGTTGGTTTAAATATTGTTGGCTTAAACTTGACACTGTAATCAGAATCCTGTTCTCACCTGTAACTTCATCTGCATTTGACAACTGCTCTGAGAAACTCTGACAAACTACACTGCAGAGGTGGCTGCATCATAATCCCCTCAGTCTTAGTCAGATCATAAAGCTTGGCATCATTTATCACAACATGAAGCCTCTTGGTCACAAGGGTTTGAACAATACATTGTGTTATTTTCTCAAAGAATGCAGAGCTGTTTGACAGTTCATACACTGTCAAACTGTGTTTGACAGTTCATACGCAGCTTCACATCAGGAACCCAGTGCTTTGCACTTAGGACAGTGACACTCATATCTGCAATTCAGTCTCAAGTGGCAGAATTTTTTTTCAAGACACGATGCACAGAACCAAACTGTTTCTAAAAATGAGCTCCTATTCTGCATGGTTTTACTATGAAAAAATAAATCAGTGTGAACACAGAATTCAAAACCAGGTAGTTTTAATTCAGTGTTTTTGAAAAGGATCTGGTTTATAACACCTGAAATCAGCAGCAGCACATATGTCTGTCCTACTAGGAATGACAATTTTAAATTCAAAATAGTACTGGAGGAAAGCAGGGATCTGCCTGTCCTAAGTCCATCCTTTATTCACATTAGAATAAGACCAAGGTTATTTGTTCTTACCTACAACAAATAATGACTAAGTCAGATAAATATCTGCAAAGTATAGAATTTAAAGAATATAGTAGTGAATACCTTATCTATTGGATGACATTGCAACCTAGGTAGATGTTTAGTTGCCAAAGACCGAAATAAAGCAAATTGATTTAGGCTAAATATACTAGGGTTGCATTTCAACCCAGCAGAGGATAAACTAATGAGTAAAAAAAGTGAGTCACTTTCTGAGGCTCCAAATATTTCAGTATATTAATTCCATAGCTTGCTAAAGAAAACAGATAATTCAAATAGAATTCTATTTTTGAAAGTTTCTATAAATATTTACTTTCTCTACCTTTCTGGTGAGATTTTCCAAGTTTTAGGTATAAAAACTTAATGGGTAAAAGCTTACCACTGAACAGAAGTTTTTATAGTGAAGACCCATTCTATTTTTACTTAATAGTGACACCTGCAATAGCAAAGAGGATGTAATAAAAGCAAAGCTGTCTACATTTTACTTCTACTCTTTTATTTTTGAGCTGCTATTCACTGTGTATTTGTTTTAAATATCTGTACAGTCCAGTATCTTGTACATTTTTGCTGTTGTAATACTGTTAAAAATCAACACAGTAAGAGTCCACCACATCAATAAAGTAAGATACCGCCACATTTCCCTTTTGTAACACAAGACAAACCTAAATAATAGTTCTCAGTTATAATCTACCCAGAACCTGAATTTTCTTACCAATTAGACTAGCTGTTTTAACAAGTCCCTACACAACTAGGATGGGGCGAGGACATAGCAAAAATTGTATTAAATATACTGCCACATTCAGGTCATTGAATTCAAGTTCACTATCATGTAAATTTAACTAAAACAGGAAAAATGCATTTCAATAAGCTTAAGAAGTTTAATTATGTTAATTATGAATGTTAGCATGGCTAACAGAAATATAATAAATTTACTTTCTACTTCAATAAAAAAAAACCAAAAAAATTCTTACTGTATGGTTCCTTGAGCACAGCAGGAGGTGACAGTTTGATAAAATAATCTAAGACACACAACAACAACTGGAAAGAAATCACCAGGTCATCTTCCACTTGCAACACTTTACCTGCAAATATTTAAAAGGGTAAAGAAAATCTTTTTGAGAATGGCTGACTTAATTCTAAGTAATTTTGCAAAACAAAGATTTGGAACTTCATACAGTAAAGCAGTACCACTAGAATTCAGGAAGCATCATACAGGATTCCAGTGCTCTTTAAAGGCTATTGATTTTATAACTCATGGAACTTCATGGCTTTAGAGATAGCATACACACAAACAAAATTACTCTGTACAAAATCCTGCTCTCAGTGCTCAGCCCTGATTTTTCTTTTTACTGTAAAAGAATAACCTCTTCTGTGTAATTCCTCCCTGCTTGCTTTTTTTGTGGTCTTATGCAAGCTTTTTGAAAGCTGCTAAATATTCAAAAAGCAGGAGCTGCTAGTATACAGTGAAGAGAAATTCAAAACATGCTATCACACTGTAGACTCAGCCTGTCAAATTTTTATGAAATTACTTAAAAGTCACACAAGTAATAGCATGAAGAGCACTTTCAGAGCTGCATTATTCCAGTTTTTCCCAAATTATGACTCATACGCCAGAGAAGATCTACAGGGCCATCCCAAGACAGCGTACAGTGCCATGAAAATTTCAGGAAGTCCATAATGGTTTTGAACAGGTACAGATCTACCTGTGCTCTACTTACACGTGCAATTTTTGTATTTATTTTCTATCAGAAGTAGCAAGCATCACCCAGGCTCTTCTGAAGCTCCAACTATTTTCTAGTAAATTTCAGCTTTCTTTGTTCCCAAGAAAAGGCAAGCTAAAAAACCTTTAGTGGGTTTTGCTTTGTGCTTACACTTGGAGAATTCTAGTGACAAAGCTCCAAAAAACTCAGGTGATCCAAGTCTGGTTTTGCTATCAGAGATGCATACACTTCACTGATAGCACACACCTGCAGTAGGCAGCACTTGAGAGACACGATTCACTCCTTTCAGTAGGAGTACAATGAGAAAGGAACTCCATAGACCACTATAAACATTTCCTCACTCAACATTAACTGTAACTTACAACTTTTCAAGAAAGATTTGTAGCATTCAAAGGACATGCTTCCAGAGACTGACCACAATAACTTATAATTAAATTTGTTTTATGAAATATAATTTATAATATATATAAGCTTATTTTTTAAATATGCCCGTTTTTTAAGGTAATTATCCATTATTAAAAAACTGGCAGACTACAAATCACCCCAGAATAGACTTAAATATGGAACAGCAAGCTTGAAAGAAAAAGAAAAAAAATCATAGAAATTTTAGAAAGCTTAAGTATATGTTTATATACAGTAAGTGTATCAGTGAGAAGAACAGTCGAACTGTATATAAAGAAATACAATTGAGCGGTTACAAAAGCTAGGAAATCAAACCATTCTGGGTCTGTACAGTACTTATTTGTAATAAGGATACTAGTCTCATGTTGGACATGTAAAACAAATATACTCACTTCAAAAATATTCATCAAAATTACTGTGTTTTAACCAAAACTCACCTTTTGCCAGCAAAAAAGTAATCCAGTAATTTTTTAGGACTAATACAGAACTGAGTTCAGCAGAAATCCTGCAGGGAAACAAAAATATTTTGCATTGATAGCTCTGTAATAATTTAAACTACAACATTTGAAAACATGCTTCTGTCTGTGGAACTATTTAACAACATGCAACATTTCCCATGGAGTTAAGTTTACTAAAAATCTCATGCCATACCCTTGGTAATTATGACTACACATTTGAAAAACTTAAGTCCCTGTAAAGTCATTCAAGAATCAGGAAATATCTGTATCATCCTCGGAAAAGAAACCGAATGTAGACAAAATTCAAGTGCTCTGAGCTGTCTTCTCTTGTATCTCTGACTAATGCCCTACTCTCCAGCCACAGCATGAACTCAAGCTCATTGGGGAGCTGTTAAGGCATCTTTTAGTACACTCATTTGTTGCTGTGATGAGGAAGCTCACTCTCCTTCCCAATGTTCATTTCCGCCATGCCAAGACATAGGCCGTTGGGTGGCAATACTTCATGGATGAAGGACAGATATATAAAAATATATATAAATACAATATGATACATATTTACTGATATATACATACACTCTATATATATTTTATAAGAATATACTTATATAATATAAATAATGTGTATAGATCACATATACAGAGACATATTTGTAACATATATATAATTTCTGCATCTCCCATCATCTCACTGAAATTCAAAGTTCACACTAAATCTTAAGTAAACACACAGCATATTACAACTAAGGCCAGTCCTGAAGGGTTAAAAGATAACATGCCATCATGTTTTACATCTTATCTTGACAAACACAATTTAGGAAAATCAAACTTACTCACTACTAGGTTGTTCCAGATAAATAAGGCCACAAGTCCTAGAAAATAAAAAAATTCTTATTTTGAACATGCTTCTGTAAGCAAACTATGAAATATCTCTGACTTGAACGTAGTTAAAAAAGACATCAGTTCACAAAACATTTTTCTAACTTAAAAAAATAAAAAGCTGACTCAACAGTTAACAACAGATCAACTGCCAAGCCTGAAATAATGTTGTTGTTTGCATATTTATGTCAAAGCTTAGACAGCAAAACAACTTTAACTTGGTATAATAAAATTGCTTTTTTCCAGAAAGACAAGATTTGTACATACATTGTTACTCAGTGTTCTGTACAACACAGCAAAGTGTGCCACAGCTGCACAAAACACACTATAAAAGGGCATTTAAAAATCTTTAGTATTTCTTCAGTGTCACTGCAAGCCTTGTGGTGTAATGTTGCTTCCCAATTACTCTAGGTACATACCATTTCAAGAAAAAAATTTAGTTTATGCAAAAACAGACTAGGATATATATGCCTTCATTCTATAAACTACCAAAGGGTGATCTCCTACCCCTTTCAAAGTTTATTTAAGAGACATTTGAGAGTTTTTTGTGATTCAGAAGGCAAAATATTAAGTTTAAAAAATATTTAGGTAGTAAACCAAGCCTCTTTACATCTGTAAAAAGTTTAAAGTGAGTACTAATCACTTGTCATGCTATTCTTACTACTATTTGTACAGCAACAAGGGGGTTGTTTAACCTGTGTTAAAAACATTGTGATAGTTATGGAGTAAAACGTAAGAGGTGTTTATTTAATGCATGTAAACAGCTCAATTTCACTGTTCTGCAAATATTAGCCCACACAGTTTAAATGGGCTCCTATAACACATAGTTTGAAAAATTCAAATACTTAAATGTTGACAGACAAAGAAATCAATTTCAAAATGAAAAGGCATACACTACCTTTCAAACTTGTGGTATAGTGCAAATAATACATCATATTTCTTTTTCAGCCTTGATACAGTGCTATCAACTTTAGTGCTTACAGTATCCATGTTAACATCCACCTCTTTCAGAAACTGAAAAAATGTGCATACACTGAAAGAAAGAAAAACAAAAAGATGACACATTATCATAACTTGAGAAAACAAGTATTCTGAAGTAGCTCTTAAAAAGAGAGAAAATAAAAAACACATCTCCATGAAAACCCATTGCCTTACTCCACTACTCCACTAGACTCCAGCACCTTTTTACTACTATTACCAGTGACTGAACCCTTGCCTTGGGAAACATCACTTGTTTGTTTACCTTGAGCCCCACCTTTACATTTCCCAGACAGTAGGAATACTGTTCAGAGGCATCTCATGATACAGGCTGTACTACAAAAGGAAAATTTTCTTGCCTAGCACAGATATTATCTCTGGAAGTCAGAATTTGCTAACTAGACACACCTTTGTCTTGCACTGCTGGTAATACCACAAATATCCAACACACACCTCTCAGCTCTCCTGTTCTGCTTTAGAAATGCTCCTACTACTCTAAGAACATAAACCTTGGCTCCATCCATGCTAAAGAAAGACCTAGGAATGAAAACTTAGATGAATGCATTGAATTATATAGAATTTCAAGTCCTTCAACAGGACATCTCCACCCTTTGGAAATATTACACAAGGGATCAAAGTTCTCCCTACTTATCCTTCTAATATTATGGCTACCAAGGAAGAATTTTGTTACGTTCATAAGTAAAATGTGCAGATTGCTAAAAATTAAAGAGAAGGAAGCTATCAAATATTTTCAACTATTTCAACTGTATCAAATATATCTTGATTCTTTATCAGAACATAATATTCTTAGAGATTTTTTGATCTTTGTCAGATTAAAGATACAAAACCAGCCAGAAGCTCATTTAAGAATGCTTATGATGGAACAAAAGATCTTTCCTATATATCTGAAGGCTCTAGAGAATGACTAGTAGAAATCTCTGCCAGTTTTACCTTATAGCTGAGAAAAAGCCCAGGGCTAATAAGCAATTGAGTATTGCATCACCATCAGCAGAGTAACAGCTTACTCTTTGAAACCCTAAGGGAAAAAGTCTCTCACTTTTCAGCACAAGCTTGTCTGTGGAACTAGGGTGGAACACGCTGGACGTTGCTACACAAATGCAATGGATTTTATGTGGTTCCAAGGCAGTCAACACTGAAGAGATTAAGTCAAAACATTGGACCTGACCCTGCTCTGGGAGATGATGCAAGCTAGAAGAGGGCATGGCGAAGTCTAACCATAACAGATGACTTCAAGGAAAAGGAAATTCTGGCCCAAGCCTGAGGTTATTGCCAGGACTCAGCCTCCTGCCTTAGAGCATTGAGAGGCTCTGCTCCTGCACATGCTTCCCACACACAGCACAGTTCCTGGGCATTTGGCACTGGAATTCTTTCCTTAGATGAATGTAACACAAGGCTGCTGTTCCCATCTAAATTTACCTTAAAAGCAGATACTAGAATCTTAATTTCTGTATTATGAACATAATTAATATACAATGTAACAGTAACGTCCCCCCAGCAAAAAGAGTATATGAAAGCACAAAGTTTAGCCTAGCATTAAAATGTCTGAGAAAGAGCAGCATGCTGGTAAACTGTTTGAAGAGTAATGCTTTTTTTCCCCACTTCTTGATTTAGCCTAAGCCCAATGCTGGGAAAAAGGTTTTATGAAAAATCATCACAGAGGGAAAGTAAGAAAGAAATATTTTAAGTGCAATTTGCACTGACCTGAACCAATGAATACTTTAGGGAGATCAAGAACAACGAGATGAGTGATATAACCAAAGCCAACCACAGATGAATCAAACAAGTATCACTGCTCCCTCAACTTCTAGTTTACCAATATATTCATAATTTCCATAAGTAACCTTCATTGTAAAACCAACTAGTCTGACATACACAAAGATTCACAATGCCTTAAAAACATTCTTTATAAAAATGTTGACAAGTTAATTGTTGAAATCTAAATTCACACACTTAAACTCACTTACCTCATTTTTATACTTTTCAAAAGCTCAGTGAAAGTAAATGTCACTTCATCCAGATCAATTGCTACAATAAAGATACATACACCCCATGTTTCCTTTTTCTTTGTGTTGCAAGCCTTTTTGAAACAAGAGAGGAAAGAGTTTTTATTAATCAACAGAAATGGGTAATGCATGGAAGGCAATAATTTGTCCAAACATGATTAGAAATGGTTGAACAAAACAAACATTTGACTATGACAGCCAATTACTTTATAACAGAAAGCCATTCCAGGTTTTACAATAGAGGTAAAAGACTGAGCATTTCAACTCTTATTCCTACAGTACAGGATCAATTTTACACATACAATTAAGCAAAGCTTCAAAATACAAGCTTTGGTTACATGAAATGTTTTTGTAGAGCTGAAGTAATTACTTCTTTTCTTTATTTTCCTAAATTACTATATTTGATCATAACAAAACACTGAAGTTAAGGAATAAGAAGCCAAACCTTAAAAACATAATTGAAATCTTTACAATGACAGGCAATAAACACTCATAAATGAGTACAGCTGTGTCAACCACTCATCACTGTGGTTTGCTGAACCACAAACCCATCTCTGCTTAGAAAAGTGTGATAATAACAAGCACTTCCAGCCATTTTCCTACCATATATCTACTTTTAAGGTCTGCCATCTGCTATTTAGAAGATGCAAGTTATAAGCAATCATCCATCATCAAAAGAAGCCAACCCACAATGACAGACATGCCATCCACATGGAGTAGAACTCCTGATGATGGCTCACAAGCCACTCACTCAAAGCCAGACAGGCATCACTTAAGATTCCAATATCCTTTCACCAAAACAGCCAGCCACTCAGCAGAAAACATCTGATGAACAATGACTTATAGAATCATGAAAAAAAAACCCTTAAGCAGGTATATCCCAAGTTTTGGAAACAAAGCTGTCTTGAAGACAGAACTAGGCATGGGGGCCGGCCAAAACTGCAGAAACAGCAAACTTGTAAAATACTTTTTGGACATCCAGCATCCTTGTAAATAAAACTGCAACACCACCCAGGCCCATAGCAAGGGAGCAGCATCTGAATGCGTTCTCTGCAGCTCCGCGTTGGACATGGCATCTCTTGGAGGACAGACGTGAAATGGAGCACCAGGAGCAAGTGAAAGGAAACACTGCATTCCTGCTCTTCTACGTTGCTTAGCTTTAGCCCACTCCCCAGCCTACTATTTTATACTTTCCCTGATCACTCCACCTAGCTGCCTCCTAGACAACACCAATGAAAGTTGCAGAGACCTGTTCACTCTAGAAAATGTTCCCCAAAGGCAGTAGGAGTAAGACTGCTCCAGACCTAGCTCACTCCATCTTAGGCGGTTGTCTAAACCTGCTCCAAAATCCTCTGCACCATCAGCATCCTCCCATGTCCTTGCTTAGCCAGCAGTGAAACCATGACCAATAACCCACTGTGCCCATGAATGATACAACTGCACTAATACTGCCAACTTTTTTTTTTTTTTTTTTTTTTTTTGCGATAGCTGTTCTGCTGTGTCTTTCTTGGGAACAGTATTTATTCTTCAGAGAAGACTGGCTGGGGGCCTTCTCCAAAGAACAAAAACTTCGACTGGCTTGTGCAATTTTTAAGAGTTACAGAACAGGCTTCAATGCAAAACTAACCAGCCACCCTCAACAACGTGGTAACTGACAATTATTTAAGTCACTATTTTCTTCCTGCATTCCTGTTTGAGTGTTTCTACAAATCATGACTCCTTGCACAAGAGAAAATGATTTTGAAATAAGCTATTAACAGACTGAGATGCATTTGTTGATACACAAGGGGATATAAAAAACTGTGAAGGTTAATGCTAACTAGTGAACTACCAAGAAGGAAGACTACTCACACTGAGCATACCCCTGCCCCTGGAGTCAGCAGACCTTGTTTATTAAATAAGTTCCTTTCACTCCATGCTCCTGCAAACTCAGGCCGTGGTGTTGTCCTGAAAATACATCACCTCGTAGGGCAGGAGGACTGAGTGCTACCAAGCGATGAAATTGTTCCTGGTTTGTTGCCTATCCAAACAAGCCTAGATTTCCTGGGCAGCCTAGCTCAACTCTGGCAGGATGAGTGCTAGAAAGCCACAACAATGCTTTATTTGACAGGAGCGAGGTCTGGTTTTGCAAGTACAACCTTTAAACTCCTTGTCCAGTATGGCTGGGGGTAATAACTCATTTGTTTCTACCATTAAACAAGAAGGCAGTCTCAGAGGCAGCCCAGCAATCCATGAGATTCAAACCATTACAGATGGCCAAACTCCAGTATCAGGACTACTCCCACACACATTACTGAAGGTACAGGATGCTTTGGACAACTTCTGCTCAACACAAGATGTTGGATGACTGCTGGCCTAACAAGAAAAATGACACACAACCCCAGATAAATAGATTATGGATTGGGGTTTTTCTACTAGTAGCAAGGAAAAAGTGAGCAGCACCTGAGCATGCCTGCCTAATAACATAGCTGAGACAGGAAGGAGAGGAAAACATTAAAGACCACCAGACTGGGAACATCCCAGCAGCTGCTGCTGGTTAAAACAACCAAAGACACAGGTTTTCTCAGGAAATAAGGTATCTGCCATAGCCATGCATGAAAATTCCAGTGATTTCAATCCATAAATATTGTCATGGTTTAACTCCAGCTAGCAACTAAGCACCACACAGCTGCTTGCTCACTGCTCATCCCCACAGTAAGGAGGCGTGTCAGAAACCAACCATTACAGCTTGAGAACAGAACAGTTTAATAACTGAAACAAAATAAAATGCAGCAATAATAACAACAACATTAATAATAATTGCAATGGAAACAAAAGACATAGAGAGGCACAAAACCCAGCAGAAACAAGTGATGCTCAATACATTTGCTCACCATACACTGACCAATGCCCAGCCCATCCCCGAGCAGCAATCAGCAACTCCCAGCACAACTCCAATGCAATTTGTATAGTGGGCATGATGTTCTTTGGTATGGAATACCCTTTTGGCAGTTCAGGACACCTGTCCTGGCCATGCTCCTTCCAGATCTATGTGTGCATGCCCACACTGGCAGAGCATGGGAACCTGAAAAGTCCTTGACT
Source organism: Motacilla alba alba (assembly GCF_015832195.1). NCBI lineage: Eukaryota > Metazoa > Chordata > Aves > Passeriformes > Motacillidae > Motacilla > Motacilla alba. The sequence goes on from NC_052016.1 coordinate 62,741,753, forward strand.
TAGGGCAAGTACTACATAGCAAGCACTAAAACATCAGCATTGTCAACATTCTCATATGCTAAATACAAAACACAGCACTATACCAGCTACTGGAAACAAAATCAACTTTATTCCAGCTGAAACCAGAACAAATATAAACATCATGAGGCAGAGGAAGGGGAGAAGAGGTAAGGAGATGTCTTCCTGGCAAGTCACACTCATAAGAACTCCTCTTCACACCCCTTCCCTCCCCAAGTTCTCTTCTTTCCTATACAAATGAGTTAAAGTTGACTGCTGAACAAAAAACACACCAGCATCACTTCTTCCAACTATTTTGCTTTGTTTACAGCCTAAGCAGGTGATTCATCTCAGAGGGACTTGAATGCATGGGAATGAAATGAAGACAAATTCAGAGCCAGAAATTAATTTCCAAGGGTTTTCTTCTTCACCAGTTTGACTCAAGATCTTTGTTGATACAGCATCACTGTAGAAAATGGGCAGGACAACAGCTCAACATCTTCCCTTGGCTGTCCTTCAGTTTCAGTAAGTGCAGTGACCTTAATTCAACTCATCAAGGAGCAAAGCCTACCTACCAATCACTAGCCCTAAGATTATTTAACATCTAGTAGTTCACATAGATTTCTTTCTCTTTTTTTCATCTTTTATTTAGGATGAGGAACCTATGCTATAACTTTGGGCAAGGTTCTTTTGAATCAATATAGTTTTCTTCAGGAAAAGATCTAAAACTCTTAAAAAATATTTCAAAATATTTCTCATTCTGGACTTACCACTACTTTTATTCAATCTGATTTTTACCAGATAACTAGCTTATTTAAATCTAGTGAAAACAACCTGGGAAGAGTCATTAGCTTAAAATGCTCATGCAGCACTTAATTATTGTAAAATGGGATTCTTGCCTCTCTTCTTTCCAAATGTAGCTGGAAAGGTGTTAAAGGCACTAACAGGAATAACATCTGTTCCCTGCCTCCAGAGGTTCTCCAGTGCTCAACAGTCCCAAGGAGGAGATGGTCACAGGAAATCTCAGCTCTAGTACGCAGTTAGAGATGTTTACTCTTCTGCCAACACTGATAACAATTTTGATGACAGCCTACAAAAGTGACCCAGGAATAGAAACTTCAAATGATGTGTAAAAGAAGGTCAAGGGAAATGTACATGAGAAATATGCAAACACAGATGGATACTTGAATCAAATGGGATATAGGATGTCTCACTGTAAATATCAAGCACCTGATTTTTGAAGAGGAAGATATGGAACTGGGCTTCCTAACATAAAATCTCAGTTACTACATTCCAATCAATATGGAGAACTAGCTTGATGGTACAAGAACACAGACATTTATTAGAGATAGTCCAAAGGAGGTTACAGAGATGATCAGAGGGTTGGAGAGAGTTGGAGGTGTTCAGCCTGGAGATGAAGAGGCTTCAGGGAGATCATACAACAGGTTCCAGTACCTCAAGGGAGCTATAAGAGAGCTGGAGAGGGACTTTTCACAAGGGCGTGTAGTGATAGGACATGGGGGAATGGCTTCAAACTGAAAGAGAGCAGATTCAGAACAGGATTAGGAAGAAATTCTTTACTGAGAGAGTGGTGAGACATCAGGACAGGCTGACCAGAGAAGCTGTGGAAGCCCCGTCCCTGGAAGTGCTCAAGGCCAAGCTGAACAATCAACTTGGGCCCTGAGCAAACTGGTCTAGTGGAAGTTGTCCCTGCCCATGGCAGGGGGGTTGGAATGAGATGACCTTTAAAGGTTCCTTCCAACCCAAACCATTCTGACTTTACATGTTTATGATTACAGTGGGTGGGTGACTGGAGAGTAAACTCAAAGAGCTCTCACAATAGAAAGCTGTTCGGAATAAAAACCTGCAGCAAAAACATCCCAGAGGAAAAAAAAAATCTGCAACCATTATAAGCCCTGTCTACATATAAGAAGTTCTGTGTAAAGACAGATCCTTCATTTTTTCATCAACACCAGTTTTAAATTTTCTATTGAACATTGTCTGGGATAGAAGATTATTATCAGTTCACAACAGAGAAGATCAAATTCAAATATAATACTAGCTGAAAGTAATGAAGTCAATGGAAAGTACTGAACTAGTAAAAATAGTTCATCTGATATGCAAAGTTCCCATTACACTTTTACATGCAGCAAGACTGGAGAGGTCATCAATCTCTCCCCAGGATAGGCAGAAGATGAGTAAAAAAAGAAACTCTATACCAGTTGCCTGAGCTTTTAGAGTCCAAGGGCACATACAAGCAGTGCATCTGCTGCTAAGATACTGAATATCATCAGCAAGAGGCCATGGAGATGATTTGTTTGTTTTGGACTTTCTGTAGCTCTTCTTTTTTTAATAACAGAGGATCCTAAAATATCTGTAATTTTGCTCATCCATCCAAAGCTTCAATAGATTCAGGTTCAGTTCAGCTGCAGTTCTATAAATTAGAGACAAAGTCTAGACAGAAAATACTTTATTACCTCATATGTGTTTCATGCTTTTGTCAAAAGCAAGAGGCCTGTCTTTTAACATGAGGATGAGGTGGCTTACCAATTCAAATATTCTCTTTTTAATAAGAAACCACAATCAAAAGGAATTTTTTCAATTTAAATGTGAAATTTTATGGACTGGGGACACTTGGCCTGCTGCACATGAACTCTTCGGTCTATGCAGACCAACCTTCCATATTTAAACAGTCTTTACTTCATTTCTCAACTTAAGCTACAGTTTACCTGGTACATTTTCTTCACTAAGAAAGCTGTTCAACTCCTGCACAAATCAAGTGCACTGCAGCACCTCCATACCAGTGTAGAGTCACCAGCTGGAGAGAATTTCAGGATGTAAGAAAAGTAATTAGAGACAAGAAAAAACGCCTAGAACATCATCATATGCTAGCGACTTTCTGAAGGAAAAGAAAAGGCAGCAATAACACATCTCTCATGGGGTACAGAATTGGCCGGTACAGAATTTTACACCACTGGTTTAAATTATAACAGAAACAAATGAGTACAGTACTTGGGGGAAAATAAATGGGCAAATAAAGCTAAACTAGGAAAAACTAACTATGCAGATCTTTCACCACAACAATTTTTTAATAGCGGGTTAGACAAATACTTGATAAAAATGGCTCAGGAATTCCTGCCTCTGAACAGCTGAGCTGCAGCAGGAGAACAGTGAGCCACATTTCCCAAACAGTGCTATGAACAGCCAACAAAAAAATGGAGCTTCTACCCACGCACCACATATTACAGCTAAGTAAACCAATCAGCTCAAAGCATACCAGACCCTATTCCTTAAGGTCCTTAGCAGACTCCAAATTCTATCAATTTCTTAAACCACTTGAATTTTCTTTGGAGAAGTTTGGTTCCAATTGAGTCACCAAATCATCTGCTCCTCACATGGGTTCTTTCCAATATATTCAGCAGCAATTTGCTCAAGCTTTTCTTTCCTGCTTATATCACCCCATATTCTACTTCAGACTCTCATTTTGTTGTTCTCTACCAAAACAAACAGTAGCAGAACACAACAAACGCCCCGAGCTTCTTCATACTAGTGCCAGTATGGCTTCCTGGACTATTTCTAATATCCCTTACACCAACAATCACAGGCTGCTCACCAAAATACATTAGTAATTCCACTAAATCTATTCTCTCCATCTAGACTTTACAAGCACTATTGATTCATAATACAGATTTCAGGAGAGTTACAAAAAACTTAATAGTACAAGAGAAGCAGGGATCAGAGCCAATCTTAAGCTAACAACAATCAGTGTAAAAGTTTTGAAACTAAGACTGTAAAAACTACAACTCTAAAAGATTCTGTTCATCTAGGTAACTTGGCTTGATAAAGAAAAAAATGATAGAGAGAACAAAAATATTTGTTTGACACCAATGAAAAGCATTTGTTTAGATAAACACTTCCATGTTCACAACAAGATTGTGTGGGAGTTCACCAGATACCAAGAGAATTTAAAAAGAAACATCTTTCTGATTACACATCAGACACCTTCCTTCAGCCCACACACCAAGAGTGCTGATTCAGCATTTGGGGCTCTAAGAGATTTTGAGTTACCATTTTATTGTAGAAGAATGTCATTAAACTTGGCTGTCACAGAGGAAAGCTTTTATGTTCTCCCACTATGAAGGAAAACACCACCATATTTAACAGACAGCTGTGGTGCTTTTGAACAATCCCCCTCTGCACACCTAGTGCAGACAACTACACAACTACAGGTCAGCCACATTTCCAGAAAAGTTGTGTTATCATCTCTCTCTTGTCACCTTCCTCCTCCTCCACACCTCTCAAAGAGGTTCAGCTGCTCCAAGGACTCACAGCCCAGCTGCAATAGGGTGCATCTGTATATCCTTGACTCACATGCTGTGGAAACAGATAACTGGAGAGCACTGCAAGGAAAGCTACAGAGCACAGAAAGAAAGGGCAAGATAAGAAAGCTGAAATTTCAAAGTATCATCACGAGTAGCTCAAATGCTCAAAAGAAAAAATATCAGAGTGGAAAGGTGTGACATCCTGAAGGAAAAAAAAGCAGTGGCTCCAGTGGGCATTGGCATTCATTCCAGGGAGCAGCAGATAGGTTCTCCCCTCCTGGCTGATGCCTGCCTGGCCAATAAAATATCTCACTGAAGCACAGGCACATTTAGGCTGGTAGGTGACTACATTCTAGCAATTTTTTGTGTATATGCCTGCCAAAAAGAATTGCTTTATACTTCTAAGCCATATGTACCCAGTTCGCAGAGTCTCTGCACATGCAACCTAAGCGACCCAAAAAGGTCAGTACTACAAGATGTTTTCAAGTCACTAAATATTCACTGAACAAGGATACAGCAGATGTTCAGACTGCATCCAAACCCACATCTGCACCCTGAGTATCTGCCAGTTACCACAATACCTAAAGTCTGGGCCACGCTGCTTCCTAGTTACCACTACAAGTGCTCTTCACATCCTCAGAGATTTGGCAGGCACAATTCTACCATCAACCACAATACAATAAGGCCAGTGAGCCAAGAAAGGCAAGGTTTCAGGTCTTTGTACCTTGTAAATGGCTTGAGAGGGGGATTCTTAGATGCTACCTCTATTTACACCAGCAGCCTTTTGATTTCAGATTCCTCAAATCAAACCAACTGCATTGCTAAACAGAAGTGTTCTGGTAAGTATTTGTCTCAACTGGTGGCCTGCTGTTTAATCTTTTGCTTGAGAACAGAAAGCTGCTACACAGCTCCTGCTCCAGTTCAGAATTGAACAGGTTACTACTGAACCTCACTGATTTAAACACCTGCAGCTGGTGCTTGCAGGACCAAACCCTGGGACAGCCCCTCTGACATAATACCTTTAACAGAGAGAAGAAAAGTGCAGCCTCCTCCTGAATCCCTGCAATTCGAACTAGAGGGTCATCCTGAGAAGCCAGGCTCACCATAGCAGCCTGATTTGGGAAAAGAAGCAGCAATTAACCAAGCTGTTAATTTGCTTGACTTCAGAGTCAGATGAAGCCTGCTCTCAGCTAGAAGTAGCAACTCCAGTGCCTTCCAGGTCCCCATGGAGCATGGAGGCACACACTTGACAGCTTACTCATTTCAACACCCTGCAGATGGATCTCTAAGTTTGAGGGAAAGGCCTTAGACTGAAATAAAAAGTAGATTTTTTTCCCCCCCCTGTACATTAAAAGGCTCTCAACAATCAATTTTAATTGCAAGACAAAAGATATTAGTCATATATCATAATGAAGGTCTGGTTCTGAATAGGTAAAAGAAGCAATCTTCAGCTGCTGCAAGGTTTCAAATACCATGCATCTTATCTGGCCACTGCTAAGTAATGATCAGTGAAAACAAAACTTTAGCTGTAAATGAAATTTGCAGGATTATACTGCAACCTGCCTTGTTATTTTTTTCAGTCAAGGGAACTGACTACTCCTGTTTTCATTCTTATAGGGAAACTCAACTATGCTTTTAGGTAAATGCTTCCCATGAACATCCACGACCAGAAATTGTATCTGTTACTGAAAGAACTGTGCACAGTCTCTCTCTTCCATGCTATTATTACTCTGTGATGTGAATGCATCAAGACCTGGTACAGCCACACTGCAGTTTAAAAAACACAGATTACAAAGTATTAGTAGTGACAGCATAGCTGCGACAGGTCAGCTCAAGTTGCAGAAGGGTAAGCAAAAGTCAGAACACATACATCAATGCAAGTCCCCACAGTGGGAACAATACCCCAGCTGGGTACATAAAACTGCATCTGGACTTTCTAACAAAGCTTCTGCCACAATTTAGCTGTATTATAGCTGTTCTCTGAGCCAGCTTGTCGACACAGCAGTCATACTGAGGAGAAGGAAAAGCAAAAATCAAGAAAGGCCCTAACACTTTATTAATCTGTTTACACATGCCCAATGACTAACTTTGAACGGAAATGCCTCAATGATAAGCACAGGTTAACACTATGCAACAAAAAAGGAAATGTTCCTGTCTCTGCAATAGTCATCTCCATACCCTTTCTGCAGCCTCATAAAGGATGCAGAGGGGAAAAAATTCACACAAACACACAGTAAGACTACCCGTATAAAGCTGACTAAGACATATTTGAGATAACTTGCAGTTCAAAGAATTAGCTGATCGCATGGTGCTGCTTTCTACTGCCACTTGTTAGTAACCTAAAAGGACTCCTGAGCGAGTACCTTTATCACAAAATAGTAACAAAAAATGGCAATCTATAGAAGCTAGTTTACACAGAGGTGAACACGGCAACATCCCTCTTCAGTCTACCTTCACTTGGAAAAAGCTAAGTCACAATCCTGAGCTTTGGTTGTGGGACCCCCGGCCGCCGCAGCAGCGAAGTTGCGGCTCAGCATCTGAGCTGGGGCACAGGGCACACTCTGCTGCCGAGCCATGCTACGAGCAGCAGCAACTCACCAGAGCTCCATCCGCTGCCGACAAGCTCTCGTACGTCTTCCACGCTTTCTCCCTCACGCTCTCCGACACCTTCAGCGCATCACAGAGCACGACGAAGTCCGCTTCGCCGACCTCGACCCTAGGAAAAGCATCGCACATCGCCAGCGGGGACACGGCACCGGGGAGCGGCCACGGAACCCACACCAGCCGCTGCCGGAGCCGCCCCGGGGTGACGCCGCCCCACAGCCCGGACCCCCGGGCGCCGAGAGCCTCGGGGTGGCCCGCCTGCCCCCAGCCCGCTCCCGGCCCGGGCGCCGCTTACCGGGGGGCGGCGGGCGGCGCGGAGCCGCCGTCGGGGCTGTGGCGCTGCGTCCTGGCGGCGCCCGCCCTGCGCGGGGGCTTGGGCGGCATGGCGGGAGCGGCTGCCGGGAGCGCCCGCCGCGGGCGGCACTGACCAGGGGCCGCCGGCTCCCGCTCCCGGCCCCCGCCCGCCGCCCTGAACCGCGGGAAAACGGCGTCACCGACACCCTCCGTCACTTCCGTGCCGGCGGCCGCGCCCCCGCCCCGCCCGCGGCCCCGGGCACGGGGCGGGACCGAGCGGCAGAGGCGGCACCGCGGCCCGGCCTCACGGAGCCGCCCGGCCCCGCGCCCGCCACAGGGACGGCGGCCCCGCCGCGCCTGACACTTCGGGTACTGAGCGGGTACAGCCGATACATCTTCTCCGTGAGATGGGAAGGAACGCAGAGCTGTGTATAAGAATAACTACAGAATAACTGTACAGGTGCGGAGCAGGGCAGGAATTGCAGATCCTGTAGGATCTGTCTGCTGGTTCAGTCAGACCAAATGCTGGGTCCTGCACTTTGTCCACAACAGCCCCAGGCAGCGCTTCAGGCTGGTGGCAGAGTGGCTGGAAGGTGGCCCAGGGGAAAAGGACCTGGGGGTGCTGGTCAACAGCAGCTGAACTGAACCAGAGTGTGCCCAGGGGGCCAAGAAGGCCAATGGCACCCTGGCCTGGATCAGCAATGTGGCCAGCAGGACCAGGGCAGGGATTGTCCCCTCGTACTCAGCACTGGTGGAGTTACATCTTAACTGTGTCCGGTTCCTCATGAGAAGAAAGTCCAGAGAGGGGCAGGAAGCTGGGGAAGGGTCTGGATCACAAGTCCCATGAGGAGTGGCTGAGGGAGCTGGGGGTGTTTAACATGGAAACGGGAGACTTAGGAGACCTTACTGCTCTCTGCAACTGCCTGAACACAGGCTGTAGTGAGGTGAGGGTTTGTGTCTTCTCCCAGGTAACTAGTGACAGGACAGGAGGACATGGCCTCAGACTGTACCGGGGGAGATTTAGGTTGGACATCAAGAGGAATTTCATCATGGAAAGGGTTGCTAAACATTGGGGCTGCCCCATGGGCAGTAGTGAAGTCACCATCCAGGAGGTGTTCAGGAAGCAGCTAGGCATGATGGCATTTGGTGCCACGGTCTAGTTGACAAGGTGGTGGGTCACCAGTCAAAGGTTGGGCTCGATGATCTCAAGGGTCTTCTCCATCCTAAATGATTCGGTGATTCAGTGACCACTCAATCTGACATTCATCCCATTCCTATCTGAAATGTTATTTTTAACACTGTGCGGTAAAATTACATTTAATGTAAGAAGTTCAGGCTGTGGGCATCTCCTGGATTTTAAGTCAATGATGTTCAAAGCTCCAGTGCCCTGATTCAAAGATCTTAAAAATCTGCTTTGTTGTCTGCAGTTGCATACTCCTATTTAGAAGGCCAATCTCTGCTGCAAGCTAGCACATTTATTTTCAGACTTACATGATGACAGCTTCCTAGAACAGGAAAAGTATTTGTCTGTAAGGATTCTTACTACCTGCACATATCTGTCATTCACCTGTAAAGCAACTGCTTTTAGTGAGACTGCTGTCAAAACTCTGGATTTAAGAAAAACCCAAACAAAAATCAGCATGAGCATTAATATGTTACACAAGTAAAATTCCCTAGTATTTTTACATTCATACATTCCAGTAATTTGTCCAGGCTTGTCCTTTATAATCATTAACTTAAACAGGAGAACAGTGTCTGGCTTTCTGCTTTATAATTAGAATTAAACCAATTACAGAAAAGTGAATACAGAACAAATCAAAGTACATAAACTCCAAATTAAATGTTTGAGTCGTAGACTGTAGTGGGATTTGGACATTCCTGATTATGATTCTAGTAAAACTGTGGCAATAACTTTACCCTGCTTCTACACACATTATATACTTTTTGTATTCAGATGGTACCAGATGCTGTGGAAGGTTTGGGGTTTAGGACTTGTCTGTCATTGAACCACAGAGAAGTAGACAGACCAGCTTGGAAAAGTAAGCTGAACCCCTAAACCACAGCTGAGCCCACTGCCTTCTCCTCACAACTGGCTTTAAGAGCACAGAAGAATTTAAAATGAGAACAATGCATCTCAGAAGACTTGGTCACAGCCAGTGGAGACCATGCCAGCTGTCAGCGAGAAGGAAACAAACACACCCTACTGGGTTGCTTCCCTCACAGCTGTTTTAACATGCTGTTACAGCCAGGCCCTGCACCGTCCAGATGGCAGGCAAAGAATTTGTCTCATGTCCCTCAGTGCATTGCTCCTTTTTAAAAGTTCACAAACCAGCCTCAGTGTAAATACTAGGTTGTTGGTTTTTTTTAATTGTTAGTGCACCGAGCACCTTCTCAAGTCAAATTTTATGCACTTTTTCATCCAGCAAGGCTCTTAGGACTCCCCTCCATAAATAGGTAAAACCAAAATATAATTTCAGAATGCTTCAAGTTTCAGCTGGAGGGAGACAAAGGGAGCAGCAGATGAATCAAGCAACAATGACCTTTAATAATCCATCCCAAAGCCTTGGATATAGTAACTACATCTAAACTGTAGTAAGAAGAGTTAACATGTATGTACCTCCAAAAAAGGCACATCCTTGAGTAAAACCATATTTAAGTTGCTGCACCTTTTCCCCCTTCTCCTTTTAAGATGTACTGATTTGAATGTTTTAATCCTGTATTCTAAAACATCTTCTAAATGAAGCCTTTAGACTTTTCAATAAAATTACAAAGGAAAGAAAAAAAAGCTCCTGCTGGGGCAAAGCAAAAGAAAGGACCACTGCAATGTCCAATAAAGTATTCATGATAATTTTTGCATCTGACCTGACAAAATACTAATTTTGAACATCTTGCTACAACTTCTTTTAGAGTATAGGTCACGGACATATGTGAAACACTGTCCAGTCAGGCAGTCCTGACTCATTGTTTCCAGCTGCTACACAACCTTAGGTAATTTTATTATCCTATTTTTTTCACTTAGAAGTATTGCTGTAGTTTCATGGTAATTGCCAGTGGGAATTAAAGCCATTATTTCAATTATAGTAAAATCAGTTTTCTGAAGCTGCATGACCAAAACATACGCATTTAAAAACCCACTAAATTGAGAGCTTCTGGATATTAGTCCAAATACTAAATATTGGCAGAATTTCTGCTTGAATAAAGCCCATAGGCTGTAAAACTCAAGGATTATGAAGATGTCTGTGTATCACACCCATTTTCCTGCATGTAACAGGCAGAATTACCCAGGGAGGGGATAGAGTATTTCCTGGCCAGCCTTTTCTGTGCATTCACATTCCTTGCACTGTGTAGCACCCCCCAGCTCTCTGCCATCAGTGTCACCTGGAGCCCAGCTGTCCCTCTCGAGCCCCAGCACGAGTGCTAACAGGAGCAAGGAGGTGACGGACCTGCAGGCCAACTTTTCACCAGCTGCTGCCCTACAGGCCCCAGGCCTTAAGAAGAGCCTTGCTGGAGAAGCACCTGGTGCAGAAGGCAGACCTAAGTGACAGTCTTGCTGCAGGAGAGCCTCAGGGACACTCAGGCGATGGCTTGAACAGGCCCTTTGCGTTTCCCAGCATCACCTCCCCGGGTAACGCTGTGATTGCGTAGACATCAGCTCTGTCTTTGAAGCTGGAAAGGGTTTCCTGGGGTGATGGGGTGAAACTGACTGGTTGTGCCTCTTGGTGGGGGTGAGCCTGGCCCCTATGCCATTGCTTTCTACACAAATACACAGCTTGAGAGGTGAAGAATAAAAACCATTTCTGTAAGTTAATATTTCTACAGTGATGTAAAGTCCATAGGGACCATAGCAAACATCTACACGTTTCTCTTTAAGATGAGAGGTATCTGTCAGATGTTAACTTTTAACTATTCAAATCCTCTTCCTATACATTGACCTTATTAATAAAAATAATATTTTTCGCTCCACAGTTACACACAATTGGTGGCTTGTTCTTCTCAGAGCACTACACAGGGCACTGCTGGACTCCCAGGACTGCAGTGATGAGTTTAAGGCAGGAATCTCTATCAATAAAGCATTTGACCAAACTGCCAGTGGGCTCTGAAAGGATGCCACTGTTACTGGATGGGGAAATGGCTATATGTAAATGATGCCTATGTGGAAAACCTCAACCCTTCACAGATACTTCCAGCTATTTTTCTGAGGTTTTGCATTGATCAATCTTTTAGACTTGAGTGTCACTTTTTTCTCTTTTTACTCAGTTGTTTATAGAAGAATCATAACTACTTATACAGACCTTCCACATTTCTTGTTCTCTGTGAGAATGGCTGTCAGAGCTGTGTCTATTTTAACAGATTTGCAGTAGTGCTGAGAACCAGGGTACTAAAAAATAAAATCCCTGACTAATGGAATTTATCAGATTAAGCCCTAGTGACAGTGCAATTACATCAGACAAAAATGATCATTCCTGGTATGGCTTTTCTTGCTTACAGAGGTTCCTGGATATCAGTGTACATCATGCCCTTGCATGTACAGCTGCATCACACACACCCTGTGCTTTGTCACACAGGTGTCCTTGGCAGGCACAGCACTTCAAACCCTGGGTACACCATGCCCCGAGAGGGTGCAGGGAGGGCATCCTGCGTCCCCTCTGCAGGGCAGTTCATTTCAGCTGGTACTGCCAGCTGGTAATAAAATAAAGATCAGCAAGCAAACCACAGCCCTCTTGTTGCAATTACACAGCCACATTAAGGGCCCTGCTGCAATCCCTCCCTTCCCGACCTTCTCAGTCTCAAGTTCTGCTTCCTCTCACTGCATGAGAAAGTGTCCTCTGGCACAGGCAACACCCTGTCCTGCTGCTGGCCATCTCCCCAGAGAGGATGTTTCCCATGCCTTCACTTCCAAGATTTCCTAAGCCCACAAGAAGCAGAACGCACTCTCCTAGAAGTAGTTTTTAGAAATCAAATTAATCTTAACAAACAATCTGAAAACCAATTGAAAATTAGCAGCCATAGTCTGTAGTGAGTGAGCATAGGCATTTCTCTGAACTAAACCAACCAACCTTGTTTATTTCTTTTTGCTACAAGTGGGTCTAAGAGAAAGACATTCTTTACTAATCCCTGGCAGTGAAATACCCTAATTAGGTGAAAACATTTGTATATGGGATTCCAGAAAAACTCCTGGTGTGACAACAGCACTGTCGGCTCTTCTGTGTTGCTTCCTCCGTAGCAATAAAATCTCCTCCTACCACTGGAGCAAGCAATGTCAGTGAGAGTGCAGCTCTGCTGATTTCTCTAAACCACAAGCTTCTGCTAACGCTGATGTGTCAGATCTCCATCCTCCCACCCAACCCGTATGAACAAATGCACGTACGCACCTTGACAGGCATCAGGTAACCAAACTCTTGCATTTTCAGTCTTGCAGGCCCAAAGGATTTTCTTCATGCCAAAACTTGCCCTGTGCCTCTTTACTAAAGCTGCAACACTTTAGCAGGAGGGGAGAGGCCTTGGAGCTTTTATTGTGCTTTGCAAGCCCAGATGACATCGATCACATTGACTGGTCATGACAACTTTACTCATGCAAAGACCAGCTGAACATCAGAGGCTCTTTCCGACCCATGAGAGAGCAACACAGCCCCCTCCTACAACTAAACATGGTGGGACAGGATACTGATTTTGCTACTCCAGTAATAAAGTATGTCTCAGCATTAGGATTGATTTTGTTTTTTATGAGGAGTTTTAAAACTATTTCCAAAGATAATTGTCCAATGAGGTCATTTTTACACTAACCCTTTTCTGGAATTTGCTCCGCTGGAAATGTGGTTTCCTCAGTAGAGCACAGCCATCTTTGTTTATTAGACTCTTAACTATTACTATACTTATATTTATTATACTTTTATTATTTAAAAAGGAAAAAAGCCCAAGCATCTCCAAGAGCTATTTCTTTCCATGGATTTGTGTCCCATGCTTCATTGACTTGGTCTAAGAGGGCAGAAGTTCCACCATGAGCTTTAGATGCCTGCACTCCAGGTGTTTTAAGTTGTCTTCCTACACAAACTGTTTGGCATTTAATAAGGCTGGGAGCTTTTCCTCAGTGCACAGGAGTTTCTCCCTCCTTCCCCACACTTACTTTTACACTGCTGATCGAAGTAAATTTCCTTCCAACAGGTTCAAAAGCTATTAGAGACAGGCATACAGCATGATCATAGAAACCTCCCGTGTGTAAGAACAAATCTGTTTCTCCCCCTGTCGGGACTCACCCCCGATTTGGAGTGACCCCGAAAGATGGAAAAGTCTCTCCTCCAACCTGTGCCTTCAAAGAAAGACTCAGTTGTCTGGTCTCAAGGTAGTTTATTGTAAGTTATCTAAAAGATTTTCTTCCTGAACTGCTGCGGCCCATTCAGCAGCTCAGACAAAGGCACACTGCCCTCCCAGGGGGCTGGTGCCATCTTTTATATCATACATTACATGTTACATGTTTATACTTCTTCCCCAATGCCTATTACCTATATTGAATGGTGACTTTCTACTCTAAACCAATCTGTGAGTGCCAACATCACCAAAGACATGGAGGTGAGGAAGAAGAAAGGAGGAGGACAGGGCACACCCAAATCCCTCCATCTTAGAACCCCTGACCCCCATGTACAAAACTCGGACCCCTGCGTACAAGGCTTAAAACCCCCCTGTACAGCACTCAAAAATCCTTCTCTTTACTTTGTGACTACTTCTACTACAATACCTAAACTTTTGTGACTTCTTGTTCTTCCTGCAAGGTTGGTAAATTGTTCCATGGGTCAGATTCAAAGCCACAGGGGTTTCTGGCTGCATGCCAGGGTCTCAGATGCTCCTGACCTGGGTCTGGAACATCCAAGAATGTCTGAGGGACCTTCTGGGTTCCGACATCCTCCTGCTCAACCAACCCTTCAGCAGCTTCATTTGCTGGTGTCTCCATTAAAGGGCACACCACAGATCACCAAGTTTGGCTACTCAGTTTTATTTTGAAAACAAGTTAAAGACCAGACGGAGCTTGCTTACAGATTAACAGGTTTCATGTTTAACTTGGGGAAAATAAGAACAGAATGCTCCTGAAAAGGTAGGAAACATCCTTAAAAGTACTTCAGCATAAATCTTGCGTCATACAGGGCTCCAAAGAATGCACCAGCAACCTTGTGCTGACATATACTTGACCTTTGTGGCAAGCACACAATTGCAACATCCTGAATGTCTGTAGCTAAAGTTTTCTCAGCAGGTTTTCCAGCTTGCTTGCACATATACTGAGCAGCAGGGTAAATTTTATTTATACATTAATATCTAATCTGTATGCATGTGAGGCCTTATTTGATGTTCATGATTGCCATGCACCATCAAACATGGATTTAATAAGTCCAGCTTTGGAATACAGCAGTTGTACTTTTCATGTTACTTGCACCAGAACCAATCCGTAAATTAAGCCACATGCAGATGAAGAAAAAAAAAAAGTATTGTGTATTTAGGAAACTTCCTTTAAAACAAATTGTTTCATCTCAGTCCAAACATTCACAATAGCAGGAAGCTGGATCATAGCATGTTTACAGTTGTATAATAGCTCCAAAAACAGTAAAGCATCCTCCCACTGTATTAAGAAAAGAGCCTTTAAAAGATGTAAAATAAGATTAGTACGAAGTCTCTTGACTGAATTAACCTAAGACAAATTATTTGGACACCTATGGTGTATATTATTTAAAAATAGATTAAAAATAGATTAAACCGTGTTCTGGTTTTTTTTTTTTCAAATATGCAATTATTCTATAAGCATTCCTACTTTTCTGATGAATCAATGCTCAAAATTTGGTCAGAAGACAAGTCAGTTCCCATGTCATAGAAGCTCTCAAATGGATCTAGGGGGATATTTTCCAGCTTTGTTTTTTCAATGTTACCCTCTTTTTTTCTGTCCCCCCTTTTTTTCTGTCCTGTATTTTTTCTTGCAAACAGCTTCAAAAGAGCAAGTACATCTTATTCTTCTTATACATCTCATTCTGCACTCTCCCCTAGAAAAGTTGGCAGGCATTACAAGGATCCAAATTGTATTAAAAAAGTAAAACCAATCTTGCTTTAAGAATAGCAGTTTTAAGTGTAAATGGCATGGTACAGAATGGTATTGGTGATATTTGAGCAAGCCCCAGATTACTTGGCAAAGCTCAGTGGCACAGGCTGGCAGGAACACCACGATGGGGAACAAAGGGAATGGCAAAGTCCTGCAGGCAGTGAACACTCCTGGGTCTCAGCTGGGTCAGCCTGACTGACAGCATACGTTGGATGATGCCCATCATTTGACAAATATGCGGGACAGGGATTTCAGACATTAACAATGTGTTAGATCACCTTTGGGTCTCCACTCTGATCATATGTATTGTGGAAATACCCATTTAGAATTTCAGCAAGCAGCACACTATTGCCTTTAATTGAAAAGGACAGAAAAGCATGTTTCTCTGTTCGTATTTAATTTCTCAGCCATCTATTCTATCTTTAGAAATAGCACTTCAAGTAAAATGCATTAATTTTAACTGTAGTCCCCTCTTCTTAAAAATAATCCAGTAGTAAGCTGGAATCCAGAAGAAAACACAAGACTTTTAGACAAACAGGTTTATAAGGTTTATTTTCCATTGCACATACATGGATTATATACAAGTTAGTAACATAAGTTACTTCTTAATTTTCTAAAAGATTGTTACAGCAAACACTTGCCATTTGAAAACATCAAGTCAGAAATCAATCTCAAAAAGGTAAATATGACAATATTTTAAGAACAAAACAAATTGCACTTGGTTAGGAGTCAAATACAGGTTTGTCTATATGCTGTAACAAACTATATAGCAGGTAATATTACAGTTAGAAGTAGCTCTTGCAGTCCATTTGTACATTATTAATTTTTTTCAATTTTACTTATTTAAAAACTGGTGGATATTTCAAAGATTTCTTCTTCTTCTTCTTCTTCCTAGTATTTGAGATTCACATGAAATGCACTAGCAACTAAGTCTTTATACAATTCCTATTCAAATATAAGAAGAACACCACACCTGAAAATAAGGAGAAAACTAAAACGTATTGATTTTACATTTATCATGAGATGAGAAGTATGGAAGGTGTGTTCAGCAAGAAAGCCCTGTCCACTACTTACATAAAAGATTTAAAAAAATAATCACTGCACACAATACAAAGGGTGGGGTCATACTGTACTTTTTAAATCTCCTGTATCAGTACTATTCCTCATTACTGTTCACAGATGAGTGTTTCCATGGCAAACTTGTTCTCAAAGTGTCGAATCTTTCGGCAGTTGATGGCTTCACGCTTCTGAATTCCTGTTGTATTGGTAAAGAACAACAGATTGTCAAGAGAAGAAGGGCTGAGGTACATGAGAGGCAGAAGTTTTATGTTTGCTATGATAAGATGTCACCAGAAATCAGAACTACCCCTCTCCAACCCTCCACTCCAACAAAACACACACAGGCACACATTCAGATGTAGAAAATCAATTAGCAGGGAATGATCCTGAAAGTGTGGTGAACCAAATCCCAGTACTGGTTTAGTGAAAACCAACCTGCCAAGACCCCCACTGGCTAGTTTTTAACTCAGATCAGTTCCCAATCTCCCTCTCTGTGTGTCTGTAAAAATGCTCGTGGGGACGTTTATTACTACTGGATAAACATACTAAATTTTTAATTGGATTTTGCTATTAAAACCTTTTCATTTTAAAACATCAATCTAAACTGCTTTTATAAATTGTCTTTCTTCTCTTTGTTTTCCCAAGCAGTCAGGTCTCACAATATGACAGAAGCAATTAAACTGCTTTGGTGTGCACTCGCACACCACATGCAGATTACACAACAACAAGAAATCAAACAACCAAAAAGCAGAAAAACCAAACCAAAAAGCAAATCCAAGTAACATCTGAATGCAAATTTTAAGGCAGTATTTAACAGCTCTTCAAGACTCTTCCAAATAATGTTTTTCAGCCATTTTTCCATAAAAAAGTACCAAGCACTGTAATTTTCCTGTGAAGACATGCTCTTATTGACATTTCACTGACACAAATAGGAAGACATGTAACAATGTATATATGGCTTTAATGACAAAAAGAACCCGCAATTCTCTATGTGGACTATAAGGCTAAAGCTTCTCCTGTTTCAAGGATTTTTCTTTGGTTTGGGGTGGGGTGGGTGGTTTAGAGCTCAAGATTGAGGAACAGCATCATTTCTGAGCTCCAGAAAACACACCCATGCACACACAGACAGACAGACAGACACACACACACACACAGACATTTTGGCACTCCCAGGTCACTGGGGCCTCTGGGGCCTCGAGCACTTTTGCACCATGACATGACTTATTTGCACACCTACACAAGAAAATATCAGACACACTGAGGCCCACAGAGCCAGTTAGTGCAATAAGCAAGCCTTGCTTTAATTAGACTCTGAACACACTCGGGTGTCACTGAAGCTGTGGCCAACACACCAGACAGGGAAGAGCGTTTACCTTTCATGGCTTCCTTGCGCTGTAGCTTGTAGGTTTCCTTGCCGCGGCAGAGGCGGTAAATGAAGAATCCCAGCTGATCCACATTTTCAATGCGATCAGTAACAATCATCTGCTCATGAATCAAATAGGACTGAGGCAAGTATGTTCCAGCCTGTTGAACAAAAATGTAACAGCTCTGTCAAAAACCATCTTTTCATGGTCTGAGTACACAAGAAACACTGTGCAGAGTTTTTCTTCAATATATCTTCAAATTATTTCAAAATATGTATTATCCACTGACTTTCATTCTAAAGGTGCAAACTTCACTACAGTACAGAAGCATGTAACAATTACATGCAAAAAGGTCACAGAACTTCTATTGATGCTAACACCCACTGCCGTCCTGCTACAGTAACATCGCCCTTCAGCAGGTTTTTTTTTCTAGGGGTACCCACTGTCACAGGCCAGTTCTGAAATTATCATCCAAAGTTTTCACTTAATTAGTAACAGCCCACCAGACCTCACTGGGAACAACTCCGAAGCAGGAGTTGGCAGAACCATGATCCACATGGAGACACTCCTGCTGATGAAGCAGGCCAGCTGCAGTATAGTCCAGCTGCAGTCCATGGGGTTGGGAAGCCTTGAACTTATTCACAGCTTGGGTCACTGCTGTCAAACCAAAGCCAAGATGAGACTATCTATCCCTGCAAGTCATTATGGTGACTTGTAAGTTATGTAAGTTATTATGGCAAAGCCAAAGTGGGACATCAGGTGTTTCAAGGCAATACAATGAAAAAGGGGAGAGCCGTGATGACATACAAAGGCTTTCCAAGCCTGCTCTAGACCCTCCAGTATTATTCTGCCACAGATGAAATGATGGAGGAATCTGCACACCTCACTGTACATGGCTGAAGATGCCAGCCAGTTTTCTACCACCTCTATTAAATAATCGTCCATTTTTTAAAATACTAAGAAACCTTGTTAAGAGTGTTTCTAATTTATAGCAGTGTAAAGAGGGAGTTCCTTGCTTTTAAAAAGAAAATGATCAGCTGTTGTGAAAACAAATTCAGATTTGGTTGTGAAAGATCTCTGTATTTTTTAGTGACAATAAACAACTTGAAATTTCCGCTGTGAAACAAGATCATCTTTTCAGCTCCAGTGACGTTGAGAAGCTGATTAAATGCTACTATACCCAGTACAGAAAGAAAGGACTGCATAAAATTCACTTTAAATTTTGCATGAATGAATAAACTATGAATATTTTCTTCAATATATATTGTGTGGAAATCAACAGCAACTTTTTTTTTCTCTAAGTAACAGCTTAGCAAACATCACTCTCCCAAATTACCCCACTCATTATTTTGTAATTAAATCTCTGCAAATTACTGCATCTTAACTCCTGGTCTCTCGAATCTCAGGAAGGAGCCCTGAGGGAGTGCCAGAGCACAGCAGCAGTGCAGGGACACTGGCAGGGTAGGCAGCAGTGCTGAGGACTTGGGGGGCAGCCTGCAAGGGCACTCCTGGGCTCATGCCCTCCAAACCACAGGACCTCCCAGCCACCCCAGACCCAGCCTTCTCAGTCCTCCCTGGGTGGGACAGGAGAAGAGGAAACTCAGGGCAGGAATCTCCTCTGCCCAGTTGCTGCAGGAGCAATTACCCAGCACTGGGACCCAGCACAGCCACAAATATCATCATTTTTGAGACATCCTGTGCACTGTGTTCAGTTTAAAATTAGCCAGCTGGCTCAGCAGAGGTGGATGAGCAAATATATCTGGGTTTCAGTTTTGTTTCCCAAAGAAACAAAGGAGGCCTTTCATGTCTGCACATTGAAGCAAACTATATCAATATATAGAAATGTGGAATTTTAGGCTAAAATTATGGTGTTTCTTAAACATCAGAAAAGCCCAGAGCTCCTCCATGTACATAAAATGCCCTCTGCATGAATTCAGAGCTCATTTTAATGAAACTAACACATTAATTTCATACATTCTTTTTGCTGATGCAACCAGTGCGACTGCAGGACAGTATTTACTCATTTTATGTATCTGCAGCATAGTTTTCCAAATTCCAGTTACAAACGTTTAGCCTGATTTTCTGTGACATCAAATGCCCACAGCATTTGTTAATACAATGAGAATTAAGCAGATGTCTCATAAAATTAGGGCACCCACTGTTGGGGACAATGATCAAAACTGTTTGCTTTTGCACGGATTTTCAGTTAAATGCGTGATGCCTGGTTATCCTCTTACTTGTAAACCAAGCATATTTGATTCTGTACTAATGACAAACTAGGAAATTAACAGATTTTAATAGTGGAATTTGTGTGATCTAAAAGCGGAGAGAAAACAGCATAGATAAAGTTAAAAAAAATGGGGTCACTGAGTTTTTCAGACACCACATCATCCTTATGTACAGGAAATGAAAATGTGGTTAAATAGCCAGTCTCAAAATAGGAAGCAAAAAAAGCAGCAAAGGACTTACTTGTGGTAAATTTTCACATGAAATTTATTTATACATACAATCCACTCAGAAATGGCTAAAATGTTTCCTGGAGTCCTAATTCCAAAGCCTTTTTTGAAAGATGTAAACCCAAAGATGATGTAACTGTTCTAAAGTAACAAAAGCCCAGTAAAATATTAAAACATTCTCCTCAGACATTAGCCACATTTCATCAGGTCTCTTCCCCACTGGACTATTTTGCTGTTCTATGAAGAAACCAGAAGGCCAGAACCCAAGGTAAATACTATTTAAAACAGCAATTGAAAGCATACATTATGCCAAGTGCACAGCAGATCCAACACATCTCATGTGCATCACTCTCAAGCCACTGGATCGAAGTGGGGGCCAACTCCCACTTTAACAATGGGGCTTTAAACAATGCCTCCGTAAAAAACATTTCCCAGTCTTATCTACTCCATGCCTCTCAGCTAACCAGTCTTAGTCCAGTGCACACATGCTTTATAGAAACTTCAGTCACAATGGATTACAACTTAAAAAACACAGACTATTATCAAAGAGTCCAGCTATGCCACATTTACATGGTTTTGTCAGCCAAATTTATAGCACTGAAGAAAATCAGATTTTTTTGCCTTCCTCTTAATTAATGATTCCTTCATGATTGTAGATCATTGTCTAAGTAGGTTACAGAGTTTTTTTCTCTTTGCAAAGACCTCTAGCGATCATGTGCCTTTTGTGAATGTCAGAGTTCTGCAGAAGGGAAAGAAACCAAAAAAACTTCTACTTGTTCCTGTCTTAAGAACAAATTACTTGTGATTTAATCATACCTTGATATTGATGAGCAGCTCCAGGAAATTTTTTGGTGGCATAACAACTGAAGTGTTCAGAGGAATCACATAGCACTTATCCAGGCTAAGGTCAAGATAGGCAGTGAGTCTCTATTGAGAAAACATTTATTTTAATCAAAATAACAAGAAGATCAGAAAACTGACAAACAGACGTTGCTGAACTGCTATTGCCTTGTGCTGTTCTTCAAATTATTCTTTTGTTCATTGTAAAGTCTGTCCAACAAACTCCAATCTAAGGGCAAGTAAAAGCACAAACAAAGGGCAGCCTTGATGAGAGTTTATATTTTCAACAGGGATTTGGGAAAAGCAGCAGGCAATGAGGAGCTCAAATGCACCATGCAAGGAAACTACAAAGGTGGACCCGAGCTGTTATGAGTGTTCATTTATGCTTAGTGCCTTCATTGTGAAACAACAGGGAAAAAACCTGGCTCTAATCTTCATGCTTTTAAAGAGGAAATGCTGCTGTAAGAACAAAACACAGAAGGAAAAAATTGCTACAGATAATGCAACAAAAGTAGTTTTAGGTTCAAAAGTATGACTGACTTGCAAGGTTAATGATTATTCATAGTTGAATTATTATCTTTATACAGTACCTGAACTGCAGTATTTGCCATTATTTGATAAAAAGCTCAGGGAATTACCCTGATGAATCCTGTAGCTCTGTTCACTGAGCTGTGTTTTACTGCACCTGTTCTTGCTAAAGAAGATGTTATCTCTAGCTGTTGAAAGCTCTGAGGCTGTGTATGTATATAAAATACTGAGCACCAGGAGCCCAGCAGTCAAAATAAGGCCAGGACAGCAATCATTAGTGCAGCTAATCTCATTACAAGGAGCAAGTGCTGTATCTATGGCAAATGACCCTTGCACTGGCCTTTAGAGCAAAGCCTTGAACTTACTACATCCCAAAGTAAATTTTTAATATTGTATTGTTCTTACTTGCTTCTTTGATGCTGCTTTCTTTTTTCATTTTCTAGTTTTCCCTTTTTAGAGTCTTTATTCTAACTCTTAACAGAAGGTCCCTAAATATATTCTGAAATATTATTTGAATTACATAGCTTGAGCAAGCAATGTTTTCCTCCAAATCTGGCTATGAATATTTGATAGATAGCACTTTAAACTCCGAAGTTTGCATAAAAAAATAGGACACTTCCCTATTCTTTTTCAGCTTAGCTTAAAAAAAGCTGTTCAGCGAAGTCTTCAAATGTTCACAGAGATTTAGCTTCCTGAAAACCAGCTGTACAACATTTCATCGCCATCAGACAGCTCCAACCATGCTGATACAGAAAAGGAAGGCTTCTAATTGTTTTGCAGCTGCTCTTAACATTGAGAGCTGTAGGCCTGTCAACTGCCTTAACAGAAATTTATTACCATGATTCCTATCAATCAAGGTTATTTCTCCAAAAAAGGAAGATAGCTTTGAAACCCTAGTTCAATGCCTCTAGGAATGGTAGTAGCCTGTGGTGCACAAAGAAATTAAACTTTGGCTTCCTGTGGCATCTGCAAAATGAGCTGTCTTCCATGGTCCTTCTCCTTCTGCTGATGCTTTGGGGGTTTGAGCCATGCTAGGAGAGCACCTCTAGGAGTGCTTGAGCACACCCAGTAACATCAGATGCAATCAGCCCCTCCAAGCTGATGTCGAAGCTACCTCAGCTCCTTCCAAATTCCCCTTGGCACCACAGCAGTTGGTCAAATTCTGTCTCAGTAGACTCAGCAGAGCAAGAACAATAGTCTCTTTCATTTCTCATACTAAGGAGAGCAAATAGATCCAAGATTTTTCCCTTTCTAAAAACAGAACTGTATTTGTAAAAGGTGGTTTACACACTACCTGATGATGACTCTATTGTGCTGTACTTTATGCCCAGTTAATAACTGCTTGCAGCCTGCTGCTGATCAAAATATTCTGCTGCCTCCTCCGCCTCTCTGCTTTCCCCCCACCATAATAATTGAGTATATTTATCAGGATGACTGAGGGGGAACATTTTTCAAGTTTTAAATGCTTTCAACTTCTTCAGACATATTTCTTACCCGGTGGAAGTCATGGACGATATCAGCAGGATCACTATCAGCAAATTCAGGGACTGGCACACTGATAAACTCAACATCTTCCTCCTCCAGGATCTGAATATTTTGCTCAATTGTGTGGTAGCGAGCAGTCTGAGCCTCTGCCCCAGGCTCAGGTAAACTTAAGCCATCTTCAATGTACTTTATTCCGCAGAAATACACGCCACCCTGCTAAAAATAGTAAACAACCCAGCAACGAAAGATCAGTAACGCAGAAGTTTAAAAGTAATATTCTCTGAAGAAAAACCTGTCAGACTAAACGAAATTTTTGCCTTTAATTTGATTCATACACCAAAGCAGCAGCCAGTTGCTATCAACAACAGGACCATGGCTAAAACCTCAATTACACTCAAGCCAGAGGGAGTTCTTCACTTGAATTCAATGAAAACAGGATCCCATAAAGGAGACTCTTAAAATCCAGTCTTCCATGTATTTTTAGAAAGACAATGAAGTTCCTACCTCTATATGCATGTGTATTATTATTATTAAATTATGATCTAACTGTAAAATTATTAAATTTTAAGTTAAATCTAAACAGTTAAATCTAACTGTTAAATTATTAAAAGTCAAAATTACGAATAAAACCATTGAAACTGGTCATCCAAATCACCTCTAAAAAGCAAGTCTAACTTTAAATTTGGTCCTGCTTGCAGCAGAGGGTTGGACTAGATGATGTCAAGACTTTCCTTTCAAACTCAACTATTCTGTGAAGTTGCTTAGTTTTACAAGACTTCAAGAGTCTGGAAAGTCAGTTTCTAAATTAATTTTTGAATAGTTTTAAGAGACAAAAAGGTAAAAAGAGAAATTGAAATAACAAATTTGTGTCCTTCTGCCACAGAACAGGTGGCAGGCTACCAAAGTTAAATGTAAAAAACAGTTCTGAGTCAGAGGAAGTCATGTACCAAATTTACACACCAAATAATTTTAGAAATATAGAACTCTGCATATGCACATGCCATCAATTTAAAATTTTACATTGAAAACGTGTCTTCAGTGCAGCATCAGCTCAATTCCTGAATGTTTCCTTTAACGCAGATCTGACTCATAAACAAGCAGCACAGGTTTGAATTAAATGGCACTTTCAGTTTCACCTCACTGGCAGGTGAAAGGTGGAGCATCCAGTGCTAAGCAGAGGTGAAATGTGCATTAGAAATGCAACGGCCTTCAGCTCCTCAGCT
The DNA here is from genome assembly GCF_015832195.1 of Motacilla alba alba. NCBI lineage: Eukaryota > Metazoa > Chordata > Aves > Passeriformes > Motacillidae > Motacilla > Motacilla alba. Next base: position 62,766,002 of record NC_052016.1, read on the forward strand.
CGTTAATCCACCCACCCAGATAAGCTGTGCTGTTTAAGCATCATCGTTTGCAACACTACTTATCCGCTGTAAATTTGGTTAATGTGATAGCCAAATAGACTACAAACTGCAAGTTCAGCTAGAATTTCTCAAGTTTAATCACTTGGCTTTCCACATTAGCGCTACTGAAATGGGGGAAAAGCAACAGTCCTGCTATCAGGGACAAGAACATGATTTTTTACCTTATAATTAGGTGCTCTAACCAGTGGGCTAGAGAGATTCATGTTTTGCTTACCCTGTCCCTTTCTGGCTCTGTGATCTTGCAACCCCAGCAGTTTCTGAAGCAGGGAGGGTGTGCTCCCACCACTTGGGCAACAGCCTAGCACATCCAGCACTGCCCAGTGACAACTCCCCACAAGGGAGACAGTATTTAACTCAGATCTCCCATGTTTCAGGTAAATGCTCCATTTCCCTGGCACTGCTGCCTTCACAGAGCTCCTCTTGCAGCAGTGCTATTTGTAAAAAGACTGAAAATACATTTTGTTAGAGGTCTAATCTTGTCAGTGTGGATTAGACTTGACAGGGCATGTTTAAACCACACTGACTGTGCTTTTCCCAAGTCCCCTGCAGGGCCCATATTTCTTATCCATGTGGAGGCTAGGAAAGGGGAGAGTCACCACGGTGCTTTCACAAGCAGCTCCTTTCCTGTACATTAGCATTGCCTCCTGCGTTAGGAAACTGGGATCAAACAAGGAGGCTTTCAAGGGGTTAATCCACCTCCAGTATTTGGCACTGCAAAAGAGAAATGAGAGTAGATAAAAATCTGGGACACCACTGGGGCTCCTAAACCCAAGTCCTATTTAGATACAATCTTTTCTCTGCAAAGTGAGGTTTTCAAAACTGTTGCTGTCTTTTATTTGCCAGCTTCACTTCTGCCCTCCTGTGCTGATAGGTAACTTCAGAGAAGGTAAAACTCTAGCCTTTAGAAAACATGAAGTTTTGGAAAGAAAAAATAGTTCACTTCCTTTGGTTTAGTCTGTTCCTCCTCTTCTAAATGTAACACAAAAAGAACAGTCTGCTGCTCCTCTTCCCACAGAGAAAAACAGCCCTCTCATAATGAGTATGTGACTTACCTGGAATGCAAAATATTTGTACAGATAGGCACCACCCAGAAACACACCAGCCAGCATAAAGGCCAATCCAAAGCACATGCACCAGCACCAGGCCCTTCTCTGTCCAACAGGCACAGCATCCTCAGGGTCCTGCAAGGCATCAGAGAGGGATTCAACACACTTCTTCCAAGGCAGGTAAAAGAGCAGATACTTCAGGCTCAGCAAATGCAAACACTGCATCCACCAGAAAAGGCTGTATGCACTTTAGCACAAGTGTTCAGAAACTTAGCTTGTTTGGTAAAACTTAAAACAAGTCTATTAAAGTAGATGTTTAGTAAAACTTGTACTTTTGATGCCATCATCACTGACTAAATCAGCAGACTTAAGAGAAAAATGTAACAAAAATCTCCTAAGATACCTAATAATACACAGTGAGCTACTTCCCAGGTTGCAGACAGAAAAATATGCATATTCAGGCAACCTCCATGCAACAACAGCAGAGCGAGGAATTCAACTCAGAAAGGTCAGATTCTGTTTTACCTTAGTATATGCAATATAAGTGAACCCAAAGAACAGCAAAAGATCAAAGGTAGTAAGAGCAGCAAAATATATCCTTTCCTGTGTTGTTCCATCAGAACAAAACAGCCCTTACCACAACCTGGCTGGCAGAATAGGGAATGAAAAAAATATAAAGATGCTTTGTAAGTTGTTGTTAAGGAAGCTTTCTGCTCTATCTGCTGTTCGTGTAATACTGAAGGAATGACAGGATGTTTCCCCTTTAGGGCACTAGTTTGCATAACCATGCAGTCCCCACAGGCATCCTAAGCAATAAACTGCTGCTTGCAAAATCTTTCCTCTATCAGCCACATTACAATGCTCTCTCCTCCCCCAAGTGTTTGTGTAACTCATAGACGAAGTAAAAAAGAAAATGATAACAACAATAACGATAACAATAACAACAATAATAATTATAATACAATAAAAAAATTTTAAAATCAAACTTTGAGCTACCCTGTTCCAAGCCAGGATAATCCTGGGAAAACATCTGAATTCAAATAAATACAAAGAAATTCATTATCCCTTTGCAACCACAAAACAATAATGTAGAAGGACGACAGGCAAAATCATTATGACTGAATGAACAAAAAACACCAAACCAGAAAACCGAGGAAGAGCAGGACAGAAGTGCTTTAGAAGGCTTTGACAGCCATAGTTGTTAGCTAATGTTCTGCCTGATGTGTTGGGTCTTTTTGCTGCATTTGCTAATGAAGATGATACCAACTTGAACAAAGGTGTGGGTACAGTACCCAGCTGCCTTGGCCCAATTAGGAAGGAATTCCCTTTATCTGGCTGAAGCAAGTCTGACACCAAATGGAAAGGGAACCCTCCCTGTAAATGGTGGGAAAAAGTGGCACTTCCTGGGAATGACTCAGCTATCCCAGAGAAGGGTAAGTAGCATTTTGGAGGGGCTTACTTCTTTTCACTGATTACAGAGGGAAATTCCTTGGTTAACAAAGTAGGTACCTAATTCACATGCAGCTAAATGTAAGTGATGCAAAATCCACCACGCTGCAATTACCTTTCATGCAGAAGTGGCAATGCAGCTTCTTTTCCTGGCAACTGCTGCCAAAATCTGATTCAGAAATATTTAGAGTCAAACTGAAGATATTTCACACATTTTATTTTACTTTACCTTGCTAAATACCACGGTAAATCAGATTGTTAAATCTCCATCTTTGGAGGTTTTCAAGACTCAACTAGAGAAAGCTATGGCTAATCTTGCTTTGGCAACCACCCTGTTTCTAAAGGGAGGCTGCAGCAGATGACTTCCAGAGGCCCCTTCAAACCAGCATTTCTGGGATACATCACAAGGCAAAGTGAAATCAGCAAGATAACATTCACTGTGGACTGAAAAGACACAATGTAAAGACAAGAAACAACTTTTTAACACTTTTAGAATATTAATTATTTAAGGAATTCAGTGTAAAAAACTACAGGATTACTAGATACCTGATTTTTAACCTGGCTCTTTGCAAAGACTGAGAATAGGATGTAATACCCATGCTAATCTAATTAACTCTCAGGTCACGTTGAGAGTCACTATGGATTCTTCTATAAATCATCTCAATTATAAATCTAAACCAGGTAAACCAAGGATTTTTTATTTTTATGTTGCCCTGTATCATTAGGTAACTATTTCCCTAGAGATTGCAAAGCATACAGGACACCTGATTGAAACTTTCTGTAATAGCTGTCACTTAAACCATTCCAAGTTAATGCCAGAAAAAGGGACAGCAAACTGCCTTTGGGATACAGTATCAAAATATTCCCTAGTGAAGAATATAAACAGTATCTTTATTCTTTCCTTGTCCTGCCTTCATCCTCCACACCTGTTTAACTTCAGCTAGAATTATCCATTAATGAAATAACTGCCTCTTCCATTTTTTTCATTATTTTTTAAGTCCAGAAAGACAAAGAAAACATGCACCTGGGAAATGGTGAGGAAGGCACGCAGAGTATGAACACCTGCCTGGAAATGGGGGTTAATGTCAGCTCAATTTTCCATAAGCCACCAAAATAATCAGAAATAAAGAAAGTAACTTCTACTCTTTAACCATGCTAGGAGAAACCTGAAAGACAAGTTTTATCAGTATTCCATCTTAAATAATTTTCCTTTGATATATGAGATGTAAACAATGGGTTTAATACAACTCTTTTATCCTTTACCACCAGCTAAAGGCTATCATTATTATTTCTGAAGGTGTCCCTTGTGGTGGCACGTTAAGCTATTTTGTATTTGTAGTTGCCTATCATTGATTTGTCCCCAGCCTACCAAAATTTGTCCCCAGCCCATTAAATTCACAGCAAGAGTTCAAGCCCAGTTTAGGCTCCTGCTCAGGAGAATGAATGAAAGCACAGCACCTTAGTACAGGCAGCACCTGAAACTGACAACACTGAAAAGATTTTATGCTACTGAAAGAGAATAAACAATTTACTTCCTAGCCTGAAAACTAAGTACATTATCAAGCAGTTTAAAACCAGCTTAGATTAAAATATTATAAATAATTTACTGAAGCCAAATTATATATGTAGCTGACCCATGGCTAAGCCCTCTAAGCTTTTGTATTGCTGCCCTAACAGCTTCGTTTGGGCTGTATTGACCCAAAAGAATAATTTATCCCTTGCTATAAAAATCTGACCCTCTGCACTGCAAAAGAAGGAAGTGCAATGGATGCTCACCCTCTTTCCAGGTGACTCATGGTCTGAAAAAAAAACCCATTAAGTGAAAGCAGATCCCCACTAAGAGGGACAGTGCTGAATTAGCGCTTCTCCCCACATGGTTACAACTGCACTTTGTTCCCCGGCAGCAGCACCGACTTCTGAAGCCAGAGCACAACATGAGACTGCAGCCTCAATGACTAATTTTTCTCTAGGCCAGCTTTCCACTGCCAGAGGTATCCCACAAAAGAAAGCATCATGTACTTGAGGTGAAGACTGACCTCTAAAAATACGCCTCTCTACTTCTGTGAGCAATAATAAATAATTACTGTCCCTTTCTCTCCTCTCTTCTGCTTCATCCCTGCCCCATGTACTTTCAGCTCCTTTGTGAATCCTCAGCCTTAAAGTGATGCCACAAAATTCATCTCTGATGCAAAATGCCTTAAGAGGAACTGGATGCAGGCCCAAAACTGGCTTGTTTCCCTTGATGAGCTGATTGTTCTAATTGGAAAACATTTGATTAGCCTATTTCCCATGGATAAGACATGAAACAGAAACATCTCTCTGCCACTTGTACACTAAATCCTAGGGTGTTAAAATTAAATCGTTCGGGACTTCCGAACCTGAATAGCTTTAAGCTCTGCAGTAACAATTTCCTTTCAGATAGAAAACAAGTATTGAATTCTCTATTGTTTGAGACTAGCAAGATTCAAATCTAGAGTCTTCTCACAAAGAAGTGACAAGATGACTGCAGTTTTCAGAACAGGTCCCTTCATTGGTGACCACAGCAGTGAATGTAAATGTGCTCTCTGCCTTCTTACTAAAACCATGAAACACTTTTCAGATGGGCACATGATATCACAAACCATTTATCAGAGCACTCTCAACTACAGAGAGATGTGCACAAGAACATCTTTATGACAATTAGCATTAACTGTTCTGCTAGTTAATTAAAAAAATAAAATATTAGTAAATTAAAAAAGAAAATGTTAAGAACCCCATAAACCTGCAAACACTAGCAGTTATTAATGGCTAGTGGCCATATATTCTCTTGATTTTTTCAGTTCAATTTTAGTGCTACTTTTTTTTTTTTCTTTAATATATGCTGTATTTTAGAATGGCCAAATTCATGTTTGGGGTAATATCACAAATGTATTCTAAGAAGCTCCAATGCTGAGCCACAAATGTGTATAATTAGACTTGATAATTACTTAGATTTTCCCCTTGTGGCTTTTTGTACATAGTGGAATATAATTGCTTTAACATTATAAAAGTAAAGCAGTCTATAAACTTACAAGGCATATGTCTAGTTCATATTAAAATCAGTGAGAAGATTATCAGACCTTGTTCCTGTGCAGAAATTAAGGACATCTATCTGAAGCAGATATGATGGACAACATGCTGTGAGAAGTCCAGAATACTGTCTGACTGCTGGACAGCTATGCAAAAGATAATGTCCCATATTTAAAAATAGATAAGATAGCAATAAAAATAATTATGGGAGGGGGAAATGTCTTTTGGAATGAACAGTCTTTGATCCACAGAGAAACCAGATGTAGAGCATTACTGAGTATTACAAACATTACTAAAAATGTTTGCAGCATAATACACAAAATGTCCATAATTATGCATGTGGGAATAACATCTATTACATATACACAAACACATATATAAAAGCTTACAGTTACTGTGGGTAAAACTGGCTGGAAGTTATTCAGAACAGTTTTTCCTCCAAGGTCCTCTGTGTGCCACTTAGCTCACATGGATGGACAGAACACAGTGGGACAGACTGAGTTTCCTGAAGGCAAATATTGACCAACTGCAGCTGTAATTAGTGGAGCGGGAAGAAAGGAAGTTAATGATGACTCCCTAGAAGTGTTTTTTAATGAGAGAAGCTAAAAAGTCTTTAAATAAAATATTGACCAATGGCTGTATAAACTGAATTCTGTTGGTCAGGCTCACCTGCTCTGACTTGTAAATATGACATCTGTAGAAAATCCTCACAAAAGAAAGTCAATTTAAAATGAACTTAATTTAGAAAGAGCTCTGCATTCCTTCGGTGGTATTCCTGCCTGAAGACTGCTCCAAGCCTGGTATTCTATTTATTACTTGTTGCAGATGGGAAATTAAGGCAGGCTTTTGCAAGACTCCTCACTTGGCAGATGCTGCGAATCTGGAAGGCGATCATACTGATCTGCCTCTAAAACAGCAATTCTATGCTTACTAACAAAATTAAATTTAAATTTTAAGTATAATCATCTTTTAACTTGCTAGTTGGAAAAAACCACTCTATATGCAATAGATGCTTCAGAGATTTCTTGCTTGTCCAGAAAACAACCTATGGCTGCTTATATGCAGCTGGTATCTGAACATTGCAACTCCTCAGTGCCAGCACTGCCACTTCTTCGGTCACGATGGACAGGGACTTGTCCATCTGACCAAAGGCTCTCTGCCTAAAGAACAACATGAAAACACAACCTTAGTTGTGCTGCTGCTCACTGTAGTTGCATAGCCTGAATAACCAAGGAGATAAGTCAATTAGAATTATCCATTAGGCAGCTGGTACTATTAACCTCTTCTTCTATTTCTTACATCGGTATATGGTCTTTGAAATAGTATTGTAAATACAAAATCTTTAGACAGCACTAGGAAATCCAGAAGTAAGAAGAAACCAAATTCCAGGAGCTTTACAAGTTCAAAGTCCAAGGTCGTTTTAATTGGTTGAATGTTATCTTTGACGAAATAATGGGGGAGTTTTATTAAAACATACAGGGTCTGACAAATGACTCATTTCATTGTTCAAACATTGTAACTATAACAGAATAAAAACATCAGTATAAGCAGCCAGCTCAAGATCATCCTAAAAGGGGAATGAAAGCTGGTGGGTAGGAAGGTAGCTGCAGCTGCATGTATTAGGAGAAACAGAGGTGAAGACAGAACAAAAATTGGAAAACAGGCAAGAGCAGGGAAACAAGAAATAAAATTCAGAAACATGTTGGAACATGACGAGTTCAAATCTTCTGCAGGAAGTAAAGGAAAATTACAACTGTAAAGTGAATGTTTAGGACAGCGATCAGCAGTTCATCCACAGCTATGTGAGAGACAACAAAAGATGCATGTTCCTGAAGAGTAATCCAGCAACTCCTAACCAACATGAGTAATCCTGATTTACTTAAACATGACCTTTATTTCTGAGATAAGAGACTGCAAAACCTGATGGCAGTCAACAATTAAAGAGGATGGGAAAGAAGGAAAAAGCCTGTAACTATTCAAATTGCTGTTTTGGTTAAATTTTGGAGTAGCATTAAGATGAGTCAGTTAGCTCTAGCCTTACATGGACTAGAAAGTGACAGGGTACTTAAATGGCCTGAAAGTTGTCTTTTTAGACCAGGCAAAGACTTCTTTTCAGGTGATTCACCTGCACTTTTGGCTATATCCTCATCCCAGGCTGTCTAGAGCAAGTATACAACTAACCACACACTGAATTTGATGTTTTCTTCAAACAGATTCCCCAGATTGTTCCTCTTCTCTGTCCAGTTTCAAGCTCTACCAGCTTCCTTCTCTGGGCACTTACCTTATGTCTATGCCCCCTGCATCTTTCCCCACCCAAGACAGAGCTCTCCAGTATCTGCCACACACAGAGTAACTGGGCACACCTTATCTCCATTTCCTCCCTTCACCACTGCCCCAAGATAAACCGCTCATCACCGTGCTCTGGTGAAGAGGAGCTGGGCTACAGCCACAGGGCTTTGGTCTGCCACATCAACCAGCACAGCACTCCTGGGCCTCCTGGCCTGTACTTTCACTGCAAACACTCAGGGCAAGGACTGCTCTCCTGGCTCTTCTTCTGTACAGGTATTAGCACCACAGGACCTTAGTATCATCTTATACTCCTATTGAACATGATGAAACACTTCTTTTACTGCATGACCCCTAACACTGGCACAGTTTGCCCAGGGAGACTGTGGAGCCTTCCATCCTTGGAGATACTCAGAAGCTGACTGGAGGTGGTCCCAAGCAACCAGCTGCAGGTGGTCTGGCTAGAGCAGGGGAGTTGACCCAGATGACCTCCAGTGCCAGCCATTCTGTGATACTCATCTACACTCTTTAAGTAACACTAACACTATAGAGGATGAGGATTAACAAATAACTCTAACCACTTGCTTCATTTAAGGAAAAAAAAAAAAAATCAGACTTCCAGGAGTGCTGGGTCTGTGCTAGACAAGTAATAAAGCTCCACACATCCTTTACTTCGCTTTGGAGTTTTATGATTCTTCTGCCTTCTCCCCACTCCCTGCCATGAAAACTTTGAAAAAACCTACAACATTTGAAAAATGTCTTGCTTCTAAATGTCTGGATGCTCGGGATGGAAATCAAGTTTATTTAGAAAATATATTAACGCTGCTGAATTTCTCTACATATTTTCATAAACTGGAATGACGGAAATTTGTTCTGCATTCCACACTTAGTTTTCTCACATATTTAAAAGAAAGAGAAGTGTTCTGGTTTGCAAGTGACAGACCAAAACATGCAGGTGGAAAGCTTGCACTGGTATCTGGCAAGAGGGATAAATTTTTTAAACAAAACACCTCAAACCTAGAAGTCATATGGGACAATCTTCAGAATGCATTTTGCTTGCAGAAAACAAAATCACCACACCCTTTATAGTTACAGCATACAGAACATGGCATTTCATTAAACTGTCCAATTTTGAAAAATGCTTCATTTTCAAACATTGCCAAAATAAACCCTTTACCCACCTGCACTTTTTGACCTACAACTGACTTACATTCTACCATACTCACAAAAACTGCACTAAATCAATCTATAACTTTAATGAAGTATTTCTTTCATCTTTATCCTGAATGAGATCAGTGCTTGAAAACAGGAACTTAGAAGGTTCCTATTCCACTTTAAATGAATCAATACTAAATTATCTCTTTGACCTTGATTGTTCCAGTCCCTGTTTCTCCCTTACCCTGCTCAATTCTTATATCTGAAATTTCTTTTTTCCTATGACTGCCTGATTCTCAGACATCAGTATGATGGAACACTATGTGAATTTAACCTAGATTTCTCTCAAGGCTATTTTCCCAAGTGGCATTGGCTCTTTCACCCAAGAGATCTCATTAGCATGCACATATGCACCACTGAGCCTCGGAATTTAATAACTCTATTCCCAGTTCAGCCACAGATGGTATGTCATCTCAAGCAAGTTACAAAAGCTGTGTCTCAGTTTCTCTCAAAAGTAGAATCCAGCATCACAAAACCCTCTTGTGAGGTCTGCAGTCCTGCTTCAAAGCAGAGTAGACTCTGAAGCCTGTCTAGGTTGCTCAGGGCTCTTGACCAGTCAAGGTTTGAAAACTGCTAAGACTGACACTTCAAAGCTTCTCTGGGTAATTTCCTCAGCAGCATTCAGTTCTCCTCAAGACTGAAAAATATTTTGCTCCTATCAGTCAGAAGCTCTCTTTTTTCAATTTATTACCACTGTCTTTTCAGTCATCTCCCCAGGCACTGGGAGGCTGCTGTGAAATCCTCCCAGCAGCAGCTTCATCTCTGGGTTGAACAAGCTCCACTCCCTTGGCTGCTCCTCACAGGGCGTAACCTCCAGCCTCTGACTATTGTGGTGGCCCCTGCTGGACTCACACCAGTTTGTTGCTGTCTTTTTTTGGATCAGAGAGCTCAGCCTTCAGTGATGCCAGTGATGAGCATCCAGCTGACTGTCTACCAGAAGCCCTGGGCCCTTTTCAAGCAGAGTAGCTTTGCAGCCAGGTGGTGCCCTGTGTATCCTGATGGCTGGGATGAGTCTACTCCAGGTATAGGACTTGGCATTTGCTATTTCTGAAACTAACAAGATTTTGTTCAGCCCATTACTGTAGTCTTGTGAATGGCAGCCCTGTCCTCAAACACATACGCTCTGCTAATACATGTATTAGTGAATTAGAATGCATAGCACCTGAACGCACAGTTCTCTGAGTGGAAACCATTCTATATGCAAATACAGAATAGCATTTAATTGTAGCAGTTATGAGTATCAGCACAGGAGAGCTGACCTTGGAAGGCTGACGTTTAATTATGCCCTCTTTCTAGACAAAACTGTTGTAACAAACTGAAGGGCTGCAGTGCAATTAGACTATTCCAAGTGTGAAGTGGAGCACACACTCCAGTGCCCAGCACCTGGCAGCATCACACCCTGCAGGATCACAGACGTGGCCAGTGTTCCAACACCTCACCAAGAGCTTCCCAAAACTGCTCACTGCACTGTGCAGCAGCATCCGAGTCGCGTTTGGCCTCACAACCTTGCAAAGGCTGCTGCATTTTCAAATGTGTAAGTGCAAGGGTTTTCTATTTCTGTGTAGGCTTTATCTTTTTAAATAAATAAATAAATAAATAAACAGGCCTTAGTGATTCAGCAACTATGTGAGATCCACCCCAGAGATCACTGACCCCTCCCAGTTATGATCTCTCCAGCCTCCTCTTTTTTCACAGTCATTCCACCATCTCATTCTGCCCACAAAAGAGCAGAAAGCTGCCATCAAAGCAGGAGTTTGCTGAACACTACACAAAGACAACCACAAATTAACCAAGGACTTGCATTCAAGGAACTCTACTCTTAAAATGCCTGTGGGTTTTATTTTTGTGTGTTTATATATATGAAATTATATGTATTGCATACTTAATAATATATCAACTTTAGAAAAATTTAGAAAAATATTTGTGTACACACACATACACACAGACACTACATGGAGAGGACAAACAAAATACCAATTTATTCTTTTTCAGGATCTCTATAATAACTGTTGGGCAAATATGACTTTGGCATTTTGTCATGATGAATTTTGTACAGCTGTTGCACAGAGGAGCCTTGCTTGCAGATGACACATGGATCACTCAGGAAGGACCTAGTGCTTTTCTGTAGGTCCGTTGTGGCCCAAACCCTACCTAGATCACATGATGTCTGCCACAAAACCATTTCTGACTTCGTTGCAGAGCTCAATCTTATTAATTATCTCATTCCTTTGGTTTACCACATCTGTAAAATTAGGACAGATATCCGAATTTTATAAATTAGCATGCTTTTCATCTGTAGATTCAAAGTAATTTCCACTGAGGATAAAAAGCAGTACATAAATAGTAAGAAAATGAATGTTGTATTATTCATACAGATCAGGAGACTAAAGGCCGATAATGCTAACCTTTGTCAATCACAGCACAAGGGGAGGAAGGGGAGAAAAAACATAGGGAAAAGAAAAAGGAATCTGTGCAATAAGTAACAAAACAGAATAAAGAATTTTAAAATTACTAGGATTTTAAAATGCAGTATTTTGTTTGAAGGTATTTCCTGAGGGTCACAGAGAGGGCTATTTTCTTTTTATGAAGAGCTATCTGATGCCTGTAGCTACTGGCTACAGGCTAGAAAATACATATAAAGCTGACAAATATTCCAAAACTACAACTGCAGAACAGTTACTACTCAAATATTACTGGAGGTAAGTATGCTTACCATTCTTACATACCCCCCACTCCAAATATTAACATCAACATTTACTAAAATGCTGATATGAGAAAGAAAAAAAATCAGGAAAAAACCTACATATATTAGAAAGACAATAGATTTGAAAATAGAAAATAGTCTATAAAACCACTACTGTTAGGTTACATTTGCAACTGCAAACATGTCATTAAAATACTTAACAGAAGAAAAACATATATACACATTACATTTTAAAATTAAACTTTCCTTGAAATAGATGTTCACATGTTGGATTAAATATTCATTATAATGGAATGAGTCAAAACCATTTCCCTTGAAAATACTGCTGATTCCAAGAAAACTTCCTTTCAAATGATTTTCACAGGAAAGCTCAGCTTTTCATTTTGATCCACATCTTCAGAAATTAACTAATTTAACTTGATCTTTCCCATTGAACAGAACTTTCATTTCAACAGCCTCTGTTTAAGTGGTATTCTTCATACTGCTATGCAACGTTAATATCTGAACTAGTTTCTTGAGGCTTATCAAAAAGAGTATTGCAGCACAGAAAGACAGCAGTGAACATAAGAGAAGTACTTCTGGCATTCACTGTAAAGATACATTACAGTGCAGGATAGTTTTTCTAGATACTGCACTAAATAAAGCATCATCTAAATACAGACTCTTCCATATGATGATATGAAGGGGAAAAAAAGTTCTTCAAATACATTTTTAGGGCGAGGGGTGTCAGCCAAGTGAAAGTTTGGGAAACTGAAGAGAAACTATTTAGAACTGCAGAAAGTATTCACATTGTCTCTCTAGTCACCCCTGCACTGAGCTCACACGAGCTGTATGGTACAGCCATCAGCTCTTGCTCAGTCAGCCAAAAACGTGAATGATACAAACAACTGATGAAGCAGTTATCACAAAGGTCTGGCAGAATACATCCTGTTTGAAACATTAAATATAATTCTTCTGGGAAATGGTTGTATTTCTCAACCAAAGCTTTGTGTTTGTTATTCAGGTCGGGAGGTTATGAGAGACAGAAAAGGAAGTGAGATACAGAGCACTGACAGAACTCTGTCCCACAGGTTCGTGCCCATTGCTGGGGCATGACACAGACTCCTCCAGATCACATTTTGGATTTCGGAATTCCAAATCCCTAAACTCACTTTAAAATGGCAAGAGATTGTCAAAGGAGCACCACAAACTTTTAAGAGATCTTGGCTTTTAAGTATTGTCTCAACTGCTGGCAGCCTTTAAGGAATAGCTTTAGGAGCCAAAAGTCTCAAGGCCACATTTACCTCATTTTCAGGAAGCTGCACTACTTAACCAGTAGCACAAATTCATAATGTAAAAGGATGCAGCGGAAGGTATCAGCCACAAGGCTTCTTTTCTTAGGAGCAGTCTCTCATTAACAATACAAATTTTGTTCAATAAAACTTATTTTACCCTAATTTATCTTTTTGGGTACCCATTAAGTCAAATAAAATAACAGAACGAGCCTTGGGTACTCTTTGTGCCTGAAGCTGGAGGGTTTTCATCTGTGGTTTGGTGGATTTTCATTAAAATTTTAGCAACATCTGGGAGTAGAGGGAGAGAATTTACTCTGTTAGGCTTTTTTACTTCTGGTCCTCTTTTAAATAATCATGTCTTAATCTCCACAGTGCTCTGACAGATAGCAGAAGCTGGTTGGTTTAATGACCTAGTTGCATCACAGAAAATAGAGGAAAATACAAAGACTGCTCTTTCCCCAACGGCATCTGGTGTAAGGCCTATAGAAATTTGGCTGGAGAAAGCCTATAATGGGAATATGGAAACTCCTGAAAGATAAAAAGAAATGAAAACCAAACCAAACAATCCTAAACCACCCAGCTACAAGGATGGTCCATAAAGTGGAAAAACCTGCTTTCTTGACAGCAAAATAATAAGCAAATTACTATTTTTTAGTGGATACAGTAACTGTTGTATACATATATATGTATACAGATATGTTAAAAACTCGTAAAGTTAATTCCTTTATTTCAGAAACATTTAACACCAATTACACAAAATCTGATGGTTTTTCTACACAGCAAAAGAGTGCTCACTAGTTGTTGCTCAACAGTATTTCCTAGGTGGCCTTCACTCTGTGTTAAAAAAATGTCTGTTTTAGTATGCTTTAGGCAAGATTAAGCTAAAGTGAAAAAAAGAAGGTTAATTTTAAAGGTCACAGTAATAACGTTCTTATGAGGAATAAATGCAGAAAGCTGCTGCTTTTAAAAGTCTTACCATTTACACGTTCACACTGAACTCTCTGCATATGCAGTTATCCAATGGCCAGCCACAATACATATGTGCGAATCCACAGCTTCTGTGCACAAAGCTGGATGTGGTAAAGATGCACCATGCTGAGCACCCCAAAAAGAGAAAAACAGTTTTGAAAGGTTGCCACTGAATCCGGCAGAAGGGAGCAACAGCCTAAGTCATTGAGGGCACAAAGATTTTTGGGAAGGCTTAACCTATTAAATGGCCTTTATAAAATGTCTGAAGACTTCAGCTATGCTCAGAACCATCTCTGGCTCTCCAAAGATCTATTGTAGAGAGAAATGTTAAAAGACAGCACATTGTTTGTTTGTTGGGAAACTGGGTCATAAAACACCCTATTGTAAAGACAATGAGCAAAATGGAAAATGAAATGTGGCCTAAGACCCTTCACTAGGAGTATTCTGTATTTTGGCCAAGAATTATGGCATAGAAGTACCACCCCAACAGCAAAACCAGAGTTGTAATGGCTGCCTACAAGTAATTATGGAGACACTTTCACTACATGCCATAATACCGAGCAGTGATTTATGCAGAGACAGGATTAGCACTCTAGATTTTTCAACTCCTTTTTAAGTAACATACTCCAAAGCATAAGACCACTGACATCTGCAAAACCTTTTTTTTTTTTAAGACGTTGTTTCCGTGACACATCCCCTACTCTTCTTCCCTCTTCCTGTCTTACCTTCCCTGAATAATTTCCGATTAGTATCTGCATCAGAGGTTACTGGGGAATTTTTGGCAAATTCAGAGTATTTCTATGCTGTATCATCAGCATATTTTAGCTGCAAAATGCTCTTTGCTAAGTCCTTGGAAGATTATGTATTTGAGAGTAATCCTGCAATGGCAGAGTGGCAGTCTTCAAGGCACTGTGCAGGGAAAAGCCGCAGAACAAGACTGTCAAAGAATTACCCCAAAAGCTCATTCCATAATTTTTATTTTCTTGGCATTTCAGAGTATTAGGCATTATTCATTAATCTCAACTAGTTTACCAGTATCTCTGGCTCAAATATTTTTAAGTTCTTGGTAATAAAATTGTGATAGTGCAATTCTGCTGAGCCTCTTCTTAGAGTTTTCCCTTTACTTCAGTCCAGAATGCCTTCCAGGACTTTGTTCATAAAAGAGAGCTTCATAAAGTGTTGCAATATTTTTCATGTTTACACTTGTGATCCAGATCTAATTATTTTCCTACAGAAACAATGTAAGAGAAGGGAAAACAAATGTCCCATATATGCTGTTTTGGAAATGTGACCTTTTTCAGTCTACCAGAATTCTTTCTTCTAATATACATTCCCACACTGCCTCCAAACCTCACTTGAAGCGAAGGGTTTTCCAGCAGCGACGTGATGTGAATAATGCATTTGTCAGATGTGGTTTATTTTCTCCCCTTTCCTCCAAAGAGCTGCACAGGCAATTGAAGTTGTGGAGGGGTGGGGGAAGATCTGTTTCTAATGCACTTGTATTCGAGAAGGCAAAGTTCAAAGAGTGGATCTAGCACTTACCTCAAAGGTATCAAGTTTTACAAGGGCCCTCAGTTGCTTTTCACTCACCCCCCCACCCAAAGATCTGAGAATAAGCTCCCAGACTTGAAGAATCACAATACCTCTAGAGCTACACGGGCAGTGCTTGTTCCACTACTGTTGATCCTGCATGGATTGCACAGCCTGTTCTACAAAAGCTACAGACAACGCTACTGTACCAGATCTGCTTTTATTGATGCTTTAAAACACAAAAGCTCAAAAAAAGCTTACTCGAGAATTTTGCACACTATTAGGTGCAGGTCTGCAGTTCTGCAGACAAAAGATAGAAATGTGTCAAGGAGAATGTCAAAGACTCATCCCTCAAGAGCACTCTTTTGTTTTTGGAATTTTCATCTGCACTGAGCATCCCCTTCTAGCAAGCTATTTTAGGAGTGTTTCAAGCTTCGTTTAGGCGTGTTCATCCCCTGACAGCCGTGCAAGAACTTTTAAGTAGCTACTGTGAGATCAGACCGCCTTTTGACCTGGTTAATAAATGTTTACAAGTCTCATTTCTAGACAAGGAAACCAGAGTTAAGGCAGATCTTGTATGTCATCCTCAGCTGCTAGAATCTGCAGCTCCACATTAAGGAAATCATAGTCAAATGACATGCTTCCGTCAGTATCTGGACAGGGTCGAGAGGGTTTGTTCCCCAGTGTACAATTAGCCAGATGTATTTTGTTTGTTTAGCAGCAGAAAAACAAGGCCAATTTGGTAGGCTATCTGAAAACAAACATCATCCAGGGCAGGTCTGGATTCCAAGGTAATAACAAAAACCCATTTTCTGGAACATGCAGCTTATGTGCTTGGTGTCCCACTGACCACCAAATCTGGGGTTAGGAAGGAATTCTACAGCTTAATATGGGTTCAGGGAAGCCACTACTTCCTAGAGAATAGCACTCCTCTAGGAACAGGAGCACCTAATGGATTTCATCCAGTATAATTGCAGGCAATCTGAGCAACAATACTGTCTCATCCGTTGTGGCACACTGTTCTAGAGACTTAAATACTCTGGTCAGAGTTCTATCTGAAAGTGCAGGATGCTCAGCAGAAGTGTGAAATTTAACCACTTGCTGTATCAGGAAGATGTCACCAGAAGCACCTTTCTGGTTCCCCTCGGCTGTCAAATGACAGTGGATTCTGCAGGTGAAGAACCTGGCCCCATCAAAATCACAGCAAAACCTGCACCGGGGCACAACTTCACGCCACAAACTGAACTGATACCGTCTTCCTGTGCAGAAATTTACCACAAAGATTTAGGAAATTAATAAACACTATCACTTTTGAAGAGCCAATCTGGTAACTCAGAGGCCCGATGAACAAGAGACTGCGAAAGCAAACGAAAACAGCAAGACACTGTTTATGTGCAGCTGGCCATTTTTCAAGTTTTCATTCCCTTCTGAAAGAACTTAGAGCAAATTACACTACTCCGAATTAAAAACTGCTTTTGATTACGGGAGCATAGGAATTGCAACCAAAAACCTTTATATTCCAGGCAGTTTTGCACTTCAAAAACTTGAAAAGCGGCTGGTGTTTTTTCTTCCTTGCTGTTTGCAGAGGGGAGGCGACAGCAGCGCCCGGAGTTTGGGTGCTGTTTTGGGGCGGGGGGAGGCAGCTCTTTGTTCCTTTATTTAAGTTCCGAGGCGAAGTTCAGCGCACCACACAACCACCAGGCTCTGCGAACACGCTGCGGCACCAGCGCGGCCGAACCCCCAACTTCACCCTCCAAGCGCTCCCTTGCCCTGGAGCATCCGGGCTCCGGGAGCTCGCCAGCAGCCGGCCGGGCCCCGCCGGAGGGAATGGCAGCGGGGATAACAGCGGGCACGACCCACCCTCTCCTCACAAACCGGCTCCCACCGCCAGCCCAACACAGCCCGGGGGCTGCGGGAGCGGGCGCGCAGCCGGCCCCGAACGCCGAGGTGGCCGCGGTCCACGCGCTGTAGCGGCTAACAAAAAAAAAAAAAACAAACCTCCAAAACAAAACCCCAACAAAAACCCCCAACCAAACAAACAGAAAAACGGAACCAGCACAGAGATCCCCGGAGTCGGGAGAAGCGGAGCCGAGAAGCTCGCCCGGTCAGCCATTTTAGAAGCGGGAGCCGATGGGGCGGCGGGGCGCACCGCCGCGCAGCCTTCCCCCGGCCCGCCCGGGGGCCATGGCCGCGGGCAAGGGGCGTACAAAGCACGGCAGCGGCCCCGCCGCGCTCCCCTCCCCGGGCTCCGAGCCGAGCGGAGCTGAGCGCCCGGCGCCGCCGGGCTCCGGAGGGTCGGTCCCCCCGCCGCCCTCACCTTGGCGTCCGGCGGCAGGATCAGCACCTGGCTGTTCTCCTCCTCCTTCTTCGCCGCCTCCTTCTGCGCCAACGCGGAGTTGAACGACACCTTCACCATGGTCGGTCCTCAGCACTCCGCACGCAGGAGAACGAGGACGAGAAGCAGCCCCGCACCGGCGGAGCTCCGCGGGCTGTCCCCTACCTTGCCACCCCCCCGCTGCTGCCTCGCCGCGGCTGCCGCCCCCGTCCCCTTGTCAGGCAGCTGAGGAGGAGGAGGAGAAGAGGAGGACGAGGAGGAGGAGGAGGCGGTGCCTGACGGGGCGGGCGGAAAGAGGGGAGGTGGTGGCAGCAGGGCCTCGCCCTCCGCCCAGTGCCTGGCCCGGCGCGGCCGGGTGGGGGGCTGCGACCGGGCGGGCGGGTCTCAGCTCGGGGCTCGGTGCCCGAGGGGCCGCCGCTCACTGGGTGCCTGGCTGTGCCCCGGGCGGTATGGCACTGACCTCAGGGCAGAGATCCTCGGGGGTCCGTGTCCCCCCGCCCGGGGCTTGGCTCCTGCGCATGGAGGAGCCCCAGGCTGAGGCGCTGCTGGCGCTGCGCTGCCCGGGGGCACGGCTGGCACAAGCGGTTCCGCTCACACCGCGCAGTGCCAGCATTTCCCTGGTTGCCATTTTAATTTGGGGTGCTTTGCGAAAAGAAAATGTTTGGGCCTTATGTTCGTGAAGAAAATGCCCAAAATCCTATATAGGCAGCGTGGAGGTGACATCCATCAGTTGTTAAACCCCTGGGGAAGGATGCGAGAGCACCTGGAGGAGCATGGAGGTGTAACCTTCCCCCTTCGTCTCCGGTGCGGTGGGGTAAGAACTCGGTGAACTCGGCACACCATCCCAGTAGGGTGCTCTCCAGTAAAACGGTGTGATGCATATATTTGAATTCGCACTGGGGATCTGGTTGTAGTCTGCTCCAAGAACTTAATTTTGGTGACTCATCTGGGTAGAGTTGATTTCCGGTTAGAGCTTGGCAGTGTAGTGCTTCTGTCACTCTCTGTGAGACACCAGGCAAACAAAATGCAGTCCTTCAATTCAGTGGGTGCTCTGCTGCTGACTTAGTCAAAATCTGGTCTTTCTCCCTAGAGCATTAGATGGACTGAATTGTCCTTACGCTTTGTACCTCATCAGCAGCATCCTTTAAAATTGTTCACCTAAAATAATCAACAGAAAAGCTAACTTAACCTGCTTCATCCTATCATCCTAAAGTATTTAAAGATCTGCAGATAATTTAAGGATTTTTTTTCCTAATGAAGATATAAAATTCACAAAGCAAGTCATAGTAATTTTATATGCTCTAAAGATAAAACAGCTGATGGCACAGCTTGCACCCAAGTCTGTGAATTACCCAGATATTACAAGAATTCTATCTGACTACCTTAAAATTCAACAGAGGTTGACTGAATTATTTGCAGATCCTTCACTGAAGTAGAAAACGTCATGGACTCCAAGGAAGACAAAATACAGAGATTTCCCTAGGCAATTTCTGACCATATTTGGTATGACCCTGGAGGTTTTACTTTTGTAGGAACTTTCATTAAAAGTATTTGAGCATTCTTCATGGAAATGATAAAGTACTTTAATAAAGCTATCATAAGCTACAGTTTCCCAAGCTACTACTATGGATTTTTAATTTTTTTTCTTACAAGTGGGACTTTATTTTCTCACTCCTAGATTAGACAAAAAGCACCAGGTGACACCTCTGCTCCCATTTCAAAGGGAATCTGTGCAGGCGCACTGTGTATTCAGGACAATATTTAGCATGCAAAGGCTGTAGTTCAGAGTTTTGCTTTGCTTTGTTCTCCTTAATGACATCTTCAGATATTCCTCACAGGGAGATGGGTATGCAAAAGACAGTCAAGGCTAAGGCATGGCATCTTATTATCTGTGTCAAAGTACATCTAACTCTTTCCCCAGGCAGCGTACACTCTTATCTTTCCAGATCAAATATACTCTGTCTGCCTCTTGAATCATGTTTACAAACCATGGCGGCTGACTGCAGCTGGATTAGAGCAGCACCTTTATGTGTTGCCAATTCTGACCTTTTTATTAGCGAGAATTTAGGATATTAGGATTATTTCTATTAGAGACCAAAGTAAGGATAAAGCATGAGGAGAACCTCCCAACTTACTTCCTGACTGTACTTCAATGTGCTTTCAGGCTGTGGTTTCACAGGCAGCTGAGCTGTAGGATGGCTCCATTTCTCCAAATGGAAATCTTGCCTCAACTCTTCCTTCTTTTGTCCTCCATCATCCACCTCATGTCACTCCTCATACATCCTTCCTTTCACCAGCAGTTCCTCCCAGTGCCTGTGCTAGATGTATGACCCATCCATACCTAAGTTTTTCTGCATCAGTTTTCTGCTGGGTTGGTGAGTTACATCACTTCAGATAGATACAAGGACCAGCACCAGCATGAACAGTGGACCTGTGAGACTAAGAACGAGGAAGAAAGGGCAATAGGTCTAAGTAGTAAATCAGCCCATCACATCTCTCAAAACTACAGTGTTGTTTTCTCTCAGACAAGTAGGTTTATATCCAGATGACTTTCTCATTCTCTCTCATGTTTCTGCCCCTTTCCTTTCACATTACAGGTCTTTATTTCCTTCCCCTGCCTCATTCGTGTATCAGATATCGGGACCCCTCCCAGGAACAGATGTCACTGTTTAGATCTGGCTGTGTCCTTGGGCACATGCTTTCCATTGTTTCAGCTGACACTAAAAGGGGAGAACTCATTGATTTCTTGTTTACCCTGAGTGGAAAATGGCTATTACATCTATCAGGACAGGAAGCTGCTTTTTCCCTTGTAGAATGTCGCAATGCTTCAAGCAGTACCTCTGCTTACCCATCTACAATTCAAAATGAGCCTACTTGCTAGCTCTTACACCAGGGTTATTAATTTCTAATGCCTGTACTAGACATCTGTAGATTCAAGCATGTAAAACTGGGGGGGTGGGGGGGTGGTGTTAAATATTGATATTGTCTGCCAACAAAGAACATTGTTTTGAGGTGAAGAGAATGTAGTTGTTTAATTTAAAGTTTCTTTTATAAAGCTTTTAAATGCAACTGAAAATGGAAAGTTGCATATCATGTCATAGTATTTTTTAATTGTTTCTGCTACTCCTTGTTTCTTGTTAACTGCATAACATTGTGATACGGTGTGTCTTACTATTCCTGCAATCACTCTTCCCAATTTTATGTCTCTCTCCATATATATATCCATTTATCTATCTCTGTCTAAATATGCATATCATTCTCATTTCTTGGGGGAGAGAGGAGACAAGCAGAAGTTGGTCTTGTGACAGACATTTATTCAGCTGTCTTTCTTAGCCAGAAGTTCAAATCCATTTGCACTGTTTCAAGGCTTTTCACACCGTGGCTGGCTCTTCCTCTCTGCTTTATTCTCCCTTCCACCTCCCCATCTTCTCTGCACAGCCCCCTCAGCGTCATCTGAGAGAAGTCTCATCTACCAGATACTTACCCAAATGGCCCACAACAAACATGCTGTCACAGTGTCCCTTTTGTGCAACCCCTGAATCAATAGATACATTAAAACATAGGTAAGACTACTAGTTTTATTTGTATAATTCCAGTGACAAAATGAGAATGCCATTTTTATCAGCAAAATTAGGGGTTTTTTTCATTTATTAATGTGTTGATATGGGAATTCTTTTCCAGATTGTTTGTTTTTGTTAGATGGGGGAATATGGCCATGGCAGCATTTTTTAGCTTTGTCACAAGGTAAATCTGCTACCACCCACAAGTCTACCTTGTCTTTAACAACTCAAAACAAAAAGAACAACCTAAATTCCTGAAGGCTAAAGCAGAAAGGAAAAGATGGCACTTACTATTTTAAACAGAATAAGATAAGAAAGAGAACATACCAAAAGCCACATGAGCAAGTCTGTTTCTCAGCCTCTATATTCTTCTAAATATGCCAGAGCCTGCTGAAGTTGGCAAACCAAATGCTGCAGAAATCTTTGCAATTCTTTAGCTTGCAGATGATTGGGATTGCAGACTGTTGGTGTTTTCACAGAATTTTGGACCTGACATTTACAACGGAATCTCCAATTTTTATTAATCTCTAGGCAATACTGTAATCTGAACCTTAGAAATAACATAATTTTCACAATCTATCTAAAATGCAGCCACCACAACAAAGCATGAAATAAGCCTGACAAATCTGTTTCAACTTGGCTTGTGCCTCCCGGCACCTCAATCATCCCTACTGTGAATAAAGCCCTTTAGAGTGAGTAAGCTGTATCACAGCAATGAATTATGCCTTAATCCAGCAAGCTGCTTTGCATGGCCAGCTTCTGCACCCACGTGGAGCCCTGGGGTCCACCAAGATGCAGCAGCTTGCCTGCCTGCGTCTGCAGTTTGTCTGGTGTGAAATTGCCATATGCAATATGCAGAAATGTCCCTGTGTGTACAGTACCCAATTGCATGCTTTTAATTTCAAAGAATTGTTTGCAACATGAACCAGAACCTCCCTTGTTTGAAGGCAGTGGAAGGCCTCTCATGCTCTTCCCTTGGAGCTGATCCTGTCAGTCTTAACTGGTGTCATCTATTAAATGCCAGACTGCAGACAAGAACCCTTTATATGAATTTATCAACACTTTATTTGCTCATTAAGCATCATGATTTGGCCAGTACTGAAGAAGACTCAAATTAAAGACCACTGCTGCCCTAGGGACTTTATAATCTAAATCAGATACAGAAAGAAAAAATTCTCAGGGAAGCTAAGGTCATGGAATAACTTTGAAGGCTTCACTCTCTTTTCCCTTAAGCGCTTTTCCTTCTCTCATTTCTGTTCACAGAAATTAAAATTGTGTGCAAGCCCTTGTCCTCCAGTATTCTAGCAGCTGCTTCCTTCTCCTTACCAGCTCAGCAATGCTATTTCCCCCTTTTTAATACATTAAATATATGCTGCAAATATCTTTTGTCTTTTAGGCTTTATTGAGCTGATCCTATTGCTCCTTTTCGCTTTGTCCATTAGCACCCAAGACTTCCGGAACTGTTGGGTGCACATCACTAAATTACCCTAGGACAGCAGCTTTAGGAAATTAAAGACAAATCCAGCTTGGTCCATTACAGTATATCCTAGAAGACAATGTCATAGTCTCAAATTTCTATTTAGGCCTTAGGGATTTTTTTGTACCTGTCTTTTTGTCTCCTTTTCTGCTGCATCAAACGCAAACTTCCTCACTTGGCCTTCCAGGCCTTCCCTGGCTGGCACGTGGCCCTGTCCATATTGGCTGTTAGTTCCTGTGGCAGGTCCTACGCTTCACTACCGGTGCAAACCTTTCTTTTCTTTGACCTTGGCTCACCCATACAAGGAAGAAGCTATCCTGTCCATCAAAGCCCACAGCACTGCTAAAACTATGTGTTCACAGCCCAACAGAAGAGCCACATCTGTGGCAGCTGGGTCACCACAGATTTGTAAAGTTGCCCTTGTCTCATAGTTGCCAGCCAGATTACCAGGATATCACAGGCTTGCATTTAATGCAATGTAGCATTGCTCTCCCTTGGGCAAACAGTGGCTTTACGGGAGAGAACATGAAGATATACCCGAAGCCTGAGGTCTGCTGGATGGACTCACAGACTGTAAGGCCCTACTGCTACTGTTCCTCTGCAGTCCCAGGAGTCAGGATACAGCCTCCTTTGCATGGGTGTGCAGGTGAAATGACAGCCCTGCTGAGGTGAAGTGATAGGCTGCTCACCTGACTAGTCAATGACCTGACCTGATCCTATCATTGCTCTGCACTCTTCCTTTTATCCCTTTCTCCACATTTGCTGCGTATCAGTATGTTCCCCTGGCTTTTCTGGACCTGTGGTTGTCTTTTCAAAGACCCTGTGGAAGTGTGAGCATGCACACAGTGCTTTTTGACACCAGCTAACTCGCCCTGGGCACTCCTGTAGTATCACCCATTCTGATAGCATCCTTGCTACTCATTTCAAGTAAGCAAGGGGGTGGGATGTCAGTGGTGTGGGGTTGGAACAAAATTCTCATTTACCAGTTTTGTCAAAATTTCTATTAGCCAAGGTCTTTTTTTTTTTTAATTGGTTTTGGGGTTTTGTTGATTTAATTTTTTTTTTTTGTTTGGGTTGGGTTTTTTTGCTCCCTCCAGCTTTTGTTTGCCTTGATGATTTTCAAATCTCTTCTGTGTTTGCCAGCATTCTACAAAGAAGGGAAGAACTGACTTTTCCAGCCTGATGATGTAAGACTAATTCTTACTACTTCTTCCACCTTGCAACTGGTGGGTTTTAGGATAAACTTCTGCAAAGCTGCATAAGTTGCATACTGCAAAGCATGAACAACTCTGTCCTGTTTAAACAGGTTTGGATGTGGTTGGCTCTGGATGCTGCTCAGAGAACAGTAAACTATGACTTGTGTTGGAGGGTTAATTTCTCTGCTGGCTGCTCTGCCATGTCTCAGACAAACCTTCCCAAATAGCAGGAGTCATAGGCTGCACCCAGATGTGCCTGTTCTCTTCAGGAGAAGATTCATGTTACACCAAATTTTGGACAACTCCATCTATCTGCTACAGTGACAGCCCCATTGCTTCCTATGAGTTAGGCCCCGGTGTGATCAGAGATAAACTGGATCCAAGAGCAAGATGCTGCTTTTTTTTATTACTATTTTTTATCAGTAATTTATCGTTATTATTGGTGGATGAGCTCTCACTGGATCAGCTCTGAGGTTCTCACTGCTCAGCTGCACCATCCCCGGAGTTGCCTCCAGGGCAGCAGCCAGAGGTGGCTGGTGGGGGTGGAAGGGGAAGGAGCAGTGGAAGGACTCCTGGCAGGGCCCTGATGCTTGGATCTCTGTGTACAGCAGTTTGGGGGTTTTGTTTTTGTTTCTTCTGGCAAGACAGAAGGAGCAGCAGCATGAATTATGAGAAGCGGCAAAAGCTGCAAGAGAATACTGTTAAGAGAGGATGGGATCCACCACTTGTCCTGTGGCAGTAATCAGAGGTGTCTTTATTTCTGCATTTGAGATAAGTTTTTAAGAGGTTATAAGACTTTTTAGTGCAAAATGTTTTAAGTTTTAAGACTTTCTATTGAGTTTCTGAACTTGTAAAATACCTCACCCCATTTTATATATGTTTTAAAGCACCTCTAAGTTCAATGAGGTCACTTGGCTTAATAAGAACAAGGAAAGATTTCCCCAGGAATGCTCAGCATGAGGGAGGTTTCCTTTATGATACTTTAATTCTAGTAAGACAGAGCAGTAAGCATACATCCCCAGACTATGACTCATTCACATCATGCAGCTCAGACTTTTCAGTATTGCTCACAATTTCAAGGAGAGAAAAAAACTGAGAGGAGAGAGAAGAGAAGAGAAGAGAAGAGAAGAGAAGAGAAGAGAAGAGAAGAGAAGAGAAGAGAAGAGAAGAGAAGAGAAGAGAAGAGAAGAGAAGAGAAGGGAAGAGAAGAGAAGAGAAGAAATTTAAAACCATGGGTTATAATGACAGCAGGATTTGAAGTCGGTTGCAGCATACTGCTTGTTAAGTGTTGTCCCTGGGCCAAAGAGAGATATCTGTCAATAATTTAAACCTGTTTTAAAATTTCCTTCAGGAAAATTTCATAAGGGACCACCTTGTCAAATCCTGAATGTATTTGAGAAAATATGTTTACTCCCCAGAAAGCCTCAATGTTTGCCTTATTATAGAGACAAAAAATTAAATAACATGCAATCTCTGTCCAACACTTTTCTCTTCAGGATTATTTAAAACTATAGAGCTAACAAATCAAGTTTCCTTTATATTTTTGAGACTGATTAGGGGGGTAATGATATGATTACAAGGATGAGAACTGAAAGAAATGAAAGAGATATTTCTTAGTTTCTCAGGAAAATCTCCTCTATCTGCCATAACACAGCACTGGTGGCACCAGCACAGGGTAGAACAAGCTGCGGTGAGGTGGCTGCTGACCTGTGCAGGGTGGCTCAGCCTCTGCCTTGGGGAGATAAATTGTGCAGGAAAGATAAAGGTAATAGTAATTTGTAAGGAAAAATCAAGACTCAAAGAGAAAACTGTAGTCTCAATATAAGAATTCTCAGCTGCGTCCTCTGGGGAGGCTTAGACACCCCCAAAAAATCCGTGTTCCTGCCTATGACTTTGTTCTGTAGTTATTGAAGTCAAGAGCAATATTCCCATTAACTGAAGATGTGCAATTATGGGTCTTGACTGCCTTAGAGGTAAATCATCCATCTTCACTCTGCTAAAAAAGGAGTTCACAATCCCCTTTCAGGATTAATAAAATGTATATACCAAGAAACATCTGGCCATTTCTGGAAGCAACAATGAAGAATACAGTTTTTTGCAGAAATTGCATCACTCAAGTGATTGACAAGAAGACATCATCAGTCAAAGTTTTTACACAAAAAATGTAAACTCTGTAAAAACATATGTACCTTACCAGCAAATCAGTCAGTTTTCCTTCAGTCTTCAATGATGCATAGTACAAGAATCATATTCCTAAATAATACTGTCCCTTCTGAATAGAAAGCATTTAAAAATAGGTCAAAAGTAGTATATTTTATGAGCAATAGATTCTTTACATAGATTACTAATGGAAACATAATATTTAATCAGTCATTTGTGGTGAAATCTGAGACTACTTATATTGGTGAATATTGGTGAATATTCCTACCATCATGCAGCTTGTCAGAGAAGCCACAACAATCCTAATATGAAAACCATGGGTCATTTCCATTGCCTTTTCCCCAATAAGATTGCCATTTGTTTTCAGTAAATAACTGCCTGAGTAAAGACAATAGAAGCAGGTCTCATGTTTGAAAAATAAGAACAATCAGAACTAAATATGAACCAGGAATGACAGAAGAGCCAAAAATAAATATTCAGAGAAAAGAGAGCAAGAGGAATAGACAGTTTAATGAGACTGGGAGTGTGAAGATTAAGACAATTTTCATGCTAGTTTTTTAAACCCAAATTAAAAAGAAGGTGATAAGTATTTTATAAAAAAAACTGTGTAGGCATGTTTTGGTATATCACTCTTTTCTCAGTATGTATGGGGGCTATCAGCTTGTTTTAGTTTAGGAGACCTAAAGAGATGTCTGTCAGTGGGAAAACATCTTTGAATAAGTCACATTATCATATTTGCTAGACTGTGTTTTCTCCTCTGTTTTGTACAAGTCACAGGCTGAGTTGAGAGTACTACACTCAAGTCAGTGAGGTACGTGTGTCTTCTCTAAAGCCCCAACTTCTGAACACAGTTTCCACTTATTTCTCACGTTTCAAGGTGTGTTCCTGGCACAAGTGGGCAGAACTCTCTTGCTTTTAGTAAATATGTAATAATGAAGGAGGAACAAAAAATTAAGAGGATAGAAGACCTTTTCTTTTTGTTCATCAGAACTGCAGTCCCGGGCAATTTTCTAAATATATAGTGAACCAAAAACCCATTAATATCTTCCTAGATAACAGTGCCCAACTTTCCTCTCTGTCCACACAAGTGGGACACATCCACAGCCAGAAATAAAATCTCATAGTAGTAGTGGAGGAATGAGTGTGAACCCAGCCATGGAACTAGGGAGGGAAGGGAGTGTGGGGAGCCTGAATTGTAAAGCAAAAACCAGCATCAAGTCCGTAGCACAAATAGGGCATAAGGAAATGGGGGTCAACTAACCTAAGAGTGGGACAAATGAGAGGAAGACAAAATCCTTGCAACTGGGTATGAGGGTTGGTGGCAAGGGAAAATTATATGGGCAGAGAGCATTTGGCATGTGAAAAGAATTGAGATCCTGGCAGAAAAATTGGGGTACACTGGTGTGTGTGTCTCAGGGTGGGAGTGTTTACAGTATCTTTTCAGTGGGGAGCAGGCAAAGAGGGACACTGAGCCACTGAGTAGTAAAATATTGACCACGTGGTGCCTTAGGTATGAAACAGAGACTTGAGGGAACCCTGAAACAAGAGGTGGCATACAGGGGCTGTTTTGAAAGGTGACTTTAAAAGGGAAAAAGATTCACAGAGTGAGGCAAGACAAATGAGGAGTCAAGTTAAGCTGGGTGTTCAGGAATCGGTTCCTCTGGAGTCCCTTTGCATAAATTCCCCCACATTGCCTTAAGGAGACTGGAGACAGGAACCTGCTGTCCTCAAAGGACTCTTCAGCCACTGGGGTGGAAAGAGTTGCCAGGCAGGCTCTCATGTGAGAATGTTAACCCTTGACACTTCTACAGCCACCACAAATGTATAGTTGCCTCCTGGCTGTCCATCTCCTCCGGGGAGCCATGTGTCACTTTGGAGCAGGGTGACCAAGGAAATGCTCTGCTAGAGCAGCACATCCTCATGGCCTGGACAGCAATTTTTTAATGAGTAATGGCAAGTTGTGTTCAGTCTGTCCAGCACTTTGGGAGGGCCTTCATGCAACAACAGAATGAACAGGTGCTGAAGAGACAGTTTACAGGGAGCAATTTCTCATTTCTCCACAAAACTGTGACCCTGCACATATGGCCTGTCCACCCATATCCCACGTATGTCCCATTTTTCTCTCTCTGGAAACATAGAGGCATTTGTATCTTTCCAAGATTCTTTTGCATTATTGTTACATAACATTTTGCATCTTTTTCTAATCTGACAATTTCAGTTTGGGTATATACTTGCATTCTTACTAAAACACATCCAGAACTGTACAGCTTCAGACAGCTTTCTCTCCACCACAAAGCTGCTACCAAACAGCAGCACAGGAACTTTTTTTAACACTGTGGTTGTAGCTGACTTCATCTGACAGGTTCATGTCTGCCTCAGGAAGCACCAGCACTGGAGCAAGACTATGCTCTCAGTATCATCTCAAGCTGTCTATTTTGTGTTTGGAAACAGGTACAGGAAAGGCAGACCTGGCTGGGAACTTCTACTGCCAGTATGTGCTATCGACAGAGGCTGCCCATTTTGGGGTGATGCAGGAGAAATCCTTGGGTGTGGCCTGTTACAATGTGGGTATAACACTTTCAGAGACCTAGGGCACCAAAGTCCTCTGTAGGAGCCCTTGAGGAAACACACTCTCTTCCCAAAAATTAATGAGAAGTGAAGGAAATAGTTTTTTGTTCTCCGTCCCTGCAGATTTTGCTGCTCTGAGTATAATTTCATACTCAGGCAGGGAGAGTAGGATTACACAAAATATGATAAACCATTAGAAATGGAGAAGAGCAATTAGGATCAATCAGTGCATCCATTTTTAGAAACCTGAAACAGTGGACACAGGACACTGAAGTGCTATGTGCTGTGCAGACACAGCACACAAGGTCTCTACCTCTTGGGACCCAGCAGTTAAGTTTAAAATCAAAGACAACAGACCAAAACAGACAAATCAAGACAGGACAAGAACTCAGGCATCCCAACAGACCTGCATGGCAGCTCCTCACTGTTGTCAGCTCTTCTCTAACAAGGATAGTTTTGAGGAGTGCAATGAAGTACTTGAGGGACAGTGTAAAATTAAGTACTTGAGGGACAGTGTAAAATGACGAGCTTACTGATGTTTATGGAGAAAGCCTTCCTGTGAGAGAGATGTGGGGTGCAGGAAGTCTGGAGATCTTTAACTGAGCTACACCATTAGCAGATTCAGTGCATATGTTTGACATGGCTGTGTAGAACACTAGAACTGCCTGTTTGTTGGCCTAATCTGTCCAAATAATCAAAAAAGTCATTGGATAGAGGGAAGAGAGAGGAAAGAGAAAGAAGAAAAGCCACATCTACTGTGTAATGAGAGCCATGCCATAGGCTGAGTGGAAATGTGGCAGCATTTCAAGCACATGCTACTCCTCATTTTGATGCAATCCTGTTTTCTAAATCTCTGCCTAAGATCAAGGCTGGATGGGAAGGGAGAAGTGGACTTTTGCAGAAATGCAGTGTTTTGCCTGTCTTGTGACCAGGCACATATGTACTCTGGATCTGAGTGTCAGTCAACAAAGTAGAATGTCTCAGTAAATTCCTTGCTGTAACTGCTTTTGTTCTATCCACTTCAAGTTTTGCATGGTGCCCCTTGACTTGATGCTGAGTACCTCTGTGGTAAATAAAGTATTTTGCATGTCCAGCTTGGGACATGGCAGATAATAAACAGTCTTTTACTACTTAGTAAAAGACTGACCTTGTTCAGGAAAGAAGGACATTCTGAGCAGTTCTTTTGCAATATCAGCAGTCAAAGAAGGGAGCTGTTTTTGTCCCTTTGCACTTTTTCATTCAAAGCTCTAAACCAGCCTTGGCCCATGGCAGTCCCCTTTATTCTCCAGCTGTTGTTTGCATAGGCCTTTCCCTCCCAATTTTCTTGGATGCTACAATTGGCAATCACTAATTTATTGCGCACTTTCAAGGAAAAAGGCAAAGACTGATCATGGAGGTGAGATGCTTGTGAGCCAGAGGTGATGAGTTAAAGTAGAAAATATGTCTACAAAGCAAATACAGAGTATGCAGACTTTTTGACTGTCCCAGAT
Organism: Motacilla alba alba; assembly: GCF_015832195.1. Lineage (NCBI taxonomy): Eukaryota > Metazoa > Chordata > Aves > Passeriformes > Motacillidae > Motacilla > Motacilla alba. The sequence goes on from NC_052016.1 coordinate 62,796,369, forward strand.
AGATCACCTTGAAGCAATTTCCTGATGTAAATTAGCTTCCCTTGAAACATCCCAGAAAAAATGCCAGTCTACTGCAGAGAAACTGAAATATTTCTCAGAAAGAAAGATTAATAATGAAAACATAATCTGAAAAAAAGGTAATCTATAGGTGAGTATCAGGTACAGTGAAAATGCAGCTGTAGAGAGAGGTTACAGATGAACTGGTCACAGGAAGGAGATTTGTTGGTTTCTCACATTTAGTACCACAAGGTGCCTTCTAAAAATAAAAGTTGAAATTACACAGAGTATTATTTTGCAACTCTAATGTAGTATCATAGTATCCCGAATAGTTCTGTAGCAGCAATCAAACAGTAACAAGGGAAAGAATGATGCTGGAGTAAGACCATAACCCTGAATAAAAATAGAAAAATTCCCTAGTCCCATACTTGCCAGCAAATTCCTTTATCTAGACCCCAGTGCTACTGGAATTTTTTCACTCTGGATATCTACTGTCACTCGTAAGAGGCAATGTGCAGGGTTTCAGAGTGTGTCCCTCCTCTGTCCTTCCCCGTCTCCTGTTGTGATCCTGTGCCTGTTCAGATGGAGACCAACTGGAGCACACTGTAGAGCCTTCTTTTTCCATATACATGAATTTTCTTCCAATGAAAAACAGGATGCAGAAAAGGGGAGAAAACTGTACATCTGAAACTTATCCTCATGTGTATTTAAAATGTGGCAAAGATACATTTTGGCAACTGATGTCTCTGGTCCCACAATTTTAAGACACACCTAGAAGGCACAAGTTGCCTGATATCAGATTTCAAAAATTAAACTGTTTCTTACTGCCTTCCAGTCTAAAACAGTAATAATATTTTACAGCAAAGCAAGGAATGCTGACAAAGTCAGCTTTTTTTTCATAATCAGAAAAGTGCACCAGGAGAATAATTATTTGTCTATTAGCACTTGATTTGCATGTGGCTTCAAAATTATTAATGAAAAATACTGTTAATATATATATTCTGAATGTCTGAATGTGAAATGGCTGCTGTTACAATTAAAAAGGCTAAGGAAGCCTATGGAAAATTGATAGGGAAACCTCTGTGTGACATTTTATTTAATTAAAACATGTAATTTATTAAAACAACAAAACACAGTGAACTGATTCAAGACCATCTGTCCAGGATAATCCTAAGTATATAGTCATAGTTTTGCATCATTTGAGTAATAACCATAGTTGAGCAAACATTTTGAAAGAAAGATAAACCCATTGAGCATAAGTTCCATGTGTGAACCCAATGAGGACCCTAGTCCTCCCTCAGGACTGGGCCTCTAGGCTTTTCAACAAAAGCAACAAGGAAAGGGAGTGAAAAATAATTGAGGACTAAACAGCAGGTTTTAACATGTTTAAAACTGTTGATTAATACATCCTTGACTAATAAAAGCATATTTTGACTTCTAAATTACTCAAGTTTTGCCTCATTTTAACAGTATTTTGTTATTTTAAGTCTTCCTCCACAGATTTTTATCAGAAGCAGAATGAACAGCAATCAAAATATCCACTAGAATGTTTTCCTTTAAAAAAAAAAAAAGGAAGAAAAGCATATTCCTCCTATGACAGTGTTTGAATTTTAATGTAAAATGCATTCTGAGATAATCCTCACTTACAGAGGCTTGTTCTTTCACTGAAGGATGACAGGCTTTTAAATCTGCCAAAGATGAGTTCAGAACTCTCTTTCTGGCTCTGCATTGCTTCTGCAGTACTTGCTGACACCACTGCTGCTTAGGGGAGCATAAGGAGTCTACCTTAATTTAAGGGTGAGCTGTAGAAATGGGAAATGCTGACGGCTGGGCCTCAAAGGTGAAGAAGGAGCTGATGTTAAAATCATCTTTCAAAGAACAAAATGGATAAGCAAAGGCTAGCAAATAGCCAGGCTTTAAAAGAGCTTCTTTCTACACTCAGTAATTTACATTAGCTGTATCCATTTTATCAATTGAAGGATGTTAAGGCTATGCCTATGCTAGCAAATTAAATATGCTTATGATCCCGCTGAGGGCCACTGTGCCTCCCCATTCTGTTCAACTCTCTTATCTCCCCAAACAGGGTGGCTGCATCCAAACTGAATGGTCCGTGACTGATTGCTACACAGCATCCAGGGGCTGTCTGGGGAAGGGCTGCACATCCTAGCACAAGTGTCAGGAGAGCCTTCTCACAGGAGCTCTTGCTGGGATCCCTCTTCCAGCTTAACAGTCTGGATGCTCGAATTCTAGTTCCAAGGGACTCTTACTATCTCCTTCACCGCTACAGTGAGCAGTGCATTTGGCTACCAGCATGAATAAATGTGCTGAAGTCATCAGAATAACTCATACTGATGAAGGCATAGATCTAGTATGTTAGTTCGTCAGTATGACCTGATTCAGAAAATTGTTATTGTAAATGATTTGATTTGGGGAAGGTAAGGCACTCACCACAAGACTGGAGATGTATGAATAGTTGAAATTAGATAGAATCCTACCAGAATTTCAAAGCTAGCAGAGTTTTATTGTGTTTTTTTCTCCAACAGAGCCTTTGGATTCACTATAGGAAATAATATGTGGATAATATATTTTATAGTTTCAGCAAAGGACATACCAAACATGCAGCGACTTGCTGAGACCTAACCAATATAGGATGAAAGATGAGATGTACAAGACCATGGGAAGTAAAATATTCCTTGTTCAAATTTATAAGCTTCATGAACACTCTCTTATAATAAAACTTGTATGCATAGTTATCAACCTCCACTTCCTGGTCACACAGGATCTGGTTCTAGATTACAGGCCTGCAGCAAAAGAAGCAAAGCAACAGAGCAGGAAAGAGTGGAAGACAAAATTAGTATTTATTTTTTACTCACCTAAGTAATCAAGTATTTCCATATGCCATGCAGCAATTGAAACTTGGTTTCCAACTCATTTTCATCTGTGGTGGATCTTCCACCATCTGATAATGGTGTGACCTCTGCTTGAAACTCTTTGTGAGGTTGGGATATGTAATATTGCTCTCCTGTGTAGATTCCTTTTACCTAAGATGGGTTGGTTTGATGGTATACTTTTCTTTCATGTAAGGCAGTAGGCTTTCCCTCTGCTATCTTCAACTGTTTTCCTGATAGATCTATGGGCCCAGTATGTTTGAAACTGCTGTTTCTGAATAAAGCTGGGCTCAGAGTGGCCAGAAGTTGTTTGCAGAGAGAGGACAGACAGACACACAAGAGCACACATATGCTCAGAGCAAGACTGCATCATCATAATTTCCATAGAAGCTAAAAAGAAATAAACACAGCAGTCTGATTTTGCTGCACAATGTCTTTCTTAATTGTCAAAGTTCAGCCGGGCTAGAAACCAAGATAACCACATTTTAATGCTAAGCATATCTGAAGACTCATGCTGCAAGCCTAAGGCAAGTGTGTTCTCAGAAAGTAGGCTCCACACCAGGCATTGAATGCAGCCACAACAAATCATCTTCCTTTGCACATCTAGATCCTGAAACAGCGTGTAAGAGACCATGCACACTGCGGCATAAGTGTGGGAAGAAGAAAATAAAACCGCCCTCACAAACGAAAATATGGAAGCTCTGCTGCACCACCGGTGACTCAGACCTGCTTCTTTCACCCCTGCCAAGAAATTCGGGACATGTCCTCTTCAGAAATCCCTGGCCACGTTACTGAAATACCTGCATTTTCCAAATTCTGTCAGAAAGTGCACACATCCTCTTTCAAGATCTTGGCAGCATAAATCAAATGATTCTGTGAGGAATAATCTGGGGTCTCAGCTTCCTATGGCTCCGTTACATACTCCACAATAGCTCAGCAGCAGATGCTGCTGCTAGGAACTCGGTGTATGTACTGCACAGAGGAATTTGCACTGAAGAGAATCGCCTTCGCTGTGAAGGATGTTGGAAAGCTCATGTGTGGGAGGAATGGAAAGGTTCCTATGTCTCCACCACAGCTTCCACAAAGTCCCAGTGGGTTTCAGCTGCTCTGAGTGAATACCATTAACTGGTTGTCTGGGGTTCAGAGACAGAGCTAGTTGCTTTTCTCTCAAAAGAATGTGTATGACTTTGTAGATTATAATTACTCAAACTGCTGCTCCTCAGGGGAGAAAGACCTCTCCCCTCTGCTTGACTATTGGCCAACTTTGGTTTGGGGAACAGGAAAAGGCCAGAGCTGTGACCCATGAAACAGATCTGTGAATCTCTTGGTTTATAAATCCCAGCACAGAGAGGCTGGCCCCTTATGACAGCTGCCTGTAAAACCTGTGACCTGACAGTGAACAAAATGTCAAGTCCTCTTAACAAAGGAATCACTAGACTGCTGCTCAAAGAGAGGAAGTTCTCAAGTAGGTATTTTTTCATTTAAGTGACACTCTTCCCTACTGAATGCAGGCTTCATCGCAGCATTTCCTACTATTGTTGCCTAGCATTTGGATTCCTGCTGCTCCCCTCCAGGGGCTGGTGATACTTCTCCAGAAGTTTCAAGCACATAATTAAATTGCTCCCTTAGTAAGCAGAATTTCCTGGAGGGGAAGCACATTGCAGCACTCTTCCATGACTTGCCTAAGCTGCCAGCAAGAGCCAAGGAGAAGGCTGGTTCTTGAATCCACAAGGATCTGCAAACTCATCTGGCCCAGAGTGCATAGCAGTAAAAGTCTGGCAAGGCTCTGACATAGGAGTTGCATGTATTTAATAATGTTTTGGATAGCAGAGCCCAAGAAGAGATGGGCTGCAATTTGGCAGAAAACTGGACCAACCTAACAGCTTGGTGCTGCCAACAGGCTGTGATCCTATTCCCATCTTCCCCCTCACCCTTCTGCTCCCATCAGAGCCTCCTGCACCATCCATGGAATTGCTGGGTGTGTAACTCAGCCGAACATGCCAGGTGACCACGAAAGCTGACTCAGCTCCTAAGCTCAGGAGACCACTCACTTTTTTGCTGGCTTTGTTTTCTTATGCGAATAGTGAGATAAACTGACCCGCTCTCAAAACTGAGTGCTGGATGAATGCTGGCATTGGTGCAAGGCAAGTGTTAATGGCATGTGCCTGTGTGGGAGGAAATACAGGACAAAAAAAAGAGGAGCAGCCCCCTCCCAGCAGCAGCAAACTGTTAAATTGCATTCAGTATCACATGAACCCCCACCTTTGGGCCTTGCTCATTGCCAAGTCCTTTTTTTTTGTTTTTCTCAATTTCAAAACCCTACAGTGGGTGATATCTAATTTATTTTGGGACTCAGTGAGCATTTCAAACAGATTTATTTTACAGGAGGTATGGATGATGGCAACCCACTGGGCAGGTAACAGGCCAAACTGTACTTTGGAGTATGATTCCAATGCAGCAGAAACTCTAAATTTGGGCTACTGCTGCCTGATCCCCCTCCCTCCTTACTCACACATTTCTTCTTTTTCTCCCTCCTTACTCTTTCATTTCTTCTTTTCCTGTATGTTTTGGTCTTATGTCTTCCACAGCATCGGTGCCAGTGGAACCAGAAGACAAACTATGCTCAGGGAGCTGACCTAACTAAAATCTAACCTGTCCTGTGAGTTTTTCCCTTGGGAGTCTGTTTTCTGAATCAGGCCACTGTACAAGTCTGTCTCATTAAAGGGATGGGGTACAAATATTTAGCTGATGGTGTAAACAAAGGCAGAAAGCTACTCTGTATTTTTAACAGCCAGTTAGTTTTTTAACATGCATGGTAAGTGAGTTTTCAAACTTAGGTACTAAGAACAAAAGGGGAAGATTCACAAGGGACTAAAGATGGAATATTTTATCTCCAGGCAGGTACTCAAAGACTTTAGTTCATGAGAGTGATTTAGGCATCTCTCTCCCCTTCCAGGAACTGAGGAAGTTAGGTAGTGATGCATCCTTTGTCTACCAACAAAACCTCTGAATGTGGGAGAGCAGCATCTTTTGAAACCAGCCAGAGGGAAAGATAAGGCAGTGAAGAGCTGAGATTCTTCTTCTCATATTTAGAATTCTCTGTGTGTAAGATTGGAACATTTTTTGATCTCTCCTTCCTTTCATTTGTTTCTAGTTTTAGGTAACTAGCTCTGCCCTGGGAAATAAATGTGTCCTGCTGAAAAGTGGCCTCCAAGGGAAAATAGGCAATGGCTTAAATATCCAGTTTTTGCGGGTTGACGCTGGCTGGATGCCGCTCACTTACTGCCCTCTGCAGCTGGATAGAGGGGAGAAAATCTAACCAAGGGTTCTATGAGTTAAGAACCATGAGGGGTCACTTATCAAACACTGTCAAGGGCAAAACCAGGCTTGACTTAGAGATATAAGGTAAATTTGTTACTAATAAAATCAGAGCAGGATAATGAGAGGTAAAATAAGATCTTAAAAAACACTTCAGCTGTCCCAATCCCTCCCTCTTTCCCACCAACTGTGCAGGGAGATAAGGAACAGGGATTTTGGTCAGTTCATCACCTGTGGTTTTTCTCTCACTGCTCAGGGAGAGGAGTTGTTCCCCTGCTGCATCGTGGGGTCCCTCCCACAGGAGACAGTTCTCCGTGTACTTCTCTGACATGACTCCATCTCATGAGCAGCAGCTCCCTGTGACCTGCTGCAGTGCGAGTCCTTCCCACAGGCACCAGTCTCCCTCAAACTGCTGTGGTGTGGGTCACTTTTCCAGGGGGTGCAGTCCTCCAAGGACAGGCTGCTGCAGCATGGGATCTGGGTGTCTCTCTCCATCAGGTCTCCCACTGGACCACAGCCTCCTCCCAGGCATCCACCCGCTCCAGCGTGCGCTCCTCCAGATCTCTGCATCCCCCCATGGATCCTCCAAGGGCTACAGGGACACAGCTGCCTCACCATGGGCTGCACCATGGACTGGCACCTGGAGCACCCTGTCCCCCTCCCTCACTGACATTGGTGTCTGCAGAGTTGTCCTCTCATGTGTTCTTACTCCACTCTTCTCTAGTCACAAACAAAACTGTGCAACCACCTTTGTTTGGATTTCTTCTTAAATACGTTGTCACAGAGGTGTTACTCCCATTTCTAATTGGCCCAGGTTTGAACACCAGTCCATCTTTGAAGCCGGCAGGGATTGGCTCTGCAGGACATGGTTAGAGCTTCTAGCAGCTTCTCACAAAAGACACCAACGTGGCCCCTCAATACCAAAAATCATGCCATGCAAAACCAATATAAATGACATTAAATGAAATGTCAAACATGGAAAATTCTGACGTAAAGTCAAAACAACCAAACGGAATTGAAGAGAAAGGAAGACAATCTCATTGAATTGAAACTTCAAGGAATGATTGCCAAAGAAACCTTGAGATTTCATTTCCATTTAGAATTTTCATGTTTTCCAATTTCAATTCATGTTGAAGACCTGAACAATTCATGTTGAAGACATGAACAAGACCTTTCCTGTCTTGTCATTTCCATTCATTCCTTGATTTTTGATTTCCTCTCATGAAATTACATCTCAAGATTTCATTGAAAACCATGTCATAAAGTTTTCACTCATTTTGATGCACTTCCTGTCTTTCATTGCTTTTCATTGGTTTCACTTCATTTCAGGATTTTCTGTTTTTTTCAATTTCATTTCATGTCATTATATTTCCTTCCCTGTATTTCCATTTCACTTCATTCTCTGATTTCAATATTTCATTTCCCTTCATGAAATGAAATTCTTCCTTCATTCATGAAGGGAAATACAATATCGCTATTTCAATGAGGATCAATTCAGCAATTTTGGGGCCATTTCACTGTTAAGGTCAGTTAAGTTCATCCCCTTCCCTTTAAAAGTTTTCACTTTTGTTCAGATTTTTCTTTTTTAGCATTTCATTTCACCAATTTCTTCTCCAGTCTCATCACTTCACTTTGTTCTCTGATTTCAAGAGTTCAATGTGTATAATTTTAGCAAGGTTCTGTCCTTTTCACTGCCCCTCATTTCATTCCCAACCCATCAGTTGTATTCACTCAGTTTCTTATTTTTTACACTTGCTTTTGATTTCATCATATGCCCTTTCTAGTTTGTTTGTTTCACTTTCTTCTCTGATTTCAAGATTCAATTTCCTTGCATGAAATGAAATTCTTCATTTCATGAAAGGAAATTAAATGAGAAATCAAGGAAGGAAGTGTAATGGAAGGACAGGGAAGGAAGTATAATGACATGAAATGAAATTGGAAAAAACAGAAATTCTGAAATGAAGTTAAACTAATGAAAAGTAATGGAAAAAAAGGGAAGCGAAACTAATTAAAAGGAATTGAAAGAAAGGAAGTGCATTGAAATGAGTGGAAACTTCATTACATGATTTTCACTGAAACCTTAAGATTTCATTTCCTTTCATGAAAAAAAGGAAAAGGAAAGGAAATCAAATGTGACATCAAGATATGAAGGTAAAGGAATAGATAGGAAAGGGAATATAATGATGTAGTGTTTTAGATCTTGGCTGGGTGGCAGGTGTCCACGAAACTACTCTATCACTCCCCTTCCAGTGAGACAAATGAGAGAAAAGGATGGAAAACATCTCATAGGTTGAGATAAAGCAATTTACTAAAGCAAAGGAAAACCAAAGAAGTGAAAGTTTTTGCTTCAGCACATACAGGGGTTTTTCTGGAAGGCAAACATTCTGGAATAACAAATGAACCCACTTCTTCCTCTCTCCCTTAGCTTTTTTATCTGAGTTGCTGCCATATGGTGTGGAATATCCCTTTGGTTAATCTGGGTCACCTGGCCTGGTTATGTTCCTTCCCAGGATCTTTTCCACTCCCAGCCCCTTGATCAGGGAAGGAATGTTCGAGGGAGAGCCCAGCTCAGCAGTAGCCAAAACACTGGTGTGGTATCAATATCCTTTCAGCTACCAATGCAAGGCACAGCACTGTGAGGGCTGCTAAGGAAAAAATGAACTCTATCTCTGTCAGACCCAATAATCCAGTCAAAGAAAAAAGAGGCTTTTCATCAGTGACACTGTTCAAACCTGCAGTTCCCTTCCCAAAAGGAGGCCTTCTTGAGCCAGAGCCAGGAGGCTAAAGGTGCATGACCATCCCCACCTACAGCAGAGACTTCTAGACAAAAAACCAAAAAAACAAAACAAAACAAAACAACCAAACAAACAAACAAACAAACAAAAACAAAAAAAATATATTTTCAAAGCCAGGAAAAGCACAAGCAATAGTAGGAAGCCCAACTCCGCACCTTAATTATAGAGGTCCTCCCCTGAGAAATTGAGGTCTTTGGTACCAGTCCTTGCTTTCAGCACAGATTACAGATTTTTAATCCACTGACTCCTTAAAGCAAAACACATAATTCCAGGGGCAGGGCTATAGGCGAGGTATTAATTCTCCTTACTTACTAAATTCTTTGATTTTTTTTTAAAGCACAAGGCACTTGTACAGTTGTTAATAACATGTTGCAAATGCTCAACAGCTCCAAGCAGGAGAGAGAATGAATGCTTTGTTATTCTAGGAAAATGGATGTGTATTTTTACTGTAGTCATAACAAAGGAAGCTTCAAGCATTTCTCTACATGCCAGTCGGGTTGTTTTTCTCATCACAGATATTCATCTGTCTGCAGACTGTAATGTCTTTCCATGTTCATATGTGATGCATTCTGACAGCTCTTCTACAGTTAAAATTTGATATTTCAAGAAATCCATTCACAGTCTGGCTTTGAATATAGCACGTGCAGTTACTTCAGCTTCCGCATCACTTTCCATTTTATTTTCAGAAAACTTTGGTTAGCATATTTTTCTCCATGTGTGAAATTTCAAATTGGAAAGGACTTGTTTCAATTCTCCTTCTCTTAATGGAAGCTTGTCATCTCTCCAAAAGATAGAGGAAATTGGGTGTGACTGAAAGTTAGATTCCCTTCCTACATACTGTTACTTCTGGAAAATCAAGTGTTTGGAGGTGAACACATGATGTTGTTCCAGCACGAGGCAGGATTGCCAGAGGTCAGTCTGAAACTAGGGACATTGCATGGCTTCTCCAGCTAACCTACTGCTGGTGTTCAGATGTTGAAACAAACCACAGCATTTTATTTTTCATAAAAACAAGCCTTGAGGTAATCGGGCACATGAGATTAACAGCAAACAGTTTAACAAGGACTGCAACAAAGAGACACTAAAATCATAGTAAAAAGGGGGCAAAACTACAGTATCTGTGAGAAATTTAATGTTTAAGATTTCTAAGTTTTAACGGCAGAATTTATCAAACTCTGAAACCTTTTCTAACTGCTTGTATCTGGACAGAATTTCAGTATAATTTCCTTGCAAAAACAATAATTTCCTTGCAAAAACAATCTTTAAAATCTGTGTTGAGTCCTCTTGTTCATAAAGTTCTGTAGCATTATTTAAAGTATATTAAAGTTCTGTAGGCACTATTTAATTTGCCATTTCTTTTTTTTTTCTTGGCACCTGTGTTCATGTCAGGAAGAGGAGCTTGGTGAGAAGGGAGGATTACTGATGGAGGATTATGGATTTAGGATTTTATCTCTGCAGAGTCTGGCATGGTCTTCTGTTTTGAGACTGCACCTTAGTACCTGGATTGTCTGTTTTTGTGAGAGAGAGGCAACTTTTTGTCTGGGAAGATGACAGAACCAATAGCACATGTGAATTCACAAGTCAGGAGCTTTGTGTGGGTGTCTCAAAAGTAAGAGACAATTTTGCAGGCATCTGATAGCCTGAGAGAAGTAGAAATCCCATAGAGATAGGAGAGGCTTTTCACAGAGAAAAAAGCAAGCCTGTTTATGAAATATGTTTCCTGAAAAATACATTTTAAAACTTATATTATATATATTTATACAATATATAAAGACAAGTACTGTGAGTTAACAGAGACAGAAGGCCTAACCTCCCTAAACCAACACAAGACATGTGATTACATGCAGAATGCATGTCTGGAATACCAACATTATGTTCTTTGCTTGGGGGTCTGGAGGAATGTGTCATGGTTGTCTTTTGGCCTGAGTGTATTTCCTATGAATCAAAGGCGCAACGAAGTGGGTGAGGCAAAAGGACAGACTGGTGCACACCCAAGGCTCACCCTGACATACCAGATATATGTTTGGACTTGGGACTACTGCAGAGGCACTCCTGCATTCTGGTGTTTACCCTGTGAGATTGCTTGATTTTGCTGGCACGTAACAGAAAGGTACAGCTAGTGCTGTGAGGAAAAGCACAGCACAGTGCCATCTCCAGCACCAACTTGTCACCTGCACTGGCCAGGTAGGGAGTTGGAGCTGTTGGGTGACTGCAGAAGGACACCCTACAGTGCCAGTGGAATGGTCCTATCAGAAGCAACCCAAATAGCACATACAACTGCCTACAATTCTATAAACATCCTGCCTGCATCCATGCTGAATGCACTTCTATTCTTGTGAAAATACTCAAAGAACAGTGGAACCACATTGTGTTTTAAAGGACAAAATGTCACAGCTTGCAAGGCAGAAGCACTTGGCAGAATGATCAGCATCTAGAAGGAATGTATTTGAGCATTCCTAGCACAAATGTGTTCTCGGGTACTCTGTCCTGCAAGACAGAGGAATCTGCCAGGTTCTGTGTACTCAGGCCATAATGTACCAAACAGCTTAAATATGTTCTTAATTGCAAGCAACAAGCCCAAAGTCTAAAGTTAAACATAGAGAGAGCCATGCTATTGAAGTGAGGGAAAGAACCCTCAGCACTTCACAAGGTCAACTCTTAGCAAAATGGGACCTTAATTTCTTGAGGTACCATAATTGTTCATGTGTCTTTGAGCCTTGAATTTGGAAATGAGGGTGACTGTTATTTCAAGGTGTATGACTCAGGTCCTGAGTAACCAGAACAAAATCAGAGACAAGTGAGAATTAGAAGCACAAGGGATACTGTGGGGGAAGAAGTGAGTGACTGAGTAAGAGGGTTCCCTGAGGTGAACTCCTTGCCACACTACATGCAAATGCTTATAACTCACTCCTGTGGAATTCTTTTCATTGCCACCTTTATTACCAGATAACCTAAGTGTCATTTTTGAAGCACCTGGGGACAAGAAATACGTGCGATCCCAGCCCGGCCACATTCCCTCCTCCTGTAGTGACTACGCAGCTCTTCCTGGGATGGGGACAGGGCAAGGCAGGCGTTCTGAAACAAATGTGGTGAGGTTAAGAGAAATGAAAACATGCAAATTATTCTCCTGTCATGACACTTTCTGAGGTCTGTAAAGATGCGACAGATTGTACTGGTTGCTTTTCATATACTGTATTCCAATGTGCTTTTAGCATATATGCCTTATGTGCTCAAGTTCATGCCTGCAAAGCGGCTTTTAACGAAGCAATGCCAATGCTGGCATTGCCATTTGCATAACATATGAAATTTTGACAGGCAGCATGGAGCTGAGCAAGGTTCTGTGCCTTTACAAGGCACAAGAAACAAATTCTACCACAAGAAGTTTATATTAAACAGGTAAAAAACCCAGAATAATTTCAAAATACCCTGGATATCAGGGATACATTTATCTTAATCATGAACTCTTGTCAGATTACTTTCATTGACTGCCACCTATCTAGCATAAGGTGGCATGGTAAGACTGCATGGCTTTTGATGATCTTATGTCAGTACTACGTTGTAGTTTGAGCTCAAAAGGAGACGTGATATGAGTAGACATGAACTGTAGTTAGGATTTTTCCACTGGAGAGGACTTTGGTGTGAATTTAACATAGAAATCACCTTCGAAATCAGAATGGTTTGGGCTGGTGAGGACCTTAGAGACCATCCAGTTCCCTCTCCCTGCCATGGGCAGGGACACCTTCAACTGAATCAGGTGGCTCAGGGCTCCACCCAACCTGGCCTTTGAGACATGGTCTCGGATTCTTCCCTTTTGGAAGCAGATAAGGCTCTGAAGAGCTCTGTTGGCTACCTGAAAGCATCCACATGAGTCACTACTGAGGAATGTCTTTTCAATGGGCTTTTAGTACCTATGCTTGTGGATGATATAAACTACAGGAACAACTCTTCACTTGGCCTACGACTAATCCTTGAACAACTCATGTACTGACACAGTAACTCTGCCAGCACTGAAATGACAGCAGAGTTTCTTTCTGCGTAATGTGTTAATATCCAAAAAAAATGGCAGAGCCCTGAAGTAGAGATCCGTGCAAGGCCTGTTTCACAAAGGACAGACCACTACTGATTGTATTCTTTCCCAGGCTTAATAGCTCTGAACTCTCCCCTCAATTCACATGGAACCAGTACTGTTAGTAGCTTGTTAGATTTCAAAATGTCCCGTGGGATCTTAGTTGGCTGCTGAGCATAAGTAATTCTGTAATTGCTTTCGGAATAGTGCATCATACTGTTTTCTCAGCTGCCAGTAAAAACTTTCCTCAGTTCTCCCAAGACTTTTCTTTCATAAGGAGTTTTACCTCTGTCCATCTGCAACTGCTAGGAGAGAAACCAATTTTTTATTGTTTGCTCATGTAGGTTTCTAAATAAATCTTCCATTTTATCTTTACCCCAGAACTCAGTCCTCACAACTAATTTAAGCCAGGTACCTCTATTTCTGGTGGGCGTTCTGCTCTTTCTGAATCTCAGGACAGAAGCTGATGCTGATGTCAGCTGCAGGTATTTGAAAACCTGTGCGGAAGTTGCATTAAGCGGGTGAAAATCTGAGGAGCATCTTGGAGATTAGAAGATGAACTCACCCAGTTAAAAGACAGGTGACCTAGTGTAAGTGTGAAGAAATGACAGCTTTATCTTTAGGAGGCAATGAGGCACAATAAAAGGATGAGGGAGATGTGGGGAGGGAGATGTGGGAAGAGATTCATTCTAAGTAAATTACAACTCCTATCAGCCTAGCTGGAATTCAGCATGTGGGAGAGCAGGGACTGCAGCTGTCATCATCGCCCTTGGATTTTTTTGTGAGGGGAAGTAAACAACTCTAAATTTCAGCCTTGCTTCTACAGAAGCTTGTGTGGGTGTCCCAGTAGTTTTTGGTAAACAGTTTACAGCAGGAGCCACCAAGAAAATGAGATTTTTTTTTCCAAATAAACAAGTTTAACTTAATGAAGGCTCAAAATTACTATGTGTTGGGGGTTACCCCAGGAGTCTCATTATCTCTAATTGGATGTTTTATTTCATGAAGTAGTCAGCATTAACTTTTAGCTTGGTGAGGAAAAAATCTCATATTTAATTGCCTCAAAATTTTCCTTTATTCCTGGGAAGACTTGGCAGAATTGTAAATATCCCTAGTGGCCGAGCTGTCAAACAAGCTTTTCCTTTTCAAAGGACATTCTTTTTTCTTTCCTTCTCTCTTTATTTTCCCTCCCCTCACTATCCAAGGCCAATTTTGGTTCTCTTTCCCACTCAACACCTCCTACTTCATAGGCAGCACTGGTCCCCACAAGCCCCCCAGCAGACTGAAAGCAAGGGCTGCTTTCTGCCTGGGTGACTTCCTGTCTTGAGGGGCTCAGTGCTCGAATTTACACCAGAAGAAATCAGTGTAACTCAAGTTTAATATAGCTCAAAGCAGAGCTAATTCTGTGCTGAAACAGGCTGGAATTGCATACCAAAAACTCTAGTTTTGGCCATATGTACTAGTGTTTCACACTCCTTCCCCCCCAAAAAATAAGTTTTGGCTCATAGTATTATCTATTTTTATCTCATCTATAACCTATTCTAAAATTACACCACCAATTAAGCAAAGCCACCTTTTTCATTTCCTGTCTTATCTCATTGGTCTAAAATTGCTATCCAACATAAGTGAGCAGGAAAACAAATTTCTTTTTAAATAGAAATAAGAAATGAATGATTTATCAGACACATTTCAAAATATTAATGGTGTAAAGACATCTTGATAAATGAGGGACGATTATTCTCATGTTCCCAGACCAAAGTACAGCTGTGAAATCCTTCCAAACAGTGCTCAAGATGTTTGATTTCTATTTTAGTTGATATTTGACAGAAAGAATTTTATTTTTACATTATTTAGGGGAAGTGGAAATGAGCATTTGTTCTGCCCTTTTTCCTTCTTGCTCTCCTTGCTTATCCTCCTGCCCTTTTATTTGTAGTGATTGCAATGCTTTATTACACATGGTCCTGAGAGCCATCAGGAGTTATGTATCTTCTGCAGTCAGTATTTTTCCTTATTATTTTAAGGTGTGGTAAACCCAGCTGTTGCCAACTGAACACTTGATGTCTAGTGTCTGGAATGTATCAATTAGAAGACAACTGAAAAGCACTGTAGCCCAGAAAAAATACAGATTTTAACTGAAGCACAGACCTGTTTTGGGCTTCTTAGGTGAGATTCTCTACAGCTCAGCTCCCACGTTCTCAAGTGATCCTCTAGTTCATGAAAAAAAAGTAGGAATACCTGAAGTTAAGGAATCACAGCATTATGTTGGAAGAAAAGGCTTTGAACTAGAGGAATCCTAGGTCTGAATTGCACTGAATTATGAATAAGAGAAGGGGAAGACCTCACTTTTCAGCACTAGCCCACAGCCCCATGAAATTAGTTATAACTAAAACCAGGCTCTGAAGGCATGGTTCCATATGATGAGGTTAGAGTTCACTCTCCAACACGGAAGGAAATGAACACCCTCTCCCAAATTAAATATTCTTCAGTCTGCTTATTGAGTTGAAGTGGCTCATGGACCATATGGCAAACACCAAGGAGGAGCTAAGGGCGGGTGAAAATCTGAAGCTGGGACATGAGAAGTTAGCAACATCTCAGCTTCTTGCCCTTGGTGAACTATTAGATCAGATCAGCTGCTCCTAGACCTGTCTAGAGGAATCAGTTTGCTCTGCAGATCATCACTTCAAGGCCAATTCAGGAAGAGAAAAGACTCTACTGAACAAGATAAAATAAGCTATTTTTGCTTATGCTAGCAAGTTCTTAACAATACATTCAGCATGCCATTGAATAGACAATCTGAAATGAAAGAGCTCTGAAATGTCTAATAAAATTACTGTGCAAAGAACCATGTATGGCCACACAAACTAAAATGTTCTCAGACTATTGGAACAATTTGGGAACAATGCTTAGTTATTCAGGAGGGGCGTGATCTTTAAAGAAGCAGGTCTGGCTCAAAACCAACACAAGTATGAAAGAAGTTTACCCAGGGGAAAGCAGGCAAAAAGCACTGAAGAACTGAGGTAACAGAGGAACCAATACTGGGGGAACAGAGGCTCTGTTGTTTTTATAGGCAAGTGTTTCAGAAGTCTATTCAGCAAATTATTCACTCAGTCTTCAAGTAATCAGCCCATGGGACAAGTTTGGGGCATGAGCCCATTTCACCCAGCCTTTCCCTTTGTCCTGAAGGAGATGACCCCTCTGGCATGGTCTGAATGGCTTTCTGTGTCTTGGCACAGGCAGGCATTCCCTGATACCTCTGGTCTCACCCTGTCCTCCCACACACACAATTAAGTCTCTGCCTATTCCACTGCACTCCCCAGCCACGGCTGCATCGCCAGGGCAAGGAGATGGAAAGCACTGGGCAGCAGAAAGCAGACAGTTGTCCATGTTGCCTGGAAGAGGGACAGAAATTTGAGAAGTAGGGAGAGAAGGGTGGCTGCTCTAGGGAAAGATGGGTGGTATTGGCCTGGTTGGATGGGAGTAGTGCTGCTGTGAGGAGGAAGAGAGGGAACAAGCTCCCGGGCATGAGGAGAATGAAAGCTCACCTATATATATACAGGTATCACCTATAACGGATATTCACACCTGCCAACTTTGGGTGTCCTGTTAATGCTGCAAGCTTTTAGCTCCAGTGAAACCAACATTATTCCCATGAAATATAGCACAAGTACTTCAAGTCTAAATAATTCAGATGTCAAAATGAGTTTGAGGAAGAAAATGATTTAGTGGAAGGACTGCTTTGTTTTTGATGTCTCTACTTCTGTCTATTTATGCACCCATACAGACCCTAACAAATCAGTGAGCTGGATGCACAAGCAGACACCATCACTGATTACATCTTTCCCTGAACAAAAGCAAGGAAATAGAGGAGGGAAAAAAAAGCAAGCAAAAGTTATTTAAAAGGCAGAACTATTTGATGAGATTTTATCTGCTACGCAGTTTAAACAGAATTCCCAAAACGATTTACAATCAGAATGTTGAGGGTTGTTGGGCATTGCAAAGGAATTTAAAATAACTCCTGTTGGCAAAGTTTTTTTCTTGGAGTTGCCAAATCTCATTGCTTTATCACAAATCTCATAGCGTTGAATTGCTTATTTAAATCACAATCCAAAGAATTACTGACTAATGAGTTTCTTGCCTTTTTTTCTCCTTCTTTAAATAAATGTAAATATCTCAGGAACACACTTACTGCAGAAGGTAACAGATAATCAGAGTAAATACCAGAGCAGTCAGAGACGTTATTGTTCATGTAGGGTAGTATTGTTCATGCAGACCTTTCAGGCCTTTCTCTAATCAGGGGAGAAGAAAATTGCTGTTTACAGGCAGCTGCCTGCTGACAGCAGAAGAACACCGGGTCTGGGGCTCCCTGTTGTTCTGTGACAGTGCTTGCCCTGCTTAATAAACCCTGGCCCCAGATTAGCTCTCACTCTGTACTCCCTCATCTTCCTTCCACCCTGCCCTCTCAGGGTCTTTCCACATTACTGAAACTTTCATGAATATAAAAAAATTCCAGTGGCTTCACTGCGACTCCACCCAGAAGGAGCAGCCCATTTCACCAGCCCATATAGAGCAGCTATAATTAGAAACCCCCCACAACACAGCAGTACTTTTTAATTCTAACTCAACTCCTGTCAGGGCTGGGGTCAGGATTTGTGCCTATTACCTGCCCCAACCATTGTGCGTAGAGGTCTGTGATGGACATCGAGCTGCCTTTAGCCTTCATGGACACACAGGTGTGCACGGGCAGTGTTGTCTCTGGTCATGTATGGGACCCTGGTCTTGGTCTGATTTAAAGCTCAGGTTTTTGTTGTGCTTTCAGTATCAGGCACTTAACCTTCTTTGATTGTCAGTAAAACACCAGATATATAAATATCTAAAGGAGACGTGTCAGGATGGAGCCTGGTGCTTCTCAGTGGTGTCAAGCAATAGGACAAGAGGCAATGGGCAGAAAACAATGCACAGGAAGCTCCACCTGAACATGAGGAAGAGCTTCTTTGCTGTGTGGGTGAGCATGTGCTAGAACAGATTGCCTAGAGAGGTTGTGGAGTCTCCCTCACTGGAGATACCAAGAACTCTCTGGATGCAATCCTGTGCAGTGTGCTCTAGGACAACCCTGCTTGAGCAGGGAGGTTGGACTCGATGACCCTCTGTGGTCCCAACCTGACCCTTTCTGTGATTCTGTGATTTCATCCACCATCGATCAAAGGCACCTGAGGGATTTTTTTGACACCAAGACTCTCAAAAAGTGAGTTAAACCCTCAAAGCTGTAATTTGGTTGCACACACTTCACCCGCAGCCTGTGTCTTTAGCATACATCAGTGTCATCCGGAGGCTCTTTGGGGGGACTCCCCAAATGCATTCCAGTTGGAATGGTTGTAGCCAGGTGGGGGCTGACCTCTCCTCCGCGAGGACTACCAATAGGAGGACGAGAGGTTGCAGTCTTCGGCTGCTTTTCCTCACAAGAAAGGGTGGTTAAACATTGGAATGGACTGCCCAGGGAGGTGGTGGAGTCACCATCCCTGGAGGTGTTTAAGGAGAGACTGGACGCGGCCCTTAGTGTTGACACTATGATCACCATCGTTGATATGATACTGTTCAGACTCCATCATTTCGGAGTTGTTTTCCAACCTAAATGATC
The DNA here is from genome assembly GCF_015832195.1 of Motacilla alba alba. NCBI lineage: Eukaryota > Metazoa > Chordata > Aves > Passeriformes > Motacillidae > Motacilla > Motacilla alba. The sequence continues at coordinate 62,815,065 of NC_052016.1, forward strand.
CTGTGATTCCAAGAGCAACAAGCGCAGATCCTCGCGCAGCAACCTGGCCTCAAGACAGGCCTCTGACAGATTCACACCTGCCCTCGACGAGGCAGAGGCCACCTCTTTTCCCCTCACACCCCCAGTCCCCGGGTCGAGCCGCGCCGCTCCCCGCTGCCTTCCCTCCCCGGCGGGAAGGGAGCCGCCCCTCCGCCCCGCGCATGCGCGCGCCGCCCGGCGGCCGCCGCTCGTCCCTCCGCCGCCGGGGGCGCTGCCGCGCGCCTGCCGGGGGCGGGTCCCGCTCGGGTCCGCGCCCGGATGGCGATGGCGGCGGCGGCGGCAGGAGCCGGGGCCGGGGCAGCGGCGGCAGCGGCGGCAGCGGGCGGGGGAGGCGGGGAGCGGAGCAGCACCCGGGACCGGCTCCTGGCGGCGCTGGAGGATCTCGAGCTCTTGGCCAGGTACCGCGCTCGGCCCCCCGTCGGCCCCGGGTGGTGGCGGGGCAGCGGGGGCGGGGTGAGGGCTCCCGGCGCGGAGCCGGCGGCGGGGGCGGCTCCGCCCGCCCCTGAGCTTGGGATGGGAGGGGCCCGGCGCGGCTGGAGCGCTGGCCCGACCCGCTCGGGGACGCGTTTCCCGGCTCTCTCGCCTCCTCAGGCCGGCTCTGCGGGTGAGGGGCTGGTGCTGCGCCGGGGTTCGGCCCGGCCCTGCGCAGCGCTTCCCGGCGCTCATCCCAGTGGGAAAGCATCGGTGGTTTGCGGAGAGAAGGAGCAGCTTCCTTTTCCTCCTACTTGCCTTTGTCACTTGGTTGACACCTGCGTTTTCTGTGAAGTGCACACTTACACGCCGATTTTAGGCGTTTTGTTAGTCATTTAAAAATATACTTAAGTCAAAAATACGTAGATGGTGTTGCATGACATCAGCTGTTGTGGTCATTGCCTGCATTAGTGCTACATTCACTCCAGGTAGGCTGCACAGCTCCTCTTCAGAGTGATAGAAATGCTCAGATACTTAATCCAGGGTTGAGTCCAGGCTGGTAATACCCATCCACGTTGTCAACCATGTCGTGCAGGCACAGCTGGCAGTAAAGTTCAGATGCTTCCTAATTATTTTCCACACCTCAGGGAGAGCAGAAGCTTAATAAGGCATTTTTAGAGGGAATAACATGTGCTATCTATGTAGCTTGCTCGCTCAGTGATTACCAAGAGGAGGATAACCTATTAGTGAGTTGCTCTCCTTGTGTCTGGTTAAGCTTTATCTTCAGTCACAGATTTTATTGTGACGTAAGGGTTGCTGGAGAGCATGAGTCTATGGAAAAATGAAAACAAACTTGTTCCTTATCTAAATTACTAATTTTTTTTGAATGCTGGAACTAGTGTTCTACCACAATGAAGCCGGAGCAATGCTCAGCAGAATTTTGTGAATATTCCTGTTGTTCAGCTAAGTGTTGCAGCACCCTGGGGTTAGGCCTTTCTCTGTCACAGTGCTGGTTTGGTGGTCAGGGCAAAAATTAAGCCATATGACTAATCTGTAGCCTTTCTGTAGTTTTGAATCTCCATCTGTGCATTATCTGGCTGACACAGGGTAGAATTACAGCACCCTGTGACATCACCTTTGATGGTGGTAGCTGACCTACTTAAAATGGATTTGCCACTGCTCAGTGTTGGTCAGGTAAAATAAAAGCTTTAGTGACAGTGACAAGTTTCTTTGTTCTCTAATTGTTTATAATCATAGTAGTGTTCAGGAGTGACCAAGAGACACATACCAAGATCAGAGCTTTACTGGGGTTTTTTTTGAGACATTTCTGGCCCCACTGCTGTATTACTCACACACCCCACTGAGCTCCTTACACTGGACCAAGCAAACAATCAGTACTTCCAAGGTCAGTGTCTCCAGATAGACAGATACTTGTGCTTAGGGTTGAACTGCCATTCATAGGCTTAGAAGCCAAATAACTTTGCTGAATTTACAGAAAATGGCTTTTTGCATCGTGGTACCCAGAGGTTCTTGCTGGCTTTTTGGAGCAGTGGCAGAGTATCTGGATATCTGGAAGAGTGATCGAGGTCTGTTTGAGAAGCACTTCTAGCCTAGCACCAGAACATTACCAGGGTTCTTTTATAATTTTTGTGTGCTTGATGCACAGCTAATATACCATTGTGGAAATACTTGCTGTAAAAGTAGTTCTGTAACAGGCTCTGTTGGTATTTGAAAGTGTAGACTTAGTTGCTCTAAATTACAAGTGTATTGGGGAAAAAATTGAGAAAAGTAGAGAAGTAAAACAGTGAAGACCCTCTTGCAACAAACAGAGGTAGTAGAAGAAGGGTCTGAGTGCACTTCATTATGCTGTTTCTTCTCTCAGCTTCTGTCTTTTATGGTTTAACAGGAACTTAGCACATTTCTTGAGTTCAAATACATGAGAGCTTCATGAGCTCAAATAACAATGAAAAAAAAGTGCTTTCTTAGTTGAAAAATCCCTGCCCACACTATACTATAAAATATAAAATAATCAGGTCCATGAATACTTTTGTAATGATACCAGTACTCAGGTAATTTTGGGATGACTTGATGTGAGAATGCCTCAGAAAACTGTGTAAACGGAGTTCTCCTTTCAGGGAACTAATTGAAATTTTGGCAATTTCAAGAAACCAAAAGCTTCCCCAAGCAGGAGAGGAGAGCCAGGTAAGCTGCTTTTCTGAATTGTGTTTCTTTGGGTGAGCATAATGCTTTACTTCTGGTTTTTTTTTCCATTCTTTTGTTTGTTCTTACTTTCTGCCTTTGTCCTTGCCTATATTCGAGTTAATGGTCACGATGGGGCTTTAGCCCTGCTACAGAGGCATTATTGGTTCTCCTGTTGTTTATTCCATTTTTATGTGCTTCATAGGCTGTTTCTGCAAACAGGAAGAAATTTTGCTTCATTTTTCATTCAAACAAAAATACTCCTATGGATGCCATTTGCTCTTTGTAGCATGACTGAGGGTGTGTTGTTACTCTAGCCAAATTAAAAGTTCTACAAAACTGTTGTTCAATAGATCCTGGAACTGCTGATTCAGAGAGATGGAGAGTTTCAAGAGCTAATGAAGTTGGCAGTTGATCAGGGAAAAATCCATCATGAAATGCAGCTTTTAGAAAAGGTAGTAGAAAAGCGGGATAATGATATTCAGCAGCTGCAGAAACAGCTTAAAGAAGCAGAGCACATATTGGTAAGTTCATAATGATGTGTTTGCTTTTGAGCATCTCGTTGTAGAAGATGTGGTTCTGGGCAAAGTGATGTTTTATTAGTTTGAGAAGATTTAAATATTTAAAACTTCACAAGAGCTTAGTGGTTTGGGTTTTTTCTCAGTAGTCAAACACTGTTTAGGTATCATGGTATTAAGTTGGGTTTTTTTATGCTAATTTGCTTCTAAATCTACATTATTTCAGTGTATTTTGAAAATGTTCACAGAAGTTTCTCTTCTAAAATGCAATTAAATGGCAGGGTTTATTCACAAAGCTGACTTTATGTAGACATTTATAAATTAAAGATGCATTGAAGGTTTGGTTTCCTTTGTGGGTTTTTATTTTTTACAACTAGGCAACAGCTGTTTATCAAGCAAAGGAAAAACTGAAATCAATTGAAAAAGCACGGAAAGGTGAGTATGCATGATTGTACATACTACGTAAATGCAGTTCTAAAGAAAGTTGTTAGTGAGCTCAAATTAGGCCTTTTTTATTTTTTTAAATTCTGCTATCACAGATTTCAGATGATTTGTGTGTAAACAAATTTCCATTTCATTATAAAACTGTAACCATTTTCTCAGAATAAAGACAGCATTGAATTTTATTTTTTTTTGTGGCAAACATATTTTAATATGAAAGTGTCTCAGCGGTCTTCTTGGACTGATAATAGTATATCTGATTACCTAAGTGCCTTACCAAATTGCCTCAGGAGGTTTGCTAAGGAAAGGAAGACAATGTTTGTGTGTAAATGCACTGTATTTTGAAAGACTGACTAGCTGGTGATACTAGACTGCAATTGTAGCAATTCCTGCCATTCTGTGGCACTTACCAAGCTAAACTAACTTTTTGGGGGGGGACGTGGGGGAAAGGCATCTTCCTCAGATTGTTGGGGTTTTTTTGGGGTTTTTTTGGTTTTTTTTTTTTTTTTTTTTTTTTTTTTTGGTGGTTTTTTTTTTTTTTTACAGTGTCTTTTATCATTTTGTTATGCCTCTTTTGTCTAAAAATCAAGGAATGTAATAAAGTTTATATTAATCTAATACAAGCACTTATTTGGAAGGACTCTTCTAGGTACAGTCTATAGTTACTTAACGAACAAATAAAACTTTGCTACAGAAAATTCTATGATAATACTGGAGCTGACGTTTTAGACTTTTTTTTTGTGCTTGTCAAGTAAGCCTGTTTAAGAAATTGTGTTTTTCATGAGGTTGGAGAACCATTGATATTGAAGGTGTTTTGCACTTGTGTGTGTAAAACCAGTTCACTTCAAAGCTCATCTTTGCATAGTCTGAGAATCTTCTAAACAGTCATTGCATTTGAACTAGGCTCTTAATGTTTGGCAAAATCACATTCCCAGTCTTTTAGATATTGGTGGCCAATATTCTGAAATAATTAAATGACAAAATCTCTTCAGAATGCAACAGCATTTTTTTTTCATTCTTCCAGGTGCCATTTCCTCTGAAGAAATAATTAAATATGCCCATAGGATCAGTGCTAGCAATGCTGTTTGTGCCCCTCTGACGTGGGTACCAGGTAACTATTGTGTTTATGACAGTAGATTTTTTAAAATAATAAATCATGATTAATACCTAGTCTTAAAATATTTTTATACAGCGATAAACCACCAGGATTTATTAGAATAACATTGTTTTCAGTTATTATATCTAATTCTAAATATTTAGTTTTATCTAAAATGGATATCCAAAATCCTGTGAACTTCACATACATCTCCAAAAGGTTATGAAACTGTCTGCTTTCATTAACAGACTGGCCTTTGTTCTTCCTTGTTTGCCTTTTCCCCCTGAATGTTTACCTTGATTATAAGTCAAAGCCAAGTATGCTAAAGGCTTTTCTATGTGTTTGGTTGTGTTCCCTCTTGCCACTTACAGTGTTCTTTCAGAGAATGTTAGTAAACAGTGGAGCCAGAAGCAGAACTTTTACTATGACATGTTTCAATTTTGGGTACTACCCTCTTTGTCAAAAATGAAAATGTGTTTGATCCAATTCCTGTCCTTGCTGTTTAGCTGTGAAGTAGCAGGGAGAGCAAAGATATCTTTTAAACATGATGGGGTTTTTTTGGTTTTTTTTTTTTTTTTTGAATTGCTTTGGGTTGTTTGGGGTTTTTTAATATGTTTTTTCTGCCAAGTTTGAATGAACAAAGAAAGTCTAAGTGAAAGACAGACTTGGATTTTAATAAAATAGGTATGATGCTCATTACTCATCCAAGCTACCAGAGTATGGGGTTTTTGGTCATTAAACTAGGCTCTGAAGCTAAAGCTAGTGTCTGCAAGACAATTGTTAAATATTTCAAAGCATTCTTTTTCCTTTTTTTCTTAAAGGGGACCCACGTAGGCCATATCCTACAGATCTGGAAATGAGGAGTGGTCTCTTGGGTCAGATGAACAACCCATCCACCAATGGAGTCAATGGACACTTACCAGGGGATGCACTTGCAGCAGGCAGACTGCCAGGTAAGTGAAACTCAGTTTTGTTTTGTTTTTCTTTATTGCTTATAGATTCACAGCAGTTATACATTTCCCTTAGCAAAGGCAAATCAGAGGTAAAACAATGAAAATTGTGGTTAATGTTGTTCCCTAGCAGTGAATACCTAGTAAAGAAAGGTAATTAGAAGTTGCATATTTTTTGTGTATGTTTTAGTAGAGCCCGTTCTGTTTGGCTCCTTTGCCTTAGAGGATGCAGACTTGATCCTTTTACTTTTGAGTGCTGTCTCTATGAGAACTGAAAGGAATTTTCAGGAATTTTCAGAATTTTCTTTGAGAGGCTGGAAAATGTGGGATTTAAACTCCTCCAGTAAAATAATTGAGTCTTGGGCTCCTCTGTCAGGTTAAACACTCACATAACTAGACTGTCAAGGTAAGAGGGAAACATTGATTTACAAGAAAGTTGAAGCTGCCTGAGCATTTTGGGTAGGGATGCTGAATCTGTTGGTGTGTGGAGGCGTGTCCTGAGAATGCTAATACTGGGATCTAGTCCTTTTGGAGACTCCTGCAGAGATGTCCAGTTACTGAGTCCTTAGTGAATATGCAGAGCAGTTTCTGGACTGCTCGGTAGCCTCCAAACTTTGAGGCTGCTTAGCACACACATTCAGCCTGGTTTAATAGCAGACTGTTTCTTGCATTGCAGCATGGCCACACAATGTAAGACACTAGCTTCCATTCTGAGCTGCTTTTCAGGCATATTTGGATAAAGCCTTTTTTCTCTGAATTTTTATGGCCTGCCTGAATTTTTTTCTTAATCTAATATTTTAATCTATTTTTGCATACTGACAGACTGATAATTTTCATTACTCCCAGTAGTTGTGAATGCTAAATCAGTTCAAACTGTGCTTTGAAGATAAAAAGCTCTGTATTGAGTATGAGTTATCAAGAGCCACCTACATAAATGGGCCTCTCTGGCAGAGCAGACTTTTACAATTACAGAATTGCTCCATCATGAGATGTTTTCCAGCTGTTACTGGAGGGTTTAATCTGTCCAAAATTTAGAAAGGATTTCAAGATTTGTTTTGATATTAAATTGAAGTTCTGGTTGAGCTGTCATGTTGAATTTATCAATATACAAAACTAAAAGTTTTCTTGGTTATGCCTCTTTTTCTCCAGATGTGCTTGCTCCTCAGTATCCTTGGCAGTCAAGTGATATGTCAATGAACATGCTACCTCCTAATCATAGTAATGACTTCATGCTGGAGCCTCCAGGACACAATAAAGAAAATGAAGATGATGTAGAAGTTATGTCAACAGACTCCTCAAGCAGCAGCAGTGACTCAGACTAGGTACAAGGGGGACAGTATCCCTAGTAACCTTTCCTGTGGTGAAGGTAGGTTAGATGCTGTTTGTCACAAACTGCAATATCCTTTTGTTACACCAGCAGCCCTGTGTAGGGAGAAGATAACAGCTGGCTCAGAAATAGGGTGACTAATTTAAAACCATGGACTACAGACTTGTTTTTTTCCTGTTAGATGTTCTGGGAGCTGGGAGAAATGTCTGGGAGCTGTCTGCTGGGGGAGAGATGTCAGATTTTCAGTGATTGTGTAAATGTATGTTTGCAAGAGATGTGTAAATATATATTTATATATATGTATTTACTATACATTAGATGACATAAGTTCCCGGGAAAAAATGTGTAAGGGGAATCCCCTTGTATGTTTGTTAGTAACTTTACTCTTTTGATGATAGCTTTTTCTATGCCACAGAAATGAAACATGAAGTTTGTAATGTATCTTTTTTTTGTTACTGCCTAAATCTATGTTCTTGATCATCTGTGTATCAAGGACAAAAATATGGCAATAAGGTGTAATAAAAGAGTTTGTAATTATTGTAATATATAATGAATGATTTGTCATAAATAAACTCACCTTTGATCTAACTTCAGTTTTCCAAACTTGAATCTTCGATGAGTTGCCATGTAACTTCAATACTCATTACATTTTATCCCAGTATGTGCTTGAATTCTGATTGAGTTTCAGAAGTTTGTACTCCATTTTCCCCTATGCAAAATGCCTAGTCGGCATTAGAAGCAGCTGAGGAGGAGTCAGAAGTGGAAAGCCTGTCCTTCCTTTTCAGGTGAGCCCTTCCAGGTACACACAGAGCTGGGCAGACCCTGAAGCAGTGAGTGCCCACCCACAAGGCTGCCCCAAATACTTGGTTAAGTGTCCTGGGACCCTGGAGGTGACACACTTTAGGGCATGCTGCAGGTTTAGCTCCTTTCAGATCAAAGTGCTCAAGGATTTTTTTGTTCTTGTCATCTATAATTTTTTCAGTTCTTTGAACCTGCTAATTTGTTTACTTTCGCAACTACATTTCCTGCAGCAGTTGCAATGTTATTTTGTCTTTCCAAAGACACTCCCCTTGGCTTTCCCTTCCTTGTTCTGTTTTGCTTAAGGAGTCATTTTATGACAGCTGCTTTTCTGTTATGTAACCCTCTGATAGAATTTCAAAACTCATGTGAACTGTTGCTCCTGGCAGTTAAAGGTTTCTGTCCTGCAGCACAGCTTCCTGCAGCATAGATAACAATTCTCTTCCCTTTTCCATTTTGTAGATTCCTCACAGGAAGTATCTGATGAATCAGGTAATTCCTCCTTTCCTCAAGTAATCTTTCAGACATTGCTGCCAGTAATGCTGCCACCTGTGACCAACCTGTACAAATCCCATAAGGACGTAGAAAGAAGGACTTCAGTCACATTCAATCACGTAATATGGGGCAGTGGGTTTTGTTTTCAGAGAAATGGGGAATTTGTCTCAGCTGTTCTTTTAGAAGTATTTTCAGAGTTATTAAACTATCACCTCTTTCACAGCTTAAAGTTATTCATATACATACATATCATAACCTTTATGCAGTATCATATTTTCCTCTTGGGTGCTTATCTCCAATGTCTTTCCTCTTTAATTCACATTAATCCAAATACATGTGCCCTGTCTCAGTCATTCTAGTTAACCTTTTCTAGCTCAGATTAGTTTTTGTCTTAAAAGGTGTGATCAGAATCATACACAATATTAAAAAATGGAGTTTCTTAATGCTTTATATAATGGGATTGGAATTTTCTTTCTAAATGCCCCTCTCTTGACACACCACAGACACAGTTCACCAGCCTCTTTTATCTTCTAACTTACAAGGACATTCTTGAAACAAAATACAAAAATATATAATCAAAACTCATGCGAAGTATAGTGTTACAGTCTACCCAAAACTCCTCTATGGCTGTATCTATGTAATTCACCAACAGAAATATTGTGGAGGTGGGTGATTGTTTTCAGACATAAGAGGGAACTGAAGCAACGACCACTTCTTTTTCTGGCTTGTTAGTTACTCTGTTACAGGACTAAATGGAACCAATGTGTTACATCTAATAAACAGGTAAGGCAACAGCTCTGCTCACTGTCCACTTAGCATAAAATCAAACTGGGTATTAGATGCATCCTAATCAGGTTCCTTGCATCAGTGCTTCAAACTATGTACAGTTCAGGAGTATGCCTCTCAGGGCTACTTAACTATAATGCCATTTTAGGTGCATTCTGTCAATTACAAGCAGTTAGTGAACCACAATATGGTAACTCAGTGTTTTGTTATTCAGTGGCTTAGATATGTACATAATAGATTTTCCTATTTAGCAAAAGTACCAAAAATCAAAGTAAAGACTTAGTTGAAAAGACTGAGTCTTGGCAGCTAAAATCGACTGAGAACCACATTTTCTGCAGGGGTGGGGAATATTAATGTGTGATACATAGAAACAAAGTTATTTAAGTTGGGGATTGCTGACAGCTGGTTGCAGTAATGCACTGTAGTCTTTTAATCGGTCCATTCTGAAACGATACAGAAATGCTGACATACGGAGATACTGTTTGTGTCCTCATTTCAGTGTCTACTTGTGTATTTACGACAGATAGAATGTATATAACCATTAACAAAATATGCCAAGAAAGTATTTATTGCATGACAGGCCATTTTACAGTGGTCCCTGTTCTCTCATCAGGACTAAGATGCTTTCTAAAATTTAAAATGGTACTAAATAATTTAATTTTTTTTTCTTCATTATTCTTTGTGACAGATGGGCAGGACATCTGTCAACTCTTCCTACAGCTTCTTTGTTGACAGCTGAAGGGAATAATTTTCAGTGTACATAAGGTTGCTTGCAGGAAGCAAATCTTAACTTTTGAAAAGAAAAATAAGCTTTTTACAAAGTTACAGTAGCAAAGGAATTTTTGGTGAAATTCCCAGTTTCAAGACTGCTGTGTAACGTTACTTCTTTCTTCACCTCAGAGAACGGGTGTCTGTCCTAAGGGAAGTTGCACATAATTAATACTTCAAACTCTAAGCAGGAGGATTGCCAGGGGCAGTAGCATCCTTATGCCTCATCACTCTGTCTTGTTTCTCAGCAAGAAGAGCCATCTCCATTTAAAAAAATGTATGTTCCAAGTAAGGAAGAGCCTTAAATCCCTCAAGCTGATTTCTTTTAAGAACTGAGAAGTCAATTCATAATTTCAGGCAATTTTAATCTCTCAGTATTGTGTGTGTATTTTATTCAAAAGAAATTAAATATATCTTAAAACATTTTTGTACAATGAGTATATCTAAAGGAAATAGACAAGAGATGTGCTATAAAAGAACCCTGACAAGAAAAAAAATGAGTCAACTAGTGATTTATTTAAAAGTTATATCTTAAAATTAATCGCTGATTTCTTAGTGACAACAGCTGGAGAAAAGAATCAAAATTAGTTACAGATTCTAGAAAAATTAAAAATATTAACTCCTTGGTTTTGCATGTACTGTTGGGTACTGTAATTTCATTCACTAATGACTAAGAAATTTAATCAGTCAAACTGAAAATTCACAATTTTACCTAATCAATTTTACCAATAGAGAGCCATACAGAACTACACCCATCTGTGCTGTTTAATAATGACAACTCTTTTTAGCCACAAAGTATGAATTTTGCCATGGAGCTACACTTATAAATGAGATTTGTGTCAGCCTAGTAGAGTAGGCACCTCTCCATTCCAAGAGTTCAGTAACAAATTCAGATCAGTTGCAGAGATCTGAGACATTTCTGCAGATAAATTGTGTAACTGAGGCTCTAAACAGAACTGTGTTATGAAAGCAATTGGCAAGAAGGGTCAGGGAATTTTCATTTCCTGCAATAAGTTATGACAATCTTTTCACATTTATAATAATCTTTTGATTTTCAAGGGTATACTGCTGTCTGCAGGGAAAAAAGGCATCGTCTATTAAATGTAACTTTTGTTCATGACAGTAAGAGACAAGGCTAAGTTTTAAAATTGGTGCAATAATTACAGGAAAGCTGGTTTAAATGAGTAAGTTTTGCTGCAGCTGCTTTTAAGTGAGTAAGCTTCCCTGGCTAGGGCTGATTTCCAAATGGCTGTTCATCAATATAAGATTAACTAGATAAAACACTGAGTTTTCTGTAAAAGCAAACGTTAATTGTTAACTACTAAACCTAGAAATGGGTCTGGAATGAGACAACTGTCGTGTAACGTACAGGAATAACACTGAAACAGCTGGCATGTTCTTCTTTGGGAAAGATAATATTTTCACATGGGCAGGGTGAGCACTTCGTATCTTTGTTTCTTCTGCACCAAAAAAGCAGGTCTGTCCTTTAGTTTGTTACATAACATACAATTTGTTATTACTCTAATTGGTGACTTCCCGTGTACCCCTTTAGATGATCCAGCTCTTCTGTAAAGGGATTGTAACCTTGCTCTCTTAAACCGCGTAAAGCCCAGAACAGTTGATCTGCTGGAGGAAATTCATCCCATTTGACCCATTCCCAGCCTGTAGGGAAAAAAAAGAAAAAGCAAGAAAAATCAGAGTATAGAGTTAAGACAGGACCCAAGGAAGCAGCATGAAGTTGTGGCAGGAGAGGTTTAGGTTGGATGTTAGGAAAATGGGGTGGGTCACTGGAACAGGCTCCATAGTACAGTCTGACAGAGCTCAAAGAGTTTTTGGACAACCTTCTCAGGCACAAGGTGAGACTGCTGGGCCAGGAATGGGATTTAATGATGCTTGGGGGTCCCTTCTAACTCAGGGTATTCTTTGTTTCTGTATATAACAATTCTTCCTCTGCAAGTCTAGATGGATCATACAGAAACTACCAATACACAGTCCGATTCTCTGTTGCATGCATATAGAGTCATTTTGCCTGAGCGGCTTTTTTGTTTCCCAGAGAAGCTGTGGATGCCGCATCCCTGGTAGCGTTCAAGGCCAGGCTGGATGAATCTCGGAGCCACCCGATCTAGTCCGCGGTGTCGCTGCCAAGCGCGGCGCTTGGAACGAGATGATTACTCACCCTCGTTCTTGTCGGGCTCCTGGTTGCGCGGCTCGGCGCCCGGCTCGGCCTCGCCCTTCATGAGCACGGTGACATAGTGGTAGCGCTGCGACGCGCACACCGCGTTCACGGCCGACGCGAACCGCACGTGGCGCAGCGGCAGCGCCGCCTCCTCCAGCGTCTCCCGCGCCGCGCACTCCGCCAGGCTCTCCCTGCGGGCGGGCAAGGCAAGGCGAGGCGAGGCACGGCCGCCTCAGGGCACGGCGGGGCAAGGCAAGGGCGGGGCGGGGAGGGAGGGCGCGGGGCTCCTACCCGAACTCCAGGTGGCCTCCGGGGAGCTGGTAGGTGCCGGCGCCCAGCGCGCCTTTCCGCTTGCCCAGGAGCACGCAGCCGGGGTGCGCGGCGCTGGTGACCACCACCCCCACGCCGACCCCGGGCCGCCGGGGCTGAGCCGCCTCCTCGCCCATGGCAGCCCCGGGCGCTCGGCGGGGCTCTGTCCCGCCGCGGGCAGGCGGGGGCGGATCCGCCAATGGGGGTTTGGGATCCCGGGTTTTGGCAGGCCCTCGGCCGGGAGGTGTGTCCGGAGCGCGCCGGATGGTGACGTCGCTGGTGAGGAAGGTGGCGCGGTTCCGAGGCAGGCGGCACAGGCGGAGGAGCCCTGTGCTGCTGTTCGCGTGGGGTTCCTTGCCTCTCAACGCGCAGCGACTTGTGAGGTCACCGGGAATAGAAAAGGCGTTTGTGCAAATGAGGGCAAGCTGAAAACAAGCAAGATGCGACTCGGTTTTTGAAGGTCAGCGAGCCAGTCGGTCTCTTGACGGCAGATTTGTTCAGAATTTAAAAAGCGGCCCTTCTTTGGTTAGCCCGCTGTTTCTGGTCTGTGAAGAGTCTGACTCTAAAGTGCCACGTTGGAATTTAAAGGAAGGAATTCCTTATTTAAAAAGGAAGCTACAAACTTAGCTGGGCAGAGCTCCACAGGCAGAATAAAGGTTCCTGACTGATAAAGAAGAAATTAAAAGTTTCTGCTGGCAAATACTTACCTTCATTCTCACATTTTTATAAATTACAGAGATATGTAGAATGCAAGATACAAGCTTTCATTTTCTTTATAAACAACTGTAAAGTTTGTCAGATTTCCCCCTTCTTCAGCCTATTGATCACAACACAGAAAGAAGTTTTTTATTTGCAGACCTTTCAAATTGGTTTTGGGTTTTTGTTTGGTTTTGGGGATTTTTTTGGGTAAGGTTCTAAAATATGTATGTACAGATGTTTTTATTTACATATGAAGTCACAGGGCCTAACTGGCAGAAGCTTAATCACATTTTGTGGGATCAGTTTTCTAGGGTTTAACTGCCTGAAGTGGCTCAGTGCAGCATCAGACATGTCCCAGTGTTGGCAGGAAGGGCATGTCAGGAGCAAATGGCTGGGTGTGCTAGGAGCAAGGATGCCCTTTGGCAGTATTTGGCTGTGCTGCTTAACTGTGATGTCAGCCCATACCTTGTGGTAATCACATATCCTCAGAACAGAGAGAGACATAGCTCTCCCAGGACTTTCCTGGGAAGCAATGAGAAGCTGTGAGAAAGCTGAGAAAGAATTAAAACAATTATCTCAATCTCTGCACCTGGCAGGCAGTATCTTTTTGTCAAAGACGTTTACAAGAAGGAGTGGTCCCTTCTTGACCAAAAGGTGAGAGAAGATTCCTAAAGGCCAATGGGGTCCACCATTGTTTCTATAAGAACTGTGTATTTCTAATAATAAAGTGTCTTTCCATGCCTTCTGATGATGGAGTCTCTGTATCACCTTTGGCTCTCCCCGATACCCCTTTGGTGATAATACCCTGAATTACTGACATTGGTAAATAACAGCAATAATAATAAATAATCTTGGGCAAATTGCCAAGCTAACAAGGCTTTTTGTAAACCAAGCTCATTCATTTGTATCTGTCTCCCCAGTACAGCTGAATATCCTAAGTATCCTAATCCATGAGGATATCCATTAGGAGTATCCTAATCTCCAGATGAAACACCAGACATATCAGTTATATCATTTCTGTATTTACATTTTAAGAGAAAGATCTTACAAAAGCCAAATCAAAGATTCCTCCTCACCCACGAAGCTCATTTTGGTCCAACCCATTAAAACATCACAAAGTTTTTACCTGAACAATGAAAACATTCTACTTTCTATGTACAGCATTTTCCTGTACTTTTTACCAAACAGCATTTAGTGACAAGTCTTGAGGGTGACCCACTGATTTATTTAAATGCAAAAAAAAAAAAAAAGTCCATATGGTCATTATGCTTATTTACTATATTAACAGGATACAATTAAATGAAAATGTTATATGAAGATGATTATGTAGAGTATAAGAAGTATGTTTCTATAAACAATATATTTTCATTCCTTAGTACGCTAAGATTTTCCCTTCCTCTCTACCATCTTCTTGATCACAACAAAGATGTGAAATATTAGCCTTTTACAAAACTTTAAAATGGCTAATTTTTTGTTAAGATTTTGAAATCTCATTGTATACAGATGCTTAAATTTGTTTCAATTTTTTCACCTTACATTTGTGATCATTAATATAAAGAATACTATATGAAAAGAAGCATTTTGTTGACTGAATCTATTCTAATTGGTTTCATTCTAGGATTTATTTAGGACATGCCTATGCAGCCAGGTATTGCAGATCATGAAGTAAATGTAGGCTGGTTTTCTGAGTCTGATGGTGAACAGACATCCACTGAAGAAAGATGTAGGAATAAATCAAGAATGAGAAAGTAGCAAAATCCTCTGCTACAGTAATATGTTGAAAAGCTTGCAAGATTTATATATATTTGTAAACTTGTTTATTAATATTTCATCTGAGAAAGTACTTCTGTGAGCCAAAGCAGTGTATTTAAACCAGCATGAGTCCAGCAGCTACTGGAAGAGTGGCAGATATTTTTCAGGCCTAATCCCTCGTTCCTTATGCTAATGCTTTTATTGATTGAAGTGTTATTAAATGAACTGTATGTCTGAGCTGATCTGAATAAAAAAAACCTCTTTTTTTTTTTTCATTAATCTGTTTTCTAGCATGCTGTGGGTGGCACGGGGAGGGGACGGGACAGAGTTCAATCAGATTAAACACAGCACAAAGCTAAACCTGACTCAGCAAACTGGGAGGGAGATTACGTTTTTGATAGGATGTGATCCCTGATGCAATTTACAGCTCAGGTACATAAGTGAGAGAGGCAGTGAGTCAGAGCAGCTGGGAACAAGAATGGTGAGACTAACCATATTAGAGACAGGCCAGATTTATGTCAGATTAAAATGACTACACAGCTGTTCCCTAAGAAGAGCACACATAGGGAAAGCAGGTTAGAAAAGCACACAGTGTGCAACAGCTTATTGAAAAGCAGCTATGCAAGCAGAAAACATCCATCTTTCTGAGAATTTCATACACATGGCTCCTTGGCTGTGGAATTTACTATATATTTGCATTTTCTTAGCAGATGTGTGAACTAGGACACGTAAGGATTATATTTAAATATTTTATATTGCAAAGCTGGCATTCAGAAGCTGGGTGGAATGTGACAGCAGTGCATGACACCAAAGTCCTGCCAGCAACCTGGCTGAAACTTGAACTTGAAAGATTTTTCTTCTCTTGCATTCAAGCAGCTGGTTGTTATCCTTAACCCTGATATCAAAAATGTAACATTGTTAACTGTTTTCTCACTTTTATTTTAGCAGAATTATTTCCATGACACCACATGTTTCTATTAAATGGCTGTCTTTCACCATAAATTATTGCGTACTGTAATATTATGTCTTCATAAACAATATTAGTGGAAATTAGGCGAAGTGTGATACCTAGTTTTTATGATGAAATGTAAATAACCTCTGATCACATTTACATATGGAGAGAATAATGGTGTGTGCAAGAGCAAAATTAGAGCTGTACTGCAGGTGTGCTGTCTTCATTGCTTGTTAATAATTTCTTTTCTGTGTCCTGACAGGACTGAGTCATTGGAATGAGTGAAGGTGCTGAGACAATTCTGTTTTATTTGTAGCTTTGTCATTAACATTTTAAGTGACCTTGGGCAACTCATAGGTGGGTGAAGATGGATTGTGCTTCAGCTTCGATGAAACTTCTGTTTGTACTCAATCCTAGGGGACCCTGAATCAGAAGAATACAAAAATGTCTGTTCCTTATCCATCTAGGATAGTACCAGGAGGTCCAGAATGGATGTCTGGAATATAGTAGGCAAGAAATCATGAGAGAGTTTTTGACTACTATTCTACAGCCATCTGTGGCTCAGTGACTTCTCAAGGCACAGGTGGCTTCTGTGTATTTTACTAACCCTCTTCTTGTTTCTCTTCTTTAACTTGCCAAAACTGCTTTTGAGCCCATGTAGATTTTCATCATTTGCAGCATCTGTGGCCAGGTGCTCCACAGCTTAGCTATGCGAAAGATCATTTTTTGCAAACCAAATCCTTTTGCTTTCATCTACCAGCCTTCACTGGTTGGGAAGAGATGGTGCATTAATGTTTAATGTTCATCCTGTATTCTGTAGAAAACTGCACCTATCCAGACCTGAGAGTGCACACATCAAATGCCTGTTTGCTAGGACAGGTGTCAGAATCCTTGCAGGAGATATACCGGACCACCTTCAAGGAAGGACCCTGGATTGTCTTTTCTGTATGACTGAGAGAAGAGATGGAATAACCTGTTAATATTGCAAATGAGTGCAGTGAACAGTTTCATGCTGTTAGATATGCCTGAGGGTCCCCTTAGCAACCTGTGGTTTGTCGAGAGACAGCCGTGATGGTACTCCTGCAGACGAGCCATGCAGAGAGAATCCACCATCTGTAAGACATGCAGTGTAAGGCAGTGTACACACCACTGAAGGATTATTTTCACTCTGCTTCAAAGTCAGTTTTTTTGCTTTGACTATGGCTGATTCATCAGCTAAACCTGTTTACTCATCTACCATACCAAAAAAGTGGGCTCTTCCTTCCTGTCTTCAACTAAAAGTGGTCTGCAAAGCTCAGGGTGATTTTCTCCACAGGTACTGGGATGCTTTTTAAGCCCCTGATAGACTTCGTCTTGGAAATTTCCTACCCTCTGAACTTAGGTCTTCGCAGAGGCTTTCACTTTCTCATTTTGATGTTCTTGGCAAGTCCCTCTCTCCTGATGTTTTTCAACTACAAAGTATCAACCAGTGGAACTTACAAGGTCTGGGAAATAAATCAGATTGTACCATTGTCACTGCATGGATGTGATTAATTTACAATAAAGCAAATTCATGTCTATTCAAAATGCCTGAGCCTTCCAGGATGCTATATATGGCCTCAAACAGGATGCTTTATTTGTCCTCCTTGTCCGTTAAAACTTCTTGGCTCCTTCTATCTCATTTGTAATGCATTTGTAATGTACCTTTTCCCTGCTTCTTTATAGTTTTAAATACAGCTTTTCAGAGAGGGCCTTGATCCTGTGTTAAAAAATCTTATTCTGATTTTAGCAAGAAATCTCATAATTTTAAACTTTGATTAGAATAGAATCTATTTCTGGAGATTTAGCAAAACCTCTGGATATCTCCTGGAATCCTACAGTGCATTCCTTGTGCAGTCTCTTCAATTGTAGGTCAGATATTGAATGAGACTGAGCCTATACAAACCTGAGTTTACACCGGGCTCACTAGGAATTTGTCTGGTTGTAGCCAAGAGTGTTATCTTTTCTTGTGTGTCTAACAAAATAAAGAAAAGGTGCATGTGTAATTTCCAAGAACTATTGTTTTTAAGATTTTGAGTTGGGCTTACAAGCACCTTGTGCTGACAGTCAGAGCCAGGTGGTGGCACTGGTGATCAGACAGCAATCCAGGCATGTTTCCAGTCCGCTCCAGTTAGACGAGTTTTCACAGCCAAGAGAAAATCAGAAAATAAAACATTCAGATAATCAAAGTTCTCCATACAGCTGTGTATCAGACTCCAGATAACTTTTCTTTCTACAAGTCCTTCAATATTGTCAGCCATGTGATATTTCTTCTTTTGATGTATAAGGTAAAAACCGTCTTCATTTTGAAACTGGAAGGATAAGTCACTCCTAGTGAGAAGAAGATACAGTAGTAGTTGTAATCTGAATGTCTTACAGTCATTCGCTAAGGCAAGAATTATTATAAGCCCAGAGACAGTTGTCCAATTTCCTTCCAGTAGCAAGCAACTGAGTCAGGATGTAAGTCTGGTTTCCTGACCTGTAGCCAGTACTTATCTCTGAACAGTAGCTTTGGGCTTTTAAGGTTAAAGTTTTGCCAAGATCCATTACATCCTCTTTGTTGTTGCAAATCCTTTCCAGGGCAGAGGTAATTCTGGGGAGTCTCCTGGGCTCAGGAGATTTCTTTGTATGTGGAAATGGCATCCATGTACTGTCCTGTGCAGTGCGGAACTGCAGCAGGTCCTGTGACTAGTGAAGAGCCACTGTGTGTACAGAGGGCAGAAAGAGCACAAGGGTTCAAGTGCTTTTTCTTCCCTTCCCCTTGGCCGGAAGAAATATTTTATCAGCTGTGGTGGAAATCTTGGACGGTCTATCAAAATTTTGCAGCTTCTTACAGGTTCAGTGATGTACTCCTGCCTTGTGTGTCTGCACACAGGTGCAGAGCTAAGCACTCTGCAGAGCTCACTGCAGTGCTAACAGGTGACAATAACACCAGGTCAGCAGAGAACCAGGAGCAAAATAACTGAAGCAGAATGACTCCATCTTTTGCAATACTCACCCAAGGAGAAGTTATGATAATGCATTTTCAGTTTCAGAATAAAAAGAGGCAACTCATCCAGTTATTTATTGGATAATTCAAGTTACAAAACTCAAGAAAAATCACAGCTCTGACACGACTTTCTTTCACATGAGGTCTTCCTTCGATGTTCATAATGTATGGAAGTAACTGCATTTTCCTTATTATGGGTAGAGGACACTCTTGTACCAATTTCCCAGGCCAATGCTATTTTCCTAATTACCATTTTGTTTTAAAGGAAAAAGCTTTGCCTGCTGGTGAATCACGAGGTTGGGCCACTAGTTTCTGCAGGGACACCTTCCGCTGCTTCAGTTCCTTAGTGACCTCAGTCGAAGCCACTGAAATAAAAGTACAGACACTGAATTGCAGAGGGGGAGGCACAGCACGGAGCTGTGTGAGGCAGAAATGGGGGTTGTGACATGGGGAAGGAGCTGCAAAATATCTAGAAACACTAGTTCTCAGTTCAGTCATAGAAACACTGAATGGTTTGGGTTGGAAAGGACCTTAAAGATGACCTAATTCCAACCCACCTGCCATGGGCAGGGACACCTTCCAGTAGAGCAGGTTGCTCAAAGCCCCATCCAGCCTGGCCTGGAACACTTTCAGGGATGGGGCATGCACAGCTTCTCTGAGAAACCTGTTCCACTGCCTCCCACCCTCACAACAGAGAATTCCTTCCTTACATCTAATCTAAACCTGCCCTCTTTCACTTTAAAACCATTCCGCCTTGTCTTGAGCAAGAATGGTTGTGTTTACGTTGCTGCATGGAAACACCCTGAAATACGAAACCAAAAAAAGTAATCCTCTGGAATGAAACCGCTGGAAGTTCTACCATTGGGAAGCTGAACCGGGAGGGAGTGTGGGCGGACATAAGGGAGCTGCGCCTCTTTCCCCCCTTTTAACACAGGCGGTGCCAACCGAGGCCGACGTGGCCGGAAGGTTGTGGGTGGCCTACAACCCATGTAGGATCCTTGCGAAGCAAAAATAACCTTTATTAAAACCAAAACGGTGGAAAGACTGAGGCCGGGAAGCGCCCCTCAGGGCCGCTCCTCCCCGGCGCCGGGCGGGCGTCACTGCGGGGGGCGGTGCCGCGCGAGGCGCTTCCTGGCCCCGCCCCGGCCCGCGAGCGGCGCGTGCGCGCTGCCGGGGGCACCCGAGGGCGAAGGGGCTCGGCCATGGCGGCCTCCATGATCTGCAGCCGGGTGGCGGCCGGGCTGAGGGGCAGCGGCCTCCGCGCCTCGCTGGGTTCCACCGCGGGGAAGGTAGCGGCCGCTCGGGGGCGGGGGTGGGCCGGGCCGGGGCTGAAGCGGGTCCGGGCCGGCTGGGGTCGCGGTGGAGGTTTCTCCCTGCGGAGCGCCGGCGAGAGGAGCGTCCGTCTCGGCGCACTCCCGCCGCCGTCCTGCCCTGCCCTGCCCTGCGGCGGGGCTGGCAGCCCGGTGCTCACCTTTGGTGTGCGGGCCCCCGCAGCCGCTGTGCTTGCTTGTGGCAAGTCGTCCCTGCGTGGTTCCTTTTCCCTTCCTTTTCAGCACCCCCGTCCCCTACCTTGCTTGGAAATCCTCGCGTTTCCATCTCCGTCGTCACCTTGCTCCGAGGAGGGGTCGGGCTGTGCCAGTTAAACTCTTCTTCCAGCTCGCACCTCGCCAGCCTCTGCTCTTGGTGCCCGTGGATGCCTTTCGGGGGCGCGGGCTTGTTTTTGCCTGCGGCACCCGTGGGAAGTGGTGACACGAAGGAGCTCGGGAGGCTGCGGTGTGTGTGACACGGTGTGTGACGCTCGCTGCCGCCTTCTCCTCCTGCCACGTACTGGGGAAGGTCGCCGTGAGTGCCCCTCTCGAGTTACACGCAGCCTCCCGGGGCCGGCGGGTCGCTCGGCGCCTCTCCCTTGGGGTCGTGCCAAGGAGAGGACGTCCTGCTTGGAGAAGGAGCCCTTTGGAGGCTGCGTAGGGCCTGTCGATTCGCTAGCTCGGAATGCTGTAGTAAAGCTCATGTGTCGTCTGCTTGTTTCCTTCACTTGGAGTGAAATGAAGCCTTAAAAATCTAGCCTGTGATAAACTTCCTAGTTCAGGCTGATTTTTACAGTGCTTGTGCCAGTGGTACATACTAAAAAAATAAAAAATAAAAGCAAAAGTTTGTTTTGTATGTAAGTTTGGTTTGTAATCTTTTTACCTTGAGTCTTTTGGTGATCATCCATGGTCATGGATTATCTGAATTCAGTAGGTTTCTTGTTTTGTGTGATAAAATTAAGGTCTTACTTGCATATAGTGAAATACAAAAAATGCAGCAAACGTTTTTCTGCATTTATTGTTGATTTTTGTGTTACGGTCCTTCTCAGTGCTAGTAGTTTCACCAGCTCTTTCCCCCTGCCTAATAAAACCTCACAAAATTAAATACCAGGCCTGATATGAATGACTAATGTGGAAGGATAGGATTAAATGTTCAGGTGTTTGCACTAGAACACTAAAGTATACTTGTTTAATATGTAGACTGTTTTTAAACCTAAACAAAGAGGGTAGTCTTTCACAACAGTCACATTCTTCTTTTTGTTTTCTTTGTTTATTTTTTGTTCTTTTAGGTGCTTGCTGGAAGTCCAGGAATACTCAACAATCATGGGTTTCAAGTGCAACAACAGCAACAGAGGAGGCTATCACTCCATGAATACCTGAGCATGGGACTGTTGAAGGAGGCTGGCATTTCTGTTCCACATGGAGTGGTTGCCAATACGCCAGATGAAGCTTACAAAATAGCAAAAGAAATAGGTATAATATTAAAGAGAACATATACTAATAGGCATGGGATTGATACAAGGTGTACTTATTTTTTCTGTCTTTCTTGGCAAGATGTTGCTTGGAGTTCTGAATATACCTTCTCTTTAAGAGAGCCTTCCCTGTGAAGCAACCTTCTGGTTAAGAAGGAATAGGTCAGGTGTAAATTCTATTAGCATAGGCTAATATAGCTACTTAAACTTCCTCGAGATGAATAATAGACTCTACTTTGTACAAATCCTGGATTTCTTTCTACTTTCAGCAAGGTTAGAGGAAGTCTTGTGTGAAGAGTGTCAGTGGTGGTGACAAGATCTCTTGTAGAACAGAAGATGCAAACCATACTTCTCTTTAGGCTACAAAAGAAGAGTAAAATCCTGTTCCTTTGTGAGTCTGCTTTTCTGGCAGAATGCAGCCACTTCACACAGGAGGGGAGGACTTTGATGGCATGTAGTTGTATGCTAAATTCCTGGCTCGTCAATGAAAAAGTATCCAGTCTCATTTGCCAGGTGCTTAAATACTTAATTTAGAATTGAGCTTTAATTTTGGACTTGACTTTACCTATTAATTTGCCACTTTATCTACAATGTGTAAATCCTGTTTAAATTAAAATCCTGTTTAATTTGGATTAAATATAGAATTCTGCTTCTATTTTGTCAGACATTAGAAGGTGGGTTTTTTTAGTGGGTGGATTTGTTTGTTTGGGGAGTTTTCTTAGTTTGAAGTCTGGGATTTTTTTTTTCCTTCCTGGAGAACATATTAGGCTTGTCACAAAGTTTTAGTGAATGACATTGGTTGTCATATTCCTTTCTCCTATGCAAATGCTCAAATTTCTATTCACCTCCAAAGGGATACATTCATAGTGATTCCTGAGGTTATAGGTTTTGTTGGATTCATTTCAGTTTCATATGGAGATTTAGTGTGAGAAATGAGATCTGAAAAAAACCGATAATTTTTCTTCTAGAGCGAGTTATGCTGCTTTGTAATGTAGAAAAGAATTGAAAAGCTGCTTTTCCTTCAGGCTTGATGTCCCATAAATTCAGGTATTGTCAGATACCTTCTTTTTCTTGTTTCCATTGCAGAGTAAGTGATACAGAATTACAATAATTTCATTAATATGAAAGGAAGCTGCTAAAACACTTCTGAGAAGGGTTTAAACTTCAGAACTTTACCTTCTGTTAAGAGTGAGTTTATAGCAGGATCAAAACTTCCCAAATCAGGCATACACCTTTTCTCTACTTTTGATGTTTATGCAGATATTGCTGGAGGAAAATGAGAGCACCTTTGTTGGAAACTCACAGGTCAGGATTCCTTTTTTTTATTCCTGCTCAGAGAGGGCTTCTCCAGCAGTGTGGGTATGGATCTGGCTGCTGGTTTATAGCTCTGTGTCATCCCTGTGACATCATAGGTATGCCTGTTATCTGGAGTGTGGGACTCTGGGCAATTTCTTGGGGATTAAAAGGATGAAGTTGTGAAGTTTGTGTGAGTTGGCATCCTTTAGTAGAGGAATTCAGGGCTTCTGGTTGTCAGCCAAATACTTTTTTGGAGTTGGTGTGTAGTCAATGCTGTGGCTTTCTTTGGTACTTGAGATGAGGAAGGGAAAACTTCCTGAAAGGAGAACACACACTGAAGGAGCTTGAGGTTTTGAGGCATTGCTCAAACAAGTCCGCAACTGATTCTGAGTGATGGAATACTATTCTTTGCTCCAGTGTTTTGGATTTTTTTGTTTTTGTAGGCATTTAGCTGCTACCTTTTATTTAGTACTTAAAAAAAAATAAACAAAACACAAACCAAACCAATCTTTATCAGAATGAAAAAACTCACTTTTTTTGGTCCACCCACGCATTGTTGATTTGTGTTGTGTGGAAGTAATTGCCAGTAGATAGGAATTTTTTTTCTTTTTATATGCTAAACTGTTTAATCAAATGTTTGTCTAGACCATTACAAAGAGAGTTGGTAACACTCTTTGCTCTGCTTCCCTAGTGCCGATCCACATGTTCCTGGTAAATTTACACAGAGTGGATTTCTGACTAAAGGTTGAGTTTGGCATTGGATTTCTTCCCTTTTGCAAATACTTCACTTAGAAAGGGGTAAATTTTTATCCCAATGTATAGCAAATGTGAACTTCTCATTAACAGAGATTATCACAGGTTAGCTGTGGCTGTAGCTAAATCAGTGTTACATAATCATCTCACTTAAATTTTGAAAAACAAATGAGCTGAGTTCTCTTCCAAAGCTTTGATAAGAGACTGCAGCATGACTTGATTGCCTTGAAGTTTATGGTTTGCTCTTAGCCATGTGTGCATTCCAGCTAGCACTGTGACCAGTTCAGATTGAGAAGCTGATATGTGTGTATTATCAAGAGCGTGACTAATGAACTTAAAGACTGTTTAGTGAGCAGATGCTTGATCAGTGTGATGGCAGATAGCTCAGCAGAGGGCACTCTTTGAAACGAACATTGCTGTTTGTTAGGAGACACTTCCATAGGTGCAATGTATTGTTGTAATTCAAGTTTTGATGCTTCCTGATCCCTTCCTATGGTAACAGTTGAGTGAAAGGCAGTGACATATTGTGTGCTTCTCTGGGGTTTTTTAATAGCATATATTTTGATTCATGATGATTTGAGAAGTAAGATTTTTAAGACATTAATATCTTGAAGCCGCTTTTGTGTGCTGGTGGTTTTGTTGGGTTTTCAGGTAATGAATCCCACAGCTTTATGTGCATGGCAGACTGCCAAATTTGAGTAAAATATAAAGCTATATAAAATAGCTTTATATTTTAAAATTTAAAAAAAAAAATTAAAATTTATATTTCCTATTTAAAAAATAGGAGGTGTTGAGAGAGTGAGTGCAAAACATTTCACCTTTCTACATCAGAGTTGTTGAAAGGAGACTGAAAGGTCCTGGAACTGAGTCTGCTACTTTTGCTGTTGCAGTTTAAGAGGTCCAGTGCAGCTCCATGTCCTTGTGGTTTATGAAGAATGTTCTGTATTGGTATGCTTTCATACCAATAGCTCCAGTAATTGGTCTGGCTGTATTCCTGCTGACAGTTACGTGATTAATAGATGATTTTTTTCAGACCTTCTAGATGTTTTTTCAATGTTACTAACATATTTTAAGTACTTTTCAGTGTTATTTATTTTTCTGTCTGTTGCTTAAACATACAACTTGTATCTGCTAAAAAAAAAACTTTAAAAAGTAATGTGTGAACCTGGGTAGATTTAAAAATAGAATTTTTGATCCCAGGCTTGATTTAGTCAGAAATCAAAGCTTGGTACAATGTGTGCAATTATTTTCTAGGTAAAGTGCTAGCTTTTTTTTTTTATTATTAGCTCTTCAAAAAACACATTCCAGGCACTGTGGCAAAAAGCTGGGATGGTTTTCTCCTTAGTGCATGCCACACCCACCTTGGCTGCCTGATTTAAGTTTTTGGGGTTTTCTGGTCGATGTCATAGTGAAAACTCATGTCTCTCATACTTTTATTTATGGTATTTTTTTGGTTGACATTATCAGTTTTCCTTGTTGGTCAATTATTTGTTTATGTTCCTGATGTCTTTTAGGTTGTCTGAAACTCCAGAGTGTTTATTCAATTGCTCAAGATATAGATGATGATCTAAGGTGGCAAACTTATGCAGAAATCCCCTAGGTGTTAAAAGAGTCATCCAATTATGTTCCTACTTACCTGGTCAAAATCTCTAGATAAATAGCAGTAGTAGTTTAGAAACCAAACATTTACTTACATTCTGGTAAATGTTATTTTTTTTGGCATCTGAATCTTACATTTTTCTTCAGCCTTTGCTTTCTTCTGTAGCACTTCACTCCTTTGAAGTTAAAATATCAAAACATATTGTTGATGATAATTCACTAATTAAAATAGACTTGTATAACCAGCACATTTAAATTTTGACCTCTCTATTTTAATTGCTTGACTTAAGCTGTTGACAAAACCAAACCTGTCTTGTGAGCTGATAATGAACTTGATGCTGTTGATTAATGTCAGGAAGTATTTGTGTAGAAGATATTTTGTTATAGTAAAACATCTTGTTCAGTCTCCTGACTGGTATGGTCCTTTCAGTGAAAGTATGATGATTCCTGGCACATAATTATTTCAATAGTTATACTTTTGATTTGTATGCAGTGAGTCTTCTAACGCTCAAAAGTTTCAAATGCTGAAAAAACGTGATTTTGAAGTTAAAATTTCCAATAGCTATACTTACTAATGAAATGCTGCGTGCTCTGAAGAGATTCTCTGCTCTGTTGACAGAATTAGGGTCAGATTATTATTTATATTCACACTCACGTTGTTAGTTACAAACCTGTCTTTTCCTAATGCTAGTAAATACACCTGTATTGTTTAAACTGAGGTTTTTTTGTATCTGTGCAACAAGAAAAAAATTAGTTTGTGTTATACATTTTTTTCTGGTGCAAGAACTTTCAAATACAGACTGAAGCAAAAGTTACAGGTCTCTGTCTCTCCTAGGATAAGTTTGCAGTAGAATGGCAGTTGAGAACTTGATTGACACTTGAGTTACTAACCTGTCACTGCCCCTTACTGTTGTCTGTCTTGTCGGAATAGATTAGACCTGCATGGTGGTTCTGAAGGTATCTGTAATATGTGGAAAGCAGTACCTCTGCTACAGGTAGTATTGGGCAGAGAAGTGGCAATTAATGTGATTTGACAAAAGTCAGAATGAAAACTTGAAAAGCAGGACATTTTAATCAGGCCTATCTGCTGTAATCATTGGACTTTCCACTTGCACAGGAAGCTGCAGAGATACAGTGGAACAATGACCCTTCTTGCCTCTTAATAAGCTTATTAGAAGATTGTATTTTACATGGATGTCTTTCTGCTTGCCTGCATGCATTGATCTTTCTCCCAGTTTGAAAACTTAAATTATAGAATCAGAAATTATTCCTTCCAGAAAAACAGATATTAGTATTGATAGAAGTGAAGATGCTTTTGTTTGCTGACTGTGTAGCTCTTTCACTGTCTAGTTAATAAATGATTGTTGAAGGTGATAACTGTAGTGTTAGTAAATGATAGATTTTTATTGTCCTGAACAGATTAATGCTAAGTCAGTGTTCTGATTTCAGACATCTTTTCTCACTGGTATCTACTCTTAATTTTCTAAGCATTTCCTAGTTTTTTTCAGGTTATTGTACTTATATGTGCTTTTTGGCCTGACTGCCATTAACATGGAAATGTGATGCTTACCAAAGGCTTGTTCAGAAATTCGTGCATTAGCCTTTAGCTTGCTTGCCCACATGAGTTGTACTGGTGTTCCAGTGTTAAGGCTTTACAATTTGTTACTGCTGCTGAAAGCTGA
Source organism: Motacilla alba alba (assembly GCF_015832195.1). Lineage (NCBI taxonomy): Eukaryota > Metazoa > Chordata > Aves > Passeriformes > Motacillidae > Motacilla > Motacilla alba. Next base: position 62,841,897 of record NC_052016.1, read on the forward strand.
AGTCCTGCTCACTGAAGTTCCTGTGTGTGTGTGCCTGTCACATGGTGCACAAGTCTGCAGAGCACTGTCTATCTGCTGGATGAGCTTTTGCCTTCAGGGAATCACTGTTCTGATATGCTTCAAGGCATGATAGCACAAGTGCTTCTTCTACTGGCACAAGAAGCGAGGCTGGAGTGAAAAGCTGAGGGCTGGATGGAACTTCTGTGGTGGTGTGTCTGCTGGCATGTGTTTGCTGGGTTATCTGCTCCAGGGCAGAAACTGCTATTTTTCATTGAAACACAAGCCTAGCAGTATTTCAAAGCCACATAGGCAAAAAACAAGGGCACAACTGTTGATACTGAGTAGAAAACTGTGGTAGCTGCTGGTTTCCAGATTTTTTTCTTGGGTTACTGTGTATCAGCAGTTCTTTGCTGTGTCAGATTGTGTGACAGTGCTGCTGCTGGAACACCGCAAATAAGGTGTGTGACCAGACGCTTCCTCTTGTTTTAGAGTAATTTTCAATAGGGGCTGTGGGAAAAAGTGTTTATTGAACAGTGAACTTTCTGCATGATGGGTTATGGTCTTCTTGGGGTGTACTGTCTTAAGTTTGTTTCAGGTACATCTGTGCACCTTAATTGCTTGTAAACATAACTGCTCAAATGAACCTTGAACTTGTTTATGCAATCAAGCAGCTAGTTTGCAGTGCTAGAGGAAAACAATTTACAGATCATTAGTAATCTGTTCATTTAATGACTTAGTTGTTGCATAAGGATTAGTCTGATGATGTTACAGCCAAAACTGATTGTGAAAAATTAAAAGTTGTTCTTCTTACACTCTTTTGGATGTCTGTATGTTGACAAAATATTATAATGCATTGTAGTAACAACATTTTAAAGAAATGTCTTCCAGGATCAGGGTAGTGGTGCATGTTGCCCACTACTCTGCTTAAGAACAAAAGAACATTGTCCTATTTAGGGCAATTCTTAGCCTCCCTATTTTCTGCAATCCATTACTCCTCCTTTTCCCTCAGCATTCATATTTTTCGTCTGCAGAATATCAGAGAGAATACCTCTACCCAGTTCCTTTTGACTCTTTTATTCTTCCTTCATCTCTCCTGGCAGGCTTCCTTATATTTTGTGTAAAGAAGGGGTTTTTTTCTTGCACTTTTTGAAAACTGACTTCCTTGGTAGATGGCCTTTGGTTTTGGCTGAAAAAACAGAATGCAGAAACCAGAGCAGAATGAGCAGAAACCAGAATGAATGATGTACGTGTAGTCATGTGTTCTTGCTCTGTCCATCACAGGTATGGCTGAAGACTATAATCATGTTCTTGCTTTCTTCTCCTTTGATAGATTTAAGGATGTGCTAAGCTCATTTCTTTTCAGGGAATCTCTTAATTTCAGTGATCATCTTGGTTACGAATCTACTTTTATGCCCAGAGTTAAATATGTTTCAGCTGAGATCTTACCAGAGCTTTAGTTGGGATCTCCTTTGACTTGTTCAGATTCTGGTGTTTGTTGCTAGGAGGAATAATTTATTTACAAAGAAGGTGCCTGTGGGTGAACTTAATGGCTTTTCTGAAAACTTCTTTGCAGTTGCAGCATTTTATCTTATGGACTTAGTATAGGAAATGGAAAACAAGCTTTGTACTTAAAGTGATTGCATAAAAGTTGTCCTCTGTGACTTCTATAAAGTATGTTAACTTAGTTGCCTGTAAAAAGTGGTTATCTTTAGGATCTGAATTAAATATTAGAATCACAAACTGTAGTAAATAATATTTGTATAATATACTTGTAATATACTTATTTTGTAAGTAAATATATACTTGTGCGCTTATAACCTTCATGCCTATTTTGCAAAAGAGCATTAAAATCATGTGTGTATTTGGGGATCTCTTGTTAGGTAGACATTCAAGAAGTAAAATCAACAGATGACTAATTGGGAGGAGTGACTTGAGTCTTCTGCTTATAGCCACCCTAGCTTGTGATACAGTTTGAGTTTAGTTTCACCTGTCCAGACAGGACACAGGTGAAAATAGGAATCAACACAACTTTTGTGCCTGTCATAACCTTCCTCAGGTGGTGAGGCTAGTTGCTAGTATGTAGTGGCTTTATGTAGTGGCTAGTTTTGCTTGAGTACTGCAATTTTTTTTAAGCATTCCATGGTTCTCTTTTAAAGAGAGCCAAAGGAACAGCAAGGTTTTTTTTTTGGCTTGGAAAGATCAGATTGGCTCAGCTGATGGTGGCATGAGAAAAAATGGGATGTGCTGAGCAAGTGTCAATGGGGCAGTTCTAAACATCTTGCAGTCTAGCTGCTGTCTGTTCTCTGTGTAAACGAACTTGAGTAATAACTCAGAACTTCAGTTTTTTTTCTTTTATCACCTTAAATGACTTGATGAACTATTTTTCTTTGCTTTTTTGTCTCTCAATGACAGTTCAGAGTATCCCAGTTGATTTTTGTTATATTCTCATGCTTTACTTTTTAAACTCAAATACCCAGTTTCCCCTACCTAGAAGAATATTTTGTAAAGGATTTTTAAACAGTTAAAGCCAACTAAAGGGCTTACTTTGCTTACTCTTGGAAGAATAGTGGGTTTGTTTAGGCCTCTGACTTCTGCAGAGCACTCAAGCTTATGCCTTAGTGCTGTGCTGGATGGAAGCCAGAGTGGACCTGGCAAGCTGACTTGGGTAAGTGCTACAGTTACATATCATTGCTGGGAAGGTAATGGTTTACAGGTACAGGGTATTTGTAGTTGTTTGAGGAAAACCTTGCATATTGGGTGTCAGACATTCAGTTTCATCTTGTTAATAATCTGTGATGTGCTAACTATTTCTTACTGTGTGCTTAAATCATATGTGACTCTAGCATGTATTAAAGATGATCAGAACACCAGCATTTCTAGATACTAACTCAGCAAAGTTTGTTCACAGAACAGCCTAAAGCTGCAAATTGTGGATTATTTGAGATTTTTGGAACATTCTGTGTGAATTGCAATATAGTCTTTGATTCATATGGGTGTGTTTTGAATGGTGAGCGTGGAGGAAGGCTGCTTTAATTTTATCCCCCTTTCTTATTTTCCTGAAGCAATTTGTTTTGTAGTTACAGATGACAAATTTTTTGGGTTTTCTTTTGTTCTAGGTTCAAAGGATCTTGTGGTAAAAGCACAGGTCTTAGCTGGTGGTAGAGGAAAAGGAACATTTGAAGGTGGCCTCAAAGGAGGAGTGAAAATAGTTTTTTCGTAAGTTCTTTCTAAATTATCCAACCAAATGGAAAAACTTCAAGGTTTCACATTATGGATTGAACCTATTGCTTTCTTTAAAACCAGGGTTTTAATTATTAACCTTAAAATAACAAAAATTAGATAAGACATTTTAACGCTACTTCTGTTTTTGCAGCAGTTTCTTTGTCACATTCTGAGCTTTTTTATTCTAGTCCAGAAGAAGCAAAAGCTGTCTCCTCCCAAATGATTGGAAAGAAGTTGTTTACCAAGCAGACAGGAGAGAAGGGCAGGATATGCAATCAAGTATTTATCTGTGAACGCAGATATCCCAGGAGAGAATACTATTTTGCAATAACAATGGAAAGGTCTTTTCAAGTGAGTAATATTAGGAATAGAAGTAAGCTAATTAACTTGTTACAACTGAATTAAAAAAAAATAAATCAACAGAACTGTTTACTCTTCACTTGTTTTTGAAAATCAGAAGTATACAAGCTAAATTTTGTTTTCCAGTATATCTGACTATATGATTGACTTTGTTTTTAAATGCTGTTAAGATGTAATGCTACAATTTGAATTTACAGAATAATGAGTATTGGTAGCCCCAGCTGAAGTTTGGAGTCACATGGCCAAAGGGGAGATGGGTAGAATAAGGGGGTAATTTTCATTTTGGTTTTAATTTGCATTTGTCTACTGGATTATGCAATTTAGTTTAAAAACACAGCTAGATGTGTGCATGTGCATTTGCACCCTATTTTTAAGTGTCAGAAACAAGATAAGTGACAGTGTTGTGGAAGAGCAAATGGTCCTGCATAAATCCAACATCTTTTTTCTGCAGTGCGTGAAGGTTCCCAGAGGTGCAGTGGTGTGTCCCTTGATTTTGAGAGTGTTAGTAGCTTTCTTATACTAATGCTTTTCAGGAAATGGGTAAGAAGATTTGGGCCTAGAGGTCTGTCTTCGTATCTTTCAGGAAAATGAAAGCCAGTCTTTTCTGCGTGTATGGGCTGTATGTGTGGGTATGTAGTTTTTTAGGCTACAATTCAAATGTGGTTGCTGAAATGTGTCAGTGTTTTCTGACAGACAAGTGTTCCATTTGGAGCATAGAACATGAATTGGTAAGTAACTTTAATGCAGCCAGGATTTGGAACAGATCTTGGAACTTTATTTGCTAAAGCTTAATAAAACTGAGTTTTGTCTGTTGAGATGCTTAAGAGTTTGCAGAGGCAATGGTTTTGGTAATTAGGGATATTTAAGTATGAATGAAATAATATTCTGTGGAGGAATGAAAAAACTAGTGTTAATCTTAATTTTTTTTTTTTGGTAGCCACATTAGGAATTAAGTATTTGTTCCTTTTTCTTCCTTCATAGTGTTCTTTTTGATGGGAAAGTATCAGTTGTGTTGAATTATGTGACTTGGGCACCTCCATTGTGATGTGTGCTGGAATAGAGTAAGGGAAATTCAAATGCTACTGTACTCACCACAAGGTGGCATTAAAACGCTGTAAATGAACAGATTTCAGACTCCTAAAATTGTGTAAGCAATAAGCAACGATGCTTATGGAAATAAAATTTACTGTAACTGATTATAGCAAATTAGATAAAGAAGGGAAACATTTTTCCTGGCTTGTTCTTGCTCTTGTATAAAAGGTAAATCTTACTAGCATATGTTGATCATACTGTGTGGGTTGTTGCCTTTTGGTAGGGATGTGCTTGGTTTTTACTGCTGACTTTATAAGTCATGTTTTTAGATGTGTTTGTAATTACTGTAACTTGTATAGGACGCTTAGGATGAGGAAATGCCTTTCAAAACAAGGAAGTGTGAAAGTTGAATAGCACACACTGCTTATTCTTGATGTTGTTGCAAACCTCTTCCTTTAAGGAGGGGAAAAATGATTAAAATAGCCAGCTGAAACTGGAGCTTTATGACTTGGATATTATTTGCCAGCAGGGGTTTGTGTTTTAAGCAGAACTGTTCACTTTGGTCAATTCTATGGAAAGATGAGTTATTTTATGATCAGTTTGTAGCTTACTGACAGTTCAAGATAAGAATATCCAAAAATGTTCATTGAGTTGAATGTTGCTATTAGATGCAGGATAATTTGCAAGCTATGTATTTCCGTTTGGAAGGATGGTAATGGAAGGGGAGTGGTGTGCTTATTAAGAATGTTCTCTGAACCAGGGTCACATTTTCTATAATTAATTGTCAACAGTTGTAAGGCTGTTTAATCTGAGTTCTGCTGATAGGAAATGCTGCCTTAGTACACCCATGGCCATAATCCATGCATGGGTGGTGATAAGGGAAGGTTGGTTGAAGGGATCAAGGTATGTCTTTACTGTGAACTGGAGGAGAGATTTTTAGGTTCCATGGTAGTGAGTCCCTCATGTTTTTGTTGAGGTTTGGCTTTCTTAAAAATAAACTCAGCTGCAAATGCTGTCAATTCTGCTTTCCTAATTTCTTTTATTAATGAATAATTGAGTGCTGTTTTGTTTTGCTATGAATTACTTTCAGTGAAGGCTTTAGTTACTGAACACTGTGATCCTACTGAACAGGTATGGTTTGCAGTAATTTATCACTAAGTTCTGTAGCCCTCCATTTGTCCTTGGAGTTGGAGCATAGCAGAATGAAAAAATGAGTGCCTGGCTTCCATCTGTGTTTGTGTAGGAGTGAGTGGAGAAGGTGGAGGTGAGAAGGTAGTTATACTTTCTGTGGTGACACCTAAAAGATAAAATGTATGTGATTATGAAGTTGAATCTTTCTATCAAAATTTAAAAACAGTATGTCAGTGTTAATTGTTTTGCTGCTGCTTTACAGAGGGAATTTTTCCTTGTTAAAAGAAAGTGGACCTGTCATACACTTTAACATTTGGAAAGTATTATTAAAAGGTTTTATATGGAGGTATTGAGTAGATACACTAAATTTTTCAACAAAAAAGGTTTTATTGCTGTGAAGTATCTTAAGGGAAGAACTAAGTCTCAATTGTGTGGTATCAAATTACTTATGCTTTTTTTCCCCCTTTTTTTCTCTAGGGTCCTGTGCTGATAGGCAGTTCTCATGGTGGTGTTAATATTGAAGATGTTGCTGCAGAGAATCCTGAGGCGATAATTAAGGAACCCATCGATATAGTAGAAGGCATAAAAAAGGAACAAGCTGTTAGGGTAATTGTTAATGTGGGAAAGTACACACTAGTGGGGTGGGAAAGTTGCTTCTAATTTTTATAAAGGGTGTGTGCATTCAACCTGCTGAGTTGTCTTAAATCGTCGTTTGAAACAGATTTGAACTAGATATTTAAATATTTTCAGGTGAATCAGTGTAAATCCAACTGCATGGCAGTACTTTATCTAGCTTTTATACAGCTGTGCAAAGGCATAGCATGATAAATTTTTATTAACTCTTTTTTAGGATAAGTGTAGTGTTCTATATTGAAAACAATCTGTTCAAACCAAAGAGTGAGTTTGTTTTTTTCCCCCCAGTGGACAGGGCAGGTTCTACATCTACAAATTCTACTGACATTGAAATAATAGCTAAACTGAGACACCCTAACATGAGTTAACAATAACCATTCTTTTACTTTCAGCTTGCCCAGAAAATGGGATTTCCTCCTAATCTGGTGGATGAAGCAGCTGAAAATATGATCAAATTATATAATCTCTTTCTGAAATATGATGCTACCATGATAGAAATAAATCCTATGGTGGAAGATGCATCAGGAGTTGGTAATATTTCTTATTCATACTCTTCATGTATGACATTTATTGACATTTTTGTAAATCTAGGTTGCTTTACACTGATAAAATTTCAGCTGTATACAGCAAGAGGAGTTTGTATTAACTTGGTATCTTGAAAAAAATTTAATAAAGTAGATAAATTTGAGAATCTAAATGTAGTAGGAATCTGCTCTTAATTGCTAAGTATAATCTTAAGTGTAAGTAACTTCCTTTTTAAATTTTTTTAATAAAGAGCACATCTACCCAGGATAAGGCACTCCTGGAAATCAGGTCTTTTCAAAATTCATAAATTGAGACTTGAGCCACTGCATGTGTCCAGAACTGGTGCTGTGATGTTAACCAGAATAGTCATAACTACGAGAAATCTCCTGCCTTTATGACTCAGGAATTAGAATAACTAATGGAGTGTGATGTATGGAAAGACTGTAGGGGTTTAAGTAATATCTTGAAGTTTATGAGGTTTTTAGCATATCCAATTGCAGAATACTTATTTAATGTACAATCACAGCCAATTCCACTCTACAAAAAATAAGCCTGTAGAGAGTATTTGTGCTTGAAGTCAAATACAACAGTTTGAAATTTAAATATGAATGTAGCTCTTTCATCAAAGTGTGTTATTACAGTCACTGGGGTGGTTTTTTTGTGTAGCTTTTTTTTTAATAATGCTTAAATGATCAGTATACAGCAGTCTTTTCCATCTGTTTCTTGTGTCTTGTTATTTTTATATAATTTTCACTGAGGGATAGAAATGAAGTGATGTTCGTTCTGATGTAAAGAATACTGTAGGTTTTCTGCTTGCTAAATCTTAAGTAAATTTACTTCTGTGTTTTTTTTCCTAACATATTCTCTTCCAACTCAGGCACTCTTTCATCATGTTTCTGTGTGCTTGCTGTCATGCACACATTATATGTTTATTCTAAAAGCAAAAACTAAGATGGATGAAAAAAAAAACCTCAAGACAGAGACCATCTTTAAGGATTAGTTTTATCCTAATTACTTGTGGTGCATTCCCCCCATTCTTTTCTAGGCTGCTGTGTGATCAGAGAAAACATAATTTGCTCAGATTTATCAAACAGCTTGTTGTAAGCTTTTTTGGGTTTAGAGTGTCTCAAGAAATAGTTATCTTCCCTTTTGTGCATAACTGATTATATGGGGAAACTGAAGAGAATCTTACTGACAATGGCACATGTGTCTTTTTAGCAAAACTTTGTGTTTGGACTGCATGACCTAGCTGCCAAGTTTGACTTAACATACTTTAACACATTCATGTAGCATTTGAATTGTTACTATAATGTTAAATGATGGTAAGGAATGATGGGTTTTTTCCTTTTCAGTGATGTGTATGGATGCAAAGATAAACTTTGACAGCAATTCAGCCTATCGTCAGAAGAAGATCTTTGATATGCAGGATTGGACACAGGAAGACCAAAGAGACAAGGATGCTGCAAAAGCAGATCTTAACTATATAGGATTGGATGGAAACATTGGCTGCTTAGGCATGTACTATTTAATTAATTTTAAATGACCTAATGGATTTATAAACTGAATTCCTAAATGCTATCTTTATTCTCATGTAGTCAATGGTGCTGGTTTAGCTATGGCCACAATGGACATAATTAAACTTCACGGCGGAACTCCAGCAAACTTCCTTGATGTTGGTGGTGGTGCTACAGCGCAGCAAGTGACAGAAGCCTTTAAGCTTATTACCTCTGATAAAAAGGTGAGGGAAGAGTTGGCATATCAAGGTCCTACACAGGGGTAAAACAGACTGATTTGGAAGACAATGCTTAGTGCACATTCTCCAGAAAACATGTTTTTATAAGTACAGAACTAGAAAGAAGGAAGATGGAAATTTTAGATTCATCTTGGTGCTGATGAAGGAGACCTAATAATCTATGGAATTTTTTTTACCTCTTTAAATAATAGGGGTTTTGGCTGTGTCCTGACTAGACAGTTCTGTGTCTTCTGGTTGAAGTTACAGCTGTATTTGAATCTTTCCAGAAATTTTGGAGTCAGAAACTCCCACTGTCTGCTGTTTAAACAGAAAGCAGTATTCAGTTGGTTTTCCAGTTTTGTTTTTCTTTTGGACCAGTTTTGCAGCTGGGTCTGTGTTTTGCATAGAGTTGTAGAGATGAATATTTGCTGTGCTGTGCACAAACAAGTTTCTGAGATACTGATTATATGTAATGTAAGATAAAATGACTTTGTAAGGGACTTGGAAGGGCTTTAATGTTTATCCTATTAAAAATTTATCAGAAGTGCTTGAATATTATTAAAATAATACATTGGTTGAAACTGGAGGAAGAGCTTTTCCACAAAAATAATATGAAGGCTGGATTGATGGTCTACATAGAGATCCTTATCCCAGGGGGAGCTTGCCAGTCTGGGGCTTTTTAAAAATAAAGAAAACTATTTTAAAAGGGGTAACTATAAAAGGTGGGAATGACTTGCAAGACTTGCTAATGATATGCTACTTTTTCCTGACAATTTTATGTACCACTTGCTCATCTTTGGAAAGGGCCAGAAACAAATAGTGAGTGATATTTCAGAGGAGCTTAGTCTCTTTCTTATTGGAAAGACTTATTATCAAATGCAGGGTCTGTAACAAGCTCCAAGAGTGTTACAGAATCATTGAATCATTTAGATTGGAAAAGACATTTAAAATTGAGTCCAACCATAAATCTAACACTGCCCAGTCCTGCACTTAAACCATGTCTCCAAAGCACCACATCTACAAGTCTTAAATACCTTCAGGGTTGGTGACTCAGCCACTTCCTTGGCAGCCTGTGCCAATGATTAACAACCCTTGTGGGGAAGAAATTTTCCCCAGTATCCAATCTAAAACTCCCCTGGTGCAACTTGAAGCCATTTCCTCTTATCCTGCTGCTTATTACTTTGGAGGAGGGGGAGTTCCACCTTGCTACATCCTTTCAGGCAGTTGTAAAGAGTGATACGGTCCGCCCTGAGCCTCCTTTTCTCCAGGCTAAACACCCCAGCTCCATCAGCCCATCCTCATAAACCTTTCTTCACATTTTCCCAGCAAATTGAGGGAACAATGAGGGACACAGTCACAGAGCACCCAAATTACAGAGAGAAGAGAACAAACAAGGAAGAATCTGAGGGTTGCTGATTTGGGAAGAGGTTTTTGCAATGCAAATTCTCTGCTTATGTGTGGACGGAGGGTGTCCAAAGAGACTTCTTAAGACAGCTTTTCCTTTCTGCTTTCTTTCAGTTCCTCACTATTTTATCAAAAAACAATGACTATATCTGGGATTCCTGTTGCTGAAACTCAAAGAGTAGTGCAGCCCACTGGTGTCACAGACTGCGCTCCGGGTTCTGTTCAGGGCTTGTTAGGAACAGCCTTCTGAGCTGCCAGTCTAAGTTGCCCATTAGTAGTAGGAGGAAGAACAATGCTACACAGATGAGCTAGTCTAAGTGCAAGGTCATGGGAACCAAATTACTGCTGGAGAACCAGTTGCACAGGAATGTTTTGTCTGCTTGAGTTTGTTTTGTCATCTAAGGCTGTCTACCCGTTTTGATTCCTGCTTTGTTCTATCTTTCATCTCTGACCGTGGTTCTTTTTACACTTCCTTTCTACCACTTGAGTTCCCTTAACTGTTGGCTTAATCCTCCTGAATAAAATGTATTTCAAATAGCTTATTTCTAAGCATGCTGGCTTTTAGGTAAACTGTGTAAACAGGGTCTTGTGTATGAGTTTTCAGTATGTTACTGGTGTGGGGGTACCTCTGATGGAGTACTGTTAGTAATGGAAAGATAAATAGTTGACAAATACAGTTTTCTGAAGTAACTGCTCTGTTATATGTGACTCTACAGAACTGTACTTTGGTTGCTGATGTTCTGTAGAACAGAAATGTTCTGTCTTTTGCAGAGTCCCTTAATACAGTTAAAGAGCTTGAATTATCCTTAGACTGAAGGCTGTGTGCTGCTTTCATCTGAAGTGTCTCTGGCCATTTTTAATGTGAATATTGTCATTGATTCTGTAGGTACTGGCTATTCTGGTAAATATTTTTGGTGGCATTATGAGATGTGATGTTATAGCACAAGGCATCGTTACGGCAGTGAAGGATTTGGAGCTAAAAGTTCCTATTGTGGTACGGTTGCAAGGTGAGTGTGCTTCATATGTATTTAAATATATTTCTCTCTAATTGACAGGTGTCATTGAGCTTATATACTGTGTAGCAAGCTGCCTGTGAGTTGAAGTCAATGGAGAAATAAAGCAAACCTTGAATTTAGATGGTGAGGATTGGAAAGTTAATGGAAAAAGAGACTTCCTGCTTTGTAACCACTAATGATGTTTTCTAGATTTATTCACGAACTTTTGGAACAGGCTTCCTAGAAATATGAGACTAGTTGGTGGGAGTAGTAGTAATCTCCTGTTCAATAAGAGTGGCATTTTATCTGTTTCTGAAGGTACACGAGTTGATGATGCCAAAGCTTTAATAACAGCAAGTGGCCTCAAAATCCTTGCGTGTGATGACTTGGATGAAGCTGCAAAAATGGTAAGATAGCCGGTTATGAATATTCTTTTCAGAACATAGCATCTGTTGCAGAGTATTGAAAAGTCAAAACTCCATTAAATCAACTACATGTAGCTTAGGATAAATCCCAGTGCCTGAAGGAAATATTTTACAAGTTAGTAAGTGCATAATTTGTCAGGGGAATAAAGATGCAGTTAGAAGGTATTTAACACCACAAACCAAAACCAGATGAATGATCAGGTCAGCCACTCCCCTTGGTGAGGGAATGGTTAAGAGCTTAGCTTTATTAATAATTAGTAACACTTAAGAGAGAGAGAGAGAGAAAGAGAAAATAAAGAGAGAAAGAGGGAGAAAATACTTGAATTGAGGTGGCTAAAAAATGTAATGTAACACTTCCTTTTATCGACCACTGTATTTCAGTGTGCATGATTAAAGGTGTAGTTGATCATGATGTGGCCTTGTAAGATAATTAGATATTCAGATGTTCAGATGCACTGATTTGTGTGTGTGTTGCTTTGCTTTGTTTGTGGAGAAGAAAGTTGTACTAGAAATGTATAGCAAAAAAATTAGAAGATACCTGGTGGATTTTGTGTCATGGGGAAACTTGCGAATTTTTTTTTCCCCAAAGAACCACTTACTCTGTTATAACTTTTAATTCTAAGCAGGAAATAATTCAGGGAAATTTAGAGTTGTTATGCAGGAGAACATAAGGCTCCTTAAGGTATCAAAATAAGATCCAGAAGTGCTTGCAACAAAAACTCAGAGGACAAATAGCTTCTAGATATATAGAATTTTTTGTGAGTTGCCACCTCAACACCTTGCAAAATAACTAGGTGGCACATAAAATTTAAAACTTAGCATTTTATCGAAATACTTAGTTATAAATGAGAAGCAGACTTTTTTAACTCCATGGGATGTTTTCTAGAAGACTTGATTATATTTAAATTAAAAGTGATTAGGAAGTACTGAGCTAAATAGTAATCCCACCCCTAACCCCCTGGGATATCTTACTGAGGGTTCCCTGGTATTATTTTGTTTAAAAAGATTGATCCAGCTCAGTCAAGTTAGAATTGTTTTGAAATTAAGTTTTTATTTTCTGTTTTTCAGGTGGTGAAGCTGTCTGAAATAGTAAGCTTAGCAAAACAAGCTCATGTGGATGTTAAATTTCAGTTGCCAATTTGATCTGGGGAATGTCATGCCAGTGTCTAACATGTTCTCTGAAATACTGTGTTCTGTGGGAAATTTTTAATTTTTCTTTTGTGTGGAGGTTTTGATTGACAGGCGCACAAACTGAAGCATCTGATCTTTAATGTTAACATTCAGAATGGTCAGAATTCTTGTAAAAGTGTGTATTGCTGATATTTAGTCTTTCTTAGCTGTTACTCTCAAGCCTCCAGCTTCTGCTGCAGAATGTCACTTGCAATATACTTTTGCGTTGTCCAAAGTAAAGCTTCTGGTTGAAAAAATAATTATTCTGAATAAATTTTGAAGCTACTTTACTTGTAAATTTGTATTAGCCTTGTTTAAAAGTTAATATGACTGGATTATCTAGTTGTCCAAGTGGAAAAATGTATTGAAACGGTATTTTATGTTGGAGACATTTGTACTTATCAGTATAATGGACATGAGTAAACCAATCATTATTTATGAACAGATGCATTTGAACTTGATCAGAAATATTTTTAGAAGTCCTTCATTGAAGTGGCTGGTAACTCTTCTGGACAACGTGTTAAATCACTACAAAATATACTGTAGCACTTATATTTTCACAATTTCTGGTCCTCACAAAAAGGCATTGTGTAGTTTTATGTACAAACAAGCATTTACCAAGCTTCAAGGAGACAGGATAAATAGAGAATTAAAATGTCTATTGTACATCGCTAATAAAATTGTACATTAATAAAATATCTCCCAAAACTTTTACTGTCTTTCTTTTATGTGTTGCCATTTTGATTAATTGCATATAGCCAGGGATTAAGCCATCATTTAAGACAAACTAAAACCTTTTTAGGAGTAAAGTTGTAGTGCCACATTTGTTAATTGTTTTCTTCCCTGAAGTGCACTTTGTGATTAAAAACACATGAACTCATGTTGAAAATCTTGGACAGATATGTATGTAATAGCTTCCTAAAGTATAACTAATCTCTGCACAAATAAATGTGCAGGAAATTGTTGTTTCTTGGGGAAATACTGCTTCTACTAATGAATAACCATTAATTTTTGTCACTTTACTTTCACATTACACTGAACTTGGAACTTGGATGATGATCCATTTACTGTTTAGTTTCCAAATGAGCACTCATTTTTTGTTTGTATTTTGTAGGCTTCTTTGTTTGAAATGCTATTTTCTTGGCTAATGATAGTGTAGTTTTATCTGGAAATAATGAAGCTTCCTCTGTGGCGGGAATTCAGAATGGGAAATCATACAGTTATGAGCTAAGGACTTAAAAGGATTATATGAACTGTGGGAGAATCAATCATGTGCTGTTATGAAGAAGTAGAGTATTAAATGAAAAAACTTTATAGTAGCGTGGTGTATTTCAGTAGTCTTTTTGGCAGTAGTAAAGAAAATCAGCAGAAGTTAAACTCTCTCCAAATTTAAACTGGATTATTTTTGATCCTAGCTATTCTCTCACTGAATACTGTGTCTTGTTGATCCAGCATGCTAAATTTGGCTTGTGGATGTGCTTGGAATTGCTTTTATTCAGTAGACTTGAATTGAATTGCAGAGATGACTGCAATTCAAATTGTAGTTTGAGTACATCTGTTAAGCATTGAATAATTTAGAGAATATAATTAATTTTTAGCATGTGTGTTTGCTTCTAGCTTTTTTTTTCTATTTACTTTGAAATCTTTGTGAACTGCTGATTTTTAATGGAAATGATCTTTTCACACAAATCTGTAGTGGAATGGAGGCAAAACTAGATTCTGCTGTTGTTCCAGAATTTGCTTATACCCTGTTTGAATTGTTAAGTGTAGTTGAGTAGGGGAGAGGGAGGAAAGGCCAAGTCATGTCCATCTTTGAGAAGAATGTAAAATACTGACATTCTCAGTAATGTATTTACAAGTAGCAGACTTGTCAAAACAGTATTTTGCAATTAGGGTATTTCTAAAGCCCATAGTATTCCTGTAACAGTGGATGTGGAATAGGTGTGGGATATTTGTAGTCCAAATACTTCCTAACTAGAAAAAGTGGAATTTCTCTTTGGAATTGGTGGTAAGGGGCTGCAGATGGTGTTACAGACAGGATAGGAGACATGAGGAGTGTGTGACCAGTAATATGGAAGGACTGTGACTAGGACAGCATCTATGGTGTAAATGTATAGGTGTCAAGCATGGCTCTTTCCAGTGATGGGTCTGGAAACATTATTTTTTATTTCACGTGGTGAATAAACAGAATTAGGGATTGACTGATTTGTAGTAGGTATCTTGAAGTAAGTGTATGGAGATTGATTTAGGCAAAACAGTCTGACGAATGTTTAAAACATACACATAATTAAAAGGTCCCATAGCACTCTTACACCTTAATTAAAGCAAAGTGTGTTGCAACCAAGTTCATTTGGTGTGTAGTTGATAATTCAAAGGCCCAAAGCTGATGTGTCAGAATCTATTTAAAGCCTTATAGACCACCTCCTTACCCACACTGTATTGCAATGTTAATAATCAAAAGGTGTGTAGGAATGGAGACTTGCTAAAATTAGTCTGAACAGCCAGAAGCAAAATTCCTAACAACGTAATCAAATCATGAAAAATGTGTAAACAACTTCTTACAGATGAGAGCTTCAGAGGAGCAGGAATTTTAATGACAGTAGTTTATATTAGATGATTTGCTGTCTTTTGATACAGTTGTTACCAGTGCAGACTTTTGTAACTGTTTTTGAAATACTATGAAAGCAAATGTCTTTCTGTAAGAGTAATGTAACCTCTACCACTCTTGAAATTCAGAAATTAGCTGGTCTCATGTTCCACAGTAACCCCAGGTGTTGGACTCCGCGTACTTTTGTGGCCAATGTGCTTGAAGACAGCTCTGGTGAAATTTAAGGGTCAAACTTACTTCCAAAATATTAAGAATTAAATTACCTCCTAAAATATTAAGTAGATTTTTTTTAATGTCCTGTCTACTCCACCAATTTCTATTTAATGTATTAATCCACTTTCTACTGTGATACTTTGGTGAAATAGTTTACCTTCATGGGAAAACAGTAGGATTTTAAGTAGTGGTAGTATGGATACTGTTGGGGGATGTAGTCAAATTTGGTGAAAACAATTCTTATGCTAGATTCCAATGTTGAACAGCTGGGAAGAAAAGTATAAAAAATGAAGCTCTGGAGGAGTTGGGAATAAAACTGTGTTTCCAACTACTAATGGGTCTAATGCATTTGATGTAGGGGGAGGCCTGTATATTAACACCTTGAAAAAACCTCCCTTGCAGCAAGGAGGAAAAATGTGATTTCATGGAAGTGAAACTGCTAAACTTCAAGTAGCTAGCTGGCTTCTTACCGTGTGCAAATGAAAGAGTAGCCCTGGATTTAATGGAGGCTTAATTGCAAGCTAGGACTACACTGTTGAAAAGTAAATACCTAAATTCAAATGTCAAGCTGGTACAAAAAAAGGAGAAAGTCAATGTAGGATGTGTGTGAAGGAGCAGCTCAGCTTTGAGCTGTGTGGGGCTGCAGGCAGAAGGCAGTGAATTGCTGCTGTTTTGTAGTGAGGAACCTGTGCCTCAGCCTACCAAGAATCCTGATTTCAGTCTCCCTGATGAACCTCTTTGCCAAACAGAGGCTATCAGTGCAGGCAGTGTCTTCCACTGCTGTACCCCAGCTGAGGGAAGCTGCAGCATAACAAAATGTCTGTGCTGGCTGGTGTTTGGACAAAGATGTGTCTACAGTTTCCATCTTGTGAGGGCAGAAAGAGAGGAGAAAAAGGTGCACCTCTGTGGGATTTGCAGGCAACTCTGACAAGGAAAGAGACAAGAATCTTGATTCCATTTTTCAGAAGGCTGATTTATTATGATATATATATTAAAAATGCTATATTGAAACTATACTAAAAGAATAGAAAGAAAGGATTCATCAGAAGGTGAGACAAGAATAGAATGGAATGATAATAAAATCTTGTGACTCTCAGAGAGTCTGACCCAGCTGCATCCTTCATAGGTTATTAAATAGAAACACTTAACATGGACCAATCAAAGATCCACCTGTTGCATTTCACAGCAGCAGATATTTATTGTTTACATTTCTTTCCTGTGGCTCCTCAGCTTCTCAGGAGAAAAAAATCCTAGCAAAGGATTTTCCTAAAAATGTCATGGTGACATACCTTGACCTCCCTAGTGACCAGAGGCTGGGGCCGAGGAGGAGGAAGAGAAGACATCAGCTGTTCTTCCCAGCAAGCTGCCTGGCAGTTGAAGTACCAAACACCTGAGAAAGGAAGAGTTCATCACTAGATTTAATTTGAAGCCTGGCTGTTCCAGCCTGTCTGGATAGACATTGGCAGCCTTGGTGCATACTGGCTGCAAAACTTAATGTGAACTGTAACTATCACTGCAATTCAGTTACTGCTGTTCTGCATCACAGGGCTTGTCTTCAAGGGTCAGATGAAATGCTGATGTAGTAGGGGATGCCTCAGAAAGGTATTCAATCTGGATAAGTAACAATGATGCCTCACAAATACACTCTCCTTGTCAGCAGTGATTTGGGGTTTGGAGTGTTGTGAGAGGTAAAAATGAGGCAAAAAATCACTCAAAACTGGCAGTGGCTGCACCATGGAGTTTCTGTTCTGCCAGTGAGCTTTAGCACATCAGGCACATTTATTTTCATTTCAGGTGAATAGCTGAAACACCCTGCAAACCAAATTACATTTTAAAAAGACAGTTGGGATCATTAGTTTTGTTAAGATATGGTATGTCATAATTAAGCAATTCTTAAATGTAGTGAAAAATTTTCTTCAAGTATGTATTAAAGTGCAAGTACCTAGTGAAAGACCCATGCACATAATTCTGTTGCTTGGTTTGTGACTTTTTTTCCCCTCTTCCATTTACAACTGAGCAACTTACTTTCATGAGCAGGAAATCCTGAGGCAATTGTGGTTTTTACCATAAGGACAGGGCACAGAGGAGTAAAGTTGTTCAAATGTGGTGGCTGATATGAGGCCAGTAGAAAATTTTACTCACAAGAACAAAAATCTAAAGGACAGAACTTACTGAGAATTTATTTCTGACAAAGGGTTTTTCGGTTTATTTGTTTCTACCCGACTCCAAATTTCATGTGTTAAAATAGAAGAAACTTTAGAGCTGTCTAAGAGACAGAGAAAGTGTGCAAGCAATAGATACACAGCAATGGGGATAGTTTTCCCTGATAAAGGGTTGTGGTCTTTTGTGTCTGCAGGGCAGGTTATTTCAGGACAGTGTCTTTGGTTTCACAGGCAGTAATTGGCTCCTTGGCTCTAGGAAAATAGAAATTCAGAGTACAGGAAGAGAGCCTAAGGCACTGTGTGCTGGACTTTCCAATATTTCTGATAATTCAGTTTCCTTAAGGGAAATTCAGTGTTGGATTTTTTTCTTTGTTTTGTTTTTGTTTTGGTTTGGTTTTTTTTTTTGTTCAGGCCTTTTTTTCCTCCTTACTCTCACTTTCTTCTGGACTTGTATCATGCTCTGGACTTAAATGATCTTGTTTGGTCTCCATCTGCACCCAAGTTCACAACCACTGCGGGGCCTTATCTGTGTTCCTGTTTGCCTGCAGTTTCTCTCCTGCTGTAACTTCTGCTGCTGCTGATTGAACTCTTCACCAGTCTGTGCTTTTCTTTGCCATGGTGGCCAGTTTCTGCAACATTTAAGGGAAATGAGAAGGGATCTGAGTGGGTACAGCCTGAATAAAAGACTTCACTGCAAATAACGTGAAACTACTGTTTGTATTTGTTTTTTATACTTCACCCAGATTCTGAGAGTGAAAACATGCCAACAGCTTCATAACTGCGTGTGTCTGTGTGCATATATGTGCATATGTGTCTACGCATGTGAATGTATAAATGTGCTGAGATTAATGCAAATGAATTTGTGAACAGTTTATCTGTTTGCATGCTATATCTCTTTGCTTCTGCTAACTTTGTTACCAAATTAAGTGCTGCTTGCAGCAGGCGTGGGTTGGCAGAGGCGTTGGTAGCTTTGAGTGTGTTCAGCACTTGGGAAGTTCAGGCTGTAGTGAGAATGGAGGTCACTGGAAAATAACATCATTTGTGGAAGACAAAGCCAGATTTGGGGGTCCTCAGTCTCATGAGTTAGCAGTAAGAGAGCTCTCCTCTTCTTTTTCCACTCTTTTGACCTTTTCTGAATTAGGCAACATCAAATCTTTTCACTAAAAGGAGTCACACCGGGTGTGGGGAGTGATCTGATTGCTTGGCTTGGCTGGGTCTACCCACTATGGTTGGGCAGGTGGGCAGCATTCATGGTCCTTGCAAAGCTGGCTGATGATGGAAGGCCTGAAGCTATTTCCTGGCTGGCAAACTTCAGCAGCAGTTTTCAGTATTTACTAGCTGCTCATCCCTTTCCTCTGAATTAATAATGTAATTTGTTCAGGAAAATAACATGTGTGCTTTTAATGTTTTCTTCATATTCCCTTTAATTTACCATGATCCCAAAGGTAAGTGAGCTGCAGTGGTGTCCTTGCAATAGAAGGAAGAAAAATAAGGAAAAAAATTAAAAGAAAAGGAGCCTAATCTAGTGAAACATGCAACTGTGGGATACTCCTGATGCCTTCATTACTGTCACAAGACTGATGTACCCTTTGCCCTCCTGGTCTCCCTGTCATGACCTCAACATATCATTGTCATGACAGGTCTATTGCAGTTTGGAGCAGCCCTATAAGCAGTGTCTGCAGATCACACATGATTACCTCTGACACCTGACATTTCCTTTCCTCCAAGAGAATTGCAGCCATGACCTCTAATCAGACTGGGTCCTTGAAACAAAATCACTTGGAGCAAATCCATTTTAAAGAAAATGGATTTAAAGTAGCTCCCGTTCTTGGTGTTCTTGTAAGGAAACTAATGCCACTACAGCACAGCTTTCTGTCAGACACTGTGACAGTCTAGTGCTATTCTACTTTAAAAAATAAAACCAGGAAAAACCTCTCTAACCCTAACCCCTCCCATATTATTGTTTTCTGGTGTTAGTTCCTTTATAGAAGGAGTTTGTAGAAGGCATTTATGGAAGCTCCACTGCATGTTCTGTGTGTTTAAAGCACACTACTCTCCTTTACTTGTCCTTTTCCTTTGCCTCCCCTGCTGCTGTCTGGCAGCTTGCCCCTATGTGTCCTCTGTGTTGCTTTGTTGATTGATCGTTTTTCCCCCCACATCTGTCTGTCTGTCAAGGTTTTGTCTTCCAAGTTGACTGTTTTTCCATGACTGGGCATCAGTCTGCTTGTCGGAGGTGGTGAGTGGCTGCCTTTGCAGCACTTACTAAGCACTGTCTCTATGTTGACTCGTGAAATCTTTTGCTTTTGTTCACCCTTCTCTTTCTCCCCTCCCACTGGGGAGGAGGCCTGAGTGGCTGTGTGGATGCTTGTGTAGCTGTGGAAAGATCCTACTTGAAATGTGTTGCTCTAGCCATCAGAAAGACTGTTAATTCAAAGCTCACTTGGAGTAAGTTAGTGTGAAGACCCATTTAAGTTAAAAAAGGCTTTCTCCTAAAATGTACAGCTGTGCCTTAAAATAAAGGGTTCCTAGTTTGGTTTTTTGGGTTTTTTTTTTTTTTTTTTTTTTTTTTTTTTTTTGTTTTTGTTTTTGTTTTTGTTTTTGTTTTTGTTTTTAAATTGTTAGGTTACACAGCAGTTGCTGGTGTGATCCTCAGGTCAAAAGAAAGATGTCTGGTTTCCACCTAGCTTTTTTTAAGTGGTTAAGCTGCTAGAGACTAGTGCTGTCTATTCATTTTGAAGTCACAGGCTGTGTTTCAAGGAAAAATGATTACTTAACTCCCCTGACCTAAGACTTGGCACAGACCGGGCCATTGAGATCTGAATTGCTTATTTTTATAGCAATTGACCCACACTTGAACATGACCTGTCCATCTCAGTGTGTGCTTGAGTTTTGTGCTAGATGCTGTAGTGTCAGGAGTGTTTTCTCTCATCTTCCTCGTATGCGTGACCTCACCATCATGTATTCATTTCTTTCATATCTTTGTGATGAAATTGCTTGAGTGTCCTATTTGGAATCAGGGCTCTGCATTACTTAACCGTAGCACACAAATGGGAATGCAGAGTTCCTGCTCGTTTATTTCCAATTCAACTAGAATAAAGGGGGAACAAAAGATACATACGCCGTGGAGTGATGGGGGACAATAATAGGAACACGCTGCCTTCTTCCCAGCCACTTTCTTTTAGCTGTTCCTGCCCTCTTCGCATTTCATCGCAGATGGCTTTTCTTCAATTCTTAACATTCATCTTCACGAGTCAAGGCATCTCCCAGGAACCCTCTCTTTGTTTATCATCCACTTACTTCCTTGTCCTTTCTTAAAGGGAAAGCTAAAGCCAGGTCACTCACCTTTGATTCTGAAGTGCTGTCTCACCCAAAATCCCACCTGGCCTCCCTTGCTGGTGGGTAACTGCTCCAAGTAGTTGTGATGTGTATCCTGTGTATCCCTGCTGAAGAGGGAGCAAGATCATGCCCTGGTCTGTCCTGGGTCTAACTTTAGCTGCATTTGTGAAGAGAGGATGTTCACATTAAATGTATACATGGCATAAAGCTGGGAAGGGCCACATGTGCACTTGAAGATGAGAGCAGAATTCAAAATTAATTTACGGGGTGAAATTTGAGAGGCAAAGCAAGCTGTTTCAACTGAACAGCGGTAACAAATACCAGGGAACCAGTGGCCAGATGGCAGTTGCAGAAAAGGAGGAGAGCTAGGCAGCTGAGGTGTATTACTGTGGAAAAGGAATACATTTTAAAGGGATGAATAAAGAGAAGTATTGCTCTACTCAGTACCTTCAGTGAAGTAACACTTTCCTGGAAACATGTAGCTCAGTGGGAGAGGGTGAAGAGGAGGCCAACATGAGTGATTTAAGGTCTGGCAAACCTGACCGGGAGGAGGGAGAGAAGAAAACTGGAATTGTTTAAGCTAGAGAAGAAGTGTCTGAGAGCAAACACAACTTATTTTTTATAAATAATAAATAATTATTTATTTATTATTTTTAAGGCTGTTAGAAAGAGTGTGAAGGAATAATCTGTTCTCTATGTTTGTGGTAGATGGGATGAGGAGCACCAAGCTTACAGCGTAACCTCTCAGGTTGTGAGTAGATACTGGGAAGAGCTTTTCCTGATAAGGACAGCTTGACTGGGACACTTCTGGGTCTTTCCTGCAGACACCTATAGAAACAAGTAGAGGGGAGGTGGGATAGATCTTACCAAATTTCCTTTAACTCCGTTTTTCTGTGTTTAACTGCAGTGAGGAACTGTTTCCTTGCTGGCACAGATAAGATCTTACCTCCTTTTTTAATGGGATTTATGGGATGTTCTTAGCTGTGGGAGTGGATCTGTCTTCATCTCCAGATGAAGCCTGTAGCTCAGGGCTAAGAGATTTTGAGCAACCTCCTCATGAAACTGCATTTATTTCATCCTGGACTATCTTTGTTTTCCAGAGTGGGCATTCCTGAAGGGGAGCTTGGCCTCCATGTTTATGTCTGTGCTCCTTATTAAAGTCAGGGATAGTTTTGCACTGACCCTTCTTAGGGCCACCTTCCTCCAGGGCAGATGCATCTTGGAGAAAGCTGGTCAGAGCAGAAAGGCAGCAAAGTAATCAGGGTGGGCAATGAGAGGTCCTGAACTTGACTTCGTTTAGCAGAGCAGATTTATATTAGATCTTGCTTCTCCCCTGACACACATCCCCCTTTCTTCAAAAATGCTTCTGCTTCCTTGTTTCAAGCAAGAAGGAAAGCTTGTTTTCTCCCTCAAATTTTCAGCATCTTTGACAGCAGAAATTAAATTCCTTCAAGTCCTCTGAGACTGGTCTTAAAAACTGGTTGCTGGTCTTAAAAACCCAGTCTGCACTCCTTAATCACAGAGGATTTAGAGGGAGAGAGAACCACTGCGACGTAAAAAGAAAATAATGCAGAAAAATCGAGGCAAGAGGGCTGGAACCACAGCTGCATGACCCTTGGGTTTAAGTGCATCATATTCAGCTGGTATTATCCACATGTTTTACTGAGGTTTTTTTCCTGCTTTCCCAGCTCACCTTGTCCTTCAGTGTGGGAACCTGTGACCCTGTCTGAGGGCAGCTGGCTCTTCCTGAGGGCTCTGCCTCTGCCCCCAGTTCTCTCTGTCCACGTAGCCCTCTGGACAGAGCAGCTGCTGGGCTCAGGTTTCCCTTGTTCCAGTGGCATGCCTGGCAGCAGGGCTGGGGGTGCACGAGGAGCTGGGAGGGGACACACAGGGGTATCCCAGCATACTCAGCACATAAAGCTGGGGAAAGAAGATGGAAGGGGGGACATTTGGAATCATGGTGCTTGCATTCCAAAGTCACCGTTGCACATGATGGAGCCCTGCTTTCCTAAAGATGGCTGAACACCCGCCCTTGGGAACCAGTGAACGGATTCCTTGTTTTGGTTTGCTTGCATGCATGGCCTTTGCTTTAGCGATTAAACTGCCTTGATCTCAACCCTTGAGTTTTCTCACTTTCACTCTTCCAGCTCTCTCCCCCATCCCGATATGAAGGGATTGAGTGAGCAGCTGTGTGGTGCTTCCTTGAGGTGAAACCATGACAGCTGTGAAGAGAGAGACTCTGACCTCAAGGCAGGAGCTGAGATGACATGATGCTGAGTGACTCAAAACACAACGCTGCTCAGATGAATATTTTAATATGTTTGCAAATATGAGTGTTCAAACTAAGGCCAGAAGGAAATTTTGACCCTTGGCTCCTTTGCATTTTTTGTCTCATTCAAACAATTGGAATTCTGACTGAATTCAAGACTGAGCTGCTGATCACATTCCAGAGTCAGATTTTTGTCAGCACCTGCCCTTTCTTGGTATTATACCAAGTCTGATCCACAGAGAAGTTCATATGCACATGCTGAGCAAATGGGGTAAATCTGGGAGTGATAGTGTTGTTGGATGAAAGGAATCTTTGTGTAAAAAAGTTATTGGCATCCTGGTAAATTCATCTTGAAATGAAGAACACTTTCCCAATGAGACAAACAACTTTTAAAAAATTAACATTATTTTTTTCCTGGTATTTTTTTCATATCTCTTTTACCACTGTTTTCTACTGAACCAAGAATATTCAGCCTAAAGTGTGGGATTTGCATATCACTGATGTCTGTAATGTCACTTTCACAAGATGAAAGCTTGCAAAATGAGATACAGAAAAATTACTTGCAGTGGAAAAAGTATTTAAAATATTACCTTAGTGGTTTACTTTGGGGTTTTTTGCTTGCTTTGGGGCCAACTCTCCTTCTTCAAAATTCCAGGTTTTTGGATGAACATTTTCCCCATCTTTATTGCATGTAAACAGGAGAGAAAGAAGGGCTGCAGCTTGGATGGTAATTGCTCTCCTGGGCTATGTTTTTGATTTATATTCTGTCTGATGCAGCATAAGAAGCAGTTTGAGCTGCAGAACAGAGAGAAGGATTCCCAAGGAAGTGTCAGCTCTAGTTTTCCATCAGATGAGGGACTGAATGGGGCACTTGAGGGAGCTATTCACCTTCCCGTGGAACTGGTGAGGAGAAGGAATACCCACCAGCTTCATGAAAAAGGAACTAAAGGAAAATTACAAATTTTAAAAGAAGTAGCAGTCATTAGTTTTAGAGATAGCCAGTGCTATTATAACCCTGCAAACAGAATGGCTTGAAATACATAAAGCAAAGCATTGCTATGGGTAGGTCTCCTCTGGAAGGAGCCTGCTGACACTGGAGTTAAAACTAGAGTGATGCTAAAGGACAAGGGCCAGTTTAAATTATTGAGTTAGAACATATTCATTACAGCTTTGGAAAGCCTGCTTTCAAGATGTGAGGGCTGTTTGCACAGAGCAGCTGTAGGCATATAGCTCTGTACCTGCAAGATGCCATACTGGGACGAGCAAGAGACTAAAAGCTAATGTCAGCAGCAGAAGGCCAGTGCCTGGTTCTGTTGATAACCACCAGGCGAATTTGAGCTTGATCAAGGGAAGCAGCAGCCTCATTTTGGGGTTTTCCAAAAGGCCCCAGTTCTCAATCTGTGCTTAAGAGGAGCCTGTCTCTATTGATGATATGAGAGACTGTCTGCATTAGGCCTAGTGCTTCTCTTTGATTTCAGCAACCATCAGTACCTGGAAGCTTATTTGGGTAGCTAAGTATCTTTAACAGGGAGACCCTCTGCTTTTTTTTTGTTTTACTGTGCCCTCCATCCATTTACTGGAGACATCTCTGGTACTTACTGGGAGTAGGGAACACCAAATACCCAAAGCAGGGATAAACCATGCAGATTATCTGTCTCCCTTGGATGTCTGGGAGAGACCTCAGGAGCTTTGCAGGAATACCCTCAAAATGTCAATCCCTCTGCTGGTGGAAAATTAAATTCCCTAAAAGTGAAGCCAGGTTATAGTTAAAGCAAATAAAAGTAGCTAGTTAATGGACCTAACCTAGAAAAATCTGTTATATGGGTTTATAAAAAAAACATTTAAAACAGGAGAAAAATAAATTTTGCTGATTTATTCCAAAGTTGTGTCTCCTTCTTGCTCTGTGCAAGAAGGAGAAACAACTTTGGAATAAATCAGCAAAATTTGGGAATGTGAAGTGTGAGCTAAGCACACTTGGCTGTGCTTGCTTGTCTAGCTCACACTTCACATTCCAATACAGATTAAATAGGCTAGTATTCAAATCCTTCTTTAAGGTCTTTGTGGGATCCCCTTTGGATTTGAATCTTCTCCAGGTCCCTCTATCACCCCTACTCCTGAAGGATCTCGGAGCATGAGGAAGGTCATGCCTTGTGCATATGGGAGCAGCTCACACTGCTGTGGCAGATCTCTGAAGCTCTCTATGAGATCACAAACAAATCATTAATCCACTGACAGCTGAAAGGTTCTTCTGTCCCTGAAAAGGCACAGTGGAAATAGCAAAATGAAATGTTTTTAAGCTCTTAACTTTATATTTCCTATTACTGTGCAAGCTATAAGTCATATGTGATAAGAGGAATTCATATGGAAGGTTTTTCATTATTTTCTGGCTGAGAGCAGGCATATTGATTATCCCCTTGCTCATGGAAGTAGCAAGGCCATGTCTGTCTCAGAGGGACATGTATCATGACAGAGAGGAACAGGGAGAAAACTGTGGTGGCTTTTCTCCCTCACAGTAAAACTCCACTTCTGGGAGGATCTGGAAGAGAAAGACCCACCAACTGGCCAAAGATGGGGACCAAGCATTTTTGATGTGATGCTGGAAGGATGAAGGCTGGGAATCAAAACCTAGCAAAACAGATGTGCATGAGAATGCTGGAATTGTGCTCCACCATCCTGGAAAGCCAGGGCAAAAGGGTTAGTTCTTCAAAAAGCCAAACGTACTGTTTTCTAGACAAAAGTAATTTCTTGGCTGTCAGTGACAGCTCCTTTTTAGGAGGATCCTGTTTTGTAACTGTGAATGTAAAGAGCTGCTTGGCAGCCAGCCAGCAGCACAGCTACTTAATTTACCAATGAAAACTTTGAAGAAATGGGGGACGCTTGCTAGAAAGCAGGTCTGCAATACAGCAGGCTGTGTTTCTCCTTGCAAGAGAAAATCCGAGAAAGATTTGAAGGATCACATAAATATATTCTGTGTACTCAGATTTACTGAACCATATACAATTTAGTGGCTAGAATAGAGTACACAGAGTAACTCTACGTTTATCTTGGTCCCTTCCCTTCTGAATGCCAGCTCTTGGACCACCTTGGGCCTCCTTGGATTTAAAGCAGTCAGACTCTCGCCCTCTATGTAAGGGTAGACTGGCTCTAGCCTGATATAGCTGGAGCCCTACCAAACAAACATATAGATAAAAAGTGATTTTCTGAATGCTCCTTCCTGGAATACAGCTCAGTGCCTAGAGGACAAGTGAAAAAACCTTCCCCACAGCAGACCTTTAGTGCCTGGGTGTGCATACCTAAAGACACCAGTGTGAGCTAAAGGTGGATGATTTCAGCCCTGTGAATAAATGTAGGTATGATATTTTATGAAAATCCCTTTGCTAGGATTTTCTTCTCCTGAGAAGCTGAAGGGCCTCAGCTTCAAGTGTAAACAATTTGTTATCTGCTACTGTGGAATGCAGCAGGTGCTTTCTCGATTGGTCAATGTGGGAAGTTTCTACTTGGTGGCCAATCGAGGAGGCAGCAGCTCTCAGACTCTCTAGGAGTCACAGAACTTTGTTATTCATTCCTTTCTATTCCTGTCTCGCCTTCTAATGAATCTTTCTCTCTGTTCTTTGTAGTATAGTTATAGTGTGGTCTTTTTTAATATAATATATATCATAATATAATAAACCAGCCTTCTGAAATAGAGTCAAAATCTCTCCTTCCCTTCACCAAGTCCTAACTGCCCTGAAGACCCACAGCAATAAACAAATCCTCTGGGGAATAAAACCTGTCAGATCACAGCATTGCCAAGAGCCCAGTGGTGCATCAGCAGGACCCTCACATCCAAGCAACTGGGAAGAGACCATTTTATTAATGATAGTCCCTGCTGCTAGAGCCTGCTTCCCTTTGGAGGTTCTCCTCATAAGAAAGGCCATCCATGCTGCCTGCTGACTCCTCTCATCTCTATGGGGTTCATGATGAGTTGGCCACTGAATCTGGCTCAGAAATGTAAATTTTCCTTAGAACATTAATTGTCATGTGACTGCAAGAATGTACATCTCACTTGGCAACCCTCCTTAAGCACAGGCTCACGAGGCACTCCACATCCTCCTAGTCTACCTCAGCTTGCTGCAGCTGGTGTAAGAAATAAATTCTGTGGTGTGCATCCTCCTGCCTTTCCAACATTAAACTTGCATTTTATTTAATTATTGGTGATTTTGGAAGACCCAGGTACCAAAGTTTGTGCTCCACTTCCCTGCACAGTTGCCCATGCCTTACATCCCCAGCAACTCCAGCTGTCCTCTTTTCACTCTCACTCATACTCAGTGTTTTCTCTAAAACTTCTGTAAAGCCCTTTGGCATTTCCAGCTTGAGATTCTGCAGCAGAAGGAAAATTAAAATTTAGGGCAGCATTAAGTTAATTAAACTTACCATCAAATTAATAACACAAGAAATACTGTGCAGACTACATTATTCATGGTCATGTTTTATTCAGTAAAAACTCCATTTTTAATGCTTTTAGTATTACTGCAGGATTTCTACTCTGCTCTGCTAGAGTTACATGGCACACAAGGTTTCTCAGGTTCTGTATATAAAGTTAATGTAATTTTCACTCAAGTGATAAAAGATCCCCAATCAGTAAAAGAAATGAGAAGTCCCACGTCCCTGGTTTCTTGGAAGGAAATAGCCAAACATGGAGGATTAAATTCCTATATATTTAAAGAATTAATTTTAATTCATTACCTTTCCTCTTGTTTTCTTACACCCCAACTATTCTCCCCTCCATCAGTTTTGCTGTCCATCAGCAAAGTTCTAGTTCACCTCGTAAAGGTTTTTCTAAAGGTTTTGGTGCTGAAGCCTCATTGCTCCACTGTGGCACACCCCAGCATTATCTGTACAGCTCTGCTCCTGAGCACACTGCAGGAGGTCGTTATTTATGAATAATGCAGTGAAGCACTACATGAGATATGAGGTTAGGACTGAGAGACTCTGTGCTCCTTCAGGTTTTTTTTCATTTAAGTCCAGCCAAGCAAGAGCTAAATAACATGGTTCAAAGAGCTCTTCCATTCCAAGGGGACTGTGGATCACAGTCCAAAAGAACTACTGCAAAATGAAATTATAGGCACAATAACCTAATGCATGCTCTGAAAAGAGGCAGTGGTAATGTAACTTCCCTTGGAGAAAGGAAGGAACTGAATGAAAGATGAAACCATGGCACAGAGACAGCATTATCAAGAAAGAAGGCACAAGGAAGGAATCATCAGTAAATGTGCAGCTATTGCTGTGACACTGCACAAGGGAGAAAGGAGCTCATTTAAGCATATTAGAAGTTCTCTTGCTTAATTGCTGTGTTTATTAGAGGTTATTCTTGATACAAAGATTATTGTTGATACAAAGATTATTGTTGATTCTTCTTCTACATCCTTTGGCCACCTGCCCCATTTTTGTTTGGTGAAGTCTTTACAATATTATTTTCCTGATAGCTGGAAATAATGATTAAAATATGCATTAAAAAAATGCAGCAATAACCTACTTACCCAGAAGAGCTCGGGGTATTCTTTTAGACCAGCTTCTTTATTTCCTTTTAAAGCAGTCTTTTATGTTTCTCAGCCACTTCATGAATTTTTATATTCTATTCTGGTGCCTCTCTAGCATGAAGGTTGGTAGACCTTGCCAACATGCTTCAAGCCAGGAGACTTTAGAGCATCTTTAGCATCAAAAATAAAACTCAAAACTCTCTTCCTGTGGCAGTCTGAAGAAAGGTGTGAAAAGCGGACTTTCATGGTGTGAGATTCAAGCGCTGAAGAGCCCAGAACAGAACTGATGTCTCCAGGAGGGGAATTCACGAGGCTGAGCGGCACCTAACCAGTGAGGGAGGGAGAGTTGGGTGCCTCAAAGTGGGATTAGCATCCTTCCTCAGTCTGAGTGGGGAAATGAGAAAGAACTGAAGCTATTCCTGAATTAACTCTCTACTGCTACTGTGGTATTTATACCTGCTCTTTGATGTGCATAAACTGGGGCCTTCTCTTCTGCTCTTCAGAAGAGAGGGTGTGAGAAAAGATTATATTAGCAAAGTTTCTTTGAGTTCTTCATCAGGAAATAAGAGACATGTTTTCTACATCCTCTTCAATCTGTAAAGACTTGAACCTATATTGCCCCTTTCTCATTTTTGCTAAAACTTTCAGATAACAATAACTGAAAAAAGCATCCGCTCACAGCTATCCATTTACCCCATGGAAAAGCTGGCTCCAAAGGCTGGACTTTGACATTGTTGCAACTATAAAGAGATTTCAAGAGTTGTGACTTGTGACAGCAGGAGACAGAAGCTGCCTTCAGGGGTTCTACTGTGTTATAAGCCAAGAGCAGACCTTCTTCAACATCTACATCCATTAGGATATTTGACCCAAAACCTGATGGCTCTCAGTTCTAGAGGGGTAGAACAGGATGATTATGTCATAAAATATGATACAGGGTGCACTGCTGGAAAGATAGTTTGGCTCAGGAGCTGTTGCTTTGACTGACTGTAAGCTGGATATTTCCACAGAAGGAAGATGCTGCTGACAGCTGCTTGGAAGCATTGATTCTGACACAAGGGTCTGGTGGGGTCAGGAAGAAGAAGGAGCTGGGAGGTTGTCTCACATTTGCAGACCCTATGGCCTTTGCTGGTTGCTCAAGGCTCCCATGTACAGCTCGACTCCTGTCCTCCTAAGGTACTGAGCTCCCTCTAAACAAAGAACACCAGGAACATACTGTGGCAAGAATATTAGACTGAAAAGCAGCAAGCTGGCTGTGGGCAATACAGGGAATAAGTGCTACATCATGCAGTCATACCCTGGTCTGATTTTCACAGGCAGAAAATGTAACGTTGGAAGGTGAGTGTAGTTAACAACTCACTTCTGTAGTGAGGATGGCTTATCAGCATCCTCTGCTTGACCTTCAAAATTTGCATGAAGATCAAGGTTTGCATGACCATACCTGCACAACAGAGACATAAGACACAATTGCAATTGAAAAGGATTATAAACCTAAGTTTATTTTACAGCACACTGTGTGGGTTCACCGTTCCATTAATCAGTGACATTTTTGGTTTACTGGCCATGTAGCATGACTTGATTTACAGCATGCAGCTTTGGATACCAGCCATGCCAAAAAACACAATCAGTGTGGAGTAGTTATAAAAATCACATGACTAGGAAGTGGGCCTTTTTTGTTTTGACAAAGGTGCAGGTGGCTCATGGAAGGACCTGAGCACTCTCAGCTTATTTGTTTTCATTTCTTTGTGGGAGGGTGAGGGACATCAGCACTTTCTTCAACCAGCCTGGAGATGAGTTTTTGCAACAGCAAATGCTTTGCTTTTTTCATTGTTTTCTGAGTAGCGCCCTCAGAGAGAAAATTCCAAATGGAGACAGCTCGTGGCCGTGCATTATATACAGTTCCCTGCTTTCACATTAGGACTTTAAAGCAGCTGTGGAAATCCAAGGCTGACAGTTCAAAGTAACTCTCCTGTGTCTCTCTTGTGGCAAACACTGGAAGAGAGAGTTGCTATGTGCTTGAGTGGGCTGTTGGGCTGAATAATTAGATGCTTTTGGATGCAAAGTTCATACAATGGCATTTGAGGATGCTGTTCAGTAGTTAATTCTGTGAATAATAGGGCATCACTGAAAGCATTCCAAAGTCTACATAATAACTTTGGATTTGGGCTTGGAGAGAGACTTGCAGCAATAATACATGTCAGTACTCTTTTGGGGAGGCTGGCAGTGGAGGACTGCCAACTGATCAGCTTTGGTTTTGTTTTTGCACTGCTTATCCTGTTTGTTTACATTGTCAGGCTGAAGTTCAAGAATCAATCAGCAAGCTATAATGGACATATTTTCATTATGACACAAGGAGCCTCAAGTGTCTTTCATTCATGCATTATTCACACAAATGGATGAACAAAGAAGCCATCTACTACAGCACACAAATCCCAGGATATCTGCACAACTTAAAAATACACTGAGACCCAGGCAAAGCCTCCACTCTCCTGCAGTTGGAAAGGCAAGAGTAAAATTTTAGGTTATTGCAGAAGTGTGATCACTTGCCATGTTTTTTTAACTCAAGCCCTGGGAGATGCTGGATCCAGACGTGCCAAGAGAGGTGTTTGCTGAGAGGCCTTTGAAGTGTCTTCAGGATGGACATTAGGATCCTTTCCATCTCTAAACAGGGAACATTATCTCATGGTGAGAACTGAGCAGCAACCACTGAAAGACAGAAGATGTTTATATTTCTCTGATGCAGAAAAACAATACAGATGGGATGCAAAAACCACCTGTGTATGTAACAGTGGTAGAGACTAATGCTCTGTAAGTGACCCAAGTAGAGTTATTCCAAGTTATTCCCATCTTCTCCAAATATTAGGAGAAGTGTTTCCCCGTTTCATTTTATCTGTGCATTAAGAGTTTAATTCTACCATGGATCTCTATATTTGCAGTCACTGAAAGTCAGCAGGGAATGATTTATACATACTTTCTATGTATAAAATTTCTCATATAAAACCTTGAAGTCAAAATCTCTGCATACTTTCAGAAAAGCCCATAAGGTTGGGATTATAAACTACTTTTTGTGGGAAATGTTGGCTGGAGTACATTTGGCAAAACAGGGAGCATGCAGCAACAGCCTCAGTGCTTCCTTGGAGAGCTGTGGCCCTGCCTCTGCCATAGATGCAACATGTGAATGTTTTTCAGTCAAGTTCCCTGCACTTTAATTTCTAGATAGCTGAACTGTGGGTCAGAGCCAGCATGCTAAGAGCCAAAACTTTGGACAGGGGGAGATTTTTTTTCAGACTGTGCACGAAAATTGCTATTTAATACCAACAACTCAAAGGTCTGACTTTGGGTCTCTGTGAGGACTTGAAACCTGCAAATGTCCCTTGTGGCTTTTCCTTCCACCTTTGAAATGGGAAAATGCTCCCTTGACACAAAGGGCTTTGGGTGGACAAATGAATGTGATAATGATGGATCCATACAAATATCTTGATGGGCAGGGCAGGGCTTAAGCACTGCTTTGTGTGTCAGGGGCTGAGCTCTGCAACAGGAACCAACATGTTGACTTGCTGCTCATAAGATGAGCACCTTCCAGTGTCTGTGGTGAGGGAGGTGAGCGTCCTAAGGTGAAAAAAAAACCCTAAAATTTCATGATTCAACACTAACATGACAGAAGCAAACAGGAGGGGTAAAATGCACTTTCCTATGTTATCTGCTGCGTCTTTCCCAGGATGCTGTGTGCTCCCTAGCTGCTCTCCCTTAGGGCAGCAACAGGTGCTCGAGGAAGTGAAGTGTGTCCTGAAGTTAATTTATGGGTTTATTTACTTCGAGTTGACTTCATCTGGGTTCTTATGACTACAAGCAGACTGGCACATGGCTGTTTGTTTATCTTGTGGGGTTTTTTTACTACCTACATCTGAAGTCTTTTCCCCCTAAAACTGTTCAGAAGGGTTTGTTTGGTTGATTTTGTTTGTTTGTTTGTTTCTTTATTTTCAATAAAACCACTTTATATTTCTTCACCTTGGTGAATTTTGCTACTCTTTCATTTTCCCAGTCACTCTGATGGCACAAGACTACTCTCTTCTGGATTATTGTTTTCTTTATATTTTAAGCAAAACTCTTGATTCTCCAAGTAAGATTTTTAAAAGGGGAAGGAGCTCATGGTTTCCATCTGTTGTAAACTACTCACTGAAATTGCTGTCCTATAAAGCTGCACTATGCTACAATTTGCTCTGAAACACTGCTGAAGAGAGGAGAAGGAAATGAACTTCTTCTACAGAATGTCTTTAGCAGAAGTTGAAAAAAAGGACATTGTTGCAGTTATAAAGGTTTGTCCCTGAATAGGGATGGAATAGAAGAGTCCACAAGGCCCTCTGCCCTACCCTTACAGACTGCTGTCATTTTAAAATGATGCTCAACAGTACATGCTGACATAGTTTCACTAGTTTAAAAATTACAAGTTTTCTTTCTACTTTTAGTGCTTTTTTCAAACGTTACTAGAGTATTCAGAATTGTGAATACTGCTACTAATAACAAAGGAACACTTCAAGAATATGTTTCAATTTGTTCTAGGACAGAAACAAGCTGGCTCCAAGCAATCATGGTCCATGGGTAAGCGGAGGGATGAGAATTTGGGTCATCCTTGACATCACCAGATCAGGACATGTCACTACCAGTGCCTGACCTGTCAGGCACACACTGGAATCCCAGGTGCTATTCTGAAATCAACATCTTTTCAGGAAGATGCTGGAAAAAGATATCAAAAGAGTCTCTTTGTGGGGTGTCCACTTCACTAGAAACAGGAACACTCTGATTGCTGCCAGACCAGTTCAAGGGAAGATTGGACCGTCTAGGCAACCCACTCTTAAATTGGACTTTCCTAACTTAACTCTAATAATAACCCAGAAGAACAGTAATCAAGACAGCTAAGAAAATACAAGACCTAAACCTTTTTCCAACTTTCTCTCTGTTGCCTGTGGTGACAAAGCACATAGGTTGATGCATTCATCACTACTTCTAAGTGTGCATCCAAATGAGTTTGATGGTCTAAACTAGTATTCCTCAAATGATTTGCAGGTGTAACACGCTTTTCACTGCAGCTGTGTTTCTGAGATAACCCTTTAGTTTACACCTTTAACTTTTTGTTGTTGGCAGCTGCTCAGCTCCTCGAGTGAGGTGGGACTGGGAAGAAAATTAGGAAAAAAGAAGAGAAACCCAAAATGCACATATTTTTCTGACATCTCAGTTTTTCTTAAAATTGTTCTAATCTTCTGTGCTGCCCTTTTAACATATTTTTGTGAAGGCTTACAGAATTGTAAATCAGTTCCTCACTTTGCAGACACATGGCACCTGCATTGCTTGGTGGGCCCCAGCCTTGTGTGTTTGTTTTCATTCCTCCTGAAACCTACTCATATTTCCTTCTGCATTCCCTGGCATAGCAAACCATAAAGCATCTGTCTCCTACAGGCACCGGCACAAAGGTGGATTTACTAAAATAAGAGAAGTAATTAAAATGTTGATTTTTAAAAAATCTATTCTAGCTCCAATAGAAATATTTCCAAGAAAAGAATACAGAGATTTTCTCAGGCCATCTGTGGCATATGTGAGCAACACCAGCTAGATTGTTACCCTGGTTTGGGACCAGCCAGAGTTCATTTTCTTCTGAGGACCTGCTACAGTGCTGTGATTTTCATTCAGAATGAGAATCATGTCAATAACACACTGATGTTTTGGCTGTTGCTAAGTTGTGCTTATCCCAAGTCAAGGACTTTTCAGTGTCTCATGCTCTGCCAGTGAGGAACTGCAAAAGAAACTGAGCGGGAACATGGCCAGGACAGGTGACCTGAACTGACAGAAGGGCTATTCCACAACACAGAACATCATGTCTGGTCTACAAATTGGGAGAGTTACCTGAAGGGTTTTGATCACTGTTTGGGGCCAGGCTCAGTTTGGGGCATTGGTCAGTGGGTGGTGAGCAATTGTATTGTGCATTACTTGTTTTGCTTCTGTTACTCTCTCTCTTTCTCCTCATCATTAAAATTATAATAATAATTATTATATTTTGTTTCAGTTATTAAATTGCCCTCATCACAATCCACAGGATTTACCTTTTCTTTCAGATTCTCCTCTCCACCAGAGGGAAGGGTATGGAGGGAATGATGAGCGGCTGCTTGGTACTCAATTGCCAGGCGGGATTAAATCACAGCAATTGTTTTCAGTTATTTCCTTTTGAAAGCTTCCTCAACAACAGTATTCACAGAGGTGTTCATCTTTCTCCAGATTGCCTGGAACCAGAAAATCAGAAGCTACTTTGTTGTTTAAGAATCATTACTTTAATTTCCACCTCACTTAAAACACATATTTGCTCTCCAGCGGATCAAATTTTAACAAGTTCGACAGAGCTTGAAGTAGAAAAGCAGCACAAAAGTAAAGCCGTGCCAATTTTGTGGAATTATATTTTTTTTTTGGTTCAGAAAGATGTTTGGTGCTCAAATAAAGGCAGCTTTATTATTTTCTCTCTCATAAGCTAGTTGTAGCTAAAATGCAACTCCCTCTTTGGAGAGGGCAGCTCTGCAGATCACTAAGCAGTGCCAAATTAAGACAAAGCACCTGCCTTTACTAGGAAACCTAGAGGTGGGTGTTAGAGTTTAACACTAACCAGTGTTAGAGTTTGAAGCACTAGGGCAGTCTTGAAGTCTAGGGCAGTCTTTCTTCTGTCCCTCCCTTGACCCTTTTGCCAGTCAGGGCACTCATGCTGCAAGCTGACCTATGCTGCAAGCTGACCTAACCCTTGGAAATGTGTTCCGAGTAATGGAAGCTCCAGGTTCTCTCCCATAGCTTGGCTTTATTAGCCTCATCTATTTCCCTACAGTTCTTCATTTGCATTGGCAAACACTGTGCCTAGCAATTCTTGTTGTTCTGAGCTGATTTGAGGTGAATTTCCTTGATTTTATATCCATGAGAGTTGAGCAGAGGTATCACTGGGAGCTATGCACAGGATCGTGAATGATACAGGTTGGAAGGGACTTCTGGAGTTCTTTGGTGCAACCTACTTCTCAGCATGGTTAACACTTTCATGTTAGACACAGGAAAGTGTTTAGCTTTTTCTTGATTTAGCTTTTTCTTGATTTTCTCCCCTCACTGATTATTTTTCAAAAGGAATTTTTTGTTCAGGTCAAGCCTGCTCATCTTCCCTGCATAAGTGTGGACAAGCACGTGACCCAGCAGCAATTGGCATTCCGCAGCTATTTCCATTGCATGAGTTAGGCTTTCTATCTGCGACCCCCTGGAGGGGCTGGCTTCGAAGGCAAAACGTTTGCATCAGAGTTGTAAGAAATGTCTGAACTTGGCCACAAAGAACTGAACCACAATAATTGCATGCTCTTGGAAGTTTTGCACCTCTCCACAGTAAAACTCCTCTCCTCTGAGTTACTAGAGGAAAAATCCTGCAGGCTCTGTCAGGTCTTTTGTTTGTTCAGAGTGTTCAGAGGCGGAGGGTGAGTGGAGGGAAAAATGTCTTACCTGTAAAGGTATAGATGGTACCCATTTCAAGAACAGCTGATCTAATTCTGGATCCCTAATGCTTTACAAATAATACATCTGAAGTGGAGGATTCTTTTACATCTGGTGAGGAGAAGCAGCTTTGATTATATATAGTTATCAGTAGTGCCCAGTAAAAAAAAAGCAGTTTTGAAGCATTATTTGGTTTATAGCAAGGAATCTATTTCTTATCATAACTCTTGGATATCTCTGTAATGAGGTCATGTCCAAATATATGCTCTTAACAATTCTGCAAATATCTGAAAAAATCCCTTGCACAATTCTATATTCCATTCAGTAGGAAACATTCCTGGTTTGATTAACTTAAGAGGCAAGCACTGTTATATCTGGGACTCCTGTGCTAGTCTGTATTAGGGATTTTTCATTATAGGTAGTAGATAATTTAAAAAATAGATATTCTAAGAAAAAGAAAAGAGTTATCTCTCTCCCTCTTTCCTGTAACTTTTTCAGAGAGCACAATTACATCCCTAACTGTGCAACTCCTTGCACCAAATCATCACCAAGAGAGCTGTTTCCTAAGGATGTTCCTTTTAGAACAAAAAAGAATGCAAGAACTCCATGTAAGACAATTCCACACCTTTTGATCAATCAGCTTTGAAAAAGAAAACCTCCCAACACTCAATTTACCCTTTTTTCACCATACCTGCTGAGGTTCAAAGATTAAAGTGAATAAAATGAAAATGCCTAATCTTAATTTTTTTTTTTCACTCAGAGATGGCTCCATTTCAAGTGCTCATGGTATCATGTCATGTTTTCAGTGCCATTGATGACCTACACAATTATACCTGAGGACAAACACTATGATTTTTGTGAGTAGGTGAGTCAATCCTCTCTGAAGCTGAGTGCAGCTGTTGGTGCTGATTTTCAGCCTCTGGATTGACCTTGCTGTGCAGGACAGATCTCCTGGATTTGCATTTAGCTGGCATCCTGTTGTGATGGCCAGGTCCTTTCTACTTCTGAAAAGATGTCTGAACTCTAGCAGGAAAGCCGTGGTGTTTTTAAAGCAGTTTTTTTTTTTTTTTTTAATTGAGGTGCTTTGGGCAAAGCCACATAGGTGTGAGCTCCCCCTGTGATCCCAGGTAGGCACAATCTCTCCTAACTCCAGTAACTTATTGCATCTGCCTGCATGTATGCTACCAACCAAGAGATTTTAGAAAGTGATGCTTCAGGATGCATGCATAAATACTAATTATCTTTTTTCTACATCTATGCTTTGTATCTGGTTGGTATCTACTATCATGGCTAGTAGATGGCCATGTTTTGCTGCTGGTCATTTTACCTGGGCACCATACAGCAAATATCCCTTGTTCTGCCACCTTTGGCCATGTGAGAACTCTCTCCATTTTCTACTTGTCACACAACCACCTCACCCCTTCCCACAAAAGCCCTTCACCAGCTTTCTGTAAGGAACTATGCAGGTGCTTTAATTGGTACCCAACCTTATCTGCTTTGGAATATCCCTGGTGTCACTGAGTACATGTGAATCCTCCCTGGCTTGCTACCTGAAGGACAGACCACAAGCCCTCTTCTCTTAGGTGCTCTCTAAGAAGCCCCTCCAATAGGTTCCAAACCTTCTCTCAGAAAACTGAAGGCTGTTCCTGCCTAGTCAGGACTGCACAACATATCCTACATGGGCATTGGTCTCAGTTGTTCTCCTTCATTTGAAGCTATGTGCAGTGCTATTGAGGTCTTACGTTATTTTTCATCGCTGATGCTTTGCAGTGTAGTTGAGAGAATAAGGGTAAAGAATAGCTGAAGGGTCTTGCTGTCAGACCAGTCATTCCTGGAGTCAGGGAGACAAGAGCAGTACTGAGGAGATGAGGTGGATTTCTTGCTTACCAATCTGAAAAGCCAGAAGTTCAGGGAAAGTGGAGAAAACCAAAAGCAAGAAGGAATAGGGACAGCCCTGGCTAGCTTGCTGACTAGGTGCACCATACACACATATAAAATCATGGCTTTATAAAATAAAATCATCAGAGAAAATGCATTGCTTGATTTTCTCTTCTCTTTTCTCAACAGCATATGGCTGGCCCTATTGAGAACAAGCATATATATATGTGTATATATATATATATATATATATATATATATATATGTAAAATTCCTCAGGAGGAAGCTTCCCACGCAAATTCACAATACTGCAATGGCTGGAGAAAGACACTGAGTGTTTCAGAGCTCAACTTTGCTGGCAAGTGACCTTCTTTGCTATCTGGTTTAATAAGACGGACAAACAACAAGATTCTATGCAACTTCCCATCCGATAAATGCATGGGAAGTGTCAGTGGTTGATGTGTTGTGGAAAATGTATTCATCTTCTTCATAAGCCTTGAGATGCCATTTTTTTTCACACACCGTTTTCAAGAACAGATTTGATTAAGTTATCCAAAAAGATCAAATCACTATATTAGTTTATTTTCCATGAACTTTACTGTCCCTCTACTAAGGAATAAACACAAATAATCAAACTGCTTTTTGAAAGGCATGAATGACAAGGGCCAAATGAATGACGTTGGACTGCAAAAAGAAATGCAAAGTATGAATAGATGCAATTTATCACAGACATTGTAACCAGACTCCTTGGACAGGTCCATTTCAGCTTTCATTCTGAAGAGTTTTATTCTAACCAGTGACAGTAATTTTTCTACATTTAATGTATGTTTTTTTCTTTTTTTGTCCCTCCCTTTTCCCCCTGAGAATGGAACAGCCAGAAAGCACATTCATTTTCTATTTAAAGTTTTTTCAGGTTCCTGCTGGTGGGAATCTGTTAAAAGTGAACGGAAGGTTTCTGTAAAAGTTCAGGTTCAGGACTTCATCAGTTGCTTAGTGTAGATGTCTTTGTAGGATTCCTGGCTCCATTACACAAGGTTCTATATAAAATAGTTTTATTAGTTTACAGCCCCCTCGCCCCCACAATGAACAGCTTATAAAGCAGTCTGGCTTTTGGGCACCTTGTACACATATTACCTTAGTTGCAATAATATTCCTCTAAATAGGAGCCTTCCTCTCCTCCTCCTGTGGATAATTTCTGGATGATTAGGAGTATCTCATGGCATATAGGGCAAGCGAGGCAGGAACAGCCTTTTTGGGCAGAGGACACTCTGCTGTCCGCTGAACAGAGATAATAGCAAAGTACTCTTGTAAAGTGATTGGGGAAGTCCCAAAGGTCAAATAATATTTTAATTTGAGGATCTCCACAGGGATATTACCTCTCTCTGATGTCAGTGATAAGACAGATGTGTGCAGGCAGCATCCTCTCCCTCCAAAGACCCTTGAGGACACCTGTCTCTGATACACTCCTTCTCTGTGCTCTGGGCAGGGAACTCTGGCATCTGTTTTGGGGGGCTAGTTCAAGCACCTACAACTCAGATGTGAAATGGCTCATCCCACTGCTTTTGTATTTCTGTATTTTATAGCCAAGGGCAGTGGGAATGAAGGTGCTAAGTCATAACCTAGCAATTTGAACCCTGCTTCTACCTGACAGGCTGTCTTGTTATTTTGAAGCAGGTCAGATCCTCCTGGAAGAATTTATATGGCACCAGTCATTATGCAATTCTGCAATTGAAGGCTCACAGAAGGCATTGTGATATTTCAAACACTGTGGGGGATTTCAGCTCATGTCAAATATAAAATACACAACTATTTAAACAAGCTGATAGTTTGTCAATTAAATATGTGACCAATCCTTGTAAACCATGTATTCAACAACTCCGTGCTTTGATTTAATTTCTGTGCCTCATTAAAGATTTCAGACTTCACTTCTAATAAAAGTTGTTTGTTATTCTTTGAAATTATGTAAGAAAATATTAAGCTCTTGATAAGGAATTAGGAAAGAAAATAAACCATTTTCCTGTTTTCCTAGTTTGAATAGATATTTAATTAAAGTGACATGCCTTGGGCAAAACCTAATTAATACATCATCTCTCTGTAACTAAAATTAATGGAAGACTTATGACTGCTGAGCTGCAGGCGGGACTGAAAATTTCTTTTCTGTCTTCTTACTCGTTTTTCATCTGACCATCCATCATTATTTTCTCATTGGAAGAGAGAAGCTTTTTTGCTGATCATTCATTTTTAATGTGTACTGATAGATGATTCCCTGCTAGCTCCACCAACTTTTCTGTTTTGATCATTTCCATGATGACTTTTAGCCTCAGCAAATGCTATGGTAAGGCTTTGCAGTGGAGGCAGCAAGGACCCAGTTCAGCC
Organism: Motacilla alba alba; assembly: GCF_015832195.1. Lineage (NCBI taxonomy): Eukaryota > Metazoa > Chordata > Aves > Passeriformes > Motacillidae > Motacilla > Motacilla alba. Next base: position 62,882,384 of record NC_052016.1, read on the forward strand.
AACGCTTCTTCAGACTAACAGTTTCCCTTGCTGAAGGCACATCCGTGGGTGTGCTGCCTCCTGTCCTTTGCTTTCTGCTGGATTCTGCCTCCTTGGATTAGGGAGTTTCCTGAGGAATGTAGGGCACAAAGCTGCTGGGAACTGCAGGGTCTCTTGGTGAGTTCATGGACATTGCCAGGAGACATTGCACTTGTGCCCTCTTCCCAGGATGGGCTTGTTACGAGCTGAGAGGGCAGAGAGAAGTGTTGATCCATCTGGCAAACACAGTGGTTCTCTTGTTGTGAGGCAAGTGAAAATGGTCATCTTTTACCCTCCGGGCACCAGCCCTGTCTCTTCTCTCTGTTGCACTGGAAGCAACAGAGAGAAGCAGTAGCACCTGGGTAGTAATTAAGGTGACAGAAGGTCACATCACTCTGTGAGAGGTGATGCAGTAACTATTAACACAAACACATGTTTCTGTTGTGGATGTGTTGTGGATGGACCCTTTTGCCTGTGGGATAGACCTAGTCTAGAGTTCCTCTTCCTTGCAAACCTTGTTTGCACAATTCTGAGAGCTTCACCACCAATATGCCTGTTTCTGTCTTTGTCCTCTTCCTATTCCTCCTAACTCCTGTCCATTTTTATCATTGACATGACCGGCTTTTTTGCCTTGTTTCTCTTATTTATCTGTGGCATGGTCTCATCTGTTTACAATGGTGAGAGCACTTCCCAGTCTCAGCTCCTTTGGTGTGATCTACCTGCTGCCAGGGTGCCTGTATGTATCAAAACCCACTAATTGAAATGAGAAATGTTGTTTTCCACAGCACTGCTGCACCGTTGCTCAGATGCTTTGTTTCACTTTCAACTTCTTGAAGTGGTCTGTTAATTCCTCAGGCTGAAGGTCTTTCCCATCTGAATAAGTTTTATAGGTCACACAGAAACAGGAGGTGATGGTATTGACACAAGTCCAAGGCCTGCCACAATGATGCTGTCCCCACAGAGTGGCCAGGTGTTGGGGATGGATAGTAGAGCTGGATTCATTGTATGGTGGTACTCTGTATGGATCCTGCATAAATGCATGCCTGTAATGCCATGGCAGGAAGTCTTTGAGTGTGATGGTCTGAGTAGGAAGATGAGAAAAGTGGCACATCAATGAGAAAAAGATGTAGAAGCTGACTCATCCTGCACTATGGAGGGCTCATGCTTGGGAGTGAATGGCAGGGAATGGATAGGACAATGGTCCCTGCTGCTGTCCATGAGGGGGGCTGTTGGTTTCAACATGATGGCAGGAATGTGGGAAAAAGCCCTGAGTCTTGTCCCCATGGGATGACAGAAAAATTGAATTTCTCTGGATTTCTTTTGATACTCTCTGTGCAGTGACTCTTTTTGCATGTGAAAAGAACTGTTGTGGAGATCAGCTCTGGAATTTCTGCGCATTAGGGACAATGGCTGCACAGAAATTTTTCTCCCCTCTCATCCTGCTACTCTACCTGTCACTCCTAGTTCTTCTCCATGGAAGGCTTTATGAAGGAGGACTGTGTGTATTCTGTAGTGCACATTTCTACAAACTGCTGCAAAAACCACTGCTAAGGAAGAGGCACACCAGACCAGGCTGAGACCCTCAGCTTTCATAGCAGAAGGAAAAAGGAGGGGAGGAGAGAGGTGTGTCTGAGAACACGAGAAATTGGAGAGGCATCTGGTGACAGAAATAAAAGAGTGCCAGGAAGGAGGGGAAGAGGGTGAGGAAAAGAAGAGTAACTTACAATACAAAACAAAATCAGAAAGTGGGGATGTAAGAAATAAGCATGCACATGGCTATTGTAGCTTTTCTTATGATCACATTTCTATCTCATGCTGACAACAATTCTCGGTGGGGAACTTGTTAGATCATTTACAGACAGTAGCTCCTAATCTGTTGCAGGAGTTTTTATGAAAGCTTGCTCTGTTTCTGCTCCTCTAAGGACTGCAGTTCACCTCAGTGGAGGTCTGAACTGCTCTCTAAAGAACCTCATGCCTTTCCATTAGCCACCTAATTGAGAAGACTTAGGCTTGCTGGAATGAATTTGCACCTTGCACTCTCACTAAAATAAGGAAAATAAGATTGAAGTTGGTAAATCCTGTGACTCAGGATATAGGATGTTTTGCAACATGCAATCCAGTTCAACTGCAACATTTGATGCCGGAATGAAGCATCAGGTTGGATGTTTCAGGCAGTTTTATTCACTGGATACCATGAAGTATCATCGCATTCTCCTCCAGAAAATCATGCAATTTGCCATTAAATTTAGCTTTGCTGCCCTGTAACTGTGGTAACTGGCTCACTTTGTGCCATGTGGGACTTTGGAAAGTTTAATATTAATTTCATATTTCCTTCCTGGCTCCCACAACAGTTAAAGCAGGGCACTTTTGTGCTCTGGCTTCTGTGGCATGCCAACTTTTTTTGGGTGAAATTTTATATATGTGTAACATTTCTTAGTTCCTGGATCCCAGAATGGGTGTGAAACATTCAGCATATGGAGAAACAGAATTATTAACACAGCAAAAGTGAGAGAGAGCCTTGTTACTCTTTGAAGCTTGTGGGACTAGGCAATGGGTGAAGGGAATACTGATCAGCTCCGGGGTTGGGTTTCTGGTGTCCAGAAGGCTACAGACATAAGGATGGGGTTGCAGGCCTGACAACTGTCTTTGCTGCTGTTCTCATCCTTCCAGGATCACAGATGTGCTACCCTAACTAAGAGGCATTTCACAGCCATGGTGACACATAGATCTGGCTCCAGGAAGCACTAACACAGAGCCTAACTCCTTCTTCCCACAGGTGTGACCAGGCAGCAAACTAGAAATGGTCTGAGAGAGCCAGTGGCAGCGAGATGGAGAAGAGATGGTGAGACCATGTGAGACTTGTGAGTGGGAGCATGTGGAGAGCTGGAGCAGGGAGAGAAAGAAAATTGTGTCTTCAGCGTGCCATGGAGGAGGGATTTTCCTAGCCCTGCATGCAGACAGACAAAGTAGGAATTTGGCTTTCTGCAAACAGAGCTGTATGGCACTGAACTGCGGGACTGAGCTCCTTGTGGGTACGGCTTTGTGAGTCTGCCTTCCACACAGCTCTCAGGTTTATTCATCAGCCTTTGGCAGGAGAAGCAGGACACTGATAATAATTGCTAAAGTTAATAGTCAAGTTGCTTTTATCAACATTCATAACTGTATTTCCAATCCAGCAACAAGCCTCCTCTCTCCCTGTCCTACCCCACAGCATGAACACATATTTCTCAGTCTGCAGCAGCTCGAGCTGTGCTCCTGTATATAGCTGGCAATAAATAGCATGGCCAGGAAGAGCAGGACACTCAGCTGGGGAAACACTCAGCTGCTTAACAACAAGTAAAGACCTGAGTTGGCTGGCCAGCTCCATATAAGAGTCAGGGAACTGCATTTTACCAATTTCCTCAGTCTCCTCCATAATCCAAGGCAGGGATGAGCAGTTTCAGAGAGAAGACATCCCACCTGTCTTGGAATATGAGATGAGAACCTGCTGTTTAAATAAATGTAGTTGAATGGTGTAGACTGAACCCTTACTTTCTACATGGATAAAGATGTGGGGACATGGTTTAGTGGACTCGGCAGTGTTAGGTTAACTTGATGTTCATAAAGGTCTTTTCCAACCCAAATTATGTTATGATTCCATGAATCCTGCTGGCTGCAGTGTGGTGAAAATCTTTCCAATGTCTTAGTCATTCAAGGTGCTGCCTAATCACAAGTGGTCCATTAGATTCAAATACATAAACATGAATTCCCCAGTGAAATGAAAAAAAGGTGAACTTGCCTAAGTTTTGATGATCTTGTTCCCTGTTTCCTAGCCTTGTCTGTGTTGCAGAGACAGCCATGGTGCTAGGACTGAATTCTGCAAAATCAACTGGTCCCCGGTCCCAGATATCAAAGTGATCACCAAGCTGTGGCCTTTGGTACTATCTGAGAAACAAGCACTTGGATAACAGCTTGTTGTTACACATCCACACAAAAAGGAAGCTTTCCAGACCCTTTTGGAATGTGAGTCATCCTGTACCTTTTCTGTCCAGGCTGCCAACAGACACAGTTTCATGTGTACCACAGGCTTTGCTATGTACAGGAATGGGCACCAGTGCTTCTTTGTGCTTACAGATGGGCCCTTCCTTCCTCTCCCACCTGACTTCCAGCTTCTCTGGAAAATCAGGGATCTGAAAGTAAAGAAGGTCATTTGTAAAGCCATGAGACAAACACGACTGAAGGCAGTTCAAGAGTTATTAAGGTATTTGGTTCGTATACGACCCCCACACATTCAGAACCAGTGCAAGCTCAGCCTGCACTCGGATGGGAAAGGAATTGTCTGGCACCAGTGTCCTGAAACACTAGGAAAAAAAGCCAACTATCCCAAACAGACAGTACCAGAAGTGGGGTGCTGTAACAGCAGTGGCCCTTTGTTTATGATACTATTTCATAGACAACCTAATCTGTTTATGGCAAAGATGCCTCTGGTCAGGCAGGCTTCAGCTTTTTCCTAACCCTGGGTTTGAGCTAGACTCTGGGTGTGGAAATTACTATGGCAGGTAACTGTTTATTTTGGAAGCATTTCTGCCACACCGTGCTAGGCTATTATTCTGGAGGAAAAAAATCACAGTGTGATTTGATCTGCAAACAGATACTTAGCAGAATTATTACGTTCTGTACCCACACACAGCAATCCCTCCATGTTGTTATGAGAGACATCATGCTCAAGGCTGAGCCAAAACAGAGTGGGCTGTGTTTCTATGGGCTGAAATGTCAGGATAAGGATCTTATTCTGCTTTTACACTGTTGAGAAGAAGGAGAAAAATGATACAAAGCCTTCTTAATTTCAAACATAAGCTTGGCAATTACTGCTGAAAAAATACTTACTCCTAGGATTGCCCATCTCTGGGGGTGGTGGTTTCACACCTTTCCAGAGAAACTTGCACTGACATAAAACCTGGCTAAAAGTCACACATCTGAGCTCCTGGCATTTTTCTCTTCACCTGCACTGTGTGACCCTGAGAATATTTCCCAGATGGGGAGCTGTGTATGGATGGAAACAATGATGTGGCTGTATACAGTCATCAGGCATGGGGTTTGTTCTCCATGGTTATTTGCAACCTGATGCTGGTTTTCATTGCTGATATTTTAGTTTTTTTCAAATGAAAAACATCTTTTGATGATGACCCTTTGTTCCTCAGATTGTGTCTGTATTCCTGCAGAACTCCCTACAGGGAAGTACTTTCCTGGCTCAGTGAAGTGAATGTCAATAATTACTTTCTTTCAACTTACCACAGTTCTCAGGATTAAGATTAATAAAACACTGACTCTCAGCAAAGAAGCTTAAATAAAGGATGGGTGCTTCAAGTTCAGCCTGCTATATTGATTAGATAGCTCCATTTATTTCTCCCTGCTCACTGAAATAGTTTGAAGCTGTTGCATAGCATAGGCAACTAATGACAGCTGTACTTGAGGCGAAGTGGTTTTGACTCAAGTGCTGTTGAGAATAAATTTAAAGTATGGTTATCTAGACATCACAGAAGTGACTAAAATCTAGAATGCAAGCTCGAAAGTAATACAGACAGACAGCTGCTGAACACGGAGCAAAGTAGGAGGGCTGACTCTCTAATAAAGCACGTTAAACTGTTTTGCTCAGTCTCGCCCCATGCCACCATAGGCTGGAGCGAGGCAGCTGGAAGCAGGAGGAAAGTGCAAGGGAGGGCTGCTTAAATAATCAGAAGAGAGAAACAAGTATTGATGCCCAGGTAGACATAGCAGAGCCTTTGACTGGATGAAAGAAATGCGTTCTGCAAAGCTATTAACAGCTTGTCAGGGGCAAATGAGAAGGACAAGATAGCAAAGATGACTCAGCAATAGCAGTGTTAGAAATAGCACAAGGATCTGACCTCCCCTGAAGTGACACTTTTTTATTGGCACAAGCAGAGTCTACGTGGTTGTTTGTCCTACTGTATAATCAGCAGTAACTGCAAATGCATTTTTACAACCTTAGCCATTTCTGTCTCATGGTTTGGGAAGCAACTGAAGTTATTGCTCTGTTTCTCCGGCCTTTTTTGACCTTCACACTTTTATTTAGAGCATTTGTCTACTTTGCAAATTTCAGTGGCATTCGCATTCAGAAGGCATCAAGCGCACACATTGCAAGATTTATATTACATGTTTTCTATTATCTCATGCCATCAACTCACAAATGAAATAGCTTAGGTGAAAGTATGCAGGTACAAGGCATGACATTACTCAGAGTAACTCTTAAAATGTCCTTTGCTCTGTGGTGTAGTTTAAATTGACTGCTAAAAACCTGGCATGAATATATTTGGTGACATTTCTGTGAAAGGCCATTCTGTGCACTGGGATCTAAATAGCATTTTATTTCAAGTTTACTCACCCAATAAATAGCATAAATTGCTCTGGTCTGCCAAGGGTTTATCTTTGAGCACTTTATTTCATAAACAATCCTAATCACATCCCATCTGTTTTGCCTTCTCCCAAGCTTTTTGGATGTACTAAAACTGTAGGTTATTTCCTGAGGACTTGAAAGGGGAAAGCAGAGACACCATGGCATTGTATATGCCTTACTGACACCGTGTAAAATAGTCCATAGGCTTCCTCCAGGAGGAGTAGAGGAGTAGAGGAATTTAGCACAACTGGATACCCAGTACATTTTGTTTTCCCCCAAAGTTTATAATTATTTTTATGGTGTGAATAGTTGAATTTTTCTATAAACATGTAAATATGTGAAAAGCTTTTAGACTGGAAAAGGTAATTTTTTAAATTTTAATTTTAATTTTTTTATTTCAAGGGTTTACATTGTAATAGGAGAGGATAATTGGGTTTTGAGTAAACAGAACATGATATATGTTATACTTCAAAACCTCTCATAGCCCTTTGGCCTCTCCAAGAGTACAAGAGCTCCCTGTCTTTGGACAACATTTGCATCTTAGCACTGAGGAAGTGCAGAGCCTGTGGGTGCTTCTGGAGATGACACCCTGAAGAAGGAGGGAAAGGTTTTGGTTCTCCTGTTAGGATTTCACCCTGGCTGGCAGCTGAGCACCACGCTGCCCCTTGCTCACACCTCCCCTGGCAGACTGGGGGAGCGAACCAGGAGAGTAAAAGCCTGGAAACCTGTGGGTTGAAATAAAGACAGTTTAACAGGTGAAGCAAAATCCACAAGAGCAAGCAAAGCAAAACAGGGAATTTATTCACCACTTCCCATGGGCAGGAAGGTGTTCTGCCATTTCTAGGAAAGCAGAGTTCCATCATGTGTAACAGTGACTTGGGGAAAGAAAATGCCATCAATCCAAACAGCCTCTCCCTTTCTCCTTCTTACCCCAGCTTTATATGCTGATTGTGATGATATCCTTCTGTCCAGTTGGAGTCAGCTCTTCCTGCTCCCAGATCCCTGTGCACCCTCAGCCCTCTCACTGTTGGGGTGGGGTAAAAGGCAGAAAGGGCCCTGACCCTGTGTCAGCACTGCTCAGCTGTGAGTAGTAACAAACACACCCCTGTGCTATCAACTCTCTGATGGTCACAAATTCAAAATACAACCCCATGCCAGTGATTAGTAAGAAAATTAACTCTATTCCAGCCAAAAGCAGCACATGCTGAAGTCATTAATCATGATCAGTCTATATCAATGGACTGACCTGTTTTTGTATCATAAAATAATTGTGAATCTCCTAATCAGGAGAAATTCTGAACTGTCAGGGAAGGAGAAGGTGTGAAGGCTGCATCTCATGCAGAGGTTGTTTGGTGACACAAATAGTGATGATTGCTGTCAATCTGCTCTCCCTACTTCCTTGTACCTACAGCAGGAAAGCAATTTACTGGCTGCCTTCCCAACTGATATTTTTGAAGAGTTGCATGATAAGAAAAGCAGCAGAATTGAATTTAAAACTTTTTGCTTTTTAAATTTTGGGTTCCTCTGCCATCATTTACAGCCAAGAGCATAACTAAGGCAGGGAGGGGAGAGAGTCTGATGAACTTTCCCTTTCTCACATTGGGGGTTTCCAACACAACAGCGCTTTTCATTTCAGGTTTCAAGCGTGGGTTTGAAAGAATGCTGGCACATCTTAAAAGAAACAGTATGCACAAAAGACTTCAAAAACTGCCAGTCCACTGTTTCAAGGGTCCATGGAATTTTCCAAGTCGAGAAAGAGCTCAATGCAGGAACCATCAGGTGAATGCACTTTCTAACATGTGCAGTCCATCAGCTCTCCCCCTTCCAGCTACTGCTGGTGCTTTTTGCAGCCGAATGACAGCCGATGTCTGTCAGCAGGGGACACACGAGCTGTGTCACATTTCTCACAGGGCTGCCTGCATACATTACAAAGCACCTCTCTCTTTGCCTTAGGACAGCTGTGCCAAAGCGTGCTGGGCATTGCACTGTCTAAAGATTTAGAGGACGGGTAAATGTGGAGAGACAGGGAGGACAAAGATGAGGGAACAGTATTAGTTTGACAGGAGAGCCTGGGCCTGTGAATGGAATGCAAAGCATCCGCTGGCAGGATGGTGCTTTCTACCATAAACCATGCAGCCCTGCCAAATGTCATTAAAAAGGACTGAGACCAGACATGAGGGACACGTATCATCTTGTTTCCCATCTCATTATATGCTGTGACATTTGTATTGTTATTTCATTGTGAACAATTTGAGAGGAAAGTGCTTTGCTTCATCAGAAAGTTTATGTCTGAGCTTGGTTTCTAATTTTTCATGAAGACCAAAAAGCATAAAAGGAAAGCACCATGGATGAATTGTGCTATAACAAAAAGAGTTTAAACCAGAGGCTAACTGGGTTGGAAAAGATTTCATAACAGTCCCATTTTGGACATTGCATATTATCTTTCTTGACACAGGTTTAGCACAAACACTTGCAAGTTCCTGCAGCTGTTCAATGTTGTCTTCTTCCCAGCTCTTCTTAATGCAGACCTGCTTAGAATGAGCACCTCTCTTCATGTAATTGATTCAACAAAAAGTTGTATCTGAAATCCAGTGCTGTCACTGGCTTCAGCAAGACCAGCACTAATCCAAAGCTCTGACATGGCCAGTCTATAGGCAGGATGAAGGTTTCTTCTCCAGCTCTGTATAATGTCCCTCTGTTCATCCATCCTTACTTCATGACTGAGCAGGTACTTGCTCTAGTTTGGCTTTAAGTGCCGTTGAACTGTTTTCTTGTGCTCCAAAATATATGCTTTGCTATAATGATTGAACCAGAGATGAACCTTCAACTAATTATCCTGTTACAATTTGCTTTCTCCTGTGTTCTTGTGGATGGAGAGCTGGACATGAGTCAGCAACGTGCCCTTTCTTCTTCCTGGGCTGCATCAAAGGCAGTGTGGCCAGCAGGTTGTGGGAGATGATTCTGCCCCTCTCCTCTGCTCTGGCGAGACCCCAGCTGGAGTGCTGCATCCAGCTCTGCCTCATGCTCAGCACAGAGACTGGAGTAAATCTGGCCCAAGGCCCCTGCTCAGGAACTGCTTGGGCATCAGTCAGCAGGTGGTGAGCTATTGCATTGTGCATCACTTGTTTTGTGTACTCTATTTATTTTATAATTACTTTTAGTACTTGCCCTCCCTTCTCTGTACTATTGAACTGTCTTTTTTCAACCCATGAATTTTACTTTTTTTTCTTCCTAATTCTTTACACATCCCACTGAGGTGGAGACTGATTGAGTGAGTGGCTGTGTGGTGTTCAGCTGCTTGGTGGGTTAAACCATGACACTTCCTGATGCTTCTAATGGCAGACTTCTAACAAACAGAACTGCAGATTACTTCAGGTTGGAAGCGACTTTGGGAGGAATCAAGTCCATTTTCCTGGCCAAAAGGAGGGCTAGCTTCAAAGCAAAATTAGAAAAAAAATCCAGTTACATTAAAAATGACACATTGCAGGTTTGAGTTAGCCAGCAGTGAATGTAATTCTCAGTGGATGTTGTTTTCATAAATTTTCAAGGGGAAAAAGGAGGAGAAAGCACTTTAGAAAGCATTAGTGGTAATGGCCTCTTTTTTCATTTGAATTTATTGTCCTGTGCTTGGAAAAACACCTGGCTTTGCCTTACCTAGAGGACTGGAGGCAGCCTGGACTTGAATGGTGGGAAGATCAAGATAAATGAGATAAACAGCCTGAAAGAGGGTATAGGTGACTTGTTTCTTTGTCAGCAGAAAGAAAACAGTGGAAAAGATCCTGGAGGGTGGGAAGGTATTAAGAAGTCCATTTCAATGTAATGACAATTTCAGTCATATGTGAGAAGAGCTGCCTCCTTCCCTCTCCTAAAAAAGTGTTCAGCAGAAGTCTTAAACAATCTTATGGAGCAACAGTAATAGTACAACCATTTTTATTCTTTGTGTGCAGATAGGATGTCTCTTATAAAATCCTTGATAGTTTTCTGCTATGACATACTCCTTCTTCAAAATTTGTTTCAAGGTAAGCACCGTCTTTAAGGAGAAGTGTGTTTCACCCAGCCCTGATAGCAGATAAAGTGCTATAATGATGTGTAGTTTTATAAATGGGGTCTAATTTGATACAGAAAGCAGTCAAGTATGATTACAAGCACTCTGGGGCAGCCAACTGGGTTGACTTTGACAAACTGATGTGTATGTGGAGGAAGCTGGGGTTTCTTTTACTGCAGTATAGACCACAGTGTGGAGAGTCATGAGTTCTAGGCACTTGGAGCTCAGATCACAGCTGATGTGAGTGGAGCAATTCTAATTAGTTGCTGCTCAAAAATTGCAGCTTGCAACAAAGCACTGAAAAAAATGTAATGTGGACAAGCAGAAACCAAATTTTCAGGCTTTTAATTTTGAACTTTATTGATCTTTTCTTCTTAATGCTCTGAATGTTGAATGAATTTACTACTTCTTAACATCCAGCAAAATCTTAATCTTCCTTTTACAGATAATACTTCTAGTTACAATAAAATGCAGCGTCTCTTCATCCCATTGAAAAGGATAAATTTCTTCTTCTATTTCTGTATTATATATATATAATTAGCTGCAAAAAGTATGCCCTCTTTTTAAAAGGTATTTTAAAATCACACTTAGAAAAACATTCATCAGCATTTTCTATGCCTTTTAGTGTATGAGCTCTGTTTCTTAAATGCACATCCAGCAGGCACTTCCATGCTCCTTGTCCAACTAAACTAGTCGCCAGCCTTTGGAGATCAGTTTGTGATTCACAACTCACCAGTTCCCTGCCAGAGACAAGACAATCCATCACTATGGTGGCAGCAGTGGGGAACACAGCTGTGGCAAGATTTTAGGTGTGCGTTGAACTTCGGGTATCTTCCTGAGCAGTACTGAATCCAGCTCCTGGTTAGGTACATGGCTGAATCAATACTTCAGCATCTGAGTTCAAGTGCTTTCCTGAACTGAAGTCTCCAGCAGGCTCAATGTGAAGCTGAGAGAGATCCTTCTAGATCCTTTAATATATATACCTATTTTTGGAAATCTCTGTGTATTCATAGCTAGCGTATGTCATTATATTTACATTATTATGGGTTGTGTTTCCAAAATGGAGTTTGGAGATGCACATGTCTCCTGATGTGAGCACACCTGAACATCAAAACCCCAGCTGTGGTTGATTCATCAGTGTAGCTCTAAATACCAACTCATTCCTGGGATTTTCAGTTTACCTATTTTTTTTCTAGGAAAGAAATGGATTATTTTTAAAATTGCAATAATTAGGATAGTTGAATGAAACAGCAAGCAATTACTATGGGCTAATTATACCTTCTAAAGAAGAAATGCAGTACTTTTATATGCTTCAGGAATACAATTAAAGCAGGAAATTTGCTAAGCCCTTACTTTTCTTGGTTTTAATTATTGCTGAAACCTGATTACAGGAGCACAAATAGGCATAGAAGAACAAAGCATGTTAAAGGAAGAAGCAAACAGTTGGGGTGGTGTGTGCGTTGTAAATGCACTTGCCTTTCACTTTGCTGACAAGCATTGCAGCTAAATTTTAGCAAGAACCTGGTCATTTTCTGTACAATTTGTATCACAGCTGCTGCTCCACCTTGGGTCAGGGAGCAGTTTTACGTGCAGCAACTACACGGGTGAATAGTTTTAATGTCTTCTTGAAATGCCTATCTCTCACTTCACTGAACCAAGGGATATAATTACACACTTGTGACTAGCTACTAGCAAGTGAAAATTGCAGTAAACATTTGAATATTTTAAGTGATGTTGTCAAGAATTTGGCTAATTCCATGTCCAATTGCTGCACTTAGTACCTGGGAGACTGTAACTTTATCCAAGGTAAACAAGAAAGCTGACAGGGGTGCTGACTGTTATTTTTGGTTTGCCCCTTGGTTGCAGTTCCAGAGAGCAAATTTCCAGGTGAAAACATTTCCAAAGTAGGTCACTTCTCTAGCTATAGCTACAATAACAGCATTCGCTGCCCTATAACATGCCAAGCACCACTCAAAATTACCATTATATATTATGACTGCAGTTTAAATTCCCAGGATGCATCCACTGAAGAATATTTCCCAATACATTTTCTTAAAAATTAAATTTAAAACACCACTAAAGCAAAGAGCTTATCTATCTTGGGTTTTGCTGTTGTAAATGTTGTTCATACTCCATGGTGGGCCTGTGTGTGGCAACTCCTAATCAAATCCTATTGTGTACCAAGATGATGTCAACTGCATCTGAAATTTGCACACCTTGAGGGCTTTACTTTTCTTTGTCTTAAATGTCTAATTACTTTAATAAGGAAAGTGTTCAGGGGAGTGCTAGTGCAGTAGAGCAATTTTCTATCTCTGTAATTTTCCCAGCCTGTTTTTTGACAATGTATGTTGTTTCAAGTGCCTTGCAAGATAAACAACATTCCATAGTAAAATGCTGCTGGGTACTAGAGAGGGCTTTTGAGCTGGGAATGCAAGATCTGAGAAGTGTCATTTTTTCAATAAAGGGCCTCATTGTCTATGCCAGCTTTTTATTGATTAATTATAATTACACCACTGTAGGCAGTGTCTGCATGCTTTATGGATTTCTTTTTGACCCAGCTAAGCCGTTCTTGCTTTCTGTATTTGATTGTAAATATGAGTTTTAATCGCTTCCCATTATTTCTTGGTTGAAAAGGGCTGATATTAATGGTGAGGAATGACAGATGCATTTTAATTACACCATTATTATTTCTATCTGCTATTTCTATTTCTCTTTGTTAGAAACAAGCAGGACTTTGTACATCCACACCTTGGTGCAAGCAGTGTTGCTAAGCTACTGCTGCGCTGGCTGGCCCTCGTGGGCAGCATCCTTCAGCTGTGAGGATCAAGGATACCTCAGCTGCCAGCACATGTGACCATTGCCTTCATGTATATCTCTCAGGTAACTTCACACCTGGGGCTCAGAGTGACATAAAATGAATAGAAATACAAGATGGAAAAGACCAAAATTAGCTTAGCTACTGCTGCTTTCAAAGCTACAGGCTCTGTGCATTGCCCTGTCCTCTGTCCCCAGAGTGCTTAGAGCACAATAACCTTGTGTGGTTAATGAGCTGACCCCCGCCAGCACCAGGACAAGCTGACCAAACTGCTGAGGAATGAAGATGCCTCTTCACCCCATCACTAAACCTGCCAAGCACAAAATTCTCTGAAGATCTTACACACTCCACGTGTGACTTGGGCAACATTTTTATGCCCAAATCCAAACCCATGTGTCCTTGAAGCCCAGATTGAAGAAGACTTTTGCTGATGTGTCTGTGGACACTACTGAGGCTTCCCAGTGACCCCTGAGCCCACGTGATGGAGCCATGTGTGGTAGTGGCTGGCACCCAGGCCACCCATGACCTGGCACAGAGCTGCTCATCCTCAATGGGAAATCTAGAGAAATCTCATTCCTACCCAGCTGACAAGTATAAAAAGTATAAAAACCACTCCCAAAACCACAAAAGACATTGTACAGACCTACTCTAGCTGAATATGAAATTAAAGTACACAATAAAATACATAATTACAGTACTTCAGGACTTGAAACCTTGCTTTGGTGACTGTAGCCCCACATGGGCACTGGCACAGGTTGCTCAGAGAAGCTGTGAATGTCCCATCCCTAGGAGTGTTTAAAGATGGATCTCTGAGCAACATGGTCTAGTGAAGATGTCTCTGTCCACAGCAGGGAGGGGCTGGAACTAGATTGTCCTTAAGGTCCCTTCCAACCCAAATCACTCCACGATTCTTTGGTTTTATGGTTTTTGGAGCAGTGTTGTTACCAGTCAAAGGATGAAGTAAGCTTGGAGTAGCATAATATGATCCTTATGAAAACGGGAGCAGAAGGACTGCTACTTGGGATTATCACACAGCCATCAGATTGTTTAAGTTGGAAAAGACATCCGGGATTGTCATGTCTAATCATTAACCCAACATTGCCAAGTCCACCATTAATCCAGGTCTGTAAGTGTATTCTACATGTCTTTTGAATACCTCCAGGAATGATGAGTCAACCACTTCCCTGGTTAGCCTGTTCTAATGCCTGACCACTCTTCCCTGAATAAATTTTCCTAGTATCCAATCTAAACCTCTTCTGACCATTTCCTTTTGTCCTGTTGCTTGTTACATGGGAGACCACCTCTCACCTGGCTCCACCCACTGCTACAACTTTCAGGAGGTTGTAGAGTGATAATGTCTTCCTGAGCCTTCTTTTCTCCAGACTAAACACCTCCAGCTCCCTCAGCTGCTCCTCACCAGACTTGTGCTCCAGACCCTTCCCCAGCTCCTTGCCCTTCTCTGGACTTGCTCCAGCACCTCACAGTCCTTGTAATGAGTAGCCCAGAACTGAACACAGGATTCAAGGTGCCCTCACCAGTGCTGAGTACAGGGGCACAATCCCTGTCCTGATCCTGCTGGTCACACTATTGCAGATACATAGGATGCCATTGGCCTTCTTGGATTAGGCGCCTCTTCCTTTTTTTCATACTGAAGGGCATGAGGGCAGCTTGTTCTGAGCATGCAACTTCAGCTGATGGTTTGCATCTGGTCACTTAGTGCTGTTTAGGTTATCTTTGGTTAGTATTATCTAACCTACACCTGAAAATATCTTGAAATGGGAGATTTAAAGAGAGAAAAACATGTAACTTTGGCTCTCAGTGTATGCTTTGAATATTTGATAAACTGCCTAGGTTTCTTTGCAACTCTTTGGACATGATCTTTCAGCTTCAGCAGTCATTTTGGAAAGGGATCTGAGGATAAAGCCCCAGGATCTGCCATGGTAACAACATCATTTTTTATCTGTTTCAAAGGATGGATTTGTCAGTGAGAGAAGACACTGTTGTGATTAAGCTGGTAAGCTTTGGCTTACGACCTTGGACTCTGTTTCAGTTTTGCTGGAGGCTTTATTTGTAACATCAAGAACATCAAATTTTTGTGCCGTGCTCCTCTATTCATACATGAGATACTCTTTAACTACTGGTTCTCATCTATCCAAACATTCCCTAGTTCTTGTACCTTAGTGTGTTTCATAGGTGTCTTCCCTCTTGGCAGGAACTTTTAAACATCCCCCAAGAGAGCAACAATAAAACAGAAGCAAACCATGAACAGCCTGAAAAGAGAGGTTACAAAGTTGAAGTACACATTCTACCAAGGGTGGTGGACAAAAATGTATAATGTATCATTTCTACTCTACCAGAAAATTCAGTTGATTATTTATAGTACAGCTGGAAAAAAGTTGTTTTCCTTAATATGTTTTTTTTTTTTCCTTCTGGGAGTTATCGGAAAGAAAAGAACAAGAGTGCTCAGATTTGTTTGTAAATTTAAAAAAACATAAAACAAAGAAACAAACCTAAACCCTAAAAAAATTCAAATATAAGCTGAAGGAAATAAAGCAGATGTGGATTTCAAATCACAACAAAAAAGAATCAAAATATATCTGCTAACAAGAGATATTTTGAAAGCCCATTTTGCAGCAATCCAGAATTATTAATGGAAATAAAAATTGCATTACGTGAAAGAGCCCATTTTGCAGGTTTGGCAGAATAGGCTGACTGAACTCAGCCTCATCTGGTGCCTTTCAAAATGCATCCATTGTGAAGAGAGTGCCTTTTGGGTGGAGCATTAGTATCTCCAAACTATTCCTGTCTTCTAAATTTCTTTAAGAAAGATAGTTGTAGGACTATTGAAACTATATTTTCTGTCTTTCTTTTTCCTAAAACCTGCAGCTCAAATACTTCTTCAAGTATGTACTGCAGTGTCTTTAAAATCCTAAAATTAAGGAATCATAGAATGATTTAGGTTAGAAGAGTCCTTAAAGGTCATTTAGTTCCAACTCCCCTGCCATGGGCAGGGACATCTTCCACTAAAACAGGTTGCTGAAGCCCCATCCAGCCTGGTCCAAGATGCATGCAAAGTGTTAATTTTGACTTTAAGTCAGATTTTATTTCTAATAGTTGTGAAAATCTTCATGTGAGGAAGTAGAGTGGGATACCATGCTGCAGCAATCCCTGGACAGAGCATTAAGTGAATAAATCTTGCACGTACCTAGTCTGTCCTGGACCACTACTTCTTTGGGATTTTATATCTCTCTAAAGACCTTTTCTACTTGGCTGATTACCTGATCAACCAAGTTTATATTTCCCCCTTCTCAGTTTGGAGAAGTAAGCTATGTTTCCCTTTGAAAGATGAATTCTGGGCAAACTGCTGTTTTAGATCCTGCAGAGAAGATACTCTCATGTACAGTAATTAGCTCTTCAAGTGAATTTCACAGTTAGTTCCATTAGGAAACAGTCTTTACTGTTCACTTCTCTTAACTGCTCCTGCTTACATGACACACTTGCAAAGCTACAGGTTTAGATTAGAGGATTTGTCTTAGTTTATGGCTGTGCTGCTTTTAGTTTTGTTAATGGTACTGCAATCTGACATTTCTTGGTTTTCATATACAACAACCATTTTCTTGCATCTGATATTGTTGCTTCATGTTTTTCTCCCCTGTTTGTGTCTCATTTTTGGAGTTTATGCCAACATAATGACATGCCATTGAAATCAGAGCCAGGACTCATTAGCTCTAGTAATTACCACCTTTCTCTGTCCTGGAGGGGTAGAGCATTGCTCCTTTTCCCACTGTCAGCCAAGCTTTTCATTAGTGCAGCCATCCATAGCATCAACAAATCCTCTTGGAGCAGTGGGCTGCTCCTGTGCCCACCTAGAGTGTAGGGATGGTCTTCTCTCAGCCAGTGGATCTCCTGCCTCTCCTCTCCCTGAATCACAAATATAACAGCCAATGCAAACTGCCGATGTACATTTGAAAATTTCCCTTGTTATGATTACTTATGACTTCTTTCCACATCAAATTATAAAAATATTTTCTCTCAAATACCCCTCAGATTTCTGTCCTTTGTCTCTTTCTCTTTCTCTTTCTCTTTCTCTTTCTCTTTCTCTTTCTCTTTCTCTTTCTCTTTTCTCTTTCTCGAGTTTTCACTACTCCTTTCCCCATTTTAACCTTCTAATTGCCTTCTTCTTTCTTCCTGCTTTCTGGGTATCCCTCCTTGTAAAATCATAACTGTGCTTGCCCCAAGTCTGCATCTCACTCTCGCAAGGATCAAAAATAAAATGAACAAGAAGGATACATGGCTGTAGAGAAATTCCACATCCAATGTCCCAGAGAATACCTGTGTGAGGCCATTTGCAGTAAAATAAGTGCTGAGGGAGGCGGATCTGGGGACATTGTTCCTTGTCATGCTGTAGATTTACTGAAAATCATTTCAGGATTGTGATGTACTGTTATGTATCTATGATTTGCTCATGCTACTAAATATTCCTTTTATTTTGATTGAAGTCTATGTAATACCCTTTTGTTAAAAGGGGTTTTTACCACGCAGATATGACAAAGGAATAACATTTGTCTGATTTGCTTGTTGAAACATGGCATAGCTAAGATTGTCTTAAGCATTAGCAACTGATGGCTAATTCTTCCTTTTTTCAGGATCACCAGGGATAGGAAGGCAGTTATTTTTGGGGACTGACAATATTCCTTTCTCTTTGGCTGCTGGGGTTAAACATCAGAGTTTGGTTTTGATTTCTAACTGTTGTGTATCATTGCTCTTCTCCCACCACTGCTAGCTTTTCTCCTGACAGACATTACAGCTACATGACAACAAAGAGCTTGATCTGTTTCCCGAAACCTCAGTGAGCCATGCAAATGACTCTGCAATAATCTGCAGATGCCGTGATGTTTCAAGACCCAATCTGAATTTCTTCACTGACAGAAGAGTTGCCCTGTATGCTTTGTCATTGTACTGGATGAAGGGTAAGGCCTTCTAGGGCTAATTGGCACTACAAAACAGGTTCTGATGTTTTCTGTTAGGAAAGTGACATTTGAAGACTTATGCCATTAACTAGAAGATGAAACGGAAATAAATGACCTATTTTTTAAGACAATTAGATTCAGTTTTGGCATTTACATATATTTCTGTCATACA
Organism: Motacilla alba alba; assembly: GCF_015832195.1. Classification (NCBI taxonomy): domain Eukaryota; kingdom Metazoa; phylum Chordata; class Aves; order Passeriformes; family Motacillidae; genus Motacilla; species Motacilla alba. Next base: position 62,900,798 of record NC_052016.1, read on the forward strand.
AGAAAATTAATTTACATAAAAATAAAGCAATTTGTCAAAGATGATGGCTCCATTTCAGATTGGAGTCCAATAAAGAGAGGCTGCTAGTGGCAAAGCATCTATGTCATGTGCTTGGCTAGCCCTGCTTACCTGTATTCATGGAGAGGAGAGGTCAGACCATGAAGGGAAACAAATAGGCTTGTTCCCTTGGATGCCAAATAATCTGTGGGCTGGGTCTGAGTTTGTCTTAGTTTGTTTTTCCCCCCACATACACTGGCCTAGGTCTGGATCTTTACCACAGCATTTTCAGAGGCAAGATTTGCTAATTTTTGTCCCCATCTGGATAAGAGGCATTTTGAACCTTAGAGTGGATGATGCCTCTTAAACGAGCTAATCCTGGAGAGAAGGTGTGTGTTTGTACCTGGCCCCGTCCCTTTGCCTTCCCTCCTCAGGGCACACTCCCCACCCTAGTGGGTTTCAACATCTGTCAAGTACTCCTACAAGCATTGGCCACCGCTGTCACATGCTTTGTGACATGCGAGTTTTAGCAGCTCAAATAATGTACAGAATGACACAATAAATGCAGAATCTGAATCAGAAGTTTCTTAGAGTTCCTTGAATCTTGGAGGGGGCAGCTTTGTTTTGTGTGCTGAAATAGAGATGGTGGATTCAGATCTGGGAGCTTCAAAAAATATGCTGGAATAGTATGGAGCTTAGTCTGGAGCTAACCCACGCTGAAGTCTGTTACTGCAGGTGAAATTACCCTAGAGACACATCTGACCTGCCATGGCCCTCATCCACCCAGTCATATGCCTAACTTTAGGCCAATGAATAACCTTCCTCAATCAGGTTGCTTCTTTGAAGCTAATAGAGCTATTCATATCCTCAGGTTAGGCATACACATTAAATGATGTTTCTTAATTAAAGTTTGTGATTCCTTATATTGGCCAAGATCTAGTGAAAAGATTTTATTAACAATGAAGTCAAAGTTGCATATTTCCAGTTCCTTTTCTTATCTCACCAGGGAGCATTTGTATCGTTAATTAATTAAATGATTATCTCAAATCAGCTTTCACGGTGCTTGAGAATTTTACAAGTATTACAGTGTAAGTATAACAAAAGAAAGAGACCAACTCTGTTAGTATAGTTAAACCTTCAGAATTTATAGATTAGATCATAGAGAATTTAATTTAGCATTTTCTAAAGAGTTTCACAGGTCTCTTTCTGCAAGATATTTTCTCCCTTACCCATCTATTTTAGAGCTGGGGTTTTAGCTGGGTTCTAGCACTTCTTTTCTAGCTAGATCATTTTTATCCTTAAGGGCACAGTGTGTTTTTAAATTTCTGAATCTTCCTTACACTTTCACTTCCAAAAATAGCAAAAACCTCTTTTGGAGAAATATGTTCTTAATTTGCAATTGTCAGAATGAGTAAATAATACATCCTGCTGTTGTAAGTTATGTCTGCAGGTGTATAAACCCCTGAACTGGAGAAACAGACACATTTTTAAAATAGTGGAAGAGGGAAGAGACTATTTAAACTCCTGATTTTCCTTCTCAGGCCTTGAAAACTTATGTGCCTCTGCATATTCACGGACAGATATTGTGATATGCAGCCAGTCCTGTGCTAAGCTGAAAATGTTACCTAATATTTGGTTTCAGCAAGCTGGTATGGAGCAGTCTGGTAGTCATCACTTGTATACGGAAGTCTGTGGGTTTCTGATCAAGTCCCTTTCTCTGCCTATGAAATTACAGATGGGTGAAACAAATCCTACTCCCAGCATCGCTTCCCTTAAAAAAAACTATTGTAGTTTAAAGTGCTTGACTTACAAATTTTTGTAACTTTGAAGTGCATTGGTAGCATAGATGTACTACACAAGAATCATAAAACAAGAAGAAATCCCTACCTCCAACTTATTGGAAGTGAGACAAGAGTAGCACATCACATGTCAGATTCTTGATTATCTATAAGGGAAAATAATCCCAGACAGCCTGGCTGAATCTACCCAGAACAGGATTAATTTTTGCTATACATCTGAATTGACTGATGATGGAACGGCCAATATTTGATGTGGTGTTGCTGTCAGCAGCACTGCAAAAAACCAAAGCAATAAGGAGCAGGGCCAGCACTCAGACAGCTGAGCAACATTTGTAAAGGTAATTCTACAGCTTTACAGTTGCTGAGAAAACATGTGCTTTGATGTGCTAAATTAGCATGTAAACTCCAAGCCAAAGGTTTAAAACACTCAGCATTGCAAAATAGTTATGGTATTGAGCACATGGAAATGACCTTCAAAGGAACAACAAGAGCATAACTGGAACTCAACTGACTTTTTTTTGAGTAGAAAATGTACCTAATGATGGCATTTCTTCCTGCCTTGTGTCAGACAGGGAAATCCAATGAGGGCAGATGCCCTCTGTTATCCCAGAATAAGATGTAAGATCTGGCGTGTCTGCCCATGTTCCTGGGCAAGAGCTCAGCAGTTTGTGTGTGCTGGGCAGACAGCTCTGCCAGGACATGGCCTGTGGAACTAGATGGTTATTTAGGTCTAGCCTGGAAGTGTTTTTTATGAGCTGCAGACTTCCCCTAAAATAGTCCTGGGGCTCTGGACCTAGCTGGAGGAAAGAAATGTGAGCATGGACACCAAAGTGAATTGCTAGCTTTTTGCTGTGTTCTTGACTTGCCTAAAGGGGTTTTAATTGTTTTATATTGAAACAGTTCAGCAAACTTGCTGTTGATACTTTCTGATAAAATGGCTCTCATGACCCTCAGTTCAGCCAGGCATTTCAAGACCTGTTGAAGTCTAAATCCTTTAGAAAGGCATTGGTACATTGATGAAGTCAGAAGCCGTAAACACAGACTTAATGCTTAAATAACCAAATCCTGTGACATGGTGCTGCACGCTGTAAAATATCTACAAGTGAGACAAGTGCCCAGACATGGATGGGTATGCAATGCTTCCTTAGATGCCCTTGAGCACCCAAGAGACATGGCAAAAAAACCTACAGAAGGCTGGCATCCATCAGCAGCCAGAGGCCCAGGGGTGTATGCTTGAAATACATGTGTGATTTCTCACCTCCTTGCACAATCACAGTGCTGTAAACTTAAATGAATTGTAAAGTGAGTTGAAAGTGGATTGTAAAGTGAGACGTATACTTATGAGGCTATGTTTTTGTTGCCAGTTCTTAAGATACTTTTTAGATCTCCATATGTTTCTAAGCAGCCATCTTATAACCCCCTGAAACTTCCCTACCTTTCTTTGTGATGCTACAGGGCCATCCCATTAGCTACTATGGCAATCTGTTACCATTTTCTGGCAATGTTACTCCATTTTATAATAAAATAAAATGCCTGCACCTGCCTATTCTGCCAACAAGCCTGGAAAAGGCTCAGGAAACTCAAGAGAGGAACAGCATTTTTAATTGATTTGACAAAGCCAACTCTTACAGGCTTTTGTATTTCTGAAGTATCTTATAAGGACTTTTAATTCTGCTTTATTTCAAGAGAGAAGTGGTGGAGGGAGGTTGTCATGTTACTGGTGAATAGAAGCATTCACACAAGCAAATAGACACTGAAGGTCTTCAGGGGCTGATTTTAATCAGAAATGATTTAAGCCAAGTAAGAGTCACTGTGACAACATGAATTCATGTTCATGCTTTCTTAGATCTCAAGGTTTCTAGAATTTCCAGTGTTTTAAGTACCTCCAGGTCAATTACATAAAAATGGACAGTGCTTGCAAGATTGTGTAAGATGCTTGTTATCAAAACAAGGGAAGAGGGCAAAGACTAGTCACTCAACTGCAGCAAAAGTCAGCTTTGAAAGGCTTTCCCTTGGGCTGGAAGCCCTGTGTGCTGGCTGCTTTGTTCAAGAATTGTAGGATGGTTTGGATTGGAAAGGGTCTTTAAAGATTTTATAGTCCAGGAAAACCAAGATCTAGTCTAGAGAAGTGATGATTCCACCTTGTTCTTTGCTTGGTAGAGCCCCTGCTGTTGACAGCAGATGGGCTGTGAACAGCTCAGGCAAGACACTTGACTGGGGAAGTCTGAACTTCTGAACCCAGTGCTGGTGATTCACCATCATTTGGCAGTCAGAACCATAATTGGAGTAGAAATAATAAACCCCAGTGCTCAGCAAAGGTTGTTTAAACAGTCTTTGGAATATCAAATAAATACAGGGAAATATTTTCTTGCTAAAATGTTATTTGCAGTAATTGCATATTTTATCTTTAGCACCTAGTTGTGTTTGTTACCTGTCTGATTTTTTGTTCAGACTTAAACTGTAGCAGCTTTTTTAAAACTGCATTTCTTATTTTTCCTATGCAGTTTGCATAAATGAGTGTCAATAGGAGCAGTACGGAAATGAATCAATTTGTAATTACAATAGCATTAAATATATTTTGCTTGTGTCTGAATGGAAAACATTTCACATGAAAAATTAATTCCACCCACTTGAAAGAGGAAATCAAAGTTGTGCTTGAGTCTCTGCTCTTTAAAAATAGCTCATAGCCAGCTTTTTTATTTTCTTTTTTTAAAAAATATTTTAGTTTTTCTGTGGAAATGAAAGTCAATGTTCTTTCTTTAAAACAAAATTATTTAAAGAAACAAGAATAAAGTCTGTGTTGGAAAAATTTAATAGCAGACTTCTGGAAAATTTTGCTTGAACTGCAAAGCACTGGTAAAGAAGTTTGGTAGGGGAATGGACCTGAAAAGAATTTCTGAAACAAACAAAGGGCAAATGAAGTACCCGTAGGTATTTTGTGCTGTTGTCCAAGCCTTGTGTACAAATCTGGACTTCGTGTCATGCAAACATAGGATATTCTACTCCTATGTGTGTTGGAAACCCATTCCTGTGTAATTTTTTTCAGAGCTCTTCTCTTCATTGGTGGCTGAGAGCCCTGTCCTCTTCAGAGGAAGCTAAAGATGTTTGAAGATGAAATCTAGTTCAAAAAAACAAAGGCGATTAATTACAGCATTAAATTAAATAACTTTAATTTAAGAATGTAAAATATCTTTAGAAATTAGTTGTCCTAAGTGTATGGAGTCTGACTCAGCACAAGTTAAAGAAAACTGATTTTTTTTTTCCTGAGATTCCCAACTGAAAACAAAGATCTTTTGAGGGCCAGCTCTCAAAGTCAGTTTTTGTTGTCACTGACAAAATTGCAGGTAGAGAGTGACACAATAGGCATGTCAGAAATGTGAAGCTACTGTTCAGCTGAGGACATTGAAACTTACGAGTTCATTAACATCTTTTCAATGTATTTTCACTGCAGTGCTATTTGAAGCATTCCCTCTGAACAGTAGAAGAGAACCAGATTGTTCTTTTTGCAGGAGTTTGCAAACTGCTAAATTTGTTTTTAACTAAAACTGCCAGTTTCCCACAAAAATAGCTAGGAAATATTTGGAAATTTTCTTGTGTGTTTCAGTTTAATGGTAACACTAAAATGCTTTGAGTAACTTTTGCTTTTTAATACCATGACGTTGCAAAACAAGACATCATTTCAAGCTGAAAATTCAAACCTGGTAGTTTGAAAAGTATTGAAAGAACTTGATTGGCAGAATGTCCTCAGAGGACCGACTATCTTTTTCTCTTTTTTGCCAAATGAAATGTCACTGCAAGTGATATGTGCCTACATAAAGGTTCTAGTTTGTCAAAACATTTTTTTTCCACGTAAAACCTTTGTAGGAAAATGTTTGACTGGTACCAGTCCTCAGGACTTGTTGATCAACAAAACTTTAGGTGATCACATCTCATATAACCACTGCATAATGCATGACTTAAAGAAGATCAGATTTTACAATTTTTTAAGACTGACAGAATGATCTGCAGAGATAAAAGGTTTGGCCTGAAAATTCTAGTTCTATTAACATACCCTGTGCCAGTAATGTCCTTCCTTTGCTGTTTCAGGTGCATTCTGGCCAGATAGAAAGCATGGCTCTATTGCTAAAATTTCTCACATTACGGTAGAGGCTAATATTTAAAAAATGAGCCTATGTCTGGGATTTGCAGGCAACTCTGACAAGGGAAGAGATGAGAATTTTGATTCCATTTTTCAGAAGGCTGATTTGTTATATTATGATATGTATTATATTAAAAATGCTATATTAAAACTATACTAAAAGAATAGAGAGAAAGGATTCATCAGAAGGCTGGAAAGGAATAGAATGGAACGATGGCAAAAGCTCGTGACTCTCAGAGAGTCCGACGCAGGTGGATCTCTGATGATTATTAAGTAGAAGCACCTCACATGGACCAATCACAGATGCACCTGTTGCATTACACAGCAGCAGATAGTTTTTGTTTACATTTCTTTCCTGAGGCTTCTCAGCTTCTCAGGAGAAAAAAAAATCCTAGCATAGGATTTCCATAAAAATGTCATGGTGACACCTATGCAGCTTCATTTGTGCCCACATGAATTTACAAGGAAAGCTACACTTGGGGAATTTTTTTCTGCCTTAGCTGTGTTTTGACAGCTATGAACCACAGATTCATCTGCAGCAGTCTGTGTCCAGATTATTGCTGAAAGTAGCATGCCCTTTGTAAGTATATGAACCCAGGAAAAGTTACTGGAAAACCATAGGAATGGAAGAAAAGAAGATACTTACACAATGCCCATTTGAGGTGAAGTTCTCCAATATGTACTTGTCCTTGCCCGAATATTGATCCCTATTCCCTGGTCAGTTGTTGGCCTCGGGTAAAGCACATAGAGGGAAGAACAGAAAGGTTGTCACACAAACTGTGTTCCAAGTGGTGAGGTTTGTGAAAGGCATCAAGAAAAGGCTGCACGACTCCAGATGGAAAGAGGCAAACAGAGCAGGTTACGTGGAGAAAGTTGATGCTCTCAGTTCCTCCGTGGGGTCCAGAGAGCAGGTGAAGGACATTGCACAGGTCACTAAGAAGGAGAAAAAGGAGGATCTAGTGAATCACAGAATCACTTAAATTGGAAAAGACCTATACGATCTAAGAGGTCCATTAAGCTGGCACTGCCAAGTATACCACTAAACCATGTCCCTAGGCACCATATCTAAATAAAGAAGTTTAAAGGCCCATACAGGCACTAATTTGGTGATATGTGCCAGCTAATATGAATTGGTCAAGAACAAGTCATGTTAAAACATTTATGTGGCTGATTAAGGGCAATTAAAAGGTGTGATATATCTTGACCTGAGCATGACTTTTGGAACTGTCTTGCATAAGCAACTTAGAGAATGATCTAGATGAAATAATGATGAGTGAGGTGAATAATTGCATTAAATTTGCTCGAAAAACTGTTAAGAATTATTCCATCTGAAATTAACAGTGCATTTTAAGCAGAGTCTTGTGGAGGTGTGTCTGTTTTACCCAGTATAAACATTAATGTCTCGGAAGATGGAATCTGACAAATGCTTATAATCTTCTTAAAATAAACAAATTTGATAAGAATTGGAAGTACTTTGATGGGCCAGATTTTAATTTAAAATAATCTAGATATTTAGGAGAAGTGAATAAAAATCAACAAGAGCGAGTTCAACCAAGGCAAGAGCAAAGAACTGTGGTTAAGGAAGAAAAAAGTAAAAAGAGAGCTATCAAATGAAAAATATCTGCCAGTGCAGCTGTACTGTGAAAAATCATTTGAGAGTTGGAGTGGAGCACAAGCTGGATCCTTTCTGGGAATGTATTACAGAAAGTGTGATGTGCAAAGCACATGGAAATAAATGTGTGTCTCTTCACTGTGCTGGTGAGACCTCATTTGGAGCACTGGTACTGATCTGTAAAGTAGAATGAGAATGCACAGGAAACACAGAAAATCGTAGTGAGAATGCTAAAAACTTTGGGTTGTATAGAGAACCCTGAACAAAGTATCCTTTTTCCAGAAAAGAACATCAGGAGCAGAAATTACAACCTTTTCCAGCATTTAAACTGATGGATACAACATAGAGCGGTGATCATTACTCCCTGTAACTGGGTTGTAGGGTAGGAACAAACCACCATAACCAGCAAAAACAACATAGAGATGTGAACTGGAAAAGGTCACTTTGGGAATTTGTTGGATTACTGTCTTAGGACAGTATTATAGATGGTTCAGGCCAGTGCCTATTAGAGAGGTTTTCCTGGTGGTTACTTATAGCTATGAGGGACGAGAGGAAGGTGTTGAGAAAATCGACTTAGAGAGCATCACACAGCCCTGAATCTGTTGGTTAACATTACCCCTTGAGGATTCTTTCTTCAGAAGCAGATTTGCAAAGATATGTTATCACACACCGATTGAGCAGGAGAATGTGCCTGCAGGTGAAGACCTTGGTACACAATTATCTCAATACACAAAGACATCAGCATACACTGTTCTTGTCTGCCTGCCTCTAAATGGGCACAGTCTCTGTGAGAGCGACTGCTTTGACTATGCAAATTCTACATTTTAACTGGGACAGACGCTAATCTTTGCAAATATCCTCAGCTAAAGATAATCAGGAATGGAATAAAAAATCTCCATCAGCAAACTGGCATTGTCAGTTGCTAGCTGGGGAAACACATTCTTTGTCTGGTGTGCTGAACTGTGCTGAACTGCTTCACCTTCTCCCTTTTAAAAATGTAGAACAATTTAAATTTCCTTTGGCAATATGTGGGGATGCCCCAGATACCTAATAATCAGGTTTAAAAAGTACTAATTCAGAGGTAATAGTGGCAGAGATTTGGTTTTCAAGTTGTCAAGGCCTGAGGCTAGCATTTGATGACAAAAACTTGCCTGAAGCTGAAGTCCCTCCTTGTGTGAAGCCTGATGCAATGGTCTTCTCTGCTGCCTGGGAGCAGGACAAATTCTTGCCCAAAATAACACCAGAAACTGAGCTCATTAACCTTGGGATCAAGCCAAAGTTCAGTACTCTGGGGTATAACTGTCTTACACATTGGTTCAGTGATAATTGGTGAATGTTGTTGTCAGGTAGCAGAGCAAATCAATTTTGAAGCAGAAGAATTGCAAGGTCATAAATCTGAGATGTCCTAATAACACAGTCTTCAAAGAAAAGTGAATAGAAGTGAGTTCCTTTTCTTTGAGGTTGACTGTGAATAGCCATAAAATCTCTTAGCCTGTGTCCTGGATTTATGAGCAGAGAATATGAACTTGTTCTGCTCCAACTTATACCATATTTCATTTGTGAGCAGGAGGAGATTTAGCCAGATAAATCAATGGGTAGTTCTTCTGATCCTTGTCATCGTACGGGTCTTTCCGGACTACAGTTGCAATCTTATGATTTTGCTGAAAACTTTTGTGTCCTTTTCTGCTATACAGGACCAAGACTGAGCAGTTGAACGTTAGCTTTGTACATTTGAATCAACAAGACATTTCTAAAGGAAAAGTGTGCAAATTTTATGCGTGAGGGTTTCTTAAAATAAAAAGTAACTTTCAGGGCTACACCTGTACTTTTTCATATTGGCTGTAGGTCTCTCTCCAGACCAATAAACTAAGATCAGTTTAATGTTCAGTGGTTAAAGTATAAATACTCCTTTTGTCATCAGGGAAACTTTGAATTGGGTCCTTGACAGGGTATTTTTAAGTATAGAAAATTATCACTTGGTTATTTACACTCTACTGTATCGTAAATCAATTTGATGGACAAGTTGCTGTGGGAATATGTATTACAGAAATATTGAATACAAGTGAGGTCAGAGGCTACAGCAAAACAAAATAAGACCTGAAGGTGTCCTGGGAAAAAAAAAAGATTGCTTCTTGCTTCAATGGAAAATTTTGTGGGTTTCTATTGAACAGTGACAGTTATGTGCTATTTCTGACATTTAGAACAGGTAAAGAATATATTTGTAACTGAACTTTGGTAAATTCTTTGTTTCAACTGTCAAAATTGCCATCAGATAAAAAAAAAATTTCCAAGGAGCAATTTAAACATTGTCTAAACTGTCTGTACTCCTCAATACTTTGCAGACAAACCTTTTCAGTGTAGAATTGCCTTTAGATTGTAAAGACACACAGGTTTACTATAACACAGGTTCTGCTGAATGAAAAATCCAGTGATCCCATAGGAAGTCATATAATCTTTGCAGCCGGCTCTGTGAGACAGTCTTACAGTTCTTGCTTGCACTTCCACTAAGGGCAAAGATTTTTTTTTTTAAATTAGAAGATCTCACCCTAGAAAACGCTTCTGCATGTGCACAAACACATCCATACTGAGGAGAGCACTGATATGTACTTTGAGTAAAGTGTCTTGGCAACACCTACCTCAGTGGGACATGAGGCTAAGCTTGATGTTAGGGAAGTGACATAAGAGTATGTCTCACACATGTTTGCACGTGAGACTTCTGGAATTATTTCAGGATTTGATTTCATGTGAAGCCTGTCATTTTGGGAGAGCTGAGAAGAGCCTCTCCTCTTCTTAAACACTTTTGCAAACACAGATGGCCAGGCCCATCCCACTGACCTTAATGTACCTTACAGAGGAAGAATGCAGGAGGCTGGTCTCTGTGGTGGCATCCATTCAAAGTTGACTCTCCCTTCAGAGGGTCTAATTTTCACCAATCTGGGTGGTGTAATCTCACACTTTGTAGCTGAAGTAAAATGAAATCAAGTGAACTGATCAACCCCAGTGCTGGTGTAAAGGACAGAAAATTTTAACTCTAGAAGATAAACTGCAGCCTTACAGCCCAACTGTGTTCTCTTGGCTCTGAGACTTGAAGAAGAAATAGCAAAACTATCCTGGGAGGAGGCTAGCAACCATATAATGTGCTCAATAACAAAGCCTGGCAGTTAAAACCAGAGGTTCATTATAGCTTTTGAAAATCTCACACTTCTCAAACCAAGCTCACAACTTCATAGGAAACGGCTCATCAATCTGTCTTCCTCAAGGCTGGTAATTACTGGCTGGTTGTTTTTCAATGCCAGTGACCTAATTAGAAGCTTTTAGCAACAGGACAGAAGACAGCCCTAAACACTATAAGCCCACAACGCTTCTAGGCTACGTTACGTTTGCATGGTCCCTTGCCTGTGCCTGTTGCTCAGCCAACATGCCCATAAGCCATGATGCCGTATTTGCAGGGTGCTAAGGGCAGTTTGAAAGGCACAGCCCCTCAGTAGGTCCCTCTGGTCTCTTTGTGCCTGCTAATAGTAGGTGTGTGGCTTCTAGATAGCCTGGATTGTAAGCGGCTGTGCTGGTTTTGGCTGGGGTAGAATTCTTTCTTCACAGTGGCTGGGTTTTGGATTTGTGCTGAACACAGGGTTGATAATACAGAGATGTTTTTGTTATTGCTGAGAGGGATTACACAGAGCCAAGGCCTTTTCTGTTTTTTGTACTAGCATGCTGATGAGGAAGTTAGGGGTGCATGGGAGGCTGGGAGGAGACACAGGACAGGTGACCCAAACTGACCAAATGGATGTCCCAGACCATGTGACACCATGCACAGCATAAAAAGAGGGGGAAGAAGGTGGAAGAGGGGGATATTTGGAGTGATGGTATTTGTCTTTCCAAGTCACCATTACATGTAATGAGGCCCTGCTGTCCTGGCGATGGCTGAACACCTGCCTGCCCATGGGACACAGTGATTTAAGTACTTGTTTTTCTGTACTTGTGCATGTGGCTTATGCTTTCCCTATTACACTGTCTTTATGCCAGCTTATGAGTTTTCCAGCTTTTACCCTTCTGATTCTCTGCCTGATCCTGCTGGTGGAACAGTGAGTGGGTGGCTGTGTGGGGCTTGGTTGCTGGATGGGGTTAAACCTTGACCACAGCATTCATCTGACTGTGGGCAAAGCCTACAAGACCATCACAACTGAAAAGTGAAGAGTGTTGGATCCTGCTGTTCTGCGCCAGGGCTGGAAAAGTCAACAGCTGTAGTTTCACAGTGTGATGTGGAGTATGAAAGCATGAAAGCTCCTTTTAGCTCTCCTCCCACAGTAAACCCACACGTGTGGACCTCTGCAGAATAATGGCTTAATTGTCACTAAGTCCCAAAGGGACTTAATGAGGATCTCTCAGCATCTGAGTTTTTTTAGGATAAAGCATCCCAAAATTCTGAAATATTCTGCATCCTGCTAGAAACAGAAATCTGACATTTCTCACAATATGAGAACATTGAAAACAAAGCATCTACAAAATGGTTAAGGAAATAAGGAAGGTATCAACAGTAGAGGAAAGAAGAAACAACTCCATGGGAACAGACAGGAGTTTCTCACTCCTGCTAACTGTATAAACCCTCAGTCCACATGAAAATTACTGGGCAAGTGACAAATAGATTTGTCCTGACAAGCTTCACCGTTGATGGCTGGTGTTTGAGCCCTGCTGGAGTGAGTTGCTGAGTGGAAAGATTGAAGCTGCAGTCATTAGAAGCAATTTAACAGATTTAGATGAAACAAACAGGTGCTTGCAACATTTTATTTTGGTTTGCATACTGATGCTTTGCAATGTCTACTACTGAGTCACAAATTAGAATAATTTTCCTAGCTAAACTTTCTCAGTTTTGGTGTTTAGGCTGTTTTATTTACAGCACAACACATATTGATACTGTTGTCTGAGCTGTGATGATGTGGGCACTAGGGAAAACATTCTATAAATGATTTTCTTTTATTTCCTCCATCTCAACTGAAATGCTTGCAATTTACAATAACCTTTAGCAAATTCTTACTCAGCATGTATTTCTTTGAATGGTTATAAATGCTGACATTTCCATTTGCAGTGTTTCAGCTCTCTCTACCTCATCTTTGAGAAATCTATTAAAGCAACTTTGAAATATATCCTTCAAAATGTATTTGGAATATCTTTAACTTCCAATTTTGCCTCCATTTTCTTTCTTATATGTTTAAAAAACCAATAATTCCCCTGCTCTTCCAGCTTGCTGATTGATTTGTTTTTCTTCAGAAACTGTCTGAAGGTTGTATAATGAAGCTAAAATGAATTCAACTTCCATCAGTCTCTCTTCCCTTTGGAATCCTACAGCTATTGTATTCACTTTTAAAGCATCTGAATCTAAGATGGAAGGAGATTTCCAAACAGCAATTCATCTAAATGTGTCCTAGTCCATAATTTCTGTGTTTGTGCCTGTCTCTGCCTCATACAGTTTACACAAGGGACAGCTGGGTAATGTATCTGGAAGAAGACAGATATTTTCTTCACAAAAATATACATTGTACTTTCTATAATAGTGGTAAAATAATGACAATGCAAGTTATTTCTTATTATTACTGAGGCAATAAAAGTAATAATTATGGATTATTTTGCAGAGTTTTGTGGCTATACAGCATGTGTAAAATATTATAAATACTGCTTATGCTGTTGTTTTGCATATGGATAACAAGTTATCAGTTTTGGTACCATCATTTTTATGTTAAAAAAGTACTTGCAGAATACTACAAACATTCTGAAATACATATGGGAAAAGTTCCCTTCTCCCCCAGTTTTTGACTATGAATCTATAGATCACGGCAAAAAGCTGAGTTTTGAAATGTAATTGAAAAGGTATGAGGGTAAAAAAGTCACCTTTAAGTCATGCATTCTTACTGTGGAAAAAAAGGAAATATATCCCATCCAAAACCAGGGCAACTCTTTTCTTTATCTTCTAATTTCAGAAATAAATCTCTAAGTCTGAAGAGTCACTATTCCATGAGCAGTTCATCTACCCAATAAGTGCCACAGTTTCCTAGCAGAGATTTTTATTGTTCAGAAGCAGCTCTTCAGCAGCCACCAAACCTAGGCTGGCCTCTTTCTGCCAAGATTGAACTTTCAAGCCTGGTGTAGCTCTCAATGAAAGGGAAAAGGATAGGATAAAGCTATCAGGCCAGTCATGGGCCTTGCAAATAAATACATTTAAAATGATTTAGCTTATTAGGCAGACAGTGGAGAATATAAAGTGCATCTTTAATTTATTGCTTTGATATCATTTGCTGAGCTGGAGTGTGTGTCTATGTCATATGTATTTCAGCAAGTTCCATATCAAGCATCTGCTGGAAGTCTTACAGTGTTCTAATCTGAGGACAGTTTACTTAGTCCCTGCCTGCTATTAATGCTCTGGTCTATTAGAAGTGTCAGAGTTTATCCTGTGTTGTTCTGGGCAGTTTGGGAGCTTTTAAAAGAGCAGAACGATTACCCCATATCTGATAATATTTCCTCTTTTTAGGAAAGCAAAATCATCTTTGATGTTTGTGACTTGGATTTGATCTCTGCATGAGCTGGGATGGATCTGGGTGTCTGTGGTTTTGTATGTGCTCTTCCTTTGCTCAGCCAATGAGCCATATGTGGCAAGATACAGTAAACTAAGAGTGAGAAATGGGGCTTGGGGTATTCACCTTTGTCAGGCTTCACCATCAGTCCTTTGCCCAATAGCTGCCCACCTATATTTGGTATGCCCTGAACTCCATGGCATGTCCCCATATCCCTCCCTGCTTAGGAGATATAAAATTCATTTTCTGCTTGCTTTCCTCTGAGAATACTTGAGAAAGGAAGAGCAGGATCAGCTAAATGAAATCTGGTCTTCTCCTTCCAGGCAGTTCAGTCACCTCAGCAGACTGAGCTGCAGGCTGCTGCCAGCTCTGCTGGTGTCCACCAGGGCAATTCAAGTTTAGTTTAAACCTGGAAAGGAACTTGTTCAAAGCAGTTTCATCTCACTGAAGAGAACTCTCTGTCAGAATGTACACTTAATGTGTATCCCAACTTTACTTCTGTTTTTTCCAAAATATCGTGTTTGGCTTCTACCATCTGCTCTTTCTACATGAAGAAGTCACAGAAGAATCTCCCTGATAATTTGTGACCAAACACACCAATCCACCTGTCAGCAGCTCTGACCAACATGACAGAATGGAAAGAAGAGCATGAAGTTGATGCAGCATAGCCAAAATCAGTGTTAATCTAAAGGGTGTGAGTGGTATATCCCCACATTACAGAAACATTTTTACATCACTTGCCATCTGAAGCAAAGTTTGCTTGTTTTTTCCTTTTTCTACTTCCTTTTTTTTTTTTTTTCCCCTAAAAGCCAGCAGCTATTTTGCAAAAGAGCATGGTCATGGTGTAAATTCTTGTATCCATTTTATGTCTATGCAGTGGACAAAAGGCTTTCTGCACTGAGCCCTTTTTAATGTATTTTACAGTAAATAGGATGAAGAAGTTCCAAATTCGGATACCTGGCTCAGTAAGGTCTAAAGACTATTCAGCAGAATATTATTAACCATGGAAATGGACTAAAGGGAAACTTGCAAGTCTTCTGGAAAAGCTTTAAAGCTTTCAGAGACCAGACTAGCAGACAGGAGGTTTGCAGTCTTTCAAAGGACTAACAAAAGCCTATTCAAGCTTTTGTGCTTAGCATGTTGACAGTGTACAGTGAGAAAGAGCATTGGGAAATGTCAGAATATGACATTCAAAGATGTTTTGTGTCGACTGGGATGTGTGGTGTGATTGCTGATGTCTAGAGACCTGACAGGAGGTAATAATCCACAGGAAAATGTGTGATAGTTGTACCCAAAGGCTTCTGTCCAAGCAGCATATTAGAGAACACTAGGGGAAACTGTCTTTGGGCCTTTTGGATTCAGGCAGCTGGGTGTTGATGGGGCTTTTTTGTCATCAGTTTGTGGTGACTCACTGTGACATGCTCTTTGTTCTTGACATCCATGGAACAGAAGACCACATGTGATAGATCTTATTTTGAAGGGGAACTCTGACTGAAAACATTGGAGTGAGCTGTGGTGGTGGGAGAGGCTGTCTGGAAGAGTTAATAGGAATATTCATCCTTGGATGGAGGAGAACCTGGTGGTGATCCCAGTAGAGCAATTAGTGGCCTCTGAAAGACATAGGCATGGGAAGAGAAAGCAGGTGGTGGAAAGATGCTCAACAGCAGGGTATCTTTCCTTCGTTTCATAATATTGATAAACTGCCAAAGTTGGTTCCCAGCAGAGTCCACAGCATGGTGCTGATAAAGATTTGACATGAACAGATCTGCTACACACTGGGAATCCCCAGGACCTCTAGGAACTCCAGTATTATGAGTCCATCTGTGAATTTCAAAACACAGACATACAGAAAATAAATGGTAACAGTTTTACAACTGAAAACAACCCCGCGGCTCTCATTTGTCTAATCGGGTATTTATGTCTGTGTTTCAAAGACAACACTACATCAACACTAAAGCAAGTCACTTCTGCTATTTTCTTTAAACTTTCGCTCCTAACCTGTGTTAGACTTTGCCAAGCACAATCCTGACAGAAGAGTTCTGCTGGAGCACTGCTATGCAGAAAAACAGGGAGAAAGTTGGGGTAGTTGCGAATATTGCAGAATCATAGAATATTATGGCTTGGAAGGGACCTTAGAGATCATTGAGTTCTAAACCCCTGCCCATAGGTGTAGAGACACCTTCCACTGGACCAGGTTGTTCGAAGCCCCATCGAGGTGATCACCCTGATCTTGAACACTGCCAGGCATGTGTTATTCTCTAGCAACCTGTGCTGGGGTCTCACCAGCCTCTGAGTAAAGAACTTCTTCCTATCATCCAATGTAAATGCCTCCTCTTTTAGTTTTAAACCATTCTCCCTTGCCCTGTCATTACATGCCCTCCACCACTGTTTGTAGCCCCCCTTAGGTACTGAAAAGCTGTCATAAGATATCCCCAGCACCTTCTCTTCTCCAGGCTGAACAACCCAAACTCTCTCAGCCTCTCCTCACAGGTGAGGTGCTCCAGCACTCTGGTTGGCTTTGTGGCCCTGTGGTGGTTTGGCCCTGGCTGGACACTGGGTGCCCACCAAAGCCACTCTATCAGTCCCCTCCTCAGCCGGACAGCGGAGAGAAAACAGAAGGCTCATGAGTTGAGGTAAGGACCAGGACACATCAGTCACCAATTACTGTCACGGACAAAACTTAGGGAAATTCCCCCAGTGCTCAGCCTTGTGTGCTCCTGTTCAAGTTCCATCTATTTTCTCACACTATAATTACCAGGAGGAGAAATAATTGGCAGAGAACATTTCTTTTGTTATATTTTTGTCTTTCTTCTGCTTGAGAGTTGTCTTTGTGCAAATTATAATATTAATAGGTCTGTTCCTTGTAAATCTAGATGATTATGTGTGCAAATACATTTTAGCCTTCAGCTTCTTCTAGACTAACTATGACTACTAAACCAAAAGTTTCCTGCTACTTTTGAGGACTTGTCCAATGTGAAGTGGCTATTGCCAAATGCTTATAATATATTCAAAGTATTTTTATGTTTAAGTTTAGTTTAAGTTTATATTCTCTTATATTTGAAAAAGAGAATTGCTGAAGAAGTATGGAAATTAATAAAAATCATCTTGAAGATCACTTGCATGGATATGTGAATAACACCACAACTATTATACTTTAAACAAACACACTTTGCTTTCAAGTGACTCCTTATCTCTCCTTCCTGCAACAAATCCAATGCCCTACAGCTAATATAGGCAGGGTTTTTGCCAGAAGTCAAACATTAGCCTTATAGTCATATGAATGGCAAAACAATAAAATACATCTTTAAGAAACATGAGGGTTTACAGTAAAATAAATTTAGCAAAGCTACCTCACACATCTTCTCTAAGACACATCTCATTTTCACCCATTAAAATAAACTTATTGAGCAAAATGCTATTTTCCCTCTGAGAAGTGTCTTTCTTTTGATTCATCAAAGTGCCTGGTATCAAGGGAAAATGTCTGTGGGCAAACACCTCTAACAAAATGCTCATTAGCTATGCCTCATTTTCACCTATTCGTTTTATAGAGTGAGCAGTCACTTCTGCAGGCTGAGATTGATCAGCTGAAATGGCAAATGTGGTGGAAGTACTCAGAAACATGCCTGGGATGTAAAAAGGAATGTAGTGGATGACTTAGCTTGCTTGCCGTCTTTCTTCTAACAGAAGGGAAGATATCAGGATCATGAATATTGTAGGTCCTAGGAAGCCAAAATTAAACAGAGAATATAGAGAGTGATTTGGATGATGAATTTCAGAATTAACAGTGGGAAAAAAGCCTCAGATTCAAGGCCTTTTTTTTTCTCTGTGTGTGTGTGTGTGTGAGATGTGGCAAAAATTGAGAGCCTGAGGGAATCAGATATTAATACCATCTGCTTTGTGACAGAGGCACGACAGTGGTTCCAGGAGTGGAACTAACATTCCCAGAGTGAGGTCCTGTTTAGAGTTCATTGGGAGCTCTCACAACACCAGTGGTCAAGCTGAGTCAGACCCTAGGCTGACCTAGCTCAGTATCACACCTCTTACAGCAGAAAAAAAGCAGATACCCAGGGGAGACCATATGGACAGTGCAACATACATGGCCTTCTCTGAGTGCTATCCCAGCCTTCAACCATTTGTTGCTCAAAGTGTGATCCTAAATATGCTCTGCTCTTCATGAAGCAGTCCCATGAGCAGCACAAAAACATGGCTGGGTTGTGTGGGTCTGAAGATTGCCAGTATAAATATTGAAAGATACCTGGGAAGAAGTTCTGCATTTCTTATTCCTCATGGCAAGGTTTCCCATTTCTCTGCTAGGCTCAAAGATTCTCAGTTGGCAGTCACATGTGCCTATCAGAAAATAAGTGGGGATTCACAATAAATGATTGAAATTGATGAGACATTGATCTTGTTTGGGTTTTCCTTGCCTCATCCATAAGGGATCAAGTTCACACCCCTAGGATTGCTGTGTGATAAATACCAGCATGAAATATGCTTAAAAATGTTTTTCTGTCCCCAAATGGTAGAATAGATGTACGCTGCTTTTGCTTATGTTCCACATGAGTTCTATCAACCACAGTATTAGAAAATTTTCCTGGCATCCAGTAAAATGTTTTGCATATTCAAACCACATTCAAAGAGTAAGGTATCATAAGTAATACTGTCTCACTTTGATATTTTGAAGAATTCCTAGAATAGAAAACTGCAGTTTTGGCTCTTCCTTTCTGGCTTCCTTTCTGGCTCTTCCTTTCACTCTTCTTTTTCTGGGTCATTACATTTCTTGAAAATTATAGATGCAAGATATTCTGAGGCACAATATGTAAAATTCATAACAGACATATCCAAGCTGAAGCTGAAGAAATTACAGTTTTGGCAATGACAGAGATGCACTTAGAAGCATTGCCAAAATTCAGTGAAAATCTTCTACTTAAGAAACTACTAATTCATCTGGCAAAAGAGGAGATCTGAGAAAATCTGCTGACTTAATCTGAAACAAAAAGATCCTGCTTTTTACTCTTGTGAATCTTAAAGACTTTTAGATAGTAACTCTTTAGTCTCAGTCTTTATTTGGCTTGTTATGTTGGTTTAAATTTCTTTGCTTTCACTGGCCTGATTTTTAGCATAGTGATTAAATAGTTACATAATATTCAATAGCTTCTTTCAAGATAGAAAGATAAAGTTTGGGAATTAAACCTAATTTGATGAGATACAAGAACATAAACGCCAACTCAGCATTTGGGCTTGGCTCCTAGCTATTGACCATGGCTCTGAGACAACAAGGGAATTGTTGAGAAAGGTAATTTTGTTGACTGTTCCAAACTACCAGGCTATCAGGAGAGAATTATGGCTGTGCTTTTGTGTACATCCATTCCCACTTGACTCAGTCGTAAGAATCTACTTGTTAAAAAGGAAATTCTAATTAAAAAAAAGTCAAGAAGACAACAAAAACATTAATCTACTGCTTTCAAACTGCTCCTGTGTATCTATCAGTATTAAATTTTAGACACTACAGCACCCACTGATGTTAAAAAAGACAGCTCAAGAAAAAATCAGCTATTCTACCTGATATTGGATATGGTGGAAGGAGCAATGTTTGAGACAAGTGAGTCAGTGTTCTTCATCCTAATTCAGAACCTAATCCTCTTCCTCCTGGAGCAGCTGTAGGTCTTTGTTGTTGACTTCAATGGAAAGAGGATCAGCCCTATTGGTTTTGTGTGGGGAGGGGCAATCAGAATAAACAAAGTCGGGGAGGGGCAATCAGAATAAACAAAGTCAGTGTTACTGGTTTGAAGGTTTTTGGTCATTGCAAGCATTTATTCATTACATGAATATCTCATCATAGAAGGGCAATATTCAAAAGACAAATCAAGGTAATAGCATTCAAAACATTACTGGATATTAAAAATAATTGGGATCTATGATGTATCATGATTTTCCTTCTCCCTTGCCCTACAACATCTTAGTACAAGGTGAATTCCTGGAACAGGGATGTTCCTGTGCAGTCCTCGATGCATGAGACCACCCTCCCTCCCCCTGAGCTGGAGGCATCAGGCACGACCTACAAAGGAAGCCTTGACACACCTCTCTCACTAGACCAAGTCTTACATGAGATCTACTGTGAAGCATTTTCTGTTAAGATTTTTATAGATATTATCACTCACTATCTGAATGTCTTCCAACAGCCCTTTACAGTATGAATAACATCTGTCACATGTTGTTTGTTCTCTCTTCCTTTCTGCACTTGGGGAATGGAAATGAATGCAGTGACATTTCTTGTTCCAGAAGGGATTTTAAAGAAAAATAAACATATATTTACAGGGATTTTAAGGAAAAACAAACATATACTTCCATGTATATAGAGATGACAGAGTCAAAGCAACCTGCTTTGTCTGGAAGAACCACATGTCAGCATTACAGTGGTCCCAACTATGGGGTACTTCATTACCTCACTCAGCCCCCACAGACACTGTCTTTTCTGCACAAACAACCTGTAGCCCTTTTCTAGATGCCTTCATTGTCCTCTTTAATACAATTGCCAGCTACAGCCTTCATCCTGAGGATTTTTGAACACATTTTTTTCAGACCATTGAAGCCTCAGCAAAGAAATCAAAAGCACTACTCTGAGTGAACAGAAATTGATTTGCTCATCCGTGTTGCTGAAGTGTAATGCGCAGTTGGTCTTCATGTGTAATTACCTCGATTAAGTCTCCCTTTAGGGGAAAAAAACCCAAACTTGTTTTTACTTTAAACAACAAGATATAGGAACCTCATAGTATGGGGTGACATGGTCTGTCAGCTGATGTAGCACCTCCTCTGGGCCTCAGCCAGTCAAAACAGGATCTAGGAATGCAGGCAATTTGTGAAAACACTGGACTGAATCTGTCAGGAAATTAGGATTTTTTTTGCTTTTTTTTCTTTCTTTCTTGTCTCAACAGATAATACTGAAAAGTTTGGCCCACTTTTGCCCAGACTTTATAGAGGAAGATGATGTTTGGAAATATGTGACTTCGTATGGAAATTCAAGGTCTGTTTATTTTAATCCCATGTTGATTTAACACACTTTTGAGCCAGTTTGAAGGAAGATGAATAAGGAAAATCTGGAGGGATCAGCTGAGGCTCCTGTAGCTTTCCACACCAAGCTGGAAGGTCTGAGCATCAATGGGCTGCAGAAAGTGGCAGCTAGGTGAGATCTCTGAGAGCATCTCAAACTTTCCTACATCCTTAAGTTTGGGGAACTGGTCTAAGCTTGCAGAACAGCTTACAGGACACTTCAGATCAATCTGGAATGATGCACGTATGGTCATTGGCTCACCAAACTCCACTGACTATATTACAAGACAAAATTACTGCAGATGTTAAACTGTACTCCATCCATGGCTTTTCCCACTTCTGTAGAAAATGCCTCCAGGTGTTGGCACTGGAAAGAATAAGGATTTCTGGAAAATGAGAGCTCAGAAAAAGTGCTGCACTCCATGAACTGAAGGAAGTTTAGTTCTCTTTCTCATTGAGGGTAGCAGATGACTGTCAGCTTGTACAGCTTGAAAGCACAGATGCAGAAGGACAGCTGGGGCTGTTCTGCATTGTCTGGAGGGCTGTGTGTAAGGGTTCTGCTTCACAGGTGAGGAACTACGCTGAAGAAACAAGACACAAAATATCCAAAAGTTTTGACTTCTCCCCCACCTCTGTTTCCTACCATGTCTGCATGTGGTTGCGGCTGGCTTGGAGCTGCTGATGGTGAGAGTGCAGAGCCCACAGATGGCAGCAGCAAAGTTCACCATGTCCGTGGTTTGGGAGGAAGGTGAAACCTGTTTCAGGAGTGTTTCAGAGGGCCAGAACAGATTAATGGAGAATTAGTAGAGCTCAGGGAGGTGTGAAAGAAGAAAGATGGAAGGTGCTTTGGGCGGGGCAGCTGAATTTCTTGATATATTGCCTCCCTGACCTTCAAGTCATCTTCTTCTTACCTTGGACCTCAGCCAGCTTGTTATTTCTGGAGAGCTAGGACCTGTTCCTGGGCGGTTTCACTGCCGAAAGGTTCATATTCTGGTGTACTTGCTTCTTCAGTTCCCATGTTCCTCTGAGATGTGAGATGCCTTATGCCTCACACCCACCCTGTGCATACATTCGACTCAGCCAAGCTCCACCACACTCTGCTCACCTCCTCTGATCCCCTGTGCCCATGCCGGAAACCAAAGCTGCCTGGGAAAGACCTGCAATGGCTCAGCACAGCTCCAGGACAAAATCAGGGAGAACAGGGCCAGAATATGGCACTGGTTTATCACAGCACAAGGCAGCTGTGTCCCCTGACACAGCCTTGGGAGGGACCTGTCTGTGTGTTTTGCAAATGGAGCAAGAGGGCCACACTTTCAGAAAAGCATATTTTGTCTCACAGATGATTGAATGAGACAGATACTTACCTTTTATGCATATATTATGGTCGAGCTCACGTCCACAAATTCTGTTTCTAGGCTCTAACTGTGAATGCTCAAATGGTTCATTGCAAAGCATTAACTGGAGGGCCAGCTGTCAGTCCATTGCTATATTGCTGTAGCAGAAATTAAAATCTCTGAAAATTGTCAGCCTTGTCAGTCCTTTCAAAGCAGAGGAAAGAAATGACAAAGTTTTGCTGACTTTCCATGGTCTAGTGCAATATGCCATTAATTTAAAAAAAACAACAACCCAGATCAAGAAAATCTGTCTTCAGATAAAAAATATTATTCCAAGCAGAAAAACTGTGTGAAATAAGATATGATCAAAATGGACTCTACAAGGTGGGAAGTCATTGAGGCCTACTCCAGTGAATGTTTTTATTCTCAGAGCTCCTTATAATTTGTAACGTAGAAGTCAATAAAGTGCAAAGAGTGACAAACACTTCTGATGAGCCCTCTCTCAGCAACACCATTGAAGCGTTCAACCCATAAAATATTTCACTGAAAGGCAAATGGTTCTTGTCAGATTAGGCTAATTCTACAAGAGAAATAATATTGTTTTAGGAGCCAGAAGTGACAAGTTGGAGATCAAAGGAAATGCCTAATGAATCAAAATGGCTGAAAAGTGACAAAACCAAATTAAATATCTGAATGTTTTCTTAACTCTGTGCTGTGGGAAGTGCACACTGGAAGATACAATTTCTAGTTCTCAAAAGGTGGCAATCTGACACCAATCTACAAGTTAAGATTGGCAAACAACCTAGAGGGACAAATGTGTGCCATTATTCTGGCTGTGAAAAATGCACTTGGACCAAAATTTCTTGCATGAAATCTTGAAAAAAAACGCATTTCTTTCTCTGCAAAATCAAAACTTAGTACAACTCCAGAGTCCATAAAGATGAGCAAAAGTTTTGTGTCTGTTAAAGACAATTATGAAGATTTCAGGAAGAATCCAAGTAGGTTTAGCTTGGGTTTTTCTCCACAGTGAGTAGGTACAGGGAAGATGTTCTAGTAGGAGAGGCATGACTCCTCAATTTCTCATCACACAGCATGAATGGCATACACTGGGATAGTGCTGTGCAGCTTATTTGCAAACTTCTATGAGTAACCTGACTAAATATTGCCTAGTGAAATCAGAAATTAGTGGGAGGTCATGGAAAAGTTCCTTTCCTGCGTTTAACTAATCTTGCCTTCCAGTATTCCCCACCTCCTCATTGTCATATTTGGCTCATTTCATTGTACATTACTACAAAGCTTCCAGAAGAGATGTCAAAATACCTGTAAAAAGATAAAAAACTAGAAATCTCAGTTTATAAACTATAAATGAGATTGACAGCCTGTGAGGTCATAGGAAGAGGATAAAGAAAAATTTTGAACTAATGTTGCTTGCATATTCCCAGTATTCTCAGTAATATTTTTCCTTTGTTATTTTAAGGTAGTAGTAACATTTAGCTGGGAGAACTGGGATATAAACATGAATTTAGAAGAATTTATCTGGAATGTTCTCTGTTACTCACAGAGATGAGGGGATGATATAGAGATTATTCATGTCCAGGCTGGTTAGAGATTAGTCTCAGTTATCTAGTCCTGAGAATTTCTATCATCTTGGTGAATGCAGTTGGAATATGGATACAGCTCAGCAGCGGTGTAATCTTGGACAGCCTTCTTGAATGGAAGTGCCAGTGCCAGAGTTTTTGCAACTGAGTGCAACCTGTTATATCCTGAAAATTGTTTTTGTGCCCCATCCTCATTCTGGTTGCATCTCATCATACATCACTCAGCAATGAGGCCAGAGGAATAGTTTGGGATTGGTTTTCGCATTCATGAAAACAGAATGAGATGGGCAATTATTTTTAGTGCATTTCCAGCATCTCTCATCTGTGTTACTCGGCTCTTTGTTAAATCCTTTCATGTGTAGGAGATGAAGCACGTTGCATACACAGAGAACACTCTGTGTCCCGCATCGATGATGGCAGCTCTTTCTCAGTCCTACTTTTTCTCATAATTTATTTCCAAGATGCATGCTCACTTCTTTGTAACACACAGTTTATTATGGGGGAGCCCATCAGCTCTTTCCTCTCACATTTTAGTAGAAAAGCAATCCATCAGTCAAAATTAGACATGGTGAACCAGACTGCTCAGTGTGAGGGAGGAGAAAGTTCATGACTGATGACAGTTGTAGTTTGACTTCATTGGCATGGCTTAAAACATTTTAACAAAGCAAGCATGCATTAATTAGCACCTTTCATTGTGGGTTTCTTCATAAATCACAGAAGAGTCCAGGTTGGAAGGGACCTAGGAAGATTATCTGATCCAACTGTTCATTACATCTTGAAAACCTCCATTGATGGGAACTCTTCTACATCCCTGGGGAAGTTATCCCAGGGATTGGTTGTTATCACTGTTATCTTGATGTCTTCTCCCTGTGTGGAGAGAGATCCTCCCTCCTCTTTCTAGCCACCCTGGAAGTACTGGAGAATTGTGATGAGGTCCTCCCAAGTCTTCTCCAGGGAGAGAAGACTTGGCTCCTTCAGTCTTTCTTCACAGGGCATATTCTCCAGCCCTTTGATCATTTTCACAGCACTCTTTTGGACTTTCTCCACTCTGCCTGCATCTTTCTTGAGTTATGGGGATCAGAACTGGACACAGTCCTTCCGGTGAGGCTGACAAGTGCCAAGTAGGATGGGATTATCACTTTTCTATGTTTACTAGTAAACCCCCTTAATTCTGAGTGGAAGTTCTATTTTTTGGAGTGAATGTCCCAGCTAGACATGAGGCATCAGGGGAAATTGCAAAAACTGGTGGAAGAATCTCCCAGTCTTGTGTTTTAACTTTTCACATTACTTTTAATTTCATGTCTCAGAGGGGTATCAGTAATTTATCTTAATAAATGTATAATTTGCTAATGAGAGTTTTTTTTCTTTTTAGGTTATTCTAAAGCAACTTAAAAATTTAATTTGCTGAATCTAAATCTCACTGCTGAGCTGGATTTCTTGAATCGATAATCAGACAGTAGTTGAATAATGAGGATAATGGATAATTAGAAAAAGCATATGGCTTCCTGCAGCTTCATTACTCATGCTAGAAAATCACTGTGCGAACATTCCCAGTCCAATATATTTCCTGAATGCTGAGCAAGTGAAACACAGCTAAATCCTGTGCAGTGCTCAGGCTGAATAAATTGTGGGAGAGGTAAAGAAACCCATTACCCACCTCCCCCCCAAAAATGGCATTAATTCTACTTTTCAGAGACTAGCAGTGAACCTTTATTATCTATTGCACCCACTCTCCAGAAAACCCAAGATCTGGTCAGCAATGCAAAACTCCACATCATGACACTGATTCCTTCTGTCCTGAACATGTGTTGGATTTCTCTCTGTGTGTGAGGGCATCTCAGGTGGATAACTATGCACACAGTAGGTAACATTTGAACTGTGAAGGACCAAGGCTTGGTCTTAAAGGAATAAAACCACTAAGAACTAATGGAACAACTAGCAGTTTCTCAGTATATATGAAATCTTTATTGCTTGAACATGTCAATATATCACAAGGTTTGGAAATAGAAATTTTGCTCTCCTATAAGGCATCAGGGATGGCATCTCTAATCTTACCTTATTTATCCTATTTAAGTCCTTAGATGGCTTAAATGTGAAAAGCATGCTCAAGTCATGCTTAGTAATAAAATGCAGGGCACTGGGTTTGTCCTTTATCTGCTCTTGGACCTCTTAGCTCACCAGGTGACATGCTCATGTGCTTCACTGTTCAGCTGATGTATAACAGCTGTACTGGGTCTTGCTAGAACAACCTGATTTTAGCAACATTTATCAGCAGCGTCCTCCTTTCTCCCTTGTTATTTATCTGTGTACTCACCATTTTCTCTCAAGCATTAAGATCTCTTATTAACCACATCTGTTGGTCACTGTGATAGTAATTGAGAAGGTTTCTGAGAACTTACTACCAATGCTTGCTACTTTGTGATCCTCCTTTCTCTGTGATGTTTGGTGTCAGTCTCTGAACATCTACAACAGGCAGCTGATTGCATTAGACTTTTCAGACACACATTGGTTACTGCAAATTTTGACCTCCAGGTTGTCTTTTGGGCAAGAGATTACAACTGAACCTATCAGTGCCATTCCCCTATTATTTCTAATGGGAGTCAGCTGCCTATTTTAATCAAGATGTACTCAGATACAGGCTACACTATGAATAATTTTACTGTGAATAACTCTCCAAGGTGAGTTAGCATTTAGCTGTTGTTAGTGACACTTGTTAGTGAAGTATTTTCCAAGACTGTTTCCTCATCATGTGTTCTCAAGCTCTGCAAAAGATTTGGCAATACTTAACAGCTGTCTTTTATTGTCCATGAACATGGTAATTTGTGATGGTTGTGGTCGAGATCTCTGCAAAGAAACACGGAGCTGACCAAAGCAGTGTATCAAAAATAAGGCTAAACAACATCTGCATTTTCCCTTTCTCTTTAATATTTTAAATAGGATGATCCAGTATGAGGGACACAGCAGTTTTTCAGTCCCACCAATTTACTTTAACAAAAACTTTCCTCTCTGATCTCACAAGATTTGAAACAAGTAAACTCAAAACTGAGCAATTAATTTCTGTTTAGAATGAATGCTCAACTTTAGGTGCCACGATAAAAAGCCATTGTGTAGAACACATGGCAATAATTGAGATCTAGCTACTAGCTACAGAGGTAGCATCCAACTCTATTTAATGGATGCTGGAAAACAGCTTAAAAAACCCAACACTTTTAGATGAGTCCAAATTTCTGTGGTGGAAAGGGCACAAGAAAAGTCTAGTTTATCTGTGCACTGTATATCCATTTTGTCCAAACAAAGCAAGAAATAAATAAATAGAAATAACAAAGTAAAGCCTTTCCAACTTTGTGAAAAACCTCAATTTTTTGCCATTTTTGCCATTTTTGTCTTGCTTTTTTGTATATATATATATATATATATATATATATATATATATATATATATATGTGTATAAAGAACTGGTGGTTTTCAAGAGCATCTATTACATAAGAAAAAAATTGAAAAATTGCAAGGAAATCACATCTTAAAAAAGAAAGGGGAAGGAATTTCTTATGGATGCATGAACTAAGTGTGTTAAATAGTACATGCTGCTAAGCAATTTGAAAAAAGTTAATCAACATCCTTTGAGCATAAGCTCAACACAAATCACAGCCCACAGCTGTGACTCAGAAGGAAAGTTCACTATTAAAATGTCAACCTTGTCATTTACTCCTTTTGGCATTTACTTAATTCTTGGAGGAAAACTTTGTTCATCAGTGCTGGGTTTTTTTTTTCTTGGTAGCAGTTGTGCTCCAGTGAGCACTTCTATTTGCATTCAGTCCTGAAATTTGGACTCCCTACAGCGAAGTTTACGTGTGATCCTGTGCTGTGTTTAATATTTGACTCTCTGCAGCTTTGTGTGTGTACATAACCACAGCACTGCACAGCAAATGATTACGTTAAAAACAAATACCCAGGAGAGTTCATACAGCAATTAGAAAGAAGAATAGAGCAGACAATAAAATGAGCTTGGAACTTAATTTCCTTCTAAAAGAGTCTTCAGGAACATATACATCTAAGACTTGAACATTAAATATATAACAAATCTGGAGAGGATCATATATTAAAGGCTGGTGTACACACCATTTTCCAGTTGACCAGGCAACTGGCAATGGTGCAAGATAAAGCCAGGAAGAGAAAGCTATCAAAAATTGCCTTTTCCTCTTTCCAAAAGGAGGATTGCACTGAAAAGCTTTTCAGGGGCTATTGAATTCTCACTATGGATATTCACAATGAGGGGGAGTCCCTTAAATCATTTTGTCATCTTCTCTGA
This sequence comes from Motacilla alba alba, assembly GCF_015832195.1. Taxonomy (NCBI): domain Eukaryota; kingdom Metazoa; phylum Chordata; class Aves; order Passeriformes; family Motacillidae; genus Motacilla; species Motacilla alba. The sequence goes on from NC_052016.1 coordinate 62,929,195, forward strand.
GAGCCAGAGCAGAAGTTGGTGGTCCTGTGGTATGTACAGATCCATCAAGATCCATGGAGATTAGGGGAGCAAATTTAAGCTGCTCCCCTAATCCAGGAGTAGCAAATTGAAGTAGAGAGATATGGGGATTCTCACAGTATTCTCAAACTTCCTCGCAAAGAAATTTCCATGGGCCTGGGTGGTATGAGTTACTTTCCTTGGACATGTTTTGCTCCTAAAAAAATGTCAGGAGTATGCTTCCGGGGAAGAATGAGCCCTGTGATGATGCTTCTGTTATCTGAATTGGACAAGAAATGTCATGCTCAAAGGAGCAGTGCATTTTTTCTATAAGCCTGATTGTGAGTGACACCCATTACTCACCTTTCAGATGAGCAGATAATTGGAAATGCGCTCTTCTATCATGCCTGACCGGCCCTCTGAGGACACCTCTATTATCTCTCTATTATGTCCTTTAGGGAGAATGGAGCTGCTTCTTTAATAGTCCCTCTCCAGCTTTCACTCACTGTGATGAGCTTCTCAGTCATGTTGCTCTAGTGTGTGGAGGAACTGCTTTTCAGTGCTCAACATCCCCTCACAGCTACCAGCAGAGTAAGGGGCTGCTCTGTGTGAGCATTCATAGTCCATCCCAAAACATTTTCCTGGGACACACAACAGCTCATGTAATTAACATCACTCCACTGACTCCACTGTACAATGGACCTGCAGCGGTTGGCATCAGTTTGTCCTGCCCTTTGCTGTTTTGCTCCAGGGGCCTCTGTATCTCCTTTCATCCACAGCATATTCACTCCTCCTTTGCTATTATTTTCTTTCCCAGTGCCTGCCATCTTCTCTTTTCCATAGTCTCCCATTCTGGACCACTGTGTTTTTACCTGCACCCTTACCAGCTCTTAGCTCTGGTGGCACCTGTGGAAAGCCCTTAATAATTGTCATAGCCCAACCCAGCTGACTGTGCTGAGACATTGCTGATTTTATCAGCTTGAACCTCCCTTCTGGTCTACTCTGGGCATAAGTGTCAGGGAGCCGGGAGCTCATGGCTCCTGGGAAATTGTTCAGAGCAAGCTTCTGGGAGGGCAGGCAATAGAGGTCCCTATAGTTCCACCTCTGGCACATGAGAGCTGGGCTTCCTGCAGAGAGAACCACTCCTGGGAGACCTCGCTTGCCCCTGCTCTGGTCCTGATTTACACCGAGTTGAAGGCAGCAATCCTGTGCTTGTGAAAAAGCAACAAATGTTTTAAACTGAGGGCTGAACAACTTACACAGAACAGAAGCAAAATTGTATTAATCTCGTTTCTTAAGGCCATGCTGTGTGCTGAGCTGGCTACCTTTAATTTGTAATTAGAACTCACTGGTTTCACAAGGTGCGTGTAAGCTCTGCTGTGTCAGCACTTACTGGCAGCATTACAAAGTTACCCTCAATATTGCAAAAACTCTGGGGAACCAATAGTACTTAAACTGTTTGTAGGATTTCAATAAATAGGACATTTAGGACATTACTCTGCACCTCAGAAACAATTTATAATCTGAGGCAGGTACCCACCTGCTTGTATGTAAAAATAATCTCTCACTTTGACTCCAAGAAATATCTGTGTGCTAATACCTTCATAATGGATGTGTCTTACTCAGTTCTAGTTTTGTGGTGTTGGTTGTTTTATTTTTGTTGTTGTTGTTTGTTTTTTGTTGTGGTTTTTTGTATTTTTTTGTATTTTTTTTTGTTTTGTTTTGTTTTGTTTTTTAGCAAAAAGGGCTGATGAGAAGAAACACAGACTAACTTTCATCAAATGGGCTTCCAAAAATCTACCCCTAGACTAATCTATATTTCATTAGATGAAGTACATAAGAGGCTGTATCCCTTTTGATTTACGAGCAAAAGTTTTATGAGAAATATGAGCTGTATAATGTAGCTGATCCATCATTCAGAATAAGTACTATTAATCCTGGCCAAAATCAAAATCCTCCTGGGTTGCTATCCAATGATACATAAGATAATTTTCCAGAGGTCCCAGAACACTACAACATGGCTAAACTGGCCTTCAGACCAAGTGCTATACTAGAATTTGTGATTCCTTGGAAAAGGATCATTAATATCAATTTTGACCTGAATTAATATACTCCAAGGATGACAACACACTTTGGCTTGAGATTTGTGTACAGCAACAGAGAAGAAGAGAAGGACTTAAAAGGACCTTACTAAGGTTTTGTGTTCTTGCATGCAGTAATTAGGCTATTAGGTGGTGTCATTTCTTTCCAGCCCCTTCAGTTACTCAGAACATCGTGTTACAGCAACACACTTGTTATTTTCAGAGCAATGTACAGCTTGTAAGGAAGTCACTCCACTGCAAAGAGCTGGCTTATGATCCTGTGTTCAGGCTCTGCGAGGCTGGTTGTGCATCCCCTTAATACCCAGTGCTGACCATGGCTTCAATTTCTTTCCTCATGGTTGATTTTCAATCAGGAAAAGAAAAACTGTGATCAAAATCCTGGAAAAGGAGTAAGAGTTATTCCTGAAATTCAGCCCTACCTGCTACACTGTTTTTTCTTAGCAAGACAATTCTGGTAGCATTAAGCAGGTCACTTTATGTCAGAGATATGCCAGAGATTGGTAGGAGCATTTGTAAAATGTTTATGACAATGGTCCCAAAGGGCTTTGACATAAAAAAAAAAAAGAAAGCTTGTAAAAGCACTTAAAAATGTAAGCAAGATCTGACCAGTAAATTGGTATTTAATGGTGATGCTCACTGCCCAGAGCTTCAAGAGCAAGGAGAAAAGGCAGAATATGCACAGATAGCCTACACTGGCAAAATGTGGAAAAGGTGACCTTGTGACTTTTGCATGGATTCATTGTAAAAACCAGGGACAATTGAGATGTTTTGAGACATGACGGATCTGTGAGGACTTGGATTTGCTCAGTTCAAAATCTCCCACCACAACCAGATGGTCCAAATCTAATGAAATGAAAATACACCATTTTTCTAGCTTCTGATCGCTCTTGCACAGAGGATGTGGTCCTATCATACCATCTGTTCTGAAAGCATTTTAAAAAATCCTCAGGATCTTCATAACAACTGCTTCTTGACAGACTTCCATGTTGCATTGTATCTGTTTTCTCATTGCATCCCACCTTAGAGAACATGGTTCAGTTTTATCTTCTCTTTATATGCAAGAAACTTCATCCATTTGCAGCAAAACTCCTAGACAACTAATATAGCTATATATTTAGCAAAGAAATTGCCCATCTCTTATGAGAGCTTTTCTTGTAAATATAAAGGAATATGAATATTTAATGTCATAGTAGTTGTTGAAGTGAGTTGCTGAAGACTCTTTCTATAGTAGTTCTGGTTGCACCTTCAGAATCAGGTCCCTGGAAGCAATAAATTTTTTGCCTCTTGTAATTGTTGAACATAATAGTTCACTTATTTTCGATTATAACCTCCTTTAGTATTCTTGAAAAAGATAAAGCTCAGAGAAAATAGTAATACTCTGAAACAGTAAAAAACTTCAAGAAATTAGTAATTTTCCCATGTTCTGAAGGATCATGTCATTTGCTAAAGCCATTGTTTCTCATGCTTTCTCTGGGGAGTTAGTATTGTAATTTTTGGTATTTAACAGGGTTGCTATAATCACCAAATATGTAGAAATATTGATTTTTATACATAAAACTTACTTTCTGGAAGAATAAGAGCAAAGGCATCAAAACAGGGCTTAGCTAGATGTTGCTTGCCCTACTCAGAAACATGGTGTGTTAAAACCATAGATGATTCCTGAAAGACCTTGAGGTCTTTTCTAGAAAGCTTACCTTTTTGCTGCAGTTATTTCCTCTTTCAGAAACTTTGCCTAGCAGATTTCTCCTTATTTCCCTGCACGTTCACTTCAGATTATGCCTTGGCAGACCTTGCTGCTGGCTATGCCCTCCAAGCAATTACTATCTCAATTTTAAATTCCAAATAAAAAAAATAATAAGAGATAGGAGGTGAGGGAGGAAAGAAGGTTGTGGCCTCTACAGTGTTTCTCCAAGTATCCTGAACTCTTCCTTCTCCCTTAAAGTGGTGATTTGGCACTTACAGACCTGCTCCCACCTTCAAAGCATGAACTTCTAGAGAAAAGAGAAGATAGAATATTGCAATAAAAGGTATATGAGGATGAAGAGTGCAGAAATTACTGTGAGAGTAAATGGTGACCAGAAAAGCTACACTTTGCTATTTTGCAGACACTTTAATTTTGCTATGTTTTTCTTCTCTTTGCTAAAATTAAAAAAAAAAAAAAAAAGAATCAACCCAGCAAAATTGGGTATCCTGCACACAGCATCTTGTGTCTATATATATCAGGAAGTCTTAATCTGACAGAAATAAAAAAAATTGCCATAAAGCTGTTCACATTCGAACAACGTGCCAGGACTCCCTTAAAAGCCAGAGTATGATTACAATTTTAGGATGTGATTAATCCCATTTTAAAACGAATATCTGCTGTCGATCACATGAATTGTGTCCTAAAATACCTGTTGCCATTTGCTGTCTGTAAGAGGAGCTAGGGAGAATAGTTCAGTCACAGACATCCCTGTGTTGCTGACTTCAGAAAATCTGGTTCTTACCAACACAGCATTTGAAGGGATAAACGCAAACTACCTTCCTGATCAAACTTACTTTAGATGGTTTTGGTGTTATTTTATACTTCCAGAACCAAGCAATTTTGTACTACTGCTGCTGTACCATTAATGATTGTTATCAACCAGACAATTACACAAGAGGCAGCTCTGTTTTAATGCTGGGTAAAAGTGACCTCTCTTAATTAGTTTCCTTATTTGCTGCAATATCTTGTGGGTTCCTTTGGGTAGAGAGTCATTAGATATATCCAAGCTATTATTGTTTTATTACAATTTTTCCCCATAATTCTCAATTTTTCCACAGGTTTCCTCATTTTAATATTTGTCGTAGTCACTTCTGAGCAGCTGTTTTCAGTGCAACTTCCAGTTTTGATTTTCCCAGCCTATTAGTATTCAGAACACGTTAATTAGTGATGCAAAAGACGGTTAGGACAGATATGTTCTCTCCCAGTGGAGTGCTAGATCTATTTCTGCACTTCTGCTGCTCATTAGCATAATGTTTAATAAAAAATGTGTTGGGGTGAGGTCTCCTCCCCTCCACAGAGGCAGCTTGTGCTGCCCACCCTCCCACCACTGTTAAGTGCCTGTACTGGAGGTGGGGGTGAACTGGAACTGATGCCTCCAGGTAGAAACTTTGAAGCCCCTTTGTCCCCCTGGTGAAAGATCCAGTTGTACAACAGCCCTTATTACTCCTGGGCCTTGGCTGAATGGGTGCACCCCAGCTCATCCCAAGGGACCAATATCCCACCTAAAAGGCCCGGACTAGGTCATTTTTCACTGAGCTTCTGACCTCAGCCTCTGCTTCCTTTTTCCCTCTTCCACATTCCACTCGTTTGCTGGATATCTGGGTCACCTTTTCATTTGACTTTGCTATTACTGTTTTCTTTGTCATTTATTTAGGTGGGACTGCTGATGGCCACAAAGATGGGTGGTAAATGGGGTGTGACAGGTAATAGCTGTGTACCCTGAGGGCCTTAAGGCATAAAAGTAATGCATCTATACCCAAGCAAACAAAGAAAGCGAGGAAAAACCAGCGAGATCAATCACAGGCTAGGGAGGAGTGCATTGCACTCAACATGTTTTTTGGAATATGAGAATTTGGAAGCCTTCGCTGAGGCACTAAGAAACATGACCAACAGCAAGGAAAGGTTCATTTCAGACACTGGGAAAATACTATATCAAATTTTCCTCCTTTTCTTTAGTCCCCCTTTCACAGCTGCATTAGCAGAAAGTAGGTAGTCATGGATGGAGAGTTCATTGTTGGAGCAGGTGTGAACAGGCATTCCTTCTGGAGAGGTCCACTCTGCAGAGCAGGCTGGACCAGGGAGAGTCTCCTGTGTGCAATAGTATTCCTCTGATACAATATTGCTTCTAAGTCTAGGTGATGTTTAAGCATCCCAGGACCTGGCCATGTGTCACCAGTGGAAAAATACACCTGTTCATTCACCATTAATGATCAGTTAATTTCTAATCATAGTTTGTGGACAGTTGTAAAAGTGACAGCATTCTGTCAGCAAATGCTATTGGAAAGAAACTAAATTGAATCATGGCCATGGCTGTGTAAAATATGTGCAAAAAAATCAAAATATTAGTTAGATAAAAGTTATAACATTTCAGTATGACTTTATTACTATTCTCATTTATTTCAGGGGCAGCTGAAACAAAATAAAACAAAATATTTAAGAACAGTCAAAGTGAAAAGTATTTTTTTTCATTTGTGATGTATAAGGAAACCAAGTACCAGTGCCTTGAACTTCCCCTCACGATAAGAAACCTGAATTTCACCAGATTGAATTATAATACTAATATGCCTTCCTAATAAGGGAATAACAAGCTTGGCTTCCTCATCTATGTTGGAGAGCAAATGAGAGCCAGACTCCCTAGGACTGGAACTGCACACGGAGAAGGAAGAAGGCCATTTCTAATGAGGTACTGTTGGAAATCACTTAAATGTAGAAATTTTGTAAAGTATAGTATGTAGGAATTAGTAGCCGTTTGAAGTGTGGTGTAACCTTTGGAGTGTGTAACCATAGTATTCAAGCAACCGTAACGAACGTTTAATCAGGGAGGGAAGCAAGAATGTTGATTTGTATACAATGTACTGGAAATCATGATAGGTACCTGATTTATAGTCTTGTTTGTAGCTTAAGGAGTATATCGTGAGTTTCACAAGAAGCCAGTTGCCAAGAAAGGGAATTGTTGGGGGGGGGGTCCGTTACTTGGAGAAATCTGTAACAAACTGTAGTATATAAGGAGATCGATGTATCAGTAGCGTTGGAGCTCTGATTTGGGACTGGGGTCCCCGGACTCCCGGGCCCTCAATAAAGCACCGCACAAAACTTACGGGTTTTGTGTCTCTGTTCGGGCAACAGTTTTTCTGGCGACCGTGGCAGGACTCTGAGGGTGGCTGGGGCAGTTCACGTCCCGATCCACTCGAAAGCCGGCGCCGAGCACTTCTCGGGGAGACATCAGTTCGTGCCCTACCCCTGCACCTGTCGGACAACTGCATAAGGTAAGCCCAAAAGGTGCTTTATATTGAATAAGGGGATATTGGATTTGGTGGATTTGGTGGAATAAGCCTAGGCCCGGCCGTAAGACGTAGAAAATACGCAGGACCGGATTTTACCCTTCAGGGGTAAAAAAAAAAAAAAGGTGTGGAGGTATTGGTATATTGGAATATTATAATTGTATGGTGTAGAGGTACTGGTAGTATAATTGTGTAGTATGATGCCGTTTAAGACGTTTAAGGCATTAGTTCAAGCAAATAGTAAATGTAAAATGTAAAAATAGTAAAAAAAAAATAGTAAATGTAAATGTAAAAATAGTAAAAAAAAAAAGTAAATGTAAATATAAAAATGTAAAAAAAAAAATAGTAACTGTAAAATGTAAAAATAGTAAAAAAACATGCCATTAGGTCATTAGGTTGTATATTAAAACGATGGAAAAGTGAAGGATATGACCAAGAGTTGGACAAAGGAAAGATGATTGATTATTGTAATCACTGGTGGCCGGAGTATGAAATTGGAGAAGCTGGGTGGCCGGTGAACGGTACAATAGAAGTGGGAATTATGGAATCTTTGATGCGGTTTTTGAGGAGAAATGAGAAATGGGAGGAAATGCCATATTTAGACTTGTTCTTTGTTTTAAGTCGAAAGGAGGAGTGACAGCGAGAATGCAATATTTTGGTGTTAGAAGTAAATGAGGAAAAAGAGTGTGTTGGTTGTAAACAGAGAAAAGGGTGTGGGTTGGGGTCTACCGTGGAGGAAGATTTGTCTTACTGTGTAGCTCCGCTAAGAGTTTCTGAGAATCCTGGCTCTATTAACCCTTCTGCGCCGCCTGCTGAATATATAGGATCTAGTGAGAGTGAGACCGATGGTGATAAGAAGGAGAATGTTAAAAGGACCCCATTAGCAGAACGAACACGCAAGGGGAGAAAAGGGCAAAAGAAGCCACAGCTAATTGCGCCGTTGAGAGAGGCTGTGGGACCCCAAGGGGAAAGGATCCTTATAAAAGTACCCTTTTCCCCAGGAGATTTGGTGATCTGGAAACAATCTGCGGGGAGTTACCAGGAGGATCCTGAAAGGGTGGCAAGGGTGGTTAAAATGGTAATAAAAACACAGAACCCAGATTGGAATGATTTACAGGTGTTACTAGACACAATATTAGACTCTACTGAAAAGGAAATGGTTATTCGGGCTACTAAAGAAAAAGCAAGGGATGACATCCGATTACGGGGGGTGAATGAAACGATTGATGAGGTAGTTCCAAGTGAGGACCCTAGATGGGACCCTAATTCAACAGGCGGAATGAGGGCCGTGAAGTGATATCAGGAATTGTTAATGGAAGGAATCAGAACAGGAATACCTAAAAGCATGAACTGGTCAAAATTGTATTCAGTTAAACAAGATAAAAACGAGTCACCTTCTGCCTTTTTGGAAAGATTGAAGGATGTGGCTCAGAGATGCACTAATTTGGATGTAGAAGAGCAATCGGGAAAACTCCAGATTGCATTGTTGTTCATGGGTCAGTCACAGGAAGATATTAGGAAGAAATTGCAGAAATTAGAGGGGGAAGATACTCGGGACCTGGATAAATTACTAGAAGTGGCCTGGAAAGTATATAATAACAGGGAGAAGGAGGCAGCCAGAAAGCAGCAAGCTAGTCTATTAGCTGTGATACAACAAACAGGGGCAGGCGGGAGGGTTAATCGGGGTTGCAGACGAGGTGGAATGGGAATGAGTAGGGGACCTAGGAGAATGATGAGAGGAAGGGGAGGATTTGGGTTTGCCCCAGGCATGGGAAGACTAGACCCCAATCAATGTGCGTTTTGCCGATAATTAGGACACTGGAAAAATGAATGTCCGGTAAGAACTGGAATGGGAATGGGGCCAGCTATGGGAAACGTAGGTATGGGAATTGCTTCGCCTGGAGGATTTGCAGGGAGGTCAGCAGATGTCGCCCAAGCAATGGTCCTGGGACATTATCAAAATCAAAGCTGACTAGACCAGGACTTGAAAGTAGTTCTAGAAGTAGAGGGGGAAAGTCAGAAATTTATAGTAGATACTGGAGCTACTTATTCTGTACTCAATAAACGAATAGGATCTTTAAGTGATACAACAGTCCAGGTAGTGGGTGCAACGGGCAAAATAGAGGAGAGACCATTTTTGCAACCTTTAAACCTCCGATTTGGGGGAAAAGAACTGGACCATCAATTTTTGTACATGCCAAATTGTCCAATGCCCTTATTTGGAAGATATCTTTTGTCTCGACTAAATGCAAAAATAATATTTGAGAAAAGACGAGTAAAATTGGAGATACCGGATGAACAGATAGCAGGTATATTTGTGATTAAAGAAATAGATGCTTCAGCTATTCCTGAAGAAATTGAACAGGCAGTAGTACCATGGGTATGAGAAATGGGAATCCCGGGGAAATCAAAGGCAGCCCAACCGGTGAAAATAGAGTTAAAGGAAGGAGCTAAACCAGTAAGAGTGAAACAATATCCTTTGAAACTGGAGGCTAGGAAAGGAGTGGCACCTTTGGTCAAGCAATTTCTGGACCAAGGAATCTTGCAGTAATGTGAGTCAGAATATAACACCCCTATTTTTCCAGTAAAGAAACCCAGTGGGAAATATCGGTTGGTCCAAGACCTAAGGGCTATCAATGAAATAGTGAAGGACATACATCCAGTTGTTGCTAATCCTTATACCTTGTTGACATCTGTATCAGAGAAATTTAAATGGTTTTCTGTGATTGACCTCAAAGATGCCTTTTTCTGCATCCCACTGGCAGTAGAAAGTAGGAAATATTTTGCTTTTGAATGGGAGAACCCAGATTCTGGGAGAAAGAGACAACTGACATGGACAAGGCTCCCGCAAGGATTTAAAAACAGCCCCACGATATTTGGAAATCAATTGGCCAAGGAATTGGAGGACTGGAAGAATACTCAGGTAACGATATCTCCCTTTGCCTATGTGATTTTACAGTATGTGGATGACATCTTTTTGGGTACAGAGGAAAGAGAAATATGTGTCAAGCTAACTACTGATTTGTTAAACATGCTGGGTCAAGTTGGATATTGGGTTTCAAAGGAAAAAGCACAGTTGGTTAAAAACAACGTGATCTATTTGGGTTGCGAGATTACCCAAGGTCATAGACGATTGGGGGTGAATCGAGTGGAAACAATATGCGCTATTCCATTACCCCGTAATCATCAGGAACTGAGATCCTTTTTGGGAATGGCTGGGTGGTGTCGTTTATGGATAATGAATTTCGGTCTCCTTGCTAAACCACTGTATGAGGCCTTGAAGGAGCACCAGCTGGAATGGACATCTCAGCGGAAAAGGGCTTTCCAGGAGCTGAAACAGGCATTGAAGGAGGCCCCAGCTCTGGGACTTCCGGACTTAACCAAAGGATTCCAGCTGTACGTCAACGAGAGACAGAAATTGGCCTTGGGGGTTCTTACCCAGAAGGTCGGAACATAGAAAAGGCCAGTGGGATACTTTTCTAAACAGCTGGACTCGGTAAGCTCTAGGTGGCCCTCTTGCTTGCGAGCGGTAGCTGCAACAATTGCCCTTATCCAGGAGGCCCGGAAGTTGACCTTAGGAACAAAAATGGAAGTATTTGTTCCCCATATGGTCATGGCCGTCCTGGAACAAAAGGGGGGACATTGGCTGTCATCCAGCCGTATGTTGCAGTATCAAGCAATATTGAGGGAACAAGATGATGTGGAAATAAAAACCACTAACCATGTCAATCCAGCAGAATTCTTGCGCGGAGACCGAGAGGAGGGAGAATTGGCACATGATTGTGTTGAAGTGATTGAACAAGTGTATGCCAGCCGACCTGACCTGAAAGATGAACCATTGGAGGAACCAGATTGGGAACTCTACACGGACGGATCCAGCTTCGTGGAAAATGGGACTCGATATGCAGGGTATGCTGTGGTAACCCTGGACCAGGTAATAGAAGCCAAGGCACTGATGCCCGGAACGTCTGCTCAGAAGGCAGAGATAATTAGACTTACTAGGGCCCTGTATTTGAGTAAAGACAAGAAAGTTAATATATGGACAAATTCCAAATATGCATTTAGTGTGGTCCACGTGCACGGGGCATTGTGGAAAGAGAGGGGACTGTTGAATTCACAGGGAGCCAGTGTTAAGCACCAAGAGGCAGTACTACAGCTGTTGGATGCTATACACAGTCCTGAGGTTGTTGCAATTATGCATGTGAGGGGACACCAAACCGCTGAGGGAAAAATCTACCAGGCAAACCGGTTTGCTGATGCAGTCGCAAGACAAGTTGCACGAAAGGTATGGACTCAGATGGCTCTCATACCGGTAAGGACTAACCCCACGACCCCATACTTGAATCAAGAACCAGTGTATTCGACGGAGGATGTGAAGCTAGTAAATTTATTAGGAGCACAAAAGAATCAGACTGGATGGTATGTTACTTCCCTGGGACAAGTTGTAGTGCCAGCCCGAATAATGAAATTTATTTTAGAATCAGAGCATAACAAATGCCATTGGGGAGCAGAGGCATTGGTTAAATTTTTAAAGAATGAAGTCATCTCTAATCAGATGTTAACAATGGCAAAAAGGGTTAACGCAATGTGTCCTGTGTGTTTGAAAAACAATCCAATAGTTAGGAGACAAATACAAATGGGGAAATTACAGGTTGGACCACAGCCTGGGGATTATTGGCAGGTTGATTTCTCTGAATTACCAAAGGCCCAGAGATATAAATATTTACTTGTGTATGTATGTACATTTTCAGGTTGGCCAGAAGCCTTTCCATGTCGAACAAATCAGGCAAAGGAGGTAGTAAAGACACTGCTAAAGGAAATAATACCGAGGTTTGGAGTACCTCTGGGGTTATCATCAGACAGGGGCCCACATTTTATTGCAGGGATAGTGCAGGAAATAGCCAGAATACTAGGCATCACTTAGAATTTACATACGCCCTGGAGCCCCCAGTCCAGTGGTCAGGTGGAAAGGATGAATCAAACACTGAAAGGTCAGATCAGGAAAATTTGCCAGGAAGCTAAGCTATATTGGCCTCAGGCCTTGCCCCTGGCATTGCTCAGGATTCGTATAAAGCCCCGAGAGAAGATAGGTGTAAGTCCATACGAAATATTGTATAACAGACCATATCACGCCACGGTACTAAAAGGGGAAATGCATGTGAATGGGGATAAGGCAATTGCAGAATATGTAGTATCACTCAATAAGACTTTGAATTCTCTAAGGAATACCTTGCAGTGGAATAGGCCACTCACGCTGGAGAATCCTGTTCACGACATACATCCTAAGGATCAAGTGTACGTCAAAAATTGGATGACAGATCCACTACAGAAATCATGGGGTGGACCTTACCAGGTAATGATGACGACCTACACAGCAGTGAAGGTAGCGGGGACGGATGCTTGGATCCATTACACCTGAGTGAAGAAGGCTCCGCAGCAGTGGGAGACTCAGATGATAACCCCCACTCGAATGATTTTCCGCGCAAAGCTGCCTTCTTAATCATTCTGTTGTTAGTTTTAATGAAAATAATTCCTGTACATGGGTTTATCAGGGTGGAAACAGAAAACAAACGGGTTACAAGGGTAATGAGAATGGATATTCAACTAATTTGTGCATTGTATGATGACCAGGGAGCTGGAGTCGAAGAGATCCAGGTAGAATGGCAGCGAGGAGCTGAGGAGAGCCAGGGAGAAGTGAGTCTGGATTGGGATCAAGATGCTCAACAAGGAACTACAACGCTGAGACTGACTGAGGTAGCCGCAAATGATTCTGGAGAGTACATCTGTTTAGTTAGGATTCGGAGTAGTGTTGATTATAAGAGAATCCAATTACAAGTGTTATCATGGGAAGAGACTTATTCAGAAAACATAGTAGTGTGGCCAACATTAGCAGTCGTAGATCTATGGGAGGGCCCACCACTTAGGATAAATTGCTCCTTTTCAATAGAATCTGGATACCCAAGGAATTTACGTGTCAAATGGTGGAAGCAGAATAAAAATTTAACCTGAGATCAGATAGAAACAGAGATAAGTTGGTGAGAGTACAAAAACCAGGGAAAAAGTTGGCTGAATATCACTGACCCACAAATAGGCAAAACAGAAGGGATCTACTTATGTATAGTAGAAGATGATATGGCTGGGGCATATGGATTGAGAATGGTTCAGGCAAAATCTCATGGTGTATATCAGGAGGCAAGAGGACAGACATTTCTGAAAAGGCATATAAGGAGAGATCGGAGGGAAATTGGTCCCCTAAAACGGAACGAAGGGCAGGAAAATTTAGTAGTAGGGTTGATCAGGGACTTTAGAATAATGCAGAATGTTACCAAAATAACTGCTTGTTTGCCGTTACCACAAGCTGCAGGGGAACCTATACCTTGGGGAATAATACCAATAACCGAGATGCCGGAATCTTTTAAAAATGTATCTTGGACTTGTCAGACAATGCCAAAGTCAGTAGTAGAATAGAAAGATGTATGCAAGACAATTAGAACTATGACCAAAGCAGATTGTAAATTGAAACACAATTATTACGGGTGGATCCAAAATACAAAAAAGTGTTTAATTACATTTCCAATCGATGAGCCATGTAACAGGCTACGAATCAGAAACATAATCCATCGAAATGAGATGAAGTGTCAGAACATCACACAGAACTATGATACTTGGCAGGGGTGGAAAACATTGTGGGGTCCTAGTGTTTTAGAGCATTATAATTATTTAGGGGAAGTTCAATGGTGTATTCAATGGTTAGAGAAGCGAAACCAATCCCATTATAGAACTCTTGTTACATCCACATCCTCTAGAGCATTTAAGGCACAGAAAGAGGAATAGAATTGCACACAAGTTTTCACGTGCGACACTCCAGAGGATCAGATAGGACTAGTACCAGTTAAAATGGCCTTGAAGTGAGGATGTGAGTGTAGGGGATATAATCATACAGTAAACAGGGCATCAGTACATGAACCCATAAATTGTAGATATACAACTGTGCACAGCCCAGGAAATCTGGTTTGAGTCATAGGACATGGACAGTGGACTACCCATTTACCACTAGATGGGCCCACCACTCAAATTACCCTCGGAATCCCCACCCTATGTCCATATTGGAAGCAGAGCAAATTAAAACATAAAGAAAGAACAAAAAGGGAAGCAGATCCGGAGGAACAATGGCATGAACCTGATGCAGGAGTGAAATTTGAATGGGTATTGGAATCTTTGTTCACCCCAGTAGCTACTTATCGAAACAGAGAAATGTTAAACAACCTGTTAGGGCAGACAGAGAGATTGGCAGCAGCTACAAAGAAAGGGTTCAAAGATCTAAATTTACAACTTCAAGCTACGTCAAGGATGACTCTCCAGAATCGAATGGCCTTAGATATGTTGCTATTGAAAGATCATAGAGTTTGTGGTTACCTCAGCCAGAGAATAGATCATTGCTGTATTCATATACCAAATATAACTGTAGAGGTTGAAAAGGATATTTCTCAGTTAGACAGAATAGAAGAGAAGACAAAGGAAATTGAAAAGGAAGCACAACATAACTGAATAGGAGCAGTGTTTGATTCCTTAGGACTCCATCTCTCTAGTTGGATTACATCCCTAATACAATATGCAACTAATGTTGTTAATATCTATAGCCATCATTTGGAGTGTGTATAAATGTCTTATAGGAGTCATCGAGAAGGAAAAGAAACGATCCCTTTGGTTGATGAAAGCGATGACTTGAGGAAGACAAGAGGAAAAAAACCATGAAGAAACCCGTGCAGCTTCCCACGTTACTGAATGATTGAGCATCCTTGCAGCAGGACTGAAGGATGCTCAAAAGGGGGGAAATGTTGGAAATCACTTAAATGTAGAAATTTTGTAAAGTATAGTATGTAGGAATTAGTAGCCGTTTGAAGTGTGGTGTAACCTTTGGAGTGTGTAACCATAGTATTCAAGCAACCGTAACGAACGTTTAATCAGGGAGGGAAGCAAGAATGTTGATTTGTATACAATGTACTGGAAATCATGATAGGTACCTGATTTATAGTCTTGTTTGTAGCTTAAGGAGTATATTGTGAGTTTCACAAGAAGCCAGTTGCCAAGAAAGGGAATTGTTGGGGGGGGGTCCGTTACTTGGAGAAATCTGTAACAAACTGTAGTATATAAGGAGATCGATGTATCAGTAGCGTTGGAGCTCTGATTTGGGACTGGGGTCCCTGGACTCCCGGGCCCTCAATAAAGCACCTCACAAAACTTACGGGTTTTGTGTCTCTGTTCGGGCAACAGTACCATATACTCTCTCTCCTGCTCTGTGTTACACTTTAATAGCCCAATATTGTGATTAAAATCCATTTTGCCTGTACTTTTAAATAGAGCTCCACTCTAGGAATAGCAGAAGAAGACTATATTTGTCTAGGACATGTTTTCCCTGCCAAATATAAAAACTATCCAAACAAAAAGTAGCAATTTATCTTTCATTTAATGATGAACATTTTGCTCTGATATTTGTTAACTTTTCCAGAACTGTCTTAATTAAACTGCTCTAATCTATGTTTTCATACCAAACAGGGTAATTTTTTTTGTTCAAGAGACACAGAGCTGGAACATTCTGATGCTTCTGAAATGAGGGTGTTTATTAAAATTATTTCATAATTTTTGGAGGCGCATGAAAAGAAATAATTGTGTTTTATGTAGAATTAATTCCCTTGGAAAATGCTGCTGTGAAAAAAATCACAATAGTCTATAAATCACAGTGACATTCTCTGTTGTTTGACAGTTACTGGCTAGAAAACTTAAATTCATATTGCAAAGTAAAGATGTGAAACAAAGTCCATCACAATGACAGGAGAATTTCCATTTCCTTTTTTAGTTTTATGAGGGTTTTATAAGGGTCCAGATCAAACCTTACAAACCTTAACAAGGTGGGAATGATGGTAAAGATGCTCCTGACTCCAGGATCTGGTTGTCATCTACCCTCTTTCAGCCATCTGAGTCACTCAGCTTTAATATTGACATAGCTAATTGGTGAATCCTGCCTCATGCAAAGATAACTGTGATGGATTTGTATGCCTGAAATGTGCAATTATTGTGTGATCCTGTGCTGATATTGACGTGTCTGCAAGAATCTTTCTCGTAAATGTACGCCCTTATCATCTTGGAAATACCATCCTCCACATTTCAGTCCTTAAGGAGCACAGGTGAGCCTTTTTTGGACAGAAACTAAAATACCCTCTCCATGTAAAAACCTCAAACATTATTTATAATCGCACATTTATTCACAAGAAAAGTTTTCATTATTTTTCCATTGTCTGTGGTCTGGGTTTAATGACTGGTTCGATGACATAAGAACAGCTAGCCATGTATCTACCCTGAGGAGAAGTTGAGGAAGTTTACAGAGATGTACACTGCCCTTTGCAAGGCAGATGGCATTTTGATTTTTAAGTGTTTTTTGAGCCTACAGTGTTTCCCCAGAGAAACTGCAAAGGGGAGTATGAAGAGTCTCTATTTATTCCCCATGGTCACAAACTAGGGTGCAGCTCCCTCCTGATGGTCTCTGGGAAGTGATGCTGTGCTCCCTTTACCCAAGGTCTGTCAAAACTACAGCATCTCACAAGAATGAGGGCTTGTGTCTGTACCTTCTGTCCTCTCTGCTTGGGGAACCTGACTTTTAAAAACTGTTCTCGGCATCCTTTGCATGTCATTGCTTTGGCCTTCTTCCCTGCTTTCTTGGTAGATCCTTGAAGTGGTTGATTGCCCCTGAAGCCAGAGCAGAAACCAGCATGGTTGCAAAAGGTGCTGTACAAACCCTCTCTGCTGGAGACCAGGCACACAAGCAGTCCATTTTTTTGAGGAGAGGCAAAATAACTCTTCCCTCTTCTCCCAAGGGAAGTATGGGCTAAACACTTTCCCTAGTGCACTGAATCAGAGTGTCCTATAATGAATTGGGCTGCAAGGGATCAAAGATCATCTCGTTTTGCCTTCCTCGTAATGGACAAGGACACCTTCCACTAGACCAGGTTGCTCAAAGCCCCATCCAGCCTGGCCTTGAGCATTTGTAGGGTTGAGGAATTTACAACTCCTCTGGACAGCCTGTACCAGTGTCTGACCACCCATACAATAAAGCATTTTGCCCATTTTGCCCCAAGATAAAATTTAAACCTATCCTGTTTCAGTTTAAGGTTTTGCAATAACCCACTTGTTCTGTTGGTGAAGCTGCCACAGCCCAGCCCATCAGTACTGCTGCAGCCTGTAGGTGTAACCACTCTATTTCACCCATGTGTCAATACTGAAAGCAAAAGATTGGGCCTCAGTTCATAGAAGGAATTAGAGCAAGAAATAATCTCTATTGTACACGTGGCACACACCAAGAAACTGTGAAGGTCTGTGTACAACTACAGTTGTAATGCAGTGTTGCTACTGCACAAAAATCAGGTAACTGTTTTACTTCAGTGCTGCTCTATTAACCTGATCCCCAAACCATAGCAGAGCTAGCCAGCTTGGATTTGGTGCCTTACACTGTCACAAAGCCAGTTCTAGCTACTAAGTCCTTTCCTGCATTCCCCGTGTGCTGCAGATACACTCCAGCAGCTGTTCCCACTTCCACCTCCTCTGCATCCACTGTGACAGTCCAGCCTCACCATCACCTGTGTCCTGCCTCAGCAAGCTTGCACCAGTTTGTACTCACAACTCAAAAGAGTGCACGTGTGAGAAAACTGACTTGCCCAAAGTTAAAGGGTCAGTGACTGTCCTTATTTGCATACTCTCCATTTATCCATTACATTTCTCATTAGAGTGACTGCTGAGACAACCTGAGAAATGTGAAGTCCCTTTAACATCTTTAATCAAGTTCTGGTGCAGTATCAGTATGGTCCAGCAGATCTCTTTGAAGGTTTTATTTTTCATGCTCTTTTCATCTGCTTTTCTGGGTATGGGCTGAGAGAAGAATTTCTCATGTCTCCACAGAGGTAAGCTGGAATTGGACTGTCAGTGATGATCTTGTGTGTGCTCTTGCAATATAATTTAGGCAGTCATCAGTCTATAATGAAGTCTTAGGTCCCTTCTGGCATTTTCATTTGTGATGGCTGAGTGCTTTGCCTCCTTTTTTTTCTGTGTGATTTTCAGATAATTGTTCCAACTTACACTCAATTATATTAGATCTGCTATTTAAATGCCATATAGCACTTGGAATTTGTTTTTTTTTTAAAGCCTACTGCTGTTATCAAACTTACAAGAACATGGGAATGTGAGATTTTCACAGCAAAAGTGGACTTCCAGTCTAAGTTGCCTTTTTATACTTTACTCACTCTGTAACCCAAAGCACCAAGTGCACAATTACGTACCACTCATAGCCCTGAAATCCTGCTGCAGCCAGACAAAGTTTAGCAGGAGAGACTGAAGCAGGAGGGTAAACACTTGACCTCTCTTTTCTTAGCTCTTATTACTTATTTTCAGGTAACCACACTTCAAGCTGAAGAGATGAGTGTCAGTGTAGTAACTTTACTGAAAGGAACCACTTTGTGGCTTGAAAGATGTTGCATTCTCTTTTGAAAGCACTATTGATAAAGATCTCTCAAATAGTTTTGGATTGTTCTCTGCTCATGGATCTTTGTGGCACAAAGACAATGTGTTTAAGCCACTGGAACAATGCTTATCTTCTCTTGAACTTGCAGGTGCTTCTGACTTGTCTGGTGCTCAACTCTTACTTCAAGCATTACACTATTAATTTGCAGAAACAGTTTTTCCCCTGAGCGGAGTTTGTTGCTTACTTTTTGTTAATTATTTCTTCTTCTGTCAATTCCTTTGATTTAAAAATATGTTATGATTTATGTGCTTCTGAGTATATATAATTTCCTTAAACAGATAATATTCTCCAAGTGCAGTTTCACTCTTTGGATTTCCCCGTATTCCTTTCCCTGGCACCAAAACAAACCAGAAAGCCAACAAGCCCAGCAGGGTCTGGGTGAGAGTTTGTTTAGTTTTAACACCCAGCACTCTGAATTGCTTATCAAGGACTGAGGTCCCAGCCTGTGTGGGATTAGGTAAATGCTATTTTCAAACATTCAGAAGGAGCTATGGGTGAAATATATAAGTACTTTACAATTTATCTGTTGGAGGAAGCAGGATGAGAAGCGATGGTTCTTCTCTCGGTTTTAAATGATTGCAGTAAAATTGGGCTTGCACTAAATGCATAATTTTAGATAGGTCTGATGAATGTGTTATTAAAAGTGTCTGATGTGTCTCTTGCTTAGACCCCATTTTCAGTTGTTTCTTTTGTTGCCAGAATTTCACCACCTGAAGTGAAGCTATGCCTGTCATATCTACTCAGGTGGAATCACAAAGAAGTTTTGTTTCTCCTTTTGATCAGCATACAATTTGTGTTGAGAATATGCCATTTATTCTTCTGGTGAAGTCTTCAAGTCTTTCCACTTGCATCTTGTAGAAAAATATGCTTGTATGTGCTCAAGAGGCACTTGCTACACTTTGACTTTTCCTTGCTGTTTTCAAGTATAGATACTTAGACTCTCTAAGGCAATCTCTGTGCCATCAGTGCTTTTAAACAGACTATAAATATTGCATAAAGTGATCAAGGACCTCTAGTACAGTGTAGATGGGAACAGAGCTTTGGTCTGGAATGCTCTTTCTGAACTGAGGAAATGTTGGCCTAATCTTTGTACCCCATACCTCATGCAAAACTGAATGATGGGGCAGCACTGTGGTTCCAAGGCTTCAAAAAGCTCCGTTCCTATTGATGTGAGTTGTTCTAATGAATTGCAGTGTCTTTAATGTCTTTCTGATGATCAGAATAGCAGGGTGGAAAAAACTGTAAAGCATATGGCCAACTTCTTTTTTCCTATGTAAAAGTGGAGAAAAGACCTGTGGGAGGAGCTGTACTGCCAAAATTCCTCTAAAGTCAATGCAAGAAGCTTTAGGATTGCTCTCCCACTGCAGCAGTGTTAAGCTATATGAATAGCACTGTGATCTACCCTAATAAAAAGAAAAGAAACCTCAACATATCTATTAATTTTCCTTCAAATATTATGAAACATAATTTGAAATCCTCTACTTACACAAAACTAACAAAATTTGAATGTCTTATTTCCACTCCTCCTCTGCCTATCTATAACTGATGCTCTCACTGTGACCACCATTACATTTTCCTCAGTAGAATTAATGACATTTTATGTGTTTGCAGCCAAGTGAATCTCCATGGTCCAAGGGAACAGTTTGTTTCAAAATCTCATAAAAGCGTGTTACAGAAATTGCTCATGGAATGCAAGGAGAACTTCACATGAGATAGAGAAGGAAGTTCTCAGGGTTCAATAGCTTAGGGGATTATGCAGTCTCTCCAAATTAGACTCTTTGTTTGATATTGAAATAATTTTCATGTGTGACAGGAGAGAATTAGCCTTCTCCCCTCAAAATAATTGATCACTGGACACTTGCTGTTCCAGCTGTCATGAACTGTCTTCTGTTTTGGCTTAAAAACAAAACTTATCTGGTTTTGGACTGTTGGAGCTTAAAAAGTAATGATCCAGATGAATAACCTCTTGGTTTTTCATTGCCATGGAAGCAGCATTAGTCATTCACTGGTGCCAGATATTTTAGTTAGCCAAATAATTCTGAAGAGGACTTCAGGGCTCTTCCATGGATCATTAGGGCTGTAGCACACAGTGACAATTTACCTAAACCAATTTTCTGCCATCCTTAGCTCATATTTGGGTAAAACTGGAGCTCAGAGAAATGTGAAGCAGGTAGAAGTTTCAGTGCCAGTATTACAGGACTGTCAATGAAGGAGATGGAGAGTCCCCCCTCTTTGCAGATCTTGCTGTGACCAGCCTAAGGCATCCTTCTTATAGGTTCTGCTAATACTTTCCACTGTCTGGATTTGTCTGCTGAGTCCATAAATATTCAAAGTGGCAACATAATGCTTGAATGCTAAATAGTCCTGTTTTAGTGAGACAGAACTAGCTATTTCCTATGGTGTTGTCAGAGAGAAGCAATGTATTAAGCAGGTGAAAATGAGATTCAAGGAGAGCATTTAAGAATCAGCTGCTAGTTCATGGAGCACACAGCAAGTATCCTTTGTTTCCCTCTGCCACAAATCACCCTGATAATCCAGTATTAAGACAAATGAGTTAATCTGATAATTAGAGAAGATTTAAATAATTAAATGTAGTTTGGAAGTAATTAAAAATAGCAGCTATGCCATGCTCCAGAGTTGGAGCTGTACATGCCACAACTCACAGGGAAGGGTAAGAAGTGAATGCACTCCTTATTTGCAGTTGGTCAGGCACAGCAAACGATCTTTCAATAACTCCAGGAGCTGGCAAGTTCCTTCAGCCATGGACTATTTATGGTGCTGCTGTGAGCCTGTTCTGACACTCTCCTTGTTCTCTGACACAGATTATTTTTAAACAGATGACAAAACAAAAAGGCAAACCAAAAGGATGCAGAAAGAAAATCACACACAGTGGAAAGAAGAAATGAAGTCCAGTTTCCCGGTGCTCTTCCATATGTAGGCGAAGCTGATGGCTGTGAATATATATCCAAGAAGATGGGCTCCAGGAAAGTATAGTCTAGCAGCCCTGAGGATACTGTAAATCATTACTTCAGTTCCTCTACACTTTGTCTGGATTTTCCTTCGTTTGAGGGAAAACTATTTTTAAGGCTCTCAAAAGAGGAGTAGGATGGCAATAGCCTATTCCTTCATTGTTTTGCTATCTAGTTCTAGTTTCTGCCACAGCTGGTTTTGTTCATGCTTTTTCAGATTACTTTTCTTGTTTACTAGATGTTATTTCAGCATGTTTCTTTGTTCTGTGTTTGGGACAATTTGTCTTAAACCTGAGCTCTTCTCAGACCAGCAGGAGCAGCTGCCACAGAGCTCAGCAGCAGCTGGCTGCTCCAATGTTCACCCATCTTCCCAGCAAGATTTTGGAGGTACAGAGGTGCTGTTATCAGTATCCCACCTAGCAAACAAGAAGGCCAGTTGGGTTACATCTGCAGGGCGGCTGTTGGAGGCTCATTTAGATACACTCTGAGGCTAAATTACTCAACCTACAGGGATCCTTGCAGCCAAATTCTTTGATGCTAGTGAAAGTCACTGACATTGTTGTCAGTAGCACAAGTTGCCTTCTGCAGGGCTGAACCCTTACTTCTTCATTATTGAAGACACTGGCAGCAGTGGGAAAGGGTATTTTATCAAGTGCAAGCTCTTCCCCTTCAGTCCACGCACTTTGGCAAGCTCTGTGCTTCAGCAAAGAGGGAAATCAACTCTGGTACTCAGAAAGATGTTAAAATAAAAATCAACACCATGCAATTATTGGCAGCTCCAGCCAAATAGCCAGAATCCTGCACTGCATCAAGAGTAAAATCATGGAGCCCAGTATTGGAACATTAGTGCAAGCTGAATATTGTTCCTTTGAACTTAGGTTGTTTTCAGTTTGCTCTGTTATTATTTCCTGTATTGCTTGTTTTACTAAGGAGACAACAGGAAGATACAAAACAGTTTGCCCTGTTTTTCATAAGCAGCACAGCTTACCTGTTCTGACAGTGGTATTGCAGGCAGCAGGAATATCCTTCCTCTCTTGCTGCAGCCATAATGTAACAACTGGTTTATCTCTGCCTTAGCTTTCATTACATTTTGTACCCCTGCTTTTACCAAAACCCCATTGGTCTATAACTTTCATTTCCAAAGGCAAGAGACCTTTCTATTACCACATTAAATTATTAAGTGTGTGCACATTCAATTATTTGAATTTGTTGTTTGACCTTCTTGAAATTTTCTATATATAAACAATGCTTTTATATATATGTAATTTTAATTTTTTTTTTAAACACAGATCTTTCCTCCATTTTGTCTGGGTTTAATATACTTCTTATTCTTCTCTCTGAAAGGATACACAAATCAAATTGTTTTCCTTTTTTCCCTCACAACAAACTACCAATTCCTCTGGCTCCCTTAACAGTGTTGTTCTCCATCACTTTAAGTTTCAACTCAAATCCTCAATTAATGATCAGAATTTTATCCATTTCTCCAGTTTTTGTACCGTACCTCTGGCCTCTTTTTATGTCCTTCTCCACTAAGAAGCAGTTAAATCTAAGTGAAGAGCAGAAATATTTGCAGTTAGTCACTATATCAGTCTTTTCAGCATCAGATGGCTAAATTAGTTTCCTTCATTTCCAGTAATGCTCTGTCTTCACTGAAGAACTTGCAGACCTACTTTCAGATGTTCTTCCACCTAATATATACTCATCTTCTTTGGGATTTTATTTTTAATTGAATTTTCTATAATGGTTTCAGCAGTTATAAGACTTGTAAGAATAACTCACAGTCTCTTGGTTCTATCGGCTGTTTGGTGGAGAAATGTGCCGCCCGTCCCATCTGGAAGTAATTTACCCTTCTATTACCCATCACACTTATTCTACATCCTTTATGTAGGATTCAAAAGTATCCATTAATGATATGATTATTAGTGAAACTCCCCTCCTAATAGCACTGCCTGAGTATCTATAACAACCAGACCTCAAAATGAAATTAGATAGTGGTTTCTCAGCCCAGTAAAACCTCTTTCATTTTTTTCCCCCAGTGAGATTGAGACAGATACTGTTGTGCCTATGCCATTGTTTCTACCTTTACACTTTTATGCTCAGTTCCTTTGTTGATGCACCCCACTGCCTTTAGCTTCATCTCTGTCTTTCTGCACACTGCTTTTTCGTGATACATCTGCTCTAAATGTGGCTGCTATTTTACCACACGCTGTTATTCCTTCCAGTGTCTGATTTCACATTCTGTTCCAATAGTTTGACCTTGCCTGGTCTGTTTGCCAGGCCTCCTGTGTAAGTGCATGATGGGGAAGCAGTTTTTACCAGCCATGCTCAGCAATCCATCGGGGAGAAAAACAGCCCCTTAGAAGCCCTGTCAGCTGCTTGGCTGTTGTTTCTAGCAGCGTGAGTTTCCTTCCTCATGCTCCATCAGCTGTTGCCAAGTTTTTCGTTACCTCATTCGTTACTCCTGAGAATCAAAATCACTCCCAGCTTCCCCCCTAATTTCTTTCTATTCTAAACTCATTTCTATGAGGCGTGTCAACACTGTTTCGTTGGAATTCAGGATAAAAATATCTATTATTCAGATTTTTCGTCATGACTGGAAATATTCTTAGTATCATTCACCTATGCTAACTTCAAGTATTTCAAACTTAGTGTTTAGAGTTTGAACCAGTCCCATAGACATCCCTTATCTCTGATGCAGAGTGGGCACAGCTGGATGTGGATGGCTTGGAGGTCTTTTATCCTTCATCTCTACTCTGATGTCCTCTTTATCAAGAAAGTTTCTGTAAAAGCATCTCTGTATAGGATGTCTATCCTTCCCTTGCCATGAGAGGAGTGAACAGATTTGTTTCTTCTGATTGTTGACCTGATTCAACCTTTTTGACATTTATGGATATATTCTCATTCCCTTTACTTATGTAAACTTGTTATTAAATTGCTAAAGGACTAAAGAAAGCTTTATTTATAGCTCTTGCTTCATCACTAAGTTGGGAGATGTTCATGCCTCTTAGAGTCTCCGTCACTCTATACTTCAACAATAACAGTATGTTAGATGGTAATGAGGTGCTACCTGGAGTTGTGAAGGGAAAAAACCTAGCACAGATACATGACTAAGCTCTGTGGCAGTACAGAAGCTGCCTCCTAGACTCATTATTACATGCACCTCTAAAATGTTGCCATACACGTAGTTATCTTGAGTTTTCCTAAGCACCTAGGCTTGAATCTCAGTTTATAATGTGTATTACTTGATGGGACTCAAGCTTTTTCCAGCAGATCATGAGCAGCCTGGTGCCCGGATGCAAATCAATGCCATGGGTCCCTTCCCCAGACTTTGTACTGGAAGCATAATTTAAACATTTTATGCTCTTTCAGTGACTCAGAAACACTCCCTGAGTTTGACAACCTCTGCAGAGATTTTCTGTTCATGCCACAGTCCCTGCAAAGAGAAGCAGCACCTGAGGAACTTGAGTGCAGCAAGACCTGGTTTAAGAGAAATGCACTCCTGATTACTGCTGTGGCTATATGCCATGGCTGAACTGTTGGATTATTTTAGTGGACCTGGTTCTCAGGAATGGAACAGAACAAATTTGTGCATAATTAGAGCATAAATTTACCTGGAATTCATTCACAGTTACTTGTGAGTAACAGTATCTAATCAGACATTTCTCCTGGGGCATGTCTGCACCGGTACTTCCAATTAGGGAGTCATTACAAAGCAAGCACACACATTTCTGGAAAACTCAGCTCTGTAGTAAAAAGAGTTGGTGTTGCTTGCTGGCATTGCACATAAAACCCTTCTGCAAAAAGCTGATTGCATTGTGCTCTGAGTATGTGCTCTGAAGAGGTGCAGTAATGAAGGTGCCTGAGCTTATGGCTTTACTAATATTCGTGTTTTCTTTTAACAGCCCTGCTTACAGTTGGTGCAATGCAGCCCTGTTTTTCACAATATTGCTTTACTGCAATTTGGTTTCAGTGAGGCTTAAGCAGATACTTAAATATGAACTGTTCCAAAAGTGTGAGGCCTCGCTGAACAAAATGATTATGCAAGAACATTTTAGAGCATTCAAATCAACCTGAAACAAAGAAAAGGGAAGGTGTGCCTTTGCTGGAGCAATACAAGACTTTCTTGTAAGGAAGGATTTTAATTACAATCCCATGCTCAATGTTTAGAGAGGTTACAGGCATCAATTTTGCATGGGGTTATTTTCTGTGGAATTCAGCAGTTCTATAAATTCACACCTCCGGAAACCAGGAACTCTGATTTTCTTCAATTTGAGCTAGACAGACGACGTCAAAGTGAAGAAAGCAGAGCCCTTATGGGTCAATGTTTTGTGTCAAAAACATGTTTTTGACAATTTTTTTACTCCTCTAACCTAGAAACTAGTCTAGATGTTTTATTATAGATTAATGGTGATCACATGAAGCAGATGAGCTCAGTGTTCAAGTCAAGCATTCTGTGAAAGGCTTGGGTAGTTTCCAATACAGTTTTCAAACTATCTGAGATAAAAAGACATCTGATTAGATCGTTCCATCCTCACAGCATCAACCTGAAGCTCAGCCATAAATGTGATATAGTCTTGGTCTCTTCCTATAGTCTGCTGATTTCAAGCTCTTGCAGGAAATTCTCTATTTCAGTTTGAACTCTACTATCATTTGCCTTCCTGAATATTTGATCATGATACTAGATTAAAAAAAAATTCTAATTTATGCTTGTCTGTCCCCAAAATGCTGATAGCTCAGTGCAGCATGGAGGAATTCACGTGCCAGTAGATTTGATATATAAGAAGCATTTGTCCATTTAGCTTTCTGAATTCCATAAGGCTATGGATTTCCTTGTTGTGTGTAGGAGTTGTCACCCTGGATCAGAGCTATGGTGATTCATTGGCTTAATGCTACTGGAGCCAGAAGTAACATTCACATGAGAATTTCAATTAAAACTCAGAAGAGATGTAAGATATACACTTTTAATGGGGAGGGTGATTTATCATTGGGGAGGAACTAGCCTTGGAAGCCGCCAATTTTTAATTTGAGTATGCAAATTAGAATTGGAAGTCTTTCTGGAAGATATGCTGTAGCCAAAACCAGGTTATTGTGTTCAGTACAAGGATAGCTGAGTGAAATCAGATGGCATATGCTTGAAGATTGGGCTACATGAAGAGACAGTTTTTTCAGTTCATTTGTCTCACATGCAAAAGAACAAAGTCCTTAGGAGCAGGAAAGACTAGCTTTCATGTCAGAACAAAGGCCTCTGACTTCTCCTTCTTCTCCAGTCATCTGAAGCTGAGAAGGTTTCATGCTGCTGGCTTGGTGCTTGCTTTTGACAGAGACCATTGGCACAGCACTGATTCAGTGCTGAAATTATACATGTCTACGGAGAGGCTGCATTTAGAAAATATAAGGCCTCCTGCAAAATCAGCATGTGTTTTGCATGGGAGAAAAAGGATGTGGCAGAGGGTATACATGAGGAATAGGACAGAAATATCAAACTCATAATTTTTGGTTTCTAGGAAGTGTATTAGGAAAACTTTTCTAGGAAGTGAAATCAGCTGGGGTTTGGTTTTTCTGGTGCATTTGAAATAGTCAGTAAATTTAAAATACATTGTGTCATACCCAGGTACATGATTGTGCATTGGAGCCACAAGTAGCCCCTCTTTGTTTCAGAATTTTTTATTCATGCAGGACAGAGCCCAGTAGGTGCTCTTGTTTACAACCTCCTTTCTAAGACCATTGTGATCTCCTGCTGTTTTCCACACTGGAAAGTGTCATATTTCATCTGTAGCAGTAAAATAAATACTAATATGTAAATCAGGGCCTCACTTACTGCCGAGGCACAACATCTGCAAGGTGATGTTTGTTTGTCTTTTTTTTTTTTTTTTTGGGATGGTATAGACACTTTTGTTTGGGTATAGTTTTTCTTCCATGTTTCCTGGTCTTGCCTTTAATTTGTCCTTCAACATTTACACTCCTGGACAGCTACCAGGAGACACCAAACTGCAAAGAGAAATCCCACAGTCCTCCACATGCTTTAGAGTTCAGGTCTGTAATAATTGGCAGACTAATGGGAACAGAAGAAAAGATCAGCTGTTTGTAGCAGTTTGAAGCACATATAGTTGCAAAAGTAATAGCTCTTGTCTCAATTATTTACAGGCTTTGGCCAAAGTGGTAACAGCTATCTGCCAAAAGCTTGCAAAATCAGCCTATAAAAGTACTCTACCAATAGTGTTGTGTTTCTCAAAGTTACTGAGTATTGTCCCACCAGGATGCAGAGTGGCTGCAGGGCTGAAGAGCATGTGAAAGACAGCTTTGGCTGCAAGTGACGTGCTGTGTCATCAAACTTTACCATGCCAGGTCCTAGGAGCAAAATCCAGCAATGTGTATTCACTGGTTCTGTGCTGCACACGAGGGGCCTGACAGCATTTCATGTCACACGGCTTCATGTCTCTGCTCCAGACAATGCCAGAGTTCTGTTCAAGACAATGGCAAGATGTTGCTGCTGAGGATGATTCACAAACTCTTCCACAAGCAGCAGGTATGAGATATAACCCTACACAAGTATTACAGCTTTACCTCTCCAGAACTTCCTTTGTGCCACTCTCCGTCACTGGCTGCACAAACGTTTAGCTTCATGCTGTAGCAAGACCACTCAGCTTGGCTGAATTTTCAACTTTCCAGATACTTTGCACTGGGAAAGCATTCACAGAGAGGAATAATTTTGTCTGAGTGCCACAGAGGTTGGACATGAAGACGGAGTGGTAGGTAGTCGTGGCCATTCTGATCCACAGAAGGTTGCATGGAGCAAGGATTCTTCTCTGGTCCATAATAATGAGTTTTACAGACACAGATTAAGGTGTGTGAGGAAAAGAGTCAATATAGCAGCATGTTCAGTAGGTGTTCCCTCATTGCAGAATGCCTGGAAAATGGCATCTGTCAGAAAACTTGCTTGAAACTGTACATTTGTCTGGAGCTCAGACATCTGACCTAAAGTTTCAAGGAAGCCCTTCAGGCAAAGTGGTAGCTACAGGTCTGATTGATCTGAAGGTACCCTTCTTCAGAAGAATATATGACATTCAGGGTCTGCCCTCAGGATGATGAGACAAGTTGTTGCTGCGTCTTTTGACTACCATGGTGAGTTATCAAGCTACTAGGCTGCAGCTAAAGTCCCAGCAGGTTAATTTCTGCCTTCATCCTGTAGGGTTCAAAGAGAGCCCTGGGAAGGGAGTGTCCCTTATCTCTCCTGCTGAGTATGTGCCTCTGGCTCAGTTCCTGGGCTGTGTAGGCCTGGGCTCACTTAATCATGAATTAAAGCTCTAGGTGCT
This sequence comes from Motacilla alba alba, assembly GCF_015832195.1. NCBI lineage: Eukaryota > Metazoa > Chordata > Aves > Passeriformes > Motacillidae > Motacilla > Motacilla alba. Next base: position 62,958,170 of record NC_052016.1, read on the forward strand.
ATGAACTTTATCAAATATAAGGCACAGCTGGAGGTCAGGTGGCAGAGGATCTTCAATCTGGCAGTAGGATGAAGGTCCCACTCCATCTAAGTACTTTAAAGGTAGGCATTTTCTTGTGTCCTCTCTCTAAGTAGCCACTTCTCTGCACTGATTTTCTGTAGAGAGAAAAGCATTTGACCTCTTGTTGGGTTCTTGTTCTGAGTACTAAAAAATTGGTGCTTAATAGCTGGTAATTTTGAGTGAGGGTAAAGTCTATCTAGTACTACAGCTGTTAAAATGTGAAAAATCAGACAGAAATCTAGTCAGGGTGACAGAATGACACATTCAAGAAGGACTCTGAAAATTTCTATGGTCAAGAGAAGGAAGACTACCTCAAAAAGGCTCATTTCTAATCCCTCTCTCTCACTGTTTTCCATGAACACTGAACTGGAGTAGGCAGCACTTCTCTCTGATGCATTTCCTTCACACTAACAATGGTCTATATATGTATGAATTTTGAAGACAGTGGCTCTTATTGAATTACTGAGCTAGTCTATCAAACAATATCCTGACTTCACTGGAATTTCACATCCTGAGTTTGTTGGTTGTGTTATCTTTTGTTATATTTTTCATAAGGCTGCCATGGCAACAGAGAGAGAATGTGATTTTCCTTCAAAACCTCCCTGTTTGTTATCCAGATGAAGGGATGGTGTGCCTCTGGTTACTGACTGTAACCACCCTTATGAAACACCTTCCACAAGGGCATGTCTAAACAGGTATTTGCTCAGCTTCACTGTCTCATCTGTTTTCCCCTTCTGTGAAGAAGCATGAAAAGGTAGTTTGTCTTCGATAGTTCAATAAATAAACTCCAAAATAGCAGGATTTTCTTTGTGTGCTCTGCAGCATGGACATTGAGATCCTCACCTCCAGCACGAAACTGCTCCTTGTCCCACTTGCTGCCATTTCTGTCCCAAGCTAAGAGAGCTGCGAGCAGTAAGGGAAACACGGTTTAAAAATGAAAGGATGAATTGCTGCAGACTTGGGTCTGGAATATGTCAAATTAAAAAAGAGAGATAAACCACCCCTGCTGCCAAGCATTGCAATATATTTGCCTGTGATATTTTGTCTTTGCTCATGTGTTGCTTGTGGCAATTTGGCAGCTTATTCTTAGAGTCTTCACAGTCGGCTGCTTTATCCCTAATATTTATGTTTTATTTTCCATTGCCTAATTTCTTCTCTTAACTGCTAACTTTTACCTCCTGTGTGGCCGGATCAATGTCTTTCCCTCTCTGATAGCTAAACCTAAGGTATTTGTATTGGTGTTAGCTGCACAAAACTACCAAGCTTCAAAAGTTGTTCACTGTACTAGTTCCTCTGTGAGTTATTAAAAACTGATCACATCCTTAATTTCCTTCATTTCCAGGCAGTCTTTTTATAGGACATGAACTTTAAAACCTAGTTCTTAATGATGTGCTATAACCATGAGACAAGGATCTGGCTGTTATCACATTCAATTTATTTTAAGATTTCGCATTACTAGTCAGGAAACATAGGTGCAGATCATGAACTCAGAATTCCATTTTGCATGCTGATGCTCCCATTAGATTGCTTTTCTTTGTTGTATGCTTTGTTGTATTTGAAAGACATTCTGAAATTCTTGCACAGAAAAATTTTCCATTATCTTGGGGTAATTCAGATCCATGAGAGGATGTAAAATATGTCAATAACACATGAAAATTGCACTAATTTAATTAATGCTAAATCTAACTATAATTCCCAAGGTATTGCTAGACAAACATCATTATGGTGATGTGAACTGCATTTATTAAAAATGTTGTCATTGTAGATTTCTGTTAAGAAAGGATCCACTTGCAAAGACTGTGTTTCTTGTTGTTAATTTGCACATGCAAAAGCAAATATGCAACTCTTGAAAAGTTACACTGCCCTTTCAAATAAACTTCAGATGTTTGAATATAAGCAGCAATTTTTTATTTTGTGATAAATTGGTAGTACCCTAGGGCCCTTCCAGAGTATTTATGTGACAGATAATCAACCAAGCAGAAATTTATTTTTCCTTAATGATTATTTGCAGCAATTTCAAGAACAAATCTGCATTTTTCCCGACAGTTTTTAAGTAACTTTCATTTTCCTTTGTTTCCTTCAGTTTCTGGTACTCAAAATTATGGCTTGCTTCATATTTTGAATTGCTTTTTACCTCAATTCAATTAAACAAATATTCAGCTGTGATGCTTTTCAAGTGATTTGGATTTTCTCTCACTAGTCATTTAATTTATACTGACTTTGCAGCAATTGACACCATCTGTCTTTAAAAATACCTTGTAATAATGTCTAGTATCAGGTTGTAATATTCCTGTTACCACCTTCTTCTGTGACTGTCTTGCAGAGTTTCTGTGTCACTTCTGTCTCAGAGACATAACTTGCCTCTTGCTCCATGTCCCAAAGTACCAGGGTGGAGAAAAGGCGTGACTCAGAGCTGGCAAGACGAATGCTGTATGGGACAATGGCTTCAATGTGCTTTGGCCTGCCTCCTACTCCCACCATATCTTGAGGCCATGGAGGGACTCAGTCTGCTCTTCTCATTTACATCATGGCATTCACTCATGCGTGTTTATGGTGGGGTGAGATTCAGAAATCCACATCCTGCAGAGCAGGAGAGCAAGGATAGCAGTCTAATTTACTGCACTTGAACTTGGGAGTTCTATTCTTCTGGACCACAAATTAATACCATGAATTGATGCCAAATTTTTCCGCACATCCCAAATTAAATGCATCGGAGTGTGCAAGCTGGAGTGGTGCTGACACCAACACCAGGTCCCAGTGCAAGTTCATCCTGCAGAGTGAAGTCTCTTGCTACGTACTACAGGATAAACAAGCTTTTAAAGAAATAGTGGGGGGCTTGTACTGTGGCAGCCAGCCATGATCACCACAGGCTGGGCTTTCCATAGTGGAAATGCCTAACAAAGTCCTTGGACACTTCTGGGCTTTTTGTCCCATGTGCCTTTGGACTTATGATCTGCCTTCCCTGCTTTCACTGCAATCCTTGTAGCTGATGGTACCTGGTACTTCATGTGTCCTACTTGCCACAATCATATCCAAGTGGAGCAGGGAGAGATGGAAATTATTTAAAGCTAAAACAGAGAGGAAGGATAAATTATAACGCAGTCAGAAAAGACATGGCACAATATTGGTTAAAGGCATGGAACTTAAATACTGATGAAGAAGCAGCAGAGGGGAAAACACCTACTTCTGAAAACAATGGGGAAAATAATCCCATGGGATTTTGTCTTTCCAGACAATAGGACACCAGCAGCTCAGTTTTCTGTCTGCAGAGAAGGCATATTGGCAGGGGAAGAGCATGACAGGTGTGTTGTCATATTCCCCTCTGGGCTGAGCAACAAATGTTCATCTGAAATCTTACCGATGCAAAGCAGAGTGAGAGCGTGAAAAGGTGGGAAAGTGGCATTCCCAGTATTTTGAAAATATGTGCTGCAAAAGAGCAACAGATGGAAACTCCAGCATCAGCAGCCTTTTCAAGCAGGCTTGCTCACATTGCAGGTTTGTCAGGTGCTTGAAACAGTGGGAAAGGCTCTGATGATGAGGTTCCTTGTACCCACATGCAGTTTGAGTACCACTAACAATTACCCCAGAACAATGAATATCTGTTCTCTCATGGCCTTTCCTAACACTGCGTACATTCCTCATCTTACTACATACAAGAGGTTTTTTGGGAAAGGGTGGATGAAGTGCTTGGATACATGAAGATACTTGCTAAGCTCTGACACTCCATCTTCCCACTGGACCAACTACCCCACTGTTGGTGTCTGGAATCTGTGCCCTGGTGACAGATGGGAGCTGTAAGTTGATTGTCCAGATAATGTTTAATATTCAGCAGCTAGTGTCCCTCATCCTTGCTGCAGTTGTTTCTATAGTGCAACAGATAGTAACCAGATGAGACTATGGAAAGTGAATCTGTCCAGAAAATGCCATAAGCACCCAAATTACACATGATGGGTGGAAAGCAGAAACACTAAGGTCCTCCAGGCTCCATGGCAAAGTGCTTCTCCTACACATGATGATTTGCCCTCTTCACTAATAAAAAATGAGTGGAAGGGCCTACCATTTGCAAGGTCTCATTTAGAGCCTGATAAAGGGATGATTTCAACGAATTTATCGCTCATATACTTTTTTTTTTTTTTTTTTTTTTGTCTCTCGTTCATTTTGTTTTAATGTTTACAACATTGCTTGATTTACTGTCTGGCTTACAGTTTATTCTTCTATTAATTCTCAGATAGAATGTCAACGGCTAAGATGCTATTTTAATGAGCTATCAGTTCTAAAACACTCCAGGCTTATGCCCTAATTAAACAGAAGCATGATGCAGGGTTGTGAAATTGTTCTGTAAAGGACTGCCTACAGCTATATCTGAAAACTGTTCCACAGGAATATTGAGACAGCTACTGTCTACAAGACATCTGCTGAAGTCAAAAGTAATAACAAAAATCAAGCCCATTTGTGCTTTTGCAGTTTAGAGTTTGCTTGAGTTGTGAGACAAATAACCCCTGACTGTGGCAGTGTGTGCTTGGTGGCTGCTGAGGGGGAGTGGCAGGGATTGGTCGTGCTGCTGGCACTGCCACCAGCTCACCCGAGTGCTCAGGGGCTTGCTGTCACTACATTGCTGTGCCATGCCTGTCACCAGGCCATGTGTTTTCAGAGTTATTTCCTTTTTTTTTGCCTGTGAGAATGAGCACTGCTGTGCCAAACAAAACAGAATGAACAAGGATTTGGAGTGTTTGCTGAAACATAAATGTTCTTGCAGAAGCTGAAGTGGCAGAGTGGGACAGGCAACAGCAGATTATTGTTCAGGGCAGTGATTTTCATTGCATACTTGAGACTGACCTGGAGGCTTCTGCTAGCCTGAAGAATTTCACAGTCTCCAAAAATATTTTGTGGCTCCATTCTGGTTCACAGATGTTCTGTATGTGCTGTGTTAGTCTTTGTAAATTATTTGAGAAGAGCCCAGAATCCTTCTTGGGGAGTAGAAAAGGAGGTTGTCTCAGGAGAGAAAACAGGGCATAAGGATTGAGGACTTCACATTTGTGTGCAAAAACCAAATGGTGACCAGAAGGGTGGAGATTTGTGCATGGGATGCAACTGCCTTATCTACTCCAGAAGCCCATCCTGTCCCTGGGGCAAGCCTTCCTATATGTCCAACTTTGGTTTTTCTCAGATCAGATTGTGCGGAAAGGAAGGGTGAGAGTATGAGGATGGCAGAACAGAAGTAGTATCCCCTGAAGTTTCATATTGGTCCATGTGAAAAACCCTATTATTTGATAGCTCTTATACTGCCCTGTTTGTGCACAGGCTGTGTGTGTGTGTCATCTAGTGGTTTGATCCATCTTTATCTGAATTTGTCACCCTGGCATCTCCCTATGGCCAGTAGAAAGGAGAAGGTACCTCCAGAGCAAAATTTTCCTTGTCCAAAGGCAGATGTTGAAGACAAGAAACAGGAGTAGCAATCACTGTAATGTAAACTAGAGGAATTGCATTCTTCATTTCTCAGCGTTACAAACCTGAGGAACTTCTATTCTGCCTTTCTACACCCTGTGATCAAAGAGCTTGGATATTCACCAGCAAATACCCCGGATATTTGGAACATGTCTTGAGTTCCATTGATGGATGTTGGTTTTCCCAGCTTTTACAGAGATGGGGCAACTGAGAGGAGTTTTAGAAGCTTTTATTCCATTATCAGTCTCGATGAAGGGTGAGACATTGGAGATGTAAAACTCCACACTATTCTATCTATCTAACTCCACACTATTCTCTAGCCAACCTATTTCCTAGTTACAATACCTTATAAATGTTTTTCAGCCTATTAGCTTTTGCCACACAATCCCTATAATGCTTCTAACACCAACCACCTGTATTTTTACCCCATGTGGTCCTGCTACAATGCATCTTTCGCAGTTCTAATTCTCTAAAATATCTGGTCTTTTTGCAATGCCATATTTTGAAACTTGTTGAAACTTGTTTCTAGTTCTTGTTTCTCTGAACAATGTCATCTCTATTCCATGACCCTCCTAGGTCAGCACACCTTATCTCAGAGTTTGCAAACAGATGTACAAGACTGTGTGAGCTTTCAGTCAGGTTTTGAGAATTCCTAACAAACCCATTTCTCACAGATGGACATTATTTTGAGGTGGTCATTCAGGTTGCCAGACTGTGTGTCCCTGGGCCATTTGGAGTGACAAAGGGTGCCAGGCCAGGGGAGCAGTTCACCCTTGTCAGACGTGCATCCTTTTCAGGTAAGGCTTTGTAACTGCCCAAGCTTCTGCTGCAGAGACTGCAGTTATGGCAGCAGCTCTAGGCCAGTTTATTAAACCTATTGACTCATTGCTTTTGGCAGTTCTGGGCTTGAATGGATTGAAAAAGAAGAGAAGTTTTCAGATTAATTTAATTTACATGAAAAAAAGGTGAAGAAAAAGTTTTTTCACTGTCCGTATAGTTCTGTACCAGCAAAACTGAATTCTGGAAAGAGGATGAGAATTCTCTTGCAAAGAAAGAAAGGAAAATACCTTCTCAAACACCTCATACCTTCTCAAAGGATTATATTTTTATCATTTGTCTTTTACAAAAGACTTCAAAAGCAGTATGAATATAAGTGAAGAGCTGAAAAGTCAGGGCAAAATTAAGAAGGCATTAGCTCTCCCATTTCTGAATGCATTGCTGTCTCTGTCATGGTCAGGTGCACTGGGCACTCCAGCAGCAGGGCCTGGGCTCCCGCAGGGTTTCACTTTGAAGCCTTGGAGCAATTTGAATGTCCCCCTGTCCCTCCCTTGGACAGCCTAGGTTCTCTGATCCCAATTTGTAAGCCCACATGCAAAGGGTTCAGTTCATGGTAACCAGGACACAAAGCTGGCAGCCCAGAGGCTTTCCCAGGCCATCATTTTAGTATTGTGTATGACATAATTCTTAAAATGGCAGCTTGGCCGTGTGACCTGTGGTTCTAGTTCCAGAAAGATTAGAGATGTGTTTGTGTGTACTTCCCTGCTCTAAGCTGTGTTCTTCTGTAAACTTAAAATTGCATGTAAACTGCCATATAACGTGCATAATATCCAGGGACTTTCTCTATTATATATATATTTTTTTTTCCGCTTGGTGGTTCTCAGCAGTGAGGACCACATTCTCTTTGCTCTCTGTTCTGATTAGGGAGACTCTGTGGTGAACTTACCTGGGGAAAAGGCAAAATGAGAGACAGACCTTCTTCTCCTGCTTGACATTGCCTGCTGTGGTGTGTCCCACCTGCAAGGCCAGATATCATAACTCCACCAGATTCTGCACAGATTCTCACATTCTTTTATGTGAGACCCCAATACAACCTCAGCTGTATTCTGGTCTCACATGAAAGAAAAACTGGGTCCTTTCAGCCAGATCCTGCCTTTTGCAGGCAGAGGCACAGAAATGAAGGGAGAAGGGAGAGTTCTCTGCAGCCTGCCAGCTGCCTCCTGTGCAGTATCTCTTTACTGAATAAGAATAAATAGAGCAGGGCCCAGATGGGCTACTTATGATTGACAGGTGTCAGGATGTGTCTACAGCTTTGTCAGTCAAGCTGCTCCATGTCAATTAAACAACTAAATGGTCCAGGGTTCCACTTGTTTTTCCAATCTAAACTGCTTATTAAAATCAAACCAGAAGATATAGATTCCAGTATTTAGCATTTTTAGCCACGGCTAAATATGTGTCATAGAAATTCAGCCAGATTCTTAGTAAATTCCCTTGTGTGAAGTTTGGGTTCATCTGTGTGAACAACGGTGTATGTGTGAAGTCTATTCATAAACTGCATGGGTATCATTCAGCATTTTTATTGCCTCTGAAGGTGATTATGGAAAAAGAACTGCATTTTCAGATTGCATGCCTTTCCAAAATTTGCATGAACAAATAACCACTGCAGCTCTCACTGTGTATATTTTTAATGGATATTTGTAATGATTGCTGTGTTGAGACCCACAACCATCTTTTAACTTTGACATAAAATGATGTCATTTTTGCAAGTGCTACTCAGTGCTTGCTTGAAATTTTGATTGTATCTAACTGTATTAACAAAAACCCATGTATATTTAGCTATGGGTGGTGTTTTGGGGTTTTTTTTTTGTCTTTTTTGTGTTTGTTTGTTGGTTTGCTTTTAATCATAATTCATTATTCCTCTGTGTTAGAAAATGTAGTTTTGCAGGTAGGTAACAGAAAAAATTTTGCCATATATATGTGATATATGACATTACAAAGAGTGATCAGTGAGTTGAGGTAAATATTGGTAAAGTCTGCAAAGACACTATCTAACTTTGATAGGAGAAACTCACAAGTAATGACCCATGAGTAGCCAATGGCTTTCCCTGTGTGTCACATTCAAAAGGACCAGGTCCTTTTTGTCTCCCACAGATGTCTGTGTTATATTTTTGCACATGGCTTTTTTGTTAATTCCTTCCATGAAGCAAAAAAACAACCCCACCCATACGTAGCTGCTAAGTTGAGTCAAAGCTCTTTTCTAGAAAGGAAACATAGAAGTTACCTCTGCAGCCTCAGAAGGTCCCTTGCTGTTCATATTCTCTGTTAATGTGAAGTTATGTATGTTTTTGGTAGATGCTGCTTGGGCTCAGCAAGGTAAATAAAATGTTGTATTAAGAACTTGTTTCTTCATTCAAGTCTCAGGGCAAAAAAACAAAATAAGCATTATTTTTCTTGTATACAGCCAGTTCACAGGAACTCCCCTGTGGAAACACACATGTATACTTAAGGCTAGAGAATAAATGCTCTGACTCAGAGTCCTAAGGAGTAAGCAGCTCTTGTTCCCACAGCAGGCAGCTGCTGCCTTTCAGCTCAGCCAGGCTCTGTTGCCTCCATCAGCTCCCTGCGAGACACATGTACAAATCATCTTCTGTCTCATGTCTAAGGCTTTGTTTTCCTCTGATGTTTTATTTTTGCTGGTTGTGTGTTTATTCCATGAGTAGGAGAAAAGAGTTGTTCCTTCACCAGGGGTGGCACAGCTTGCACAATTACCTGTGTATCTCATCTTGCCTTGCTGCCTTCTCCTTTCAGTACTGTGCAGATGCTATTTCTTTTGTGAAGAAAGAGAAGGATTCAGTGAATAGAGAAGTGACTGAAACATGATAGCACAAATCAGGATTTATAATATCTTTGGCTAAATTTGGGTGGAATTTTGCTCTAGTATTTCTTGACCGCTTTCTGATTCTGGTGTTTCTTCACATGCCGTAATTCTGACAAGCATTTTAGTTTTATGTTGATGATCTCTTGTCCATTACAGGAGCAGACAAGCCCAATAGTCAGATTTCATTTGCGAAACTCAGTCAGTTATTGAAAAGACATGTATAAAGCTTAAAAGCTGTTTCTAACTGCACTACAGTTCAAGAAAAATGTCACCCAAAAGCCTTCCTCCTCAAAAAGCCACATAATAAAATAACAACCAGGAAAGAGTCCTTTGTTCTTTGTAGCTGCCACTGCACTCAGCTTTGAGTTGACAGGGTCTAATAATAAAGACAGGTTAATGTCATCTAGCATTTGTAAAAGCCTTTTGTTATTATAAAAGAGTAATTAGGTCATCTCACCTTCAACAGTGAAATTCAGAAATTCATACAAGTTTTCCTAAAGATTGGATAAGGAGCATGCTAGACTTGATTGAACTATAAGAAAAATAAATTTAAACCAAGGTCTCACCTCTCTTTCACTGAGATAAGTGATATACTTCCAAAAACTCACTTGGCTATGCAGCCTCTGGCTGTTCTGCTTCATGAGGATGTATGATTTCACCTTTATTCTTACATTAAACAAGAGTGATATTCAGGAGCTGTCCAACTATTTTATTTCATGGAAAATGATTTTTTTAAACATAGACATTTTGTACCAAAATGTAATTGTTGCTGATCAAATGTACATTTTATGAGTGAATTAAAACAAGAAAAAAAAGGGGTTTTTTTGGAAGACCATCCCAAATCCTTTCACATGATGAATTGAATATTTCTGTGTGTTTGTATGAAATCCTGTGGTGACTCACCGAAATAATAGACCCAATACTTTCTTCTAAGTCCCATGCTGCTTTTTCTTCTTGGCTGAGCAATTCCACTAAGACCCAATATTTTGTACAAATTATTTGGCCATCCATAGTACAACCTCACTAGTGATCTAGTTTAAAAATTACTCTAGACTTTTAGGAAGAATGGGAGACTACGATGTCTTAATTAAAGTCTTCACAAAGTTTGCTATAGTTTAAAATGGACACATAGCTGATACTGGCTTGAAATAATCTGCTTTCAGTGTTTTCACAAAGAAAACTCTATGGAGATAGCACACTCAGAGAAAAATAAATGCAACTACCTTAATATTTGAATTTCCCACAGGATGAAAATCTTGATGTTTCTATTGAACCTACAAAAATGCAGGAATTTGAAGCTCTTTTGGGAGAAAAAATATTTCAGGCACATGATATTAAAAATATAAAATATCTTTTCTGAAACTGAGTTATTTTCACCAGCTCCACAGAGTTTTAGGTACCTTTGAAGGGGAAACCACTTTTATAAACACCAAATCTATGCTCAGAGGCTGACAAGGAAATATCCAATTCTGAAAATCTTGCTTATCACACTTTGTAATGTTCCAAGCTCATCTGTAATTAATGAGACACTCTGTTGCTCTGAAGATGATGAAGTTTTTCCTGAGATATGCAGTACACAGAACTGCTCAAAGCTCCCATATCTGGGATAATTTGGCTGTGTGAGTCCTGTCCTAGGACCTCCCAAAAGTCTTCAGCTCCATCCTTATTCCTAAATGCATTCCTGGACAGACTGAATATTGCATATCTGAAATGAGGGTGGCAGCAGCACAGCCTGATAAACCTTACCTGTGCCTCCTGTAATATTCCAAAAAACTTGCCAGTGCATGCTGCATAGTGCCAAGTTTTGATTTCGTCCTGATGCAGAAAAATACAGGGAAAATTCACAGGCTGGAGAGGACGCTGAAGATTAGGCAGGCATTTGAAAAAAATTGCAGAAATGAGACTTGTAATGTTGTGTCCAGTAAGAGTTATGTTTAACAGTGAGAAGAGCTTTGCAGTACAAAAGCAAATGTGTTTGTCAGAGTGTAAAGTAAGTTTGACCATTAAGCTGGCAGTGATGATTAACAAACCAAAATATTTTATGACTCATAAACCCTTGATAGACAAGTTCCTTATGCAAATAACAACCTTTTAATCCCTTGCCCAAAGCGAACTCTCTCTGAGATGATAAAATACTTTAAATAATTGAGATTTTACTTGTAGCTTCTGTGTATTAGGGGGGATCTAGAGCTTCTCAGGAGGGCAACAGCCTGAATTGGGAATCTCACTTTCCTGAGACTCCCAACCGGTTTTGCAGGCCTGGGGTGTGGATATGCTCGGCAGAACTTCTGTCTGTGCAGCTTCACCAAAACTGAATGCCACAGCTTTGTTGTTGTCTGTAATACTGATTGTACTTGGGAAATGTAGTATAGGCAGTGAATCATAGACTTCCAGAGTGAGCTATAACATATTAAGAAAATAAACTTTTAAAGCATATTATTAGATAAATTAATTTTTATTTCCTAATATTTTATTCTTAAAATTTTAACATTTATCTGGTGCTGGCATTCCACCAATTACATGTTTATGCAGGAGAGAAACATTATTAATACTTCTTCCCTGGAGTGAGAAACTTTCCACAAGGCACTGTGACACAGTTTTTGGAGAGGCATGCAAAATTGGTTCACGAAAAGTCTCACCTTACAGTACCATGGGGGTTTGTTTTCCTGTTCTACAGACAAATACTTTTTGCACCTTGTTCGAGAAGTTTCTTTGTACAATACAGCTGTATTGTACAAAGAAATTGTATTCTTGTACAATACACCTGAGTTGATATTTAAAGATGGCATCCCTCAGCAGATGTGAGACTGTCTAGCAGGCAGCTGGGCAGGCAGTAATTGTTCCTGCATCAGCCACTGGGCAAACAGGAACAGAGTCGTGAAGAAGAAGGACCTGGCGAAACTTCCTTCTTCCACTTTCTTCCAGAACTTTCTTCTGCTTCTGATGCAAGGCAAGAAGAATGGGATGTCAGCCAATTGTGTTTTGTCCTTGGATATCCTCAATTTAACCAGCACACTAAAATACATGTCCCCACCCCGTCCCATTCACAGATGGAAAGAAAATGAATATCTTGTGATCTTCTTCAAGTGGGAGTCTCTTTGTCCTCCTCCGAAGTTATTTTGTGCCATATTACAAATCCATAATTAGTGTAATGAGCCAGAAACATGCAGCATTGTAACTGTGATTGACCCCACAGTAGCTGCAAACTTCCATCTGGCACAGAAAAAAAAAAAAAAAAAAAAAAGAAAAAAAAGAACTTTCACAGAATAGAAGAGGATGTGCTCATTAGATTTGAACTGGAAACCTATTTTAGGAAGATGTGCCATTAGGAAACAATGGCAATACATCAGATAAATCTTTCCAAACCAGGAGATATGAACAGGATAGCACAGGATAGTAATAAGCAGCTGCTTTCTTCAAGCAGCCCACAAGCCCGGAAGCAGGACTGCAGCAAATGGGCATTGGGACTGCAGCATGTTGTCCTAACTGAGTTTGTTCCTGGCTGAGCAAGGGAAAGCCCAAAGTGACATTTGAGTATTGTGAGTGGTGTGAAAGTGGAAATTTTGTGAGAAGAGGTGTTGGACCAGTACCAAGCATAGCACAGAAATAAAGCCTTTTTTAAAAAATTCCTTTCCCACCTGAACTATTCTATGACTCTGCTGGAGTGCTGGAGCATCTCTCCTGTGAAGACAGGCTGAGAGAGTTAGGCTTGTTTGGTCTGGAGAAGAGAAGGCTCTGGGATGACTTTGTCGTGGCACTTCAGTACCTAAAGGGAGCCTACAAGAAAGACAGGGTCAAACTTTTTAGTATGGCCTATTGCAATAGGACAAGGGGTAATGATTTTAAACTAAAAGAGGGTATCTTTTCAGTAGATAGAAGAAAGAATTTTTTTTTTTACAATGAGAGTGGTGAAACACTGACATGGGTTACTCAAAGAGGAACGGATGTCCTGTCCCTGGAAACATTCAAGATGAGGTTGGACTGGGCTCTGAGAAACCTGAGGAAATTTTTCTAGAGGAAAATGTGCCTACACATTGTAGGGGGTTGTACTAATGACTTTTGCATCCCTTGCATCTCAGATTTTCCTATGACCCTATGATTCTATGTTAAAGAGAAATATGCACCAGATGAAGTTTAGAATTTCTGCCTTTGCAGCAAGAGTCATCAACAAAAAAACAGAAGACAGAGGTATGCAAGGGAGCTAAATACTCCAGACTCATTGAAATTTAAATTTGGATTACACTGAAAATCCAGAGCCACTACTAATCATGACTCCAAATGCCTCACTGGAAACCTACAAATAAAACCAAGGAGAGAAGACAGCAAACAAGCCAACATGCAGGGGAGGCAAGGGTTGATCTTCATTTGTTTGCAGTCAAGTGCTTTTCAAAAGCAGCACAGGAGTGCTGCAGGTCTGGCAGGAGGTGAAGCTGAGCAGAAGTGCACCTGGCACAGGTCCCCAAGGCAGGCACAGAACTGATGCCTTGAGCCATGAGAGCTGTACAGCCATGAAGCAGCAGCTCATGCCTCTTGTGTAGCCTAACAGCAAACCAGCACTCTGGAAGAGGAAAAAGGTGCCTCATCACTACATGATCCATGGCAGATGTGTTTCAGTCCGTGTGGAGACAAAAAATGTTGTTTGAGAAGAAAGCTACATCTTTCAACGCAGCAGGAGATAAAATAAGATGTTAACAGGCTCCTTACCTCAGCTACCCAGCAACTAGAAAGGATTAGATCTTCTCTGAAAAATCTTCCTGATAGCAGCACCATGCTGAGATTTGGAAATTCCTGTCTTTTAGCTCATTAAAATGCAGACACAGCCTGTTTCTGCTTCCTGAATTACAGTTACAGTACAAAGGCACCAATCTCACAGCCTTTAACCCTGTACACAATTCTTTTGCTGGAACTGAGTTTGAATAACAACTTCAGAACCAGTTCACAGGGGCTAAAATTTAACCTGAAATAATTGGCAGGATGGAAAGCCCTCAAAGCTCTCCTGTCTGTTAGAGAGAAACGAAGGGGTCTCCACAAATGAGTAGAAGATTGTGCATGTGGAACAAAGGTACTAAAAGTGTCCTTTGTGATTGACACCATAAAGCTTGCTGCATGAGTGATCCCAGAGTTTCACAGAAGGGGAATTTATGAGTGCCTGACCGCAGCTTCAGCCTGTCTGAAGGCAACCTTCCAGCTTATGTTACTCAGCACTTTGGACTGTGAGATCACAGCTGTCCTTCTGCTCTTAAAAATCCAGGAAATCTACTTCTTCCAGCTGTTTTTTGATTGTAAATGCAACTATTTGGTTTATGAAGTAAGAATTGTTTCCATTGTGAGCATCACTCCATATTAACAGTGTGATCCAGGAGCACATGAATGGTATTAATAGCATCTCCATCCTTGGGCATACTCAGTAATTGACAGGAGAAGGTTCTGAGCAACGTGCTGCAATCACAGAGATGATTTTCTATTAGAAATGCCTCCAATTAGAGCTCCCTCCCAATCCAAGTTATTTAGGATTTTATGATTCTCTTGCCTAGACTATTAGGACTTTTGGTCTTGTATTATTTAAGAGGATACATGGTCTGTTAAAAATAAATCTAATTATTTCCTGGAATCAGATTGTCTAGTGTTGGCTCGTGTGTCTATTGGACATGCATCACATTCTGGAAAGGGAGCACATCTGAAAAAACAAGTGGACTGTTGCAGAATGAGAAAGGAAAAGCTGAAATTCAATTCCAGGAGGAGACTAGAGTGCATAATATTGCCAAGCAAACAAGATAACTAGAGCATTCAAAATTTTGCTTAGTAATTCTTCTGTACACAGAATAGCAGGGCTTTTCACTTGTTATTCTGACAGAAGGGGTTTCAGTTTTGTTTGTATAAACTTCTGAGCCTGAGTTAAGCCCTTTTCAACATGCAGGGTGAACACTGCCTCAACCCTTCCCCCAAAGGACGACCAGGCATTAATTTTATTGTTTGAAATCTTAAAGATCTTAATTCTTTGAATTTTCAGTCATCTCTCATGGGGCGAGGACTCACTGCCATGAGTAGAACCATTGAATCTCTTGAACAGTCTCTGCTTGCTCTTGGTTGTGTACGAATTTCATATTGATCCAGGGGATCAGTGCCAGTTCCATGTATTCCAAATGACTAAGTGTGCTTGGAATACACACTGCAGAAGTACTAAACCAAACCTGCAAACTTCTAAAGCAGAAATTCTTACAGTAATGCTGAGTGAGAGCTGAAATATTTGGCTAGGGGATACACGTGTGCAGTACACCTCACATAGTTACACAAACAAAGTAGCCATATTAATGAACTGTATCTTAGTAATTAGGGAAAGTAAGATTTTTGTGGACATGAATTTTTTTCCCCTGGTAATTTCAATTAAGCTTGTGCCCATTGTTTTAATGGTTATATCCACGAATTAGCAAAATGTGCTTTAAAAACTAGACTTGCTAATAATTACAATAACTGCTTTGTAATTTAAATGTCAATTCAAAACAAATCACTGTTGTGTTTTACTGCCTACATACACTGATTTACTCTGGATGCATTCCAGGGCCCATATATGTACTCTGAATGTGTTTGCTCTGCTTTCTAATTTCACCTGATGTTTTACCAGTTGTGGAAAGCTTCTGGCAAATTACAATTCAGCATTCTCCTTCTGCATTATACTGTGAAAAATTTAACCTAAGTCAGATATAGATGCTTGTACTTCAGAATTTGCATTGCTGTGGGCTATATACCACTTGTACACAATATGAAGAGCCTGATGGCTGAGCAGAGTGTCAGTGAGCTTCAGTAAACACATTAGAAACAAATTTTCTTCTGGAGATTCTGAGAGGGTTACAGCATACTGAAATTACTGTCTCTCTGTAAGGGTTGATGTGTTTGTTCTACAAGCAGTTTGTCCTGGTGGCTTTGGGCACCACAGGGGACAGAGTGAAAATACTACCCAGACTTTTCCAACTCCTTGGTGCCAGTGAAAGACAATGTTATTTGGACAAGTATTAAAATAATTTTATTAATAAAAGAGTAGAAGAAGATCGAGGCCATGCAAACTACAAAATTAAAAAACTTCACCATAATCATGACTTGTTCCCCATAGGGGAAGGATGGAAGAAACATGCTTCAGGGAAGGCAACTCATATATCTGGGAAGATAATTCATTGTAAGTTAATCCAAGCATACTGCAGAAATATCTCTGTTGGTGACTGTTCTGCATAGATGCCATTCTTGATTTGTGAATAGCCAGCACCAGGGACTGGGAAAATGTCTCATATTGACTCATGCATTCCTTCATAGGTTATTCATAAATAAGTAGTGCTATCTAATTCTGGCTAACAAAAATGCCTCATGTAAAATTAATAGAAACAAACCACAGAAGGATCTTTCTGCATTAAGAATCCACCCCTCAAAAGCAGTCGTCCGATAAAGCTTTAGAAGAAATGTTCCTGACTACTCAGGGTGCTTGCAAAGGGAAGGTGCTGGGCACCCACAAGTGAGCTACTAACTTATCATTCTTTATTACTGAGAACAGAAGAAACAATACTTCAAGGAGCAAGATTCAGCACATTTTTTTCAACTGTCTGTATGCAAGATATCTGCTACCGAGACGTTGCAATGTTTGCTTCCTTTTACTTTCATATGATTTCCAAGAAACATTAAAGCATCCAAATCCCAATGAGGTTTTCCTAGTATTAATAATATTCAGTGCACCTCTAAAGCAAAGCTGAGGGAAAGCAGTCAAAGTGATCAGGCTTTGTGTAATACCAAAACTGGCACATTTCTAGGTCAAAGGGGATTGATTTCAAAAGCACAGACCTCATGCGGGAATCGTCTTGGCAGCACCTCTCACTTTTTATACTCAACTCAAATCAAAACAAGGAATCCATTCCCTACACAGGAAGTTCACCGAGTATAAAGACAACCTAATGAAATCAATCTCTGTGAGTGATTCTAGCCTTCAATGCCACTTCTGTAACTGGTTAAGGTCTGTTTAGAAAAAAAAAACCAAACCAAAACAACACCCCAAAACCAGAGATTGGAAAAGCCATGTTAGATGATGCTGAGGACAGAGATCAGACACCTCTCTGGGGTCTGGGAACCACTGGGTGCTGTGAGAAAGGACCCAAACTTAGGTCCTTCACAGCGTGAGGAGGTGATCTCATCGCTAGCTGAGTACAGAGTTCCTCTCTTTTGTAGTATTGTGAAGAGAATTCCTGTCCCATCCCTGGCCTCCCTGCTTTGAATAAAATGCTTGTCAGAAAGAATACAACAAACAACTTACAACTTTTCTCTCTTTGATTTCACTTAAAACTCTAGGAAGGTTTGAGTTTATGTGTGCACATACACACATGCAGAGATTATTTTTTTTCCATTCTGCTGTTGGGATGAAAACTAAATGGTTAAGGCAGCTGTTGTACAAACGAACTCCATAGATGGTCAAGGTGTGGTTTCTGCTAAGTGTGTGGGCTGATTGCAGTTGAGGCAACTGAAGGCACTGAATGGCCAACACCTGAAGAAGATGCTCCAGGAACCAGTCATGAATTCTTTACCAGACTGAACCTGAGTGAATCTTACAACCTGGTCTTATTAGTACTAATAAACTAGTGTGGTACTAATAAACTGTGGGAACTACATGAACAGCAATGGTATTCAGTGATGAGTTAATCCACTGATTACTGGAAAAAAAAAGACTTAACCTTTTCACTCATCACTTGAGTAATCTATTCTTATTAGTCAAGGTCTAAAGAAAGCAACAACCCATTTGCTGAGCTCTCCAACAGATAAACTGTTCCAAGAACCAGAGAGTTTCAGCTTCAAGGAAGAATTTAATTGTCTAAGAATTTCCTATTACATCCTGGTATCCATGAATGGAAATATGGTGAATAAAGGTAAAAGTTACTTATCTTTCCTGGCAGCACAGTCACACAACAAGACATCTTAGAGATGTCACCTACAACAGGAAAACTACCCGCCATTTGATGCTGTCAGCATGAAGAGCACTAGAGGTAATTATACTTAATGGTGCCAGGTGAAGAGGGGCAGAGAAGGCCAACCTATATTCATTACTGCTTCAGAAACTGCTATTAGGCCCATTTAAAAACAAGCTCTGATGACATCTTCCCAAATGACCTGAAACTGGGTCGGTTCTGATTTAAACTTCCATGATGTTGTTCTGCACCATAACTCCTGTAATCGTTGTATCTAGAGGGTGATTTTCAAAGGCTCCAGGACAGACGCTTTGCAAACAATTGATTTTTTCACTCTTCAGCTAACCTGAAAAACTGAGATTGAAATTAGCTGCAGTCTCTGTCAAATGGCAACTTTTCTTTTTTTTTCTTTCTCCTTAAGCAACAGACAAAATAATTGCCGAGTGAAGTCCATTTCAGGATTCAAAGCTTGCAATGTTTTCCTCTGTTTTTTAAGATGTTGATTTGTTTAAAAAGCTTTAAGATTAAATTTTTAATGTTTTGCCTGTCTCTTCTCCTGGGGGTGAAACTATTTGCTGTATTTTACTCCTATGTGCAAGTAGCTATGATCCCCTTTATCCCTTTGTCCTAGTCCTACATTTTTGCTGTAACTCCCGCTGCCAAGTTGTCTGTTCTCTTCAGAGTGGACACAAGCTCATCACACAAGGCTGTGGTTATTAATCTAAACTGAACCTCCTTGTTTTGTCTTCTAAGCTTGTCTCTCCTAACCACCATTTAGGAGAGGGGAGGTGCTGTGCACCCAAAGCTGTCAAGAGGTTGTAGCTAGCGGAGTTAGCAACATGATATCTTGATAGCACCCTTCACCAGAGACAGGGAAACTCCTGGGTACAGCTATCTGAGAAAAATATTTTCATGTGAGCTAAGTCTAATGGACCTTGTCTCTGTCAGCTTAGCAAATAGACTGCAATGCCTGGGTGAGTCCATTATCAGAGACAGCTCCTGGAGACTGAGTGAGGCAACAGAAGACTGGAAAAAGACATAGGTAAGGCCTGGCTGGAAAAAAAAAAAAGGGTAAAGAGATTAAATCAAGACACCTAAACAGTTAGCCTAATTAAATTCTTCAGAAAAACTCTGAAACGCAACAAGAAAAAAGTGAAACTGTGGAACTCTAAGGAGAGGCTGAGTAACTGTCAATGTGGAATACTCAGGAGTAAAATGTTTTAAACCAGTGTACTTCATGAATTAGGAAAACATTGGCCTAACACTGGGTGGACAGGCTTTCTAAAAAAAGAAACTGTTGATGCTTTGCTGTCAAAAGGAAGAGTGTCTTGCAAAACTTTCATGAAGTCTGAGATAACCCCAGTGTTGTTTCTGTTACATGTTTTGCTGATTACTTTGATGGTAGAGGGGAGAATAGAGATATTAAGTTGGCCTATAAGACAAGTTGCTGGAGACTGTGAGACAGGCTCAGACTCCAAAATAAACTTGACAAATTGAAAAAGCAGTCTCTGAAAAAAACCCAAAAAACAGAAAACAAAAAGCAGCAATTTAATAAGGACAAGTGCAAGCTACCATGCAGGCAGAAATGCCTCAGTAAATACAGAATGGGGGACTACTGAGTGAGTCAACAGAGCAATGATTTTTTTACATCCTGCCCAGATGTGACCTTTTAATGACACGGAACCCATGGAAAAATCACATCCAGAGAAGTGAATATCCAAGGGTTGAGCAGGAGGAGTTGATATTAGTCATTATGTTGTTATTGGATTAAAGTCAGTAGTTCCAAAACCAATAAGATGCTGACACTTCAGCTGGATTGCAGATGGAGCCAGTTTCATCACTGATACTGCAATACAGCAGGAAATGCTAGAACTGTTGGACTGCTATAGGTAATGGCTATGTTGGTGCCTACAGATTTCCATAGGGAGTGAAATGTCACCACATTAATTTTGTGGATTTTTGCTCTACACTCGATTCAATCCAAGTCAAAAGGAAGCTTGCCATCTGCCAGCATGCTGGGGAACTTATAGTCTGGACTGCTGCAAAGTTTATTCCCCTGCCCCGTGATTGAGAAAGAGATCAGCCCATGCAGCAATGATGCATTGTCACTGGTGGCCATGAGAGCACAGAGGACCAGATGTGTCCCATTCCCTCTGCCCCTGCAGCTGGCAAGAAATGCCTGTCAGTGGAGGAACAGGATGTAAAACTGTATTTGTAACATCTTGAACCAGAATTGAACTACAGCTGCCATTGTGTACTGTTACACGGCTTGTAGGAGAGCAAGACTCCTTTGCCATGGTAGTAGACACTACTGCACCTTCCAAAAAAATGGCTGGCTTTTCTCATCAACTCATTTGGCAGTAATCTTCACCTCACCAAGCCGAGCTGCCTACTTTGTGGCTGTGGTGGCAGGATGGATGCCACCATTTGTCCCCAGATTTCTGCCACTCTACAAAACTAGTTACATTGCCAAGACATGCTGACAGGTTTGTTGGCTACTCTAATTTGCTCTCTGAAATTCGTGGTAGGCAGTGCAAGCATTGCTTGTGCCTATGCAGAAACGCTGTCAGAATATTTTACTGAGAGCTTTATTTCCGACATGGAGAACACTGCAATCAAAAATGATCACATGAAACAAGTGGAAACTCCTGGGAGCAATAGACTTCATTTACTGACAGTTGACTAAAAGATCAAATGCAGCAGTAGTAATGAAAAGCAAGGACTGCAGAGCAGATAAGACCTGCTAGTTGAAGGTAGTGGTGAGAAAATGGCAAAGGGAGTTTTGCTGCATAGTACCTGTAGCAAGAGATTCCAGTGGTATCTAGAGGTTTTAGAAAAAATTTGGCACATATTTAATAATGTGCAATAGGACTATGAAATGTACAAACCCCATAGCATTTCAGTATCTGCCAGACTTCTGTAAATCTTTTGAAGATTTCTCAGTATCTTTCCCCCTGTTTCCACTTTTTGTGGATGCCCTTCACTACAAAAGCACTCGTGGGAAGCCTAAGGGTACACCCTGAATAATTTCCAGGGGAAGAATTCCCTCATATTTTCTCATCCTTGCTTTTCAGGCCCCAACAAATGACATTTTGGGAGGACTGGTAACATGGTAAAGTTTCCTGGTGCTGTAGAAACACCTAGCTAAAGCGTATTTCAGGAAGAAGTTGTATCAATGCAGTCCTAGGTAAAAGGACGGCGAGAACTGTAGGCAGTAGTGCCTGGAGCTTCTATTTGTCAGGCCACACTGGGATAGACAAAGGTTTTTGCTGCTGCCTCAGCAGAAATGACTCTCAATTCAGGGACTCTACATACTTAGTGAGATAAGCATATGTTTGGAAGAGACAATTAGTTCAATAATGTTTAGCAAAGGAAGCTTGCACTGGAAGCGAATAATACTTGGAGAGGAAGAAGTAGAAGAAAATTTTTTTATTAATAACTTCCAGATACTGCAGCTTACACATTTCTGTGCTCATGAGAGCATCTGTCTACACCAGTGTTTGGTCTTAAGCAGCTAAGACTGGGTGCTGAGCTGCCTGAAGCTGGGGAAGGCAGAAAAAGCCATTGCTCTTCAGCTGCTGCATTCAGTGTCTTGGTAAAATTGGTGCAAGCCTGACAATTGGGAACCTCACAGAGATTGTCAGGTGGAAGCCTGGCAGGCTCCCACTAATTAAGGCAGTTGGTAATTTTCAGTGGAACTCAAGGCCATTAATGTTTTGCATTCAACCTCCCTCTTCCCCTGCCTGCAAAGCAGCACAGAGGCACAGCCTGCCTTTGGTGAGGCAGGGCTCTTCCTCCTCTCTTCACTTCACTTTACTTTGGAGAGCTGTTTAAAGAATGTGAGGAATATTTCAAACTGATGGTCCTCTCTACATTTTCACAGGCAGGAGCAAGCTGTTTGGTGGTGTGCCTGACAGCTACTTCCCCTCAGGGGCACGTACTGGTAGCATCCCACAGAAAGGCAGCAGAAGGTGGTGTTTTAATGAAAATGCAAAATGTTAAACCCACGCTGATGCTGTTCTGGACCTGAAACTTGAATGTCTGGGGAGCTGATAGCATCTGCACACTAAAATAGGCAAATCTACATTTTTCAACTCAGACCCATGCCATTTAAATTTTGTAACTCCAGTTGTAGCAATGCAAACCAGACTGAAGGTCAGGCTTTGGTCCATGGCATCATTCTCACTTGACCAGAGGAGGGTTTATATCCTCAGAGGAACGGAATAAAGGAAATAAACACAGATATAGAATCATAGAGAGTTTAGGTTGAAAGGGACTTTTAAGGACCACCTAGTCAACCCCTTTGCATGGAGCAAGGACACCTACAACTAGATCAGGTTGCTCAGAGCCCTGTCCAGCCTGTCTCTAGGGCTGGGGCATTGAACCCTTCTACAGGCAACCTGTGCCTGTGTTTTACTGCCCTCATCATAAAAAAATGTCTTACTTATAAAAGAAATACAGGGCAACAGGCTCTACTAAGAGGTCTGTCCCTATCTTTCTTGTAAAGGCCCTTTAGGTACAGGTAGGCTGCAGTAATATCTCACTGGAGTCTTCTCTTCTCCAGGCTGAACAACCCAATTCTTTCAGCCTGTCTTCATGTGAGAGGTGTTCCATCCCTCTGATGGTGTCTTATGGCCCTCCTCTGGACTCACTCCGACAGGTCCATGTCTTTCCTATGCTGGAGACCCCAGAACTGGACCATGTACTCCAGTTAGGGTCTCACCAGAGCAGAGCAGAGGGACAGAATCCCCACTTGACATCCTGCCCATGCTGGTTTTGTTGCAGCCCTGGACACAGTTGCCTTTCTGGGCTGCAAGTGCATATTGCCAGGGCATGTCCAGCCTCTCATCTACCAGCACCCCCAAGTCCTTGTCCTCAGAGCTGCTCTCAGTCCTTTCCTCCCTCACCTTGCATTGATACTGGGGGTTACCCCAACCCAAGTGCAGGACCCAGTTCTTGGCCTTGTTGAACCTCATGAAGTTCACATGGGCCTTTTTCTTGTAGGTTGATATTAGTGCACATAAATGATCTTATTTATAGGACATTTTTTCTGCATTCATTTATTCTTTCAAGTGGATATTTAAAATAATTTGGCAACTACCCGGGATCACAGTAATGAGGTTGCATGCCCACTGACTGCAGAAATTTGTTAGTAGCCCAGTGACAAAAGGCAGCTGAGCTGTGACATAAAGGTGCACACAAAGAGCTAAGCAAAATGGTCAGAATGGTAGCTGCAAAGATTTTAGCTGCACTCTGACAGGGTGATGTATGTGAACTGAAGCAAATAGAGCTGGAGGAAATGTTTGTGGGACTACTAATTTTAATGCAATGCAAAATATCCAACGACAAGGAAGGAAGTTACACTTCAATGCCACAGAAGATGATTCAGACAGTAACAAAGGTCAGATGAGGAGAATCTGGGGAAAGATATTAAGACAGATGCCTATGTGATGTCTCCTATTGGGTTCTTGATTGGATCTGAACAAAAAGAAATGAAGAAAAAGGAGCACCTCCATTTGGAGGATGTGCTTTGAAAGATTACCTAGACAAGTCTAAATCTGGAACTGACGACTAGGAAGATAAACAAGGTCTTGCTGTGAAATTTAATTTATTAATGAGTATAGGGCAAGTTCAGATTAATGCCTATATCTAATAGAGGTAGGAAGTCTAAATCTGGAGTTCACCCCAGCCAGCCAACTAGGGTGTCTGAAATATGTTTGCCCAGATGAATTTTTTAATAAGACTCAGATTTGAATGAATGACCATAGTCACTGATGGATTAAACAAATTCAAATACAAGAGCCCCTGGCACACTCCAGACTTATCCTCTGTGAAGAAGTCAGAAATAGTGCTGAAAAATAATATGTGGAGATTTAACACATGTTTTCTTGTCAGTATTGAGAGTGGTGCTCCCATGTCTGCCACATAAAAATAAGAAAAATAGTCTGTAGAAGTACGAGGCATGAAAATAAAAAGAAATTAAGGAAATGCAGTGTACATTTAAGCTGTATTGTAACCCTTCTCTGTGGCCTGATGTCAGTTAAGTTTCATACCAATATTTAATCCAACAGTACCATCAAAACATATGAGGCAAAACACATCATAGCACTTTTAAAAGGTGGATTGGGGATTTTTTTTGTGTGTGTGTGTTTTGTTGGTTTTGGTTGGTTGTTTTTTTTTTTTTAATTGCTGGCTTCCTTATCCTTGTAAGGCTGAGCATCTGTATTCTATGAAGGGTCTAATTTAAGAGTCAGGCTCAAGGACTTCAAGATTTCTTTGTCTTTTTCCATCAATTTTTTCTACACAATAGGAAATTTGGCTCTTTTGTCAAACTATGTCTACTTTATTCAGAATAAACAGCTATTTTATTCCAGCTGTCAGGTGAAGGTTATCCAGCTCTACTAAGTGTTACAGAAAATCAACAGCTCTGACATCTAGAAGGCATGAGGGGCAGCCATAAGCTTAGAATTTGTGTTTGAATTGGTAAGTGCCAGCACTTGATATCCATCACTTGTAGAAAAATGATTCCTTTTCTCTCTAGGCAGGGAAAGTAGAAGTCAGCAGTGGGACTTCAAATTTTGTAAACAAGAGTTATTGAGAGACTGTTGGGGCGGGACCCAGTGGAAAACCAAGGAAAAGAACCACTGGATGAAATGTGTAAAATAAATAGTGCCTAGTATATAAAAGCAGCCAAAGTTTGATGGGATGTGACAATCTGTTGGAGGCTGTGGAGCCTCATCACTGCAGCAAATTGGGCCAGAGGGGTGGAGAAGAGGGAAATATCAGCAAACTCAGTAAACAGGCAAGCTGCAAACATTTGGCACTAAATGCAGAACAGATAAGGATCAAAATAGTGTTTGTATTTTGGACTTTGTAAAATCAGCTGCATGACTCAGTGATTCCAAGATAAAGAGAATGGGATTGTTCCAAATAGGCAAAAGCAATGGGATTGTTCCCAGATCTAAAGCCATATCTCCAAGATGTATTTAAAACTCTGGACACAAAGCTGCAGTCATTCAAACTTTGGGAATATCACCCCTGAATAACAGGTTAAGGCTTTCTTAGCTCTCCAGCAGTACCCAATCCCCTGACCCAGGACTAAATAGAATAAATAAGCCTTTGCAAAAGCCACATCATGTACAGTTTGAATTTTCATCCTTCAGTCTCTCTGCTGCTCCAGAAAATTAAAAGTCACAGTTTCTCCAGAAGGAGTGCATTCCCATTTGGGATGTTTGTCATGGAGGCAGAAAGGCAGTCCTGCATGCCAAGAAGCAATCCATTTCTATTAAATGCATTTGTAATTTTGTACTGTCCTGATCATGCCAGGTGACCCTATTCATGACTTCATACAGTGTCCTGATTCTCTCTTCTTAGTATTTGTTTATAATTCTTTCCTCATCCTATGCATTAGTAAAGATTTGTATAATGCATAAACCTCACAGCTGTCCCTACAAGCACCAAAGAATTGTTTGATTCATTAGATAAATGTTGCAGACCAGAGAACATCACAGAGTATAGTTTTGTAGAATTTGTTCAGAACCTTTGGGTCAATACAGAAGAACAGTTTGAAACTCACTGAAACACATTTTTAATGCTGTCCTGAACCAGGGTCACATTTCTTAATTTCTAAGTCATTATTCTAAGTCATAAATAACTCGGGCCAGTAGAAATCAAATATTCCTGGGGAGGAAAAGCCCCATAAAGCAGAGAATGTGCTAGTAGTTGAGTTGACTCTGGATTGTTGTCTTTTTGCATCCATCTGTGCTTTTTAATATATGTAATCACACTACTGGTTCCAGAAGTTACATACACACAGGCTTTATAATATTTTAAAGCACCTTTGACATGTAAAGAATAAGGAAAACAATACAGTTGTGTTCAGGGAGGCATTTTCTGGTTCTGATATCCTAGCTTTGCTTGCATAGCATTGCTGTCTTCATTTTTTCCCCTTGTCTGTATGGATGGTTTCATTAATCTTGTTCTGTACAATGCAAGATGTGTGATGTGAGTCACTGTTGAACTCACTCCTCTTTCTCTAACCAGTCATATCAGTCTTGTTTATTGTCACTGCCCTAGAAAATGAGAGCTCCCAGCAACCTCAGAAATTTTTCTTCTGTGCTTTTCAGACAGTGGGAATAGCTGAGGCTTCAATGTTATGGCCAAAGTACTGCTTTCTAACTATCTGAGTTTCTGCTCCCAGCAATGACCCACCAAGAACCCCCTGCCTATTCCTGATACACCCGAACACATCACAAAATCAGCAACTGGCAGCATAATATTCTGTGTCTTACTGGGTAAGTGGGATATAGAATGTGGACAATGACATTCAGGTGAGATGAATGAGAAACCAATTAGAAAAGGAAATAAAACCAGACATGGTACTGAAAGAACAGATAACATCTGCACAAAGGAAAATATAACTACAGTGATTCAGAAAAAAATGTCTGTAGAAAAGCAAGGTTATGCCCCATCAGGTCCTAGAAGCTCAATGTTCTTTCTGTTTCTTAAGACCTGTGAATACTGCCTGGGGACACACAGAGAAGTGATAGGGTTTTAGTCATGTGGGACAGAGCTTTTTTGTGGCCTTCAGCAAAAGTCTCTCACCAGCTTGGCAAAAAATACCAAGAATAGAAGTGGGACTGTCATGAGCAGCAATCATGGTGACAGAGCTCATGCAGCTGTGTTCAAACTACACAAAGTAAATCTGAAGATTTCAAAACTTTTAAAATTATTTTTCTGGAGGGGTATTATTTCTCTCCAGTGCACTCTCTTCAGTTTCTCTGACATGTCTGCAATCTGCCTTAGACAGCTTTAAATTCCATTTTTGGGTCCCAGTGGCTCACCAGAGAGTCAAAGCACAAAGCACTAAAAAGTTTTCTGCTCCATCATTCTGTATTTTAGGTGATAAAAGATACCGGCAGTTGGGGCTTTGGCTGCACAATGTTTCACTAAACACGAATTAATTGGAAGCATAGAGACTAACACCGTACTTTGAAATCAAAGCAGCCAGGTCCTGTTGTGATTTATTGATAAAAGGCAGCTGAAGAAGAACAGGAAAAAGGTCAAGACAGAGAAAAGAGCAATCACTGTTTAGGAGTCAAGAAAGTGTGTGGAGGCAGAGCTTGTGTTACTGTGGCTTGCAGAAACCGAAGCAGCAAGGGGGCTAATCAGCCGAGCTCATTAATGGAGGAAAACAGGGACAGAAAGTGTGCCTGCTGCTAGGAGAGACTTCTGAGAGAAGAGCCTAGAGAGCCTGGAAAATGTCATGGTGCTAGCTTGTTCCCTGCTGCCTGCAGCTGGGAGGAGCCAGTCCCGAGGAGAATCCCTACACTACGAGCATCTGCTAAAACCCTGCTCCTGATGATTTGCTGACACTATAGCAAACACAGACCCATTGGAGGAAGAAAATTGTGGTACAAAATGCTGGGGTTCTCCCCTGTACAGTGGCAGGGGAAGCTGGCCTGGAGTCAGATTTGCCAAGGGCACGGGCAGAATTCAGGGGCAGCTCATTGAGCTGCTGTATGGTGAATGAAAGGTGGGGGGGCTGCCAGCAGTCCTGGGTGTCAGTGTCTCCTACCTGGTGATGGCAAGAGCAGTAGTAGAAGTGCAACCATATGACAACTAAAAAGAGGAGAAAAAGATTATTTTGCAAAGGTTTACCTCTGATGGCTTTGGGAGGCAGTAAGTGGTTTGTGAAACCTCAGCATGGGGTGCTGGTCAATAAAAAAATTTTTCTGAGGGTACAGCCAAGGTGAAATAAAAGACTGAGAAAAGGGAAGAAAATGGGCACAAAAAAGGACTACAATTTAGGTCTGGAGTTGGGTAGACACACAAGCAAAAACAGAACCTAAAAAGATTAAGGGTCTATCACCACAGGTAAATCTAAAACTGGTGATGTATTGAACATTTGGCCAATATAATGAGGAATGAATGGGATCAGTGTATGTTTTAGTATATAGTAATGCCCTTGACTCATTGATTGGACCCTGGATGTGCCAGCAGGGTACAGCCATAAAAACTACCTGGAATAAATCCTGAGCCTAGAGCACTGCTGTGGAAAGGTATTGCTCTTTCAGAAGGGACAATTGCAGAGCAAATGGAGAGAGAAATCACTGCACTGACCATCGTGAGTGAAACCCGAGGCAGAAAATTTGGCTTGTTCAAGAGTTAAGAATGACAAGAGAGGGAAAGTAAGTTGCAGAGGAGTGCAGGGTGACTGCAGTTTAACAGGAGGATATTCCTCTTCTCTTCTTATCTGACTTCCCTGGCTTTCAACATCCTCCCCTGCCAGCACAACATTTCTTAGTCATTTCTTCTCTCTTCCTGTGATATGGTAAGTGGTACCAAGGGTACAGATGAACTTAGGGCTGGGGCAAAAACAGGTGGCATGTCAGTGCGTGCAGGTCACTATGGGTCAGAGAGACAGGGGGAAAGTGTCCCAGGAATAAAATCTTCTGGGAAGAGTTAAAAAATACACACACACACAAAGAGAAGACAGCACATAAAAGAGTGTCAGGAGGGAAAGATAATGAGAGGAGCCTAAGAGAGGGGAAATAGAGGGGCTTGAATGAAAATGGGAAGGTACAGAAGGGGAGACACAGAGAAGGGAATTAACAGAGGGAGGGAACAATACTGCTATTTGGAAAGAAGTGAGAAAGAAGAGCAAACATGAAACCAAGATCCAAAAGCAATGGAATAGTATGAAATTAATTAATTGAGGAATTAGATGAACACAGGCAGCTTTTTAGGCATTGTCCCCCAGAAGAAACCATGTAAAATTCACTGCACAGAAAAGTACATGTGTGAGTAGAGTGGTGTTGCCCTGCTTTTTCTACTAATTCCCAGTTTTACTGCCTGTGGTATCTGACTCCTTATGTCATGCTCACATGGTAACGCAACAGAATTATATGTCTAATTAGATAATTTTGTATTTCGTAATTTGCTAACATAACTTTCTCCTTGTAAGTTCTTGCTTAGCTCATAAGTCTGGATGTAGAAATCAGTGAAAAGATGAGGCACAATGAATTCCATCCACATTATGAAGTTCAAGAAAAGAAGCCTTAGTGTCTAGAAAATCAAGACAGCCAATAGACTGGCATGGCAGAGCAGTGGGGCTTTCCCTCTTGCACTGTGCAGAAGTGTAGAGAAGACTGCCAGGATTATGGATTCTTGAAATGTTTATCCATGGAAATTGTGTGAGCTCACTTCAGAGTTGGTGTCACAAAGGGCAAAGCATTTTCTAGCCAGAAGAGAAAATCTCAGTGGCTTATACAAGGGTGGAAGGCAGAACACATGGATCTCAAAAGTCCCAAAGGAGTTTGTATCAGTTGAATTTCACCAATCCAAACAAAATAATGAAATAACATGGAAAAAAAAAAAAAAAAAGCAAACCCAAGGGCTTCTTTGCTGGACCTTGCCGGCGAGGAAAAATGGCCATGAGCTGACCGGCAAAGGGAACGTTTTGTGTGGTTTAAGTTTGGAAAAGAAATAGAAACAAGCTAGAGTTTGGTGGGGGGGAAGGTGTGTTTTCCACCTGTGATTCTAACTGACAGCTCTGTAGAGAGAGGCTGATGAACAGGTGTGCTCAGTCTTGGGGATTGGTTTCACTTTCCAGCTCAGGAGTGGGTTCTCAGCTTGTAGGAATCAAATGAATTTATACTGGCAGAGGAGTTGAGACCTTTTTCTCACAAGAACAGGAAAATGAATTCTATTCCTTTTTTGTGGAGCTCTTGCCTTCAATCCATTCTTTTCACAAATGTGTCATGAAGCAGCTTATCCCCATGTGACACAGGAGACATTTTGTGAGGGGTTTGGCAGTATCTGCTAGGTTAGAAAACATATTATCATTTGAACTATGATAAGAAGTGACAATAATATAGGCAAAATTTCATTTACATTTTTTTAAAACACTATTTTTAAAAATAAAATTGGTGAGAAAAACAACAGAAAAGGATGATCAGCCTGGCTTGAAGTTCTGTGCAATATTTTATAAATCAAAACACTCCATTAATTCATGTTATGAACTGCTGGAATTGATGACAAGCCTCATGAGGGAATCAATACAGAGAATATTTCTAATAAGGTCTTAAGAATAGAATACCTGCTCTTCAGTGGAAAGGGTGTTGGGCATAGAAAAATATGTAATGAAGAACAACAGAGAAGCAAAAGTAGAAGACACTGAACTGGACTTGGAGAGTGAATAGCCCTAAATGTATTGTTCCTTAGTTTATATTAAATGGTAGTGGATGGCTATGTCAAAAATATGTTTTTTATTTCTTTACCTTCTTTCAGGCAGCTCCCCTGAGCTGAATGAATCAGAATATCAGTGGATATGCTGCGAGGCCGTTTGTACCCTGATGGGTGTGTGCAGAGAAGTAGAGGGTCTAACTGGGCAGACCTTCCCTGCAGATATTCCCCTGGTGCATGTCCTTGTCTTGTGAAGTCCCACAGCACATGGCAGCCAGCCAAAGGGTGAAAATGGAAAGTGGGCTCCTCTTATGCCTGTTACAGGCACTAGTGACAGATAGGTTCTTACCAAGACTGTAACAGTCCTTCTGTATTAGGATCCTAATCTAAATTTTTCTTGTTATTTCCTGAAAAGATAACTGTAGTTGGAAGTATGTGGGGAGGGATTCTCTTTCTCCAAGCTTCCTTCTCCTGTGCTCCTCAAACAAATATGGGAATGAGAAAACAAGGAAGGATGGATGTGCTGTCTGGTGTGACTTACATTGTCTGGTTGTGACTTAGGGTGACACGGTTGACAGAGTGCAAATATTTCTCTTCTCCATGCCTCCTGCAGTAACATCTGTCCCCTAGAGGTTGCATCCTTCAGAAGTCCAGTCAAACTTTGTTATGACCCTTACAAGATCACCTTTAAGATTTTTGTGAGATTTTACATGACCATGTAAGTTTTCAACTCAATGCATGGCTTAGTGTCCTAGTTTAGGGCAAATTTGGGAGAAAACCTGCAAAAGGACGCCCCTCCAGAAAGCAAACCCACACAGCCCCTCCCTCCAACCGGTTCGGGAAGGATTCCTCGGAGAGAAGTGGAAAGAACCTGTTTATTTAACAGGCACAGCACCCCCCAGCACACAGAATGAACAATACCAGATGATAACACTCCTTCACCACTCTGAAAAGGATGACAAATTCAGAAAGTCTCTCTTGGGGGGTGGTTGCTCTGTTGTCAGTCCCTCCGGCGCTGGAGATGGCTGCTACAAGCCACGAGGTGCAAGCTCTCGGTGTTTCCAGGTCCCAGTCCAGAGCAGGTTCAAGTAGTTCCAAAAAGGGAAGGAAAAAAAAAAGGGAAAAAGAAAAAAAAAAAAAGAAAAAGAAAAAAAACAGTCCAGGGAAAAAAAAATTGGACTGCTTAGCTAAACTAGCTAATGAGCAGAAGCAAAAGCAAAAGCAAGAGCGAAGCAGGAGCAAGCAGAAGCCAGAGCAAGAGCAAAGCAAAAAGCCCAGCAAAAAGCAAAAGCCGCACTATGTGCTCCCTGTCTCTGTGTCCCGCCAGCCGTGGGGGAGCGGGCTGATAACAAAACCCAAAACAAAACATTCACTCTTCAGAGCCAGTCTTGAAGGCACAGAACATAATATCCAGCATAAACAGAACACACAAATGGGGATACAAGCATCATAACGTCACCCTAGGACTCTTAATCTGTCACCCCCAGAAGCTACAGGCCATGTACACGTCTGTTTTCCTGCAAAGGCTCCCAAAAGCAGTGCTTTCAGCTCAAACATCACTTGGTTTCTGAAAAAATCATGATATTGGAACAATGTTTCATCTTCAGAAGACAAAAAAAAGATGTAGTACAGCTGATTAGTTTTGTCTCCAAAATAATAGTGCTTATACTCAGGATAGGATTTTAATTGAAGACTTAATTTAAAATTCTAGGTGTTCAGGAATTTGTTGTGTACTTGGAGTTCTGCATCTCCAAGAACTTATCATGCACTAAAGACATTTTTTTTAGATTTAAACATGTGGGAAAATATTAGTTCTAGTATGTGCCAATTGTCAATATCTGCTTGCATTCTTCAGTTGTGAGAAATGGACACAACTATTTTGGAAACTATAGAAAAAACCCCAAAAAACAAAACAAAACAACAACAACAACAACAACACAACCCAAGTTTGGAAATCTTAATGATTAGTTGCAGTTTCTGTGATAAGTATTTATTTGCTTGTTCACTTAAAATTTTCGGCTGGCTACTGCATATCTGAAATGTAAATGTTTATGCTTTGTGGAAAATACAAATAAAAACATAGGAAAAAATATTTTAATATATAGGGTAGGAAAAGCTTAGCAGAAGGGTAATATTGGGCAAGAGAATAAGACAAATTCAGACTTTTTGCTGTATATTAGCCCGGCATGAAAAGGACCCAATGTCCATTGAAGATACAGATTTCAGTACATATTGGTTCAGGCCTAGAAACACTTTGTTTGATATCAAAGAAAGTGGGCATGAAAGCCCACAAAAAGTCTTTGGCTTTTTCAGGCGCAGTCAAACACTTGAATGGTGATTTTCATGTTGACCAGCAATATTAACTGTCATAGTTTTTACAGATCTGTCTTTGAGTCCAACAAAAATACAGCTTTTCTTGTCTTGGGTTAATGAATGTGCACAGCTGTTCTGAGTACAGCTGGACTTCCCATTCCATATGAACGTTTAAGATGTCTAAGATGCTCCCTTCCTGCATTATGGGAGAAAAAGTCTCAACATTTTTCACAGATCTTCTGGAAAGGTAGAGAATGTGAGAACAGGTAATTTTAAACAGGTAACAGCCTGGTGTTTATGGCATCTCCAAGACTGCTTGTGTAAGTAGCAAATGAATCTGTGCTCCACTTTTCAAGTGAATGCTGAACCACTGTTTTATTAGTTTTTCTCAGGAGGAAGCAAATTTGTACATCCTGGCCATCTTATTAGTTGTTCTGCACTGTTCTGTACAAAAAGAAACCAAAGAAAAAACCCTCTCTGTTTCCCATATTGCTAGGAGAAAAGGATTGTTTAAGCCATCTCTGTAACCCAGCAGGCAGGGGACATGCCCAGGCTGCAAGAAATACAGATTTATTTTTCTCCCTCATCTGCTACCAGATTGGTTATACAAGCTGTGTAAGACATTCTTTCTGAGACAGAAGTGGGTTTTTCTTCTCAGAAACAGTGGAACACAACAGATTTAAAGTTTTGTTGAAATAATATTTCTGAATCCTTATGCTCCTTAGCTCCTTTTTCTCCCTTGCAATCCCCTTTCTTCTTCATCAGATGTAACCAAATAATAAGGATCTTGTCAGAATAACACCAGGCAAAGGCATAGACCAAACTCAGCAAAACTACAACTCTGTAAAACTGAAATACTTTGTCTTTTGTATGTGTGCTCTTGCTATTTGTTTGCTTTCTTGTACATTACTACAGCAATTGTGTGTAGCTTCAAGGCAAAAAAATGTTTTAGTGGAAATGGAAGGTCTTATACCATTGCACAAATTCAAAGATACAGTTAAAAATCTTGTTTATTGCCTTCAGAAATAGAAGTGTCTCAAAAGAAATAAAAGTTTAACATAATGTGAAGAGTTCAAGTACTGACCTAAAAAAACTTGTATAATGGACTTGTTCAGAGTTTTTCACCAGCTCTTTATCCTTCATATCTGACTCAGAGGGACCTTATTGATATCTTGAGAGGAACATCTTGAAATCTTCAAGTTGACATACATTCTTTGCCTTAGAATAATAGCACAGAGCATTTTTTCTTCCAGACTTCCCAGAACTGGTAGGAGACAGCTATTTTTATGCCATCAGATTTGCCAGCTCATCTTCCACTTTTTCATTCCATTGCTGATATTCTCAGAACCTCCTGACACCAACTGAATCATTAGTGAGAGATCCAAATTGCTCAAATCTTCCAGTGTCCTTCTGGTAGACCATCAGCTCCCTAGCATGAGTGTCTAGAATTTCTGAATTGCCACTGGAAATGGGATTAGCCATTTAAAGATTCAGAACAATCATCTAGCAGTGTGGGGCTTGTGGCCTTCAGAGTGAGGCTTGCCTGTGAAGAATGACTGAACATGTGAAAAGCAGATGGAAAAGCTCATTATTCTTTAAGACTATGGAATCCCACACGGTTCAAGGATAAGGAACTTGTCGGAACAGCCAGCTGTGAACATGGAACTGTAATAGGTCTTTCAGGAAAGTAAGGTCTAGATCAAACTGAAACAGCTACAAAGGCATCATCCTCATCTCCTTCCAGCTTCCAGAACCTCTTCCAAGGAAGATGACTTACAATCTTTGTTTTCAAGAAAACCCAAAGAGAATCATCTTGCTCAGGCTTCACTGAAAGAGGGAGCTTCTGGAAAATCTTCAAGTGCAGAAGGATCTTTTCAGTTCTGAAACCTCTTCAGTTTCCAGTTGAGCAAAAATGTTGTAGTGCAAATCCATCAAATCCATGTTGTGTGACCTGCAGCGGACAGCACCCATGAAAAATGAAAAACGTAAAAATGGATTTAATTATAAATATTTTTCTGGCAATCAATTGCTACCTTTAATACCTACAGTAGCTCAAGGATGTCAGGGTTCATAAAGGTCAGCAGTCCCTTGGCAGAAGGTACTCCATGCACAGATTTGAAAAGGACAGTTCCCAGACTTGTATCTTTGCATATATTTGTAATGGTATTTTATATTCTTCCCCTGACTCAAGGAAGTGGATAATAATTCTCCAAAGTGAAGTGTGCTCTGCTCTTTTAAGTCACTCCTCCCCATGTGACCCCTTTTCCCGGACAGATTGTGGGGCATATCCTCAAAGCTCTGTGTGCAGTATGCAAAGCTCTTTGGTGTGAAGTTTCCTAAGCTGCAGTGAAACATTTTCCAAAAATCTTTTTACTCAAATTGCACTACTTTTTCCTCTCTTCCTAATATAAAAGCAATGCATTTCTGCTTTATCTTTTTTTGTGTGTGTAATGAAACTTTAATGGGCTTAAATTTCTCCATACTGCTTGTTTCTTTGAAAGCAGCTGATATACCAATGTATATTATATTAAGGATTGACAACTGGGAGGAAAAAAGTACAAGAAATCAGTTCCCTAAATTTTCAAAATACTCAAACCCCCTTAATCTGAAAGAACTTTGCTAAATGCCTTAATTGTTGAAAACCATGGGCAAATAAAAGGATAAAAAAGCAAATACTGCATCCAAGAATGCACATGAAATGTAATTTAACAGAAAGAAAACAGTTTTAGAAGTAACATTCACATACTTTTGAAGTTTTTAAAATGCAGGCCTGCCCATTTAGGATAAATCTTTCCCCAGCTTTAGATTTTAAGTAAAGAGTATCAAGGTTTATTTTACCTGCAATGAAGAACTGCAGACTGAGCTTGGGTACAAGGCCAAAAGAATAGTGCCCAAGGGCAAAGACCTTCTTTATCTAATCACCAGTATGACTGTGTTAGTATACTAAAAGCTCCATAAAATCACCTTGCAAATACAGAAGCAAAAAATGCTTAACCTTTGTCTCCAGAGAGACTAGACCTACTAACTTCCATTTTGTACGCAGTACTCTTGATATTCAGTAGTCAGTCCTTGTGGAGAATCTGGAAAAGCTCTCCTTCACAGGCACCTGTGGCCTATGCCTTCACTTATAAAATAATTTACTCATCCTTTGAGACACCTAAAGTCCTCAAAAGTTTACTGGCACTGCCATATCACCTCTTTAAAATGTCCTTCTCTATCCTCAAGTGTTTGTTACTTGCTCTTTAGGTCAGCAGCTGTCACCTTTTGTGTGTGTGCAGCAGGAATTCTGCAGGGCTCCTGGGTACCATTAATGATTTACAACTGCTTAGACAGCTAAAAAATCTGGTCAGGGAGAAACTCTGCTTCACTGCACCCACCTGCATGCAGCCCAGGTGCCCAGCCTGGGACCACAGGTTTATCCAGATTGCCTCATTGTCACAGCAGAGAGAGAGAGAGGTAAGAATCTCCAGGTAAGAATTCAAATCACCTTGTAGAAATGTCTTGGAGGACTGAGAACTCCTGGCTTGCTGGCTTAGGTGCCCCGCTTACCAGGGATCCTACACCTTACACACCATCCTTACGCCTGATCCTACACCTGCCGCAGAGTAATCCCTTATGTTCCTGCCAAGTGGTGGCTCATTCCAGGAATAAGGAGCAAATTCAGTCATGGATTGGTTCATATTTTTAACAGAATGTTCACTATTTCTACGGGTTTTTGATGTAAATGCTGAGTAGATGAAGCATTTATCATAGCAACTGGGGGACTATCCTAAGACCAGACTGCAGGATAAATCCCGAAGCGGAAGGGGGTTGAACAATAACTATTTGTTATGTCTCTGAACAGACAACTAATCCAGCACAGTTTGCCAACCTTCAGTAACACGTTTGTGTGATTGAGTACAAGTTTAAGATTGCTCTGAAAACTAAGAAGCAGTTTTTGATGATAATCCAAGAGCAGCATTGCACATCATTGAAGCAAAGGCAGTGCCCCGAGTTAGAGTGAGGACAGGGCAAATAGATGGACTGTGAGTTATTTCCCATGCACAGCAGTGTATTGATCCTCTTCACTTGTGTTTGGGTTAAAGCCAGTATTGTTAAGCCTCCTTCAGCCCAGCAAGAAGCTCAGCATGCCTCATGAACTCATGGGTTCCAGGCATGTTGGAGTACCAGCATCTGTGATCTCTGTGCACTCTGTGGTTGCAAGGACCTTGTAGCACCAGACTTTGGAGGAAAAGATTCCCCATTACAGACATTCACTTATAATTAAGCTTTGCAGAACGAAAGTTTTAAACAATAAAGAGAATAAATGATCCATTCAAATGGAACTTCAATTTTTTTTTTCTGGAATGTTTGTTGCCCTTATAAACACACTAAGCAATGATGGGAAAATTATCTTGCTAATGTCAAAAAGATTACATGTGTTTAAATTTATGCTGTATTTAATTTAACTCTCCTCAGAACTACTGTTGTGATTCATTGAAGAGGTACTTACACGTGGGAAATATTTTGTTTAATAATAAGAATCAACGATGCAAACCCCATAAATCCCAAATTCCCTTGCAGCTTAAAGTTGAGTCCATGTCTTATGGGAAATATTTCCATGCTAGTAAACCACAACATCAGCCTCAGAGAGCTGCAAATCAGAAAAATTCTCCCAAATGCTTCCTCCACAGAAGCTTGAACAGTGAACCAACCAGTTATGCTGCAGCTGGGATCATCAGCAGTAGCTAATACCAGTACCAGCAGGCATAGTTTTACACCAAACTGTCCATTTTGATCCTGGAGGCTACCAGCTTCGTTTGCAGTGATGCCTGTTTCCCAGTAACAATCATGTGCTACTGGCATCACTGATAAAGAGTTTAAAGGAGCTGGTCTTGCTCTGTTGGTCCATTTACCTGTCCTTGTAGCCTGAAGGGTCTTCCTGTAACAGAAAAGGGAATTTTTGTTGTGCAGTGCAGAATGCTGACCCTAATGGCAACAGCACAGATTTGTTTCAGCATTTTCTAATATGTTTTACTTCTACCATTTTCCAAGAAAATTCACTGGGTAGATTTCTTTTCCTATTAGGTATAATTGTCCTTCCAGAGTTTCATTATGCAGTTCTACACAGTCTTGTGTGGAGCTAGAAAATGGAGCTAGATATACAAACTCAAACCAAAAAGCTGACTGGTTCTGACAAGGACTTTTACAGAATCCACTACCAGATGCTTCAGAAAAACAGACAAAAAAATGCTGAGAAATATGTTCATAAGAAAACTGTCCTCCTAAAGTCTCTGTATGTCATACTTATGCACAACATATATAGATTGCTGTTATTTGGTCACATAAATACTGGTTATACATAAAGCCTCATCTATATAATTGCAGTCATTGTTATCTCCTAAACTGACAACTCTTTTTCAATTTCTTGCAAGATTTGGCCTTTGGAATAATTTGTGGGAATGCGTTTCCCCTTTAAATGATGCTTTGCATCTGAAAGCATTTAATCTAACTGATTCAAAAATATATCACCTTCTAGTTCCAAAACCAGTGACACAGATGTGCAATTAATGCCGTCCTTTTTGGTGGGGCAGCGTGGAGTTATGATGCCTCTGAGGTACAACCCAAGGGGCACTGCAGCCAGGCTGGATTTTCAATGGCAGATTCTAAGGTACATCTTCAGAACAATGTATGTGTACATCTCAGAGCAGTTGTGAACCCTACTCCCTCATAAATAACCCTGGATTCATAGGAAAATTGGGGAAATACAGGCTTTATTAGAATAAATCACTCTAGTTAATTTATTTGTAGAAATACATTTCTCTTTGCAGGTGAATCACCTTTAGAGAAGTTTCCTTCTGGTCTGCTATCTGCCAGGATCCAGGGAGCTGTATTTTCCCTGGGTGTTTTGTTAAATGATTTGTGTGTACACAGAGAAGATTCTTTTACGTGTTGCAGATGCTTTGAAAGATAAACCTGCTGGAAACTCCATCTGTACTGAATGTAAAACCTTATCAAGACTGAAAAAGCTTCAAGAAAATCCTGAACCCAATTTCAGCTACATCTGTGCTACTCTACTAATTGCTATGACTCTTTAGTTTATAAGATTTTAAAGATACCTTCCAATCACTTGCTTCCAGAAAGAAAAATATATTGTGATTCTTTGGCCTAATTTTATGAAAATGCCTTTTAAAATTTTTCTTCCAAGCTGTCCTTATCTGCAGAAGTGACCAAAATCCAAAATGTTTTTTGGAAAAAGTGATGAGGATTAATCTGTAATTGGGTTCATTGTACTGCTGATAACCTCTCAGAAATTATAGAGATGCTGCACAGCACTTTTCAACCCTTTTCCTTGGAAATACAAGTGATCATGTTTCTTAAATTTTGTTTAGCACTAATCAGTCCTTTGAGACTATAAAAATAAATGCTCTTCATGCCCTACACCATATTTTAGAAAAACTATTCTCTATTTTTGTCTTTTCCCATGCAATCCCTTAATTTCTGCTGCTTACATAAAAGAAAGCAATGGTGCTTCATTACCCTTTCCCACCCATACACAGAGTCTGAAATTAATTTGGTATAAAGAACCAAAATACCAAAGTGTGATTAATTCTGTTATAGAAATAAACACGGTCAAGTGCCAATCTGCCAAACTGTGGTAGCTTTTGCCTTCTCCCTGTGTGCTTCTTTTACTAGAACATCTTGGAAAACAGAGTGATGTCTTCCAGCTTGCACTTTCAGCAGGTAGTATGATGAAGTATTGACCATCAGGAACAGTTCTGGTCACCAGCATAGCCTCAGGCAGCTGCTGATGAAGGTTTTCCTTCAGCATTGTTATCCATAATGGCCTGAGGGTCTGACCAGGATTTCTAATCTCCCAGTGCCCTCACACACATCTTGAGTTGCACCAGAAGTCCTTCATGTTGGGATAATCCTGCCTGTTTCTTCTCCATACCCTTCTTCCTTCATTCGTTGTTCAAAACCTTTTAATAAATCGGTTTTGACCTGATGATCCAGTTATTTATCAACAGTTACTAATAATTCCAGCTTGTAGAAGTGTCCTAGAATAACCAAATGACATGGCATAGAGCTTCACACTTCATGACTATTTCAAGATACTGGACAAAACCTAGCGACAATCACGTTTTTCATCCGGTGCCTTTCCCGTAATTACAGGAACTTCTTTTTT
Source organism: Motacilla alba alba (assembly GCF_015832195.1). Classification (NCBI taxonomy): domain Eukaryota; kingdom Metazoa; phylum Chordata; class Aves; order Passeriformes; family Motacillidae; genus Motacilla; species Motacilla alba. The sequence continues at coordinate 62,997,933 of NC_052016.1, forward strand.
TTTGTTAGAAATTTTATCTACTGCAACCAAACCAGCAAGCAACAAAAAACCCCAAACAAAGCAAAACAGGGTTTTTTTTCATATTATACTGGGACAACTGCAGTGGCAGAAATGCACTGCTTCGTGTTTGATAAATCAGTGAGACCTAATGCTATTACAATGAAGTGAAAAGAAAAATTGATCAGTTTTTCATGTTTATGTGGGGACAGGTGACACTGACTGCTATTGCACCTTCAAAACATCTGCTAATTGACATTACAGCAGTAAAGGTGGGCGACACGAAATTCTGTACAGTTAAGACTTGGTTTACATCCTTAGTCATGAAGTGTGAAGCTATTGTGTAATAAAGTGAGAAAAGGTTCTGTGAGGTTTAGCTCTGAATGACAGTGAAGAGCACTTACCAGCCTCCAACAGTGCCTTTCTTACGTGAGTCTGTGCTCAGGATATGCAGTTTGTGAGTGAGACTTGTTCCCAGATCATCTGATGTTAATAGAAACTTCCACAGGGACAGTCATGCAGAACTGGAACTAAAGCTTTAAAGAAATTTAAAGAAGCTGACTTGCACCATCCTTGTGCCATGAGTTAACAGAGGGAAGGAAACTATCTGAGTTCCCATAGTAGGCAACTGTGTGAAGGAATATGTCACACTCCAGCTCAGCCTCAGGTCTACCCTCTGACATGCCACAGACTCCAGAGGGATGTGCACACATCAAAAAGATATTTCTGAACAATATGGACTGAATGAGAACCTATATCCCAAATCTGGAAAAACTCCTTCTAAAAATAAGGCCTTTAGAGAAGTTGTTCAAGGGTAAAACCCAATAAAGATCATTAGCTAAAGGTGTGGAAAAGAGCAGATTACAGGCACCAGGCTTAAAAGATATGAGCAAGAGAAAGTGCTTTAATTCCTTATAAATGCAATAAATGCACCTACTTGTAATATTTGGGGTGACTAAAGAGAGGGACAATTAAAGACGGTGATGGGTTTTATGGAAAGGCAAAATTGTGATGTATTAAAAAACCACATTAAAAGTGAGGAAGTAGGAGGAAAAGCAGTTATTTCCAAAGTATGGATGGGTCAGATAAGCTCATGCTAAGCACAAAGCTAAGTATTAGTGAAGCTCAGTGTTCTCTCCAGTTTCTTTCAGTTTTGTCAGTGGTGGCAGAGCAATGGTGTAGCCCTGAGGAGCTACACAGATACTGCCTTTATCCTCTCTTATGTGAGACACCTCCAAACTAAATTTAGAAATGTTTTGTGTCAGATCAGGCTCAGATCCTCTATCTTACACCCCTGCAAATGAAGGACAAGGCCAGTATTTGTTCCTAAATTGATTATTTGCCTTGGAAAGACTCACTCACACTGACAAGTATTTGTTCATGAACGTAGCCTGGAAGACCTCAAAATGAAACTTCTACTGCACAAAGGTCACATTGCAGAATTAGACTCATCCTTAAGGACCTATTTTTGTTTAGGAAATCAGGAAAAGAGTAATTTCTTCCTGTCCTAAAAGTCGGAGAACTCCGAATCTGTTTTTCTAGCAACACAAGTATGAAACAGCTCCTCCGGCAATGCAGACATGTAATTCTGCTGCTGTCAAACTCTAAATCTGAAATTTAACTAGAGATGGAGTGATGTCATCATGGTCCTGCTGAGTTGTGTAATTCTATTGTTATAGAATTACTGAGCCTTCCTGATATTTCATGTATTTATTAGGGTTCCAAATGATTTCTAAGCAGATTTTTCTTTAATGCTAGTCCTGCAATTTTTGGATGTGGTTTATTGCTTTCAAATAATAAATGTCAAGATCACCACATTGATGAAAAAACTTTCAGAAGGCATAAATTAGAAGCAAAATGGGATTTTGACAGTGATGCAGAGGTCATACTAATCCTCACAAAAGACTTAATGCCTTGTTGACTTGTACATTTACCCAAGGCAAATGCTGTATCTTCTAGTTTGTACTGTGGGCACAGTGTGCTGTGAAATCATTACAAACCCACACACTTCAGCTGATGCAGATGATGATTCTGTGATTTTATGTGGGTTCACTTCTCTAGACACGATCTTTCCATAATGCAAAAAGCCAAGAAAACTTCTGAGCAGATTCCTCTCCTTCAGCACAGTCTGAAATTATTGTAGGAAGAAAAAGACTATAAAGCTGGAAGAGGAATTTCATTCTCTTGTGCTATGCCTGAAACACTGAAAATGTTGTCTGATGGAAAGAGGTTCTGAAAACCTCTGAGGTGACAGAGGCCCTGATTGTCTATCAAATGCATACTATGCAACCTCCCCTGCCAAAAAAAAAAAAAAATTCCAAACTGCTTTTTCTTGCAGCCTTCTCCTTGCTTTGTTCCAATAAAACAGAATGACCACCTTTAATGTTTTGGAGGGAATTTCACAAGACCTCATATTGGCTTTGTATATTTTGATAAGTGGCCGTGCAGGATTTTGCTGGATAAAAAATTGCAGTGGCTGTCATTAAAACTGGCTGCCAGTTAGCAGGCCAATGTCCCAGGAAGTTGATGGTATAATTAAAATACTGTGGGCTGTTACAACCCATCCAGGAGGTGAGGGTAACCCAGGTTCATGTTTATAGATCCCTTGGGGTGGATTATAGTGGAAGGAGACTGGATGATCAGTGTTTGTAGGTATACACATGAAGGGTTTATTTTAGAACAATTTGGTTGCAATGGAAAGCAGGCATGCAGCCATTTTCCTTACTGTTATCTACAGTAATATGTCAATATGAAAGCATAAAGATGTAACTTAAGAAAGAGCATAAAGAAAAGAAAGAGAAAGAAAGAATAAGAGTAGAAAGATACATAAGCAGCACCTCAGATCTTGGGATGAGACTTGGTTGTTGCATCTTTGATATCCCTTGGTCAAATACACTCAGTGGGAACGCCCAGGCACCTCCCCTGGGGGAGACCTTTCAGTCCTCTGGCGGAAAGCCTCAGAAATGAGTCTGGGGGCACTTTGGGGGTCCTTGATGGTTTGTGACACCTCCTAAGACATGACAGCTGCCTCTCACATTGGTGCAGTCGAGCCAGGAATGCCCCATGAGGAAGGATGAAAACCCTCAGGACCTTTCCCAGGTGGAGGTGTGGGGGGAGCTTTACAACTGAGTGACTTATGTAAGGGAGGGCAATTGGCATGATGAAAAGCACCATCCCACCTCACAGGATCTGCCTCTTATCAGCCTCAAAGCCCGGCTTGTAACCTCTGGTGGTGATGGTTCAGCCCCTCTGGTTTGCCATCACACACCCAAAACCTCACCCCTTTCATCTCTTGCAGGGGTGCAAACATGGCTTCAGCAAAGTACCCTGCTTCTTCTGAGTTATTAATCATTAATGGACCAGTCTCTCACGTGGGCAAATGCTGATGTTCTGGTGTGAGGCATTGCCTCTACTCTCAAACAGGGGAACAGAAAGCAGTAACTTTCTAGAATTCCCAAGGAAAGAATGGAGGAATTTGACTCCTTGGCAAAGCAGATTTTTTTATAAAATGCATATGAAATAGAATTTCCAGGAGAAGAAAGATAAAAATAAAAAGGCCCAACCCAATAATAATTAAAAAAAAAAACAAAACAAAACAAAACAAAACAAAACAAAAAAACCCAAGCCCAGAATGCTGTTAATGTGATTGACAGAAAACACTTCAGCAAAATATCATCTTGTCCTGACAATCAGCCCATTCCTCTAAGGGCTGCTATGGGAAAAATTCATTGCATCTGACAGTGACAAATGACAAATGTTGGTTGCAAATAGCATGGCCCGGGAGATCTACATGGGATCACAAGAGGAATTCTGGGAATACACGTTACCGGGGCGGGGGGGACGGGACAGACTTTAAAGTCTGTCCCATTGACAGACTTTAAAGGGAATGAAGATAAGAATTAACAACGAATTTGTTTGAATCTCACACAAGCAGTATGGGCAGAAGGGCTGAGACAATGGAGCCCTAGTACACAGCACAGATGGGGACATTTCCACTGCTGCCTTTTAGTGGTGGTGGTGGGATCCACAGAGCCGCAGAGGGAAGCATGCTGATTTATCCAATAGTGAAAGGAGGCTTACAGAGTAATTAACCATTGTTTTCTGTAGTATGGCATGTTTAACTTCCCTGTTGTGATTATTATTCAAACATAAGGCTTGGGAAAGCAAATGTGGGGAAGTGCTCTTGGAACAGCTCATGCATAATGCTCTGTTTTTCTTCTGCAAAAGGTCTTTGTTAAAAGCTCATGTGGATCTACAGAATCCACTTGTGGTACCTACACTCATACTCCTTGCCAGAGAGGTCTCCTAGCTATTTTCCTTGGCTGTTTCATCAGTACAGCTAGCTTTTTCTTTCAGGCTATGCTGGATGCCACATAATGGTGTGACTAATTGAAGTAGTTTCTTTCCCTTCTCCTCCCCCAGATCTCTTGATTAATATTTTGTTGTATACCTTAATTAGCACTCTTCTGGCTTCTGGCTGCTTGTAACTCAGAGGTTCCTGAATAGACACTAGTAAAACTTTACACATTGCATTATGACAAATGCTGCAAATACAAACTCCTTACTAGATTTGCAATTATATCATGCCCACAGAATTCTATTAAAAATGCAGCATGACACTGCAGATGGTGAAATGAGGAATGTGCTGCTTCCTGTATGCATGGAAGTAATTCTGGTAAATCCCATCATAATCATGTTACAAAGTTAGACCATTAAAAGGAGAATAGCAATTGTCAGCCTTTCTAATAAAGTTTGTGTTTTCTGGGGTTTTATTTCAGTGGCTCAGTTTCCTGCCCACTGAATCATGCTCTCAAATGTGGTTTGTATACAAAGACACAGAGGAAACCAGCTCTGCCATAGTGTTCTTGTAAAAAACACTTGTATTCACTGTAAGAAATAGCCTTTGTGATTTCACTTAAAGAAGTTTAAAATGTCGTAAACTTCTGCTTTTAGCCTCACACACATAAATTTATCCCGAATGAAGCCCAAGGTATATTCACAATGGGTGGGAAAGAGTCAAGCTTTGCACAGTTTTAAAGAGGGTCAGGAGGAAGATGGCATCCCAAACATGGCCATATGGTCTCCTCTTCAGCAGCAATGAAGCCACCTGCAATTTTGTGCCTACTGATATGAACCCATTGAAAAGGGGCTCCTTTGACACTCTGTGAACATGGCTTAACATAAGGAAGTGCCTACTTTAAGCTCTTTGCATACACCTTACTTGCTCTTGGAGGGAGACAGAACACCACTATTGTGAATTTATTTGATGTAACTACTGTTCTTGACCTTAAAACTATTGCTTTCACATTATAGGTTGCTAGCGAAAATTCATTTTTTCTGGGAAAGGGTAAATTTCCTGGGTTTTGTGTGGTTGGGTTTTTTCTGTTGTTTTTTGGTGGTTTGTTTGTTTGGGGTTTTGTAGGGGTTTTGTTTGTTTGGTTGGTTGGTTGGTTGGGGTTTTTTTGTTTGGTTTGGTTTTTTGGTAGTTTTTTTTTGTTAGCTTGTTTTTTGGTAAGGATTTGGCCATACAATTTCTCTTAATATGGGGACGAACTCCTATTGCTGAACCCCTGTGAGGAAATATGCCTCCTTCATATGGTATGACTTAGCAAATCAATTACATTTCCACAAAATGGAAAAGGCAAAAGTACAGAAAGACAGTAAATTATGTCCACTGCTCTGGACATGTGATCCTTGATGGAATACTTTTTTAATTTAACTTATATATTTTTAAATAGAGATTTTTGCTTTAGATGTTGCATCACTTGCTTGGAATGAAGATTATGGGAACTGAGACTTTACTGACATCAACTACAATAATACAAACCATCTACATTTATGAAAGAAGAAAGACATCAGTAAGTGAAACAAGCAATACGTATGTTCTTCCTGCTGAATAAAGCCCAGTTCTGAGGACAGATGCTTGGATGGTGTGCAATAATAATCTGTCTTTCTATTAAAACTGTCACTCTGTGTCTTATAAAAATTTAATAAAGCAGGCATGTAGAGCCAGATGGTAATTTCCTGTTATTAAAGCTTTAAGGGACAAATTAATCTCTGTTGTACCCTCCATTGACTTCAACACTGTCTCTATTGACTTGAATGAAATTACGTTGCAGATAATTTGGATGTGGGTTCTGGAGGATGGGAACCACTTAGGCACCTGTTAGGGAGTCATCTGTGTAAAACTTCTACATTTCATGTAACTGTCATGAATTGTCTGTATCTTTGGACACAACGTCACCATATAGTTCCTTGTACTACTAAGACACCAGCTTTGCCCTGTACCATGGAGCATGGTGTTAAGGTATTTGGAAATAGCCTGAAATAGACTGAGATAAAGATTTATAATGCTGAAACAACGTTAAAATGTTGCTGGGTTTAGAGCAAGTTCAAATATATCTGTGTAACTGTGAAGTGCAGATGTACCCCAAGACTCATAGGGGCCACAAAAGAAGCAGTTTATTGGGTTAATGTGTGTTCAGGTTCAGGTGGGAACAGCAGGTACCTCCCCTGGAGGAGGGAGTTTTACACTGTCTGATGCAACACTGTGGATCATGTGCAGTCCTCTGGTGGAAGACCCCAGAAAAGAGTCTGAGGGTGCCTTGGGGATCTTACATGGTTTATGGCCCCTCCTAATGACATGACCACTGTTGGACCCATGCTTAGCTCTTCTTCTGAACCTGTGCCATTTTCTGTCTAACTATTAAATATTAAAAGAATAAATGGTATTAATTTTATTTTCCTGTGATCTGGAGAACAGATGCAAATACATGACTAGTTTTACATATATCAGCCATCCAGAATTTAAACTACTTGAGCACTGGTAGCTGCTGAGCTGAGTTTTGAAGGACCAGAGGGTTTGAGGAGGCAACATGCACCCCAGGGAGCAGACAGTGGGGTTGGACAGGGTCTGATCAGACCCCACATATGCTTCTCAGATCAAGCATCCAAATCATAACCAACCTGGGATGCCTCTAACTGCTATAGTCTCTAGTGCTGTAGCCCAGTTGAGGAAATGAATCTCAATTTAATGTGGGTATAGAACTATAGCAGTTAAAGATTTCTGTAGATAGGAAACAAAAAAAAATCTCACAATGTTTTTCTGGCTTTTTGTTTTTGTTTTTGTTTTTGTTTTTGTTTTTGTTTTTGTTTTTTTTTCCAGAAGACAGCACTGTGGTGTCTTTCATCAATGATATAGACCATCTGATACACTACAGGAATGCCAGTGTCAGAGTATGTGTGACAATCTGAAAAGTAATTGTAAATAAAAGAGCCCATAGTTTTAATCTATTTTCCCTTATCTATGAACAGAAGACGTTTTTCTGGCTATAATGAAGATAAACAACTTCATCTCTGTGCTTTGCTCTGCTCCAGAGATACTGAGAAGTGGGGAACTCTGTGATTACTCTTTCATTTCAAAAGTTGTTTGCAATGTACCTAATTAGTCCTGGTAGAAACAAGAGTGAGAGCAACATAAACTGCAGCAGGAGTTCAATGTATCTTGCTTAACTTGGAAACTGTGGCCAAATACAGTAGTTTGCAAGCAAAAATACCCTTACCTTCCTTAGTTTCCCTGAGCAAGTTATTTGAATGGGGAAAAAAAAAAGTAAGAAACTTCCTTTCCCTTTACCACTTGAAAATAGAACTTTGAATCAGAACAGATTTTGTTTATCCACTCACTTACAGCAACTTAGGGCTTTGATGAAGCCTAACTGTTTCAACCCCTAATTAGAGGCATTAGCCACCGCCTGACTGTGCTCTATGTAATGTGCACTGGTTACAAATAGCTTGGAGAAAGTTGAGAACTCATTAAGTATTTGGCACTAAAAACAAAACCAAACAAACCACAGAAGTTCTTTATTGAGCGCAAACAGCTGCAGTTGTGTGCATATTTCCAGAATTGTAAGAGAATGAATTTTGCCGCATTGTTTTGTTTTGTTTGGTTTTGTTTGGTTGGTTGGTTGGGGTTTTTTGGCTAGATGTTTTTTATTTCAATCTAAGATATGAACTGAATGTACTGCACTTTGCCAGTGTGATCAGACTGTCAACAATCAAAGTGAATGCAAAAAACAGAAATAAAAGATGTGGGAATCTGACACTTGGACCAAGATTTTCAACTCAAGAGGTCTGGGTTTAGATAAAAACAGACCTTGAGACAAATTTCCAGATTGTAGTTTTACCAATGGTTAAAATATAAAGAAGAAAAACTGAGGAATTGAAATTTTGTTGACTCAGCAAGGAGTTCAGTGTGTTTCAGTGCGACACAAGGAGGACATTGAGGAGTAGGTCCTTGCCATAAAGAGCCGTAGGGGGAGGAAGGAGGAACTATTAGAGCAGGTGGAAACAAGTTGTTCTTGGATTGCTCAGGCCATTAATGTGACTAATGCCATGAAGAGACAGATCTCAGGCTCCTTAAGAGATGTTTGTTTTCGAAGGTGTTGGAGTGTGCAGATTTTGAAACTCAGGCCATTAGAGATGTATTTCCATTTCTGGTGAAGCACAGATTGAACTTAACTATGGACTCTCAGGATCATACCTAAGTCACCTAAGCCTGACTTCTAGTGTGGAGCAGCCCAGGCTTTTATCCTTGCTGCTTGGATGTGAGGAGTCAGAATCCAGGCCACGGCATGTGCATAAGCACAAGGTGGCTGTCCAAGGCTTTGTTACAAGGGAAAAATGGATCAGAAGGATTGCCATACTGAAGAACATCCTTTTGCCTGTGCTTGGCCCTTGCTCATCCAACCCTGATGTTATCACAAAATACACTGAACATCACAGGCTATTTTGGGACACTGGAACTTCATTCACACTTCCCTGAGAAAACAGGAAGAATTGCAGATGACTGAGGGGATAGAAAGTATTGTCATCCTTCTGTTGTTGGGTCCTATGTGATTTCTACTCTCTCCCACAGGACAGTTTTGCTACTGCAAGTGATGGGATATGACAAATAGACTGAACTTCATTGTTTGCCTTTCTGTGATATAGGGATTAGTATAAATCATGATGGATCTTGTATGGTCCTGCACAGTCAAGCCTTGGCATCATAATCCATCAACTCCACTGCAAAGGTTTTCCCTGTCTATTCTCTACCATAACCCTACAAAGAAGGAAATACATATTGGTTGCAGGGCTGTTTCCTAATGGCCCCCACATGTACAGTTCATTGAAATTATGCTCTAATAATTCCATCTGAATTCCTCATTTCCAAGAACTGCTCAGGAATCAAGAATCAGAAGTTAAAATTGCTTTTGTTCAAAATATCAATTTTTGCCTTTGGTCTTTTTTGATGATGGGATCTGACAGACCAAAATATCTTTTGAGAAAAATTACTGGAAAGCTATTTCCAGAAAGCTACGTGACAATCTTTACCCACATCTTCTTTATCACTTGATATTATTTGCATAGTATCTTCCATTTATTTCTGTATAATGATTGTTTAAATCACCCAGAACCTCTTTTTAAAATAATAAATGTTTTAGTCTAGTTTTAGCCTTTCATAGGATATGCCCTGAAACAATGCTTGAAGCTATGAAATGTGCATTTTCCCTTCAAATCAACACTGCCTTACTTTGGTGCTATTCAGAATTAGTAAACTGAGGGTAATTTAACAGCTCTCTGGTAAAAACTGTGCTGTTTTCCTTTCTATGAAATGCCCATTCCAGCTGGGCACAGAACAAAATCCCTCACACTGTGAATGATGAAGGACTAGAGGAGAAGTATGAAGGACCCGAGGAGGCTGTGAAAATCTGCAGCTTTGGTAGTTTTCAAAATTTTACTAGGCAGGGTCCTGAGAAACCTGATTGAATTTTGTGATTTTCCCTGCTTTGAGCCAGAGAGAAGACTAGATGATTTTAAAGGCTCCTTCCAAACGAGGTTATTCTGTGAGTCTATATTACCTGCACAAGTTTTTCTGTGGCCTTTCTCTGACTCCTGGGGGAAAAAAAATGGAAATGCCTTATGCATAAAAGATTGTGATTATACCAAAGTTAACAGATATATTTTCAGTAAAATCATTACCAGAGTGTACACATTCCTGGAGGGCATTATGAAATGTAGTTTAAAATGCACCTTGGACATCCAACCCAAGCACATGAACTCTCCGTGTACCCTCTATGGTTTGCAGAAATGGAGTAGGTGCCTTTGCAGTGTGGCATGCCATTAAATATTTTCTTTGAAAGTCTGTAATGACCTCTAGGTAAAATACAATTTGAAGTGTATACTGTAATGAGCTTTTCAGGTATTCACAAAGTAAAAACTTGTGACTTGAAAGTCAATTAAAATTCTTACACATCTTCTTAGAATTGCATAAATACTGTTGGAATACTATAGTAGGTTCCAGAATATCTTCAAAAATGTAATAACCTCTGCAGTTATCTTTGACTTGGTCTTTGCAGATGTCATGACAGGTCTCTTGCAGAGGAACTGAGTTCAATTTTTCCCTTAACAAAATAAAGTCTTTCTAAAACTGAGGAATATATCCCTTTTTCTACTGGGGCAACTTTATGCAGAGCCAAGACTCAACTCAAAAGGGAGCAGGCTCCATTTTGATTCTGCTTTCTCTCTGACAGCACACAGGTAGGAAGAGCTGGGGAGAAGCTGGGGTGGAGATGAGGCTCTCTTTGGTCATTCTGTGCTGGGTTCAGAGTGGCACTGGTCAGCACACAGGAACATCCTGGGCTCTGATGGATTTTACATTCTCTGTTTTATAGGACACTAAGCCAAAATCTTTCAAAATGGAAGTGCCCAGTGATGCTTGGGATGAATGAGCAAGCCTGCCCTGTGGCATGAGTGCATTTTCCAGGATGACTGAAGTGTCACTGCAGATAACAATCACACTTGGCTTGTGCTCTGTGGCAGGCAGTGGTTTTCAACCAGGAGTAAGACAGCTGCCAGAGTAAAGCTGAAAATTTTCTTGAACTGAACAAAAGTTGATTTGGTTGCCAGGCTTAGAAGTAGGGTTTTCAGGTCACAAAAAGAGATGTTTTCAAGAAATCCCCTGTCAGAATTGTAAATAGTGACACATCAGGTTTTCAGTGGTCAGGATATTCTTTGTGTGTGTGTAAATAACAAGAAGAACATCCCTGGTACCGAGTGCTTAAACAAAGATTAAAAGTCACAGGGATGTCAAACAATACCAACTGTGTTGCCTTCTGTGTGCCTGTACTTAATGGCATATCTGGATGCTGTCCTCCGGAATCCTCACACTTCAGAAGATAAAATGATTTATTTAGTTCTCAGCAAAGCCTTAAATTGCTTCTCCTTCAAGTCTTTAATACACAGAGCAAGGTTTGAAAACATCAATTTTCTTTAAGTTAGGGAACAGCCTCTCAATAGTGAAGGAAAATGTGTATTTTGGCTAAAGTAGCATAATATCATTCACCTGGAATCCTTCAGTGCAGATACAGTAGGAGAGATGCAGCACCAGCAAAAATGCTAATTCTCTCCCTACTCAATGTTTTGAGCCCAAACTGAACCTTCTCCTGTAAATGTAACAATGATCATACAAAATATTCCATGAGACAAAATTCTACATTTGTTCATTACAGCAAATAAAATTGCAGAACTGTTTTATTATTTGTTTTCTTTTAGTGCTGTATTCCACCATGTAAGTGTCCCAGAAATCCACTGACAATTCACTGGGAGGAGCCACCTGGAAAGACTTTGATCTCTAAACATGATAATAAAAATCATGGTTACTTCAGTCTTCCCAGTGTCACACCCTGTACATATCCACTACTGTAGACTTTTTTTGTAAGAAATGTTTTTGGGAGCTTGAATAAGAAAAGGCTGGTTGGGTCCCAGTTCCACAATGTGCTTAATCACATCTATGATTGTGGTCCCGCTGATTGAGATGGGATCAAAGTCATCAGCTTAAATCAAGCCTGTGCTTTAGAGCAAGACTCTGTGAGATCATCTACCCATCATGCATCCAAAGCTTTAAGATTTAAACACATGGCTTTCTGAAATGGTTGCAACATAATTTTCTAAGGTGAATGTTAAGTAGAATGAGTTGGCAATATACCAAATTAATTTAGAAGACTACATAAATAGTAGTCTAGACAGAGCTGCAGGATTTTTTTCTCCTGCTACACTCATACATCTAGTGTTCTCTGTAGGAACTTTTTATCTCTCCTACTCAATCTATTTCATGAAAAATGTACTTGAAATAACATTAAGGCTTGCATTTCCCAATGCTTCCTACTCCTCTTCACAGCCTAGTGATAATGAAGAGGAAGTTTTGTTCTGGGCTGTTTCTCAGCTTCTAGAGCACCCACATAACAGACATGTGTGAAAATGACTCAAAAAGTGATGAACAAAATCTCACTACATCTGCATCTTGCTCCTAATGACACACTTTTGTTCATTTTTCAAGCTGCATCAACCATCTCAGTCCCAAGATCCTTACAGCCCTTTAAATATTCTAAACAAGGGCAGGTTTTGCAGTATTCATGTTGTTCATTTAGCCACAAGTAGTTTTAAAATGTTTTTAACTTATGACAAGATGCTAGCTGAGAAAGAACTATCAAATAAAGTATTTTAAAAAAGAAGATTTAACAAGCTTCAACCACAGGCCAAATCAGCAAGAAAAGGGGAACAGTCCAGTTTCCCCTCTGTACAAGCGAACAAGTGTTAACCTTTTGGAGGATGAACTGATGTGTGCACAGCTGTGCAGCACTGGTGGGGGAGAGGTCACTGCTAATCTCCAAGGCTTCATTGCAAAACATGTGTAAGAATCAAGTCTGGCTTCTGTTGTAAATCTCTCTTGATGGCTTGGACATCTTTAAGTCTTCTGGCATGCAAAATCATCTGTGCTTTGCTGATCAGCTGCTCACTTTGACTGCAAGGACAGGAACAGTGAGTATTGTCCTTTGACTGCAGCACTTCTGTTTTCTCAGCTCAAAATAATAATGAATTTTGTTCATGTTCTGCCCTTGCAGGAGTTACTTGACCTTGCAGGAGGTAAATAACCATCCAGGTACAGTCTCCATATTGACATCTCCCATTTTTCTAGCCTCTATGTTCTCTTACCATTTTTCTGCATCTTAATTTTTCACAGTTCAGTTTTATGAAATGTCTTACTGCTTCCCACATGTCTCATTTCTACATTTTCTTAGCCTCTACATACTCTTCTTCTTATCCTCTCCATGTTGTTCTTTTGCCCTTTGCTTCTCATTTACCCATCTGGCACAGCACTTGGACCAATGGCTTCCCACAGTTTGGCTAAACAAGCAAGGCAGAATTTTTCCCAGTTTTCTCTGTGTCAGTAGACTAGGAAGTGAAAGTGCCTTTTTAAACTGGTAGTGAGTGCTGAACCAGTTCTGATCTTGTCCAATACACCACTAATATGATGCATTTCACCCAGAACTTGTTAAAGATTCATATCTTTCTTCCTTCCTTCTTTGATCTGAATAATACTAAGATATTAAAATTTTTGGTTTGTGACCTGGAAATTCAGATAAGCCACCAACTCACAGGGGTTTCTAAAGAAAAAATGCCTTCCTGACCATGTGACTGCTGTGAATTCTTGATAAAAAAGCAACGTCATGCTGAACATACTGAAGTTGTGAGGGTGGTGTTGGTTGGAAAGGAGATCTTGGATAGCTTGCTGTCCTCATAACAGGCAGCTTAAAAGCTCCTGGATAGTTGTGTGGTAGATGCTGAAATTTTACATCTCTAAATAGACTCTTCTGAAGTCCATCCATCCTGACATGTTTTGAATAAATTTTAGGCTCTACCAAATTCTTTGATGTAAATCTGGGAAGGTATTTTCATGTAAGTTGGGTATCTCAGGAGACTTCAACAAAGTCCTTGAAAAGGTAATGCAAAGTTTCTGGCACTTCTAGGGAGTGTTCCAGAGCAGAACTAACAAACAGACACTTGTGTTGTCCTCCTCAGATTTTCATACCTCTCCAAAGACCCCAAAGGGAAACCAGGAAGGCTGCATTCCTAAGCCAGGTGCCTGAACTTGGTGGCCCACTGCCAGGGACTGCTTTTCCCTTATTTTCTCTGAGAAGTCAACAGCTTGTGAGCAGTGCATGAGGAAGCGAACAAGAGGGCAGCATGTTGATATATTAAAGCAAGGAGAAAAGGCATGGATGCTTTCTGTAGCTCAAGTGCTGGAGAAATCTTAGGCAGTGAAGAGAAGCTAGATGAGGCATTTTCAGCTTTCTAATAGTTTCAGGGTCACATGACTGCCATTAAGATGGTGTGTTCTAATGTCTAGGTCCGTTAAACAGATTAGCACATGAACATAACCTAAAGGATGTGAACATAACCTAAGGGTGATGATGCAAATATGCAAATGGTTGCTGGCTGCCTACAAGGCACCAGGTTTAGGATCTGTGGAAATCTGAACTTCCAACAAGGAGCTCAGTTTAAGGGTCTGGGACTGTGTGTGACTATGTATTGGCTTGGAAACATGTATAGTGTTATTATCAGATTTATCTGCAAACCATGGGTAGCATAAGCAAAGTCCTATCCAAGAAAACTCAGTGTAGGGGTCACCTTATACCCACAAAGTTATCAGCTAAAATATTAGATGATCTGAAAGAATAAGGTCATACAAAGCTCCTAGGAGCTGACTAACCTTTAAGTTGTCATGAAGAATAACTCTTCTTTATTTAGTTGTTCTTTCTTAGATTATCCTACCGTTAAAACCCACTGCCTTCTCAGTTTTGTTCTCCCAGTGCAAAACTAGCAGTGGTTATTGATTTGAAGCCAATGTGATATTTTTGTTTTGATTTTTTTGTGTATTTCATAATGCTGTTTGTGAAGAGGTTTATGTTCCTGAATTAGAAATGGCAAAAGGAAAAGGAAATTTCACCTGGACAGCAGCATCAGAAAACACACCAAAAAAATACTGGGGAAAAAAAGGTTGCACTGGCAATTGGAAAAAACCAAATTTGTAGCTAATCTACATGAGCCTGAGGTTACTGGAGTGCCAGAGATAATAGAATTGAAGGTTTCCACTGGAGGAGGATCTATTACTTTTTGTAGATGAGTTTGAATAAACAGCTACTTAACTTTGCTAACACTGGATACTCTGTAGTCTCTACTCCTGCAAAACCAAAATTTTTGGTAGGATTCTTTGGCTGACTTGTAAAAAATCCACTTATTAAAAAAAAATGAGAGTTTTTCCTTGATTTTGGAAGCAAGTTTATGTTAAATAGTAAGTATGTCAAAAATGCAGAGTTTGATTTTCACAACTAAAGACATCAGAAGCACAGAAGAAAAAAGAATGGATGCATGGAGGCATCCTTTCCAGAAGGAGAGGCAGATGTGGACCATAGATTCTTCCAAGGACAGAGCAAATAATGCATGTAGTGTTCTACTGGATTATTCTGAGATTGAGAACAGCATATTGTTTGACAAAATGTCAAAGGAAATATAAAACTGGAATACATGATGTTTGGATATTTCTTCTAGAACTGCAGTTTCCCTAATTTCTTACAGAATTAATTGCAAATATAGGACAGAATAACTTCTATCATGCAAGCTAGAAAATTAAAGTCTAAGAAACTCTTTGAACCTGGAGACACTGAAGATGTTTAAGTCTTTTACTGAATGTAGTGGCTTCAATAACAGTCAACAAAAACATGACTTTCCTTGTAAAAGGTAAATGGAAATAAAAATAGGGATGTATTTGCTTTGGAAACCTTTAAAACTGGCTTCAATATTGATGTGCGTCTTAATTTGTCAAATATCTCCAAAACCAACAAAACAAATATTTCCTTAAAAAAAAAAAAAAGAAAAAGAGGTTAAAATTAACAGTATATAATATCCTCGATAAAGTATATTGTACAGCTAAACATAATGCAGAAAGTATAATAGAGTAGATTAAAAAAAAAAATTGACCAAGTAAAAATTTTTTGAGATTCTTCTAAAGTGTTCTGCTCTTCTTTACACTTTCCTCTATTATTTTCAACAGGGTAGAACATAGCTGTCATGCAACACAAAGGAAGTGGGTTAATAACAGCAATTATACAGAATGTTTGAAATAGCAGCATAGGGAATGTTCATCTCATTGTTTCCAAAGCGTACTGTATGTGCCTTACTTGTGGTAGAGCTCAGATCTGTCCTCTGAAACAGGCAGGAAGTAGGACAAAGCTTTGTGAGGAATCAGCCAAAGTGTGTGGAGGAAGTAGGACTTCCAACTATCTTCAAAACCATACATTCCTGTGAGTCCTTTTTGTTTGCTTACACAGCAAAGATGCTGAAAGGACAGGATCTTATTCATCCAGTTCCTGGAAAGTAGGAAGAGCAGTAGAACAGAGTAGAGCAGTGGGGAGCATTATTGTATGTTCTTAGAAGTGTTGCTGAAATCAGAATACAGTCTGGTTCAGAGCTGACATTTCCTGTTATTTGACTGGACAAACTGCCTTCACAAGCTCTTCTCATTAGGTGTTTCTTTGCTGGCATACAGAAAAGTAGTTTCTGCATATTTTTTTGTCTTTTCTCTTTCCTTCTTTTTAATTTTTTAATTTAATTTTTAAAAATTTGATTCACTGTCAACACAGACACTCTAAATCTCTTTGCTCTGACATGTAGAGAAGCAATGTGTCCTATACTCTCTGATGCCATTATGGATCTGCTGTGTCCAATAGCAGCAACATGTTCCCTCAGAGTTCAAGCTGTATTCCAACTGGTTGGCAAACTGTGTCCAAACCTATTTAGGCATACTAATAGTAATAATTATATTAATACTACTGTGCTGTGGATCCAATTCTTGTGTTGTAGATCAGCAAAGCTTTAGTGATGACAAATCAGGGAAATTATGCTGATTTATTCCTTAAGCATAAGGTTGTATTTAAAATGTGACAAACTCTGACACATATTAGCCATTTCCCTGTGGTATATACCATGGAGTACTCTCTTGATGCAGTGATGATTTCTGAGCTATATCATTGCTCATCCTTCAGTGGATTTTACCCATCACAAAAGGGAATCAATTTTATTCAGAATATTCTCTACATTAGCAGTTCTACCATGTTCATCACAAAATATTGCCTGTGCAGGAACCCTACAGGAAAATGGAATTATCATTGATACTTTTGCCAAGCCTACAACAATATTTGAGAAACTGACACAGGCTAATGGAATCTCTTTGGCCAAAACACCAGAAATGAATCAACACCTTAATATCCTTGAAGAATTCCACTGGGAAAGCATTATGGGTTAGTTTGTCTCCATATGTCTCTGCATTGCCTGTGTAGATAATACGGTTTTTTTTAGGAATATTGTTTTATTAGATTCCTGACTTTTACATGCAAGCTACAGGTATTGGAACCCATCATCTGTCCTCTTTGGTAAAGAAAAAAATGTTTCTTATATTTAGACATGATCAAACACGCCCTCTGAAAACAGGGACATAAAAGTGCAGCTGGATCATCTCAGGCTGTATGTTTGAGTATCCCTCGTCCCATGTCTTGCATTGCCATTCACCAACAGGAGCTACCTTTAGGAATGGGTTTCCCAGCACCCAGAATGCAGATCTGGAAATACCATACAAGGGCCACTTGGGAGGCATCCAGCATCTAGAGATGGGACCCAGAGGGATTGCAGGGACAGTTGCACCACACTGCAACTTCTGCCCAGGATGTACCCAAGTTCTTTTTCCAGGGAAAGGAGGATGCAGGAAGGTAGGGCTGGTTATCACTCAGATCTCTGCCATTCATCTGGGGCTGACATTTGCACTGATAAGGCTGCACTAATGGCAGCACAGTCCCTGAGACTGGAGGGACCAGCTTTAGAGCATAAATTTGCAGATAGGGATGTGAAATCCCTGCTTTCACAGAATAGCCTGCCCTTACACTCAGTAGAAGAGAAGGCATCTCCAGAGAGTGAGACATCTGACCTATTTCTTATGCACCCTCTTGGCACCCCGTAAGAGGATAGTTCTGTCAGTCAGTGAACAAAAAAAGGCTGAATATTTGAGACACATGAAGATTATGAAGACTTGCCAGGGGACTTCTCTTACTGAGAAGCTGATAAGGAGGCCTTTGTCTGAAGCACCCAATTTGGCCTCAGCCTAAGGGTGTTGCAGAGCTACTGTGGGTGGCTAAACATTTTTGGGTGGAAGCAACAATGTGGAGACCTAGGCCCTCCTTGCTGAGGGCAAGTTTCTTTTCTTTACTCCCAGCCTGCTTCCTCCAAACCAAGGTCAGTGTACAAAAGGGAAAAAATTGGGACAGAGCAACATCTCCAACTCAAACTACTGCATTTTTTAAAGAATTAAGGTGATAAAAAAGGTACTCTTGGCAGATTATATTATTGTGCTAGACTGGTTCATGGTTTGATTTTTTTGTAGGGCTGTTTTGTTGTCTTTTTAATAGGATACAATTTTATTAGCATTGAGCACCTTAAATGTAATCTACAAGGCACAAAATAAATAGTAAAACTGACTGGTTGTAAAATTAAGTTAGTTTGAATGTTCTTCAGCAGCATGTAAAATTTTTGTTACTAGAGAACTCAACATCAATACAGAGGCAAATAATAATTTAATAGGCATTTAAGCATTTAAGAATCCATCGGCTAGTTCCATCTCTGGTAGGATCAGTCAAATCACTTGTACTGCATCTGGCTTCCTCCGTGCAGCAATTCACATGAAGTACTCAGCAGCGGGGCAGCTCTCCAGTGTGTCTGGTTTTAAATGTTCCTATTCCTCCTGCCTGTCCACACAAATAAGTAGGAAAATAGAGGAAGGTAATTGAACAGTAAGAGTAATGACTCTGTAATTCACAGTAGTTAAAAGATAGTGGAAAGGAGGGCAATAAAAACAAATATTGAATGCATGCACATCTGTAGAGTTGTGAGGAAAAGCAGAGCTGTGGTAGGACGTGAAAGGAAGCTGCTGTTGTCCTGGGCTCTCCAGAGAGGCATGGGATGAAATCCTACCTGGAGCTGAGTGAGGTTCCTCTGCCTTAATTAGTATTCTTCTTTGGTACAGAAAAGTACTATGCAAAGAAAATACAATTATATTATCCTATGGTCTTCCCCTGATGTCTCTAAACCTCACTCTATCTTGTGCTATTTTCATTATCAATTATCTGATAGCTGGTAGGGAAATGTAAGTCTATCCCTTACAATAAAAGGGAGGGAAAAGCTTGTTACCAGTAAAAACTGTCTCTTTAAAGGACATTGAGCATTACAGCTCTGAGATTTCCCTTGAAACTGTTGAGCCAGGCTGCCTAGTGTTAACCACATTGCTGGATGAGGGTTATGGGATGCCTGTGGGGTGCACAGGAGCCATGCAGAGAGGACATCTAAGCTGGTAAGAGGTTCTATGGCATTAATGTCACTGTTGCCTCTCAGGTTCAGATGTGCTAATGTTCCTGCTGGAAAGAGGTGCGTGTCTCTTTCATTTTCTTTTAAAGCTGAATTCACAGCTTCACAAAGCACAAGAGTGAGTTTCTAAGTATCATTATGTAAAGTGCTGAAATTCCCAGCTGAACCCCCACCAAACCAGCAGTCTTGTATGGTGGCCCTAAAGGACTCTTTCCTTTCCTCCTTCTCCCCAGCCCATGATCATTCTGAACACGCAAGGGATGATCATTCTGAACACGCATGGGAGAGCCAAGCAGCACCCAACAAATACAGCCTCATATTTGAAGCAGGTTCAGATAATTTCAGGTGGAGAGGGGAAGTGAACCCAAGACCAGCATAGCCTCAGAAGGTGTATTGACCAAGAGATGATCAGGTACATTAGCACAAAGAGAAGTCTGTCTTCTGCTAGAGCAAAGAAGCTGCTGCACTATTCATAGCTGCGCTCTGAAGATACCAACTGATTTAAGTCCAGGTGGAAGGTGGAATTTGTGTAGGAGTATGTGTGTGTCCTTATCAGAGACACAGTTGTGTAGCTTCTCAGCACTAGCTTGAAGAGTATTCTGCTCATGCCCAAAAAGAGATGCCTAAATGTCACATGACCTTAAAAATGAGAAAGTCTAGGCAATAACTAAGAAAATGGGGGTTTAATCAGCACTCAGATTAGACATATACCATTTTCCTATGTCATTTTTTGCCTCTGGTGTACTAAATTTAATGACAGTTGGCATTTCTCCATTTTAAAGTTATTTTGTGAAATATGTATCTATGCACATATATATACACACACACACTCACATTTCTTGGCACACTAAAAGCTTCATTCTCCCATTTCAAATTTTCCCTCAAGTCTCTCTGCTTCTGGGTAGCAAAAATCTAGCAACTGTGACCCATGAAATCTTATCCCTTTCTCTACATCTTCAGTTGCTCTGTTTAAGGTGTGCACATGCAGATGCAAAGACAGCTGTTATTTTGTTCCCAAAACATTGGAGACTGTTGTGGAAAAATACTGCACAGATTTCTCTCATTGCTACTGTCATGCTGTTCTTTCTGCTTGATATTTTTGTGCCTTAATCTTCCCTGTCCAACAACTTAAAATTAGAAGTACTGGGTTTTTCTCATTATATATAAGAAAACTTAAAATTCCCTCTACTGCTTAAGAGATTCCTTTTTATGGATTGCATAAAATGGATTGCATACATTTTCAGCACAGTGTAACATACTGATGCCACAAGTTATTTAGTTAAAACATTGAATGTAGGGAAAACAATGTAGGCTCAGTTCTACTGCATCAAACTCTAGGATCTGAGGCACATTTCTCTTAGTCTCTCTGTACACAGAGAATATGGAAGATATGTTCACGGAATGATGGATTTCCTCCTAAAGCCCAAATTACTCTTGGGGATGCCTACAATTCATCATGGACAGCTTTAAAGTGTGGGATGTAGTACCCTCAGTTAGGTGTCTTGCATTAGAGGAAGGAACTTGGATGTCAGGTGCCCCTGCTACTCGCTGGTCCAGACAGCATCACATGTGACTGGGGTATCTCACTAAAACAGATGATCAGTGGCTTGCTTGCAGACCTAGAGCCTTTGCCCATTTTTCTGGTAGTTATGCTACTGTAAACATTACAATAAAAAGAAATAAATAAATGTGGGAACACAGCCGACTTTCTCCCTGTTGGACAGCTAGCCAAATTTTGTTTTAAATGGTGTTAATACAAATAACTTGTTTCTATTGACAGAAATGGCCCTTGATTCAGCTTGATGTAATTACAAAAGGATCTGTACTGTTCTCCAGGGTCTCTTCAGACTCAGAGATTTCTAAGAAATCAAGAGTTGCCATTATCATTTTTATATAATTTTCAACATGATATACTATGTCAATCTAATGAAACACTGCACCAGTGTAGTAGTGGGTAACAACACAACAAAATTATTTCTTACATAGTGCTACAAATGACTGATTACTCTTTATTTTTGGGATTTAAAATTATAAAAAAGACAAGTGTCTAAAATTTTGAAAGGAAATCAAATAGAAACTGACAGGCATAATTATTTTATATTCTTGAAAGGAATACAAAATCTCCAAAGTGGAGAGCTCTGTATACAGAACAGAGGACTTAAAAAGGAAATAATGAAGAAATCTGCTTTTTAACCTAGCATCAGCTGATGTCCTGCAATTATCCTCTACTCATTGGAGTCTGTGAATATTGCAGCCTGCTTATAGGTAGTTCTGTTGTTGTAGAATTTGCATTCTTATTTTAGCATAGTTTTTCTAATATAGCAGAAGAAAGGTGTGGGCTCAGACTCCAAAGCCAAGTGTTGATGCTGGTGTGTGCAGGAATATGAGCATCACAAAAAAACGCTGCTGTTTTTTCCAACAAACATTCAGACTGTTTGAAGATACAGGGCTCAGATCCAGAAAAGCTGGATACAATCCTTCAGACTCCTGCATGTTGTTGGGAAACTTAGCTCAAAACAGAGGTAGGGCAGTTTTAGGGCACAGTTTTAAGGGTCACTGCAAAATTTAGGCACTTAATCTGTCTGTAAAATTCATCCATGCAGTGGAATACATTTACAGCAAGAACCAGTGTTGTTTGCATAGACAAAAGTCAAGCACAGTGTTTTTGTGACCCTCCAAAAGTATGTCTAAAATGGATACATGAGCCCTCCCTCCTGAGGCCTTCTGGGTCTCCTGCTATGGAGGAAATTGATAATGTAGGTATTTACTTAAACAAAAAAACCTCCCGGTATTTTGGGTACACACCAAAGTCCTAAGCTAGGAGCAAACAGCATCCCCTAACACAGGTGTGCTCAGTGTCTGGGGCAGCAGGCACAGGCAGCTTGTCCCAGAATCTCTTCTTGGAGATGGTTGCCTCCATTCAGTTTTTGACAGTCAAATTCAGCAGACATCTGAGATTTGAGCCCCCCTGAGCCTTGGGTCTCCCAGTGTACAGCAATGCCAACACGAAATAATTGTTCATTTCAGTTTTGCTCTTCAGTAGGGAGAGCTGAAAACGAGCACAGGAAGGCTTTTGATAACTTTACAATACTTATTTTATTCATAGCAACAGAAGCTAATGAAGAATGTGGTGACAGCCTGGAACACCATGTGGTGCTCCTTGTTTTTCTTGCTAGAGTAGGTGAAGACAAAGATTAGGCTGGGCTGTGACACTCTCTTGTGAGTGCTGCAGCAGTAGTTCCTCTGCTCCATCACTATTTGTTTATTTTAGCATCTCAAAGAAGACCAGAACAGACTTCAAGAATATTTCTTTTACAACAAGAAAGGGAAGATGTAGCAAAACTGCAACCTTCTGCTAATTTATATTTGTATAGTTATGTACTGTATTTAATATACAAGAAGGGGAAAAAGACCTCTTTGAAGTAAACTTTCGTTTAGTAATTTCAGCACAAAAGAAGAGATACTTCAGGGTGTCCAGGACACTCATAGGGATCTGGCACATATTACAAGAGCCACTGGAGAGCTGTGCCACTCTGCAGGAGCAGCTGTAGAGGATACAAAGGAATGTACCAAAAAGCACCAGTAAGATAACCTGTCCTTTCCTGGTCCCCATCACCCAGCAATTCCTTCTTCAGTGAAAATCAAAACCAGATTGTTCTGTCTGAGTTCTGTGACCTGCAAGAGGGCTTTCTGAGAAAAGAGTCCAAAATGTGGCAGCACTGAGGGCTGGGGAGCCCTTAGCAAGATTCGCAGCAATTCAACTCTTCAGAAATAGTATAAATGCCATGTCAGTGACACTTAGGTGTCATTCAGACCTTTCCATACCTTGCTTAGTGTGTTGCAGGGCTGGAGGATGGTTCAGTTATACAGGGCTCTGTCAGATACCTGCTCTCATAGTAATGTTGAATTCATATTGAGCTCCTGAGTTCTTTGCATTTCCCACTGTGTTTACCACCCATCAAGAGCACTAATTAGAGGGAAAATATAGCTTATACCAATAATTTATTTTTCTGTAACACCCCTAGGCACAAACTTCCTAATGCCCTTTTCTCTCATTAAAATCCAATCAACTAAAAGTATTTTTTATTAAGTGGCCCATGAATTAACTTTCAAAATTTTAGAACAATAGGATTTGAAGGCTATGGCCTGTTTGAAATATTTGCCAGCAGAGTACCTGGAGAAAGAAGAGGTATGTGTATCTTCAACTCACAGGAGAGATATTGGGAAAATAGCCTCCAGAAAGGATGGCTGGTGTTTCAGAGCCTCGGTACCTGCTGTTCAATCCCACCATGCATCCTTCACATTGATGTTTGCAGCTTTGGAAGAAGAAAGTGAAAACTAAAGACCAAAGCAATGACAAGGAGGAGAAGCACATTTAAAAAGTGAGAACAAGAAAACAAGCTAAAATGAGTCTTTGCTGATGCCAGGTGCGGGGTAAAGTAATTGTTTCAGAAAATGCTCCTGTCATAAAAAGGAGTCTTTGTCACAAAGGAAAGTCCTGTCTTTGCCACAAAGGAAAGGAGAGTGGAGAGGCAACTCCAGCACTGGCGGGAATATTTGCATTCTTACTTGTGAAATAGTCTCATATAAATAGTCTTCATTTAAACTGAAATCTTGCTTGGAAATGTGCAATCCATCATCAGCTGGAAGCTGCCGTAGGACTTGGCTTGCCATCGCTGACACATCATCTTAGTGCTTCAAAGAGGTTTATTGTCACTTGTGTGGTCACAGAGTGAAGAGGACAGACACCCTGAGGCACATTTCCTATGCCTTCCCCTAAACCTATCCCCATAAATGCCAGTCTGTTTCCCATTAGAAGCACTGATTGGAATTAAAAAAAGATTTAATTTTTTTTTAAGAGATCTAAATAATTTTTCTGTGACAATGAGGATTTTCATGCGCCTGCTTGTGGGATCAAAGCCACCCTTGTTCTGGACTGGGTGAGTTTGCTTTTCCTTCATGCAGGTTAGTTTTCCGAACATTATGAGCTTCTGACTGGTTTAGCCATCATGTGGTGGTGTGGATGGAGAAGAGATGTCACTTGGAACTCAAGTTTTTGGGATGGCTCTCCATAAACAGCAAATAAGGCTGGTGCTGGCTCGCTCAGGAAGGAGGATACAGCTGGGCCCAAATGCCTGTCTGTGAAGCCACACGTGCCAGGCAGCCTGACAAACAAGGTCCATTTTTAAAACCAGAAAAATACATGGAGATAAGGCCTGTCAGGCTCACTGGGCATCATGTCTGACTAGCCCAGAGAAATCCCCCTAAGGATGAACAACTTCCCAGAGACAGGCACCTCTCTCTCAGATATGTTGCTGGGCATCCAGCACTTCAGTAGGAGCAGATGGTTAAATGACACTCAGAACCTGCTCTCACTCCAGATTATGAGCATGGAGAAAAAGAAAGGAGGAGAGCTCAATTTTGCTTTTATTAGATCCTTGCCTTTTTTTTTTTTTTTTTTTTTTTTGCCAGGTTTATACAGGCAAGAGCCTTAGAGCAAAAGAAGGAATGAGTCACAGCAATAGCTTCTCATTAAACTAATGACAAGAAATATAAACAGAGGGACCTTACTTGGCCAATGCCCCTGCCATCCACAACACTAAACCATAAGAAATTAAACCAGAAAAAAAGTCATGTAGTGTGCCTCAGACTGGATGTTCAAGTAACCTTAAACTGGAAACGCTAACATTTGATCAAAAAAAAAAAAAAAGTTATGCATTTACAGCAGTTGCCCTGTAGGTGGATAGGGTAAAAAAAGCAGTGAAATCAAGTCTCAAGCTCTGCAGTTTGCACCTTTGCATGTACATGCACTGGGTAGTAGCACCTCATTTGAACTGCATTTCCAAAGGCAAGGAGTTTGCCACTGTTGTCATTCCTCTGTTTTTAAGACCAAGTCAATTACACAGGCACCTCCCTGGGTTATGGTAGGTGCTGAACACTTCTGGAAAATAGCCTCTCAGTAAAGGCCATTATTTGCCAGCCTGACTCCATAAAAATCAACCTGCCACAAAAAAAAAAAAAAGATTTCTGAAGGGCCCTGTGCTAAATACTGTCTCCAGAGAATATTCCCTGTTCGGTATAGAATATATATGAATGGTCCTCATCAAAAGAGATTAAAAAGGAAATAAAATGTTAATCTGCAGAAAAGATCTTATTGCAAAACTGTTCTAGGTCTACAATCTCAGCCACAGATTGCAAGGAAAATAAAATCTTTGGAACTGAGAAAATAATACTGAAATTGTTTTTGGAACTGCAAACACTCAGCAGTGTTCAAACCAGACTCATTTTCAGCAGTGTTTCCTAGCTAATATTTACAAGCTTTTCAAATTGAAATTTTTAATTGAAAGGAATGAAAGCAGCAAGCATTACTTTGAATAATTTGGTAACATTTTATTTTAGATGCGGACTTGCAGTTCCTGGTGTGCTTGACAAAACTGTGGACATAGCAGTATAAATGGCAACTAGTTTTAAAGCAAAGATTTGAAGAACTAGTTTTTCTAGCAACAACTGTATGTAGTTCAGTAAGATCTCTATCCTCTCAGCCTGATAATTTTAAGTGTTTGAGCAATTCATGTTGAAGCCAGCTTTGACAAAAGCCTCTAGCTGCAACATACCTTTTTGTCTCATAAATGCCTTAAAACCAGCTGAAGCTCCTTCAGTTCCAGGGTTAATGTAAAGGAAATGAGGAAAAAATGTTCCATTCATTTCCTCTTCTTTGTGTAAAGGCCAAGGTTTAACAGACAAAGAAGAATAATTTAGAATTTTACCTATTTTTGTAACAGGCAATCAGGAGAGCTCGTCTTTACAAGGAATCTTAACAACAGAAAACAAAAAGAACAGAATATTAAAAGCACCAAAATCTGTCAGGAAATGTAAGGCTGACACAAAAACTGCCCAACAGATTAAATTACCCAAATATGTGGTCTGTCCATTAAATTTATCCACTACAAAATGGACAGCATTTTTATATGATAAAATATGACAGTTGAGCAATCATTTCCTCCTGGCATTTCCTCTGTGTGCCATAGAAGTACAAGTGGAAAAATTATTTTTTTCACAGAGTAACCTTTGCTAATAAACAAGGCATTAACCTGGCAATGAAAAACTTAATTGCAAAGAGTTGAAGTTGGGTGGGGTCTGGGTAGGGGGCTGCCAAAAGACTGTAATGGAGCTATTTTTGAGCCTGCAGGTACAAGTAATTTTCTCTACTGGGTTTTTGAGAGGCATGTTTCAAAAGTAGCAGCTAAAAATAAAAGGACATCATTATTATCAAACACCATCAAGCTGACAGACACTTCTGTATTAAGATGCAAATAAAATCTTCATGTCACAGATGATGACTGCTGTTATTTTCAGTTCTTTGCCAAACTTGAATGTTTTAGGCCAACAGTTTTCACAAGAAGAAAGTGCCTTAGTTTGAACACATTTGTTTTAACTCTCATAATGCCATTTGGCCTTTTCAAAGGGAGGGATTAAGGAGAAGTAATCTCTTGTTTTTCTCATCACAAGTTTTACAACGCTTTTAAACTAAGAAGTCCTGGCATTGCCACTTGACATGTCCAAGATGACATTCATCTCTACTGACCTGGTACCAAAGCTATGCTTTGTGCAATCCCCATGCAAGTTCATTGCCATCTTGGCTTCAGTTCCAGCCAAGGCTGATGTGCTCAACACCTTCTTTGTCTCTCTCTTCACAATATACACCTCCCAGACCTCTGTGCTTAGTGGAAGGCTTAAAGTGGCAGAGGGAACAGCAATGCAGATGAGTTGGAGGTGATTTGAGAGAACATGCGCAATAAAAGACTTTTCTCTATTGTACTTGAAGGACTGTGCAAGCTGGGGGAAGCCTTTGACATCTGAGAAACTGCATCTTCTCACCAGAGAGTGGAAGTCTGCATCAAAATACAGACATGCAATGTTGTACAGACAGTCAAAATCTGGTATTTTTTAAGTGTGTTTGCCATTATACTCATGACTTTTTATGATACTGTCCTTGTAGGTTGGACTGGTGAAATCTTGCAGCAAGCATTGTGCCTTACCTAACTCTCAGAAAGGCATCCAAGTGAATAAGGAATCTGCATGGAAAACAGTTAGATATGCCATCAGCTGATACTGAAACAGTAGCAAATAGTGGTGTCAAAAAGGTAAACGCCTTCTAAAGGAATTTTAGCTTCATGTGGTTTAATATGAAAAAAAAAATTAAAGAAATTACGCTACTATTGCTAAAAGCCCACAACTTTGCTCTCTTAAATACTAGGAGAAAAAGGAATGTTCATCTCCTTTCCCCAGGCTCAAATTCTTCACAGCAGCACAGACCTTTCCCCAAAGGAAAGGAGGTTGACCATCTGGTAGCATTCCAAAAGACATGAGACAGGCCAATGATGAAGAATAAAAAACCACCACAGCCCATTATGCAGTGGGACAGAAAGATGGATCTGGAGAAAATAAATGTGGAAAACCGCCCTGAAGGCCTATGTGTGATTAACCCCAATTTCACAACCATCTGAATTTTAAGTCCAAGAATACATTTGAACATTTTCTAAACCTGGACTTTGTCAACCAAAAGATCTGATCTATGCAAGTAGTTTATTCACAGGAGACAAAAAGAATTGATACTATGCAATGAGTAATGAAGTTACTCACAGTTCCTATTATCCAGTGTCCCAAGCAGGAGAAAGTATGAAAGTAATGGATGAAAATCAAGTCCTTTTGGATGCAAATATTAAGGCAATTGTTGAAAAAGAAATTTATGATCAATGACTGCTGATGCAGCAGGTAGCTGAAGAAGAATCACTTCTTACGATTCTGAATTTTAGTAGCGGTGAAAACATCAAAGAGACTGAGAAAATCTTTCTTCTATCAGTAAATTGACTTAAAAATAAATGACTGATAGAGGTTGAATTGAATAATAATTGCAGTTAAGTAGTCTAATATGACTAAACACAATGTGTTCTTCAACAGAAGAATTACCTACTTATGCAGTATTGTATATATGCAGTGTAGACATAAAAGCTGTTTCTCAACATCAGTAACATTTATCTAAATAGAAAAAAGTTCCTAAGCTCAAAATGGCACTAATAATTGTATGCTTCTGTAAAGGAATTCCCCACAGATTACCATTTAAAATACATCAAGCTTTTAAATTCATGTTACCTAGTGTGAATTTGTAGATGAACTGAAAAAACCTCCACCATGTTAAACACATTCTTGATTATTCATTATACTTTCTTAATGCTCTTAATTAATGTGATGGCCTAGTTTGAGACAATTTGTTCACAGGCCTCATATCTAATCTCCCTTTATTAATGAACAGTTTTTCCCCTGAAGTTTTTCAGGAAATGAATTGCTGGGATTAGAAATCTCCAGAAGTGGCTTGACAAAAAAAACCAAAAAAAACCCAAAAAAAAACCAAAAAAAAAACCAAAACAACAAAACAAAACAAAAAACCAAAAACCAAACCAAACCAACCAACCAAACAAAACCCCCACCAACCAAAACTGTGCAACAAACATACCAGTTTTATGTATGAGTCTCTATACTGAATCATTACATTGTCTCCTTAGTCAAAATACATCTAATGGATTTGCAGGCCTGAGATGGCTCTTTGTTGAAACTTAATTCTATATCACATATGGGTTTTAAGAAGAAAAAGCACAATCAAAGTAATTATTCAAACCTCTGTGATATAGTGTATAAGGAAAATAGACCAGTACCACAGCTGGATTTCACATTAAACTGGCCTGGTGTAAATCCCACCAGCATAGCTACAGAGAGGCCAGAAGATCACCAAGTGAGGCAATTCATCACTCAACACTGACTCATCACCATATTTGAATTCTGCAATAAGCTATTTTCTTGCTATATAGGGCCAGAAGCTATTTTATCATTTTCTTGCTTTTAGAATATTTCAGATTCCTCTACCAAACTGGGACAAAACCCAAGTACCTCAAAGAGAGCAAAATTAAACAAACAACCTCCCTCCCCTACAAATACAGATTCAGAGTAGTTAAAATGCTTGCTTTTAGATGCTGATCTTTTTCATTTAAAAAATCTTACTTTTCACTGTGATTGCATTTCAGAAGGAAAGTATTTCTGAAACAAACGTCAAACTTTTTGACTTGGAATAAAATACTGAAAGCAATCCTTTGTCATATAAAAAGGTATGGTTTTGACAAATTGGCATTTTCAAACTAAAAAAAAAAAAAAAAAGAGGTGTCTTGCAAATCACTTTCAGCTTTACACACCTCCAGGATGCATCACAATGAGCTGACTCTTACGTGGTTGTGTATATGCATTAGGAACAAATTCAGCCATGGGCTGACATATGCATGGCCTCCTATGATCTTTGGACTTCTAAATGTAAAAAAATGAACAAAATTAAGACCATCAAAAGGATATTTCATACTGTAATATTCCTTTCAGGGAGCTTTGAAAATGTTTTTCTTCTTGATTTTGTCTGGAATGCTACAAGATGACTACCAGAATGTGTACTTTGTTAAATAGATTAATTTCCTGCACTATCCCCATTACTTTTTTGATACATATTCAATTACACAACTATTACTAGGTGTGTTTCAATTACAGAGGATGATACCACAACTTGAAGAACTATGAACTGAGAGCTCAATCAGCCAACTAAGTACCTGCAAATACAATTTGTAAGTATAATGAGTTAATTTTTTCTCCATACTTACAGCTTCATGCCCCCAGTAATTGCAGTGCTCATCTGGAAATGGGAGCTGCATGTGGCCCTGTATGCCAGCAGCAGCCAGCAGGTCACAGCAGATTGCACAAGTGCCTGGGTAGGTTATCTCAGAGTGAGCTGGTCTCTGCTTCCCCGTGCTCCTTGGTAAAACGTTGAACATCTGAGCCAAACAGCAGCTGGGTTTTTCTCGAACAGGAAATCTGGGGCAAAAAATGAGCTAATTTTCTACCCTTGTCACTTTGGAACTCTAGGAAAGAGGTCAAAATATCCCAAAAAAAAAAAATTAAGGCACTCCAAATGTAACACTGATGAGGCGGTTTCACAGTGACTACTGAGCTCTGGTGCATTCCAGGGCAGAACCCCAGTCTTGGCAGGGATGGGAAGGAGCTGGCATGAGGCAAGCTGTGCCCGGGACATCCTGTCCTCCCTTGAGCCACAGAGCACTTGGCTTTTTGCCATTCTTTTTCTATACATGCAGTTTACTGAATTCAACTGCACAGGAAAATCAGATGTCTTGGCCATTGCACTCTTATTTTCCTCTTTCTGCTGATGGAAATTTCTTATCAGTCTGACACACAAAATGGCAGGCAGGGCAGCATGCTATCAGAGCTGGCAGGCTGGAGGAGCTGAGGATGCCTTGTCATATGTCATTTTGGACAAGGGAGAAATGGCACAAAGCAGCATGGTTAAAAGGTAATTTTCACACAAAGGACTCAGGAAAGGAAACCTGGCTGACAACAAATGGATTGGAGGTCGGAGGGGACACGAGTCAGTCACCACAGACACATATTATTTTCCATGGAAATACAGCTGAAGAGGAGGAGGGGATGGAGGACCAGAGTTTGTTGACAGCAGAGTGGATGGCTGAGGCAGTGAGAGTGCAGTGCCACCCAGTCAACAATAGGACAATTTGCAAGGTAATTTTAGAGTATGTCTTCACATTTACTTGTCCCAGTCATGTGATACAAGAAAAATAAACCTTCTTTATAAGTGATGCTTTGTTGTCATTTATCTATTTGCTTATACAAGTATGTTTATAGGTCCATAAACATTGTGCTGTGGCTAGTGATAAAGTTGTAATATATGTGCCAAAGCAGGAGGTGAATGATATTTTTAAAGCCACTAAATCTTTTCTGTAGAGTTTTAATTTGGAACTGATTTCTTATCATTATCATTATTATTATTAATTTATGTTGTACGTTGTTATTGTATCTATACAACAGTGATGTATAGAGCTTGTCACAGAATAATGTCCTTTACCCCACAGAAGATCACTATTTAAATTTAAGGCAAAGATTATCAACAACATCAGAGAGATGAAGAGGCTTCTTCAAGGAAACACATTCTAATTGGCAAGATGGAAGGGAATTTCAGATTGCCAAAAAAAGAGAAGCTTTTCCAAAGCTGTTATAGATATTAGGTAAAGGAAAATTAGAAGTGTTCTGAATGACAGCAAGATAAAGTAGATGTTTATGGCATTATGCCCACAGCATGGAAGAGAATGGAAGAAAGCTATCACAAATGTGTTCAGAATTTAGCAAGCAGGATATTGGAAGCAGTAGACCAATCAAAGAAAACAGCAGTCCTTGAAGAACTGAATGACAGGTGACAGGCAGAGTATGGCCTGGCCATGACAGGCTTTGAAAATAGACACATCACTTGAAAGACATGAGATAAGAGAAACAAGATGCAAGACATGGAAAATAATAGGTAAGGGGGAACACTCTGAACAGGTAAGGGGAAAAATGTGTTTATCAATGCTGGAGAAAATACCAGTTGCAACAAGTAAGACAAGCTGATAGTGAGAGCTGTAAAAAAGAGATTTAGCCATGTGGATGGAGATTGCAAGCATAAAATTGATGCAATTGCTGCTCAGGGTGAAGTTCAGAATGTCAGGGGATGCAGAGATGCTCAGATGAGGTTGATAATCAGGCTAAGGACCCAGAAATGGGTGCTACGTGAAGGAATTAATAATAGAAGAAGGGAGTGATAAATCACTCTGGTAAGTATAGGTGAAAGCTGCGTGTCCATGAGGAGGTGTCAGAGAAACAGGCTGAGATCTTAGTGTGCACCAATAGAAGAAGGCTGGTTAGAGACATGGGCTGTCTTGTTGGAGACTGCAGTAATATCCAAGGGAAGACAGTCAGAGCAACCAGAAGAAGACAATGTTTTTGGAGGAATAAGTCATGTAAAAGATGATAACAAGTCGGGAAAGACACTCCTGTAGTAAAAATGCAAGCTCCTCTGCGAGTAGTCACTGAGTAAGAGCTTAAGGACATGATGTAAAAGATGGAAACCACCTCCACAAGAAGATACAACCAAAATTTAGGAGTAAGGCTCTTTCCAAGGGGCAGGACAAGAGATAATAGTTGGAGGAGGCAAGTAAATTTGAAAGAAAAGTGTTGCGATGGATGTAATGGGAAGTTTTCTGTATATTGAGAAAAAAAATGTCCAGGGAAGCATGAGAAGAAAGGATAAGTGGAAATAAAAGGATAAGAAAAGTTCTGGAGTCACCAGTAAGGACTTGGCAGGAAAAGTGAATATTAGCATTGTCTTAGGTACTCTATTCTCCCTTAGTCACTTATTACTCTTGGGCTTGTGAGCTGCTTAACTTGATCAGTTTCCCCCCTTCGGAGCAGAAAGAATCATAAAAGTTCTTTAAAAAGTGAATCAAGGGTTCTTCTAACTCTCATTCTGATCCAAAGTCAAAGGGCAGTCAAAGGAAGAATATTGTAGAGGATCACAGAACCAGTATATTTGATTGCTTGTCACAATTTAAAGGTCAGTCATGATGCTGGATTGTCAGAAACTTAGATCCTATACAGGAGAAATTGAAATGATAAATTACTTTTTTAACTGCACACAATGGGATTGACAATGTCTTCTGTGAGCTGAGTGCCATAATTTTGCGGTTGACTTAATAAAAATTTCTTTCTTGAAGAAAGAAATTAGGAGAGCTTCGATCACTGACTGTGGCTTCAAAATCATATAAAGGCATAGATGTTTTGCTCTTGAAGACCAAATGATGCAATGATAAAATCAGTGGGTGGTATACTACTGATTTCCAAAAAAAACCCCAAATCCTCTATGATTTAAGACGATGTCTGCATTTTACCAAATGACCTGGTCGTTAGAGAGATCCAAACAATACTAATTAATCTCTTTGACTCTGGGGTGAGTTTCCACTCTGTGATGACTCCTGTTTCACCATCTCATGATCCTTGGCCATATGGAAGGCTGATGAAGTAGTACATCACATCTTTTTAACTGCTTTGAAGCCAGGACAGAACCAGAAAGATTCAAAGGGGAATTGGAAGAGGAAATACTAGATAAGGTCAAACTTTTAGATGTCTGAATTACAGCAGTTGTATCATACATTTTTGGGTGTGAATCCCTTACCTAAACTTGAATATGTTTTGCTATTCGAGATGCTTTAAGTACAAATCTGTCACTTTGCTGTTGGTAATGAGGGCATGGGCTTCCCTTAGGTATGATGCAACATTTACCAGTCCTGATGGAGGTCTCTGATGTTTTGTGAAGCATCAAAAGTCTCCAGGGCATACGTGTGGACAACTGAGCAGAGCCCCTTCTGTCTGCAAAAGGAGGGGAATATGGAACTTTCATTCTGGGACAAAAAAAACCCAAACCACATTTTGAAATCAGAATTTTTCTTTCTCTATTCATTTTCTCTGTCTCTTTCCAGAAAGAAATTGGAGGGGTTTTTATGTTTTGGGGTTTTTTTGAAGTTTTTTTTTGTATTTTTTTGGGGTTTTTTTGGTACTGCGCAGGTTTACTCTGAAATAAAATTGTCATCGGGATTCAGAGTTAATGGCGAAACCAGGACATGTTTCTTGTCATCTCAATGCAGTTTTATTCTCATGTTTTAGACACTTGGTTGGCACTTCTGAAATGTGAGTTATCCTCAGTCTGACCAGTTCACTAGGTAGTTCTTTAATAGCTCCTTTTCTTCTTGTTTGATCATAAGAGGAGAGTACATAGACACCCATTTTACAGATTATTATTTTGGAGCAGAAGAATTAAATCAATGGCTTGGATTCCTTTTTTCTCCAACCACAAATATCTATGGCAGAGATATTTATTTCTGGATTAATTACATTAGACTCCATTTGTGCTCACCAGGGAGAAATAAGGACACAATTAATTTGACCTATTTTGCTCTAATCTCATTTGAGTAAGATAAATTTTGTCCTAGAGGTGCCTATTAAGGGAGCTTATGGTAACAAGAGCAGATATAAATGCCTCTGCTCTGGATATCTTAAAGTGTCACACTTTGAATATGTAAATAGAACTGCCTGTAGCCAGATTCCAGAGATTCATTAGAGGGCACAATGTCCACAGTCAGGGACAGCTACTGAAGGAAGGTAAACCTGCAGGTGACCATGACCCTGATCACAAAGGGTTTGATTAACATGGGAAGGATTCTCACCATTCACTCCCACAGTTCCTAAAAATCCCATGGGAAGTGCTGTCCCCTCATGGGTGGCAATGAATGTGCCTGGGACAGTGAGGTAATGGAAGGCCTCTGGTTTGTGAGGGAGGAGAAAGGAAGCAGGCATTCCTAATGTGGATCTGATGACTACAAGAAACCCACTCTAGAAGACCCTTTGTCTGTCCCCAGATAGTTCCCCTTTCACAGGCTGTGCTGGAGATGCCTTTTCAAATCTCCTGGCTCTGTTGTTTGTGTAACTGCTGAAGACCAGGACCTCCAACAGGGCAGCAGAAGTAATCATCCTCTGGTTTTTTTACCATTTTTGCCTACAAGACAAAATTACCAACTCCAGCTGCCAGTGGATGCAAGCTGGAGAAAGTGATGAGCACATTAAACCTTTTAGACCTAAGCTGGAAACAAAGAATTTAGCCAGATTTAGGAGATCTCTGCCTCACATGGAACACAGATATTAGTGATTTGGGTCTCCTTTCTGTGTCTTTTCTCCTTTTGTATTTGTGGGCCTTCTCACTAACAGAACACAAGAGAAAACTTGGATGGAAGTACTTGTCTGGAGCATAAGGGAACACTTTGGGAAAAAATTGGGTTTTAGAGACCTGCTTTTGTCATGGAATTGCCTGGGAAACAGCTAATTAATTGAAGTAAATTTAAATAAAATGTACACTCTCAGTGGTATATCTGTATAGATACAGAAGTGACTAGTACTTAATTACTTAATGTGTTTAAAAGGGAGCTGCTAACAATGAGAAAATGCCTCTGTGATCAAGCTCTTTTCACTTTGAGATAAGCCAAGTCAATAGGGAAAAGCATTCCAATGTAATATTTTTGCACTCCATCACCTGTATCTATCAATCAGTGATTTCAGATTAATTTCTTCAAATTCACACTTAGCAGAGAGCCTGCTTTGTTTCCAGCTGTATCAGTCCCCTGCACTGGGTCACTGTTGATGCTCAGGAGCAGGGCAAGAACAAGAACTGGGCTTCAGCTGAGAAGGGGAGATACTTTCTTTTTGGCAACTGCTAATTGGCAGGGTTAATTAAACTGTTAATTAATTGCAGGAGTATCTGTTCTGGTGAGTGGGAATTGATTGGGACAGGGAGTAAAGGGAGAGCATGGAAAATGTGAGGACATTAGCCCAGAGCTATAGACCCTCTAAGCCTGGAAAAGACCATGAAGATCATTGAGTCCAACCATTAAACATGGTGTTTCAAACCAGGTTTGCTTATACCATAAATAGAAATATTATTAGAGATTTAAAAACCTGAAATTCCGAATGCAGTTAATGTGGCTATTCCCATTTATACTTTTCCATTTTTCTCATTATTTAAAAAATAATCGTCCAAGTGTTAACAAAGTAAGCATAAATTTGTTTATCCTTCCCTTCCCAAGGCTCTCATTGACTCCTAGTCCTACTCCTCTAATCTTCTCTCTTTCTCTCCCAAATTGCTTGACGTGTTAGCAGCAAAATGTGCAGACGCCACTGTGAATGTTTCCTAGGCCAGCCTGGGGGTTTGCATGCCCAGGGGAGTTTTGTGGGCTGCAGACTGCCATGGTGTAACAGCATTGGAGATTAAAAAAAATTTACTTATAAAATATTAGAAATTGTGTAGGTTACAGTTTGATTGTAACAGAGAAAGACAGATATCTCCAGATAAAGGCTGAGTCACTGGAGGGCCTCAAGGCTGGCCCAGTCTGAAAGATAAGAACAATTAATGGCTTGCCCATGTGAACATAGAAAAATAATCCAATGAAATGTTAGGAGAACCTAGACCATAAATCTTCATTGGTCCAAGAGGCACATGCAGGACAAAAAAAAGAGGACATGAAGATTGGGTGCACAGACAGTATAAAGGCCCAGAGGTTTCCTTGTTTGGGATCCCTCTCCAGGGACAAACACCTTGAGGTGAATTAAACCAACTCACAAAACCTAGGGGCTGACCTCTTCCTTAACAACCAGAGTAGCCTGAGTGGGAAGATGACTAGGGGTAAAATTAGAGAAAAAAAATGGGAAGTTATATTCTAACAGAAGTTTTAAAAATACAGAAATTATAGGATGAAATACAGTTCCTGCACTCTGGCTGGAATGCAGCTGCCATGCTCAAAACCTCTTCCACAATGACTCCCCACACTCACAGTGTGCAACCTTAAGCACATCTTATGGGGGATGAAATAGGTGTGGAGTGGAATGAAGTGGAGACACAACTGCCAGGCTGTGTTGAAATCCTTGTAGGAATGGGAACCTGATGGTACCAAGTAGCTGATAAACCACATAGCAGCTGTCAGCCAAGGGAGATAGGAGAAGAGGCCTTGCTGCTGAACCAGCAACTGCAATGAAATAACTCTCCTTGGATGAACTTGACTCATTATAATCTAATCGAAACACCAACACACACCTCCATCCCAAAGCTACTCACCTCAAGATATGACCACCCCTCACTGGGCAGGCACTCCATATTTTATTGACTATTTCTTTAAGAGCAAAGTGAGAGAATTTTACACCAAGAAACAATAAAGGTATGTGTAACTAGAGTCACTCAGGTTCCACCTAAAAGTAAGTTAAGAATAGGGAGAAGTTAGGGAAGACTTCATTGTAACTTCTGGGATCAATCAAACGGGCTGAACCTATCTTTTCCCCCATAGGGATGACTCTCAGGTAAGAAGCCTATTCTGTGTGTGCTGAATGGTTATCTTGAGTCATTTTTGTTGGTTATTAGAGCTTGTCTGGGCATTGCTTTGGATGTGTTTTTGCAGTCAGTTACTATCAATGGCAATCTTTGACCCTTAACCCGTCACAATTTCAGTGAGTGAGTTAATTAACAGTGTTACTCTGTAAACTGTCGGGGTGAGCCCTTCATGGCTGGCGGTGGATAAGATACTCAGAAAAAAGTGTGGAGACATAGGAGGGATTTTCTCCTTATGCTGTTGGCACGTGTCCCAACCCTCCTTTTATGTGACACCTTGCTGACCTGGGTTAGTTAGCTCAGATACTGTGGATGGTGCAAGAGCACTGCAGAGGACAAGCTGCTCTCACTGGTCACATGCCTACACTGTTACAGTCCACTGCTAAAAGTTGTTGTTAATGGTACAAACTTTTATTTATCCTTCAAAGTGTTTTGGGAGAGAGGGAGAGGAAGGTTCCAGGAAGAGTCTGTAGGTGCATCTAGAAAAAAATTTGGAGACTGCCTGGGAGGAGAGGCTTGGTGGATTTTGCAGCTGGCTCCCCTGAGCTCTTGGTTCAGTGCCTTAGAAGTAAACTCAGATAGAAAATGGCTTTTCCAGTTCAATGACAGCTTTGGAGAAGGTGAACATGACTTTTCACTCTCATTTTAGTTCCCAAAGAACACAGAAGAGAGAAAGAAGAGCCTAAGGATTACCACGGGAAGAGATGACAAATGACTCTCCTGTAACCAGGGCAAGTACAAAGCTGAAGGAAGGAAAACTCAAAACAACTCACATAAATTATCCCTATACACTTGTCCCTCAGCAACATCCTACCATTTTTGCAGATTTTTTTTTGCTTTCCATATCCATGAAGTTTAGGATCAAAGTAAATATTTTTAAAATAAGCTTATCTGAAAGTGGATTTGGTGCACAAGCAGTTGATTGAGATTCTGGGAGCATGTAGGAAACCTAACAGGAAAGCTCTGTGCTAGAGGAATGAAAGACAATGAGCAGGACTAAGCGAACTGCCCAGGCAGGTTTACATAAGTCATCTTTCTTCCCTTTATTCATAAGAAGCATTTCTTCTCTCCCTCGTAGAAAGGTATTTGCTGACATTTAAATAAACATTTAAATAAACATTTAAACAAAATGTTCTTGTAGGCTGCTTTCATTAGTGAAGCTGTAAGCAAACAAGATGGTGGGTACCTTTAGCACACTGCTAAAGGCACTGCTTGAGGCACAGAGTGCTTGGCTAAAGCTACAGTGTAGTCCAAGGCCCCCCAGCATACCCCTCTCTTTGAAATGACTGTATCCCAACCTGCATTCATTGCAAATCTTGCCAGTCCTACATTACTGAATCACTGCATTATAGAAGACAAAAAGTTTCTTAGTCTGTATACCTGAATGGAAAAAGGGTTAGATTACTTAGGTTATCTTTGCTATGTCTGATGCTGAAGGAAGATTGCAAGAAAAACGTATGCTCATCACAGTTTTTTAAAGGATTTATAATATCGGTTTCATGTAACTATTTGGGATTTAGTAAAGTGAAGTCAGCTGAAGACTCCACTCTGTAGCACTTCACCAGATAGTATAGGTAAGGGTATAGGTAAGTGGCACCATAAGAATGAAGTAACTGCCCATTTATTAAGCTCAATCCATATTTTGGGGGTCTTCAAGAAACACAGAACCTGATTAATTCTGATTGCCATGCTTGCCAGGAATTTAGGTTATTTATATCCATTTACATTTAAAAAATACATGGATTGCATCAGGGTAGCCATACAGCTTCCAAATTCAAGTTGAAACATTTTACGGAGAGGCGATGCCATATATTGGACCAGCTTACGAGGCTGGAAAGAACAGTCTCTCAGGTGTACGGGCTTTTATTCAAGCAAACTGCAAAACTTGTACCCAAAAGCCTTTCTGGGTTTCACAACTGGTATTGATGGATCTGAGATATTATCACTCCTTACCAACCAGGGAACAAAAGAACAGGCAGCTTTTCTGGAAGGGATGCAGGTATACAAGTACTTGTGGTCTTCTCCTTCAGGAACGAAGCCGATACTTTGGCCAGGGAACCAGTGAAACATTAATATTCCTATTAAAAACTTTCTTATCAAGGTGGAAAGGTTAATATAAGTGCCAGGGAGAGGTCTTGAGAGCACCAGAAATATTCTTGAGGAGATACTGCTCATCTTTGCCTGCACCTTGCCCTTAAAAGCTTTCAGCTTTGATGGATAATCAACATCCCACAAGATGGAGAACAAAGACACGCAGCTGCAGGACAAACCAAGTTAATTTTTTCTCATTCAAGCTGGAAGAGTATGAATTCCTCTTGTAAGAACAAAAAGCCCACAGAGGGAATGGCAGCAAAAGTTGATGGGAAATGGGGAACTTAAGGAAATGCTGAAATTTGGGAGAGTCACAGATGGTTCGGTGTAGAGCTCTTCTTATGAAAAGAATAGTACAAACAACTGGATGCTTGGAAAGTTGCAGACAAAACAAGCATTGTTTTTCAACAAAACTAGCTTGTTTTTCAACTTGATAATTTTTATGAGCAGGTAGTGGAGAGTGCTCAAAACAATGGGGACCTGTGGCCAGGTGTTATTTTCTCCCTTTGAAACTCATCAGGTTTCAGCTCTGGGACAACAAATTCAGTACAACTGTGTTGTATTTAATATCCCTAATCACTCACAAATCTCCGGAAATGTTGTTATAATGGACTGCTGAAGACTACGTTAAGAGCATTTGGTAATGAGCCCTGGAAACACTGGGACAAAAATTTAGCAAGCCCAAAGCTGGTTAACACTAGAGGATCAGCTAACTGGCCTGGTCCTGTCCATAAAAAACACCTCACATTTTGGGGGGGTGATAAGGTCACTGTACCACACATAGGGAAGTGGATGGGGAAATTGATGTGGATTTCTCCTCACGTGGAAAAAGGCAGACCCATTTATGGGACTGTATTTGCTCAGGCAAAGGGTGATGGGAGGGCTGGGAACTTGGTGGGTAATGTGGAGGGCTGGGAAGACCCAGTGTACGCCTCAAGGAGAGTTAACCACGGGGGAAATACAATTTGTGGTGATAAGTTGCAGGAGAGTGTGACAGTGACCTGGGCTGGGCTGGGCTGGTGTTGGTGTCCAATGAGCAAGTGTGCTGCTTCTCCTGTCCTGAGCACCCATCCTGATGAAATGGGGTCCAAGTCATGCATGGACTGGTTTTGAATATCTGGAGGGGTGGAGGAAGCTCCTGAAGTGGGAAAATATGATCTGTCTGTGGAAGGATGAGGGATAATAGTTAATGAAAATGCATTAATATGTATGTTGGGTATAAAGATGGTTTAAAAATGTAGTTTTAATTGTACGTGTGGGTAAGAAGGGATTTCAGTGATGAGAAAATAAATACAACGGAATAGATAGAAAAGACATAAAATTAGATGGGGGTCTGAGTATGACACAAATGATAAGAAGTGAAGGGTGTATTGGGTCTGGCTGAGATGGAGTTCACTTTCCCTTAGCAGCCCTCACAGTGCTGTGTTTTGCTTTGTTAGCCGGAAAGGTGGTGATAACACACCAGTGCTTTGGCTGCTGCTGAGCAGGGCTGGCACAGCATCATTGCTGTGTCCCCAACATTCCCTCAGCATTAGGGTAGGGGTGGGCAAGATCCTGGGTGGGGGACACATCTAGGCCAACTGACCCAAATTAACCAAGGGAATATTCCATACCATATGATGTCAGATTAGATGTAAAACCTAAGAAAAGGAGGAGGAAGTTGGTGGCTACATTTTTCATTTACAATGTTTGTATTCCAGAACATGTCCTGAAGCCCTGCTTCATGGGAAGTGGCCTCATCTTGCTTGCTGATGGGAAGCTGAGAATAAAATTATTGGTGTTTTCTTTGCTGGTGCATGTGCAAACTTTCACTTTTGCTTAATAAACTGCCTTATTTCAAACCACAAGTTGTTCTCCATCATATTTTCTCTCCCTTGTCCAGCTGGGAAGGGGGAGTGATAGAGAGGTTTTGTGGGCATCTCCAGCCAAGGTCAACCCACCACATTGACTGATGAATGTGTAAACAAAATTGTAAGGCCATGAAAAAAATGAAGCATGAACTTTGAATTTTTTCCTTTGTAATTTTCTTATCTTTGGAGAAAGTAGAAACTTTTAAAGAATATTGGAAGAGAAAGACATGGATAATGAACTCCTACAGTATATTAACCTCTCCTGACTCCCCAACATGCACAGTGATTTAAATACAGATCTAGCCATTGTGATTACTGAAACTGTGAGTGGGAAGAGGGACACCTATGAACTGAAAGAAATGTTGTTCTTTTCCTTGAAGTCATGGCTTCAATAGGTTTGTTCATCCAGGAAGTTATTTCACGCTGGCCTTTTGCAGAGGTGGTGTTCATTCCAAGGCGCAGGGTTACTGCTGCAGCTGCAGAGCTCCAGCCTCCTGGCCTTGCAGGGCTGCTTTCCTAAACGCTCACCTCTGCTCCCTGGGCTTATACATCCCCTGCTCATTTCTGCTCACACTGCTGGAGCACCGTTTGCTTCATGCCACAGCTGGATCACTTTGCTGCTCCTCAAGTGTCTGCAAGCACACAGCATGGCACATAATAGCACCTGGCTTCACTCCCTGCTCCTGCTTGTCCACATGTGGAGATACCTGCACCTCATCCCCCCGAGGCCTGTCACTAGGAAGTTCCAAAAGTTAAAGCTTCCTAGCGGCTCCCAACGCTCACCCTCATCACTGTCACTGTCAGCACTGGGTGTGTGTGGTTCCTATTCATGTGACGTATTTCCGATCTGGAGACTGAGCAAAATAAAGAACAGGCCCCCACTCCCTTGCAGAGGAAGGGCAGATAGGTAAAGAAAGGAAGGAGCTGAGGGAAGTGAGATAAGGCCTGTGCAGCTAGAGCAAAATATACAGTCCTGTGAGCAGCAGAACAAATTAAAACTGAGCTCATTGAGGATTTACATTTTGAGGAAAGTATTCTTATGTGGATACTCTGGTTTCTAATCAGAGCTGAACTAACCCACTAGCCCTTCTCTTTGTGAAATATCTAAAAGTACTTCTTCACTTAGCTCCCTGTTTTCATGAGATACGGGGAGAATTAATATTCTTAGGAACTTCACTCCTCTTTCCCATGTGGCTGAAATGAGCCAATTCCTTCAAAATTTTACCAGGAAAAGGCAGAAAAATATTTACAACATCATCACGTACACCACGTTTTCCATGGAAATTGGGCAAAAATGAGTGGATCTTTGCTGTGTTTGGGTATTTTTCTGTAAGATATCTGGCCTATGATATTTCAGAGGTCTCCTCTAGCCCAAAGACAAGGTTGGGCAAAAGAACATGCAAGTTTTTCAAAGGCTTAATACAACAGCTTCAGAAGTTGTGGTGTGGGGAGTGTCCTACAGAGTCAGTGTTCATGGAGGGACCACACCACCTATCCAAGCTCCTTTTCTACCTCACAGATCTGTGCCACTACTCACACCTACTCTCTTTGTATTGCCCATGGAGAATACACTCTTATCCTGCAGTTGTGAAACATCAACACTGACCTTCCTCCCACATAACTGTGGTTAGTAAAACTCATTTGGTATTTACTTGTGTATTTATGCTCCCGTGTAAATGGCCCATCTCACTGGGACAGTGATGTAGAAATGGAAGAACTAGCATATGCTTACTTCACAGAAACACAGAATTGGTTAGGCTGAAAAAGACCTCTGA
This sequence comes from Motacilla alba alba, assembly GCF_015832195.1. Taxonomy (NCBI): domain Eukaryota; kingdom Metazoa; phylum Chordata; class Aves; order Passeriformes; family Motacillidae; genus Motacilla; species Motacilla alba. Next base: position 63,040,787 of record NC_052016.1, read on the forward strand.
GACCATGGAGTCCAACCTGTGGCCAAACACCACCATGTCAGCTAGACCATGGCACTGAGTGTCACATCCAATCTTTCCTTAAACATCTCCTGGGACACTGTCTCCATCACCTCCCTGGGCAGCCCATTTGCCCATTCCAATGTTTAATCATTCTTTCTGAGGAGAAATTCCTCCTAATGTCCAACCTTAACCTCCCCTGGCACAGATTGAGGCTTTGTCCACCTGTTCTGTCACTAGTTGCCTAGAAGAAGAGAGCAGCCCCGACCTAGCTACAGCCTCCTTTCAGGGAGTTGCAGAGAGCAATGAGGTCCCCCCAGAGCCTTCTCTTTGCCAGGCTGAACACCCCCATCTCCATCAGCTGCTCCCCACAGGATTTGTCCAAACCCTTCCCCAGCTCTGTTGCCCTTCTCTGGACATGTCCCAGCACCTCAGTGTCCCTGAAATGAGGGGCTCAGAACTGAAAACAGCACTTAAGATGTGGCCTCACCAGTGCCAAGCACAGAGGAAAATCACTGCTGTCCACAATTTTAATGATACTTTTTGAGCATTGATAGCGGAGCACTGGTAGTGATTCTTTCTGTGTGGAACTCTTCTCATAGTAAAAATCCCCACAGCAAGCTGGAACATACTTAGTTTCATGAACCTTGGGGACCCCAATTATGATTGGGGTATTTTAAGAAGTTCTTTCTTTTATAAACTGGCTGAAAACTTATTCCAAGAATAAAGACTCCAAAGATTTTATTCCAGGAATAAACTTCACAGTCATATCCAGTAACAGGAAGCTGACTCCTCTTAGAAACTATCATTACACTATTGGTTAGAGAAAGCCAGAAAGGATCTTGTGTCCACCCTAAAGTCTTCTCTGGCTACCATTAAACAATGGTATTTTGGTTTCTGAGAAGTCACATCTTTTGGGACTTCTTCCTTGTCTTTGAACTCACAAATTAGAGTTTCCAAAAAAACTCCAAGGAATATTTGGAGCAAAGTGGAAATCTGCTTTATTGTGTTTGAGTAAGGATGCCATTCCTTACTAGTAATGTGAATCATACTGTGTGTGCAGTAGTATGCATAGCCTGGACTGTGATCTTGCTGATATGTGCCAACCTCAGAGAGTTACTGGTAAGAGACAAAATTATTGTGAGAGGGAGAAAAAGTGGGCAATGAGTGGTGGGAAAAGGCAGTGAGAAAGATCTTTGAAAGTGTTTCCCTCCATTCTTCATGTGGAAAATATGCCATTTCCACATCCCATCTGCTTTTGCCAGGAATACATAAACTGTGTTTGATAACAAGTACCTAGTAGTTGTGTTTTCGTTTCAGCACAGCAATAATAGGCATTTATAAAAATTTCACTGTACAGAGCTGGAATTGCAGAAAATGGTTACTAACATCAGTCAAGTATGTTTACATTCATTCTCAGGTCACAAGAAATCACTGTGGATATGTCTGCACTGCAGGCAACTGCTCTGGAGCATGGAGGTACTTCAGCTCAAGTCAAGTTCAGTTGAGACAGCAGTCCAGCAGGACTGCAAAGAGCTCAGTGCAAACAAGAAGTCATTTATAACACAGCTTCTTACTCTGAAGGATGAATTGAGTTCAAAGTAGTGGAACAAAATCACTGTGGTCTCTCCAAAAGGCATTGCAGTGGAATCAATATGAGTTCTTGGCAGATAGAAACCACAGGGCTTGAAACATTGGCCACTCCCAAGGTGGATTAAGGCGTATTTTAGGGTTGGCTTTGGCTCATTTAATGTTAAATCATTAACAGTGCAATGTTTAGACTCAGGTAATTGTTTGTGGCATGATTCACTTGCCTACATATAATCATAAATGCTATGTTAAAAATGCTAAGGTGTCCTCCTGCAGCCACTTTTAGGGAGTGTGAATCATCAGTGCAGATACAGTGCATCCCTCCTGTCAGTAAAGGGAGAAAAATATCTCTGATGTGGTAGTATTCCCTTGGTCTGGGTATCTGAGGCACGAGTCAGGGATGTGAACACAGACATCCAGTGCTACCTGAGATGCACCAGAGTGAACCTGCATTCTCACATCCTCAGGTGCTCCAGGAAATCTCCAGTTTCCTAGAGAAATTAATTGTGTCCATTCATGAGAGGAATGGGACAAGTTTCTGCCCCCAGGTGCCTATTCTCTCACCAGCTGGAAAGGGGGACTCAACAAATAGTTTGGATGGGGTCTGGCTGTCTGAGGTTGGATGAGATGAATCCCCATGCACATAGTAATGCAAAATTCGAGGGCAGAGGAGTGTCAGTGCCAGAAACTGCACACATTGTGTGTGCCACCATGGCAAACCACATCCTCAGCTCCACAGCTGCCTGTAGCCTTTAAGCCCTTCATTTAGAACAAGATACTGGCCAAAGAAGGCTCTCCACCCAGTGAGTTCAGTACAAGGGACAGCACTCTTGCCTTCAGTTACACATGCAAACATGGGGACGACTCACCAAGATCAAGGATTCAGGCTGTCAGGAGTCAGTTGTCAGGAGCAGAATTGGAGCTGAGGGATTGTGTGGGACACAGAAGCTGCCAGCAAGTGAAATTACAGTTGGACCCATCTGGGCTCTAAAACTCATCCCCATCAAACCATGCCACCAGCTGACCTGTGGGAGACAACTTCACATCCAAATAGGAAATAGTGATCAGTCCTAGAGTTCCTCTGCTATAGTTCTTACGAGTCTATGCACAATATTTACTCACTTTTTATAATCATTCTATTTATTTGATTGCTACTATACTAACACCTACCAGTTTGCCTGATATCTGCAATGTGCTCCTTCCTCCTGAAATACAGTTATTAGTGCAGACTTGAGTGAAGTTTAAGGGTGAGATCCCAGCACTGTGCAACACAAAACTCCTTTTTTGTTGCCCTGTCCATGAATTTTGGAGAGATTTGATGGTGGAGGGACCAGTGAAGAAAATGCCAATGACTCAGATTTCCCATGTCACCAGCAGAGTCAAGAGAAAAGAAAATAAAGGCAAGGAAGCTTGGCAATAACAAAAAGCATATTTCTCTATGAACCCAGACTGGACTGACTGGCATGTTGGACATCAGTAAAACACTGATGGTAGTGCTGATGGTAGTTTTGTTCAAGTGAAGCAGAAAGCTCCCATCCTGAGTGTTTCATGTCATCTCCACTCTGGAGGCTGTCTGCCAGTATAGACCTCCAGTGTTCTAAGGTAAATTTTTATCACAGCAATTACATTTTGACCAGTGTCAAGGAGATGCAATAGCTGCAATAATTCCTAGCCTAAGCATCTTTTTTGTATTTCAGTGTGCCACTCACCACCATAGCATTCCTCATTCAGAAACAGCGAAGACTCCTGCCTTTGTCTCTCCATGCCTAGAGCACATTAAACTTCCTTTGGGATAAAGATCCTGCTGAAAGCCACTATGTTTTCATTATTTCATTACATATTCATCATGCCTAGTTATCCACAGTGCTTTGATGTATGTCAGGAGGCTGCATGTTATGTCCCTGCGATGGTACCTGTCAGAAACATCCAGTTCACAGCTGTCATATGGTATATGCCATCTGCTTAGACAGCTGGGCACTGAGCTGAACAAGAGCAAAGAAAAGGACAAGAAGAAGTCAGCAGGATTTGGAGGAGAGATTGAGCTCAAAAGAATTTCCCTTCTATACATATACATGATACAGGAATACAAAAATATAATTGTAGTCTCTCCACCAAAACTGCAGGTTATCCTTTCCTGCCTTAAAATATTTAATGTGTGTTTGTATCCACATCTCTTCAGAGCCCTGATGTTTACTGCAAGCAGTTAATTTACTCTTTATAAGTAGATCCAGTCAAGGGACTACTTCAATTTGCCTTTCAGTCACAGGAGTAAAGCACAAATAAACACCTTAGAGAAAAGGTATTGGCTGAAAACAAGTAAATTCTGGGAAAAGTAAAGCATAAAATGCAGATTTCTTATGGCTTGTGTTATAAAATGGCCTTCGGAAGGGACTCAGCAAGTGTCAGGTGTATACAGAAAAGAAAGGTCAGAGCACTCAGGCTGCTTTCCATGACAGCCAGCAATAGCAGACTCCATTGGGATCAGCAGCAAGGCAGCAAGGGGCAGCGCGGGATCCACACAGAGTGTTGCATGTTGCTCATCCAAAGTGCTTCTCATTCATTGTACAAACTTAAGAGGAGGTTTTAAAATGAAGATTTTTTTTAGAAGCGGGATTGGTTTGGAAATGTTTTCTCTCTTCTGCTAGAAATCAATTAAAATTAAGTCAACACAAAGAAATAGTGCCCTGACAAAATTTTGAGAGATCATGACATTTATTTTCATTTAAAAATTGACTTAATTGTTATTACTAATAGCATTAGTGCAATTTGTTGAACTTCTGACAAAAATAAGTCTTTGTGATTTTTTTTAATGCCAGAAATACATGACGTTGGAACTACATAAAATCTTCCTGGATTATGAGGCTTTTGCCAAATCAGAATTTTCCGGAAGAAAAAAAGAGATAATTTTCTAACTAGCTTTTGAAAGGAACTTTTGAAGAAATAACAATTCTGTATAAAAAAGAGGCCTCCAGTTTTACCAGATAATAAACAACATCTGGCACAGAGAACTGTCAAAATGTACTTCACCTGAGGGGAAAACTGTCCGAGTGCAGAGATATGTTTGACTGTATAATGACATCTGTGGTGCAAACCAGGATTACAACCTTAGATCTGTATCTGTTAATGGGTAAAACAAAAATTAGGCTGAACTAAATGATAAGGAACAATTTTAGATTGCAGGTTTAATTAAACAGGAGATAAATGGTGTTCCTCCTGAACAGGAGGAAAAAATTAAAAAGTGGGTTCTGATTTAATGGGATTAAAAATGGGATCTGATCAGAACAAAAAAAGAAATGTAAACAGATCAAAATAAAGGATTTAGGAAAAATGAGCACTTGCAGCCCAAAAGCCACCTGTGTCCTGGGCTGCATCAAATGCAGTGTGGCCAGCAGGATGAGGGAGGGGATTCTGCACTTCTGCTCTGCTCTGATGAGACCCCATCTGGAGTGCTGCGTCCAGCTCTGGGGTCCCAGCACAGGAAGGACATGGAGCTGTTGGAGTGAGTCCAGAGGACAGTCACAAATATGATCGAGGGGCTGGAGCACCTCACGTACAAAGACAGGCTGAGACAGCTGGTGGCGTTCAGCCTGGAGAAGAGAAGGCTCCAGGGAGACCTTAGAGCACCTTCAAGTACTCAAAACAGGATGACAGGGGAGCCCTAAATTGAAAGAGGCTAGATTTATGTGAGATACTTGTAAAGAAATTTGTCACTGTGAGAGTGTGAGGCACTGGAACAGGTTGTCCAGAGAAGTTGTGGAACGCCCCATCCCTGGAAGCATTCAAAGCCAGGTCAGATAAGGCTTTGAGAAACCTGGCCTAGTAGAGAGTGGGGGGGGGGGGGGGGGGGGGGGTGGAACAGGATGATTAAGGTCCTTTCCAACCAAAACCATTCCATAATCCTGTGATCCTATGATTCTATAAAACATTAAGTGACTCAAGTAAAAGACATTACTGGTGCATGGTAGGTGGATTAGTATGGATGTACCCTGATAGAGCTCAATGGCACTGTGATATTTGCCTGAAGCTTTGTGGACTAGCTCATACAAATGAAAGCCAGAAGCACTACATGAAATTTTTGCTAGAGGCTAAGATAAATAACTACATTTTTTATAGCTGTAAGTTAAACATCATAGCAATAAAAATCTTCTGCTAGATCAGTCTATGGAAAAAGAAAACATTAAACCTGGAGGATCCATGCAGAGAGTGCAAACTTGAGACAGAAGACAACTAGGCTTATTTATGTGGCTCATTTTCCCTTGTCTTTAATAATAGAGCAGATGAGAGGATGGTTAATAGGAATGAATATTCAAAAAGGAAAATTCCAACAGACAAGGATGGAAAAACCATTGAAGTTCAGTGTGCTGAAAGTTTTGGAGCAGGTTAATGGTGAAGTACTAGATTGTGAAATTGCAAGTCCTGCAGCAAAGCTTTCCTAAAGGATCCTATTCATCTCTGGCTAGTGCATTAGCAGCAGAAATTGGCAGACATGGCACTTGTATTTTGAAAAGAGAAGGACCCACGAAGTTACAGGACTATTAGCCATGTTTCCAGTGCATGTAAGATATTGGAATGAATTTCAAAAGAGAGACCACTTAACAAATCAGAGAGAAGCAGAAAATGTGATACAATACAACCTGAATTGACAGCAATAGATTTTGGCAGATGAACTTCGTATCTTTCTGTGATGTATTGGACTATGTTCAAATGAAGGAATGTGATAAATAAACCAAATCGACCTTCTGCCATGCTCACATACATTCCAAGGACAAATTATTAGTGCTTAATGGGAAATTATTACATTTAGTTTTAGAAAGAGCTGTCTCCAGAGTAGGTAGCAACAACTAACACTGAAGGAAGATGAAGCCAGCAAAAGGCTGGTTCTGAGTGCAATGTGATCAGCCATCATGTCAATTGTTCACAATAACGGAGCACAAAAATAAATAATAATAATAATAATTAATGACACAAATCTGGAAGATGATGTTAACAGAGAGGAAGGTTAGAATGCCATATAGGAGACAGCTGATAATCTTGAGCAATGAAGCAATAAAAATCAGATTAAATTTAACATCCCGAGATGCTAGGTCAGGCACAGAGACACTAATAAAAGGATTTGCTGTAAGCTGGAGGCTGAACTGTGCTAATGTGAGGAGAGGAGAAAGCCCAGACTGGAAATAATCATTCACAGGATGGCCATGAGTCATCAACATGATTCAGCCACACAAAGGTTGATGCAATTGTGTGCGTATCAGGAATGATGCTTCCAGTACAGGGACAGATGAGAACAGTAAATCAATAAGGATTATACCTGGAGCACGACACAAACCCAGCCACTTACACTCTGTATGGTCAGCCACCATAAATATCGATGGGGTAAGAGCATCTAAACAGACCTTGTTAGCCAAAGAAGAAAGAGGCAAAAGGGGACCTGGAAATTCAGGCTGGAAATGAGAAATGCTCAAAGATGGTAAGATACTGAAGAGACCTGCAAAAATCTGTCTGCTGCTCTTTGCAAAAAAATTCTGTAAGGCACTGCCTGCAAGGGAAACTCCTAGAGGCAGAGTGCCAGGTAACAGGGAGAGGCAGAGTTAGATGTGCTGATTTTTGCTTGAAAGTGGACAGGATATAGATTTAGAAGCTCTAATTCTCATCTCAGACACTTTTCTGTGAGCTTCCTCAGGGAGGGAGTACCAGCCAGTTATTTGGTCTCTTTAACTCCACTAGAAGTGAGTGGTTCAAGAATCATAGCTCAAAGTGGCTTTATGACATAAGAGGGAGTTTTAAAGTTTTTAACTCTTACTCCAGGAAAGCCACGTATTTCTCTTGCTTATGCTTTGAGGATTAAACACTTCTCTTCTATGACCTGTCTCAATCTAACTAAATACTCTTGCATCAGCCAGAGGCAGGGACAAACTGGTCTTTGAAGCTAACAGAGCAGTTTTTCCTGGTTTGAGGAAGGTTTTTGCTCATAAATTTTCCTACAGGTGCCATGCCCCTCCTCCCAGCTTCTCAGCAGAAAGTTTGACATGAAGCTGCCACTAAACTGCCAATAATTAATTTTATGTTGTGTTCCCTGGACTCATTTTTACTGATTTTGGTTTGCAATGAGTTCATTTTGAGGCTCATGAGTGACAATTCTTGTCACAAGGAGCAGATTTATGATTAATTCTTTCTGCTCTAGATTAACTTGCGTGACAATCATTTGTGACAAAGATTAATCTTTCAAAAAATTACTGTGATAATTTTCTCCACAGAGACAAGCCATCACACTGGTGCTGCTTTACTCTGACCTTGTTTTGTGACTTTGGGAAAGTTATTGCTCTCTTAAGGTTTGTTTTACTTATCTAGAAATCTATATAAGTCATCTGCAGTGTTTACTACATATCTCAGGACATGGGAACTTAATAAACTGTGAAATGATCAAAGGGAAAAAGATGATTGGAAAACAATCTGGAGTCTTCAATAAAAAAAAAGGTAATAGCTGTAACTTCACAAATACTATCATGAAAACCAAAACAAAACATAAAAGAAAAAAAAATTGCCTGAATTTTTCCTGGAAGATTTTCATTGCTGTGCTTCTAAGAACTTCATTAGCAATTTGACGAATTTTCATAAAATCCACTTTTAAAATTTCATTAAAAGAGTCAGTGAAGTGATCAAAGTTCTGCTCTAGCAAATAAACAATATTAATTATGCTGAGCAAAGTTAATCTGCTTTTTTTGGCAGAACTGCAATGCTAACTATTCAAATAATACTTTGAAAAAATATTAAGTTTCAAAAAACATTTTAATTTTTTTTAACATCTCATAAACATTGGCCCACAGAGTCACTTTTGAAGCCTGGAAAATCTCTTCTTTACATAAAAAGAAACCTACTATGTAGAGACAAGGTTATTCTTAGAAAAAACACAGAGAGGGTGTGAGCAGCAGGATGGAGAAAGCCATGTTTTCTGTTAACAGGTTCTTGCTCTCTCCTCTGCTGTTCATATTTGAATAAAAACATGCTGTGCAGTTACCTTTCCTGTTCAAATGTTGGTGTCTAGAGGGGTATCCAATTGCCTGCAACAGGCGTTGGCTCCAAAATACACTTCTCAGAACAGCAAAGGGTATGGGATTCTTTTCTAAAAATTACATCCGAAGTGTTAAGGACTCTCCAGTGAGAGCTGTCTCTTGCAGGCGAGGAACTTCCCACAGGTTCTCTGAGATTCCAAGGTATTTTCTAAGAGGTAGATTTCACTAAACTGCAGGGTACAGGCAGCAAGACCTAAGCTCAGATCAAAACAAACTGAGAACAACCTGAAGGAATCTTGCCCAACCCCAAGCACATGATTCTTGCCTCTTTCACTGAAAAGTCATATCCAAGGTGAGAGCTGGAGGGGGCGATGCCCTGCCCTGGCCTCCAGGAGCCCTGCTGGTGTTGTGCACCCCCAGTGTGCAGGGCTAAGCCACATTTTCTTTGGGGAATAAACTCCCATGCAAGAACCTCATGGTCAAGGTTATCTTTAACCCTAGGGAGGACACAGAGCCAGACTTCCTGCATGAACACCCACCAGGTAGGGCTGATGACACCTCCACTGCAGACCACTGCTGGAAGGCTTGAGCTGCAGCTGGCTACAGATCCAGTCCTAAATAGCTGAGGGCTGCTAGTCCTGGATAGGGAGAAAAGGGTCCTAAATCAAATCAGTGTCCATCCCACAGGCACCTGAAGAGAAGCACCTGAATGCAGACGTTGCACATGCACCTCTGTGAATCTCAGTAGCTTCAGAGTTTACCTGAAACCTTAAATGAAGATGAGAGTCTTCTCTGGGACCGTGGAGTTAGGGATAAGTGCTCCATCCCTACAGGCATTTGCTAGCCTGCATCTGCTGCAGCTTTCCTGCAGCTTTTAACTGGAATAAGGTTATTACTCCCAGTAGTACAGTGTCACAAAGCTGGACAGGTACAGCAGTGGGGCATACTCTGAACAGCTCCAAAATGTGTGGTCAGTTTTGTGTTAGCTGGTTGCACAGTCTCTTCCTGGCTTAAATATGCTCCTGCAGTTAATGGGACTGTGATGAAGTCAGAAAAATCATGCCCAGTTACAAACCATGCAAATGATATAATAATAACAGAAAATACTGTGATTTGTATGATAGATCTGACACCAAAAAAAAAAATCCCATGTTTTCAACAAATCAGAGGCTGCAATCTGAAGGAAGCTATTTCTGTGTTTCAGCTGAAAGTTAATGAGCTTGATGCAAAGTGTGAGTAAAGAAGCATGGTGGGAAATTAAAATCTTTCAAGAATCATTAAGAATAGACATCTGGGTTTTCCAAAGTTCATTTACACTAAAATTAATTTTCCAATGTAAAGTCTTGGCAACCACTTGAAGCAGTAAAACATTTGATGCTGCTGATGTAACCAAGGCACTCTAAATGAAAACTTTTCCTGTGAAATATTGTCTTAGCTCTTAATTCAGTTTAAAAAAAACCAAGCAATATATCTCATGCATTTGAAAACCTCTAAAGCTTTGTAAACTGCAGTTAAACAGGAGATTGCAGATTAAATCATGGTTTGACAGGAAGCAGCTATGTGGGACACGATGGGAAGGAAGGAGGAATTTCCTTCAAGAGGAAATTTTGATGGTATGAGGTTACTGATGGAGCTCAAGAAGCAGACAGAATCAGCAGTGATCAGAGCACTGTGTCCAGGTCCAGGGTGATTTTCAGGCTCTTTGTGAGTCAGTCACTAAAAGACCACTTCAAATCTAAGCTGAAGTGAGATGATTCCATAGAGGGATAGGGGATTGTCACTTCCACAGTTGTAGGTAACAGTGACACACCTCTTGAATCTTGTATATGATCAGAACTTCCATGCTTAAGACAACCAAAGCAGAACAGATGCTGGAAATTCTCCACTTAAAATCTTTTCAGAAAGGTGCTAAAGGACAATTAAAACATTTGTGTGATCACGTCCTCACACAGGCAGTGTTTATAGGAGCTGTAGTTCATGTAGGATAGCTGCTGAATTAAGACTTTGGTCACACTGTACTGTTTAACATAGACTCAGTGTTCTCACCTGCTGAAGAGACTGGTCAGTCATGCCAAGGCTGACATCAGTGCTTAGGTCCATGGGCTCTTTCCCAGAAAGTGCTGATCCCAATTGCCAAGGAGTGTTAGAGTTTGTATATGGAGCTTAACAACATACACCCTGTATTGTCACAGTGAGAGTGCAAAGCCTGGGGCAAGGAGCCACTTTGCTTTAGCTGTACTTCAAGCACTGTTTCTAAATCTGGCATGTTTAGTTTTTCAAAACAAAGGCTATTTGCCTTTATATAGGAGAATACTTAAAATATAAATAGAAATCTGAGACTGGCCAGACCTTTTAGCCAACCAATAAATCTTAGAGATCTTCAGTGACCAGAAAAGAGAAGTTTGACTTAACTGTCATTTGGAAGATAGGCAGAGCAAAAGTCAGGCCTTTGTCATGCCGTGCAGTCTTTCTTGCAGCCTGTCTGCTTTCACTTGGCAGCAGTTAAAATGGCCTTGCATAGTTGTCAGCGATTGCACAGAGAAATAATTCCAGTCCCCTTGCAGTCTCTCAACACCAGACTATCACTTAGAAAATCAATTACTTTAAGGAAAAAGCTGTGGCTGTCATAAAAGACACAAAACAAAGACAATGCTATGCCAGGCAGAATTTGCACAGCCCTGGTTTGCCTTGCTGAGCTGCTGGATGTGCAGTTTCTTAGGCTGCTCTTTGATTCCTTGACATTCTGAGGCTTTGCAAAGGTATATGCCAAATTCAGAAGGAATATAATATTTACTACCTTTTCATCAAAGTCTGTGAGAATAAGTCAAGATCACTGATTATTATGCTGGGTAATATCCCTGTGAAGAAGGACCACTACCGGAGGCAATACCTCAAGTGGATTTGTCCCATGGCAAATGCAGTTCCATTATGGCAGCACTTAGAACATGTTTAAGGTTGCCCCTAATGCAATGTCTAGCCATTAGTTCTCCAAAGCAGCTCAGCCTGATTTCTGCCTGCAGTGTTTGGAGCTTATCTGTGCATGGTAGACCCTGGGCAGCAAATCCACCAGCATCGGTCTCCATGTTGGCTGTTCCTGGCCCTCTGACCTTTCCTTTCTTTTCTCTGGCATGCCTAAATAAATAAAGACAAGCCCTAGGGGAAAGAGAAGCAAGGCAGAGACTGCTGAGCGGGATGACTACTTCAAAGGTAGTAAGGGAAAGCAGAATAGTCCTTTGTGACCCTAAAAAACACCATCGTTCCTTCTCACGCTTCCCTTTCCTGCCTCCTCCATTGTCCACACTGATTCTCTGAGGACCTGAGTGCTCTAAATGAAACCAAGGCAATATTCTGGCAAATAGAAAGATTAAAGTAGAAGAAGTCTGATGGTTTTATGGTTGATAGTGGGTTTTTTTGACTATTTGCTATTTGGTTCATTTTGCTGACACTTTCTACAGCATGGCCCCCATTCAATGCTGCTGTGAAGAGGCTGGGGGTGATCTACATCAAATAAATTTGCCAGCAGGCAAATATTCATGCAACTGTACCTTGAAGTTGTCTAAGCAATTAACATAATTAAGATAAATTAGAACAGTTGGCCCTCACCGGCAAAATGTTAAACTTCTTTTTTCCTTTTCAAATCCTAGAAAGGATTCAGGCTGAAGAAAAGCTTCTAGGTTTGTGGTGTTTTTTTTGTTGTTGTTGTTCTTGTTTGTTTTTGTTTTTTTTTTTTTCCCCAGTTACATTATTAAGTCTAATAAAAAATAAAAAAGATAAAATAACTACAAAGCCATCTCAGGAATCCTAATATTCAGAAAATCTTAAAGCTCATTTCAGACCTATGTACTCATATTACTCTGTAGGCTTTGTAAGAAACTACTGTAACTGAATTCTGCAAGAAATCTTATTAAAATAAATGCGATTTTGCAATACAAAAATCCCTAAGCAAGTCACTTTTACACATTTCCGCTCAATTTCCCATAGGTTTGATTCACACGCTTTCTTCTGCACTCATGAGTACCAAGACACCTGTGCCCAAGCAGTTTTGGACCATTTGCATGCAACAGGGAGGACAAAGGACATCAGCACCTATGGCCTCAACATGTATCTTGGGTTTTTGAATTGTCTTTTGTATCTTCTAGGAATGGATGCTGTGTTGGATTGCTTGTCTTGTGATTTTGACTCACCCTTTGTAAATGTTTGTCAAATGTTTGTCAAAATGCCTGAATTTCACAACTTTTATTTTCCTTGCTTGATAAGCTGTAGTCCTGTTCTTTATCCACTAGTCAGCTTTAACTTTAGTTCAGTTTGTTCTCATGAAACAGCAGATAATGAGCTCCATGGTGATTAACACATTCCAATCCTTTTAAATTTTGCTTTGCTCTTTCCTCTGGTGCTTTTGCACACACATTTCCATTCTTACTCCCTTCATGCCACTCTTTATTACTAGTAGTATTAGTTAGTACTACTATTAGTATTAGTATATTTTATTACAAATTTCTACAGTGCTAATGGAATCACTCCTAACTTGGGACATTAGAATAGATAATTAATTACAGGCCCTCAGGATGACCAAATTCATGTGGCGAGAACTGGGCAAAAGCCCACAGCTTCTTTTTGTTCAAAAACTACTAAAAATGTATTGGACATGATGAATTGAAAAGATGAATCTCATACCTCACATAGCACTTTTTTTTTAATGCATACAACTATTCAGATAATTTGCCATTGGTTCCTGCTGTGAGTGCTGTTGCAGACTCTTGAAAATGCATCCACACCTTCTGTATGGGATTTCTAGTTCAGGCACACTGCAGTCCTGCTCAGTTCTAGTGCAGGCAGATCACTGCTGAAGCACTTCTGCACTCTGAGATTCAGCCCTTTTCTCTGTGATGTACAATCAGGAGTCTCAAACAGCTCTTAATCTCTGGCAAAAACGCTTTCTCCTAACAGCAGGCTCATAAGAAAACAACAAAATGTCATTGTCAAAATGATTATAGTGGGATGACAGAATGCATCTCCATAGTAACAAGTGGGGCTAATGCCACCACTTGCAGCATCACAGGCAGCCACACAAAAGTTTCTTTTCCTTTCTGAAAGAAAGATTCATGAAGGATCTCAGTGGCTGCTCAGCCCTGGGAGGTGGAGAGCTAGTAAATGCCTCTTATGGCTCCTTAATGCCTGCCTGTAGTGGGTAGTCAGATATTGTCACAGCTATCAGCAGCACCTGATGCTCCTTAAAGTTGCTTTAAAGGAAGTAGCAGGATATAATAATTCCCTCCATGAGCCCTCTTCTGTTCATCCTCAACAGAGCAAAGTCACATACCCTGCAAAGTACAGTTTGTATTTGCAGTCAGTTAATTTCAAATAATTCTGTGTTTCATTTTGGAAGTGAAATGTATTGAGTAGTCAGATGAGGATGTGGACAAGGAGCTTTTCTTATCTCCCTAACTACATGCTTTATAATTATAAACATTTTGACAGTTGCAGATGTACTATGTTCAGTGGCATTGAATACTGATAACTATTAGTTCCTTGAAATTCATGCAATGGGAAGAGGCTAAAGTTTAAATCCTTAGTTTAGCTGAGGGTAGAATTTTGCTCTTTTGGTGCTGTTTAAATCTGTTGTTAATCTCCAAGTTAGACTTTCAGCTAGTATAAACCAGAGTTGTTGTAATGATTTCAGTACATCTGTGCCATTTTCTCCCCTCGGTCCCTTGTCCTACTGCCTGTCTTGTTAGCTTTGTCTCAAAGCTCCTACATCTACAAATGCTCCTTGCTGTTCCCATGACAAAGCTGAGAAATACATGCATGCATTTAGGAGGAAACATATCTCCAGCATGCACAATTCTCCCCCTGAACAGCACTACCAGCCTCCAGGTGGATACTCTGATCCTAACACATACAAACAATTTCCATAAATGTCACTGCTGAGTACCTGACTCATCCCCCCCAGGAACAAAGCAGGCTTTCCAAAGTAAAACCAGGCTGATGCTGAAGACTGGCACAAATTTTCTGCTAAGTACTTTTCTTTGTGCTTTTCTGTCATTATACATGAAAGAAAGTTGCTGCCTTGAGACTTGATTCTCCCTTTGGTAGATACCTGCTGGGGCTAATTCATGTGAAGCCACGGCATGATGTACCTTGAGAAGATGGTGTGCTCAGGTCTCCTTCGGCTCCCAGCTTTTCTGGAGAGTGTGTGAGGTAAAATGATTAATGGGAGTCTGTGAGCTCTTAATATAACTCACATTCACAGTTTATGGCTTCTCCCCTGCAATACATTACTTCCTCCATTTGCACGCAGTTTTTCAGGCAGAGAAGCCATGTGAAGAAGATTTACGCTTCTTTCCACATTAACTTTGCAGAAGTAAAAGCTAATCATCTGCTCTGCATTTGCAGAGATGTTTTCTGATACACATCAGACAAAGCTATAAAAAATAATACAAGATATCTGAAAAATAAAATGTACAAGCAACACCATGTAGACATGGAATCTGGTGATTAGACTACTAACAAATGTCTGATATTCCTTATCTGTATTTAAAACAATGATGTTATAGGGAGATAGTAAAATATCTATATAGAGATTTTTTAAAAAAATGTGGTCTAAATTGATAACAGGCAGGTTTATTTGCTAGGCAATGATTTTCACCTCAATTATTGTCTGATTTTACTTTATGGCCTTTTATGACATAGTTTTGTGACTGCTATTATGGCACTACTTCTGGAACTTAAAGCAGAGCAGATGATTGGTTTTCCCTTTTATCTGATGTTCAGTCCTTCACACCACTGAGTGCAGCTCATCATTTTCACTAGGAAAGCAGTGATCTTAAAGATGAACCCTTTTACATTGCTTCTACCCCAATTTCCTGACAGTAAAATTATATATGCTTAAATTATTCTCTGCTTCTGTTTCTGCCAATTCACTCTTATAGAAGCCACTGTCCAATTTCTACCTCATTTGACAGAAGTTTGACATGTACAAGTATAAAGCTTTTCAGATCTTCATGGACGTTGATGTCTGGATATGTGAGAGTCACACTTAGTAATGTCTCAGGGTATAAGATGGAGAATTCACATGTGACCCCTTCTGCCTGGAACCAACCCACCCACCAGTGCATGGTACCTCCAGCAGCATCATTTCAGTCATTGACTCTATACTCACCTCCCCACAAATCCAGGAACAGGAAAAGTTGAAGTGTTTGGGTAAATGAAGTGGGAACTGGAGGAAATACAGGTGGCTTTGGGTGGGCTGAAACACAGAGACAGAGGAAAACCAGAAAGGACATGAAAGTGAACAGAGGAGTAGGAATATAGAAACATTGTAGAGGCTGGCTGGAAGTTGGAAAGAAGAGAATGACGAGATCTGTTGTTCTGGGTTTGATTCAGGATTTGGGGGACACAGGATATTCTTGGGGAAAGGCGT
Source organism: Motacilla alba alba (assembly GCF_015832195.1). Classification (NCBI taxonomy): domain Eukaryota; kingdom Metazoa; phylum Chordata; class Aves; order Passeriformes; family Motacillidae; genus Motacilla; species Motacilla alba. The sequence continues at coordinate 63,056,804 of NC_052016.1, forward strand.
TTATAAAATGAAGCTGGAAACCTTACTGCATCCTTACTCATGTTGCTTATCTGATTCTTCCCTCAAGTCTGCCTTTCCAGGAGGCCAAGTTTGAGAATATGTGGAACAGATCCTGAAATCTTCCTTTCACAAAAAAAAATTCTATCCGAAGCATTGTATTTCCTTTTTAAAGCTGTGATTCAACTGCACACTCAGGCTAGCTCCCTTGGCTGGTCCAAGAATGGCAATTTTCCCATAATCTTGGTATTGTAGTGCTGTGTTGGATTTTGTACTTGTGAGTCAATCAACCAGTAATTTATCATCTGCTATTGTTAACACGTATTAGTATACAAAGAAGAAAGAATGAAAACATTTTCAAGAGAAGGGAGAGAGCATGTTGTGAAAGTAAAATAGAAAATTGCAGCCAGGCTAACTCTTGTTTGTGAGATTCTCCAAGGAAGCCTTTTATGCAAGCATGAAGTGTTCCCAGAGTAACACATCAGAAGCTTTTTAGGTGTTCTGAGTGATGGAGTTACAGTGACATTTAAAAAACAGATGCATGGCAGGTCTTCTTTATACTGTTGGCTTAGGAACTAAAAAGCTTCCCAGAAAAGGTCCTGAACCAGAAAGGGCTCAGAAAATTACTGGAAAAAATTGTAGAAATAGATAGACTACAAAAAACCATAATGAGTAAATGTAGAAGACAGAAACAATAATTTAGACTAACTATAATCTGTCATACCAACTATTAGTGCCTATACTCCCATTTTAGTAATTTAACCATAATTCCTGAATACATTTGTTTCTCCTAAGCAGATACTTTATGTGGATCCATAGAATTCTGTCATCTAATTATAACTTTAGCTTCTCCAGGATCTTTTATTTGGGAGTCTGTTTATTGATAGTAGTGGGAACCAAGATACAGCTTATAGAAACATACTGAAAGAGGAGAAGGAAAGGAAAGGCACAGAAAGATTTCTTGCCTCAGTGGTATTAAAAGAATGAAGCGATGGAATCTGCTAGCAGGCAACAACCTAGGCCTGGCTTCTCAAACCTAGACCTTTAAATTATTCCCATCTGAAATTGTTCCAAATAAATCAAATTTGAAGGACATGCTCTCAAGAAATACAGCCTTTACTTCTCAGTGATCTCTGTGTGATGTTTATTGGTCAGTGCCCTTGGGGAGTTTTGGAGCAAGGCTGGAATGATACCAGCTCATTCCCGTCAGCCTGGGAAAAAAACTGCCCAAGACCTGCCTTCCTAGAACTGTCTCCCCCAATTCTGGAAGAAGGATTTGAATATCTGTGAGCTTAACCCAATTTTCCTGACAGGCTGACAAACCAGAGAGGGCTTTGAGTCCTATGTTGCTGCACTTGGGACCAGAAGTGGACTAAATTCAGTCCAATTCTGGGTTTAGTTCAGGCTTTGGCTATTTTCTGTGTGCTTTTCCAGTCTCCCTTGATGTCCCTTCACCATTCCTAGGAGTTCTCTGTACCTCAGAGGCCCCAGATCTGGCCCTATCTGACCTTAGGAGGCCTATGAGCCTAATATCAAGTAAAATTTTTATTTTATGTACCTCACTGAGACTAACTGTTCTTGCTGCTTTTTTATTTGTTTTGGGTTTTGCTTGTGTTTTGTTTTTGTTTGGGGGTTTGGGATATTTATTTTTTTGTTTTGTTTGGGTTTTTTGTTTGGTTGGTTGATTATTTTCTGTTTGTTTGATTTGAGGTTTTTTTTCCTATTGTTTTTGGGGTCTTTCGTTTGTGTTTGGTTTTTTTTTTGTTAAAACATTTGTCTTTATTCTCAATGAAAAAGAGATAAACTGGATACACAAGCAGGTACTGAAGCACAGAAGAGTGTGGGGGCAAATTAATTGAAGATTGTTCTTGAGCATTCTGTAAATCCTTTTTGCATGTTAATGTGGAACTTTGGTGAAATAAAAGCTTTGTGCTGCTCCTCAGCACCAGGAAAGTTCACCTGTTTCTCTGTCATCCGTACAAACACCTAAAGTGTCTTGGGAGTGGTCAGAAACATCTCCCGGATGTAAGGAAAAATAGTTGTTCCATGCTATTAGGAAAATAATCTCTCCATTTGTACAGTGTCTGTTTTGTACATAAGTCAAATGACCCTCTGCTGTGACAAACCTGGAACAGACAATTTAAGATGTCTGATGGTACTGCTGGAACTAATTCCCCTCCAGATTTTGCAAATGTGCAAAGCTGGTCCCTCTTCTATTCAGCTTGAGGAATGTGGGCTGCTGAGCTACCTCTCCCACTTCTTTCTCACCTTGTCTGACTTTCCATCAAGAGAAAACTTTCCTTATTACACCAGGATATTTGTGTAACAACTTCCAAACATTCACCTCATATAGGTCCTGCAGCAAGTGCCTGGCAAGCTGTGCTTAAACCCCTTCAATGGCATGTAATATTAAGCCTGTATTTTTTCAGAATTTCAGCATGCAGGTTTTTCCTTTTGACTTCTTCCTAATTTACCTCTGAGCATGATCAAAAAAGGCTCCAAAACAGCTGACCGATTTGGCTTCAGAATTTGCTGTGTATCATGATACCCATTAGACCATGCAAAGAGAGGATTTGTCACCAATCTACCTTACAAGTTGTTCAGTGCTCTGAAAATAATTTTTGAGGCATGGCTTCCTCACTCAGACAGAAAGAAGAAAATGTGGATGCTCTTCTGAACTCAAATTCACATTCAGTGTGATAGATCCACTTTGTGCTGGCATTATGCCATTTTAACATGTGGGATGCAAGTACTTTGCTGCTTAGACAGACCACTGTGAAGAGGCTGATTCCCAGCCAGGCACACAGGAAAGCTGGTCTCAAAGGCTGTGTGCCTATACTTAGTGATAAATAGGAAATGAGATTCTCTAATCCAGCCATCTCTGATTTGGTTTACTTTCCATATTTCTAGTCACCTCGGGCATGTTTGAAGAGTGTTCATTATACTGAAATGTCCCACTTGCACTGACAAGTATTGCTTTGCAATAGAATTACAAGGCTTAAGAGTGCCTGGGCATGCTCCTCAACAAATCTTCTCAGCCCATCTGAATTTCTGCAAGCTGATCAACTGGTCTGAAGGTCATGTACATCAGTCTGTGGCACAGCTTGTAGAGGGACAGCAGTAGTAACTGTCAAATATTGAGATTATAGAAGCTTGTGGAGCATTAGGGGATTTCTTTCTTCCCAAAGAGAGAAGGAAAAAAGCCTCCTAATTTCCTGCTTCTAATGCAGGCTGGTGCTGGTACTCACTATTGAAATGAGTTAGAGACCCTCAGCAAATGCCTCATGTAAGTAAGTGAAAAAAAGCTTCCTCCTGGCCCCATACTCTGCCCAAAGAAACGCTTGCAAAAAGGTGACCTACAGAGCTGCTGGAAGAAAGGGACCAGATATTTCTAACAGGAAAATCTGTTGAGTTAGTAAACTCCTCTGGTTAGGATGAAACTGTGAGCCCTTGGTTATTTTTCTCTTGAAGATTCGTGAGGAGACCTTCCATGTATAATAAATGTGATTCTTTTTACTAAAAGATACTGTAAATATTAAATATATTTGCACAGCAAAAGAAATAACAGTGAGCCACCAATACACATCATCTATCAATTTTGGTTGCTCACATATCTGAAGTGCTTCCTTTTTCTTATCCTGCCTTTGGTGCTAACATGTCTTTGTGCATTATTTCAGGTGACAGAGAATTACTATAATTCCAAAAATAATTTATTATCTCCCAAGAGCAAAGGTCATTTTAATTTGGAACAAATAAATGTCAAATCGTGGATGATGTACAGGATAATAATTCATGGGCAGCCAGCCAGAGGAGATAGCTGTAATTACATTCAAGTTCAGGAAGACACAGAGAGCCAAAGGATGAAAATCTGAATGTTCTTAGGCAAGTTATCAGAGTTAATTTAGCTGCAGGGTGTGCTGCTATCTGATCCCCTAATCCTGCCTGTGCCCTGAGCTGATCTCATAAAAGAAGGAAACCTACAGCAAGAGGGGTCCTATAAAAGTCCCTCTTATCTGAGAGTCCAGCAAGCACCAGGCTGACTTTCTGGAAGGCACATGCCAGTACTGGTGAATCATGCCCAGTGGAGCTGAAGCAGGTTCCAGCAGAAGGAAGCTTCTCATGTCTGTGGAAGCAAAATCGTTAAGGAGAGAAGCACGAAGTGCTCAAGAGGGCCAGGACAAAACTTGCTGGAGAGTGTGGTACACATAAACACACCCTTTATTTTCCCTGCTCTGCCTGTTTTTTTAATTTCAGCTTTAATCAATTCACTAATTTCATTAAGACACCCAGCTGTAGTTTTGACAGACAGGTATTCAAGAGTTAGTGGAGAGCAAGGCTTCCATGCTGCTTTGACTGAGCCAAACAATTCTCTTGGATTCACTGACTGCTTGTGGATTCATTGACTGTGTGCTCCGCGCATGAGTCTAAACCCAGGGATTTTCAGTGCCACTTGGGATAGCCCCAGGTATCTGAGACACCTTGCTGGGCCTGCCTTCCTGCAACAGACAGCAGTAGACCTTCATACCTTTTAATTTACTTTTGTAAAGCATGACTAATGTCAGGAAAAAGGCTCTCGGTACCCATAAAAAGCTTTCAAAAATATTATTCTTTTCTGGTGTACTATTCTCCTTTCCCCCTTCTGCACAAGTATCTAATACTCATATCTAATGGCACTGCCAGTGCCACAGACAGTGTCCAGAATGAGACGGCTGATTTGCCCAATTCAAAAAGGCAAATGTCATGTCATATAGTCCTGTATTATAGCCCTGTTACTACAGCTGTAATAGATGCATAAATGCTATTATTAGAGCTGTAGAAGGTGATGAACTGGAAAATGCAGGCTAAGATAGGGCTTGCTCAGAAATTTCTAGACTTTTGGATCTGGGAAAAAATGAGCAGTTGTTTACTACAGTACCTCACTATACAGAGAAATGCTGTTTGTGAGGCTTATCTGAATATCCAAGATTTCTCACTATTTAAGGATGTTCTAATCTAGATTTTCATTCAGCCCCATTTATTGCCATAATTTGAGTAACCTATTAATTTTAGGGAGTAATTAACAGAAAATAAACAGTAAAAGACCCCCCCTCCCCAATCATCTGTACACAAGTAATAACAGGAGATAATTCTTTAGGCACACAAGACGCTTTTCAGTATGAAAAGCTCACTTCCAAGTTGTGGAGGAAAATTAATAATTTATGGCTTAAGTGAAGAAAAATCCAACTTTCTAAGAACTCGGTAAATACATTTTTTCCCCTTTTATTAGAAGTCTGTATATTACATGTTTGAATTATTCCCAGGACAACAGAACGCTGCACATGAATAAGTAGAAAATTGCAAATTGCGAAGCAGGTGTTCTGCTGACCTCTACCCACTGGAATCTGCTAGCTGAGCTGCTTGGCTTATTCTCTCTTTCAGCTATCAATAAATCAGCACATCATGTAGGTGGCAACAGAGGAAGTTCTAATTAAGTATGCAGAAATTTAATTGCAGAATTCCCAACAAAGTTGGGATAGCTAAATGGAACCACAGGTATTGCAGAAGGATTGCAACTTAATCCCTGGCAATTTTTTACAATGTTCATTACTATTTCCTTGGCATTCAGCACTTGATAATATGGCACTAGAAAAAAAGGATTTGGAATAAGTAGGGAACTAGTATTTTAATTGTGAAGTTAATTAAGTTGAAGAATAATGTTATAGAGAAATAGCAAAAGTTTTATTATCTAGTGATATAGAAATTGTCTAGACAGAACACTGGAAAAATGCAGACAATAACTGTGAGTTCTTTACCCTGGCACACCAAAAGAAAAGGAAAATTTTCACATGTGTGAACATGATAATCTAGTAAATTATTTTAATCCCTAAATCCTATGATACTCTTGTCAAGTAAAATAGTTGTCAACTAACCATGTGGCTAAAAGTTGTGTTGGAGATGTGCCTATCTGATGCCATGAATATTCACTGTATAGCCCTAGAAAGTATCCCAATCTACCCTGCTTCTCTTCACTAATACTAAATAGACCTTGTAGTATTGTAAATGTGGAGGGGTTTTTACTGCTTTGAGATTCATGCTAATTTGTGTCACACTATTGACTCAGACCATATTAGCAAGAAACCTTTTAAATATGCCCTGAGGTAACTAAAAATCTGCTTTTGCATTGTATGTTGGGTCGCACAGCCCTGAAAGTGTTAAAAGCACAAAACCACCCCAGTGAGATTCAAGGCTGCATAAGAAAGAGATTTTGTAGTCTGAAGCAAAGTTAGCCAAGGCTTCTAATCATGAAGGCAGTGCTGAGGATGTCTCACCTTGCACACAAGCAATCCTTAGGGGGTATATTTAACAGGTATCATATTTGCATACTCGTCAGATGTTGCCCTTCTGCTCTGCTCATTGAGCTTCAGCTGACTCGGCACATCTGCTTTTCCTCTCACCGACCATTTTATCCAACAGGGTGTCAAAGCTTGTGTTGCTGAGGAGGACTCAGTGGGAATATTTTCAAGGTGCTGAGACTTAATAAAATGTTTTTGAGAGTACCATCATTTGGTTGTTAATTTAGGAAGTTTTTATTATGAGTAAACAAATCACAAATTGTGTGCTCTTTCAGTGTTAGACATTCCAGACTGAGACTGTGTGCTGGAGGACTGAAAAAGACTACCAGACTATCATATTCAAAACAGTTTTCTTTCTCAGAAAAAGAATATCTTTATTTGTTTCAAGGGGCCAGACCATGCCTATGACTCATCTGTATCTCCTTCTCCTTCTATCCAAGGAATTCAGGCACCTCATTAAGTGGAGAGGAAGAATTCTCATGCTGAGCAGAAGGGGATTTCAGAGCTAGGAAGTTTACTCTAAAAGTTGTTTTCTTGTCAATCTTTTATCTTCTTCAACAATTACAGGGTATGGAAATAGCTCAGGACAGCACAGCCTGATATTGCTATAGCTGCATGGAAGCCATCACTTTATGCAAACCTTGCCTTTCAGTAGATTGAACTGTGTAAAGAGACAAGTACATGGAATGTTGGTAGAAAGGTCAGAACTTGACCTAGAATTAATTCCTGTATTATTGGTCATGAGATAATATAAAGAGCTCCAGAATTCTCTTGCAATGAATTGCTAGATAACTGTCACAACACAATTAACATCTTTCTTATGTTCATGTCAATTTTTCAAATTGGAATATTTATATTACTGACTTCAGGCTTGCAAAGCCTGTTTCCTGAGGCATAGGGAAATTAACAAACTTTTAATAAAAAGGCAATAAATCCTCCTTGCTGGATGAACACTGTCTTTCTATATATCCCTGAGATGCAGCAACAAGTATCTTTCTCCCCTTTTGTACTGAGCTCAGTATTTAACTAGCAGCCTGCTACAGACCTTTCTGTGGTGTGACATGAATTGGGGGGCACTGAGAAGCAGCCAAACCTCTGTCATGTCCTGTCTGCTTGTGCTCCTCTTTCCCCAGAAGGAGCACCCAGGTGAATTGTTCCTCCATCCTTCTTCTGTATCACCTCTCTGGTGTTTTGCTAAGGGGATGTGTTAACCCCACTGCTAACAGCACTGAAATGAACCTCATCATGGTTTATGGAGGAAATCATGCAAGGATTAAGCATAGGGTTGGACTCAGTACTAGAAGATATACTCCTGAGACTTACAGTGATGAAGGCTGGAAGACATCACCTTAACCAACTTGATCTGTTTCCTGAGCTAGGAGCTTTGATGCTGTTACCTCCACACTAAGCTGGATCCCTTGGGCCTGACTAAACAGAGTCTTTGAGAAGGGCATCAAAAAACGGCTGCAAAAAATGAAGTGACAGAGAATTTATCATCTCTTTCATACCCAGCAGCTTATTACTTTCCCTGTTAGAAATTTGTGTCTAATTTCTGCTTTGAATTTGGCTTCACTTCCAGCCCCTAGCTCTTGATGTGCCTTTCTCTGCTACATTAAAGAGCCATTCAGTAACTGGTATTTACTCCCCATGAAGATTCTTACATGCTATAATCAAGCTGTCTTCTGATCTGTCTGATAAGATAAACAGATTGAGCTCTCACTGTTCTCTCTTTTATTTCCCCTTCCAGACATCAAAACATATCTGTGGCTTATTTCTATATACTTTGTAGTATTTCAACATCCCTTTTAAAATGTTGACATCAGGACTGTATACATTATTCCACATCAGTCCCAATAATGTCACACAGAAAGGAAAGTCAATTTCCTCCTCCTACTCACTATTCAGTTGTTTATAATGACAAGAATTGAATTAGCACTTTTTGCCTCTGTATCACACAGGAGCTCCTGCTACTCCATTTCCTCTTAGAAGCCAATGCTATTTTCAGTCAGTGCTTTCCAGGGTACAGAACACCTTTCTGCAAGGATGATATGCATTGCCTGCTTTGAAATGAATGATTTGGTTTGTCTAGGGTTTACCCAACCATACTGTAGGTGAACCTCTTCCTGGTTTTAGCAGTCCTGTTATTCTTGCCAGTATTTAGTACTGCATCACTAGAGATTTTGTATTAGATTCCTAAAAGGGTGAGGCAATTGAACACCATGATATTTCTCACCAAATTCTACAGAAGTTCCTAGAAATAACCCTGTCTGATAAAGACCCCCAATGACAAGTTTTTCGAGATCTTTGAGACAGACATACATTATTTGTTTTGTTGATACCCTAGAGAGCTCCTTCGTTCTTCACCATATTGTGTGATACTAATCTGAACAATTTTTGTAAGTCTGAATAATACACACCTGTTTAATTGCCACTGCCAGCAGAACTTGTAATCTCATAAAAAAAATGAGAACAGGGTTGTCTGAAAACAGCTGGATCCTTAAGGTGTGTTGACCTTCATTAAGTGCTTACATTCACTGTGTCCTTATTCTTAGGTCAGCCTGTACGCTACTTTGCCTGCAGCAGATGTACTTAAATGTCTGTGCAACTTTAAGGTCATCCCACTGCACATTTAAATATTGCCACAGGAGAAGCACTTTCAGGGTCTTGCACACTTCAACTGATATTGCAAGATTCAGAGGGAAATTACTCTGCTTACAAGTGTAAAATATATTTATCATCTCTTGATTGCTAGTAGTGCAGAAGTTAAAGGAATATATGTAATCTACATCCATTAATGTCCTAATTTCAGATGGGATAGAGTCAATTTTCTTCCTAATACCTGTGGTTTGGATTTAGCATGAGAACAATGTTGATTACACACTGATGCTTTAGTTGCCACTGAGTATTGCTTACACCCAGCCAAGGACTTTTTCATGTCTCATGCAGTCAGCAGGAACACAAGGAGCTGTGAGGAAACATGGCCAGGACAGCTGACCTGAACTGGCCAAAGGGATATTCCATGTCAGTACACCATCCATGCCAGGAACATCATGCCCAGTATACAAGCTGGGGGCAGTTGTTCCATAGGGGCTGGTCACTGCTGTGGGATGGTAAGTAGGTGGTAAGAAATTGTATTGTGCATCCCCTGTTTCTCTTGGGTTTTATTCTTTTCTGTTTCCTTTCCCTTAGTGGTGGTGGCGTTGTTATTAATAACATCAATATATTTCACCCTATTTCAATTAATAAACTGTTCTTACCTCAATGCACCAGTTTTACCTTTTTCTGATTCTCCTCCCCATCCCATTGGGCAGGGAGGGAGAGTGAGTGAGCAGCTGTGTGACACTTAATTGCTGGCTGGGGTTAAATGACAACAATTAAACGAGGCAGTGCGACATCCTGCAGCAACATCCACTTCATAATTCTAAGACCTAACTCTGCGCTTTCTGAACAGAGTCTGTAAAACCTTTTTTAGTATCTTTGCATTTTCAGCACCATTATTAAAATTCCCATCTAGTGCGTAATCCATACCAGTGCCAGGTCTTCTTTTGTTCCAAAAATATCAGTTCCTTGATACTGTCCTCTAACTCAGAGAGATACAGACTTTCCCCAATGCCTACCACTTTCTATTGGTTACATATTCTTAAAAGGTATTTCCTGGTTTAGCAGTGACATGCATGAAGCAAATTTCAGGACCCCACAGAACGTCTCAATCTTGGACCTGTTCTTTGAAGAAGGTGATGAATGACAGCACATCACCTTCAAATACATACTAAAATTATCAGACAAGCACTAAAATCTAATACCTCTGTATGTTTTGTGCAAAGAACCACAACAAATGCTGGGTATTTAACTTAGTTTACCATCTTGTGACAAAGACTTTAGCTGACTTGCCACACGGAGTTTTTAGCATACAGCAGGAGCTTAGACAACTGACGTAGGTGTAGACACCTGAATTAAGGAGTTTTGGGCATGCACTCCTAAATTAGTGTGTCTTGATTTTGAACTGAATCCCACCCTTCTGGTTCCCTCATGACAACCTAGAACTGAGCCTTTTTATTTTGTTCTTTATTTCCTTATATTTACTTTAGAATGTTGTCATCTCATACTGAGTTAATTGCCAAGATGGGCTAATCCTCTGAGGCAAAAGTGATCTCAGTAGTCCCTTAAAACTTTTCAGTCTCATAGTGATGGTGTGGTTTTTTTCCTTTTAGTTAAACTGCTCATTCTCAACATGTTTTGAAGCATTTTAGTTCCTTACTTTTACTCTCAAGAGCAAAGCAGTGTTAATTTCACCCTTTTTCATATCTACTCAGCCATGCAATAGGACTGCAGATGTTGAGGCAAAGTCCTATTCTTTTGTAATTCAGTTCTGCTTTTGTACCACAGCATCAGATGTATCTCAGAAAAAGACATTTGTCATAAAAAGAGAAGTTTGGCCTTCAGTCCATAAGGCCACTGAATTAGTACAGCTTTCTTCAACACAGTCTGACAGTTCTTCAATTATCAAACCATAATTTTCAGATTATCTCATATAACAATATGACTGAAGAAGGGTTAAATCTATGTCCATTTGATCTTCTTGATGCTGGAAACATCTTTTCAGTTTCTCATATCAAGCCTCAATATGATGTGTGAGAATCTCCTGATAACCCATTAGACAGTGCACTTTTTCACCCATTAGACCTCCTTTTTTTGTGCTGTTTGTTCCCATTAGCAAGACAAGAACAAAGAGTTGAGCTTTGTACTTGAAATGGCATGAAGTGTCCTGTGCAGCCATTGGTATTTCCTGCAGATTTTGATCCCTCTGCCTTGAGACTGCCTTTATCCTCTTAATTCCCAAATAAGTTTCGTCTTCTGTATGATGGGATATCTTGACCTAGACACCTCTGCTGAGCTACGAGAGTGCAGATACCCATTGGAAGCTTTTGTGTTTGGGTCCCCTCAGCCCACAGGACTGAGCACTTGGAAGGTTGGGATGTGTGGCTGAAATGAAAATGGGACAAAGAATAAGTTGGGAATATTATAACATGGGTTGTAAGCAAGACCTGCTTTTGCAGTTACTGTCACTGTTGAGGGTTGAAGGTTTTGTGATCAAGCAAAATCTTTTGCAATACTGGGTTTCCATGCAATACAGCTGTGTGTAAAAGGTAAGCTGTCACCACCCAGATGAAACGCAGACCCTGCTATCTTACTGCATTTTCATAAAACAAGGTGTAACACTAACTTTTCATTTACAAGCATTGATTGGTCGAGTACAATGAATATGCCCTGTGCACAGGAAAAAATGTCAGCACAAGGCTCTGTAAGATGGCACCTGTTTTGAGCTCTTTCACCTAAACTCTGTACCTCTGGAAAATACACTTTACCACTCTACCTCCTAGTTTGGTCTTAAGGAAAACTGGGTTTATTTATTATTCCCTAATCCTGCATTCCTCAGAATCAAAGGAACAAGTGATTGACAGAGTTTAATCCACAATTTTGTGTTTGTATTTCAGTTATGCGGTTCTGAAATGATATTTTAATTCTATGCCATATCCGTCAAGTAATTCTGTAGTAAACTGCAGGTAAATCTCTATTGAGGGCTATTTCCAATGAATCTCACTAACCCAAATATTTATTCAGCAAGTTCCTCTTGACTCTAATGTAGAAAAGTCTCTGTTTCTCTGACCCTAGGAGACAAAGTACAAGTCAGAAAATGCATTTGAGGCAAACAAAATTATTTGATCATGATCATTAAGCGATTGGTTAAATAGACATATTTGACCATTTGTTCTTCACTTCTGTTTTACTATCTCCATAGTCATAAAAGAAAAGTTGCCAATGTAGTCATCTAACCTTCCCTGTTACATTGACAAAAATGGTGATTTTGAGGCTTCAGTTGGGTCCACATTTGATACCAAACTTGTACAATTTATAAGAGGTTTGTCCAAAAGGGCAAATTTACTTCATAATTAGAAGCACTCTAAAATCCCCTTACCTTTATCATTAAAAAATAGGACCTACATTCCCCATAGATATGGATGCTAATTAGGAGAACTTTTACCCTCCCAATTACACAGGATCAAAGTTTACAGGCTTGCTGGAGGAAACGTGCCCACATGAGAAGACACTGATTAACATAAATTCTCTGTCAAGCGTTTTTAATATTTTATTCATTATTTTCAGGACTCTGCTAAATCAGACCTTAGAATTTTCACTTTACTTTTCAGGGGAAAAAGCAGATTTATTCTCTGGATTTCTCACTGAGATGGAGAGTAGTACTGCTTTTCTCTCACTTGAGTCATAGCATTTTTTGAAGATTAAAAATTAATGAAATTCTGATTGCTAGTATTTATACATGCCTACAAGTGAGCCTCATCACAAGTGTTTTTCACAGATTTAAGGTTAATAATGAATGATTCAAAGGTAACAATTATGACTTCTTACACTCCAGCCATGGTGCCTGGGGGAGGAAAGGGACTCATCCTTGTGTTCCGCCCATTCTTCATCTTTCCTTCTTTTCTTCTGTGCTGGAAAACTGCTGTTGTTTCTCTTTAAGTCACCTCCTGCTCATTTTTTTTTGTTATTTGCACTTACTTGTCTCTTTCTATCCTTCATCCAGACCCGGTGCTGTAACGCTTCTCAGGAACATGAGATTGTGAAAAATGGATTCATGCCGTTTCACACCTTTCGGCACAGTTTTTAAACAAGAGAAAATCAAAACAAAAGCTCTTTTTCAAGTGAAAAAAGCTGAGTAAACTAATTACATTTCTTTCTTATCTTTTTATTGTTTGTGCAGGTTCTTTCTCCTCTCCTAACTCCCTCTCTTGAATTTCTCCTTTCTATCTATAATAACTTATACTTAAAACTTAGGAAGACAAATTGCCCAAACTGTTGGGCTTGTTCATGGGAACGACTTTGCCAAAATAAACTATTTTTCAGCCTTTTCAAAATATAAATTATTCAAGCCACATTTCAAGGCCTGGCCAAAATCCAGCAGGATGTTTATAAAAAGGTAGTCAGACAGATCCTCTCCTCTAAGTAAACTCCAGTAAAAGAGAAAAAGAGAAGTAAAAGACACATTTGAAAAAAGGTACCTCCAGCAGCATCTCTATCAGCCTGCCTGAGATGATTTTCTTATGCCATCCCCTTCCCAGAGACTTATGGACAGAAGACTTTCACTTTCCAAACCCTTGAAGGTGGAAATACTGAAAAATCCACTCTTACTCTATGATGATGTATTAGGTTAATCCTGGTACAGTGATGAACTGTGGCAGACACAAGCTCTTGGTCATAGTCCATTGCTGTGTTGCAATATTTTCAATCTATTCTTAGGCTTCCTTGTGCTACTGACGCATTTTATTATAAACTCTTCATTTTTTCAGATTTACACTGCAGTTCTGGCCTGTATCATGGGGAGTGACACATGGTTCCAGGCTCTAACCTAAGAGAGTTCATGGTTATGAAAGAATTCATTCTCCAAGTCAAATATTTCAGTTGTAAATTCTGCTTCAGTATCCTTCAGGCACCACAACTGTGTTCTCACCACCACTGTACTCTGATTTCTTTGTACTGTAACCTTTTGAACAGAGAAAAAAGATGTGAATAGCCACAGCTTCTTATAAAGAAATAGCTGATCCTGTTGGATGGAATGGCACCTGTGCACCCTGCTTTCCTTTTTTGGGGGATTTTTCTGGCAAAATTAAAACCTCTTACAAATTGCACAGGTTTGGCATCAAGGAAAAAATATCTAGAAATCTGGCTTTCCTGCTGCTTCCCTGAAGTGCTGAATGATTAGCTTTTCCTATGGTGGTGAAAATAATGTGTGCTAACTAGCTAAACTTTCTCAGGGAATCCCTGAGCTGTTGAAAGAATCAAAGGAACCCTCCACAATCAAGAAAGAAAGCCATGAGCTCTGCAAGCTCTTTCCAAAGGTAAAAGGAAAGCACCCCAGCGCTCACCAGAGAAAGGATATTGCTGTGAGGATGCTCACAGTAGCTTTGACCAACCTCACTGCAGTCAGTGAACAAACCACACTGTAACCTTCTGTTGTGGCTGACAAAGACAGTAAGGGCTGAGGAATGAGTAACTAGGATCTGCCCTAGCAAAGAGCACAGACATTAGACAGATGGGTCCCTGTCCCATCTCCCAGCATCTGAGAAGATGAAGCAATTTGTCTCTGAGCACCCATAGCAGGCAGAGTCCCTCCACTCACAAGCATTTGAAGCTTTCTGCAAACATGTGAAAGATGGCACAGACAAAACTAAGGGAAGTGCAAAAGAGCATGCTGTGTAAACTGCAATTGTGTCCTGATCCTTTGAGAGGGCTTAGCAAAAGTCCATCTCATTCCTTTCACCTCTAGCTTACTGATGTCTATGAGCCAATGGTCCATAGGTTGTTTTGTGTTTTACCTTCACTCATAGTTTTGATCAATTGTAGCAACTACCCACATTCCTCTAAAGAGCTGATTGGGACTCTAAGAACCCTCATCCCTGCTCCAGCATGAAAACACCATCTTTAAACCACTTCTGTGATTCATAGCTTTTAATTTAAAGTTTATCTAGCTCTTGTCCAGTGATCTGCATCCTTCTCAATACTTCTCGGATCACAGAGAAGGTCTGAAGCCAGGAATCTTTGTCACAGAATAAAAAACTTTCTCTCTGTCCTTCTGGGCATCTGTCATATGTCTGAAATATAACAATGACTAGAGAGATTCTGAGTACAGAGCCTAAGCTGAAAAACCTCTTTACAGGAGTTCTCTTCCCTTTCAATCACTCCCTTTCACTGTGAAAGTGCCACAGTGCTTGTAAAGCAAATATTCAATTTGCATTGCCATCCACAATGCCAGTAATTAACTCACTGGCTAATTTGTTTTTAGCTGCAACTAAGGATTCAAGATGAAACATGTTCTTGTTTTATAATGAGCTGGTCTTTGGTATACTTCCTTCTTGCACAGAATCTGAATATTTTTACAGAAAAGCCCATGTTTATAAATTACTTAAAGGGCAAAAATGAAATGTTGCATGCAGAGATAGTCCCACCTTTCATAAGATATGACGTGTTTCTACTGCAGCTCCGTTTTCAAGTTATACTTATTACTGAATGCTATGGATCCTCTTTTCCTACTCCAGTAGAAAATTCTGAAACACAGAAAGCAATGAAAGGCAATTCAGTTGCCATGAACAACCCAGAATTCATATCCTCTTGTTGAACAGCAAAAGTGGGCAGCAATATGAGTTTTAGAGGTCAGTAATACTCATGGTCAGGAAGGAGCAAGACCTTCTGAACTTACAGGAGGAGGCTCTCGATCCCACTTTTCACAGGATGACATTTACTGGAGCAGTTATTTCCTCCTCTTTCCTATACACCCCTGAGATAATTTTCCAAACAGCCACATAATTCGAGCTGTATCAGCAATCTCCCTTCTGCCCAAGGTTAGAAGGAACCCAAGGGAGGGGTGGGTGAGTTCAACCAGAATTATTCCCAACAGCGTATGGATCCAGTGGTTCAGATGTGCTGAGAAAACACAAAGAACAATTACATTGTGCCAGAATCAAGCATCCCATTGCAAGAACCGGCCATGAGATGTTTTGTCTTTAAATGCCACTTGTGCCTTACAAATTAATTAACAGAGGAATTTGCTTGCACTTCAGTTGTTCTCTTCTTTACGTAAGTGACCTTAGAGGGTTGCATAACCCAGCACAACACTGTGATTCACTGCAATGCTCTACCATATTTAGTCTTATTAGCAGCTATTTGAGAAACACTGCTGCTCACTCTGGAGAGACATCATTTATAGTGCTATATAAAGGTCTCTATATTTTTCCCTCATGAAAAGGATTGCTGCAGCATTCTTATCTGTAATGCAATCCAGAATAGGAAAGACTCATTGATTTTTGAGGAGGTGTTTTCAATATGGTGACCTGTTCCATACTTTCATTTGAAGTGTAATTATAGAACAAAAGACTAGGATGGGAAGTGCATGTTGTAGAGGAAAAAATCAAATGCACATTTTTTCTTGACATTTACTGAGGAAGGAACCTTGCCTGTTTTCTAAATGTTAATGAACAGCGCTCACAAAAAGAACCAGGGCATTTCTTCCTAGAGTTAAATACCTACCACGCTTACACCAATTGCAGTGACAGTATTCTGAAAAATAGGGTGAAGGCTGAATTTCTGCTCCTAATGTTAGCTTTTTTACAGGAGAGGAACAACCAGAAGACAGATCTGCGCTGCATGAGCATTTTAACATCAAAGTCAAGGAATAAATCCCCTGTCACTTCATCCTCCTGCACTATGACAGTCATTTTCTGGATTTTGACCGAGCTAGTCCTAGTCTTGTTGGTGCAAGTGGAAGAGGAAAAGAAAACTTGGTGCTAGTGTTAGTCTGTTTGCCACAAAACCCATCATTTTTGAAACTTTAATCTGTGCATTTTAGAATTCCTTCCGTCTCCCAAAACTTGAGATAATTAATCAGATTTGACAATCTGCTAATTTTAACAGGAAATAATTGTTCTTGGAATAAATAAACCTTTGATTCTGGTTAATCTTGATTTTTTTGTTTATGGGGAATGTCCATTTCCTGCCCCATCAGAGCAAACCTCAACCAGGCCCTTAATTTTGAAGCTGTGAAACATTAGGAAAATCCTGAGAAGTGAAGAGCAAATTCTATGTACAGCATCTTTTACCAAAAGTAATATTCAAGGGCATTTTCAGGAAGAAGCCAGCATTTTGGATATTTGGATCTTTATAACTTTTTCCTTTTTCCATGGAGAAAAGGGAAAATGAGGTCCCTATATTGCATATTGCTATCCAATATATTGCCTATATTGGATTCTTTTAAAATAAGTATTTTTATTCTTTATGATCAAGTTATGCTTTTTCTTCTGCTATATATGATGTACATAAAACCTAAAAAAGCCACCAGAATTGGTTGGTTGTTTTATGAAATTTTTAAAATGCAATACTTGTACTTCACAATTATTAACTTTTTTGTACTATTTCCAGCATCACTGTTGTTTGTCTGAGACTTGTGGAAGAAAGAGAAAGAAGTTAAAAGAAATGGGATTTTTTAAAAAAAAATTTAAATGGGGTAGGGGATAAAAGAGGTGGATCAGCTTCTAACCATTTAAACTTTGGATTCATGGGCAGTGAAGACTTCAACAGTACTGTCAATACGATGAAGACCAGTGATGCCACTGTGTGATATGATAGAGAGATGTCAAATACTGCTGGAGGACACACATACAAATATATCTTGCCTTTTTCAGCCCCTCCATCTTCAGGGGGAATATGCTTCTCAAAAACAGATATTCTCAAATCAGCAGGGCAACAGGGTTGTCACTGTCCTGATCACAGCTCTGCAGCCACCTCCACTGCAGCTATCACTCAGGAGATGTTGCCACGTGTTTCCACCCATCAGACAACTACCAGATCTCATCTTCAGAGTGTCAGGAGCTTCCTGCAGTCAGAAGACTACAGTGTGATAGCAGGTCTAGATGAGTCAGCCCGGGGGCTAGAGAGATGACAGATAGGATGGAACAGTGCTCAATCACGACCTTTCAGAGCAGAGTCCTCTGAAGCAATTTGCATTTGTTGTAACAGCTGCCATCTCTGAACATGTTGAACCCAACAACCCCCTCCATCACAGTTTCCTTGTGCTGTCTGTCTGAAGTGGAGACAGGAACACAAGGGAACCAAGCGAACAGGACTGGACATCAGGAAATATTTTATTACTTGGAAGGCATGACAGAGCTGGAACAGATCCGTGAGGCAGTTGTACAAACCCCAACCTTGAATGTTTTTGGGATTTGTCTGGGTGAAGCCAGAAGTGCTAATTTTGAATTGGTGTCCATCCTTTTTTGAGTGGAAGGCAGGGCTATATGACCTCCTGAGGTCATTTCCATTTTTAAGCTTTTGTGAAATGCACCTTAGGTGTCCTGTAGGTAGCCAACATCTCTTTTCACACAAATTTATAATGGAATTGAAGCTACTCCAAGCACTGATCACATGTTGCTTATCCAAACCTCACAACACTGGGCTGATGCTTTCAGGTAGCACTAGGGATCACAGTTCTGATGACTGCTGTGATTTCAGTGATGAGCTTTTCTTTGCCCAGTTCTGTGATTACTTTACTCAGCCAGAATTTACAACTGCTTTCTTTTTGCTGCAGGTCAGCTGGTTTAGCAAAAAACTTCTGTTGAAAATCACTGTTAATTCAGTCCCTCATCCCACTGCCCCTTGGACCTGCATATCAGACAGAGCAATCTATAAAGACAATGGAAAATAAAACGACTGTGGGGTAGTAAAGAAAAGGTAGCTACAACAGCACGTTGTAAACATACACATTTAAGCAGAGTTGAAGGAGTAGTTAGTGTTTTTTTGTCACTGTCACTGAAAGAGATGGATCCCTGCAGAAACCTGCTGTAACCCCACTGATTATGTCTTTTTTGTGGACTGTTAATGAACATATAAATTTGTACATATAAATTTGCAGATAACATGAAGGAGAAAAATGTGTAAGCACTCTGTAGGACAGGTTCAAAACTAAAATTAATCTGGATAAACTGAAAAAAACCCCAAAGCAGGAAATCTGAAAGGTAGCATTCTGCAAACAGAATAGCAAAGGGGTCCACTAAGGAGACACTGAATGAATGAGTCCAAAATGGGAAATGGTGTAGCAGGGAGAAGTACTACAGAGCATAATAGATAAGTAAGAACCTGCAGGGTAGAAAAGACAGCTCTGTATCTCTATTAACAGGGGAGTTACACATAAGGCACAGGAAGTAATTATTCTGCTCTCTTTGTAACAGAGTAAGCCACAGTTGGAACAGTGCATCCAGTTGTGATCCTTGCACACTGAATAAATGTTAAATTATTGGAGCCTACAAGAAGGATAAGAAACTTAGAAAATATTATTTAGGAGGAAAGAATTTGGTTTGTTGTAGGAATTTTTGGTTATGCAAAGGATTGCTGTAGATGATGATTCACTTTACTGTTTGTGATGTTTCTACCAAACAGCTACTGAAAAAATTTAAGATCTAATTCCTCCCCAAAACAGATGGATGGACTGCATGATATCTTTTATGTCCTCTGCTCTTCCAGGACACCATGAGTCGGATGCAACTGCATTGTGTTCTAAGGAGTTATCTTGTTAATCCTCTTGGAAATCCCTTCGCCAGTTTTGTGGATAATTCTATGAGAGCAGTGCAAATGAAGCAATTAAAACTGAGGACCAGAGGGCAAAGAAATACTGCCAGAAACTCCTGCTCAGATCAATGTTACTGGCTATATTTAAATCCTACTTCATCTGACACCTTGCACCAGTATCCTGCATCATCCCCAGGACACATATGTATTTCTGGGAATTGCTTAATTCAGGCTTTCCAAGTCCCTTCTCGTCACACAAGCAGCACATCCTGCCACACACACTCTGATATCCCCCCCCCCCAGAATTCTTCTGCAGAACCTAAAGTAGCCTCAGAAAATTAGCATGTTGTAGGCAAAAGGTTTTCACCTTTCTGAATAAGACCTTATTGCTGGGTAGCCATGGGAACGTGGCTTCCTGCAACTCCAAGTCTGTAAACGTACATCTCATTGTTCTAGTTCAGGAGCAATGAGTTATGATTTGAGAGGTAGCGCAGAGGGTGAGAAACCTCAGGAAAAAGCTCTTTACAGAAATGATGTAATCTTAATGCTTGCACAAACTTCATTGCTGTGGTTTTTCAGCAACTCAGAGATTTTATTAGATTTTATATTTTCAGTACTCGTTTTAAAATTTCCCCACCCCATGAAAAAAAAAAAGCATTATATCTTTCTGCAGATTGGAATGAGGGTTGGAAAACCAAGCAATGTCCATGACTGAGATAATGATAGCAAGTGTCTCCTGCAATGCTCTGCCAGCATGTCCTACCCATTCCAGGGCCTCCTGGTGATGTACATCACCTCCACTGCACTGTGTAATTCTGATACCATGTTAAACTTATTTCATGGCATATTCTGTACAGTCTGCAAACCTGATCTGTGAGAAAGTGTCATTGTCTAATGGCTGTCCCAGTGAAAAATAGAGAATAGCATCATCTATTGGCTGCTCCAGGTGTTGGAATCTTACACCCCTTTATATCCATCCCTGTGACATAATTCTGACTTGCTATTACTCAAAATGGAGCCCTTTTTCTCTGAGTATCCCCCCTGCATGAACTATTCTATGAAATTTTCTGAGTAAGTCGGACCTTCACTGGGGAAACCAGACTGACTCCCAACATTGTGATGCGCATAATTTTTCAAGTCTGTTGTTGATTTTGTGGTTCTGCTCCTGGGAACAGTCTGGTGGGTGTTGTACTGGTAGTAGGTATGTATATAGCTAATAAATAATGATTGTAGTTGCTGCTTACAAGCTACAGTTTCATAGCAGCCTGTGATATTTAAATATACACTAGCTGTTACTATTATTTACTGTTACTATTGGTAGATATATACAAATACACATACTTACTTTTCTGGCACAACTTTTGAATAACTCCTAACTTATTATGAGTAAATATACTTGATATAATAATAATAATAATAACAATAATAATAATAATAATAATAATAATAATAATAATAATAATAATAATAATAATAATAATAATAATATACAGCAATCTGTGATAAAGATATTTAGAAAATGAATCTTACATTTCCTTGTATGTTATGAAATCATAACAGCGTCACAAACTCAAACAGTGTCACAGTTACCCTTTAAGTCACAACTGTTGCCAAAAAGGAGATCTACAGAAATTACTATCAATACCAACAGGCTGATAATTTTGACCTTTCTTAGTTTATTTTCTAACATGCCTCAGAAAACTACGAATGACAACAGTGGAAAAAGTAAAGCATCATAAGAACACAGAGTACAGCCTGGTTACTGTCCCTACCAGTGGCTGTAACTCTCCTGATGAGTGTGACCATTTGATGCAGTGAAGACATAACAGAGCTGGTTCCCAAGGCAGGATTTGAGGGGGAAATAGTAGAAGAAATGTAAGTTGATGGGTGAAGAGAATTTCTCTGAAAAGTCTAGAAGTTCTGGTAAAAAGCAGCCAAATACTGTAGTTTCAAAACAGGCAGCAGCAGCGGAGAGGAAACTGAGGCAAACATGAGAGATAGGAGAAAGCAGAAATTAAATAGCAACCATTCAAAGGCACATGAGTGGGGAGAGAAAGGACCTTCAGACCAAAGTACTAAAAAGTAGGGTGAGTTGTTGTGATCATAGGCAAGAGGATCACTGCTGGTAGGGGGACTGGGAAAATGCTGTCCTTCAGCCCTCCTCTTCCCATCCTCATTCTAGCCTGGGAACACAGCAAAAAAGTCTGAACCTCTAGGCCAGTGACTCATTTCATTGCACACAGCAATGCTGGTCATTTGCTGGAAAAACCTATCCTCCTGGATCTCCACATCTATCTGGAGTGGGGATTTGCATCAGTATTACAGAACATGACACAAAAGAATCTTGTACATCTCTGGAGCTGATGTCAAATAGCTGATTTCCTCACTGTTAGATACACACAGAAACTAGCTGTTCCATCAACAGGGAGCAGCTTTTCTTCCTGGACACTTTGGCTTCTTTCCCTGTCTGTAGTGACACATTTGCACATGCTGGAGTTCATTATACTGCTTGTGGGTTTTGATGTAGTTTGGCAAATAGATCATTGCAATTCAGCATTTGTGCTCATTTGTTCAGAATCACTGTCTCACCAACAATGCAGAGTAAGGGCTTGCAAAAAATTATGGAAGTTGGTAAAACAAGATTTTATTTCAAGTTCTTCTGTCTGGATGAGACAGAAGAACTCCACTCAGTCATGTGTTCTGGTTCCAACAGCTTTATAGCCCTTTCTGCCAGGACATGTCTCAGGCTTTCCTCTTTTTCAGTGGTTAGTCCCAGTGTACCATCACAGTGAACCAGAGACTTTACAGTCCATGACAGGCAGAAGCTCACTCTTCTTGCCATCATAAAGGTAGTGATAGACTTTTCAGTCACACAAATCTCCTTTCATTGATAAGAGCTCATTTTAATTCCCACTGATCTGATGCATAACCTAAGCACTTCTTGCAGCCCAGGCTAGTCCAGACAAAATGATATTTGCCCATGCATTAAATGAGTTTGCCTGGAAGAGCTCATAATAAGGAAAAATGCACTGAGTTGCATTCACTGAGAGCCTTCAGCTGCTCCTTCTTCAAATTATTTCATCAAAACTAATGAAAAGTTGATCCAATTTGTCCTAGCTTCACCTCACTTCACTTCATCCCTGAATAGTACTAAATCATTAGCAGAAATTGGTTTAAGTATTAATATTTCTGGAGGGAAAAACTGTTTTGCAGTGTTGTCACATTGTATTTGTGGGAGTAGGCATGAATGATGAGCGCATGCCTGCCACAGGACAGCATTCCTGGCTCCTCCTCCAGGTCTATGAGGTCCTGTCCCCTCATCCTCACTCATCCACTACAGGATTTCATAGTCACCACATACTCTGGGATATTTATCCAAGAAAAAAACTTCAGAGCTCTTTCTGCCCACAATCATGTCTCCCTCTACACCCACCGAGGGATGGTTGTTGGGGCCCAAAGCAAGACACAAAATCCCAAAGATTTGAGCATAATAATATAACCCCATCAACTTCTCTCCAGACTTGCACTGTCAGAGTTTCCAGTTCTGCAGCCCTGGGAAAAAAAAAAATGGAGTAATAGGTCTCTTGGGCTTAGATTTGGGAGTAGGCAGCTATGTTTGGTATTGTCAATACAGCTGTGGCTGTCAGAGCAGCCACAAAATGGTTGTTTCTGAAAGGCAAGAACCAACGTTCTGAGATAAGCCTTATGATATGAAACTGTCTGGTTTAATTTTCCTCTGTGCACAGGGGAAGCTGATGGGGGGCACTAGCAGAAAATTTTCTGCTTTAAGGATGTTTTAAGGATGCCACATCGAAATGCTAGCAGCACATACATTTGCAAAAACCACAAGTGCATAACTTGATTTTGTGGACAAATTGTGTAACTGTCTGCGTTCTTGCTCAAACAGAGACTTCAATCATATACCTAAGCCCTGCTTTAAATTATTTGCATATGTATTTGTCTTTAGAGGCAGCCATACCACTGTGATAGGGAATATAAATGATGTTTTTAATTTTTATGGATTCCAGTTTCATTCAAATTTGACTTAGCTGCTTGCTCACATCTCAACAGATATAAATTTTGCTGGCAGGAATAAATGCAGCTTAAATTGTGTGATGTGAATTTGGCTTCTGCTTATTTTTGCTCCTTGATTTTTAAAAAAAAACCAACAACTCACAGGGTGATCATTAGACATACATTAGTTATTAGCTTCAGCTTTGAAGTTATCTACAAGGACTCTCAGGTACATAACAAACCTTTTAACCACATTACAGCTATCTGCACAATAGTCCTCATTAAAGTGGAGATGTAATACAGTTTTATTGAGGGTGCCTTTTCCCTTTCTCTGGACAGCAGAGGAGCTGGGAGAGGCATGGAAGGGTGGGTGACTGATGCTGGTAGTCTCCTTGTGCTAAATACTACCATAGGGAGGTAAGTTCAGCAGACCTGGCAGAGGAAGGCAGTGGAGAAAAGGATGGCCCATGGTCTGTCCCTCAGTGCATGGACTATGTGAGACTGGTCTGGACGGGTGAGGAAAACCAAGAGCCCATCTGCAGGTCTCTGAGCCTGATCCTATTCTAGCCCTAGGAAGGAAGAGGGGGTCTCCTTCCCTAGACAGAACAGGATTGCTGATCAGGGGAGAACATCTTATCTGACTTTGTGAGCTTGAAAGAGACAAAAGCTTTTGTCCATGTAAGGACTTTTCCTTTCAGCCCTTGCAAAAGGTGAATGCTCAATTCAGGAGAAAACAAATGATGGCAGAAGAGAAGAGGGAAAATCCAATCCTTAATGTGGTTCTTGTTTTTCCTTCCCTGGAAAGCTCCTACAGCTGGGAAGTGAGTCATATACTGCACTTCCATTTACACTCTCATGTCTTTTCCAAGGATGCTTTGTGTCACCACTGTGCAGTAGTGGAGCTTCAATCTCTCCATTAAACCCAAGCCTGTGTGTTTCTGATTCATAAGCAAGATTCCTAAAAGCTGAAGAACTGACACTCATTAAGACAACTAGTCCCTAAAAATAAGATTGTGAACAGAGGTTTACCACTCAGCTCTGGGTGTATTAGCTCAAGAAACTATTAAAATGTATTTACTATTGCTGAATCTCCCTGAGAAAATTAGGTTATCGCTTCATACAGATGAATCAATTACTTTGCTTCAATTGACACACGTCAGATTTCATTTCATCCTCATATACTTTATATCAGTGATTATTTGAAGGAGGAAAGTACCAAAGGAAGAAAGAAGTGTATGTTGCTGTGTGCAATGAAATTTAATACTGAATACCACTGATATTTAACACTGATATTATTATAATGAAACTAAAAGATCAGTATTACATTGCCTCCTTTTTCTTATACAAACAAAACCTTAAATATAAATCCATTTAAAATTTAGTACTAAAGGTAACCACTGGGAAAGGAAAGCAGAAAAAAAAAAAAGCAAAAATTCTACCAGATTTTCTAAATGGTGCTAAATCTCTAAATGATATTTGTCTGAATCATGGTCAGTCAATATCACAGCAGATGGTGCCTGACAATTTCAATTCTGTTATGAACAGTATCACCAAAAACATCCAGTCTTCTGTATTGTGCAAAATCTAGCACACAGGGATAGTTGCTGCCAAATCCTTAGTTATCATCTCACTTTTGTCACATATTATTTTTGAGACCACAGGGCAGAAATTAGCAACAGAAATTCATGGTCTTCCTGTACTACGAAACAAAGTAATTTTATTGAATGTTTGCCCACAGTAAAGGATCATAATGATTCTGAAAGCAACACCATAAATAACAGAGAGGTGGTAAAATAGTGTCAAGAGGCTTTCATTTCAGCCAAAAGTAGATCAATGTACTTAGAACTTTAATATTGATCAAAAGATCAGATGAGACATCAGATTTCACTGGTTTTAGCAGGTCAGAAGTGTAGAGTGTTCAAATTTTTAGGTAGATAAAAGAGGGACATATTGCAACACTGCAAACCACAGGGAAGTAGACACTGATCTTCACATTAGCACTGAATGCAGTTTTCCTGATCCACTGTGTGAGCAAGCAGCTCACATCTCCAAGGAATGCTGTCTCCTCATGTAGATGAGGAAGACTCAGGCATATTCCCAGTTAGCTTATTGCTAACAAGAGGTTAAAGAGAGCCTGCTGACATTCTACATCACTGAGGACCTTAAAACTGGAAGTAGATAAATAGCAGCTGATAATTTAATAGAGGTTCCTGAGCAGTGCCTGGAAGCTCTCTAGGAGGGAGGCTTAGCTTACAGGTCATCCTGTCAATCACTTTCACCCTAAAATAAAGGACCAACCAGACAAAATAACCACGTGAATGGGCATAATGGCACTGATTTCAAAAACTGCAATATTTCACAAAAAAGCTACCAAATGTATTTACAGAATTCTATGAGATGGGAGATATTGTAGCACTCTCTTAATACCAAAAATCCTTTCATACACACCCATTCAGAAAAGGACATTCAAAGGTAAATGAAGGCTCCCTAAGACAAGCCTCTTTATTGCTGGAAATCTAGTGTCACTAATATACTCTAAGCAAACAAAATGAGAAATTATTAGACCTTCAATTAAGTACTGCCAGATATATTATAATTACATGAAAGCAATCCCATGCAAAATGAATTGTTAAACAGCTGAGAGAAACAGTGGATAAAGGAAAATTATTTAAAATAGAGTATTATGAAATTACAGATGTTTCAGTCAAGAGTAATATGCCATGTATGAGCTGGTCAGATTCTTTCGTGTCACTGGTAGGTGCTGTTTCCACTTTCATATTACATACCTGAGGTAATGCCAACAGACCACAGAGGGCCCTTAAAATGACTACAGACCACTTTGCAGGAGGGTTTGTAGCCCCCATAAGACAGGATGACACATCCCATTCTAGCTAGATTCTTTTTGCTTTTTAAAGCTGCTCTAATTCATCTCTGCAGTTTGCAGAGAAAATTCAGCAGAGAAAAAGCCCTCAGGCTAAAAAAATACTTTCTCCCATCAAATTCCATTTAACTTTGTTTGAGTTATAAACCGTTAAAAACCACAAGATCCCCATTAAAGCTTGAAAACCTCAAGAAAAATTATTTCCAGCAAAGTGACAAAACAAGTGTAAAAAGAGGGAGGGAAGAAGATGTATTGGTCCATTGCACTGCCAAGGAGCACCAGTGGGTCCTGGGAGACACCAGATCCTGGGAGCCTGCATCAGGTCTGGTTGCTCTGGTCACACCTCTCCTGACAGTCTCCTCTGGCCAACAGCTGGCACAGCAGCTGGAGCACTGCACCTCTGTGCCAGCAAGTCCCACATGACAACCTGCTCCTGAGGAGGTAAAGGTTAAGGTTACAAATATTTCTTTCAAGTTTTTTCTTTAAAAAAATTAGTTAAATTTATAACCACCTGAATAATCTTGGTTCTCTAATTAATTCTCCACATCCATCATGATATAGTCTGCTTTTATTCCTCTGTGCTATTTTTTCCCTTGTTGTGATCCAATTCATCCCACGTAGTGTAATGATATTCCTTGCAGAGGAGAAAGAATAGTGATAGCACATGCAGCCATGATGTGATTATTCCCTCATTTACTGTGGCCTTGTAATGCAATGCTGATCAGGTCTTTTCCCCTCCCACTACAATATACAAGAAATACTGGTGAACCATTATGCATTTGGTGAATTTTCTTTTATAATTTCTGAGCATTTTCCCCTAACTTCTTGGTTTTGATGTGTCACAGAGTGTTTTGTTTAATTTAGTTTTGTCTATAAACTTCCCTACAGACAGAACTATTGTGTCATTTAATCAATGCCCCTAGCATCATAAAAATTTTATTCTTATTACATTTTTCTCACTACTAACATATTTTAAAATGTTGCAGCTATCTTAAGTGCTGAGCTAACAGAACTTCTATTGAGATTACTTCCTCTTTGAGACTTTACTGATAGAGATTTTTGCCTGACAAAAATATTTAAAAAAAAATCACATTTCTGCCTTATAACTCCATGCCTTTGTTTCTATGCATTTTTAAGCACCTTCATCAGGTTCACTGCTTTACGCTACTCAAAACTTGGTAGTCAGTAAAGTTTTCAGTTAATCAGCATGTACACAAATTAAAGCTTTGATTAAAGTTTAAAGCTTTTCATTTAGCTCCTCAAATATTTTCTCCCAAGTACCAGGCATTTTGACAGTGATGTTGCAGGGGCTCAGACACTGCTAAATTCTAATGAACAATTAATCTGAGCCACATAATTTAGCTTCAGAGCATACAAAAATCAGAATTCAACTACAACTGAGTAAGACTGCAGCCACTGTGAGAAAAATAAAGGCAGGTAGAAGATTATTACAGGCAATTTTAAGATAGCTAGTAGCCCTTATTTTAAGAGATTTTTTAACCCTTTCCTTTCTTGTATCAGTGAAAGGAAGATGAATCAATCATGAAACCTGGCCAGAACAACAGAGAGTCATGTAGCTGTTAGGTAATCAGTGGTTTCAGCATTGAATTCAGCATCATAAAATGTGCTTTTAAATGAAAATTTTAAAAAAGGTTGTGGAATCTCCCTCACTGGGGGGAACAACCATTCAAGAACCATTTGTGTGCAATCCTAGCTAACATCCTTTAGGATGAGCAGGGAGGTTGGGCCAGTGACCCACTGGGGTCCCTTCCCACCTGACCCATTCTGTGGACACAACCACAGGACCTCCAAAAAGGAAATGTCTTCTGTCATTCTGATGTGGCTCTGAAATGCACACTTGAAATTAAGACATCACAGACAAGGCTTCATGTTTGAAGCTTTAGAGAACCTTTAAACCATTGTATGGCATTTATATGCAAAACATCCCTTCACTTACAGGTCAGGCAGATTGCACACAAGTGAGAAACTCCTAAAAAGACTAATGAAGAGCAACAGCTGCCCTACATGGATTTCAGATATTTTACTGCAAAGGTTTAGTGCACAGTATGTGCACAGAAGAGCTTTGAACCTGTGAATAAGCCCTTTTGCTTGTAGAAGTGAAAGGTCTTTGGCAGATGTCTTACCAGAAACTCAGTATTTCTGTCCAATTTCTTCAGTTTATGAGGACAGAAGGACTCCAGCCCCATCAAGCTCAGTACACTGAGTGTCAGCCTGTCCTTGGTTGATGAGGAAGCTGGAGCCAGGAGAAGTGATGAGCTCGCTTCACATTCAGCCTCCAAACAAAGCATTTTAGAGACAACTGGGGTGGAAGATGACATGAAGAAGGAAAAATTTGAAGATTGCCTCACAATTTTGCTGTCAATAAAAAAAAAACATCAAAAAGTTAGGAAAAGCTGAGGGAATTATTACTCCCTGAGGACTTGGTACAACTGGAGTGGAACTGTCTGTTCTTGAAGATGGCTCTCATTCCTCCAAACCACACAGGTGTCTGAGGGGAGGGCCTGTGGGGAAGATCTCAAACATCAGTTTAAATCTACAGAGGACACTTAAAACCAAAGGATGTAGCACTTCCTTATAAATTGTTTACAAAAATTATTCCACCTGCCATAGCAATGCAAAAAGCAAAGAACTGCAGCTGAATTCGAATCACACATGCAACTTTTCTTATCTGAACAGGTCTTGATGCACAATGTTCACCAAAAGCAGAGTTAACTACTGTCTGTATCACAAAAGGCATTTGTTATCCCCACACACTGTGGACTGATTATATTGAAGCAGGAATCTGCACGTTGATTGCTCATTGATTTACAAGCAGTTGATGACACTGCTTTGTCATGTGGCTGATGACACAGCAGAGATCATGATAACAACATTTTATCAATTAATCAAGATATAGTCCTTAAGCTGAATCAGAGGAATGAGCATTCCTGGAATTAGCGTAGAAGTGGCTTTGCATGGTTCAGTAGAGAAAGCAATAGCTCCCATAAGACCAAATGTACTTAACAGAAACACATTTTCTTAATTGCTTGTAGGCATGTACATGATCATAATAAATTCCTAACATGAGACAAAAGAAAACTTTTGAAACTCTTAGCCAAAGAAAAGCAAACAGCCACTACAGATCTCTACCATATAGTGCATACAATTTTTTGAAAGCAGGTCACTCAAATTTGACAATAGAATGAATTGCATTATTCCAAGTTTCCTATGAAATGTTTTATCTTCATAAGAGAGCAATTTCAGGCATCCTTCACAAAACATTAGGCTGCCATTCAATTGAGAAAGATTTTAAAGCCAATGTAGAAAATGGCAAACCTTTTCCTATGGCCACTGATGATGCAAACCATGGATGTACAAAAATGTTTATGATAAACTGTTTGTTTCTGCATGACCAGCATGGGAATATTCCATGATGTTCAGGACACTGATAGAATGGAAAGAAATGCTTGAAAATGTGAAAAGTGTGTACTGCAGTACACTAGCTTCAATTTGGTCATAAATCATCTGTGACAACATTATGACTCTACTGCTAATGATGACTTTGGGATACACCTTTCTGCTCACAGATAAATGGAGAAGGAAAACAAATGGCTTCTTGCCAACTGACTTCATCTATACAACACAGCAATGCATTCAAAAGATAAACCAACAGATACAATTTGGACTGTATAGTAATGATTTTGACTTTTTTTCCTGGAATTCCAAGTTTCAAAACAACTGGAAATCCTAAATTTGGTCAGTCTGAAGCAGTGAGGTAGGGTAGCCTGCACTGCAGATCTTTCTATGTCTTGTGATTGACAAAATATTAAAATTGTTTTCTGTTAAAAGGAGTTCCTACAGAATGACAGGAATTTTTGCCTTGAAACTTTTCAGTTATTTAAAAATAGTACATTTTAGGAAAAAGCAGACGTATTTTTCGTGGCTTTTATTTATCTCAAAAACTTAATACTTCTTACAACCCTTCCAAAATTAGAATACTCCATATGTGATGAAGTTTATGAACTCACAGAAAAGAAAAATATAATAGGAAAGACATCATGTTTGTTCGTCAAGAATGCCATTCCTATGTAAAAGCATGACATGACAAAGCAGGTGAAAGTGGAAGTGAAACATTATTTAGAGACACAAAATCCATATAAATTTTTCTTTTAATTGAGGAACAGCAGTATATCACTTTAATTTATTCACTTAAAAAAATACAATTACTTTTTAAGGAAGACATAAAGATTCCAGAAAGGTTGAAACCTGACGAAAAGCTAGATCATAAAAATATATACATGTAAAAAAAAATTTTGTGCTGAACGATTCAGTAAGAGATTTATACATATTTCAGGAATTTTACATTAGAAAATAGGTAATATTCAACCTTAAAATCTTGTTGTTTCAGTTACACCATATGGGTTAAGAACCACTTTATTATGTTCAGCTTAAGCTATACCCAGACTAGTTCTTCCAGTTTTGAGGGGATTGTTTCAGTGAGCTAGTTTCTTTCTAGTTCTTAGATATCCATTCCATAAAGCTGTCTGCTCCACTCTGTTCTTCATTTTTGCCATCAATAAATGTCTCACTACGATATTTTCTCAAGCAGAAACACTGTCTGTAGAGTCAACATCTTTTTTAAAAAATCCCTTTTATTTACATCTCTCTGTAATGTATCCATGTTAGCTTCTCATTGCATATGGGGAAAACGAGGAACTTTTGTTTTGACAGATTCCATGCAATGTACTGACATTAATGGAATGTGAAACATGTGGGCATAAAAGCAAACTAAATGAAAATGGCTCTTAACATGTGTGTTTACTTTGCTAGCACATGGTTTGAGAAAATGCACATTCATTTCAAATAGCTGTGCAAAAAATCTTCTGGTTTTGTGCAACAAGTTTTAATCCTTTTTGACGGGTATTGAGATTCACATTTGGCAGAAACACTACAGTATAGTTACTGTTAACACTGTCATGGACACACAGCTAAAGCAAGGAGAGGATAAAGGAGTGTTTTTTGTTGTAGAAAATAAGATAAAAACACCAAATAGGATAATTTTAGTTTTCCCCATTCCCACTGCTTACTTTTCCTTCCATACCTGTTAGCACACTTCTTGTATATAAAGACAAATATATATGTTTCTTTGAAATAAAAATAAATAAGTGAAAGCACCTGAGCTTGGAGTTCAAATTTTAGTTCCTCCAAAGGTGTTCACAAACTCCAGTGATATAAAAGCTCCATCTCTGACTGTTTGGGACAGAGTCCAGTGCTGTGTGCCAGGTACAAGGAGCACAGTCAGGTTGGTGTGGGGAGGCTTTCCTGCCTACCTCTCTGCAGATGCCACAGGACTCTAGCAAAAGGGGCAAGAACAGGCACTCCCTGTAGTCATCCTTTATGAGAGACTTAACCTGGTGGCAGACCCATGGCAACAGATTTTCCATCATGCCTTTTATGCAGCAGAACAGCTCTGGTACTAAATCTCTTCTTACAGCTGGGCTTAACTTTGTGAGAACTCTGACAGGGAACAAAATCATCCTCCTTGACAGAGCAAGATCCCCAAGGAGAACTCGAGTACATGCATGGAGGGAAGTGATTAGAACTCAGATTTCAAAGCTCTCTACATAAATAGTGAGGGATTCTCTCTTTGTAGTTGCATGCATTTTTTTTCCCCTCACTGCAGAAAAAGGAAACGTGAAATACACTCCCAAAGCCTGACAGTAACTACATTTTGAACTCACGCAGGCTTACAGAGGTAGCAGATCTGTGACTTCAAGCTAAGGCCAAGTTCTGTCTAATGTTTTCCTGTGCAGCTGTGATTTGGAAAAACAATACCTCTCAGAACTTGCAATGCAGGTTGTTGCTCCTTGTGCATGTTCACTGAGATTAATTTGACCAGAATTAGTTGTTTAATCTAAAGGTTTCTAGCTAGTTGTACCCCAAACTTATCCCATTATAATTTAGGTAGTTCTGCTCAGCTGAAGAATTAATAGGTAGGATGAAGAAAGAAAAACAGTCAGGGGAGTAATGGTGTAGGTAAAGAGCTTGAAGCAGGTGTGAGAAGCCCATTTAGCACCCAACAACAGAAAAAAATCTATACTTAGCCTCACACTCAAATGAAAAATGAAGAGTACTTGCAACAGGATGATTTACCATTCTCTAACCAAGAAAGAAGAAGAGAAAAGAAGGAATATAAAAGTTGGCAGAGGAGAAGCAGCTGCTGAGGTAAGCACTCCCAGACTCAAAGGAAAAACTGGAAAAATTATAAAAGTGGTCAGAACAAAGAAACTGTGACACCTGGACCAGAAAGCTGAATGAACACACAGCCTGTGGCTTGGTACTCATGCATCCCTTGGCACTCCATGCACCCCAAGTACCCACTGTCCCTGGACAAAAGAGAAGTCAGGTGATATTAGAAAGGAGTACTTATCACTGCTTAGTTTTGTGCCATTTTGTTTGTTCCCAGAAAGTTTCTCCACTAGATTTGTACTATCTTTACCTTCACTACCAACTGCTTGATTACTTGCTGTCTGGGTTTATCCTTTCTACCACAGCCATGACAGTGAAGCAGAGAAAAAAGAGTGAGGGACCAGAAGAGGAACAGCTTAGGTGAGGGCAGAGTTTCTTTCTAAAAGGAAAAGTTGTAGGTGAGAAAATAGTAATTGTAGGACAGTGTTCAGGCAGTGGAGCGAAGTTTCAAGTGCAAATTAAAGCTCAGAGGAAAGTGTTACTCTGAAAGTGGGGTTGATGCCAATTAAATAGATATGCAGCCTGAAACTCACTGCAGAAGAAACAATGGTTCCACAGCTCTGTCACTAAAGTCTGTTTCCTTCACTAGAAGATGCCTTTCTCATTAAAAAAGCCACACTGCCTTGTTCTCATCTCAAAATAACTCAACATTTTCTTCCTTTGGTTATGACTGTTCAGTTCTTTGTCGTGGCAGGAAACCGAGTTAAACTGAGTTGCTGTTGTAATGAGAAATATATAGAGCTCCATGGGGTATTAGCATGGACCTTGTGTGTAATATCCTTTCTTCTCCACATCTATCCCAAAATAGTGCCAGAAACAAGCCAAGAACATTACCAGTACTTACTACTATTGAACTTATAACTTTGATTTCTCAAGTAATTTACAGATGATTGAAATGCTGGTAACAGCTCCAAAATCCAGCCTCCAAAATTATCGCTGCCATTTTTGACCATGTGTGTCCAAAATACAACTTGTTTTCTTCTATGAAAATTATGATTACGAGATTCAGTGAGCCCTATATTTTTAAAATTACTCCACAATTATTTCCCTCTGTTTGCTACTTTGCAGCTCTTACTGCTTCCTGTGGCACAAATCTCCATTCCCCATCAAAGGACTTTGTTACAGCTTTGCCTTACAAGACCCTTACTGGAGATTATACAGCCAGGTAGAACCAGGGACCAGCTTGTAAACAGACCACTTGTTGGTCTGTTTACCACTCTGTCACTGTCTCTGTTAACAAAGGAAGGACGTTACAGGAAAAAAAATATTGGGAGGTTATAGTAGGTTAGAAAATGACTATGAATCACGAACATACTGCTGCAAGGAGCTTCAATCCAATTGTGCGATGTAAAAACAGAGGCTTCATAAGTGGCAAAGGATGAAATTTTTCTGCTCCACACAGTACTGTTGAGAACCTGTCTGGAGTACAAATTTGTAAAAATATCATGAAGATCACAGAAGAAAGTAACACTGCTTCTGAGAGCTTTAGAAAACAGACTGATAGGAAATTGTTTTCAATAATTTTGTTGCTTATATCTAGAAGAGAGAAACTTAAAGAAAAAAGAAAAACAGAGGTCAAATGTTTTCCACATCTTCCAAAATAAACAGTTTTCATAAAGGACTGCAATCAATGGTTTCATTTTGCACCAGGCATGGAATGGAAGGTTCTTTGCCACAGAAGATAAATGACCAAATATAAGAGAAAAACACCTTCCAAAGGTAGTGATATGGTAAAACATGGATACTAGGAATATATGGCACTTCCAAAGCAGTGTCAAGAACATGCACTAAGTCTTTCCCATAGAAGGGAGGTGGATAGAAGGACTTCTTCAAGACCCTTACAGGATTAATATTTTCTTTAGTTTGTGCACAACACAAATTCTATACACCAAACTTTCAGAGCATCCCACCAAGCTGCCCCCACAGCCAATCCAAAAATGTTGCTGTCATCACCAGAAGCTCCTAGAGAGATTTCATTCATCAAATATCTGTTGGTATTAGCTGCCAAGTAGACAGATGTCCCAGCAAAGTCCTCCCTTTCATGGTTCCTCTTCTTTTGCTGGTAATGTTTTGTACCAGTCTAGTACATATTGTACATAATCACTTTTTTTTTCTCCTCATTTCTGCTTATAGAAATTTGCTGTCTTCATAGAACTCAAGCGCCTTTTTCTTTATTTTATACAGTATACAATATAAATGTATTATCTCTATGAACCATACGTTAAGCTGACTTTTACAATGGAACAGCTGCCTTGGATTTGGTGGTTCAAAGAGCTCTCAAGAGCACTTACTCTAAAATCACTGGAGCAGGTTTGTATTCCTCTGACAGAGCCCCCAGTGAATGTTCAGCAAGCACATACCTACTCATGATGTGATATGAACCAGGTGTTAAGAGGAAAACAGGATGGACATTTGAATGGGGAGGTGTTTCAGTGACTGATACTGAAAAGAAATTATTTTTAAGCAGGAAATGTTGATTGCTGCTTTAGTCCCAGCCTATATTTTAACAAAATTGTGTCACATGCACAGTATTTTCATGCCTTAGCTTTCTGACTGAAAAAAAGATTAAATGAAAAACTAATGTGTACTGTACTAAGGATTTATCCTGTAAAACTGTGGTACCCAAGCTCAGCTGAGATCTATAGTCATCATCTTAAACCCCTTATCACCTATAGTGTTCACAAACAAATTATATTCCCTGCAATCTCATAAATTCCAATTAGCTTTAACTCTGATGCCTTACAGTTTCTGATTAAGCAGATCACAGTATCTCACTTTGCTGCAGAATCCCTCAAGAAGGAAAGTAGAGCATTTGAATGATAATCTGATATAACGTTAATAACCTACAAGCATTATGTTCAGACCTGATATCCTTAATTAAGAAAATTACAGTTGTCCCACTTGGAAGTTCCTAAGAAATAATTGGACAGATAAAAGTAAAACATTTACAAAATGAAAGCAGCTCTTTAGCAATGTAGTTTTGATGACTACACTTAAGAAAACTTCATATCATAAATGTATTTTGTACTAGTGTAGTTCACCATAGAGAAATTCAGGAGCTGGCATCTGAATTATACACTTACTGGTTTTAACTGGAAAAGTACTGAAGGGTTTACTGCATTGCTGGTATGACATGTTGCCTGCAACCTGGGGAACCCACTTTTCCTTGAGTTATTGTTTGGTCTTCCTTTATCTAATGCTGCCTTTAAAGGTACAAAACCAGTTGCTTCTCACATTTTACAGTTGGTGCCATTAAAGGCAATGATCTGCCATACTCTGTGCTTTCTTCCCTTCTGTTTCAGGCTTGTCCTTTTTATCCCCAGCCTTTTTGTTATGGCTACCAATCTGCTTTGTATTTCTTGCTGGCAAACCTTTGTGCTTTTTTTCACCTATGCAGATTTACTCTGTTCCTAAGACAGACTTTTTAAATGTTACCTTGGAAATTCAATTTGAATTTCCCTGGGCTAAACTCCATTTGA
This sequence comes from Motacilla alba alba, assembly GCF_015832195.1. Taxonomy (NCBI): domain Eukaryota; kingdom Metazoa; phylum Chordata; class Aves; order Passeriformes; family Motacillidae; genus Motacilla; species Motacilla alba. The sequence continues at coordinate 63,092,884 of NC_052016.1, forward strand.
CTGTATATTTCCAAATATTTTTTGCAGCATTACAGCACTCTGACTATCTTCTCAACTCAAAGAGAGGCCTATTCTGTGTCAACAACAATAACATCCATTTCCACTACTGTAACTTAAAGCTAGACTGCTTGGCTCATCTGTCTGCACTGAGGCAAACCCTCCAGAATGATTTAGTGTTCTTGCAGACATGTATATAGCACAATATACATTTGTGTATATTGGGCTATATACACAAATAATGATGTGCAACATGTTGAGCTGGTTTTAAAAGTATCCTTTCCATATGAGCTGTTGACCAAAAATTCAAAAACCAATATATTTTTCCTTATATAAATCAAAACCTATAATGCATGGATTCTTTGCCATCACCTTCCTCACTTACTTGTTTTTCTTCACTTTCTCTCATCTTCTTTCTGCTGGAAAAAAGTAGGGGAAAGAGTGAATAGGAAGCAGAAGAGTAAATGGGGCAATTCTTCCTCCTTCTAAAGAGTCTCATCCTCTGTTTTCTTGCTCTCCCTCAAGAGCACGATTTCAAAACAGAAAGAAAGAAAATAAAACAAGTCATGGACCTTTTCTTTATAATCTTCCCTCTCCCTTACCACTAAGAAGGAATAAACCGAAGAGATGCACATAAGAATGAAGGGATCTTCCGTATTTTCAAGACAATCTGCTCCAAAATCTTCCCAAATTAAATCAGCTTATTCAATTCTGATCATGGATATCTGTAAGGTACAAGATACAGTTGTTTTCCTTTAAGTAAAGTGAGCAACTTGAGATGTTACTTTATGTCTCAGGTTTGACTTTGATATTCATTAAAGATCTTCTCCTTCCAAAGGTGACAGAGAAACAGCAGCTGTGGACAGCTTAGTTATAGCTGAATCTGCAGTAATGCCTTCTGTAGGACTCCCCCTGTCTTAAATATTCATGGAGTTTTTTACCCTCTGACTGTCTCTCTTCTCAAATTCAATTTGCTCTCAGTCCTTTGCAGCACGACACATCTCCCCAAGGAATTTACCTCTGTATTTCAGAGGGATTCGTGGCTTCCCTACGTGCACAGAAATTGCATCTCCTTGCTGCATCAGAAGATGCTCAGATCTGTGTGGGAACTGGATTTGTTGTGCATTCAGTGGTTGCTCTGTGAAAGATTCCTAAGCTATGGATGAGGAAAGATCAACAAAGAATCCATCTTGAGGAGAGCAGGGCAGAAATTCAACCCCATTGCTCTAGGGATGGGTGGCTAACACAGCCACCTGCTTGTGGCCACACCACAAAGCAGAGAATATTCTGGCAATGGGGCCCCACACAGCTCCTGTCATCCTTTTCCCTGTGAAACCTGAATCTGTGCCAGACACCCACAACATCAGACAAGCACATGATGGAGACCTGCAGCTCAAAACCACTGAGCAACAAGCTCTGGATATTTCTGGTCCCCACCGATGCAGCACATCCAGTGTTGGGCAGTGCAGGTGTCAGGCACAGCACACAGCTGGGTGGGTGACAGAGGGACGTTTGTGCTGCCAGGCTAAAGGCAAAAGTACAGTTTGGGTCACATCTGTGCTTTCCCCCAGGACTTCCCACAGGATGGCATCTGCCAAAACACACGCATACGTTCTGTTAGCCAGTGTCAGCAAACTGCATGGTGCTAGCCATATTTCTCCTTTCAGAAGCAGAGGACTTTATCACAGTAAATGACTACAGTCATTTTTACTAAAGCAAAAATCATTAATTTGTTAAACTCCTCTGGAGAATTAGATCTGAATTTCTATTTGTCTTCTTTCTTGGAGAAATAAAATGAAAACTAATGCTATTTCCTTAGCTGGGACAGAAAAAAACCTGACAAAATTATTCTGAAAGTTGAGAGGTTTTCCTTTCTTATAACATTATAGCAAACTTTCTCAAACTGAAAATGTTACAGTGAAAATGCAATGTACTTCTGCTTGCTCAGCTATAAAGAACAGTAATTCCTCCCAGGAGAGGACAACAGCACTCCAAGAACTTTTGCTGTCCTAGATACAAGGTTTCAGCTATCACCTAGCAGCAGTGATATATTCAGGAATATATGCTGAATATATTTGAATATATTTGGCAATCTTTGCTAGAAGGGAGAGAAAAGAGCAAACACCTGCAACTCCCATGAGATGCTCTTGACACCTGTTGCAAGGAATTAATAAGAAGTGATTTGATCCCACAGCTTCTGTGCTCCAGTTGAGTTGTCTGTGGTTTCTAAGAACTAGTGGGACTGCATGTCTGGAGGGTCAGTTTTTTATTTACATTTATTTTCTAGTTCATAAGTCTCAAGCATTTTTTTCAACAATCTGCCTTAGACCACTGCCAAGGGGATTATCTTCTGCACAATAAATATGATCTGGTTTTAGCCACCAGGACACAAGACTGGGGCCTAAGGCTCAACAAGTCTGAGAGGAACAGCCACCCACAAACTCCAACACTAGTGCAGCATTTTTTTGGGAGTGTAGCAGCACCAGGCAAGCCTGAGGTGCTCTTGGGCCTGGTGACAGTCCAGAGAAATGGCTGCAATTACCTGCCAGCTCTTCCAAGCTGCCTCTAGCACAGCTCTGAATGTCACCTGGACCTGTGATCTAACCATTCAGTGAGTGAATTCACTTCTTTATGAGTCAGAATTGATCAACTGCTCTACAGAAGCAGATACAGGTATCTTTCAGCTGAGCTCTAAAGTAAAAACTATCACAGAAATAGAGATTTCATAGCATCTTCCTAAGTGTCCTGGTATTGATCAGTGTCTGCATACTGCACCTCTGGTAGTTTCCTTTTGTGTGCATGAAGTCCTAACTTAGGTATCTCACAGAATGCAAGACTGGGGTCTTACTATTTCATGGTCTCTTAGGACAGAAGACTACTTCAGTTCCATAGGCAAAGGAAGAAATCCTTCACAAAGAAAAGGTACAAAGTTCCCCACTTCCAAAGTTTGGCACTGAGAAATATTTTTCATACATATATTTATGCAGTATGTGCAAACATGCACTACACACAGGATGTAATAAGAAGTAGGGCACTAATTCGGTATGCAAGTAGGAAATGTCAAATTAAGTTCTCAAAACTTGATCAAGCTCAGTGTTTGAAGAGACTTGACTTACTCATTGACTAAATTCTAGTCCAGCCTGTTTGTTAGACTTCAGTTACCTGTTTTCTTTAAGTGAAATGTAGTGATTAGACTAAGAACTGTCTCTTTTGTTTTCACTGCAATTTCCCAGCTTTACCAAAACTGTGTGCTCTCAGATACTTTACTCAGTCATATTCTACATACCTACCCAGGTTATTTTGTAAAATGTATTCAACAAGGAAGCCTTCTCTCTACAAAAATATAAAATAAAATATAAAACTCCCAAGCCATGTCAGCTCAACCTCCCTTATACCCTTTGCTTTCACCAATAAAACACCAGAACCTTGGTTGTGACCTTTCCTCTGACTCTGTGTAGGATTCAAAGAGTATCCACAACAACCCAGCTGGTGTGTAAACAACTTCTAAATTTCATGTAGCAAAAACAATAGAAGAATTACAGTAAATGTGCTCTTAACTTTAAGGTGCATTGCAATTGCTCAGCATTATGCAAAGTGTGAATCAGCAAAAAGTAGGTAAGAATTATTTGTTGTTTTCACCAACACTTGAAGCACTAGATTATATTGAGTGCAGCTAAATATAGGGTAGTTCTTTGCATAGGAAGCAACATATTGTTGCAGAGGAGTGCCCATATTTATTATCACCTTTTGACAGAGGTTAAAAAAATCAGCTTGTAAAATGCTTTCTAGTTTTCTGTTAAAAAAAAAAGTTTTTGTTTCTTATCAGTCTATTCCATTTCTCTCTGGCAAAAAAAAAAAAAGTATTTATTTTCCCCAAGCTGTGTTTGTTTTACCCATCACAGTAATCAGTAAGCTATTTCCCTCTCTTTATCCTGATCTATGAGATTTTCCACACAATTTTCTCTCCTGGTCCTGGTCAGGAGGGGGACAAATTGCACAGTTGTACTTGGGGAACTTGACATGTAGGCAACAGAACGTCTGCTGGAAATATTCTGTCTCCTCTTGGAAGTGTGTAAGGTGATTATCACCATACACCTGCTCAGAAGCAATTAATCCCTGCAGGTGATGACCAAAGTGATCATGCAAGTACTTGCACGTATAGATGAACCCATAAAGGTACTACATGGGAATAGACAAGTTTATCATTTATTCTGAGCTGAGCACTCAATTCCCAGCTTACCTCAAAGGCAGAAACTCTGTTTCAGGTCACCCTTTATTCAATAAAAGTTATTTTGCTTTTCTGTCAAGTGCAGCAAATTATTTAAGCCTCGACTTTAGTGGAAGGACAATTTAATTAATTCACAGAGTTATTCTTTTAATTGGATTTGGGTGAATCAACTTTTCTGAAACTCAGAAAAGGGGGTTATTGGCTTGACTTCACAGATGCTATTCTTACATTTCAGCTAACACCAGAAGCAAGGTTATTTCTCTCTGAGGATGTCAGTCTGAGACAGTGGCATCCACTGTATTTTTAGTATCTTAGTAATATAAAAAATCAAGAGAATTGAATGTAAAATCAAACTCTCTCTTTCTGGATGCATTTTTAAATGATGGAAATATTAATTAGACTGACACCAAATTGAACATCAGGCTATAACCTTAACTGTCAAGAAAAAAAAGTCAATTAAAGGGGAAAATGTTCACATTGTGGTGATGAAATATTCTTGACAACACCATCATGCAGCTGTAGTGATTGATCCACCTGAGCTGAGGCTGGTAGATGACACCAGAGTGATGTCTGCAGAAGTGTTGTCAGTTGCCTTTGCTGTATTAAGTAAAGTAAATTCAGTAAAACAGTGAAGAACAACCAGAATAGTCTACACTAAAATAAAAGTAGGTTCCTCCTGTATTCTGGCAGGACTAGGTAGCTGAGGATGTATTACAAAACCAGGACTGAAGCAAATAAAAAACTCTCAATGACAACTTCGTAACTTATATCTTGAGATGCAAGCCATGCAAAAGATGCACTCTATCAACAAGAAGGGAAGGATTCCCTGCCAAAGGAAGTATTTGTCTTTATCTCTTTTTAAGCAGTGAATCTTGAGTCATTGGGAAACACAGACCTATTATAGTCTCCTTTCCAAATATTAGGAACTTCTGGCTGGTGCTGCAATGTAAAAATGCTCCTGCTTTCACACCCCTTTCCTTCCCAGTGCACAGACAGAAGTGGGCAGTGTGTTTGTGTTTATGTACGATGTACAAGCCTCATCTGAGGCTGGGACTGAGCACATGGTCCCTGATTGCCCCAGAGATGGTGTGAAAAGAGAATAGGACACAGTTTTTTCCTCCAGAAGTTTCTAAGTCTGATAAGGCAAGAAATACTGTAAAAAGAAACAGAATGCAAAGGGGTGAAATAATGTCACTCTGCCTACTCTTGGCCAGAGCTGCAACTCTGCCTCTCTTAAAATCATGCAAGATGTTTTTGCACCTGCTTCTACAGGATCAGCCGTCAACATTGTCAGAGAAAGTCCCTCACAAGGGGGACATTCACTGCTACCAAAGAGACTGTGCATCTGAACTTCTTAAAAATATAAAAAACCCAACCCCGCAATAACATAAATTTCCTCTAATAGCAATATAAGACAAAACTGGAATTCAGGTAAGACAACGAATTCGCATTCTATGGCTGCACTTGTAAACACCAAGGTAGATGTTGACATTTAATTTTCTCACATTTATATTCCTAAGAGAAATTATACGTTCAGTTTACACAGATTTATTGCCTTAATTGCTTAGCAGCTCTTGGTATAATATTTAAAAGGTCACAAAAAAGTTTTTAATACATATTGTGACGTTCTGAGTCCATGTGAATTATAGTTACAAAGCCTTCCCCCTAAAACAAAGAGCAGTCTAGATGTGAATGTGCACAAATGAAATGGCTTCAGAGGCGGGAAGAAGAGGTAAGGGCTGTTTTAAGACACATGCACAAAACATGGGCAAAACATGCACAAAAGCACACTTGAGGAGGTAAATGCTGTCTTCTCCGGGGGTAGAAATATGGGTGCACAATTGCATCTGAAGTCTTCAGGTGTGAACTTCTAACTGCTTTCCTAAGCAAAGCCCCTGTAAGGGAAGGGAGCTTGTGGTTCTGTTCCTAGGGAAGTCTGATAAGATCATCCACAGCCAAACCCTGCGACTCAACTAATGTTTTCCATTCATACTCTGTAGTAATGGGAAAATTAGGGGGTTTATTAAACAAAACTTTTTTGCACAAAGCTTTGTTCTCTTTCAAATGCTTTCAGATTCTGAGGAAAAAAAAGCCCTTTCTTAATCAACTATATATTCATTTTTTCCCAATGAAATGCCAGTATTTTTAAAGAACATTTCTTTTCCAAACAGTTCTAGTAGATATCTTATGTTAATGACTAATTATGTAACTGATGATCATTTAGAGGTTAATACATGATCTTGTGTGGTGCAGGTTAGCACTGCTGAAGTCCAAGAAGCCACAGTCAGGCTGCAAATTTTCCAAGGTACTGTGAAGTCTGTAGCACTGCACCTCTCTCTGTCCTCTCTCTGTTGATGCCAGCCTCTTAACCTGCAGTGATTAATGTACTGAGTCTTATACATCTCCTTCCCCATTCAGATCAGGGCTGCATGCACCACTGGCCACGTGAGCATGGGCAGGACTGTATTCCTTCTTCTAAATTCCTTTGCACATTCCCCACTTGCAAAAGGCCTGAACAGCAAATGAGCTGCCCACTGTGGCTAGACAAGAAATTGCTTCAATCAAACAATTTCCCACTCTGAGATGATGATGAGTACTGTGACTTCAGTGCAGGACTCCTGCTGCTAATTTAGCTCAATATGAACGTGCAACATCACAAAATCATTTGGCAACAGCAGAGTTAGGATTCCAACCAGAGCTGTTGCCATGACATGAAGGGGAGTTTAATCTTCTAAACCAGGGAATGATGTTTTAGCTGGAAATGCTATTGACTGTGAAGAATTTAATCTGAAAATAAGGATGTGGAGTTTTTCAAACTACAGCATGTACATTACCAAACCAGTATGACAGTACACTGACCGTACTGTAGTTTCTACAAATCCTACCTTAACACCATAATCAGTACCTTTATTTTGAATCCAGCTTTTCATCTGATTTTGATGGAAAAAGAAATGTCAGGAAATAGTATTCTCTGTGCTTCCTCAGACCAATATTGCTCTTAACAAAATTCTCTGTGACTGTACAAGTAGAAAATACAGCAGCATTTAAGGTTTTGTTGTCATCTTCTAGACCATCAGACTAGAGTTGAATGCTAGAAATTAGGAAAAAACCTCTCCAGACACTGAATCTAATTCAATGCAAAATACTTGCTGTCATCAGCCTGTTTTCTAAAATCCTCATTCACAAAGTTCCCTGAGGTAGATTTCTCCAGAAAAGGAAGGAGGTAAGATGATGAAAGAAAATTGTCTCTTTGCTTCAACTTGCCTTTAGTCTACCATTTTCCTTGCTTAGACTTTGCTATTTTCATTTATTCTGCAGAGGGTTCTACAAATACCTCATGTTTCTATTGTCCCTTCTTGTATACCTTTACTAATAATCCAACAAATCAAATCCTTCCTGTTAAGCCCCTACACTTGTTGGGGTTTGTTTGAGATCTGGTATGTTCCGCATTCATTGTACAATACTAAATTGTGTATGTCTGCACAGGCAGACCCCATCTTTGATCCACAGAGCTTCACCAGGTAGGAATGTAAACCAAACAGGACACCTCAAATCCAGGTTTGATTCCAACCTGCTTTCATTTTCTCTAAGAGGCCACTTTGGGGGACCAGCATATTACACAGATGAAATTTAAAGTTCTATCTAGAACTTTCATTCCCAAATAAGATATGCTAGATCTACTAAAGAAAAAAACAACTCTCACTGTACATTTGCATCAACTGTTCAGGAATGATAAACTAGTCAGGACCTCTCCACTCACAGTATGTCCTCAGATTGCATCCATTCAACCTGTCCTCTCTCGGGGTGTTTAATGCTTTATCACTGCTATTTCTCAATGCCTCTTGTCCTCCATGTTTCTTCAACAGCAGCACTGCCATCCCTATGTGGCTTCCAAGGTGGGCCACTGCTTGGCCAATAACACCGTGAGGAGAGGATGAGGTGGTTTCTCTCTCTCCAACAACGCTGTAGCCAAAGCAGGTCACAGCTGAAGGCATTGCCTTTTCCTAGCCTGGCTTCTGTGTGCTCTTCTGCCATCCTTCAGACCAGACTAGCTAGAGCAAAGAGACTGGGAGTTCTAAATCCTGTAGCAGACCATCTAAAGTGATAACCTTCCCTTTAAGCAAGCGTTCTGTTTTATTATGAGAGCTCTGTAGCTAGACCAGCTGCTGCTGCAGATAGAAGATTTATTCATCTTAAGTGAGAAAAGAGACTTGCTTTTCAAACCAAAAGAGGATTTAAAAAATTTTATTTAGGACAAAGTTTAAACTATTAAGCTGTTCCAGTGTGAGTGTAAAATATAGCACCAGATCAAGTACAGTATTTTGTAAATAAATTTGAGAAACAGAGACATGGGACTCCTTGCAATTTCAGATCAGTTTTTGAAAGCAATTTCTCAAGGCACTTCTGTGGCAGGGAGTACATGCACTCAGAAAGGCAGCACAGGAGTGAACAAAGGAGTCAAAGCTAGGGTAGCCAAATGTACAGACTTCTGCAATGAAAACACATTCAGTAACCCATAAAACATACTGATAGGGTTGAAATCAGCAGGTGTAACAAATATAGATAACATTCCACAGGCTAGGCACCCCGTGGGCATAATCTGCCCTGTAAGTCTGCCCAAGCACAGGTTCTTCTTTTTTATTTTTCCAGGAGTCAAGAACAATTCAACATTTCTTGAGATTCTGAAACATAAACAAGCTGTCAGAATTACACTTGGGGGCAATCCTACTTTGTTTTGCCCACTTATTTTTATGTGTAGGACAAGGTAAGCACCTACAAATATTTTCCTGCCTGGAGCAGGGAGGGGGATAGTTGCTGCTTCAGCAGCTTGAATTGCTTCACACGAAAGAACTGCCCTTGCTCCTGTGCTCAAGCAGTCATGCAGTTAACACTTATGCGAATGCCTGTCCATATACCATGGAACCTCCAGCTGGACCCTGTGCAAAATAGGATTGCTTGCAGTGTCCAAAACCCTGCCCAAGCACACGCAGCTGGAACAGGGCATGACGACACCACTGTGACTAATGAATGCAGGCTATCAAATAATCAAGGAACTTCCGACCTCAAATGCGTTTGGGAAACCCTACCACTGTGCTTTAGGAAATTATATTCACTTTTTGTCCTGGATGCTTATGGGTGTGGCAGTGCCAAAGAATTAAAATAGGAAGGGTCAAGTTTGCTCAACCCTTAAGGACTTGTTTGCTGGACACTGTTTCCAGCAGGAAAGTCTGGACTGCACATTAAAAGAAAAAAAAAACAACCCAGAAACATGACTAAATCCTATGAGTAATAGAGCAGGTTAAGAAATGTACAAAAAACTGCTCAGAAACAGAGCAAAACCAAACAATCATTATTTTTGCACTCTAGTCTGTTCCTAGTGGGTTGTTTGCAAAACCCAGTGGATTTCTTGATGCTTCTCACCTATTACCTTGTGGGGAGTAAGAGTGTAACAGTGCCATGTCAAGTTATGTCAAGCACATCCTGGTGGAAGACCTTTCCCTCTTAATGTTCACTCTGCTCCATCTTACCATGCCACATCATCCTATGTCAAGCCATTGTCTCAGTATGGAAGCATTTCCCAGATCATTAACTGTCTTTCAAGTTACAAATCCAGCTTTCCCAGGTTCTCTGCTGTACCACAAGGATTGCTTTCCTCACCCTTCACACACAGCAGGTGATCAAGTCAGTTGATAATGTACAGGTCCACTTTTTCCCCCCCCCACTGTCCTTAGCTGCCACTGATGTATCACCTCCTGTTACTGACTGCCTACTTGGCCTCCCCAGTTCAGCCTTCCCCTGTAATCATTGCTATACCTTCTTCAGCACCCTCCTCAAAAGTACCTATTTCCCACTGATCCCCTGTCCTCCAATGCATTTGTCTTGCTTTATCCCCTTCACCTGTCACAACCTCCTCTCATGCCTTACTTTTCCCAAATCTTTTTAACACAGATAGAGTTAATGATGAAATGAAATAGCTCATAAAAGGGAAGGGCAAAAGCTTCTCATTCACTTCCTCTTTTTTTCCTCCCCGGTTTTTAAGGGAAAAAAATCCAAACACAAATTAAAGGAATGAATATGGCTGAAATTACACTGGAGGCGACAATCTGATCCAGCTCAGTAGGTGGTGGGAAGAGAGTCCAAGCAAAAGCAAATTGTCTATCTCCTATTGTAAAACAGAAGAACAATTGTATTAATTGTCTTCCATTCTGTATGCAAGGGTTTGGCAAACCTGTCCTGGCTGCTGTATTATCACCAAAGCTGAAATGCTAAGATGTATGCCCAGTGAGAAATTGTAAAAGCAGAGCAGCAAGAAGGATGCGGGGGCTGCAGGAGGGAAGATTTGAAAGGCTAGCTATGAATGCAACTGGCCTTAAACACATCTGCAAAAGAAAAGGGACAGCGATCTTCCTATCAATATTTGAAGAGTCTGCACACCAAGGGGAGTTACCTCCTCCGGGAGAAAGGATGCAATTAGTAACAGTGGATGAAATCACAAGGTGAATTTAAAATGCCCATTGTCAGAGGGAAAAAACAAAACCTCTTTACAAAGGAAGATATTTTAGGAAGCAGGCATCCCATTGCTTGGAGTGTGGAGAACTGATCCAACAGAAGCACGTTTCTTGTCTCTGTTCTATACAGCCAGGGGCACACAGTAGCTGACCTAATGAGGTTTTTGCATCTGTTCATTCCATGTTCTGGATTAAATGATCACAAATTCACCATTTGTATGTATTTATTAAAACAGTTTCTAATTGTATTCCCAAGTCAGAGTTGAGGTTATTCAGCCTGGAGAGGAGACATTATAGCACCTTCCAGCACCCAAAGCAGGCTACAGGAGGACTGGAGAGAGAGATTTTACAAGGAAATGTAGTGATAATACAAAAAGAAAATGCTTGAAAATGCTTGAAAGAGGGTGGCTTTAGATTAGCTATTAGGAAGAAATTCTTTTCTGTGAGTATGATGTGGCATTGGAAGAGGTTGCCCAGGGAAATTGTGGGTGCCCCTTCCCAGGTAGTATTCAAGGTCAGGATGGATGAGGCTTTGAGCAACCTGATTTAATGGAAGGTGTCCCTGCCCATGGTTGTCAGTAGACAATCTTTAAGGCTCCTTCCAACTGAAACCATTCTATGGTTCTATGGCTGACCCTCTGCTCCATGTCCCACAGCTTGGTATCACTTCACTTTCCTCTGTTGACAGCACAAGTGCTGCTTCAATTATTAATGAAGGAGTGGGTTTTTTTGAAGCTTTTCTTATCCAAACATATTAAATCTGTCTTGGACTTGTACTACTGTGTAATTAATTTAATGCATTTGAGTTGGAGGCACAAATAAGGAGGATGCTGCAGTAGCGATGTAATGATGGGATTTTTCTCCAGCTGATGACACACACCGGCGTGTTTCCAATTTTCAGATTGTGACTCCAATGGTTCATTCTTGTTCATTAGCAGTGGGCATGTGTGAGACAGAGACACAGTGTGCAAGCATTGAGTGCTTGTTTTGTAAAAGTCAGTAGCTACACAGCGTATGTGAACCCAGATCAACAGCTCACCCCTGGGGGGTCATTCAGAAATGGGGGGACATTCAGAAAGCAGACTTCAGGTGGTAATTTGCTATTCAGTTTGGACCATTCAGAGCTTACAGATCTCCCTTGCCAGCACACATGGATGTTATGGGAACTTGGAACAACGTATCTGAACATCTAAAGAACAGGAGGAGGATGGGAAAATTAAGAGTCCTGTCCTAGACAGCTGCAGGCAGGAGGTTCCCCATTCCTCAGCTTCATGCTTGTGTTTTTCAGAAGCTCAGGAAAATTTCCAGTCTGGACAGTGAGGTGGGTAGCACTGACTTACTTATTTTAGAGAACCACATACAAGTCCCATTAAGTAATGTTACCCCCATGCCAGGAAGCACTTTGAAGACTGCAGCCCATAAAATAGGATCTGGATCACATCTTTTTAGATTCACTGAGATAATTCATGCATTTTGACACAGGAACATCTGCACCACATTTTCCAGATTATGTTTTGTGGGAGCTCAGTTCTCCATTAACTTCACATTAGTGGGAACATTAATGAACGATCAGTGAATTCACTGTGAGGATAAAGAAGCTTTTGCTGTTACAGAGTCTTCCTTTATTTGTCTTGGATCATGCCATTTTCTTTGCTCACGTATCACCAGCTGGTGATGATGATGATGACCATAAGTCAAGCCAGATGCACCATTTCAGCAGTCTGATATTTAAGCACATATTTACAGGAAAAAGGTATTCCTTGAGCAGCTCTTGATTCAGGATTCAGATGTGCCAGGCTAGCAGGGCCCAGGGGTTTCAGCTATTATACAGGGCCACAATACAAGGCTCGTCTCCTGTCAAGCATTTGGGTGGATGCCCGATTTATTTTCAGAGCAAATTTTTGGCTTGAATCTTGCATTTTAATGCCATGCATTAAATTAAACACTACACAGAGAACATCAAGGAAGCAATTCAGCTGTGTTGTGATGTACTGATTCTACCTACCAAGTGCCAGGTATGTCTCATTGCCTTGAAATTTTCCAACACCACAGAGCATTTTGATTTCTGCTCCCCTCATGGTGGGCTTCTTGGGCACAAGCAATAAAGCACAAATGGCAGAAGCGTCCTCCTTACAGCAAAAGCGTCTTTTCAAAGTCAACAAAGTCAACAAAGTACTTTAGGCACTTCTGTCATTTTCACTCCCAAAGTGCCTTTCACACAACTTCTGACTTCAGTAAACAGTATGTTGCTAAGAAGTGAGTTGTGTCCATAATAACTCCATGAGGCAACCAGGAAAGGAGATACATTTTTCCCACTGCCTTTTCTCCCTTGGACTGTGCAATCCCGAAATGCCCTATAAATAAAACCAGACACATATAAACATACAGTCTCCAACCTCGGCCAAGCAGCCCATGATGAGACTTCCAGTGGCACCCGGAGCTGGTCTCTTCAACCCAAAGAGCACAAATCCCTGTTCTCAACTTGCTCCTCACTATAACCAGTGCAACTAGTTATGTCTTCTTATCCACACAGTTTCTACTGTGCGCACATGTCCACATGCACACATGTCCATTCCAAGCCTTCTTTTACAAAGGCAGGTTCTTCACTGTTTTTTCTCAGACTGTCATGGGATTTCGATTGTTCCAGATATGAAAAGTCAGTCTCAGTCAGGAGAGTACACTGGCACAGTGCCTCAGGAAATGGCAGTAAGATCACTAAGGACCAGATTCTGGACCTGACAAAGATAAGGTGTTTTCATCCTGGAAACATGTTGCAGTGAAAACAGGAGATTTTCCATCTACATTGATTTACCAGTGGTTTGAAGGACACTATGGTCCTTTGGCAAGCTCTCCTTTTCTTAGTACAAACACGAGTCTAAGTTACTTGGAGCAGTTTTTCTTCTACAGCACGCCAGACAAACACATGGAAACAAAACAGTCTAAGAAATACTGAAGAATAAATGGGCATTAAAATTAGTACTTGATAGTATATGAAAGCAAAAAACACATTAAAATTTTAAAGAAAACCATGGAACATGAAGAGTCTTCTGGCGTGTTTGTTTTGGTTTTTTTTGCAAGTTTTGACACTTGAAGTAACAAACTTCAAACCACAGATGTGGGAAAGGGTCATTCCTGGGCTTACAAGGGACTTTTTGTCAAAGACTTATCTGACTCTGAATGCCTGATACCTGACTCGTGAATCTGCACATCAGGTCATGATAGATCTTCGTCCTCTCCCCTTTCTTTTCTTCATCCCTCAAACACTAAGTGCTTCTCTATCTTCCTATGCACCCTTCACTTTCTGTTCTGCAGGTCCTGCCACTATGCAGCAGTCCTTGCTCCTGGTATCTCTTCACCTTATCAGACTGAACACCTACTTTCACATATGCATTTTGAAATGCCTTCCTTTTTAGCCCATGACTCTCTCATCATGTGAGAGCTCTGTCACAGTTAGTCACTGCTTGCATGTCCCAGGAATTGCTGTCTGGGCTTCCCAGGCTGCCTCCCACACTTCCTGTGGCCAGCCCAAGGGTGCTCATGCATCCTCCCTGCCCTTGCACCCATGGAACCGGCAACCTCAGTGAAGTCTTTCCTTGGTGGTATCTCACAAGGGATAGCTGCCAGGGCTACACAATGTGCTAGCAGCCATCCTCATGAGGAATATGCATGTTCTGGGAAATATTCTGATCCACATTAGTCCTAGCCTATGCCAGACACACATATCTTCCTCGCTCTGGGTTGTGCCAGCACATCTCTTAGGACTCTCTCACAGATGACCAGGGCAGAGCAGCAGCTATTTGGGATTTATTGGTGTGCATTAGCTCAGCGACTCTGCATGTACCAGAGAAAGCTGCAGTGCCCTACGATGTATTAATAGACACTAAAAATCTTGTGGCTGGAAAAGAGGGGATAACTCACCATTCACCACTTTCATGCTCCTAATGGTAATGACTGTTCCCTCATTCCTTCCCCTCATCAGAAGCTCTCAAGGAAGCATCATTAAGATGGCATATTCCAGTACAAGAAAGACATCAGGCTCAGTTCATTTAAAAGACATATTTCAATAAAGCTAATTTAACATTCACATGCCCCCAGGGATTCTTGTGCCTGCCCTGCATGGAGCTAATACTCATCTGTAGCCCATGTTTGCACAATATGGGTGTGTAAAATCTGGAGATGCCCAGTGAGTGTGGATTTTCTTAAAAGACTCTTACAATGTCAGCCTTTTATTGCACTCCACAATACAGTGGTGTTCTGACATATGTTAGAATGGTATAAATTAAATTACATAAAGCAATCAGTTCTTCACTTGTAGCCCAATTTACAGTACTTGCTTCCCAGGTGGAATTTGAGAATAAACTTGATATTCGGATCCTCAGTGGAAAAAAAAAATGAGTTAGAAGAAAATTACATCTAAAATGCTCACAGAGATATCAAACTTCACTGGAAAAATATTTCATATTTTAAACTTTAAAATATTTTGCATTTTAAACATTCCACTTGTTTCTTTAAGTGATTCAGTGCTTTAAATAAATACTTTTGACTGCCTTAATTGTTCTAAAGAAAAACATTTGTATTCCAGTGATATTTAGGAACCAGAACACAGATAAAGCAGTGTCTATTAAACTAGATAAATAATAACAGCTCCTTTTGCAAATCAAGCTGTTGGGCTTTGTGATCTCTCTAGGACCTTTGCAGCAGAATTCTGCAGGCTCTGAAGAGAGTACTTGTTCACATGTTGTATCTAAAAAAAGAAGGTGGGAAGTAGCTCCATCACTAAGTGAAAAAGACACTACATTTCCTGAGAACACCTTGAATTATAGTAAAACAATTCTGTGAGAAACTCAGTATTTAAAATGATGGAAGTTACAGCAAAATATCAGCACAGTTGTTTGAGTCAACTA
Organism: Motacilla alba alba; assembly: GCF_015832195.1. Lineage (NCBI taxonomy): Eukaryota > Metazoa > Chordata > Aves > Passeriformes > Motacillidae > Motacilla > Motacilla alba. Next base: position 63,108,522 of record NC_052016.1, read on the forward strand.
GTTCAGACAGTGTCTTGGTGTAAAAGACAATTTACATATCTGGAGGTAACATAATTCTTATACTGCATTTCATGGATCTGTCGTGTCTGCTTTAAGAACCAGACACTTCTATGAAGATACAATCAACAGCTGGACATGTGAATCACCACCCTACATGGAATGAGTAGGGAGTGGGATCCAGCTCAGCAGCCCACTGAAAGACTGGCCATAAATCCACTGCCACAGCATCAGTGGCTGCAATCACCTTTCCATGGAAGGAGCTGTTCCTCCATGCAAATAGTCCATTCCTGGACTATTATGCATCAAGAAAGCAAATTCACTTATTTCACACAAAATTAGACCTTCTGGGGAATGTCTTTTACAGAATTCTTGCTTCCACCCATTAAAGCTTTTCTAATAAATTAAATGTAACTAAATAAAACCTGATAGCAAAAATCTTGCCATTAAGGAAAAATTGCATATTTCTAGAAATATAGCACATTCAATAACAGACATTCATGCTAATAATTCATGTACTGCATAATGTTTTCCACTTTGATGGTTATAAATTACACTCTGTAACTTAATAACTTGGAAAAATGTGCTCTCCCAGGAATAACAGAGGAAAAACATAACAGTGGTCACCTGCCAGATGTAATACAGAGTTGTAACAAATAGCAGCTACATTTATTTATATCTCTCTCTCTCTCTCTCTCTCTCTCTATATATATATATATATATATATATGTCAAACTTCAGGGCTGCAGCTGATTGATTCTGCCAAATGCATGGAAAGTAAAAATATTTTAATCATCACCCTTGTGGCATTCACCTATTTCACAGCTCTGTGGTACTGTCTGCCACACACTGGTGAGCCCATGAGCCTCTAGAAAGTACAAATATATTTGAGTTAAGCCCTGCCACCACGCAATGCTGCAAATCCAGAAGAGATGACCCACATCTTTGGATTCACAATTGATTCTTTTTCTCTTAAACGCCTCTCCATCCATCAATGTCCAAGCATAAATGTAGGAAATTCCTTATGGATTCATTTTACTCTTGTGTTTCTGTTTACATGCTACTAGAGAAATAAGAGTAAAAAAGTAGCTCAGACAAATATGGCCAAATCACAGACTGGAACACACATAAATAAATGAAATTGCTTTTGTCTTCCTTTTGTTTTCCCTTTCCTTTGTAGTGATCATCAAAATGATGGAAGTTTTTTTGAAGAGGGGGAAGGAAAGAAAGAAAGGATGAAGTGCCCCCACCTTCTTCTGCAGTGTCTATCACCTGATAAAATACTTTTTAGCCGTAGGTTTCCCAGAGATTATGCTGTCTTGGCAGAAAGTTACCACAAAGCCACCTTTGCAATATGGTGTATTGGTTTTGGCCACCCCTTTAAAAAGATGCTATTTCACTGGGTAAGAGCTGACAGGAGACAGGCTTTGGATGATGACCAGTGTTAATTGTGGGCAGCAAGTGCATCTTTAAGCAGTACGCAGAAGTAAATCAAGTGGAAAAGGCTCACTACTACTTGGGAGTTTAAAATGAGAAAAAGATAGTGGAAGAGATTCAGGTATTAATGTATGGGATATGGAGCTTTATATAATGGAATTTGCAGTGATGTGTGTCAGGATGCAGTAAAATTTTACCTACAGAAAACCCAGCCAAACTGTAACTCAGCTGACCATAACACAACATAATGTTGTCTCAGAGCAAGCCAATCTATCAGCTAGCAGACCTGAAATGAAAATATTCAAAGCAAAATAAGTTTTAGTAAATCAAATGTCTGCAGATGCCTCTTGTGGTATGAAGGGTCATTGTCAGGTATATAAATAGTTAATAGTTACAGCTGAGAGCAAGATATCGAGAAGAACATTTCCCTTCAGGTTTCACTGAAATAAAACATAGATTTTTAGAGAGTTTTTTTTTAAATAAGGCAGAGTTCCTCATTAAAGCATCTTTAAAGCCTTTAAAAGCCTTTCATTGCTTCAGTACAAAAGCTTAGGGACATTCCCCAACAGTTCAGCCTCTGGTGGGAAATAAAGTTTCCACAAAATCAACTTTCTATTCAAGGAAAAAATCAAATCACTTTTGCCCAGAGCATTCAGGTTTCCTTTGGGAAAATAAAAACAAAGTACATTTTTTCACTACATGGGCTTGACCCAAAACAAATATTTCAGTTTATTTTTTAGCTGAACAAGAATATTTTATTTCAACTCAGTTCCACTTGAAACTGCCTCTGGGTGTGCTGTCATGGTGGATATAAATTGCCCAGGAGAATCTGGGAATAAGACAATTTGCATCACAGCTGGTTAGCTGGCTCATAAGAAAATATTATTACTACAACAATATTAAAGTATCATATTTAGAACAACAAGACTGAAGCAATATATTTGGACACTTCCAAATCAAAGTCCTTCATAACGTTTCCTCCCACTAAAAATTTTTGATACAGGAAAGAAATGTTTAAATGGGTAAAATGGCACATGAGAAAAAGAAGTAATTCTGTAATTTCCAGCCAATTAATCATTCCATCAGTTTTATGCCACTGTAATTCCATTGAGCTCCACTGGAATGACACAACCTAAAGGGGTTGAAGGTACAGTGTTACCAATATGACCTCAGTGCATGGGTTCAGGCAGATAAAAGGTGTGTCTTAAGGTGCTCTGGGTTCTCTCTCACATTTAACTTCCCCTTGGCACTGTAAGTATGCACAGGATCAGCTTGTAGATCCTGAAATAATAACGTGGTTAGAAAAGATGACACCCTACAAATCTTCAGGAATACGGCACATCTTTCCAAAACTCACGGATGAATGAGACAATCAGGTTTTTAAAAGCAAGCTATGAATTCAGCTTCACCTGGGATTGAATAGAGATTGAAACTAGCATTAGAGTGTGGGATAGACATAAAAATAGACAGCTTTAGTTATATATATACATATATATGTGTGTGTGTGTATATATTTTCTTATTACTTAGAAATTTTAGTTAGACTGACTTATTTCAGCTTTCCCTTCAGCCTCAACTTCTAATATTTGTCATTCAAAAGCAATCCAGAGCAAATTAATACAGCCATCCTGTTTCACAGCAAAAACCCTTACAACACCATGCCAGCTGCTCACCTCCGGTTTACAGTCCTCAGGACACAGGGCTCTGGGGCCACGAAACCCAGCTTGCTCAGGATCATCACCTGTGAACAGCAAGGTTGAGGGATGCTGTTCCAGCATGATTTTCAGAAGGCTCATGTCAAGCTGTTCTTACCTCACTACAATGGCATGGGTCTAGAGGGCTGAGAGGTCCAGAATGAGTTCAACTGCATCAAAAAGAGAGGAGGGTTTTTAGTTATTAGTCCTGGTTTTTAATAATTAGCCTGTGATTCACATCCAACAGCCCCTGACGAATACAAACAGACACCAAACTGTAGAAGTCTCAACAGTAACACAAATTATTCACATCTCACTTGCCTCACTTTTCGATATCAGAGTGATTGATTAACGTCCTCAGTTACTACTACATTTAGTCATTACAAAATCTATTCAGAATACCAGAGAGCAATGGCAAACTCAGAAACCGGGGATTTTTACTCCTGAAACAATCCTGGGAACACCAAATTTGAATTATGTAAACTAGGTTTTTAACTTCTCCTCTTTCAGATGAAAATTGTTGAAAAGCAGCATTTCTAGGAAGTGTTTACGTGCACCATGCCAAGCATAAAAACCCTACTGAAGAGAACAAAATAATGTCCTACAAAAAATTTCCAAGCAGAGCTCGGGAACAGGGGAGGGGCTGTCATGAATTTGTTACATTGGTGCCTTCCAGAAATTAAAAAGCAATAAGCAGTCTGTTCCCATGCCAGCTGTGTTTCTAGAGACTGCTTTCTGTCTACCACAACCACATTATTGCCATTTTAAGCTAAGATTTCACTTAATTTACATAAGCTGGGACAGACCGCAGCTGCCAGCTCTTAGCGCAGACGCGCTGCCTGGGACTGCAGGTTGCAGCACGCGAGGTTCTGCTGCTGTCGACTTGCAAGCTCCTTTGTTTAAAATGGAAGAGCGTGGCACCTACAGTTTTCCAGAACTTTCCACCTTCAGGAAAAGCAGTGGTCAAGGCTGGTTTGGACATGACTCATCACCTAGGAGTTGTTTCACACTGAATTCTCAAGGTAGACCTCACGCTTGGTTTTGCAGATGGATGAGAGCCCTGGTACCCTCTTTTTGTTGGGCTCTTCAAATGGAGATTGGACACCCTTTTTGCTTGATACCTGCAGTGATACTATATGGAAGGAAAACAATTTTCAGGTTCTTGGGGGGAGGTAAGATGAGTGACTTTTGCAGTCAAAATAAAATCAAAATCCTGAGATAAATAATACAACAAATTCATGATCAGTCACACATCCAACACCCTCGCTAGAAGACATAAGATCACAGATTTGTCTCTGATATGTTAACCTGTATGAAACTGTTTTCTGATTTATCAATGCTTCATGTGCAAACATAAAAAGATTTTAATATGCCTGTGCCTCAGTTTCACATATGCCAAATTGCTTTCTGTCAGGAAAGCTAAGTTTTCAGAAAGTACTCAGACCTTGTGGTAGATACTCATGTGTCTACAACTACATCAAAGTAAACAGTGCAGTCCTTAAATGAAGAGCTTATGACTGTAGCTGCAAAGGTCTTAGGCAAGGCAATATACAGGTGGCTTGCACTTCACTTTTATGTTCTTGATGTCCTGAGCAGAGCTCCAGTTTTAAATGAGTAATTTTCCCCCCCCACTATACTGTTTGTCAAGGTCCAACTCAGGCCAAGTTTGGAAGAAATTAACTTCTGTAGCTGGTATGCAAATATGACTAGAAATCAATTATCTTACTTCATAAATAGTGAACAGCCAGGGCTCATTGATCTCTCCTGCAGAGCAGTGGACTGTTTGCCAGGGTCTTTGCTTTGAGTAGTAGCTCTCAAGGTTACTCCTCAGAGCTGAGAGATCCCTTGACTCAAGAGATTCTCAGTAAATTAATAATAGCATGCTAAACTCTGAAACTTAGCTAAGTGACACAAAAGATTGATTGTGCACATATCATCCTTGAGATATAAACTGTTGACTAAGACTACGTTTGGAATTAGGCACACATAAACTCCCTTCTAAGAAGGAGCTTAGAACATATGGAGGTCTTTTCTGAACCTCATGACTCAACAGGAGAGTCTCTCTCCCTGCCTGTTTTGTCTGACCCTGTCCTTCATGCCATAATCAAGTGCACCACGTCATCAGATCTTATTAAACCCTGCTCACATTTACCATGACGCTTGGCAAAATCACTGAGTTATATCAATAAACATATTTCTACTTCTTTCTTAGGAGTGACGTCCATGACACACCCATGACTGCTACGCTATAGCTGTCAGAGCCCAGGCCCAGAGCCTTCTAAGAAAACAGCAGGACACCTGGGCTCCTCACAAAGGTTGTATGCAGCCCTAGACACGAGGTCCTGTGCCCTGTTCTGCACAGTGGCTGCATTCAGCAGAAGTGCAGCCTGCCCTCTGCATTAGATATGCACTCTTGTGTCCATGGGGACGGCCACCAAATCCTCTGGAGCATGGATGTCAAATTCACTTGGTGAACACAGTAACCCATTTGGTTATTGTATGAAAGGAGAGAGGAAAGTTCCTTGTCTGGCTTCTGGGTGAGACTGCCAGGGCTAAAACATTTCTTGCTAAACTCAGCATTACCACCTTTTTTTTTAGCAGTTTGTGTTTGATAGTCCCCTGGCCTCACCTGTGGGACTGGGAAACTTTAGTACTGCCACGACACATTTCCAAGTCCCACATAGGCATTAGTGGGAGCTGCTGCCTCATCTGCCCAGTCTTGCTGGATTCACCTGTGAGTAAAACTGGCTCCAAAAAACTTTACTGTGAAAGGCTTTCTGTAACTGTGCCCCACTGATCTGAATGGGCTTCAGTGTGTGCTCTGAGACCCACTTTAGTATGGTTTTGGGTCTGTGAAGAGATTAGCACATGTCAGCTGAGCTGTAGTAAGGCTCCATGTGTCTGAAGCTCCCTGGGATCTGCAGCAGGGTTAACAGTGCTACACATAGAGCTGAGCTATGGGAGCAGCCTGCAGCTCCCAAAGGCCAGCCAGTACCCACGGGTGCCCAGTGACACTGGCACCTCTCTGACCTCTCACTGTAAACTGCCTGAGCCTGCCTGTTTAAAGCCATTGCCCTCGGCATGAGGCAAATCTGCAATATATTTCAGGATGGGCAGGTGAGCAGCAGACCCACCCAGCCAAACTTTTGGCAACTGTAAGTCTCAGAAAGTCTGGGATCTGGTATTTTTTCAGGTGGAAAATTGAGAGTTGGCTATTTCTTCATGTGTGTCCTGGCAGCAGAGGTATAAGGCAGAAGCATTGTCAGGCTGTTTTGTTTCCCCTTTGCTCTATACACACTTTGCTTTACAGAACTGCTTCATTTGGGACGCCGGCTTGGGACAGGCTGCTGGAGTTAGCTGTTACATCCATCTCCTGACAAATGAGTATGGCATCAGAGTAACTTCAATTTTTTATAAATATCTATTGCCAATTTGATTCATATGTCAGCACAGACCTGGAGTTAAAACCGAAGGGGACTGAATATTACGCCTGCCTTTTAAGGCTGGTGGAATTTTCCCTCTTTAGGGAAAAAACTTCTCACATATTTCACTAGTATCTACCATCGCAAACCTTAGATTTTGTCTCTCTCAAGCCTGCATCCTGTAAATCCCTGTAATTGCATGCAGCTGTTTGTGAGCCATCCGCTGCAAATTGAAAGCGTGTGTTGAAAAAGCCCCCAAGCAGAGAACCTCTAAAATAAGCACCGAAAAAGCTGCTGGTTTACCAAAAAGACCCTCTCTGCTCTGCCCCCCCCTGCCCTCCTCTGCTGTTGCTACCTTGCAGTTTCTGACATCCAGAGAGTGGGAGGTCTGACAATCCGAACAAGGCAGCAAGGGAGAAATTCCATTCCTGTTGCAATCAGTAATTCCTCCGTGCAGGCTGCTTTCTCGTGAGTGTGTGCGCGGGCTTTCTTTTGTGTCACTTCAAGAAGGGCTCTGATATTATTACTACTTTAAATATAGCTTGCCCTGGGGCGGGGAAATGCACAAGGAAAGAGCCGGCGAGCAGCCTATCTCTCAGAAGAAAAGAGCAAGCCTCACAGCACAGGAACTGGCTTCACTCAAGTGTGCAGTTTAGAAGTCAAAAAACTGTTTGAAATACCACCATTGTGGAGGAGGCTGAAGAAAAAAGACACGGAACTGGCTAAACACAGCGAAGAATATTGTAAACCAGGGCGCAAAGTGCATCTATTTGCAGTTTGAAAGTGGGCTCTGAAGTGCAATGTAAGTCTTCCTTAAATTTTATTCTTTTATAACAGCATCTAGTTGTTTAATTTCCATTCTGAAGCCATGCTGGGCCAAAAGGTACAATTAGCTACAAAAATCAGCATGGAGCAGAACGTGTAGTCTCTGATATGAGGCTAAAAATGATTCTGAAATACAACAGAAGACAGAGACTATCAGCCATATTATGGAAAATGCACTATAAACAAGAGCATATTTAATTATTTCAAGAAAAATACGCTGGATGGAATCAACTTTCTTAACAGAGAAGCAAGAATTTTGCTGTTTAATACAGAAAGATATTTTAATACTGCTGTGTTTAAAATAATGTGATTACAGTTACCAATAGCAATAAGATGTACCTCCAGAGGGGAGTCCTACTGGTTGCAAAAGTTTTATGTCTTTTATTTCTCCAACATTTTTGTTCTTGAAGCCTCAAGTCCACATTCTGTATCCTACAGCCCGGTTTTACTTTTCAGCTGGATTTTCAATATATGCCAACACTGGACTTCCTATGGAACTGAAAACAAAACATTTCAGCTTTTGGAGTAGTTCTGGTATGTTTTTCTACATCGCACTAGTGGCAAAAATACAGTCAACAAAAGATTGTGCTCCCTCAACTTCTGGCATGGAGAGCTGAGGAATATAATGCCCAATGGTGACAAAGGGTGATAATTTCCTGTTTTTCACAATTTATCTCTGTGGTTTTGGACTTAGCAATGGATATTCTTTGTGATGGAGAGAGCTCTGTGAACCCAACTGCAAACTCCTTCATACAAATAAACCATGAGAGAAGATTCTACAGAAATGTTTATGGAGCTGGAGAAATTAATATATCGCATCTCTGCAACTTGACTGTGAACTCTGACAACCTAACCAATCTTTCATGTGAAAGTAACATGAGCCCACCTTGCTGCCCTTCACAGAAAAACTGGCCGGCTTTGCTGACAGTGATAGTGATTGTTTTAACCATTGCTGGAAATATTCTTGTCATCATGGCTGTTTCATTGGAGAAAAAACTACAGAATGCCACTAACTATTTTCTAATGTCACTCGCAATAGCTGATATGCTGCTGGGTTTCCTTGTGATGCCTGTGTCCATGTTAACCATACTGTACGGTGAGTATTAGCTGTGTAACCTACTGCATGTATTGATAAGCCTTAAACATTGCATGCAATAACATCTTGTTGTCACTATGATTTCATTCTCTTACCACAGAAAATTGTTACCACATAAATTGAAATATATGTCACTGGTTAATGGGTGGAACAGGTGAAGTACTTGAACATTTTCCTACTTTATATTTCCAGCTACAGGCATTTTAAACACAGTCCATTACATCAATTTATTACTCAGTTGTCAGATGAATTTTCTCAAAGTGTATATGAAGATGCTTTGTTCTTTCTATTGCTTTCAGGTTTTTTCCCTGGCTCATGATTTTCATATTCCCAATGAGAATGTAGGGTCCTGTCAGTTACTTTGCTCTGCAAATATGCTCTGAAACACTAATGACTACTTTTAGATTCAAAGTAGGCAGCCTCTTCAATTAGTTTTAACGAAGTAATACAAGTGAAAAGAATTTTCTCATCACCAATACCCTGCTTAGACATCTACTTACTAGCAAATGCTGGAATAAATATTGCAGGAGTTAAGAAACGGATGGGCATTCATTCTGCCTGTTTAGTAACATTTACAAATGCAAAACTATTATGTCCTAAGATAAGTTATTTAAGTTAATAATGACTCACAATTCACGCCCTTGCAGGTGATTAATAGCAGATCTTTCTTCTCATTTTCACCAAAATCATTTGCAGCACAGCTCACACCAGAACAAGCAGCACCCTACGTGTCCAGCACCAATTTTGTCAGGCTGTTACTGTCCTTAAACTTTAGAAATGAGCCTTCCAATGCTACTGAATTGCTGCAGTTCAAAGAGAAGCTTCACATTGTCAGGAGGAAAGTAGATTGTTTGGAAAGATTTCTATTACTTCACTACTTTTGGACTTAAGGTCCAAACATGAGTCTGCGCTTCAGGGAGATTGAATCCAGAAAGTTGGAAGTTTATTTTCCATTTTCAGTATCTCTACACAGATCGCCCCCAGTAGCATTTGCAAACTGCATTTGGCATCAGTCACGGTGCAACACCGTGATTTACCGTATTAGTGCGCGATTATCTTTGGCGGGAGAAACAGCGTGAAACAGGAATTGTCCGATGGGTGAGATTTAAGTCGTGCGTGATTCCCTGAGACAAGCAATAGGGACTCCTGCTGGCCAGGCTCCGCTGCCGAGGGAAGAGACGCCCGAAATGCGTGTGTCGGGAGGGATTTGGGGGATGGGGCGCGGGGTGCCTTTCCCGCAGGGCGGGAAGCCGGAGCGCTCGTCCCGGGCCAGGCTGCCCTCCGAGGAGGCGACCGGGACACGGGAGCCGCAGGGCGCCCGAAGGCAGGGGAGGGGCTGCGCTGGCTCTGCCTCCTCTCTCTCGCTGCTTCTTCCCTTGCTAGACCAGGAATGGAAGCAGCATGACTTGGGGTGAAAAATCATCTAGTGGCACGCACTGGTACCAGGAGAACCATCTTGGTGTGGTGCACCATCAGCCTCCAGGATGGTCAGTGATGGCGTGGAGGGAAACCTCCCCTTCCACAGGAGCATTTTCTTGGCCACAGCTGCTCAACTTCAGCCGCATCAGCTATGCTGAGAGTCTTGAGCTCAAACTGGAGGCCTTTGCACACACCTGCTCTCCCAGGACACCTCCAAGCCTGTGGAACAAGAGTGCCCCACCACCCCTTCTGTAGCCCCTTGAAGGGGTATGGCTACTGCTTTGCCCAGAGATGATTTTCTTGAGTTTTATAGCTACTGTGGGCAATTCTGGTTTGGGTGCTCAGCCATGCCAGCCATGTGTCTGTGCCAGTCTGCACTCCTTGGGCTGGGCAGGGTTCTCCATCCACCCAGCAGCCCCAGACTCTGCTGGAAAAGGCAGCACTCAGTAAGTCCTGCCAAAGTGGATGTGACTACAGAGCAGAAAACTTCCTGGAGGATGTTATCTACACCCTTACTAAGGGGGCACCTTACTGCATCCAGAGTTTTCTTCTCTCATATATTTTCTTGAATCTGTACTCTCTAAGGAAGTTCAACTGGCAGATGCTGTTTTATGCTTGCCCCATCCTGGTTTATTGCAAAGATGAGAAGTCTAGAAGGATAGGACAAATGTGTTCCCAAAGGTCACTGAAGCAAGAGAAGATGTATGTTGTGAAGTGTAAAAATACTTTAATGGTTTTCCCTGCGTAAACTGGCCTGGCCTGACAGAGAGATGCTACTGGGAAGTCATGCCCCTGAAAGCCAGCCATCACATAACACACTCCAGGGACCAGACTTCCCAACAGAAGACCAGAAAACATGATAAAATACATCTATAAATGCTGTATGGTTTGTCAGGGTCAGCTTGTATTACAGCAACCCAAGAACACCAAGAAATAGGTCTCCTCAGTACTCACTGAGACTAAATGTAATTAGGCACAGACCTACCTCCTCCACCTCTCCTTCCATTCCTGCTGTTGCAAATCTTGTACTGTATCTCCAAAGGAGACAGGCAGTCCCCAAAACACTTACATATTCTCACAATATGAGCTTTGGCTTTGCCCCATGCCACACTATCATGGGCAGCTTGGGTACTATCCTCTGAATTGAATCACTGCAAGATAACTGCAAAACTTGCTCCAAAGAGAGCTATTAGTGGTTCCCTGCAGGAATAGAAGGGATTTTGAATGGGGGTCCTGCAGGGCTCTGCTTAGCCTGGGTCTGCTCAGTACTGCCCTGAACAACATGTATTGAGTGAGAGCTTACACAGCTTTCCAAAAGCACCAGGCTGGGAGAGGTTACAAGCACTCAGGGGGACAGAATGAGAATCAGCAACAAGAACCTGGACCCCTGAAGAGAAAGTCTGAAACCAACAAACAACATTCAGTGAGGATAAGTGCAAAGGTAAAGAAGCAAACCAGCTTCTGCAGGTGAAATTTGTCGGGCCTTCAAGAATGCTGAACAAGATCTGGCTGTCAAAATGTATCATTAGCTAAACGTGCTTCACTAGCATGATATTTTCATACAAGAGACACTTACCATTCCAGGTTGTATAAATAAAGAAATTCCCTTCAAGATCCATTAAGAAGTCTTGTATTTCACTTAGCAGTCAGGAGGCCTTTTCAAGAGTACCAAGTCCTCTTTTAGTCACTAAATGATATACAAGATGCAGATAAATTAATTCGTTCCAGGGCAGAAAAAGAAGAAGGAAAAAAGTTTTAAAAGCATGATCTGTAAGAAAAAGATAAAGTACTAGGCTTTTCTTAGATGGGAAGGCAAAAACATAAACACAAAACTAGGCAAGCCATGATAGCCATCTCCCAACAGCTTTGAGAAAGGAAAGGAATCAATTAATCTTCATAGGCAGTGGAAAAAAACAAGGAAAAAGTAAGGGCTTAATTAGCAGCAAAGAAGCTGTAGGTTGGATATTGGTAAATACTAATGCATCTGCTTTGGATTGCTTTCCCTGGAGGAGTCTATCAATATTCATTGACAGAGGGAATATCCTTACTTAGGTATGTGGTAGAGGCCTAAAGACAGGTGAGATAAATATCACTGGTATGCAATAAATAATTTTTCTTCTTCAGCTTCCATTAAATCCAAAGTTTTACTTTCAGAATTAAGGCAGCTTTGCATATCAGCAGGTGCTGAAAATGCAGTAATTACGTGGATAGAAAGTCCTAAAGCAAAATTGAGAACTTGCAGATTTACAATGACAAAATTGCTTTTCTTTTCATAGATTTGCTGCCAAAAATGTTTAATCATAGCACCAAGCACTAGCATTATGCAAATAGAATTAAAAAGAAAAAACATATGCTGCCTGTAGCCTGGGAAAGAAGCAGAGTTAACCCCAAAAGCTACAGTTAGAAGGCTGCAAACAAATAAAAATATTTTCTTAAAACAGTGTCAGGCAGCTTCTAAATGCATCACTTACTACTACTTAGTACTTACTACTATCCTCCTAGAAGGATATATGCACTGAGACACGTGTCACAACAAGAGATATATGCCACATCTTTAGCTGATGCCGACTTTCTCTTGTGCAGGATATGAATGGCCACTACCTAGAAAGCTCTGTGCCATTTGGATCTACCTGGACGTGCTCTTCTCCACGGCGTCCATCATGCACCTCTGTGCTATCTCACTGGATCGCTACATCGCCATCCGCAACCCCATCCACCACAGCCGCTTCAACTCCAGAACTAAGGCTTTTGCCAAAATAATTGCTGTTTGGACCATATCAGTTGGTAAGTGAGGCAACATTTCAGCATGCAGTTGCTGATTTCCAGCTTTTGAGAGGATTTGATGTATATGCTGCAGTCTAAAACTTTATTCTCTGCCTGTAGTATTTTGCTTTCCACTTCTACGAAGTGCTGTAATGTAGTAATTATGCAATGGAAATCAACAACAATGGAAAATGGAGGAGAACTGAGCAGCACTGAAAGAATATACATCAGTGATAGCATGACCACATTCAAGCTTATTTTAAAGATGTGTTGATTTCCCATACTGATGAATCATCATTACCTAAACATTTGAAGAGAAAAAAAAAATATATCAACTGAAAAAAGTATTTCCCTGTTATATGTAAGTCAGTTGTTCCAAATTTCTTATTTGGGTAATTTGCTTAGAGATTTTTCTCATGGGCAGATCTTCTCTGCCTTTCTCGGTGTGTATGGTGGGGAATTTATGCATCCTATTTAGGAGACAACAGATACTGTGTGCAGAGAGAGTAAGAGGAGTCTCCAGTCTGAACTGTCTCCAGAGGACAGTTCAGAGTTACAGTCCAAAATAGGTGTTCTGAACGACCCAGTACACACATGTCTTTGCACTGGCAAAACCTAGAGCCTCAAAATTAGGTAGGGGAACACTGATCTTTTATTCCCCTGGTGGCAGCATTTCCAGGGCAGTCTTAAGTCATGGGAATTGGAAGAGTTTGGTGTCTGATGCCATCATGAATTTCCTCACACAGCTGGGGTGGAGGTTCTCAAATGCTTTGAAAACACAGCTCCCTTTCAGTGCTTGTAGTTCCTTGAGCATTGGCAATTCACTTATTCAGAGGAAGGGAAAATTCCCTCTTTTGCCCTGGAAGAGATATGAACTGTCAGCAATCAAAGGAAATTAGCTCCTTCCCTGGCTAATACAAATTATTGTAAGTGGTAACTGTGATCCCTTACCAGTCTTCCCAGAGGGGGGAAAGGAGATGATGCCTAACATGCTGCCAGCCTGGCACTCTGCATTGTCTCCTGACCTCCCTCTTGATCCTGGCCCACAGTCTGAGCAAAAGCAGTCTAGGATTGTTAAGATTTAAAATAGCTGTATCTTATGCTGCACAACAAGAAATCATGGGAGTCTTCACTCAACAGGAGGACAGTTCTGCATTTTCCATGACTTGATGAGATTCAACAGCATCTGGCTCTGGAGTGCATTCACCTGATCAGATGAAAATGTCTAGCACAGGCCAGGTGAACTCCATCCTAATCATACCTAGTTCTCAACTATAAAGGAAGCCTGTAGCAACTCAGATGTAGATGTCTTCATTTAGATTAAATGAATCATATCTCATCTCTTGTACAGTCACATTTTTCAAATCCAGTAGAAAACATATTACCTACTCTGTCCAGTTTTTCCAGTTTTTGAAACTGCTAAGTGCCAAGTATATTCAGTGCATTTCTCTCTATATAGCATAAATAAGTCAAGCATCCTTTAAAATTGTGCATAGTGTGTCTGTCTGCACTTGTGTGTGGTGCCTTGTGCTTAGTGTGTGTGAAATTACTGTCCTTTTTAAACACAAATTCACAGAATGATAAGAATGACCATTCCAGGGGCAAACCAGTGGTCCACTCTGCTCAGCATCTTTTCTCACACAGGGGCTCACTGACAGAGTATTTGAATTAGCTCACTATTAAAAGGAATCCGGAAAAAAAAAGTGTTATTTTAGCCCTGTTAGTTAGAATATGGTTTATGTCCTGTAGCAGGAGAGTTTATTTCTTTGATAGCTTGATATTTTGTTTCAAAAGTTATGTCTTTTCTTTGCAGTAATAACTAGTAATATATCCATTGTAAGAAGACCTTTTCTGCTCTCTGGAGAAACTGTCTTCTAACAGTGATGAGATGAGTCACAGATGTTACTTGTTATTATCATGGCAAGTGATAGCAATGTGGTCCCTATTTATAGAACTCTGAAAAATACAACTCCTTATTTTACTGGAAACCACTCAGGTGTGGCATGAGTGAAGAGGACAGAGAAAAAAAACCTTCACTGCAGCTGGATAAGGACAAGTGTAAAGGAACAGTGGATGTCAGGAAAATAGGAAGGGTAATAGGATAACTCCATCTTATTCACACATTTTGTGTCACCAAAACAATGAGAAGGTTAAATAGGTACAAGTTAATGTAGGCAAGCACACTTAGGTGGCCAGGAATGAAGTGATGCTCAGCTGGTTTCTAGTCTCATGGAAGCAAGGGGCATTGGGACACCAGCTGAAGAAAGACTGGTTGGTTTCCAGCCTGGCAACAAGCTATGGCAAATGGAATGTGCTCCAGAGGACATATAAAAAAGCAAACACATAGGAAGAAGCTATAGGAAACTGATGAGCCAGTCACTGCCAGGCTGGACTAAGTTTGCACTGTGCCATATTGCCATATTAATAGAATAAAGAAAAATGCCAGTATTGTAAGGAATCTTGATAGATCCCAGAACACCCATGCAACCTGCTGTCAGTCAGTCACCCACCCTTTTCTTCCTGATCTGCCACCATCCAGCTAAGAATATGTAGGAAATGGGTTTCTGAAGGTGCTTTCTATATCCCTTACTAACAGGAAATGCTTTCTGAACAAAGAGGTGCTCCATGTATCATTTACCAGTCTCCAGGCTCTCAGTGCTACTTAGAGTGACAGGGCTATAAATGATTTAATTCTTTGCATTTTCACAGAGCTATGGCTGAGAAATCTCACTGGTATGAGTGAGGTGAGGACAGTGAGACACTGGCATAGATTGTCCAGAAAAGCTGTGGATGCTCCATCCTTTGAAGTGCTCAAGGCCAGGTTGGATGGGGCTCTGAGCAACCTGGTCTAGTGGAAGGTGTCCCTAGCTGTGGCAGGGGAGTTGGAATGAGATTATTTTGAAGGTTCTTTCCAACCCAAACCATTCTATGATATCTGGCACAGGCAGAGCTGGTGTTGGGCACAACACACCCTCCACAGCACCTGGTGTGGCTACCATCTCACTTACAGATTCAGATCCAAGGTTTTGCTCTCCAGCCTCAGATAGACACCCTTTGACTCCCCTATATTCCTACCGTTTGCAGTTCAGCTGGTGACCTGTGAACTCTTGTGAAGTATAAGATGGAGGGTAAAAAGCAAGAGAAAGAAATGAAAGATGTTATGTTCCCCTGTACAGAGGTTCATTTTAGCAGAGGAGGAAGGGGGAAACAGCCAAGAGTTGTGTGTTGGAAGCACATTTAATCAGTTCCACTGACCACGCAATCAGCTCAGACTGAACTGAACAGCACTGATGAACATACAGGGCTGTCAGGTGCTGCCTTCTACCACCCTCAATATGGAAACAAACAATTTAATCCTACCACTTGTCCTTCAACCTTCTATCTTTCAACCCATTCTTTTTCTACAAGAAGATCTTTCTTCTATTGCCATTAGGATTTAATTTCACTAACAGCCTTTGACAAAAAGTATTGTCAGGGATTTCTAAAAATCCAGGAACATTATATCAACCCTTATCCACCTGCTCACTGACTCCTGCAAATACTTCCAGCTGATTTGTTGGGCCTGAACCCAACTCACCTAGATTATAACTTCTAGTGTACCAAATTAATTATGCTTTTGTTCACTAAATTTGTAATTTTCCTTTTATTCACTAAATACACAAATATATTCAGTTAATTTTAAAGAAAGGCTATCAGTGATCTTCTTTCCATTGGCTTCAGAGACTTATGAAGTATTTAAAAAACAGCAGAAAAAAAAAAGCACAGATAGTTCAGTTTACTTGACTTCTGAAATCTTGATTTTATCAGTTTAAAAAAAGTAAATTGTGGTAACATTTGTTTTTGCATTTAGTGGAAGAAGAGCATTTAGCCAGAAGCCTTTTTTTTCACTAGACCATGTAATGCCATAGGCAATTGGTTTAAAATAGATTCTAATTACTGTAACAGATTCTAATTGTGTCTTTAATTCTTAAATCATCCAGTGTGCACAGTGGTTAGATAATTAGATTATTTGTAGCTGTTAAAGGCAAAAGCTCAGTAAACCCTGAAAATTATTCCATTTGTTTTAAAGCACAGAGGTCATTATTGAGAACAGGTGTAAAAAGCCAAAGGATTTCCCCTTGCTGGAAAAAACTAGAATTTTGAATAGAACTGGAATCTTTAGAATTGTAAATACAGCCTATACTGAAAAATACATGTAAAGTACCTTTGAGTCCAAAATGGGCCTAACAAAGGCATTGCTCTGCAAGAGGCCAACAGTGCATCATCCCCTCCTGGAAAGGGTAACATAAAAGAATTACAGGCATGAATGTTAAGTCCTTATATATAACATTCCTCATTTCTCATTTCTCTTTATTCCTCTGTTAATGGTCTAAGTAATGTGAAGTCTGATGAAACCCAAGCACCCTAAGCTGAGTTTTCTCTTATCATTTCTCACTCAGCCTACACATCTGTTCACTGCCTTCAGGCAGTCTCTGCACTCCCCAGTCACTTACAACTTAGATTTATTCAGTACTTTTCATGCAGAAAAAAAGGCCCAACATGGATCTGGATGAATCTGGTAAAATACCTCCCACTGCATAACTCTAAAATTTTGCCATTGATTTTGAGGCTTCGAAAATGAGAAATACTGTAGCATGTGAAGCAGCTTTCTCCAAAGTGCAGAGTGAAGTTAGCTCCAGGTGTACAAATCAAGCCCAGTGCAACTGAGCCCCCAGCTAATCTGGCAGTGTGACATTTTATGCTGATACAGAGGCTTACACCTCCTTCATAGGCAGCCTGCAATTTCTCTGCATGGCTTCTTGCTCCCTTACAGCATTTGAAGGGCCAGGGAAGAAGCAGGGATTGGGAGAGTTCAACTACCAGTGCCTGTGGATTGTGTTTTGTTGACAGCTTTGGCCTCCTTAGGCTCAGTCTTCTTTCTGTCGAGGACAGCTTTCATTTGAAACTCCCTTTACAGGTTTCAAAAGGCAGAAGCAGCTAATAAACTGCAGGCTGGGAGTCCCTGTCCCGAATCTACTACACATCCATTTCTTCCAGGTGACATAATTTGCCATTTCAATCAACTCTAATTTATGGATGCCTAGGCATAGGAAAAGATCATTTGTTAAAACATGGAATACACTGCCAAAATATATAAAATTGCAAATAATTACACACTGAACAGTACTCTGGCAATACAGATTTAAAGCTTAACACGTAAATTTGGAAGTGCTGGAGCTAAACTTAAAATATCTACTACACTATAATTACCCTAGGGAACGTTTCTTTTATTTTTATCATACTCATGAAACCATCTCTCAGAGAGTGAAAATACTGTTTGCTCACTCCACCTGCAGGATCTCAGGGGCAAACATTGTAGGTTTTATGTTTGGGCAGCCCTGGCCTGGGACCTTTATGATTTCTGAGTGTAGATGACGCCATAAGAATTAAATGAAGTTGAAAAAAAATTGTTGCGCAACATACAGAGAAATTTGCGTAAATTATAATTAAGGGCGTTGGCCTGAAATTTCATTAATAAAATATTTTAGCTTCAGAACCATCTCAGAAATAGAATCTTCACTGTATTTCTTCACAGAGACACAATGTATGAGGGTCAGTAGTCAGCAGCAATTACGTCAGTAGAAAGTTCATTGCCATACTAATGACTCCTACAGTAGTGACAACTAATGAGAACAAGCCCTTCATGTACAGGTTGTCTGGGGTTCAGTTCCACGGAAAAGGAACATTCAGTGCTGTGATGCACATTTCTGAGTTGACTAGCACATGTATTCTGGTCATGAGGCATTACTTAAGATGGTTCTGAGAAAGACACACAAATATCCTATTTACTTAGATGTAAATGATCCCCATGTTTCCCATGTAACAGAACCCTTTGCTTGATTTGTTCTTCCCAGAAGAGTGAACACATCCTCCAGACCATCAGCTTACCACACATATCTCCCTCACATAACTATGAAGGTATAAAAACCTTGCATTTTGAACTTGTATATGTTTGTTAATCTGACAAGGAGGTGTTACCAACATTTTACTTGTGTTTATGGAAAAAAAATGCTTAAAGGAATGCTAATGATTGAAGCGCTTTCTAAATTCTCCAAATTTGGAAACATAAAGATATGAGACACAGGCATGTGTCCATAGGGACACATTTGCAAACAAAAGACACTGAGCAATCCAGCATTCATCTGGATGGGGGAGAATATATTATACGAGTAAACATGGGTCCTCAAAAGAAGAATAATTATTATGTATATATTTACCATGGTCTTTGGATAATTACATCAGGAAGAGATGAAGGGTTTTGCCCATGAAAAAGGCACACACTCATTTTGTGAGCAGTCCTTTTGCAAGAAGCAATCTGCCTTTCAGGCAAAAAAAGGAATGAGGGGTGGTCATAACATTATTGTGTGGCATTTCTTTCTGCTTTGGTTTTATTTTTAAAGGCAAGTTATAAACAGTAGAGCTGTATTTTTAATAGAAAAGAGCCTGCGTAGTCAAGGTGCTGATGAAATAATTAGTTGTCTTTTAAAAAAAAAAACAAACTTGTCTTTGTTTTGAAGACTATGAGGACCATGTTCTTCTTCCTCTTGAAGCTACCAGCAAGAAGCATAAAGTTTATTTGGGCCAGAACTGTCCTGTTATGAGGGTTTTTTGAATGAATAAGTTGGTGGGTGCCAATATGACCTACCATAAGCCAGTCTCTCTTTGTAGTGTATATCAGGGTAAATGGAACATTTTAAGAAAAAAAGGCAGCATCTCTAGTCAGAGGAGCTGGATTTCTGGATAGAAAATGCCACATGCAACACAAAGGATAACAAAAGAACAAGGTACAAGGAATCATGTTGGGATTCATAAATTCTGTTGTCTGTGCACTGTGACTGCATTTAATCACCTTCTAAATTAAAATGGTGCTGCACATTAGCACAAGCAGCACAGTGTTGCATAAAAGAAAATGTCAAGAAAAGAGAAAATTTCATTCATTTTAAAATTATACAGAACAATTTCACAAGTTCCTTTATTTATTATATTTGGCTTAAGCCAGATGTTGTGTTTTATGACATTAAAAAAGGTTCACGTATCACACAATTCTTTAAAATTAAAGGCTTACATTTATCTTTACCAGCAGGAACGCTGCAAACTATTGAACATTCAGGCTGCAATTAACTTTCCCCACACATTACCCAGCCTGTGCCATTGGCATCACTTCTAAGCAGAAGCCCAGCTAATAAAAGTCAAGGGTTTTGTCAGAACTGCAACAACATATTCCGAATTACCTGAGACAAATTTAGAAACACCTGTCAGGTGATTTTGCCTATGATGTCCTCCAGGGTCATTGATGGAAAATAGCTTGTTGAGCTCCTGTGATTTCCTGAAAGCAGGCTGTAGCATTGTGATAAAGGCTTTATTTTCTGCCTGATCAAAATTGGAATCTGTGTATTTCACAGTATTCAATCCTGCCTTTATGTTGGAAATAAATCACACCCACTGGGAGGACTTATTTCCTTTTGGCAGAACATAGCCCTTGTTACAACTTCTTGTATTTGATCTGAGTTTTGAAATGTCATAAATGACCACTATTGCCAGGATCACAGACTGACCTGAACTGTGTGTATTCTGAGAAAAATAACTGTGTGATTTTAGGTCCAAGGTGCACTGAGTGAGCAGTGTAAATTTCCCCTTACAAGCACAGAAGTACTCAGAGGTTTTAGATTGAAAGTTCCCCAGTTAAATCCAGTCCTGCCTTGCACACTACTGCAGGACATGAGGAGGTCACTCCAGCAGTTCTTGTTGCAAGAACGGTTACTCTATTCATTTTTGATTTCCAAGGTGCTTTGTGACATTTAACAGAAAGATGAGCCTAGGGATCATGCTGTAGCATCCACACAGACACCAGTAGATGGTGGAAATATGGACAGATACAATCCCTTCAGATATGCTCCCTTTTTCTCTCTTCAACTCTGTCATCTTGTAAATGTGACTTGGGCATTGCCTGGTCTAACAGAGTTCAGTCAGGGTGAAGGGCATTAGCTCCAGGGTGGACAGTGAAACATATAGCACAGGATCCTGACTCATCATCTTCAGACCTGTGCAGGTCTCTAAGCTGCTTCTCATTCTGTTTTTCCTTCCAAATTATCCATCATGTCAGGACATCTTTCCCAATAACTGTCCAGCCACTGCTGCAGTCTCCTTGTATAACTAGAAAGAAGCTGACAATTTGCTTATTGAGCAGCTTCTGCAAGCAACCACAAAAGGAGTCATGGAGAAACAACTGGGACATGGTCTGAGGTCTAGAAAATCCAGAAGAATTACAGTTTTTGTTATGTGCACCCTTCAGATGGAGTGTGAAATTATTGTAAAAAAATAATAATGATTTAAACATTTATCTGATAGCTACATTCAGTGTCCTTTTAAACTACACGAGGCCAAGTAGCACTGCTGAAGAAATCTCACAGATACTAACAGAAATCTCTGTTCAGTTAGTGGAACATTAGGGCAGAGTTAAGTAAATTATCAGCATTCAACAAATCACACCATGTAATAATTAAAAGACAGAGATATAAAAACTGGAATACCAGGGATCTTGGCACTTAGACTGCTCTAGGAGACATCACATTATTTGCTTATGGTAGTGGAATATCTAAGATATTTCCATAATTTCTGGCTTATTGCTGCTATAAGTATTTTTAAAGCCTTACTGTGTATGTAGCATGTATAGCACATAATAAATTAGCCCGAGGATCCTTTAGAAGCTTCATAGCTAAAAAGACAAACTGATAAGATCTGATCTAGGAAGATCCCGTAAAAAAGGTATGGTATTTCCTTCTTCTCAAAGCACTATTATCCCCAAATCTGCTCTCCTAGGGGCCTGAACAGTGAACGCTGCGAGGCCATCTGACATGGAATACAGAAAGGTCATATACTAAACAGAGGGGGTATCACAGGTGGCTGGAGTTGATCCTACACAAGGTTCTTTTCCTTTGCAAATTAACAGATTTACCAAGCCCAGTGCCAACCATAAAATTGTTACTTCTTTTGAGTAGAAATTAAACCTTTGCTACTGGGAACTTAAAAACACCAATGCAATATAAACAACATTAATTGAGTATGCAGAAAGAAAAAGGGTGTTTGACCTGCTCTGCCGCATTTTGCTGAGCCAAAGAAGCACCAGCCCTAAACAGCAGGAGGAGAACCTTGTCCCTCTGTGCAGAGATAGGCTGGAGACCTGTGGAACCTCTTGCAAATTTTTAGACTAAATATTTAGCTCTATATTGTAAGGCCAGTTACTTTTCACCACTTCTAGTCACCGTGGATGAAGGGTGTCCTTAGCCTATGTCCTTAGCCTACAGGTGTCATTACCTCATGTCCCCTGGGGGAGCACATTGAGCCCAGCTCCCTTCCAGATTCCAAATGGCAGCAGAATTGTAGCTGCTGTCCACCTTGGACTTGGGCTCCATTCAGCCAGCATCCCCCAGGCAAGTTGCTTCCTTACCTTCTTTTATTTCTAGCTGTTTGATAGGTGTAGATTTCTATATGCCCTTTAGTGACTGGGTAACCACCTTAGAGAGATAACAGCTCCTCTCAATTGGAGATCTCTGTGAGAAGCTGAAAAACACCTTGGAAGAAGCCTCTATCCAAATCAAAAATAATGTCCCCAGTTGAAAAGCAAAGACTGTGTTGGGGAATAGGCTCCACTGGAAACTGCTAGGCAAAAGCTCCCTCAAATACTCAGAAGGCTTGAAAAATCCAACAAGAAAATAAGGGGAACTGGACTGTAAACAAGTCCTACAGCATAACTAGCAAAGAGAATTAGTGCATAGGCAGGAAAAGCACTTAAAGCCAAAAGCAAAGAAACTGTTTCCTGCTGTTGTATTCTTGCTGCCTTTAGGAAATAGGGCTGTGTGCACATTTTGAGGATTATATCAAAGCAGAAAGCGATTCCATCAGCAGCTTCCTCTCTCATAACTCAGCTCACTCTGAAGGCCAGGGTTTCTAAACAGCTGGGTCAAAAAGGGGCACATGTCCTTAATTTCTTGCACTGTCCTTCCTGTAATTCTCCTCTAATCCTGTTAATAGTTATTTTATTATCACAGTTCAACAAATTAATTTGGAGACGCTTATCTCTGTTCTTGTTAAGAAATAGGCTTCAGGACCGAGGACATAAATGAGGAACACACTAGGAAACACAGACTTCTCTGATTTTGTTTTTCTAAAGCGAAATAGATAATTTGTGGTATAAATAATAGATAATTTATGGTATAAATTATCATTCACCATACTTTTCTCACATAAAAATAATTGAATCTATCTCCTGCTAGGCTAAATAATATGTTTCCTTAGAGATTTTCTGAGCTGTCAAGAACAAAGCCATTTCAAAATTAATAGAATAATCCAGCTGTTACCTGGCACCCCGTCTCAGTGATGTTAAATTTGTTTTCCTTTCATTTGTATTAACTAGAACATGTGTGACCAAATGAAGTGTTCCATGGGAAAGATACAGAAAACCAGCTTCATGTGTGCCCTTGAATAAAAAACTAAATTTGGTCTACCCGCAGTTATAAGGAAAATGCTTGGACCCACTCTGATTCCATTCCTGTGAGTACAGCCTCCTGGGATGCAGAAAGGAGACGATGCTCCCCAGCACTGTGACTCACTTAGCTCTTGAGGAAATCCATCTGAAAGCAAATATTATGTGGGGATTTGTGAGAGAATGCTCCTCATCCACTTCTGCCTCCGCCAACACATGTACCTTCCACTAGGGAAGAATTCCGTGCTGGTCTCACATGTGAGGAGAAATTCTAGCCCAGGACTTTGGGGACATTGTCACGCTGACTAGGGAAGGTAGAAGCTTTTTAACATTCATGCTAACTAGATGCAGCCTCAGATGGTGATTCCCAATCCACACTGAGGTTTTCAACATCCCCTCTTCCCAGGTGGAAATCTGCTTCTGCACTGCCATCAGCGACCTGCATGCATTGGAAATATGGCTGGCACTACTCTGGCAGCAACAAAATTATCACAGTGAAGGGTTTGTCATGACTGGAAAGGAGTTGGTGGGAGAATAACATTGTCAGGTGCATGCAGAGAGCAGTTGTTTGCAGGTCTGGGGAAAAAATGATGTAATGACAAAACAATGAAATGTAGTGATGTACCAACCATAATGGTGAGTGTCAAATGCCAAGCAGAGATATGAAGCCAGACTGAGCAGCTCCTCTGCGGATGTTTAAGTGGAAGTAACTGGTGGAAGTAACTGTTGCTAAATTCCAGCTCCTCATATATGATCCAGACACCTTGCCATCCTTGATACTCAGAGGAAGACATGGTCCATGGTCCCCCTGCCACAAGTATCTCACTGTGGCTTGTGTTCCTTCAGCACACATCCACACAGGGCACCATGGTAGCTCAAAGGAACAGATATATTTCTTGTGTGGTTAATTAAGTAAAAAATGTTAAAAATAATGTGATGGCAGTGTGCAACAAGGAGATTTTTCTACAGCATGAAACTAAGGGTATGCATTGCATGCCTGGGGATGTAGCAGGTGAGTTTTACATGGACATCTGTTCGCTGTTTGAATGTGTAGATGTACCAACAGAGGATATTTTCTCAGTACAAACAGGCACCAGATACCAGCATGGACTTTTCTAAAGAAATTAGACAATATGGCCACACTGAGCTGCTTGAAGGAGACACTGGCTATCGGAACAAGGCAATCCCCATGGCAGGGAAAAATGATGAGAAGGACTCCATTGATATCAGAAGGCTAATTACTTTGTTATACTGTATAATTCTATATTATATTATATTACATTACAGCTAAACTGAATCTGCCAAGCACTCTACTGCACAGCATCTCATGACTGTCTGCTGACAGTCCCGACACACACACACGAATTCAATTGGTCAGTGAATCAAAACACTCACACCAGAATCCAATTATCAATTCCCGTCAGGTAAACAATCTTGCACAATGCATTCCGCTTGTGAACAACACAGGAGCAGTATGGGAGATAATTGTTTTTTCTTTCTCTGAGATTCAGAGAATGTGAAACCCAGAAATATTCTTGGGAATAATTGTGCCTTGCTTTTCTCTGTGAAGAGAAATGTGGTGACAGACCTGGCCTTCTCAAGCAGCAATCCTTTCAGAGGTCCCCAGTGTCACAGCACATCTTTGTGCAGTGGCCCATGAGCTGGCCCATGACCTGGTATGTCTGAATCAATGTGACTGCTAAAATCTGAGATGGGGAAGAATTTTTTGCTTTTGATGAGAAAGTGAAAAATGGTGCCAAAGTTTTTGAGAAACTGTAGTGACATTTCTAAAAGGTAGTTCCTAACCCTTAGACATTTATTAAGGCACAGAATAATGCTCATTTGTATTAAACAAAATTGAAATAGATATATGCAAGGTGAAAGCATGTGACTGACAGTTTCTGCTTAAAGGAGACTTCACTGAAAGAACTTTGACCTTATCCATTCACTTCCCCCTCCTTGTCTTCATCCCAAGTAACCCAAGCATGCCACCCTACACGCACATTGTAAATTATGGCTTTGATTTATTGATAGTCTCAGCAGCTCAAGGCAGCTGCAAACCCAGTTTACCTGTCCAGTTAAAGTGGTTTTATAGCTGCTGTATACCTCTGCAGCCAGCAATGTGTAGCACTATATCAACCTCAATTTCACCAGGCTTTTTGAGAGAACAAAAAGGATGCCATTGCTTTACTTCTTCACCTTTGGTGTTTTCAAGAGCCTTTTGTCATTCTGAAACTGCCCAGATTCTTAAAGTTTAACGCAGAATTTATTACTCATCTTCATTGTTTGGGATCTGTTGTGGGTTTATTAAAATTCACAGTTTGAAACAACCATGTGTGTATAAATGAAACCATATAAATAAACCACCTTGTGCCAGAGGAACATAATATTTAGGGCTTGTTGACAAGGGAAAATGTTCCAAGTGAGAATGTCAACTGGAAATGGAGTGGCTAATGCACCTTCAGTGCTTGAATAGATGTTCCTGTTTTGTGCTGAATGCTTCCTTGTGCCTCAGTTTAGTTCTTTTGAAAGCCAAGGAAGATAAATCATAAAAAAGCTCTCAGGGGATAAGAAGATTTTTTTCCAGCCTGACCTTGAGCTAGTGGGAGCATGCAATGGGCAGGGTGTGGTATAGCTGTTCTGTTACAGGTCTTCCATGCTGTTTCCTCCAGATCTACTGTTGGCACATGCTTCATTTCCCAAACACCTGTTTGTCCCTACCTGGTAGCTCTGCCTGGTCCTTTCTCGTGAAGTTGATTTTTTTCTTATGACATTTGAATGCACAGGCACCATCTGTGTCTCTTTAAACATCCAGTCACCAAGAGCAGGGAGATGGAAAGCAAAGACAAGTAAACCAGCGAGTATACATGTGAATCATCCAGGTGAAACAGATCATTCATATTCAACTTGTAAAGAATTAATTCGGCCAGTTGCAATAATGCTAATGCAACTTTAGACTAGGATTTTTTGTTACGAGTTTACAGGACAAACTTGATCTTGACCAAACATGACATGTGGGTCATATTCTTGGCCATACGTGATGATTGCTAAAATTCCCATCAAAATAGTGGATGTGAGTTGCATTTGGAAGCTCCTTTACCACCAGTTTAAATATGACTGCCTTTGAATTTGGTCCCTGTGTCCTCATGGAATTAGCCATACTTATGCTGCAGAAGCCAGCTGTCAAGGGGGGACAAACCCTATTCCTTTCAGGAGGAAAACAGTAAATTTAGTCCATGTAGAGATATGAAAAAATTGGGCTGGACATTAACTTTTTCCATGCAGGAATGCCACAGTATCATTTGGGCCATGCCCTGCATCAACTGAACTGGGCTTACACAAAAAGCAGTTTACAGCTGTCAGTGTTCTCTGCCACCAAAGCATGGTATCTCTGCTGTTCTCAAACTCTATACAGGCCACTTCCCTGTAGCTGTAGGGGAAAGATGCCTTGAATAGTCACTCAGAAAAACTTACTTGACTAGCAGCGCCTGCTACAGCTCTGCTGGTACAGCACTTTTGTGCTTGTTAAAGGAATGGCAAAGAAATGCAGGAACTTCTGCTATATGCTGAAGCCCATTTCCATTTTTTAAAGCCAGAAATCTGGATTTAGACGCCAGTCTCCAGAAGCTGCTAAGAACAAAACAAAGCAGTTGGGGAATTGTTCCTCTTGTTTCAGGCAAGAAGTTGTAACAGACTTTGGCTCTTTACTTGAAAAAACATGCAAATTATGCTAAAATTTTCCTCTTTCTAGTGCTGCAGCCTCTGCTCCCATGCCTCCTCATGCAGCTGAACCATAAGGTAGTAATGAAAAGCATCTTTTTACTCTGTCAATACCATTGTTTATTTTATCTCTGCAGCCCACACTAGGTCTTTGAATTAAATGAAAAAACAGCCTTGCTGTTATCAGCACAGGGCAGAAGCAGATGGGAAACTTGTGGTATTGCTCTGACTAAATGCTGTGTCTTTGTGCAGCTGGAGTATGACGCTGGGAGGTGCTGGATGCCTTCAGCACCCCTTCAACTCATCCAAAAAAAAGAAAACTAACTTCAAAGCATTCCTCATTTCCCTGGAGTTGTTCAGCACCCCAGATTACTCAGCCATGGCTGGACAGTCTGGCTTCTGATGGTGACCTCTGCCTCTGTGCTTTCAGTTAGACAGACTCAGACCTTTTTAGCCAGTTGCTAAAAACACTGGAGGTTTCTGTCAGCTCAGCTCAGGAGCTGCCACAGACTGCATGAGTTTGCATCTCACTCACTGGCTTCTCCAACCCAAGTTCAAGCAGTTAGAGCTTGAGCAGGAGAAACAGAAAGGGTAATACCAGAGGCTTTCCACCAGCTTCTGCCCTGGGCAGATAAGAACAGCACTTTTCTAAAGTGGCCTGAGGCAATGCCATGACTCAGTTCAAAGTTGCAAAGACAAAATAAGCTACAGTGTTCCTAGAAAAAAAAGGTCTTTGTAGAAGCTCCAGAAGAACAAAAAGAATTAAGCACTTGAACAAAATAATAATCTAATATTATTATTACTGTGATTATTATTGTTTGGTATTGAGCCTGTACTCCACAGTCTTCTTCTAGGACTGGAGCTGTTATGCCGGGCACTGGATATGTGTGAAATGAAGAGACAGGCTATGCTTTTAAAGGGCTCTCAGTTTAAGCAGCAGAGTGGGAAGAAGGAAAAAAAAAGAGAGATAGAGGAAGGTACAATTGAAAGCAAATCTTTCAGGACTCATCTGTGAATGAGGAAGGACACTCCTGGGCATCCAGTGAACAAAGTAGGGCACAGCATCCTCACATCATAAGAAATTCTTCTCTAGTCAATGTTTTTATTTCTTATAAGCCAAATACAGCAACTGGGATTTCTGATCCGAAATGCAAACGGGACTGAAGCTCACAGATTATGCTAACTTTCCACAGGAATCAGAATGCTGGTTGCTTTTATCCGAACAGGGCTGCAATATAACCCCTGCTTCACTCCACTTTTGCTATCTTTGCAGCACATCATTTTTTTCATTGTCTGAACATTGCCTCTCTTGGAGAGACAGCAACCATTTGGAGGGGAAGAGACAAAAAAAACCCCAAAACAACCCAAAACCAACAACCAGAGAAACAGCACCTGTTTGATTTTACCCAGACTCTAGCAGCATTTGCAGAAATTCCTGCGGAAATGGCTTAGTAGGCTTGAAACAGAGCAGTCCAAGGAGAATGGACTTTGTCACCTTGTCTTGCCATTCATGACAAGCCAAGGATTTGTCTCCAGAGGAAGACAAATTTTGCATGGCTGTGCACAGAGAAGGCAGCCTCTAGTAGCTGGAAATACAGTGAAAGGACTTTCGCAGTCCTGCAGGATAAACTACATCTCAGGCTGCCTCACACAGTGTCTCTCAGAGTTTAATTTGTTCCCGTTGTTTATCGGACCATTGCCACATGGGAAGCTGGGTTTTGTTAGCATTTAGCATTTAAGTATATGGAGATTACAGCAAGAAAAGAGAAAGACACAATGACAGATTACTCTTAGACCTATGACAAAAAACTATCATTCTTCCTAAAATTAGTATTTTCCAGAACTATTTAGAACCCAAAACACTTTTAATCCTCTAATAAAAAACAGTCCAAAATCACTCTTATGGCACTCCACAAAAGAAATACATAGTGTCATCTTGGTCATAGTTCATAAAATCCTTTGCCAAGGTGGCAGGGACCAAGGAGCAAGTCTGGAGATCATTACAAGGGGCCCAAGATTCAAAACCATGCTTTTCTGGCTACCAGGTATCATAGGACAATTGGAAGGAAGCAAATGTGTTCTACCTGTGGCTGATGTAATGTAAATTGCTACGATCACCTCAGCCACAGGTAGAACACAGGTAGATGTTTGTTTGTTTTTTCTTGGAGGCTGGAAGTGTTTTTCATTATTGTTTTTAACCTCTTCTTTCTCTCATCCATTTTCAGGTATCTCCATGCCTGTACCTGTCTTTGGACTACAAGATGACTCCAAAGTATTTAAGAAAGACATGTTTAAGAAAGACATCTGCTTACTTGCAGATGAGAATTTTGTTCTAGTAGGCTCTTTTGTGGCATTCTTCATCCCTCTGACCATCATGGTAGTCACTTACTTTTTAACTATCAAGTCGCTGCAGAAGGAAGCTATGCTATGTGTGAATGACATTGGCCCTAAGACCAAGTTTACTTCATTCAGCTTCCTCCCTCAGAGTTCCCTGTCCTCAGAGAAACTCTTTCAGCGCTCCTTGAACAGAGATACGGGGACTTCAGGGAGGAGAACCATGCAATCCATCAGCAATGAGCAGAAGGCTTCCAAGGTCCTTGGCATTGTCTTCTTTCTGTTTGTTGTGATGTGGTGCCCGTTTTTCATCACCAATGTGATGGCTGTTATTTGCAAGGAGTCATGCAAAGAAGAGGTCATTGGAGGACTCCTTAACATATTTGTTTGGATTGGCTACCTTTCCTCGGCTGTCAACCCACTCGTATATACGTTGTTCAACAAAACCTACCGCTCAGCTTTCTCTCGCTACATCCAGTGTCGCTACAAGGAGGAGAAGAAACCTTTCCAGCTGATTTTAGTGAACACTATCCCAGCACTTGCATATGACTCCAGACAGCTCCAGCTAGCACAAATGAAGAGTTTGAAAAAAGAGGCGAAAATGATGGCTAAGGATTACTCGACGGTGACGATAGGAACACATTGTTTAGATGGTACCTCCAAGGGAAGTATTGGCCCAGGGAATGAAAAGGTTAGTGGTGTGTGATGGTCAGCAGCTGCCATGACAACCACTGTGTGTGTGCGCTCAAAATTCCACCTGCTGTGAGAAGCTCTGATAGCTTAGGAAAATCGGCTGTGTTCAAGAGACCTTCCAACAACATCATATACTCCTCACATTATCCTGTGGATGAAAAGCAGGGTTGAAAGGGTATCAAATGTGCAATTTTTTTCATACAGTACGTTGGCTGTTTTAAGCACAGGCTTTATTAAACTTATTTTTTTAATATTCTAAAGGATATATTTCTTAAAGAAAAAAATGCAATTTCTGGTATTATATTACATGGGCTGTGAAGAAACTTACGCATTTCTTTTCTCTTTGCAAATGAAAGCTAAGCTGTCCTTTGATGTTCTTGCAGAGTAGGCTCCAGCTAGTTTGTCTTGCTACAATTGAGTTTTGTTATCATGAACTGAATGAGCACTTTACAGAATTTTAAAGAAAATGATGGTTCATTTGCTAATATATATTTAAAATAAATCTTAAAGTATTAAAAATCTATTAAAACTGCTATAGATTAATTATATGGACATTTTGTTAACTGTTTTTATGCTATTTTTTCTTCTTCAGTAACCATCCTGAAATGTCCCTGGGTTTTTCTGCCATTTGTTCTGTATTTCAAATAAGCAATCTTCAAAGGTAAATTATACTTGAATAATCCTCTGTTTCCACCATCACTTGTAATCTTTATTTCAGGACTTGCAATTTGTTTGCATTCAAAAATTTCATGTGTTCAGCTTAAAAATTTAAAGTAATATTTTCAAAATTATTGGTCTTTATTCCCTGCTCCCTCCCACTGGTGTTGACAGGAAGGTGAAGTGAGAGAGCAGTGCAAAACCAGGCACAACATTGCTAAATAATTTCAGCAACACTTCCAGATTCATGACTCTGTTCAATTCCAACAAAATCTGATTTAAGTAATGTCAGAGGAAACTCTGCATGAGTAAAGTCTTCAGTAAAAGGTTGAAGAAGATTCTCATCATTTTTCTCTGGTTAAAAAAGGCCATTATGAAGAATGTTCTGTTTTTGGCTTAGGACTTGTACAGCCAGAGCTATTAGAAAACTGTTACTTGCTAAAAATTGTTTTCCCTTGTTTCACTGTATTGCTGTTAAGGCAGATTGCTCAGGAATGGTCAGAAGATTGCACTACTAGGACTCAGCCTTAATGAAATATGTATGGGCAAATGGGGCTCACTTGAAAAATAACAGGACCTGTAAACAACACTGCATTTCACCTGCATAGATCCAAGGGCAGAAGACATTGCATAAAGAACGTAAAATACATTGCTTGACAGACATGCCTAGTCTTTTCGTGACATCACAACCGATGTCACTGAGGGCAGTGGGACTTTGCTGAACAGGACAAATAGAAGTGCTGCACTCACATGCAAAGTTAAATCCAATCGTTTGATTCATTCCATAAATTTTGCAGCCATAATCTCATCAGAACCAGGATGTATTCCAGTTTCTGTGGAAAAAAGCACTGTTCATCCAGAACCATAACTCCAATGCCTTCATCCGTCCTTCTATTGAAGTTGTTCAGTTTTTACAGAGCAATTAAATTTCCACTAAGTCAAAGAAGGAGAGAGACAGAGAGAGAAAGTGAACCTTTTTCTAGCCTACCAGGTGGGAGTCTTTGGAAGAAGAAGGCCTTTAGCTTAAGATACTGATCTATGGCAGACAAAGACTTAAAAGTTGGCTGGGTATTTGACTGATTTCCAGGAAACTGATTTATTGTCACATACATGGTATAACTAAACCAACTAGTTTTGTGATCCCTTTCCTCTGACATGGAGTAGGTTGGAGCCACTGTGCACTGGTCACGCAGAAGCTCTGCACGCACATGATGACAGTGGCTCACCCCACAGACCTCAGCCTCCATGTCTGGGACAAAGTGCCATGCTGTAGCCCCATTCGCAGTGATGATGCCATGCATGTCATCAATAACCTCACAGACATGCATGGTTTTCCCCCAAAACTGGTCATTTAGGATGAAGTGATAAATCAAGCAGAATGAATGCTGTGCTCACCAGGTGCTTTCTATGCTCTCTCTATCTCTGGGTACATTTGATCACCTCAGTCAAACTGAACAGCTTCAGCAGAAGCAAAAATGAACTCGCTGCTCCTACCTCCCTATGCACACATCCCGCTCCTACCCAGCACTGTGTGAGGGGTGTCACATTGGCAAAAAACAGATTCCAGGAGGAATCTGCTAAATGCAGCTGAGTATGAGGACTACCACAGTAGCAGCTGGGAGCAGTGACTTTCCACTCTTTCCTGTCAAGTTTGATATTGACCCTAAATCTAGTACTTTGAGCTAAGGACAATGCCCATCTTGTATCCCACAAGCCAGATGTCTCCACTCCACAACTGGGGTGATGGTTTTGAGGATTTGCCCTTGGAAATAGGTATCTCAGGGAATAAATAGACCGTAATGAAAGCAAAGGTGTTTTGTGAGAAGAGGTCTGAGGCTCTAGATCTGCTACCAATCTAGATTGCCTTTATATGATGAATATTGACATGGGACTGAAGGTCTCTAAACCTGCATGTGAGGGGAAAGGAGACAAAGAGGCTTCCATGAGGGGAGGGAATCACCATATTTTTTGCCATTTATGCCTGACCTGATGCAAGTTTCTCTGGCCTTGCAAATGAAAACAGTAGGCAGGACAGACAGCTTGGATCTTATTGCCCATTTGTGCCAAGGAGCAGAGCCCACCTGCATCCTGTATGATTTATATGGCAACCCTGCACTTCTCCAGAGATCAATTCCTCCCAAATCTCCTGAGGGCCCGGTTGCTGCTCTGCAGAGTCTCCTTCACCAGCTTGCAGCTGATAAACTGTTACTGAACATTTCACATTCAGTGCTTATGCTCTCCACTTACTGACTGCATTTTGCCCATGTGGCAGAGCAGATCAGCCCTCTGTTTCTCTTTCATTTCTCTTTCTGTTCCTCATTCACAATGTCAAATTGCTCAGGTTGCAAATACTGACAGGGAATGTTTCACTGCAATCACAGAGGGTTTCAATTACTGGCTTGAAGTTTCATTACAAGGTGACTCTGAACAATCATTTTTTTCCAACTTATTTTAAAATAAAACCTATGTTTTGGACATAAGAGACTTAACAGCATTTCATTAATTGACAGCTGGAGAGAACATAACACTGAGTTTTTGCTTAGAAGCAGGGAAAACTGATGCCTGACATTTTGATTCTGTAGCACTCAGATAGATGGTTTTATTGAGTGATCAGCAGCTTTTGCCTAAGTAGCCTCTCAAGGCCAAGAATGCATAGCAAAGACCAATATCTCCAGCTCTTTATGGATATTTTTGACAGCTTAGAAAGGCCTGATTCTGCCACCCTGCATCAAAATATTAATAGATGTTTGTGCAGTTTGCCTTAGTGAGGATGACAGAGTGAAGATATGAATTTGTTCTAGCCACCATGCCAAATCAGCTAGGGGTTGTTCATCAGTAGATAGCAATTAATGGACTCATTATACTGCAGACAGATTACAAAGTTCAGCTGTTTTAAACTAGGATTTACAGCACTTGGCCCATGCTTGGAATGAACACCATGGTTTAATATGACCAGTTCCAGAGCAGCATCTCCATCTTCCAAAAAACTGTGTTGTCATTATGCATCAGAATAGAAAGGAATTTTTTTTAATTTTTCAGGTTAAAAAAAAAAAAAAGAGAAGACATTCATACAGACTGGTTCAGAGGTTAGGGCCTTCCCCTACTTCACAGGAAAAGCATGCTGAGTCAGTCCGTCATATCTGCATCCAAAAAACCCACTTCATCTGAAAAAACTTTTCAGCATCAATTTTTCAAATAGATTGACATTTTATTACTGTTAAGAGTCCATCTGAAAAATGTCCAAAGACATGAAGCTCACCATGTATCTCCTAAGCTGGTGTGCATCCTTTTTACACTTCAGGGTAAAAATTCCTATGTATCTATCCCATCCAGTCAACCATGCACTGTACTTATGTAATTATTGCCAGACAGTGAGATGCATTCTATTTTGAATACCTATATGTTTGCTTATGTAAATACATAGAGAAAAAAAACTGTTGTATTTTGTAATGTTAATGTAAAATGGTGTTTCAATGCTTTACTGTTTTGTCTGATCGCACTGCTAGTAAAGCAGATTAAAATATTCAAATGCAATCAGTTGTTTTATAAACTGGAGGTTTGTCTTAAATAGCTAATTTGGTTTGGTTTTATTTCTCCCATAAATATTCAGCACAATGTCTGCTGAAGGCTAAAGTAATTTTAAATATTTTGCTGGAGAAAAAGAAAGAGCATGTTGCAGAATTTAACTATCTCAGTAAACTGGTCCAAAATGAGCCATTGTAATAATTTGCTTTTTCTAAGGACAGCCATCCTTCTACTGAAGAGGTACTCTTTGGGTAAGTATGTGCAGCTTAGTAATTTTCAGTCTCAGAAACAGTGTATTTGCAATAGTAGGAAGCCAACTAAATTAATTTCACTAAGAAGTAGAACCATAAGATTAAAATTAATAAGCTGTATTGGTTCGCATAGTAAGGTTTCACAAGTGAGGAAGCTATAGGATTTGGCTCCATGAGATGCTTCCAGAAGTTTTGCCCATATCTGACAGATCCAATGCCAGCCAGCTCCAGGGTGGATGAAGCTCTGGCCAAGGCCAAGCCCAGCAGCCACGATGATGGTGCTGTGGGATAATAGATTTAAGAAGTGGGGAAAAGCTGCACCATTGCAGCCAGAGAGAGGAGTGGGAATATGTGAGAGGAGCAACTCTGCAGACACCGTGGCCAGTGGAGAAGGAGGGGCAGGAGCTGCTCCAGGCGCGGGAGCAGAGATTCCCCTGCAACCCCTGGTGCAGAGCATGGGGAGGCAGCTGAGCTCCTGCAGCCCAGGGAGCTCCATAGGGGAGCCTGTATCCCCCTGCAGCCCAGGGAGCTCCATAGGGGAGCCTGTATCCCCCTGCAGCCCAGGGAGCTCCATAGGGGAGCCTGTATCCCTGAAACCTATGGAGAACTCCACACTGGAGCAGGTGCATGCCAAAGGAGGCTGTGACCTCGTGGGAAGCCCGTGCTGGAGGGGGCTCCTGGCAGCATCTGTGGGAAGTCAGTGGAGAGAGGAGCCCCTCTGGAGCAGGTTTGCTGGAGGACTTGTGACCCACAGTGGAGCAGTTCATGAAGAACTGCAGCCCGAGGGAAGGATGCATGTTGAAGTTCATGAAGGACTGTCTTCAGAGGGAGAGAGACCTCAAGCTGCAGCAGGGGAAGTGAGGAGTCCTCTCCCTGAGGAGGAACAGCAGAAACAACGTCTACTGGTTGAACACAGTTCCCATTCCCCATCCCTCTGTGCTACTGGGGGGGAAGAGGTAGAGAAAATCAGGCATGAAGTTCAGCCCAGAAAGACAGGAGAGGGGTGGAGGGGTGAAGCTGTTTTAAGATTTAGCTTTTATATCTCATTAGACTACTCTGATTTGATTGACAATAAATTAAACTAATTTCTCTAAGCCAAGTCTGTTTTGCCTATGACAATAATTGGTGAGTGATCTCTTCCTCCCCTTATCTCGACCCACGAAGTTTTCCTTGTGTTTCCTCTGCCCTGCCTGGCTGAGGAGAGCAGTGGGAGTTTGGTGGGCACCTGGTGTCCATCCCGGCTCAGCCCCAGCGCCAGAGCGGCACAAACAGCGTGGTACCGCTACAGAGACAGGAATAACCCCCGGGTCACAGAACCACAGTGCCATCTATTGTCGGTATTTTCTTTCACAAAGAGCATTGAAACAAGAACCCCAAGTGGATTTTTATAGTTTTCATTTTCCATGTCTTTAAACCAAAATAAATTTATTCCTCCAACTGATCTTAGAGCATACAAGCTCTTGTTTGCAACGGCAATGCATATCAAAGTAGTACAGCTGTTGATAAGTAACCCTTTCAAAACCTTGCTTTAATCTTAAGATTTCATTGAGCTTTACAGTGTGTAGAAAAAAGCATATAAAGCTGTATTTTTCAGAAGCTATCAGACACAGGGAATCAGATTGTTTTAGTTGCAAATATGGAACATGCCACATATGGTTGTGTGGTGAAATGTACCAGATAAGATCCCTGAACTGCAAATCCACTCAGTTTTACCTCAGTAGACCTCTGTATGTAGGCTCCAGTGTATCCTAATTTTTTATGTTCTTTGGAAATCTCCTTGCCAGATTTTCCTTTTTCTACAGGAAGCAGGAAACAGTAGTAGTACTGTTTCTACTATGAAGTACATAATTTGCACTGATCATTGAAAGAGAATACATTTAGTTTATCAATATGGCACTTCAAGACAGAAAAGCAAAGATGTTTGGAAAAGAAGACACTGAGTTCCATCTACTCTTGGAAGGGAGTCAGTATTGCATATGCATTAACATAGTCCCTTATGAAAGGCTCAAAAAACCCCAGAAGTTAAGACAGTTTCTTGTAATTATCATCAGTTGCTACCATGAAGGCAGAACACCTGCCCTTCCATAAATATTTCTGCTAGTGCCTTTGCAATTGACATTAAAAAAAAATCTCAAAGAGTTTATTTGCAAATTCTCAGGTCACAATTCACTGACAATACAAATATTAGCATTTTGCGAGTTTGCTTTTATGCTTCCTGTTACATGGTAAGTGTTCTGTAGCAGCAGAAGAGATTGAGAGCCTCAGAACCCTTAAACACTTCTTCACAGCTCTCAGGAACCCAGCAGTAAAATCTGTATTCCTGTAAGCATACAACTGCTGCAGGAAACGGAAGCAAAGAAATCAGTAGTTAAAATGATGGCTGCTGAGTTTCCAATCAAATTTACAACATGCTTGTTTTGTAAAGTCTCGGCTGCTGAATAATTTAAAACGATAAAGATGTTTGGGTGATCCATGTCTCTTTGCAGAAAAAGCAAAAAGTGTGCAAGTTGAAAAACTTATTTTTTCATGGAGTCATTTAGACTGGGAACTGCTGGTGACTCCTAGTTAAATGTCCAGGCCTAAACCAGTTGAGCCAGCTCCTAGAGACAACAGAGAAAGAGAGGCAGCCTAAAATTAGTAATTAAACAAGTGGAAAGAATTACCCTTTGGAATTGCCTACTGAAGAAAATCCCAGTCTTCAAATCCCACAAGTATAAAATATCTCCATTCCCAACTAACAGCAGATGTAATGGGGCCACATAACTTTGCTTTTCAAAACTAAATACTTGGGGCTTTTGGGCTAAGTCTAAGCCTGGAGATAGGTATAGGGAATATTTTTCCCCTTGTAAGGGGACTATTAACAGTCACATTGGGGATCCTTGAGGGGAAAACAGTTTCTTTGCTTAATGGGTCTTTTAAGGAACCCATTCTCCCTTCTGGGAAAAGGTAAAAAGATTGTGATTCAGATTCTTCTAATCTGCTCAAGAAGCCAGTGGCTGATGAAAGAGTGTGACACATTAAGTGAGGTTTCACCTTACAGATCTACACCTAATGATAAAAATGGGGAAAGAAGCATGTTAAACAGATTACTGCAGTCACTGTCAGACTGCATCCACTTTTTTTATTCTTACAACTATTTTCAGGAAGAGACAACTGTTGCTGGGGACTTATTTGCTGATGGGCAACTGAGGTACAGTGAGATAAAATCAGCAAAAGAAGCCACTCAGTAAGCTAGGAGCAGAACCCAGAACTTAAAAGACATGCATGAAGGTCCCCTTCCTATAAACCTCTACTTTCCAATGCTGGTGAAAATAGATTTCAAAAGCACATCTGGAAATCTGCAGTTCTTACTGTCCCATTAAAAAAATTCTAGCAATGCACAGTTATTGCAATTGGATTTATGTGTTTTAAATGAGTAAGGTTTACTTCATTTAGGTTTGTAGAACTAGCAAAAATATGGATCAAAAGTAGTTTATAAAGGCACTTCCCAGATGAAGTACAGCAGTTGTGAGATCCTGAATGACCCAAAGAAAGACAGATTATCCTAAAATTCCTTTTTGATACTTCCCATGAGAAAAAAATTACTGCCATTTGGAAAGCAGCACACAGGACCTGAAAAATTCATCCAAGGAAGGACACCTACTTCAGAAATTTTTTTGAAAGATGGAACTATTCAGGGTCAAACAAAGGCAGAAAATCTCAGGATTCAGAAGCAGACTAGTCCAACAGTTACTCCACCACAATATTTGGAATTGCTGCCTGTAACTATGCCTAAAATAAAGGTTGAAGTTTCCACAGAAGCATAATCATCATGGCTGCACTCTGGAAGTCAATATTTCTGTTATCCACAGAAGAAGCATAGAAATTATTTTTTCCCCTTCCTTTCTTGTAGACAGTAAACGCTTTAAGTGAGAAGGTTTGCTTCAATAATTTTTTCTACAGTGCTTAGCACTGTGGACCTGATCACTGTCAATAGCAATAAGCTCTTTCCTTTTTTTTCAATGAGCTGTATTATCAATAGTGACATATATTATCAATAGTCTCTTCCTTACTGCAACTTAGATTTTTTTTCCAGAACTCCGGAATACATTTCTGAAGTCTCTTCTTTTCCCAAAGATCTATTATCCTTCTCTCTTTATCTTTGTTACTGCAGGGAATAGTATAAACTGGCTTTTTCTTACCTACATATCTCAGACTGCCCTCCATCTCATCACCCAGGTCACTAATAAAGACACTAAACAGTCCTGCCCATCGTACCAATCCCTGAGGGGTGTCCCTCTGGCAGCTGGACTCTGGACTGCTGATCAATACTCCCTGAACCCAGCAATGAAGCCAATTTTCCACCCACCTTATTTCTCCAATCTCATTAAAGGAGACAAGGAGAAGTACTAGAAGCTCTTTCCAAGCCCCAGCTAACATATACAACTTCCACTGCTCCTCTTTGTCCATTGATGCAGAATTCTATTCAGAAGGTAATGAGACTGGTCAGGTGTGCTGTGCTCTTCGTAAATCCACATTGGCTATTCCTGTTCACCTCCTTCTTCTCTGCATGCCTGCAAATGGCTCCCAGGAGGATTTGTCCCATTACTTTCCTGAGAGTGATGGTAAGGTTGACCTGCCCTTAGTTTTCTTGATCTTTTAGACACTAATTTTGACACTTTTAGACACTAACTAAATAATCCCTATATTAGTTATTGAAAACTTGTTCCCTTCAAGGTTTATTCTTTTTTTTTTTTTTAAATTTCAGAAGAATTATTTTTTCCTTAAATCAGATCAATCAATTTTTTTGCCAATTGTATTTGGGCAATATAAGCATCTACTTCTACTTTTTCCTCTTAAATGATGTTTGGAATCTTCTGTCCTTTTCACTGCCTGTACTCCCCCTAGGAATCATATATATTACTGAAAAATATTATCTCTGCTGGGGATCAGGCCAGTTGTTTCAAAAGCCATGTAGGCATGTTACCATACTCATCTTTGACAGCAATAAATAACTGTGTTTTCCTCAGCTTTTCTAATAGCCATGCTCTTTAAAGTAATCTTTTATTGTAATTTTGCATGACTCTCTGTCTTAGCTCATTATAGATAACGGATTTAAATAATCTTTATGGGAAGAATTTCTGATACACATGAAAGCTTCTTCTGCTGCTTCAACTCTAATTGTGATAAATGACTTCAAGTCTGTGGCCTGAACTGTCCACCAAGACCAAGAAAGAAAGCCTACTGTACATTTGTTACTTCAAGGCTCATGTAGGGATCAAGGCATGCCAGCTGGTGTTGCTGATCTTAACTTATTCCATAAGAGCTAAAGAAAAGCACTGTCTCCCTTGGAATGACAACCACAAGCCTAAACAAATGGCATTTATGCCTCCACCTCTCCTTGCAGCTCCCATTGCTAAGACAAGCCCTAATGTTCTACTGTATTATTTATTGGCTTAAATTGAATTTAAATATGTCCTTTGGCATTTGCTAAATCAGATCTGCACGATTAGATTCCTGTCAGGCAATATCTTTCCTTAGCTGCAACTATACATCAAAGTTTACTTGAATATCTAAATTCAAAATACCAACCTCAAGGGTACAGTAAATACATGAGATATTTAAAACTGTATGTGGAAAAATTTCTCAAACAAGCAGACTTTTCATAGGTTCAAAATTAATCTTTACTAGAAAGAAATAGAAAACAAAAGACATAATACAAATATGTGCAATTAATTTACTATGAAAAAAACAAGACTTCTTAATTTTTAATTGTAACACATTAAGAGGAAAATACTTTCTGTCAGAATTGTCAGGAGCATATTCCTCACTGGATTTAATATCAGTTGCAATGTGTTTAATTTTCCATTTTTCTGACATGATAAGAAAATATTACTAACACTTTTTACATTACTGTAATAAAAGAAGCATGACTGGGTGGTTTTTTCCCTTGGAAAAGATGTAAGTGCTTTAACTGCTCCAGGGACAAAGAATTTTTCAAAAAACATTACTTCTATTTTCTTATCACAAATTACTTCTTTCTGCAACTGCAAATCTTCTGTGTATATATTTTCCACAGCCTCTCTGCAAAGAGGATTTATGAACGTGCTCAGCCTCATAGCAGCTCAGAGCCATTGAGGCCATTCCTGACCCCCAGTGCAGTGCTGCAGGCGCACCAATCCAAGATAAAGCCAAGTGAAAGAGGAGCCAGGGGAGCTGTGTAACTGGGATTGCAGTGCAAGCAAGACCAAAGGACAATGCTGTGTCCCCGAAAGACCTAGGGACTCAAATGACACACTAACGAACAGAATGGAAATAATGA
Source organism: Motacilla alba alba (assembly GCF_015832195.1). NCBI lineage: Eukaryota > Metazoa > Chordata > Aves > Passeriformes > Motacillidae > Motacilla > Motacilla alba. The sequence goes on from NC_052016.1 coordinate 63,149,177, forward strand.
AATCAAGAATTAGAACAAAGCAGAAAAAAGCCCTCAGTGTACAGAGATAAAGAAAGTGAAGATGTGTAGGAAAGAAAGAAAAGAAGCTCAGATCTAACTTCCATCTAGGTATAAAAGGTAAAAGATAGATGGATGTAGAAGGAAGGGGAAATAATAAAGATAATCAATAACAATACAGTTGTACAGAAAATTCTCCCTTTCCCTGTGCAAACTTTCTCCCATGAAAAGCTAAAGACTTGAAACAGGTTGTTTCAATACAGCTAGCATGAAAATATACTGAGGGATGAGAACTGCAGACACTGTCTGAAAGGATACAGAAATGGAATTAAGGTTAAACAAATGTCCATAACCAAAGATACTAGAAAGATCTATACCATAGCACAGAAGAGACTGCACCAGCTTGTCTCCCTCTGCCTTACACTGTTCCTAACACTATCCTGGTGTGTCAGCTCTGTGCCATAAAAACAGCTCTCTGAAGGGGTGAGACACAGCCCTCACATAATTTACCTATGCATTTATGTTCAGCCATTTTTGATGGAAAAGACATAAAAATAATGCATACATCTTGACATGGAGGCGTGGGGAAGCCAGGGAAACTCATCAGCAGGCTCTTAGGTGAACCCTTCAGAATGTTCACTCTGAAATGGGAGTAAATAGGGCAGAGGTTATCTAATGGACTTGGATAGGAAGAGCACAAACACATCAAAATCTGGCCAGTATCACTGCCTGAGTTAGGCAGATTTCACACTGACAGTACATAAATTGCAGATACCAGGGAAAATGAGATGTGTGTAACAACAGCTGTCTAGATATATAGGAGAGAAAACAGACTGGCTACAGTTCAGTTCAAATAACTACCTGGGCATTATCTTCCTAGTGAGAGACATTTAGGGAGCTACAAAATGCACACATAGAGATGGAAGGAACAACCTAAAGAGTACTTAAGTACACAATTTAATTTGATTGATTGCAATTTAAACACAGCTTGAAAAAGAAAAGTTGAGATGAGGAGGTTTAAACAGCTCAGAGACTGATTATTTGTACCAACTACATCCAAGCAGAGAGGCAGGATAGGAAAGCTGCTCTGGAAGACAGGATGCAAGGCCCAGATCTGGGGTCCAGTAGCTGTGGTTCAAATGGATCTGCTGGAGAAGAACAGAAAGCAATGGGGAGACAAAGTTGTCAGAACTGTGCTTGGCTAGAATTAGGATTCCAAAATATTAAAGGAATTGGAAAAGTCAAGGCTGACAAATGTTATAGGCAAAAATAGTTACTGCCAAAGCAGTACAAGGTACAAGACTACAAAGTAGGAGGGACTTTGCTGAGGACATTTTTTGACAACTGATAGGCATGTTTAGCTGCAAATTAATAAATAAAGAAATAAATAATAAAAGCCCAGCACAAAGTGAGATCATTTGGGTTATGAGTAAGATGGAAGCACTGCCAAGTATCTTCATTAATTTGCAGGCAAGATGTAAAATACTGACAATAGAATTTGGATGTATTATAAAACCAGCAGTTTGTCTGGTGGCACCTGCTACGAAGAACTCTGAAATCCTGAAGGGAAGTAAAACATTTGCAATGGAACAATGCAGTGGTCCCAGCTCAGGCCACTTCAGCAACTTTTTTCCCTCTTTAAGTGGCCAAGGGACCATGACAGGAACACAAAGGCTGCTTTGAATAGTTCACTATTATGGATTCTCTGGTGCATTTCTTGAGTCAGTGGGTTGCGAGTCGATGGTCACAGTCTCCCCATCAGAATCATCTTCTACCCAATTAGAGCTGATTTCAGCACAGTTAATGAGTTTCCTTCCCTGTCCTAGGAGTTCTGCCCAATGTCCTTGCGGCCCGTGAATTCTGTGTTCTTTGCGCCCACTCTCAGCAGCACATGCCTATCCCAAGCTTTGCTAACCTCTCCCTAGGTCTCAGACCACTGAAACATGTCAAGCCCTAACATTTAACAAGGCAATTCTACCGACAAGCAATTTGTCTTTCCAGCACCCGGACATCAATTAGAGCTTGTTCGCTGCTGTTTCACGGATTAAATCTCCTTTCTTGATTAGACTTAGAAAGTACACAAAGACCAAACATCACAGAGCGACGTTTTTTAAGAAAATGTTTACACGAGTTTTGACGCGTCGCAGCCCCGCAGCGCCTCAGGCCCGGCTGCCCGCGGGCTGCGGCCGGGGCCCGGCAGCGCCATGGCGGGCGGGGGCGGTGCGGGCCGGCCCCGGGGAGGGAGGAGGAGCCGCCTCCGCGCAGGGCCGCCCCTTCCCGCCGCTCTGCCGCGGTAAGGCAGCGGGAACGGCAGCGGGAATGGCAGAGGGAAGGGGCCGGGAGCGCGGGGAGGCGACGGCGGTAGTGCCTGGAGCGTGCGGGCCTGGCCGGAGGCGGGAGGGTGGCAGTGGAGGCACAGGGCAGCGCTGCGGCGCCGCGGGCAGGGCTGGCTGTGGGGAAAGGGCCGTCCCGAGCCGGGCCCGGGCCTCGGCGGCGCTGCCGGGCCATGGCGCTGAGGCGCTGCTGGGCGGGCGGCCCTCGGCCCCAGCCCCGCGGGGGACAGCGATGAGCCCCGGGGGCTCTCCGAGGTGCGTGCTTCTTCTTGCCCGCTGCCCCGAAGGAGCGTGCGGGTGTGAGGGATGGGACGCTTTCGTTTCGACATTTGTTACCTGGTCTGATGTTACCTGGGTTCCCCGCAGGGTTTTTTGGTATGCCGGTGACAAGACTCGGGGGAATGACCTGAAGTTGTGTCAGAGCAGGTTCAGGTTGGATATCAGGAAAAGGTTCTTCACCCAGAGGGTGGTTGGGCACTGGAACAGCTCCCTAGGGAAGTGGTCACAGCACCAAGCCTGACAGAGTTCGAGAAGCATTTCCACAATGCTCTCAGGCCCCTGGCGTGACACTTGGGGAATAGTCCTGTGCAGGGCCGGGAGCTGGACGCGATGATCCCGGGACGTTCCTTCCGACTTGGAATATTCTGTGATTCTGTGACCCTGCAGTCTGTTCACCTTTCAGCTCCCTGCTCAGCTTTACTGCCCCGTGCAGGCTGACAGTGACCACTTTTGTGTCAGCCTTCCCTTGTTCCCTGAGCGCACTGGCGCTACCAGCTGTTCTAAAACTCCCATGGCTCTCCTTTGCTTATATTTTTCATACTGTTTGCCGTGGAAATAAGCCTTCTGCTCCTCCGTTTCTGCTGTCCCACAGACTGTTAGAACGTGGTGATTATCTTCCATCAAATATGAGAATAAGGCTCAGTATTGTGGCTGGATACTGTCACACACAAGAGAAGGAAAGGTGGTAGTTTTTTTTCTTGCATGGTAATTGTGGAAGTAACAGCCTGGCACAGGGAGGTCCAGTTTCACCACAGCACATGGGAATGCTTGTTTGGTAGCCAAAGAGCAAGCCACAGTTAGTGCTGAGGTAAAGGTCATTGGAGATGTGGGTCTGTAGGAAAGCGGGTAGGCTTTGCCCATTCTGCTCACAAGAGTTCAGCCTCCCCTGTCCCTTTTTTGTGGGGAAATAGAAAGTTAATGCAAGGTCAGAAAGCATGTGCAGGAAATTCTTCTGAGAAATGGTAATATTAAGCAAAGATACTACAAGTTGTATTCAACTCTTCTGTTCTCAAAAAGTTCAAGAGCAGGATTGTTTTATTTTCAAATTTAACTTTCTCTCTTTTATTTTTTTTCCCCAGTTAAAATCATGGCACTGAAACAGGTTTCCAGCAACAAATGCTTTGAAGGTTTCCAGAAGGTGTTTGAACACGACAGGTAAACACCTCTGAAGCAGCCAAGATGTTTAGCTTGGGGCAGTGCAGTGAATCCATTGCTGTCCGTGTTTTCAGTCTGCAGGAAAGCAGCATGCTCTCACTAACATCCATATTTCAGTCAGGAATAATGTCTACAGCTGCTTTGGCTGTGCTCTTGAATTTCTGTGTTAATGTAATCTGGTACATAATCTGGTATATGTAGTGCTGCAGAGCTGAGGTGGGAAGCTAGTACTTTTACCTTTGAAAATGGAGCTTCAATAGTTTGGGTTGTCCTGTTTGCAGCACAGAGAACCACTGTGTTTGCAAAGTTCCACTTGCTACTGGGTCTCTTACTTCTGTGCACCCTGGGAGAGTGCTGTGAGCAGTGACTCAGTGAATAGATTCTTGTTTAATGAAGGTGTACAAAAAACACCAAGATTTAAAAAAAAATTTTTGATAGAAATAAAAATCATCAGTTGTGCTTAGATAAGAGTTTATTGATAGTTTTAGGCTTTAGCATTAATTGAGCAACTAATTGGTCTTAGATTTGGTAGACTTAATAGATTGAAAACCTCCCTTGCTGGTGCATGCTGTGCATTTTCTGTTGCGCAACTCATGTGGATGTGTTCTTCAGTAAAAATTGCTTTGCAATTTGCTAGCCAAAGCTCTAGCTAAATATTGCTGGGATTCAAAATTCGATTTTCATCCTGTTCTCAGTTAGCAGCACTGTGAAAATGTGGCTTATTTGTAATTCTCTGTTTTAAGTATATTCAGAATAAGGTTGAAAAGTTAGCTGTTTCCAAATCTGGAGTCTAAGGCTGAGTTTAAAAATTTATTTTCCCTTCCTTTAACTTAGTTGTTACAATTCGCTGACCAGATCTCCCTTTCAATGACATGCACCGATCCACTGATTCCTTTTTTTAGTGGTAGTGATCTTGTTAATTAAGTAGTGCTGATATCAAGTATTTTATTAATACAGTGCAGAGCTAAAATGCAGAATGAAATTTGGAATCTACTTGCCTCCAAAAGCAGAAACTGGGAAGTGTCCTGTGCTGTATTGGCTCTCGGGTAAGTAACATGAGTCTTAGTAACTTAAAAAATACAATCTTAAGCATTTTTAAACTACTGCTCTACAGTTACTGAAAACTTAATGTGGAGGTACTGCTGTGGCAGCTCTTGGATTCTACAGAAACTCATCTTCTGGAAGGCACACTTAGTTTGAGTGTGCTGTGATAAATCAGAATGCAGCTTGGGGGTAGCCTACCAGATTGTGTTCTGAAATTTCTAAAATGTTGATATCTTTATGAACATGTATAAAATTTCTTCTGTAAGGCCTTCCTGTTGGGACACCTTCTGCTTTAATTTGTTTTTAAAAACTGCTTCAGCTGACAGAGTAGTGATGTGAAAAGAGCCCATGGAAGGCAGCATGTTTGTCCTGTGGACTCTGCCTTGTTCCAAGTACAATGTTGCAGGCAGTAGCTGGTGAACTTGAAAAGAGAGGTGCTGTCAGCTGCCTCAGCATAATCTTGTCTGGTGTGAAGTAAACCTGTGGGATCAAAAAGGGCCAGGGGCTAAAGAGGCTTGTGCAGCAGGAGTGAAGCTGTCTCATCAAAAGTTAATTAATTAAATCCTTTATCTTTTTTTTCTTTTATTCAAAATAAAAAGCAGAAACTCTGTTCTGTAATTTGAGGAGTTGCTTTATTGAGACTTGTGTTTAGAAAGTTGGAGACCAGGACTGTTAGTGTGGAGACTTGTGTTCCTTGTCACAAAATAGCTGGTGGGTCTGATTTGTGTCATGACAGTGGACTGGGTGAAAATGTTTATACTTGAAGTTAGGAACATCAAAATTGTCTGAAGAGCTCTAAGCCATGCAGGATATTTATTTTGTTGAATATAAACTGTATTGTCTTGGGGAATATATCAGTCAAATTACTGGAAAGTTGTCCTCAGAGAAAACTAAAATCATCAACTCCTCTCAATTTGCATAGTGAAGCAAAATTGAAATATTGGTGTGAAATGTAATTTATTTGGACCTGGACTTTATTTGGACCTGCTGCTGTACAAAAGGCATGTATTGCTGTGAGTTTTGGAGCCAGGGTGCTTTTTTTACGGGCCCTTTTATCCTGTCTAAAATATGTAGAATTTGTCAGACCACATGTGTGATTCTGTAATGCAAACAGCTGAGATGACAGTACAAAGCAAAATGTAGTTGCAGGATGAGGGGTCAGAAGGTAACAGTGTCAGCCTTGGCAAATGCCTGTGGTCGATGGGTTTCAATGCACAGTGCTGGAAGGCACTAAAACCTTTTCTTTCAACAAGAGTTTTGTAACCAGTATGCCATGAGCAATGGGTAACCAACAATGTTTTTATTTCCCCAGGGCTGACCTGCACAGAGCAGAATTTTATAACGAAAGCCGCATTTCAACAAGCAGCTGCCGAGCACGGCCTTATTGTGGTGGCACCAGACACGAGCCCACGTAAGTTCCACAGGAGATGTGGTGACAGTCATTACACTAAGGTGCACTCTCTGTCCTCAGAGAATGGGGTGCTGCAGTGTGCTGAAATGTGTGTTGCCCACCTGAGTCAGAATTTGACCTCACTTCTGCATGCCTGCATTGTTCACTAGATTACACTGCATGTGTTTTTAATAGCGGGATAGTGAGGGTTGGACATTGGAATTTATTGTTGTGGCACTAAAACTAGAACAAAGGGGCTCTAGAGTTCAGCACAGACAAGGAGAGGGAAGAAAAGTGAAACAACAAATGTGTCTTATTAGAATTCTTGCAGACATTTTGGGTGCCTTGCTGAGACCCTATAAAACCTGCAGAACTGCGTTGCCACACAAAGATGCAATGCTTGCTCTTAATTGTATTCTGTCTTGTAAAGCAAATGAAACATAAGCCTTCAGAGGATTACAATATTTGAAAAGCAAACTAGAAACTCTTTTCCCCTGCAGCTACAACAGACTACTGATGAATGGATTTTTTTAATTATGTGCTGTTATTTGTATAAGGCTGAGCTTATGGTATGGGAAATCTGAAAATGGTGGATCTGCAGTTATTGGAAATACTGGGGATTCACTTGTTGGATCCTGCCACAGTCTCATGAGTGCTATAAACAAAGGTGTCAGCCTTCTAATATTTCTGAAGCCTTAATGGATTACAAATGACTGCAGGCAGTATGGGAAAGAAGTGATGTTCTTTCCATGAAGCATTTTTTACATCTAGGTTTTGAAGTTGTATCAGGTCAATGAATGTAAATACATGTTTCTAATGAAGAAGAGGGACAGAAGAGCAAAACTTGTGAATGAATGAACTTCACACCTTGTTGTTGCTATTTGCTGCAGGCTAGAGATGGGCAACTAACCTTTGCTTTATTCATATTGGGTAGTTGGACTGGAACTTGGTTTTGGTAGTATCTGTGTAAATTGTCTCTGTCAATGTGTAACTGCCTTTGCATAAGTCATTGCTCGGTCCAATTTCTTTTAAGTCCCTTATGGCAGCTTCTCTCTTGCCTTTTAGCCTAATAACTGATAAGGATTGCTCTACTATTTAAATGAGTTTTGGTATGAGCTTCATTTTATACTCTTAAATTTTAGCTCAGAGACCCCAGATGTTCTTAAGTCTGTTTGAGTTGTCTGGAGAAACAAGTGAAAAGTAATTCAAATATAATCATGAGCTGAGAGGTATTGAAAATGCTCACATATGCATTTTAATTATGTAGTGCATGAGAATTACCTCCCAGGAGTCAGGAGTTGTATCTGGATGGGAAAAAATGGGGAAAAAGACTGCCTGAAATCATTAAATACTTGTCATTACAGACCCTCTATCAGGCCTCGATAGACTTCACTTTTCCTGCTTTGAAGGGGTTTGTTTTTCCAGAATGCTATACTGACCAATATTATGCAGATTTCTTTTCAAATTTCTTTTTTTCAAGGCCTCCTGAAAGTTTTTTTTAGCATAATGAGCATTATGCCTTCATTGCCTGGCAGGACTTTCTGAGTTTTTGTCCATCTCTGAGAGACAGACTTTTTACATCCAGCATGTTTAAGCACCCCAGTCCCTGTGATTGCTGGACTGTTAAATTACAGAATCACTCTGTGTTCAAGGGCATGTCACTGGAGCAAAATCAACTTTGATCCTTGTACAAACCTGATTTCACACTGTGCGAGGGTGGCAGCCATCTCTGCACAAATGGTGAGGGACTGTTGAGTTACACGTGGGTTTGCAGTGTAATCTGACTGTGGTGAAATAATAGGTAGGAAATAATGGCCTCTCTTTCTCCAAAACATTCCTCTCACATATACCTTGAAATATTACATTAGGTTCTGCAGACCAGGCTGGTAAATCACAGACTAATCAAAAGGAGGACTGGGTGGGATGTACTGAATTTCAAGAATACATCTACAAATTTAGTTTGAAAGTGGAGCCTTGGAAAAGAGGATACAGTCCTACAGTTATTCAAAGAAGAAATTATTTAAGTTTCATGGAAATTATAGGTGGGAGCAATGGAATGAATTGCAGAAGAGGTGAAATGATAGGAGAACAGTGAATTATTCTTCTGGAGAATCTTAAAAAGAGGGGTGTAGCAGGCATTATTTAAAGCACATAAATTGGCTTGGACACACCATTTGGTGATACATGGTTCTGTCATTCTGGGGAAAAAGAAGTTTTCTTCTGTTTCTCACACAGGTCTAATGGCTGAAATAAGCTGGTAGCACCAACTAACAAGTGCCAACTTTTGATTAAGTTCCTGAGTAAATTGGACAAAGCTTTACAGAAATAATTTAGAAGACAGGTATATGCTATATTTATTTATGGAGATATTGATACTATTTAGAAATTGGAGATATCTGTAGGTATTATGTAAGTGTAATTTTGAAAGTGTTGAAATAGCACTTGAAAACATTGTACTTATGAATTAAAATCTGAATTGTTTTATAGTTGAAGGGGTAGAGGTGTGATTGAGAAACTTGTGTCCCGAGTCTGATTTGTATGGCAGGTTTTCCAATTCTGAACATGTAGCAACGGAAAGATTTGTCATTCTAGGTGGCTGCAATATTGAAGGAGAAGATGAAAGCTGGGATTTTGGCACCGGTGCTGGTTTTTATGTGGATGCCACTGAAGATCCTTGGAAAACAAACTACAGGATGTATTCCTACATAAAGGATGAGGTAACTTGGATGTTGGGTTCTCCTGGTGTTGCTGGGTAAGATAAAGGGGTGTGCCTCAGTCATAGGAAATTCCCACATCTTGTGTTACAAGGTTATGGGTGATTTCTATAGAGATACTTTGAGTTACTTATTATCAGCTGAACATTCCCCTTCAAGTTGCTTTCAGGCCATGATCTCAAAAGTCAGGCTAAAACCAGAGATGTGCGTTTGGTTTCAGTGGCATTAAAAGTTGGTTAGTTGTGTGCTTTTTTCTTAAACACACTCAAGTTGCTTTAACATTTTTATTATGTTTTTGTTTCCTTTACAGCTGCCTAAACTAATAAATGCCAATTTTCCGACTGACCCTGAACGGATGTCTATTTTTGGGCATTCCATGGGAGGTCATGGAGCTCTTATTCTTGCTCTAAAGAATCCTGGGAAGTACAAAGTAAGATGAAGTACAGCTTATATGAGGTATACTAATGCCTATATAGATTTCTGTAAATGTGATGGAAGAAAACATAATACTGAGTTCTTTGAGGGCATTAAATGTATAAATAGTTTCATTTGCTGCAGTTCATTGTTACATAGTTTTGGTTTTTTTGCTGCTGTCTTTCTGAACAGTCTGTGTCAGCATTTGCTCCTATCTGCAACCCGATTCAGTGTCAGTGGGGGAAGAAAGCCCTTGGTGGATATCTGGGACCAGATGCAAGCAAATGGGAGGTATGTATTGCAGCTGCAGTTCTTTAATGACAGATGAATGAGTGATCTGTAAATACATCACAGCAGGAGCCTGGAGAAAAACTCTGGATTGCCCATGAGCTGGTACTGTTGTTCTACTACCCCCCTAAGCACAGAAAAGCATTGCTTGTTTCTGGCAGGAGTGACTTGCTGTTGCTTTATGGTGCTTATGAAAATGTAATGAGATACAGGCCTCTCATCAAATCAACTACATTCCTCTCAGTTTTATGAAGATTTAAATCTGGGCTGAGAACAATTATGAGCAGTGTATTTTTGTAGTAGCCTGAAGAGAGAAACTGCTGCAAACTGTTCAGACTGATGAGCCTCATGACATCTTGCTGGGGCAGCCTGTGGGAGGCCTCCAAGAGGAGCCTGTCAGATACTTGGAAATTGGTATCCTGCAGAACAGCATTAAACTAGACAAAGTTAGGTTTTAGCTCCAGGACCTTAATTTTGAGTTATCAGTAGTTCTGTATGAATGGCTAAGACACAAAAATGTTTGTCTGCATGGTTGCTGCATTATTTGGGCAGCCCTTCGGTATTTTTAATCTCAACTAAAACATTGCACCGTGTTTTTACAATTAAGTTAGAAGGGATCGTTGTGACCATGTACTCGGATTTCCTTGTAAATAAGCACAAGCTGCAGTTCAGTCCCTTGTAAATTGGATTAAAGTATGACTTAGGAAGACTTCCAGGTCTGATTAAAACTTTACAGGATTGGAGAGTGTTCTCTGCTTTTCTAATAGAGTAGGTTGTGTACTTAGAAACCACCAGTTAAACTTGCTTAGACTTAATGGAATGGATTTGTTGTGAAACAAAACAAAACAACTGCCCAAAAACCTGTTTTCTGTCCCCTTAGTTTGTTTTGGACCACTTCTGCAAACCTAGTCCAATAGATCAACAGCAATCATCAGGAACACACCGTTGAAAGGATCTGGATCTGCCTTTGAAACACATATACAAAATAGAGAGATCAGAGGTTGGCTTAAAATTGCCATGTTCAGGGTAACTTGATACCATGGCCACAGCACTGGGCTGAGCCCAAGCTCCCACTTTCATCATTTCTGGATCTGTTGGCATCCTGGAAGGATGGCTCTGATGCCTCGGTGTAGGACTTTGGATTTTGCTGTCCATTGGTGATTGGTCTTCTCCACAGCATTAAACACTTTGCTGTCTTTTTAAAGGAGTTACTTATTTTGGGCATGTAATAAGCACAGGACCCCACGGGTAACATGTTTCCCATCATAATTACATTCTGATACGTATGTGTTTAGAGTTTTTTATTTGTTTCTCAGTCAAACCAAATTTTCTTGGTCAAATGATCATGGTAACCTTCAGGTTAAATGCCTGCCCATGAGCTTAGTTGTGCCACACTGGCATTTTGACTTTTAGCTGTCAGAATAAGTACACGAAGATACCAAGTTTCTTCAGCAGGATCTAGTTTCTGCACAAGGGTGTGAATTAGTACTGTTGCTGTTCTTCCATTCTGTAGGAAGTCAGCCCTGGCCTGGATGTTCTCTTTGGTTAACTGCCAACTTGGTAATTCTCCAGCTCATACATTTGCCCTTTTTAAAGCAATGGCTATTACTTTTCAGTTGCCTGGATTTTTCCTGGTTTTTTTGTTCTTCCAAAGTGCAGCTTGGTGTCCTGAGCAACACTGCCCAGGACTGTCTCTGTGCCATTCTTCTTCTCCGGTTGACAAACTGAAGCCAGTTGAACAAATGTACCTGAATGTTAATTCTCTTTTATTTCTGCAGGCCTATGATGCCACACAGCTTGTGAAGTCCTACTCGGGCGCTCGCCTCGACATCCTGATTGACCAAGGCAAAGATGACCAGTTCCTGTCTGCAGGCCAGTTACTGCCTGACAACTTCATCGCTGCCTGCACCGAGCGGAAAATCCCTGTAGTCTTCAGACTGCAGCAGGCAAGTTGCTTCTGCAGTCCTTGGTTGTCAGATTCTTGTTTGTGATTTTTGGTTCCAAAGAGCAGGCAGTGATGAGAGTCTGTAAGGGGGCAGGCATGCTCTCACTGTGGGTCTGTCCCTGGCCACTTGAGGAGGAGGGTGAGAAGTGAGACTTTGCTGTCGCATGGGCCATCACGGTGCGCATCACCCACCCGATTCAGCCGCGCTTCACCACTAGGTGCCGTCGTGCTTCCAGCTTGGACAGGCTGATCCCTGCATGGGGACTCGGGCTGCCGGTGCTCGGCTGAAGACACAGCAGTAATCATTTTTAATGAGTATCGCAGTCACTGGTACAGCCAAAGTGACACATGGCCTTCTGCTGCATCCCTTATCTGTGCTGTGGGTTTCATTTTTAGCATAAAACTTCATTATTTAGTTTGCGTGTGTTTGTGTAAATTGGGGAAGGGGTGGAACTGCTTGATATCCTAGATTCATGTAAAGACCCAGGTCTTTACATCGCTCTTACCTGTAGCACAGGGACCCAGAACAAGACTGTCCTGAGAGCACTGGAGTCTTTGTAAGCCACTGGCAACTTCTGCCCAGACCCAGTGAGGAGCTCAGTTGTGGAGAGTGAAGGATTGTCCTCTCTGGTTTATCATAAACCTTGCACCTAAAGATAGAGTTAGTGCTGCTGAAGGGCTGTGGACCAGAGGGTGACATTTCAGCACAGTGATGGAGCAGTAACTCAGACCTGGGCTGTGTTCTCCTTATGCCCCCTGTGTTTTACCAGAAGAACCGTGCCGGTGAGGGCAACTGTTCTCTCAGATTGCATCTCACTCTGCAGCTGAGCCTTGCTGTTACCCATCTCCAGCTTACAGGCCCAGATCTGGGCAGGTTAAGGGACTTTCTGTTTGTTCAGCTTCCTGGTGCTCATCGGTACTTAGCCTGTTATGTATCCCTTGCCATTTTTATATATATTCCAGGTATTTCTTAAGATGGATAAAACCAGGAGAATCATTATATTTCCTTTAAGAGAGCTTAGCATGATTGCTTTATTGCAAGCTGTATGTTCTCTGCTGATTTCCTTTTTGTTGCTCTTTTCTAGGGTTATGATCACAGCTATTATTTCATTGCTTCATTTATTAATGACCACATCAAACACCATGCAAAATACCTCAATGCTTGAACCATTTGGATGTGAGTGCTGCCTGGACAATATGAATCAAGAGAGAGTGGTGAAGTAAACAAAAATCATTTGCTGAAGTAATGTTTGTAAAATGGAGCTCTTCTGATTGACTTCTAAGAAAAATAAAAGTCCCACTTAATTTGATGTGTGTGCTTTAGAGTATGTATTGGGAATGTTCTTGCATGCTTGGAGAACTCTTGATGCCATGAAGTTACATCTGCTGCATTTTGGGTCAAAATGTAAGCCAGGAGATGAGTGACTTTCAGACCATGAGCGTGGGTGTGGACGTGGCACCTGCAGGCAGCTTCTAGTGCAACTGTGCAAAGACTGTGATTAACAACAGTGTGCCCATTCAGCTAATTAACTACTGGAGTTTACTTCAACCTTTAATAGGGAAGGAAGTTGTTAGTGGCACAGCTAATCAAGCTCCTTAATTAATCTGAAGTGGTAGGTGTGTTTTTTCTTGGCCTGTGTAAACACCTTCCAAGGACAAGGTCTGGTGGAGACTGCAGACAGAAGCCTGCTGTGCACAGTGGTTTACTGTCCTGTGCGTTACCCAGCAAATGATCTGGAGTATTCCATGGGTGATACTTACAGAAAAGACCTCTTAAAAAACCTGAAGTATGCAATCTGTACTAAAAAGGATTTTTTCTCCACTTGCCTTTGATTCTTAGAGTTTGAAAGACGTGCAGTGTGTATCTTGGACATGACAGGACTGAGAAGAAACTGCTAAATAGATCTGAAAAAAGCAATTGCTATCTAGGTGATCCAATAACTCATTGCTGAAATCAAGTATACTTATTTTACGAAAGATGGCAGAATTTAGTCCTGACAGCTGTAGATCTAAAACAGCTCTTGGTGGTTTAATTCTGCCAGCTACCTTGGACAAGAACACAGATTGTTCCAGTAAGCTGCAAGTAATCACCTGCAAACTCAGCTTTCTCATGGCTCAGCTGGACCTGAATCATTGCTCAAACCTTGACTCACTCTTGCCAGAGGAAATGCTACCACAGATGTAGGATGGGTTTCTTTTTAGGCAATGCTGAATGCTCTCCTGTGGCCCTGGTTCCTACAGAGTGTAGGTTACAGAGAGGCTGGTGCTGGTACAGCCTGAAATTGTGCATTGACTTGTATCAGTCTTGCATCTAATAATTTATGATTAAGCTGTGAAGGCTGGGAAGATACAACTGTGTGCATTGCAAGAGCTCTCCAGAAGGAAGTTATTGCAGAGATCCTCTGATTCCAAAATCCCCTATCAAATGTGAAAAAGTACAGTCCATAAAGTCACCTGCTCACTAAGGTAAAGGCACTCCATTAGAGAAATTGGAATCTAGGAGCATCTGTACTTGGATGACTTCAGAAACCTGCATGGGCAAGAGAAGGCTGGATGCTGTGACCTGTTCCTTATTTCTGCAGCCAGGGGCAGAGCACAGCAGCTGAGCACAGCCCTGGCACACTGGCTTATCCCCAGGGCCAAAGGCTTACTGTGTTTGCTGCTTGGATGCAGTGCTCTCCAGGAATTTTCAGGTTTTGTTTGCTGAAGCAGAAGGCTGCAGAACAATCTCTGCATTTCAGGAGGAGAAAAGGCTGCCCTGCAGAGAGAAGTGGTAGCAGTAAAATGAACAACTCTCAAACACCAATGTGAGCAGGAGCAAGCTGAAGGAGGGTCTCCCCCATCTCCCTGAGCCCAGCCCAGCTCTGGCAGCAGAGGGCAGATAACTCACTGCCACTGACAGACTGGCAGGAGGCCTTCACAACAGCAGCAGCAAAGCTGCAGGGAGAACATTCCAGATACCCAACAGCAACCAGCTGGATCTTATGGCTACTTTAGCTGCAAAATGCCTTTATTTGCATCACATCATCATCTTCTCCCATCCCCAAACCCATCATTTCCAGTGTTATGCTCTCCAACTACCATGTCTTTTACAAGAAATCATCAGTCACAGAGTCAGGCATTAAAGGGTTTCTGCAAATAATATAGTTTAATTGTAACTACAGTAAAGATTTTCTATATACATTATGTTCACTGTGGAGGGTATTACAGATTTGCCATGCATGTTTTATTGCACATATAAATATTGTACAAAGGATCATGAAGATTCTCTTTTTAGCCATACAGGTTAAGACTGCATAAAAAAAGCTGTATTACAAAATACTTAGAGCTATTTATTTACAGCCAACTTCAAGCAAATACTGAAAGACACTATCAGGAGAAAAACAAAATTTTAATTATGAAAAAACAAGATTTGTCAAAATAATAATAATTACAAAGCTTCATGTTGCCATATATACATTGTAAAAAAATACTCAGGAAACCTGCATTTTTACCCTCAAGATGCAGAAATCAATATTCCTATTTTTATACTTGATCCTTGAATGCTTCTAAAATTTGATAAACTCTGACTTGAAAACTTATTTTCTTTACATTGCTCGTGCTTTTTGACAAAACAGATATTTGTGCAGCTCTGTAAAATATTAAAATACATTTTCATTTAGTGTTAAAGTGCACAGTACATTTTACAGGAAACAATACGCTAGCTGCCAATCAAATTACAATTTAAGTCTATGTTCCCTCTATAAAATAAATGTTTTTGCTTTGGTTGAAGTAACTGGATATTCCATGCATACTGCCTGGCTCATTGTCTGCGAGTCCACTTTCCTCCTCCTCACACGCTGCTGTCACTACCTCCCAGCCCAGAGCAAGTGGCGGTGTTCAAGTGTGCGCCCTGCGTTCAGCACCGTCTGAGGCTCAGCAGAGCTGCTGCTGAACATGGGTGGGTTCACAGGCAGTGCCTTGAGAGGGGGCAGTGACAAGTATGCATCACTCTGCCCAAAAGCCTTCATACAACAGCTCTCCACATCCTCTTGCTTAAATATTTAGTCCTCACACCCCCTTGCCTCTTTTTTTTGCCACTCTACATTTCAAACTCCCTGCTTGTGTGTCCCCAGCCAGCTTCCCTTTACACCACATGCTGCTGCCCCGTCCGGCTTGCCCAAGTCCTGTCACTGGCTTCTTGTGTGAATGAAAATGGGATGTTCCAGATAGCAGAAGAATCACTGTGCTGGAACTTTTTGATCTAAAATGCGTGATGTCTTAATAATAAAGTATACTTTTAAAAACCTCTTTGAAAAATGTAAAGTGGTAAGAAGGAGAAGAACTTTTATTTCCTATTGCTGACGTGGAAGTAGAGGTCTGATGCTGCAAATGTGCGCTACAGAACATTGTGCTTAATTCTGTGGATACTTTTAAACAGAAACATTGTACCCAGGCAGATCGGGTCTTTGAGACTGCCTGTGGCAATTTCAGTCATTTTGTCTCCTCTTGAAGGAATCACTGAAGAACACAAGGTAATGTTTCGGCTACCTGTTAATCTTGTTAACGTTCTTGTGCTATTTTTTACTATTTGTTCTGTAGTGCTGTAATCTTTAAAGAAATCAAGTTACAGTGCAAAATTACATTTCAAGACACATGATCCTAATGCACATAAATAATTTTGTTGTGGCAAAAGTTAAATGTCTTGTGCATAGTAAAATAAGCAATCAAAAATATTTTTTCACATTTATTTTTCAAGTTTACGTATTTTCTTTTTTTTTTTTAACATCTATATACAAATAAAATGGGTGTGCTCTCACTTTCAGCCAGTTTAGTCTATCTAGTGAGGGGAGAGGTGTTACTGGAATGTAGGAAACTCAATGGAATGCAGACAATTTTTTACCAATGTTCCACAGATTCAAGAAATAAAGAATGCCATTCCAGCTAGCTGTTCTTTTAATAGAAGCACCTATTTTGTTTGCTTTTTATCTTACATATTAGAAAATACAATTTACGGAGATCTAGAGCTACTGCACACCAAGTAGAATAAAAAATAACTAAGTATTTATATTAAAATAAAGTGTTTAACCACAAAAAAAGCAGTAATAAAATACAGTTTCCTAATTTACACTTTGCATCCAAAGGATGAATAACAACTCACTAATAAATAATATTTATATAAATATTTAATGTCTGGATATTTTTAAAAGGCAATAGCCTGAAGCAACTGCAGAAAAACCTAAGGTGGTAGCAGTCTGATTTACTCTCCCTTCTCCCTCCCCCCAGGTGATTACAGTGATTCTCAGTTTGGTAATACAAAGGTATCTTGCTGCAAGACAGCTGTGTACTCCACACGATTTTAAGTGGCAGAGAGGTGTTGTTTTAGTAAGTACTGTACAAAGTGAGCTATAAAAGCAGTAAAGTGCCAACTTCCTCTAGAAAATGTTTCTGTTCAGTTTCTGCTTTGTAATTTGACACATACGTACAGTCTGAAACGTGGGTTTAAAACCATAAGAATACTCTTGGAGTACTGGAGTTGTTTTCAATGCAGTTTGAAAAAATGGGCAGTTTTTTGATTCGTTCATGGCACAGTGTAGCTGGTAACAGCAGAGAGAGTAGTTTCATGTGAATAAAGCTTGTTTCACTGTGGTTACATCTAGCAATGCTTGAACTGTTATGCTCACTTTTACCAAGCCCTTTTCTTCTAGGATGTGATGTGGTAGGCAGAGCTTCTCCTAGAAAAAGACAAAAAAAGGAGTAAAAATTAGAATAATCAATACTCACTGCAGAACCTCACTTCACATAATCACATTTGGAACACAAATTCCAGCAAGCAGGAATCATTTCCTATTTTTAATTAAAAAGAACTTCCTGTGATTTTGACAAAAAGTCTCTGATTTTGCTCCTGCTACACCTAAGAGTTAGTGAGAGATCTGTTAATATTCTGGGCCCCAGAAGCCAAGCTGTTCTGCAGTCATTACAGCAAGTAAACAGCTAAGAGTGAGGGCCAGCAAGCACGCACCAAACTGTCACCTATGAAGCAGGATAACACAGCATTTGTCCTGTTATGACATATGTGTGAGATGGGGGATGGAAGGCTGACTTTTAAAAAAAGCAAACCAAAAAACCCCCATTCTCCCACTGAGCTCTATACAGGGCCCAGGATATGCACCTTGAAAACTACACACCAGCACATACGGGGAAGTGTGTGCAATGCTGTGCATTCAGTGGGCAAAGTGTTTCATTCTGAGTATTGGCACCTTATTTGAAACACCTGGCAATCAACTTTATTCACCATAAGGACACAGCACTCATGGCCAGGATGGAACTCACTAGCTGTCCACAGAGGCTGTTATGGTAGGAGACAGTCAAGCAGTAAATACTCTATTCTCCTACAAGGAGAGCAAGACACCCACCCATAAATAATTAGAGAAAGCATTAGAGGGGCAAGCCTTGTATCATGACTAGCCCTCTCTTTAGAAACTTTTTCTCAATGTTACTGGGTATTCTTGTTAAGAAATCAATGAAATTATGAAATCGGGCAGCAGGTTTATAATAAATAAATGGAAAAGCCAGACTACATCACATAAACCATAGTTACAACTGTGAGACTCACTGCCACAACACAGAAGCCAAAAGCGTAAGTGGGATGACAAAAATATACAGGCAAGAGAAAAATCCAAACAGAGCTATTAAACACAAACACATGGAAACAGTGCCTGGCTCAGGAAGTCCTTCAGCTCTATGTCATTGCTTTAAGCATGAAAAAGGCACCATCTGTGTGGTCTAACCTGTTCCTTCCCAAAACATCCCTACATAACCATCAGCAGACTTGGAATACTGATTTTTTGCGAGGAGAGGGTGGTTTTGACATTCTCACTACTGAATATTTTAGTTATTCAATAAACTTTCAGCTTTTAAAACTACTGATGCATTTGAGATTCTGTTTTAATTAACTGCCTGCCTTGTACTGAATATTCCTCTTGTGTCTGTAATGTTAAGTAAGGGTCCCGTATTTTATCTTTATACAATTCATGGTCATTTTAAACACTTCCTCATACTGATTACTTCCTCAATTTAAACCTCACCGATCTCTTCAACCTCTGTTCTCATGACACATTTTTTCAGTTCTAGTCCCTTCCTTGACTCCTGTGGACCCGAACAACTCAGTACAATGGAACCGGTACACACAAGAACAATTTATACAGTCTTTATTACATCATGCACCTAATTGTTTTTATGTCCTCCCACTCTTGTCCAATCCTTGCTCAGGAGACCTCCTCCAGTGGGCCACAGCTCCAGAAAAGTATCAGTACCAAACAGCTGTTCCACTACTTCTGATGTTTATGACTTTCTTTTGTTAATGAATATTTCCCTTATGCATAAGCAACATTTAGCTTGCTTAAATTTCTTGCGAAGTTCCTCACAGCCCACTCCAGCCTCAATGAGAGGAAAAACTGCAAAACATACCTATTAACTACTGAACCTGAAGGTAAGAGCCAAACTTCATTCACAATCACAGTGTCTGATACTGGCAACTGTAAATTATCTGTATTTTGGTTACATTTTATATTTACTACTGAAGTTGTTTTAGCGTTTATTATTTTATGTTTGAAAGATTTCTTTAAGACCCAACAAACAACTTCAAACAGATAATTTTCAAGGAACTTGGCTGAGTGGGTCTGCAGGAGATGGACAACATACATTTCCCCACATAGAAGAGAGTATATACAGTAATATTCTTGCTAATGCTGAGTTACTACTTCCACTGAGTTTGTGGATTCTGATTCACATTGACCAAACTATTGCGGCAACAGCCTCCTGCTCCTGTCAGCCACCCTGCCCCTCTCTGCTGCAACTATTTATCCAGTCAGGCCAAGGAACTACCCCCATCTTGCAGCTGTTCCAGGTCATCGCTCACACTTCCATTCTAAACCTATCTACCATAAACTGATCATTTAAGTTAACACGGTCAGTCTGCAGCTCATTCTTGTTTGTTCTTCTGACTGAAATATTGACCTGCAAGCTTTCAGAGATGGTTCCCCCCAACTTTTACTCCTCTAAAACAAAAATCTGTTTTCTGGAAAA
Source organism: Motacilla alba alba (assembly GCF_015832195.1). NCBI lineage: Eukaryota > Metazoa > Chordata > Aves > Passeriformes > Motacillidae > Motacilla > Motacilla alba. The sequence continues at coordinate 63,168,803 of NC_052016.1, forward strand.
TCATATAGTTTAGGATGTAAACTCCTAAATTGATCCCGATTAGCTCTGGAGTAGCTACATAAGAAGGTAAATACAGTGATATCAAATAAAAGGGTGAAAAAACCACCCAATATTCTTTTACTTCAAAGGTGTGCTTTCTACTAGACATTTTGCCAATCTACTGTCCTGGGAGCCAGTTCATCTAAAAATCCACAATGCTCTGATTTTGATTTTTTTTTTTAAAAAAGAACCATATTAATCTTATTTGAGAATACAAATCAGACACCTGAAGTGAAATGTTATTCTTTCTACACTCTTCTACTTCTTTCCAGTGTCCTTGCACAGTAGGCTCTTGTTTCACAGATTTGGTGGCCCTTAGCACGCCAATATTTCATTATTCTTCCACGCTAGACAAAAGGCATTTAATAAGAAGGCCTACTGAATCCAGTATCTGAAAACTAAGGGACTGGCATTACATGGCTGGAGGGTATGGATTGAACCCAAAAACCAAGGCTAAGAAAACCTACCTTGCTAGATATTTATGTTTGAAAATATCCTGCCTTTTGCTATTGAAGTCAGATTTGCTTAAACCACCACAGTTAAGAATGTTTACTTAGAAAAATTAAATTCCAAACCCACCATTTTTGTGGCACCTTGGCTGATGTTTCATAATTCTGCAGCTAAACACATGGCTACAACAAACCTTCCAAACTTGACAATGAGACCAACTCCATCTCCTAAAAATGACAAGCTTCTCTTAATGTGTCACAAATCAGTTCTGATATGTAAGTCCTAAACACTATCTAAAAAGCTTTGTAAATGACTTTCATCAACCCTGTCTCCCACACTTTTCAAATTGGAGTTTTTGAGTCATATTTTTATTTCTCAGACTAAGAAAAGGAAAATCTTGCCAAGGATGGAATCCAAAGCACAAACAACAGCTTTTCATAACAGGAGTACCATCCCTGGTTTCTCCATACTTCATTTCAGTTCAGCTGCTGTTCCTGCTTTCCATGCTTTGCCTCATTCCCTCACCAGATACAACTGCTCTCTGGAAACCACTGACAGCAAAGCTGCAAGCCATGGAGATTTCAAAGCTCTCCTTAAATTCTAGCATTTTGAAGCAAATGCCTGACCAACCAAGAGGAGAACTCGCCCCTGACTCAGAGACTCGACTTCACTCACTTCTCCCCACATTAAATAAAATTCCTGTCACAATTACAATAGATGTAAATGCATAACATTTCTGTATAGAAGTGTGAATTCTGTCTCTAAAAACACCCCTGTTGAAACCATCACTGAACAAACTCCAAAACAACAGATGGAAGAAATGGATACTAATTCTACAGACAGCCTAAAACAATTGTGGTGGGAAGGGCTGCCACTCTTCTCATAGCAGCATCAGTCTCTCTATTCTCTATTCAGTACACAAATGAAGATCTAATATATTTTTACTGCCTTTTTACTCTCTAAGGAGTAAAAGTTTTTCTATAAGGAACTTAAATTACTTGTTGCAAGCAAACCTCCTTCTACAGACACACAGCCATTTTGAATGGATAAAGATTTTTTCAAACTCATAATGAAGCAAAAGAACAAACTCCTCCAGAAGGAAAAAATGCTAAGAAGTGCACAAAAAGGAGGCAGCAGCAGGAGGCTGAATCACAAAGCAGCACAAAGAGACAGCACCACAGATGTACCCACAAACATACACGTGTGCATGTGCTTGTCACAGCAAGTTTCTAATCCTGGAACAAAATATCTGATTTAGGACAGAACTCAGGAATACACAATGACACTAATCCCTCAAGAATACGTGACACACTTCACATACATATATATTTTTATTTGACACTAGATGACTTCAAAGTCAAGACAACTGTTTGAATATGTTTGTGGTAGGGCAAGCAGCTTGGCAATTCAGATACAGTAAGTATTTATAAAAAAGACATTGCTGCCATAATATCAGATTGGTAAGTGGTAAAATGACCACATCATGATAAGAGCAAGGCGCAACTGTCTGTATTTGTTAGTAAAAATACAGAGGAATGGAATCCCACGATTCAGCAAGAGCCCTTCTCTTTCTTCCTTGTATTTGCAGAATGTGAGATTTCAGATCTACAGGGGGAAAATATTAATGAAACAATGAATATTGGAATGTGCAATTTCTCAAACCACAAATTAAAAAACCTAGGTCCATGTAATGCCCATCATTTCACGTTTGAAGCCAACTATTTTGAAGTGGGAAGTCAATAAAAGAAACTTCAGGGCATTACAATTAAGCAAACTTATGTCCAATATACTCAACCTTTGCATTTTTTTAGGACAAAACCAATTTTTCTTTCTAAAGGTCAGAAAAGAAAGGTATAGCAAATATTTTCTTTTTCATCTATCTAAGGCAATTTAAAATTATGTCCTTTTACATATTTTTCCTTTTCCACTATTATTGTTGATGTTTGTATATGCCCAGATGCCCTGAAATACCATTTCAAGTACAAATGAAAACAGATATAAAAAAGCACAGTAATTCAGGCTATACTGCAGCTGTAAAATCATGTATTTGGAGTCATAGCCAGTTAGACATCTAGACAGGTGCATCTTCTGCACATTCAATAAATTGGAAATATTTGCCAAACCGTAATTGCCGATGATGGGCTTTGGATTCTTCAATAAATTATGACATTGAGCCATAAAGTTTAAAAGTAGACCACATATTTTATAGAATCCCTCACAGTTTTATTCTAACAAGCTTAGAAAACAGTGAGCAGAAACTTCAAGGAACAAAAATCTTAATCAAGACAAGACACACATGAAACAGAAAGAGAAAACACAGTCTTACAAGGGAAATACCAATTATACTATAAAGTTACATATTAAATTCTGAGAAAGTGATGAGTACTTATTATCATCAAAGCAGGATACGTCATTACCTTACAGTAATTTTCTACTGCTCTTTCTGCATAATACAGCTTGTGTTCTAGAAATGAAGGAAATGGCAATGGTTCACAAAACCAGCTGCACCATTTCTTGGGTTTTGTTGTTTCTTGGGTTTTTTTTTTTTTTGTAACAGGAGAAAAATTTATGTGAAAAACAAATGACATGGCAATTCTTTGGTGACTTATTAATGTATACTGTGGAGAAAACTCTATTGAATATTTGCTCAGATCTAATTCAGTCCCCATTCACATAAAGTTCAACTTTCAGAACACTTATTAGGAGTCCAATGGGATCTATATACAGCTTTCAGCTATAAAAAATACAAAAGGCATTTGAAGGACTAGTACACTGCATTACACTGCACTCGAAAATATTTCTTTTTTCTGGATCAAGGAAAAAGAAAGCCAAATCCTCACATCAAAATGCCACTTGTGATCCAGTGCAAACACATTTTGCCTGCAAGAATATCCGCTACAAGCTGTATTTATTATTTTATCGCAGTATGGATGAGATGACCTCCACGGGACATAAGAGTATGACAGGCACAGTACAGATTGGAAACTCATTTATTAGGATATCATGGTTTGAAAATCTCTGATGCAATGTAAAAAAAATGAATGGGAAAAGAAACAGAGGAGCAAATATAATTAATGTTAATAATGAATATATGGGTGAACTACAGTGCACTTTTTTTAAAACTCAAGGTGATCAACCTAATTATGTGACTGGCTATGAGCAGCAAGTACCAATTATATCTAACTGGATATCTCAGTATTGACATCTCAAAGGTGAGGAACCATCCAAGAGCTGAACTGTTTGGCTCACAAGTACTAAAGCCACAGAACAGCAGCACAGAAGCAGGACTCTGAATTTAGCAAAGAACCCAATAAAGTAGATTAATAATGTTTTAGTTTCCAGTTCCCCATTTGGTGTAAGAATTACTGACTTCAGAGATGGAAAGACAGTTATTTTTCATATTAGCATTACATTTTAAATAAATTTTGAGAAACTTCATTATATTCAGACTTAGAAAATGTAAGGGCTATTTCACTGCTTCTTTCCCTGTAAGATTTATAGATATTTGGAAGTGTAATCAATAACAACCCTCCAAAAATACCAAACTGAATATGTTTCATGTGTGGCAGCACAGCTGTGCTTGTCATGAACCAAGTATGTTTGGTCTTTTCCACCATCTGTTTCAAGATGGCTTCACCATCTCTAACTACCAGAAACTGCACATAATGCTACACTTTAAATACCAGATATTGCCATAGCTGAGAACATACAGAAAATGGTCCCTAAGTGATGACTCTGTTTGCATGGTAAGCATACACAAAGTTAAGACTTCAGACAAGTTTGAGAGTTAAGTGTCACTGCAACTGGGGGACATTCACTTGGTCTACACTGGCACAATAGTAGTTCAGTTTCCAGCCCAGCGTCTACTCTGATAAAGCAGTCAAAACGACTGAAGACATGAACTTCCATTTCTGCACACTGAAAATGCAAAACACACTGTTTACTCCTCTTACCGCCCTCCAAGCTATTGGATACAGTGGATAATCAGACATGCTATTAGACAAAGAGACAGATGTGCATTATAGGATGGTAACAAAACCTTTCTCCACATGATTTTCCAGTTTGAAAAGATGTACTCATACATGCAGTTCAGCACTATATAAGGAGGGCACAACACAAACCATCGACAGGAGACCTGTTTACCACTTATGGGAGCAACAGCAAAATCCCAACCCTATAGAAGACATCACTTCTGCCTCAAATACCAACACTGGATTATAAACAAACATATTAGATTCTGAACTGATTCAAACCATATGTCACTCAGTTTCATCAGAAAAGCAAAATAATTAGAACAAGACAACAAAAAATCAAAACAAAGATCTGCTCAAAGTGGAAGCTTAAATGTCAAGCTGTGAGTGAATGAACAAGTGTCTGGTGTTGGAATTGCTGAAATTAGGCACACAGTTAGAAGACAGGCTTGTGCAGGATGAGGGCACAACTCTATAGCTACATACCAAATAAAAAGCTTTGATGCACTCACTGAACTCTCACTTCATCACAGATGACAACTCTTATAAAGTTGTTACACGTATGCACTGGAAGCTGCCAGACACCAAACCCTTTAAAAATTTCGATTTATCATCAGAAATTAATTTTTCCATTGCAAAATATCTATCTAGTAATACACTTACTACTTTTTATGTACATCTGTCTCTATATATGTATCTATCTATATCGATATATTTAAGCCACAGAAACCAGAAACAGAAATGCATTTAAAAGTTTTTCAATAAAATTTTACAAGTATCTGTGGAGTGGGGATATTTATAGAGCAGCATTAAATAATAACTGTATGGCCAGAATAATCAGTAACATACAAATTCTTACCCTAATTATACTCTAAAAGTCCATAGCTTATTTCATTATATACTATATGGGGGAAATAAATGCATGTATTTCCGAGACACAAAACTGAGGTTCTTTGGTTAGCTAGCCTGAGTTACAAATTTAGGCAACAGCATCTAGGCCAATATTGCAATGTAGATATAGGTTTATACCCAAGGATTTGTATTTTTCAATCAATTTTCATTTATATATTTCAATTCAATAAGGAGAAATCGCAAAATTGTCCTAAGTTTAGAGTAGATGAACAGAACCCAGAACTGGAAGGGAAATGGAATCATCAGTCCAGCAGTCTAACCATAGGCAGAGTTCAAACATACCAAAATAGTTCCTGCCTAATGTATGTCTAAACTGCTCTTTAAAACTTCCTAGGATGGAAAAGCTAGAGTCCTCCCAGAGGATCTGTTTTCCTAGCTACATTGTCTTTGCTCCATTGGTTACACAAACAAACAAACAAATAGTATCTGCATGTTCACAGGTGATGAAACGGAGAAGATAATGATAGGACTTGCTTGACGCCACACTAAAGAATGGCAGGTAAAGGAATCTAATAGCTTATTCCTAAACTGTGTCACTGTACTGCAGGACCTTCATCCTGAAACATTCTAAACTCCCTTGGATTTTATGGCTTGCTCATAACCACTGCTAATTTACAGTCACCTTTGGGGTCTAATGTAGCAAGTGTTTAAAAGGAGTCCAACACTGTTTTGTGTGACAGAAGAAAAATATTATTCTACCATAGGAAAACATAACTACTCCAGTAAGAAATTTAATCTGAACAGTAGAGAGGAACAATAATCTTTAAAGTTACAGTAGTCTTGTTAATATATAAGACTTTAAAAAAATCACAGTAATTTGAAAGATAGTTCTCTAAGTGCTCTTAACACAGTAAGTGCAGAGATAATCCGCTCGGAAAATACCATCACCTGCTGGAAGTGCCACCTGAAGCTGCTTCAATATCTGCAGCATTCTTGGATTTTCCCTAAAAGTAAAAGGCTCAGCTCTATTTAGCTTGTGATACACATCTAGCCTACACCCAAATATGGAATAAGAGGAGCTTCACTGCTTCAACACATTTAGTGAGTAGTCTAGGCAACATGAAAGAAAAGCTACAAATAAAGAGATATGTAAGTTCTTAAACTACAGCTGGAAGGGACAGAAGACATGGGATTTGCCTTCAAGATGCTACTTCTCTCTTCTATTTCAAGAGATTAATAAAGATATTACAAGGAAGGGAAGCAAGGGAAAGGGAGAAGTTTGAAAGGCAAAGGAAGGAAATTAAGTACCTGTAATTTTTCAGAGACAAAGCAGAAAGTTTGTGCGCACATGCGAACAGGTTATGCTGTTAGCAAATTCCAGTGATAAGTTATATACATCAAGACTATAAAAAGTATATGGAAAAGACAAAAGCCTATTAGATCCCAGGAGCGAAAAGTAGAAGTTGATTGTGGGGGTTTCTCCCCGAGGGCGAGCAGAGTGTCAACAGTCTTTCGAATGTGACGAATATCCGACTGCAGGATGTCATACGGAGAGCAGAGGTCAGCCTATCCCGAAGGGCAGCCATTAGAACAGAAAAAGAGTGCAAAAAATTAAAAATACAAAAATAGAAAGATATTGATAAATAAATTATCACAATATTCTAGCATAAACATGTAGGAATAGTTTCTTCCTAGTATTGCCTTAGTCACTAGACATCCCAGCTTTCTTTTATTTCCTCTAAATACTGAAACTATCATACAACATCAGAATGTTAAGACAGAAGAGCTCAAGCCTTCTAATCCTTCCAAAATTGTGCCCAAGTTCACAAGGGTGAGGAAGTGCCTGTGATCCGCTCATTCCAATGAGGTCTGCACACTTTTGTCCATCTGCACCTTATTCAAATGCTTAAATGGAACCAACTGAAGAAACTAACTTAAAAATAGCAAACAGTGGGTTAGAAAGCTGTTAAAAGCACAAGCAGCAGCAATATGAAGTCTAAAGAAAAAGTACTTACAGAAATCATTAGAAGTATGGAAAATTCTCTAATATAAAAATATAAGACTTAGTGTTCAAATATCACCTCAAATGATACCCAGGGACAGAAACTCAAAAAGGCATTGTAGCACTAACTATACTTAATTTTAATAAAGTTTCTAAACTGAAGCTTGGACACTAAATTTCTTACGTAGCATTTCTTAAATTATTAGCAGGCTAGATTCCCATATCTTTTTTGGAAAGTATCAATGACTTGATGTGGCAACTTATTCTGGACTAGCTATACAATATGAATTGCAATATGTAATAGTACCAATATATTCACACAATATTTAACATTTAAATCAAACCAAGCAACACTAGTACTTTCAAAATGCAATCTAATATACACTATTTTGCATTGTTAATAAGGCCTTACTGAGATAAAGAATACTTACTGAACAAAATTATATGCAGTAAGAGTTTGAGAGAATAATGTTCCTGTGAAAGCTTTTCAGTCTCACTTCCTTAATGAACTGATAGCACACCAAATAAACCAAGACATGGAAGTTCAGTGTCTGATAGTGCAAAGTTTCAAGCTCCAGTTTGAAATAAATTAAATTTTAAAATATTTAATATGTCTTTCCTGAAAAGTGGCTAGTGAAACTGGAAGTCAAAACTGTCATTCATACACAAATTAAACAGTGACACTTTTTTTTTTTTTTTTTTTTTTTTTATTTTTGCTTACCATGAGTGGTTCTAGCTTTACCAGGAGTCAAAAGCTGCAACATTTTGTTACATAGGTCAGCAGATACAGAGCAGGGAACCAACCTGCCCAGCAACAGCACTTTTTTTGCAGTTACTTTTCAGATTTTTTTAACTCAAAACTCTAATGTGATGATAAACTTCAGTGCAATTCTGTTATTTTTTAGATATGAAAACTCACAGACAGCACAAAACATGCTGATCTTGTTTAAAAATGGGATAGATTTAGTACTGTATTTGAGAACACCTACATCCACAAGCTGCTTAGCACAGAAACAAGTTTTAGTGCAAACTATTCGTGACTACCAACTACATAATCTATTGCATTTATACCAAAGACACCAATAAACCCAGTAAATGCTGGGTTAATTTTGGAACAATATCCAAGACTTAATTCCTACTTACTGCAAATACATACCAAAAGTAAATATCTAAGATACATTCAATTTGTATTTTAAAAATAAAATGCCAGACCTTTATAACAAGGACTTTTTAAAATTTTTGTCCAAAAAAACCCCAAAACAATGCCAGTAGTCCCTACTGCAGTCAAATGGAGAAGAAAAATGAATTTCAGATTTTAGAGGCTGAGAGCTGGTAATAGGTTGACTTTTTACAGATACTGATGAGTTGCTAACCCAAGATTAATATCCAAAGCAGCATAAGGAGAAGCCAAAGCATACAAAAACAGCCAACACATGCAGAAGAAACTTTCCAGAGAAACTGCCATGATGTTTTTTAGTTAAATTCAGTGAAAATTGGGGAAGCCTTAAGAATGTCTATTTTTGTGTGTTCTGTGATGATGAATAACTTGGTATTATATTCACACCTTATAATGTATAATATTTATATTTTATGTATTTTAGATTTCTGTAGTGTAACTGTAGATGAAAAATATATAGCTTGTCTAAAACGGTAGAAGTATTTCCACTTATTGCACTGCTATTGTGCAATAAAAATACAAAACTAAAACATGACATCATGAAATAGTGTAAAAGCACATGACTGCCATACAAAGTCTCAAAGATAATCACCCATCCACCCATCTATGACAAAGACCACCCCCCTCATTTAGGGGACTGAAATTATTGCTAGTAATAATGTCAAAGATACACCTATTTAATCATTACATTTATGGACTGACATGTTACGTCTATGAAGCTGTATGATTAAATCATACAGCTGTCAATCATGCACACAGAATAAACACAGTAAGACAGAAATGGGACAGCAAAAGCAAAACCAGCTATTTGTGTGCACAAACCACCCTCATTCTGCATGCCCCTGCAGTAACTGAAAACAGAGAGCATTTCAGAACTGACCTCCTCAGATACACACTCTGGTAACAAAAGCCAAGAGTAAGTTTGCAGAAGTGCATCAAAGAAAGAAATCTGTAGTGCATATGTACTATACTCAAAACATAAATGAAAGGAAGCTTAGAACTCTCCTTTCAGGACTGTAATTGAGAGTGTATTGAACCACTTAACTCCATACCGTAGGCCAAACAGTGTCCATTACCGAGTCCAGAGGGAAAAGGTGGAGAAATGAGTCATACCTGATAAAACTTACTGCAACTTCATGGATGTCTCATGATGAAACTATGGAGAAGTAACTGATTATGTGAAGTGATTAGAAAACAAGCATAAGTGGCAATGATAATATACCTTGCATTAAACTGAAAAACATGATTACCAGCTGAACAACTAACAGGTGGAGAGAAGGCAAAACACTTTACAGTCACTGCCTGGCTGCCTCCTCTACTTTGTTTTGCTACTTTTAGAATACAAAAGCCTCCTGTTTTGTTTTTCTTTATTATTGTTTTACTTACTTTGCAATTCCTACATTAACTCAAGTCACACTGATTTTTAGAATAATCCTGTCTGACATTGCCACATAGTAGATCTCATTATCAGAGGAGAGACTGATACACAGTATTAGGTTCCATTTGCAGGACTCTAAAGTCACTCAGAAGGGGCACAGATAAACCATTCTTAGTCTGCATCTTTGTACAATGATGAAATCCAAAAAGCCATTCCTTATCATCAACCTCTTTTCTGCTCAATATGTTTACACAATGTAAATGACTGAAAATTTAACAGATATGGGAGAAGTCTCTTGTTCCTACCCAAGGTATTATTTGTCGCACTAAATCATGCCACATCACTGCTGATGTGCTGCAACACAGACACTGGAACATTTGGCTGTGAAAGATTTCATTTTATCACTACCTTTTACAAATAGAAATTACCATTCCAGTAGTAATCATGATAATTTCAGTCTATCTTTTTTATTAAACTGTATGAGAATCAATACACTATGTTATGTGGGGAAAGTGGGTTTTTTTCTTTTTAAAAAAATTAATCGTATTTCTCTGACCTGACCCGACCCCTTAAAGGGTCAAAATATGATCAAGTGCCTAAACTGTTTACATTACATTAGTGTAAGCTGAATACCATAAAAATTAATTCCTGTCTTTGTAAAAAGCTCATTTCACAGACATTGAAAAGACTTCATTTTCTTTTTCAAAAAACACTCAGAAGATCCTACTTCTGATACCCCTTATTTGTTCATAACTGAGAACCAGAAAAAAATGCAGACCAAAACTTGTAACTTTTGTCTTTCAAACATATTGCATGTACAGCTTTGTTTTGGTCTAAATCTTACTTATAGTAAAGTATCATTCAACCCACCACAAATCAATTATTTTTAACTGTTGAAAGGAGTACTGGTTAACACTACTGAAATTGCATAATATCCTGTAATATCGATTACCAGGAATAACAGCTACCAAGAATAAAAGCTCAAGTTTAATACAGTTAATAATTTTCAGGTTGAAATAGGAAAGTCTATGTCCTTGCTTCTAGTATGAATACTGATTTGGTAATGACAAGTTGAAGAAATCTGCATGAATATTTTTGCCTTTATTTACATATATTGTTACTGGTTTGTGAAAGAGAGGTTGTAAACAAAATACTTCCATGGCTTCACATACAAGGTAATGTGATGATAATTCACTCTTACAATTTTTAATATCTCTGGCATTAGATGTCACTAGGAAGAGTAAAACTGCAATAGAACCATTACATTTAACACTTTGGGGGCCACACTTCCACGCAAAAGAGAAGTAAAAAATCCAGCTTTATTTTTCAAACCCACAAAGTATGAGAGGGTGGGTGCAGCATGGATGAACTGAGTAAGCAGTGAGGGTGGTATTATTATTTGTGGTTCACGTGACATTAACAATATAAGTCCAGTGAATGGCACAATCCAAGTACCGTATATCACTGAAAAATGCAGTAGGAACTCAGCCCTGCTGAGGTAAATTAGGTAATTTGATGGGTTTTAGTTAACAATGTAAAATAAAGTATTCTTTAGCCATTTTCTAAGAAACAAAGATTGAATCTTTTTGTCATACAACTCCTGAGGGGCACAGCAGACATTTTCTGAATCTTCATGCCTTCAGATACTTACCTGCCAACATCCCTTTCTCACATCAAACAAAAAGGTTGTTTTGTCTCAAAAAGCGATTTAAGAGATTCACTGATAAGGCGCTACAGCAAAGCCTAGTAGCAAAATTGGACACAACTTGATTGTTCTCAATTCACACACTTTTGACAGCCTCCTGGTGCAGCCAGAGCATTGCTATTTAGTTTCTCATTAAGGGCCAGACTTCAAACCTCCCTTTTGCTTGTGATCCAGCACATTCCTTCTGCATGCAGTCAGAAGCATCATGTGGCTGTTAACAGAAATCAACTTCAGTGTGTCCCCCACTGTATTGGAACTCTCACCTGGCAGGCAATTGCTTTCTGAGTCTTCTACATACCAGTCATTATAAAGAGACACTGATGGTCCTCAATTTTGTATTTGCAATTCTTTGGTCAAGATGCCAACTCCTGATACTCAGTATGACACATTTAGATAGCAGCTGCATTGTTCTACGTTTGTATGAAATTTCCCAGGATCATTCTGGGAAGGTAATTTTGATCCAAGAATTGAATGCTGAAAACCACAGAAGTAAGAGACCATGCACATCAGCACAACAGAGCAATTACTTAGCTATTTTCTTATTTTCATTTTACATGACTAAACAGGATATTTTTCCAAACCTGTAGAGTTCAAGAAACAGCATATACTCTAGTCCTTAAATAACTGAAAACAAACCAACACAAATTATGACCATTTAAAATCCTTTTCAAACCCATGCAGCAGAATTTCAAGTCAATTCTCAGGAACCAGACATAGGCATAAGTACCACAGAAAAGCCCAATACCTACAGGAATATAAGGACTCAAAAGCAGAACCCATCACTTTCCCACATAAAGTGCTTGTTTTAAAAAAGTAGTCATTCACTGCACTCCTTTTCCTGGTTTCTCCAGAGATAGTCAGGCACTGCACAGCTCATCAATCTGAGGCAGCATGAGCACGCCATCTGTAGTTCTTTAAAAACTTTGACAGCTGTCATACTCACTATTACACAACTTTGCATTCCTAATCCATGTCCCTGAAACACACTGCAAAGTTCCAGCATCTACCAGCTAGTTCCACAACACTATGTGTTTTCACAAAATGTAGCAGATTTTGCAAATATACATTTGCAAACTACCAAGGGCTAATCAAACAGAATATGCTCAGAGTACTTAAAACTTATTGTAAGTTTACAATTGCAACCAATTTATTTAATATTTAAGTGAAGGAGTTTTTCCCTTCAAGAGAAGTCAATGCTTATTTAGATACATAAAGATGTTTAGTTTACAAATCACTTGTAAGATGTGGCTTTGAGCCCAAGCCTTCATGCAACTCTGCAACAAATAAACTTTAATAAAGCTGTAAAAAATCCTAAAGAATTCAACAGTAATTTTGATGAAAGGATTAAAAAGGAGGGGTAATAAATATATATGGAAATGCCTATTCACAAAATACCAAGAAGATATTTCTCCAGAGAGCTAACTTAGGGAAATCCAAAATCAAAAAGAAGGAAAGATTTCTGAAAGATCTCATAGCAGCAATGAAAACAGATCATAGCCTTTTCTTTCCCAAAAGGCCACAGCCAGGAAAATTGGACCTGTATTCCATTCACTGATAATTTATAATGCATCAGAAAAATTTTGGGGCTGTTTAACAAATGCTTTATGTCTGGAAGTCCACAACAATGAGATTTTGATCTTCTCTGAAGTTAAATTTTACCTTTAATAGGAAATCATTCTAACATAATAAATTACGTAACTACAAGAACAAAATGAACCATTACAGCTTAAGAGACCCAGTCATTACACTGAATTGTCAAATTAAATTTATGATGAACTATTCATTGGAACTGTACGAAAGTCTCCCCCTCAAAATTCCTACAAATAGCAAAAATGATCTGTCACTATTGCTGTCCTCCAAATCAAGTGCTAATACATAGGTAAAACAAAGAATTGACACTATAATTCTTCCCCAATGTGAAATCTTGCATTACCATCTGCTCCCCAAGGAGATGGTGGCGTAAATCACACAAAATATCTTTACATTTCAGCATTCTTGTAACAGATGAAAAAGAACTCAGCCTTGGTTATACTGTCATATGTAGGCATAAGTGAAAATACATAATGCAATTTTCCTGTGTTCAGTTTAAAATGACCTTATATAACACTTTACCTTCTTTTGAGGGTCACGTATTTGAAATTTAACTTTTTCTTAATAGATTCTTCTAAACCATAAAGAAGCCTTTGAAATAATCCCAATGCAACTGCAGCATTCATTACATTAGTTATGAAGATGAGAATAAATTACATGATGAGTGATACCATTCTTAAATGAAAATCAGAAATCACCAAGCACTGCAATTTCCCTTTTTCCACCTACTGAAACACTTATAACTACATGATAGACTCTTACACATATGTGCTTTCCATACTTAACATACAATGCTTTTCTTCAAATCACTGCAGAAATATTTCAATAAAAGAGATGAGTCTGTTATTAGTCACCAATTCATATAGTACTTAACATTGTAAAAAATGGAAATAATGAAAAAAAAATTAGGAGGGATGAAATTCATATTCTAAAAGCATAAAGTAAAAATGCAGTTATGTTGTACAATGGAAAAGAATAGCAAGCTTTTGGCTACTCACATAATACATTATCATAATTCCTTATTTATTTTCCATAGCAAAAAAAGAGGTATTAGAGATAATAGTGAATTACTCTTTTGAGACAACACCTGCAATTTTTAAGTGCTATGAAATAAGCCATTTAAATGCACTAAAGTGGTATTAAATCACATTTTTTAGCACAGTTTTTAAATTCTGTGTCTTTATGGCTAAAGACCTGTCGGTCAAAAAATTATCTTTTAACTTTCATTTTATTATTGTGCTTTCATTTTTGAGCATCTAGAAATGACAGACTTAATTAAATTACCTCTGGTATCCCCAGTTTTCTACATGCATCCAAAAAGTTTTCCACGTTTCTCCTGCATTTGGCCATGCTAAGTTTAGGCTGTAGAACAGAAAAAAAAAATTGTCTATGGCTACAGAAGTCATGAAGAACAGATTTAACTGTAATTAACAAGCTCACACCTTTTAAATGTTTGATGTACTCACAAATTTATAGTAGCTATCCACTATATTAATGTCCCTGAAGAATCAATGTCCCATTACTTTAGAATCTCGAACATTTCTACAATTTGTCTCACTCAGAACTATTCACCAAATACTTACAGAAGGATCATGTTACCAAAAAGAAAAACCAAAACCCAAACTCCTCACTATCTCAGTTTCTCAATATCAGATGCGAAACAATTGTAATTCCGGAATATTCACTTAAACCATGAATTCACTGTAGTAGCAAGGAATGCAAAGAACTGATTTTCCAGGCTAAAATAATTTGAAGGCTGTTTCAAGGAGGAGAACATCAATATAAAGTTGAAACAAAATTTAAAAAAATAAAATATGTGCATTTTGTTACAGAAAACACCATGAGATACTTATTTTTAAAAATCAGCATGAGAAGTTTTTACCCCAGAAATTCAAGTTGGCATATTTTGGCAATGTCATATTTTTACCAAAGATAGAAATTATTTTAAGTCAAGGAACAGCAAAAGAAACTCCACTAGAATATCTGAAAAAGTATATTTTTCTTAAATCTGTCTTCTTAGAAGTTCTTACAGATTGCCTCCAAAATCCACATGGTATTCTCAGAATTAAGTACCAGGGTGCACATGGCAAATTTTTTACCAAAATGTACATTAGAAAGAAAAAAGGCAAATAGTCTGAAAACACACAAAACCTCTTCAGAACCAGACTGTTACCAGAAACCTGGAACAATGATCTATTCAAGAAATAAACAGAGAAAACACAATAGTGTTTTCTTAAGTTTTAATAAGTGCACACAGTTTATGTACTGTAATCTTCAGGTCCTTAGACTTAGGTAAGCAAATATTAAATCACCACAGTGCAAGTTTCTGTTCTGTCTGCAGGTAAAAGGAATCACCTCTACATATAACCCAACAGGACAAATATACTAGTAACTGTTTTAAGTGCTTTAGTAGCATGACATCTGGTAAGCCATATACTGCTGAAGCCAACCTCACTTTTTTTCAATCAATAGAGTACAAGCTAGTTTTCTTTTTTAAGTGTGTACTAGAATGAAAACTGGTAACCAAAGCATTTCATACTGTTCTGAACAGAAATGCCATTATGAAAATACCTGATCTTGTGTGTATATATATATATATATATATATATATATATATATATATATATATACACACACACACACACAAATGTTGCCCTTAACAGCAAAGATCTTTCAATCTTTCACTGAACAGTAACATGGTTTATGTACCCAATTATAATTTGGGACTGAAACAGGAATCAATAAAACATCTCAGTGCAGCAAGAAACATGCAACTTACTACTGCTGGTGAGGGTACGTGAATGCTCCCGACAGACCGCGGGCGAACGTGATTGACTAAATGGCACAGAACGACACCATCCATCAGAGCCGAGCCCAGGTCTTCGGGCAAACAGATCTTTAGTCTTGTCTCTATGTTCTGCAAAGGAAGAATGCAGGCCCACTTTGATATAGAAATCATGAATGGGACAAAGAGGGAATAAATACCCTCATCTGCTATGCTGTAGGCATAGACAGGTTTGGGGTTTTTATTACCAAAAAACACAATGCCTTTATATAACTAATTCTTTAGAAACTAAACCACAGCCTCCTTTATGGTGGTCACTCAGCAACTTAAACTTCCTTAAATGAACTCAACACTGCAATGCTGCTGCCCCAATATGCAATTCTTTTTATACAGAGAGGTATAAAAACACATCTTCATGCAATTAGTCATGTGACTGACTGCAGGTGACTCCTTCCTTTTACCATTCCCCCAAGCGTTCTAATTATCCATCTTACATTTTCTTTATCAGCAGAAAATTGAAACAGAACTACATTGTGTTAGTGACTGAACAAGCAGAGAATAAAAGACAATCTTTCCTTTGTAGCCTAAAAATTACTCAGGAAGCTTTAGAGTGATCAGAAAAATAGGAAAGGGAAGGCAAAACATTCAGATGTAAAGGAGAAATTCTGGATACACATTAAGAAAAACAGAAGTCTCAACAAACAGAATTTGATATTGCAAAATAAAATATTTTTGAAAATACCTTAGTATGAAAAAAACACCAACCAAATAGATTGTTATATATAATGATTTTCCTGAACTGTGCTTCAATTTTGAAAACATTCCAACTCTACACTTGGAGAAAATTACTCCCTGTTATCTTTAAATAGATATTTCTTAGTTGAACCCCTTAAGATCATTACTACTTACTAATATCTTACCTCAACCTATACTGGTCGAATATGAATATCTATGAATAGATAATTCTTTTTAGAATAAAGGAAGTAGGTTGGAAGAGATTTTTGGAGGTCCCATCTAACAAATTTGAAGTGACACCAGAGCCCTGGTTAGTTAAGTTTTAGATATCTGCAAGGACAGAGAGCTCTCAAAATCTCCAAGCAACTTTATTCAGTGTTTCACTGCCCTTATTGCAAAGGATTTTTTCCTTATAACTATTTGAAATGTCTTTCTCTGCAATTTATGCCACTGTTTTTCATGGATTCCCTGTTAATCTTTGAAAAGCCTGGCTTTACACCTTCTCTTTTACTACCCTTCAGGCAGCTGAAGACATTAGACAGTCACATGATATTCTCAGCACTCTAAAGCAAGAAATCCAACCTAAAGAAATCTATCTCTTCACCTCTTCCTCATACATCCTTGATTTGGGTGGCCTCACCATGAAATAGCCTACACTGAAGCGCTCTGGGGTTTCATTATATTTTTCCATTTTTTCTTTTACTAGACACACTATTCCAGTACTTGCATGTAGGTTTCACAACTGGCAAACAAGGGAGTGCATCATGTTCACTAATGCAATGTTTCATTTTCACCTTGGTTTAATTCACAAATCAGAAAACATTTTTAGTAAATAAGTACATAAAAGAATACATTTTGAGACTGTTTTTCCAAAACCTGTTACAAAAAGATTTATATAAAAGTTAATAAAATAAAAATGTATGTTAGAACACTGATCTGTCGGTTGGGAGACTATCCAGTGTAGCTCAGGGTGTGCTTTTTGTAGGAGCACAGTGCATCTACAATACCAACTCAATGCCATTTCATGCCGGAGTTCATGGCTCTGTGGAATCCTCCCTACATGCTAACTTGCCATTAAACAATTCAAAACAAAATTTACTCATATATGTATTCATTGAATAAAGTACAAACTTAATGACTTATATGTTCTGGGCTATTTTCTTGTGCAGCTCATAATCAAATGCTCTGGTGGTTACTAATACCACTAAAGGATCCAGTATATCTAAATAAGTTTTATTAATTTGAAAATCTCACTTTGTGTTTTCAAACACTGTCAGTCTTCTAGCTGATTGACTTGTAATTAAAAATTTCTCACAAGAAACAAAATAATTTGCATTCCAGAACATGATATTTTAGGGTGAGAGCAAAGAAGGATAGTGAGTGGAGCTAGAACATAATGTATTAAACCAGCATTACTGATGATATCTAATACTGTGTAGAGACATCCTTATTACTTCTCCATAATCATGCCTGACACAGTGAATAACCTTGTTCTACTTTTCATTGTGAGGATTAACTGAACTAATGCACAAGGCAGGAATCTTGTGGAAATTAAAAATAATCTATGATTATTTTTAGCAACTTGGGGACTTGCTACATACCTATGGTAACTCTTCAAAGAAACATTTAAAAGCTGCATTGATGCTGCTGAACAGACTAGGCTCAGAATAACTACAAACTACTGCAGTTTATTACTGCTACTTCCCCATTACCACATTTTCTTCCCCATTGTCAATATGTCTGTCTCATCTAATTCCTGCATCTTGTCCTTTTGGCATCTTTCAGGTTTAGAAATGATACTGCACTACGTTCTACCAACTATGTTAAATCTTTAACAAGACCTGTTCTGTTAGAAAAATATGTCATCAGCAGGGCAAAGTTAGGTTAATTCATACTTAGAACAGGTGAGCTCTTGAGGTAAGACAATGCAAATCTAGAAGTCCGCATAGTTCTACATTAAAAATCCCACCTTTCAAACACTTTTTGGTAAGGAGAAGAACCCTGTTGCTTTAAAATTAAATAATAGAAGATAAGTTATTTAAAACAAACTGATAATTTTTCAATTAGCCATTCCATGAAGCTAATGAGATAAGAACAAATAATCTTGTAATTCAGATGTGAGGTGAAAATCACCTATCACTTTCAGGACCTGCAGTTATGTTAATGTCTGTCCCTCTGTCCTATTAATGGGATATAACTGGAAACCTTGACAGGTTCAGGCTTGTGATGCTCCTCACAGCGAAGGTTGTCATCTCTTTTTTGTCAACACAACCAGGTGTCACACAAACGTTGCTACCCAGGTATTAGTTGTGTAACACAAATTCTATGCGCCAATTTTTCCATCAGGGTCTAGCTCTTACATTCAAGACAATGTATCAGGAAACCAACTTCTGTATTCAGATTTTCCACTGATGAAATACTGATTTAATTTCTAAGAAAGCTGCTTCAAGCATGAGTGTCCTAGGGTGACGCCCTAAACTAGGACAATGAGTTATCTACTTTCAGCTTGAATAATAAATTTCACTGTCTTTTACATGCAAAACTGAAGATTTCTGCAGCTGCTTGGAAAGAGCTCCTAGACCTCTCTCTCTGTCTCTCAAGTGCTCACTTAATCCTTTCTGATTAAATTAAACAAATAGTTAATTCCACCAGTGCAAGGCATGCTGATTAACTGGATTCATTCAGGTAACTCCCATTATTATTTCTCATTTTTACAAAGTCTTTCCTGAAATACAGACATCTGATTGTGATAAAGAACTTCAGCAATAGTCTCATCAATGTGATTTGCAGAAGTAATATTGCCTCATTTAACCTTTCTTCTATTTTTCTCCTTAGGCAACTTTCCCAAAGAAAAACTAAAAAAGACATTCCATCAGCATAAATTAGTTCTACCAACACTCACATACCTCACGTAGCTGTTCCACAAGCTCTCTCTCTTCTCTCATCTGCTCCATTTTCCTTCGAATTGTGAACTGTGGATCTATGGATTCCAAATTTCTTTGTGGTCTTAAGAACACTGTGATTTTTAAAAAGAGAGATTTTAGTTTAAGAATAAATAGTTTGATTTATTTATTTCTAAATTAAGCAGAATACTTAGGCAATGCCTCCAGCAAAAACAGTTAGAAATCTTTTTTGTCCTCAGGAGGACAGAAAAATCTGATCTCAGATTACAATTATGAATGGCTGCTTTTTGGATATTGCTTTGGACAGTGTCCTGAGGCAGCAATGGTGCAGATAATTTACCATCCAAATCCTAATCTGAACGGGCAAGTTTTGTCAGATGATTAAGCACCAGCAGTGTCCCTTAGAGAGTCTGATCTCTACAATGCTTTGTATTTAACATGGCAGGAAACACTTACTCTTAAGTAGAACTCTCTCATAACAAGACGCTGAATTGCGTAAAAAGCTATGACAAGCCTCCTACTCAGAACAAAATGCTTACTAGATAAGGTTATGCTAAAAAAATAAAAAACAAAAACAAACCCACCAAACAAAGACACAGACAGGAAGATTCAGCCATTCAGTAAGTGCCTACACTAAAAAGTCATATTGCAAAGGTAGCATAGTACACACACTTGGCACTTCTCCCTCCTACTATTCCTGTCAACTCTTTCACTTTGCCCAAAATACAGTTCCTTGAAATCAATACATGACATTTCTGCAAATATGCATCTCTGCCCTTCCATTTCTGTGAGCAGTGACTGCTTTGAATGAGTCGGAAGAACAAGAGGATGTACAGCCAAAATGCAACCGTCCCTGTTTGTGACTCTGTTTGCCACCTCACGCAAGTGTAGTCACAAGTAATCTCACCCAAATTGTGTGCAGGTTTACCTGTATGCAGGCTGTTTAAGTAATGAGATGACTGATTTAAGTCACTTCTCTAGCCAAAGGGACAGACAGACAGCACCTATGGCACTTCAGACAAAAGGCAGAGTTCTTTCCTCTAGCTACTCTAAACAGCTGAAGGCAAAAAACTCCTTGTGTATCTTTAGGCTATTCTCTTAGGCATCAAGACAGAATAAACCATGGCCAGTTACCAAACTTGCTTCCTTCCACTATGTGACTCATACAGTCCTGATTTAACTTTTCTCAGTGAACTGAAATTTGCTGCATTGATGTAATTTCAGTCAAATCAGTAATTAATGCTATTTCTTAAAAGGAACTGCTTTTAAATAGAACAACTACTATTACAGTTCTATATTAGTAAACTCTGTTTTTTGCAATGTCATCAGAAATCCCAGAGATAGAGTGGGAGAGCATCCTGTAGAGAATGTGCGGGATTGAGAACTACAGAGTGTGACTGCAGCTCAAATCCCTTCTCCAGGTGGACAACACATCTTCATCAGTGTCATCACTCAAAAGGCTCTACAGAGGTGCACACATCATAAATGGAAACATTCTTCATGCTGACCTGCCACACAATGCATGAGAGTAGCAGAGCCATGCCTTCAGATGCAAAGGGCCCACAGTTTTACTGATATTTCATCTTCTGCTTTGTAGAAGGCAAACTCAACATTTGGAATTGAATTCTAAATCCAAAGTAGGGTGTATGATCAGATCCATGCTTCCTAACATTTTGTAGAAAGGTGACATGTGACTATGACCGTTCATGCCCAAAACCACAGAGGCTGTTAGAACACTGATATATGGTGAAAAATACCTAAAATGTTATTTATAAATTGTGTAATTTAAGATGGCTACAACAACAACAAAAACATCAAATTCCAAGTTTTTCAAGAGCAGAAACCCTTATCAAGGACTTCTATTAACTCCAGAACTATACGGTATTAAAATTTCTGCATTAGCAACTCTGTAATAATTTACTGGAGGCTGTTTCTAAATTTTTAGGAGGTGAAATAAAAATCTCCTATCACATTAATTAAAAACAGTGGCTGCAATTACTAAGATTTTCTAGTTCATTGTACAAGTCTAATAATTCATCTTTGCTGCCTCTCACAGATGAAATACCTAGATAAAGTTCCTTCCTGAAGAATACAAACGTGGTTTAAATGGTACTTAAAAGCCACTGTAGCTTTATTACCACTAGCAACCTTTCAAATAATTATCTACAAAAACAGTGGTACAGAATTATGTTCAATTTTCATAGAGTTAGAGTATTATTATGGTCTTCATTCAGTTTGGTCACAGCTATCCTTTTTTCGGCCTCTGTGAAGTCAAAGTTCCAAGATTTACTTCCTTCCAATTTCAGATTACAAACGTACCTTACTGAAAGGTATTAGCATTACTTAGTCAATTCCACCACAAGAAAAAGGCAGGCTAATCTTAGGCAGTGAGAAACTACAATTAGAAGCTTTTCAATAAAGTAAGTTAAATTGATTAAATAACAGAATTAAAAAACCTCCACACTCTAAAGCATTAACTATAAAAGTTTTAGTTATGCACTGAATTTTTTAATAAGTGTTCCCATAGAGGAAGTTTTGGCAGTCCTAACTGTTGCGTGCTTCTTTGTCAGCATTACACACAATCTCCAGCAAGGGGAGCCCATACCTCACACACACCTGAGTGCCTGTGTTTCACTCTTTCAAATAATCAGTTTCTGCTTTTTGAATACAAGCTCAAGCCAGGTTATTAAGCAGTACTTGTTCCAAATTTTTTTAAACAAGTATTTTGCACAAGTGTCAACAAGTTAGATGAGTAATAGTTAATAACATACACAACATACCACTGTCAATGACAAATTTCCTGGTGAAAATTTTCATTTCTGCACTGAATTTCAATGCACATTTATGCACTATTAATTGTACATCAAGGAATTCAGTGTACTGAGTACTTAGTGTGACAATGTCATCCTTCAGGCAAACCACAAAATTATTTAACCTGACTCTAAATATAACAGACAAAAAGAAGGCTGGACTATGACAGGTAGAAGTCAGGCCGAAAGTTCATGGTTACTTTTCTCTTTGATTAACTTATTCTGTCTAAATATAGGTAACAGAAATGAAATAGATCAAATTAAAAGAAATATGCAGTTTTAAAAGCACTTTCTGCTATAACACTCCAAGACAATAAACACTAACATTTCCATTTGGCTTAAGATTTGAGTGACAGGAGGCTTCTATCTGTTCCAAATGCAAAAGCTAGTCTGTGCTCCTCCTTCCATTTAGAAGATTAAAACACTAAAAAATATAGGTAAACACAGATAAAATTCTGCACTGATAGAAGAAGCACCTCAAGGTTTCTCTGTTACGCTCATCAGTGAAATGTTAACTTAGCTTCAGACCATCATGAACTAAATTCAGCTTTTTCAAGTTAGCAGTATCAGAATTCTAATATTTCACACTCACTTCCCTTATGGAGCCGATTCCTTACATATGCTATCTTTTATGGTTTTATAACCAAGAACACGGAGGCAAATAGGAAATACGCTCAACTAAAGAACTGAACTAAGAATGAAACTCCCTCTGTGAAGGGGCTTCAGTCCTGAAGTCTTGGGTGGTACAAGTGTGACTTCCAGACTGGCACCCGAAGAGTCAGATAGGAAAGCTTCCATAACCGTAAGCTAAATGTTTGCATTTATCATTCAATATTTGTGGTCTTGTGGTTTCAATCTGATGCTTTTGACAGTTTCGCAATCTTTTAATATGTAAACACCTTTCTACTTTAGGGCAACTGGCAAAACATGGCCCACTTTGCATATTAGTGCTGTGCCTCGGTGTATTATGACAACAAAACCCTGGAGAAAAACAAAACAAAAGCAGCAGTAACAAGTCCACTAACGTACCTGACCTTCACTGTGAACAGCTTATTAATAACAGTTTCTATTGGACAGAAATCACTATTTTTGCTTAGCTGATTGTTTCAGCTTTGTTTCTTTACGGATTCTTCTATTATGCTAGTTATGCACCTGCACCAATAAATGCAGATGGAACCAGGATATTTTAATAGTTAAGTAACTTTCAAAAAATAATAAATAAAAAAACACAGAAGAGAGAGCAGCAAAATTAACTGCTGTTTGACTACAACTTTTACAACTCTCGAAAATAAAGCAAATAAATAAACCCACACTGAAAATAGTTCTTGGAATTAATATCATGGGAAAAGTTGTTTTACCAGAGTAGAAAAGAGTGAAACTTCACTCTTACTTTTGACACTACATATTCCAGAGCAAATTAAAGTGCATCCTCTGAGGAATTTAGTCTTATAAAGACCCCCTGGAGAGTACTGTCTTTTGTCCTTAGCCACGTGGGGCATTCACCACATACTCATGTTTCTGAAAACAAGTAAAGTAAATTATATATGGAACACCTACCATTGTCACTGTCTCCTTCAGATGGGATACTGTAGCTAAAGTTGTCCCATGTTTGTGCCTGTGTAAGTGTGTTGAAGGAGATAGGAGGAAAACTGAGGGATGGGTCTGCTGGAGGGGAGTGATAACCAGTCCAACCACGGTGGTAATATAAGGACCGGAGTGGGGATAAAAGTGGGCAGCAGCATTTCATATATGGTATTAGGATTGTATGGTAATGGCAAAGATGTAATTCAAAGGTGATTAATACAAAATGCATAAATTTTGAGAAAAGAATGAAAGATGGTGCAGAATAAAAGAACGAAGAGGTAAATGTTAGTACTTGCAAATCATACAATATATGTGCAGTTAAGGCTGTTAAGCTTAGCAAGATCATTGTAACCATAGCACTTCACACAACTTGTTACAACCAGGTTTTAAGAAAAAGTACCCATAGATTTTACTTTATAGCCTGATAAAAACCTCTGAGTCAGGAGGTAAATATACCAGCTGTGAAGTTTCAAGAAGGAAACCATCACAGAATCAGGATTTTTATACATTTGTGTAACTACATAATAAGAACACTTCTCACAAAGAAAATTTACACATCCATATGAAAATATTATTACATTGCAATTTCCCAGCTGATTTTGGAAGTAGCAACTACATTATCACTTGGATATCACTTCTCATTTTGGTGAAGGATGTTCAGTAAGTACATGTACCACAGTTGTTTTCCTTTCATTTTAATTCACTTACTAATAAATGAAGCGCTACCTTTTTTCTTGCAAACTCCCCCAGCAATAAATTCAAATCTACAATGTGTACAGCACGCTATGTAAGTACTGGTCCTCCACAACTTTTAGAGAGGCTTCTGTCTTTTGTCTCAATTGTGGCTAGGATTTCTGCCCAAGCTTTCCTCAAACCTCTATTTTACACTGTTTCAGAACTGGATACTGACACTCTTAAAATATCTCCTTCCTGAATCTCTTCAGCATATCATCCATCCTTTCAAAGCTTCACACTGGTTTCCTATTTTCTGACAGAGATTTAAATCTCTTTTCTGCCTTTCACAGTGATGTTGCTCCTTAATGAACTCTTTCTGTATTTGATCACAATGTTTCTTATCACTTCCCAAAAAAAATAATTCACTAATTTCTTGTTTTTCTACATGTATCTTCACATTTATCTACTGAATCCTACACACAAGCAACATTCATGCTCCTCAGACCAAACTAGAGACTATAAACTACCTCTGCTCTAAATGGTAAACCATAAACACATATCAATTCAAGATTGCTGTGTAGATCTAAAAGCAACTAAAACCACTCAAATATTTGAAGGAAGTCCAAAGTAACGTTTCAGTAAGCACAGAAAGTCCCTCTTTTCTAAGATTCCCGACTAATATTCAGAAGGAACTTATTAATGTAGGATTTCTCCTTCCCACAATTTTGGAATCTGTATTAGCACGATAGTAATTCAGACTGTGTAATATAAAACTTCACCTTAAACTTCTTTTCAGAGTTCCACAGCTTTCTCTCTTTAGACTTTCCCAAGGCTTCTGACTATTGGGACACCAGCTGAATTTCAGAGTCAGCACAACTTAAACTCTGAGTCAACACTGGGTAACAGTACACAGATTTATGGCAAAAAGTAAACAGTCTGACTCTGGTAGGAACTGGGATTCTCAACTATTTTCCAAAGTACACAGATAATGCAGTTAGGGAAGAAAACAAATGGAAGGCCAGAGATAGACAGTAATGAGCACTCAAATGAGAGAAAAAACACTTTCAAGTTTCATTGATCATTATATGTTCCAACTAACTTGAAATACAAGCATGTCCAGCATATATACTAACATTGTGCTTCAAGTTCTGTGCAAGTCACCCAAACTGAAGACATTTGGTTCACAAGTAATGTTATACTACGTGAACAGTTGCAAGGGAACAACTTCTCACTTCAGAATAAAAGCGCTTTGTGACTTCGAGTTTTGTCAGTGCTTGCTTGCTTCAGCCTCTGACAATAGAATTTTTTGTCTGTGTTGCTGTCACTTTTTTCAGCAGAAACTAGGAAATACAGTGACCTAGAAATAGCACAACACAAAGGAAAAACAACTCTTGATTGCAAGATGTAATAGAAGCTGTTCTAATGTTTGCCTCAAGGCAGACTTGAAGGTCTGGCATATTAAAGATAACATAAGACTTTGGCAACTCTCAATTTCAACAATTAGCACCACTTTGAACATTTTAATCAATTCATGGATGAAGGAGGGAGAATTTTAAATTTATTTGCTATTTTCAGTGATTCCTTTCCAGAGCGCTAATGCACTCTCCAAGAGGAAAACTACAGCTCTAAGTAAATTGTTTTTGTTCAGTGGAGTTTTTTTAAGGTTTTCAAAATTTGAAAAGTCCATACTCTCTGAATATATTTAAAATACAGAAGGAAATAATCTGAAAAATTTAGAAATCCTTTTTACGTTCAATGTAAACTTCTGACCCTTGGAAAAAATCTTTCAAGAAATGTAAACACATTCATTACCTTTCAAAATATTTTCTTTGGGTACTTTGGGTTCTTTCTGTCAGCCATCAGATATGAATTTTCCCAATGTTTTGCCTAGCTTAAAAATGAAAGTATAAAGGACCTTCAGTCCTGAACACATGTATGTATTAACACAGAAGTTTAAGCCACTGTGGTTTATTCTCTGGAAGGACTTATATTTGTGTGTGTACTTTAAAAAACTGGAATCTTTACCACAAGTCTAGAACAGTTTACCTTCACCTTTCCAAGAGACATAAACCATTATGAAACGATGAGGAAGATGGAAAGTCAAATAGAAAGCAACATTCATTTTAAATAGATGAAAATAAACACAATGAAAATAAACTCTTAAATTTCAGAAAAAATATGGTTGCATATATTTTCACTGAAAATTTGCCACTGTTTTTTTCCACAGAGCATGGTGAACACATTTAGTTAGAACACTTCAATGTCCTTTTAATGTTGCACTTGGATCTAAGAGATTTATAGAGCCAATTAATTCAAATGCAAGCTCTAACAAAGTTAAACAGTTAGAAGTCATTAGGACTATTTAACTGCATTAGAGCTTATATTTCCAGTAAGTTTTAACATCTCCCCAAAGGCCATTAGGAACTGAAATAAAAAAAAAAGAATTAAAATACACTACAAACTAAGCTGAAAAACCTTCCTGGGTCACAGAAATGCCAGACCTCTTCACTAGCTCAGGTCTATGACAATAAAGCAGTATATAATTAACAAGTACAAATTCCAACCAGTGGTAGAATGGTTCAAATGCATAAAACTTGTACAAAGTTTTAAAGGAAATACAATGAAGGAACTACAGACCTGCCAAGCAAACCAGCTTTAAAAGGAAAAACATGCAGGCTCCACAAACGTGCCAGTATTCTCTGTCATGTATTACTTCTATCTGTAAGTATTTCTTACGTGTTAGCAAAACAGCAGAAGATGAAACAATATGCAGCTTTACTATGCCTTGGCAAGGTTTCATTTTGCTACATAGTGCTACACAGCTAATATACTGTATTTTTATCTGAAACTGGACATAAAGTTCTACTATTGCCAAGTTCCTCTATCTTACCATGGTATAAATTTAAGGTAAGACGACTGAAGCTAGACATGATCAGGTGAGAAACTGTGCAGTAATGGGTCTTAGTGCCTGTAGTGTCTTATATGGAAAAGAAAATAAGTTCACATTATCAAGTTTAACTCAACCGTAACGTGACCAAAAGCCACTCCAGTATTGGCATGCTCAAAGATTTTAGAATATATGAATTTCAATTAGTATAGCGCAGAAAATCAGCATGTTCTACCAACTGACTTTGGTATTCAATGAGGCTATACACAGCTGCAATATATAAAAAAGGGATCAAGTGTAGGACTTGTGCACATCTGGTCTTGAATCATGTGACTTGGAGATTTTGTTGCAAACATTGCAATCCAGTCTTTCTAGAAATTCTCTCAAAAAAGAGTCACTAGGCTATTTTGCCAGGACCTATTCTAGTCATTAAGCATAAGAAACTTGGGCGTGGTATGCCAAGATTCAAAAGTGCACGTTAAACACTTGAACAAGAAGTCACAGTCTTGCATATTCTTCCACAAAGCAACTTCCAATCCCCAGCAGCAGATTTCACTGTGGGCTCAGAACACAGCCCACATCATGTGAAAGCAGCAACATGGCCTGGGCTCCATTGCTTTTTTTCTCCTGATAGTGATATTGCAATATTGCCACTGAACTATTCAATATTACTCTATGTTTTACTTTACAGATCCTGAAAGGACCCATTTGCTCATCATTTAACCTGTATTTTAAATTTATGTAGAAATATCAACATTTCTAAATCATCAGGAACAAGACAGACCAAATTTAACATTCCAACAACCAAAGAAATGCAGTTGAACAGATCTAACTATATATCACAACTACACAAGAAACTTAAAAGCAACTCCTCCATGAAGGCAGCTAATACTTAAAAAAAAAAATCCCAAACAACAAAAACCAACTAAATCTATGGGTACAATTTCATAAACATTTCTGCAATGTTTCATCTGCAGTTTCACAAACTGCTGCCATTATTACCAAGTATTTTGTTATGGAAAAGCTACAAGCTTGCAGGGGTTTACCATCACTTGATTAAAAGCATTTGTGGTGAATGAGAGAAACTACATCTACAGTCTTAGTATGCTGAAACACACTGAAAACCTACAGCCATTCATTAGAGGTGATATGGCATGATTTAATATTGACTACCTCTGCACAGAGAAGAAAAAAATTGAAGTAAATAATGTACCTAATCCATTTTTTAAAGGAAGCTGTTATCCAAGCCCTCAAATAGATCTCCAAGTTTGGGAGGCTTTTTGTTGTTACTTGTTTTTAGGTTTAGATTGTTTGTTTTCAAATAAACTGCTGCTTGTTGAAAGACTGGTGGTTATGTAGATTCAGTGCATTGCAAATTCACTGAACTCAGTTGCTGGCTGAAGTAAAGATGTAACCTTTCCATAATGCTTGATCTTTACTCAAGCCTAAGTACTGACAGACTCAATGAAGTGAAAAATTTTCAGAGCAACACAAGTGTTTTCCAAAATAGCCTAACTATTCACATGTATTATTGAACAAAATCTAAACTATAACACCACATGCCAATCGAGCAAAAAATATTACATAAATTAATATGTCAGCACAGATGATAAATATGTATATGCATATAAAATATGTGTAGTTATATCCAAACACATTTTTAATATACATATAACTTTATAAAGCACCCACTTTACTAGTAATGGATGAAAATTGATCCATATATAATGTGCCAAATAAACACTTCTTACAAATTCAATCTTGATTCAAAACCAGAGAACCTTAAAATGTTTTAAGCTTCTTCTAACTGTTACATTGCTTACTTCTTAAGGGGGAGAAATAGAGGTCTCTAATTATAAAAGAGATGTAAAAAACCCCAAACCAGTACACACAAACTGGTTTCCCACATTACCTGATCGTGGCTTCAAGCCAAAAGGGATTGTGGTGTTTGTAGTAGGAGACATTGTTGGACTTTTATCCTTATTCTGTGTAATTCAAGAACATACATCAAAGTCAGAATAACACCCAGAATATGTCTCAGCATATCTGATCATGCAAAATTCAGAAGTTAACTTTACTGCATGCTATAACTATTTCCATAATCTGATCACAATATGGTCCCAAACCTATGATAATCTCCTTTTTTATTGCACCCTATTTCTCTGTTAGAAAAGACAAGTTTCTGACAGAAGTCAGCAAGATACTCCCCCTAGTTATAAATAAACTCAATTATTTATCAGTTTTCTCCCATGTCACCACTCGGTTCCATCAAAAACATGTTTTGTGGCAGAGTACATTTAAAGAACCAAAGCAAAGGCATGTTTTTTCCTTTGACACATTTGTTTCTTTCACAGAATTAATTACTATTCTGCATGGTATTTTCCATTCAACACTGAATTTCTGCATTAAAAACTGAAAAGAGGAAATTAAGCTTATGCTTCAGAGCAGGATCTCCCCTGACCCTGAACTAGGCTAAGAGTTGTAGCAGGAAGAACAGACCAGCATCATACCACCAATGGCAACACAGAAAGAAACCTATGACCAAACCCCATAATGGGAATCCCACTTAAATAGTGATCCAACTGGGAGCTGGGAACTACAGAATTCCCATCGCCAAGACTGATGGACGGTGGCTGGGTGCTCACAAACTTGCAATATGCTTATGCCCAATGTAATATAGAGAGAGAAGGCCTATTTCTGCAAATATTAAAAAAAAAAAAAAGAAGGTAAATAATCTCCATATGGAGCTCCATATGGTTTTTGCCTGTTTGATCTTCCAATGAGATTTACACTAGAAAGCTACAGGATCAATAAAATTAGATTCCTCTCTGAAAATTAATCAAGGACATGACAACTGTGCAAAAAGGAAACTGCACTGAAATCAACAGAAAATCTTGTTGAACAAGGAAGAATTAAAAAAAGAAAAATTAAAAATAACGTCTGAATGGAGAAAATGTAAAAAAATTAAATGTTTTATACTAAACTGCATAACTCTGAAACAAACTGATCAGAAAGCATATTTTTGTATCCTAGTAAATCTCTGAGATGACAAGATTAAACTACATGCCAAGCAAACCACATATTCATTTCTGATGCAAATCTCAGTCATGTTCTGTGGAATTCAGTTGTTTAATTTAGTCTATGAAACATTCATATAAAACATGTAAGAGACAAACAAATGCCATCTTACCTCATTGTGAGAGGTTTGCCCACTTGTGTTCCAAACAATTAGATCATTCTGCATGTTTGAAAAGTAAAAAAAAAAAAAAAAAAAAAAAAAAAAAAAAAGAAAAGACAAAAAACATTTCAGAACCTATATTAGTGATACACTGCAATGGGAAATTTTACTAATTCTAGTCAGACACACATTAATACTTAATTATTTTTCATTGAAATTAATAATTTGCATGAATCACAAATACTTCTATTGCTAGCTGAAGAACTTTTTTTAAAAAGCATGTGGAAGCAATTCACACAGATTTGCTTCAATACTAAGGGATTATAAGTGCATTTCTAAGATTTTAATGCTTGTTGGTTAAAATGCAGTGTATTTCTTTTAATTAAACTATCACAAAGGTTTCATTTGCAAATATAGATTTTCAATATAGATTTGAAGAGAGAGGTAAACAATTACATTTATAATTACAACATAACATACCTTTTGTTACCACTTCTCTTATAGTTACATTGGAAACATGTACACCACATTGATAAATACGAAACAAAATCATTAATTCAACAGCAATCATAACTCAGCAGAAAGACAACTGGCATAAGTAAATTATAATTCAATCCAAAAAAACTTCCCTAGGATCAATTTTTTTTTTAATTGACAACACATGGAAACACAAGAGAGCACTTGGAACATTAGGTCCCAACAGTCACAGAGCTTTATCACAGCAGTATTTGATATTATGATGATTATACATATGAACACTTGAAAAGCATCAAGATAAAGAAAAAAAACCCTGCTTCTGGACAGAACAGACAATATTAAGGTACTGCCAATATAGACAGCATCTTCTGTAATTTTGTTCTCACAATCTCCTTATTTAAGATTTTTTGTAGCTCTACATTTCTGGGTCATTACAATGTCAAATCTTAAAATATTTTTGAAACTTTAAAAACTATCATCTCAATCCATTTACAGTCTGTTTGCAATATTACATACAATAAAAAAACTGCGGTTAACATAAACTTAGAAACTTATATAACTACAAAAGAATATTTGGGGTAATGGGAGAAAAGGAGTCAGGTACTTAATTTTCTTGAAGATTTAACTTTGAGACAACATTTTTTCCAGGGGAATGTAACCCCTGCAACTACTAAGCTTTTATTCCAAAGGGATGGGTCGTAATCAACTTTCCATTTACAGTCAAACCTTGAGATTCATGCTAAGGCAAAAAAAACCAAAAAAGCCCAATCCCCACACTGGGCCTAAACCCATTATCCCCACACATAAATTGATAGAATGCAATGATCCATTCCACATGTTTCCACATTTATTGCATCTGGACACTTCCATACCTGGCTCAATGACCATTTTTCACCCTGTTCACAAGTTCTTGCTTCAGGCTTTGCTTTCTCCATAATCAACTCCCTCCTCCTCTGGAATTCCAGTTCCTCTTCAGCATTTTCTCTCTGTAAGAAAAACAACTCTTCTGTCTGTACTCCTGGAAATAGAACTTTTTTTTTTTTTGGTATCGCATTACCTTGAAATATTTATTACAAATACTGTGATGAAAAGCAGACAGAAAAGCAAGTAGATCTATGTAAGTGCAGTTCCAGCACTAACAGGTGGATAATGTAAATCTAAACCAACCACTTCATAAAAAAAAAAAAATAATTTCACCAGACAGGATACAGAATAAATAATAAGTAACATACATCACACTGTAAAACTCAAACCCCATACTTAAACTATACTCTCTGTAACTATAGTGACAGTACTCTGGAAAATCACTAATTTTTATTTTACAAATTATTTTTGGGTTATTCTTAATTAATATAGTGTTTTCCTGCACCAAAAGGTGGAGATTTGGGAGAGGGGGTCTATTGGTAGATGATGATGCATAGCTGAACTGACATACAGGGAGATGGGGGGGGGGAACTAAAATGTAAAAGTAACAGATAAACACAGAAAAACTTTACATATACAGACACACACAGACAAAAACAAACAAACAAAACCCACAACAATTCCATAAATATGTTAAAGAAGAATTAGCTTTGCCCTTCAGCCTACTTACTTTTTACCTTCCCTACTAGGCAGATTACCAATTGATGAAATTGTGGGCTCATTTTCTGTCTTCCCCCCCACACCCCCCGAATATTTTGTAATTATACACTCATTTAACGTACCTGACCAAGAGAAGACATGTCCATCTGTATTTGACCACTATGTATAAAGACAAAGGCAAATATGTAATTCATTGTGTAGCAACTTGAACATGATGCATCTAACAAAATAATTTTTTTTCTAAAGAAGGTATATAAACACACTTTACTGTAGACTTGTGAAATTCTAAAACTGTTGCTGGTTCTGTGGGATACAGATTCACAGCACTGTTCTCTGAAATATCCATGCTTAATATGCAAGGTTTGAAATAAAAACATTGTACTGGACTATAACTTTGGTAACGATTCTGTTCAATATTTAATTTCAAACAAATATATACATGAAATATTTTTATAGTTATCATTTTAACCTGTTCAGTGTCATCTCTTAAGAGCTTCTGGAAATGTCTCCTGATGCTTCAGTTCAGTCTGAAGCATCATTCATGGTTTCATTTGCAAAGTACCACCCTGAGCAATGGCTTGTATCAAAACAAAAGGACCTGTTTATTACCAACAACCATGTTGTTATGTAGAAGCCTGCAGATTTCTGTATCTAACCTCTGGAACCCAGTGCTCAAATGGAAGCCACAGCCCTGCCTAGATATTTCCACTTAATTTACAATGGCTGAAAATAAAGCAGTGAAACAGAAAATGAAAGAAAGCAGGAAATATAGGAAAGCAAATACAGAATTATAATGCAAACATCAAAAATACTAAAAAAGGTTGAATCTGAAATCTCTTCCTAGAAAGAAAATGCTGTCTATGTTTAATAGAGTATGCAGATTTTAAATTCTGCAGAACACTGGAGACAGTGTTCTGCAGAACAGTAAATGGACAAACATTTTACAAGTTTAATAATCACACCCACTAGCAAAAACAGCTTAAAAGAATTCCAGTCAGTGCACATTAGGTGTACCAGCATCACCAACTGCTCCAGCCCCTACAGTGTTTTTTCCTAAAGGGTCTTCAGTGTGAGATAAGCATGGTCCTGGATTGAGTTAGTTATTTCAACCAGGTGACTTTGACTAGGTCAACAGAGTTATATGGATACACAAAGGAAACCGGAAAAAGTTACAATTGTTGACATGCCCTAGGTTTAAGTTAAAAGCAAATACAAGTTTTGTGCATCTTAAAATAAGGAGCAACAAAAGCATTTACATTCCTTTCTGGATCTGGATACATGCAAAACCTCTTGCATGTGAAAAAAAAATTCTCACACTGCTTTATATAAAACAAGTATATAACAAAATGCCATAAAACCCAGTAATTATAAAAAAAAATTATGAGGAACCCATAACCCAGAGGACTGAAAGTTTATAGCATCATTTCACAAGTACTGGGTAATCAAATGTATATTTCTGCTTAGGACTGGATGCTAATATATGGGAGGCATACACTGAAAAGTCTGTATGGCACTCAGAAAATTAAATATAAATCCTCATATTTTAAGGTGAGAAAAAGAAAGCACATCCAAAACCCCCCAACATGCTGTAAAACCTACAGTAAAGAAATACAGACATACATGACATGATTAGCTACTTCTAAAAGTAATTTTTGAAATTTACTAAAAGTATCTCTGTGTGTAAACAAAAAACAAATTTCCTGTATTTTATTGACCTTCTCAATTTAATAGAAGTATCTAAATATGTAGAAAATACTAGTGCAATGTCTGGAAACAAAAAAAAAAAAACCAAAAAACCAAAATGACAAAATTTATCAGGCTAACAACTAAAATATTTTTGCTGGTGTTTTTTCCAAAACAAACACTTTCCTTTTTTAACTACAAGACTCTTCCGAGAAAGTAATAAGCCTCCTATGAGATGCAGAAGCAATGGTATTAGGAAGCTAAAGGAACTAAAGATATTTCCTAATTGTTTATTTCCTAATTTTACAACATTTTATTAAGCAAAAATATTTTTGATTCAGTATTTAGTGTATGATTCCAAAAGTCAAGTATTCTTTACTTGATGCAAAATAAAACCAGCTGTCTCTCTAGAAATACTAGCAGGAATCAATTTCTGTCCTAAAAGTACAAAAGTCTGCTAGGTGAAAAAGCAGTTCAAAATAGGCATTTAAAGTAAAGAACAGTGTAGTCACAAAAGCAAGTAGCTATCAAGGGAGGAAAGAGAACCAAGCATACTTAAGGCTGAAGTGACAAGGAGGTTTCTATCTGCAGCGAAATGAAGCTGAAGACCAGCTACTTCATAGAAGTAAGAATTAAAATTACTTTTGAAAGAACTTAATTTCTGAAGGTGATTACACTAAGAAAAGCAATAGCAAGCATCCGAACAGACAGAATTACAGGCACCACCATTGTCATACTTTTCCAGTAGGAAAATTTTTTAATACTTTTTGCTTTCTTTTAAATACTTATTCTTTTGTTTAGCCACTGTTCCAGAGCCATTCTGTGTGACTTTGGCCACTTAAAATGGGCATCTAAATTATAAAAGCTTGTCTTCCGTAGTCAGGAGAAATCTAAATAACTTTCTTTGCCTCTTCCTCCTTTGGATTTCAGAAAACTAAAGAAACTCCACCACTAATTCAGGCACCTCCTTTATGTGCTTCATTCAACTGGCATGAAGATGGGCCAGAAGCCCTTCTCATTCCAACAATATATACCACACATGACTAAGAGGAAAATTTATAGTCCTTAAAAGAAATGTGGCAATCCTAGACAAAACTTCAGATAATCACAGTAGTGTACATGAGATGAATGGTTAAGGGGTGTCCTCACCTCTGGTTTTAGGTTTCTTTTATCCCTTCTTAATTTACTGGGAATCTTGCCTAGATACTCGAGAGAGAATTTGAGTTTCCTTCTTAACTACCTTGCACACACTGGCATGCTAACAAAGCACTTGGTAACTCAGAGAGCTTTCAGTTGTCAGTTTAAAGAGAACTCTAATTCACAAAAAAAATTTAAAATATACTACATTATATTATTATACTATTATATATCAGCTACTGTAAGCATACCTGTTGGAATCTTGTAATAAATCTACAGCTTCTCTTAGTTGTTCTATCATTGCTATATCAATAGTTTGTTCTTCTGATAAATTTATTCTATAACAAAAAACAAAAACATTCAAAAAAAGGTACAACAGCAATTATCAAGGGTAGCCTGAATTTCAGTG
The DNA here is from genome assembly GCF_015832195.1 of Motacilla alba alba. NCBI lineage: Eukaryota > Metazoa > Chordata > Aves > Passeriformes > Motacillidae > Motacilla > Motacilla alba. Next base: position 63,204,814 of record NC_052016.1, read on the forward strand.
TGAAAGGTCTACCTTCCAACTGGCATGCAAACACTATAGGGGGAAAAACAGCCTCTCTGCACACTGGGATGTGCTGAATTTATGGAAAGAGCTCCTTCTGAAAAAAACTCCCCAACACTTTGTCCTTAACAAGGCCCCCAGCCTAATACATACATAAATAAATGTGATGAAGTAAAACTTTTAGCAGTCAATTAAACAGAATGATTTCTAAAGTTGAACATTTATTTACCAATATCTGACTCTTAAAGGCACTCATCCTAGGTATTGTTTCAGCATGAATAGTAAATACAATGAGTTTTTATAAGGGCCAGCTTGCTTTCTTTTGCTTTTCAACATTTATAGCTTTTTTGGGGGATTAGAAATATAACCTCCAATTAGTTCTGCAATAAGACTCTTTCAGAAAGTATTTATTCTTTCCTCCCTTCAGGTTTGGGTCTTTTTTTAATATCATATAGGACTACACTGTTCTGATGAGTGACAAATTCACCGTACAGTCATGTTGAATTTCCTTTCCTTATGCACTTAGCAACTGATGTTCATTTTTTCTACTCTGGAATTGATATCTACAGACTAATGATTGCTTCAATGTTAAAATTATGACCAGTAAGAAAAAGAATAAGATATGTTTTCTAATTAAAATAATTTTTTTAATGTACATTAAATTTAAATCTTGCAAGTTTTGATTATCTTTTTTCAGCAATGCCTTTAATAAACATAATAGCTAAGTACTTAATTAAAAAAGATTGCATTCTACATAGATAAAAAGTTATTGGGGCATACAAATTAATTAGTTGTAATATAACATCCACTCTATTCAGCAATTAAATGTAAAACACTGAGCACACACAAAGCACAAGGTTATGTTATTGTCTTGCCTTCAAATCTACTAAATTAATAAACAGCAAAGTCATACCAGTCCTAGTTAAACTAATTAAAAGACATAGCTAATTATTAATAGATTATAAAAAATACTCACATTTCGTCTGCTTGCCATTGCGTGTCCTCTTCTATTCTCAATAATTCATCACACTCTGCTGCTCTGCTCTGTAAGCAGACAAAAGCAATAATGAGAACTGAACTTTGCAATTAAGAAGGCAGATAAACTTTGCTTTCTGACTCAGCACTGACCTAATTTATGTAACATTTTAGGTTGGCTGGTTGAAGCAATCCAACACTTCTGCTCCATTCCTTACTCTACCCCGTTTTAAGATACTGATTACAAGATCTTCTATTCAGAGGATTTTATTGAGGTCAACAGCCCTTACCCTCTCTTAACTGTGACAAGAAAGTCAAGCAGCATAACAATTCTTTGTTCTATGTCCCAGATTCAATTTGTGACTTTCTGGCATATAGAAACAATGCTTAATTGAGGCACGATCCCAACTCTCCTTCTCCTTGCTCTCCTACTACAGCCAGATTTGTTTACAAGGCAAGGAAATTCCAAACATGCAAACAGTGGCAATTACATACTTCATGCATAATTATTAACAGGATTCATATTTGACAATTTTGACAGCCATGAATCATTTCTTTTTTAAAAGGAACAAATTGGAACAAAAGTTGCGTCCAGGAATTCAGATCAGTCAGCCAGTTATTTTGGGTTCAATATAGTCAAATTAGATCCCTCACACCTATAAACATGAAGTGCTACTTATTTGAAAACCTGAATCTCTTTTATGCTTCCACTTGGTGTTTTGATCTCAGACAGGCAGGAGCACTGAAGTAGTTCAGCTGCCACTAAAAGACAGTAGCTCTCTGAATGTATATGTATTTATACTTCTAGAGAAGAAACAGCAGAAAACAGAGGCTTATGCTCTTTTCTGTCATGTGTTTGGCACATCAATTGCATCATCCTGTACCAATAAATTCTACCCAATTCTGCTGTATGTGACATTGAAGAGTGTACCAGCTTCTCTAACACTCTCCAATGATGGCTCATTTCCCAGAGACAATCCCTAGAATAAAGCCATTCTTATTCAACTTCACCTTACAGGAATAAAGACCATGATGTTTTCCTGTAACAAGGGTACATAACGTAAGACAACAAAAATGCAGCACTTATTCTAGAAAATGACTTGATATAATTTGTCTCTAAGGATCTCTCAACTGCTACTATGATGCTTAAAAAATTGAGAAAATGTATTTTAATACCATAACATTACTTCAAAACTTTAGTCACCACAGCTAGCACAAAGTCATCTCGCATTTCAGCAATGAAACAAACACAATAAATCACTCAATTCAAAATATAAAGCAAATAGCACAGAAAAAACCTGGCATTCGCCTTAAAGACTTAAACATAGTTAAAGGATAACTCTCACATATCCTAAACAGAGCTCTGGGTAAATTGTCCTAGATCAATGGTAATAATTTTAAACCTACCTGCGTATTTTTTGCTTTCTGTATTTTTAAAACAATTATATCAGCTGCAGTCTCTTATTCATTAAAATATCTGCTGTTTATCATTCCTGTTTACTCTGCACTTATGAAAATAGCAGAAATATTTTCCCCCACTTAACATTGTCACAAACTTGCCTTAATGTAGCTCATAAATTCAGTAGTAAGAGTATCCTGTTCATCAAACTGGTTTCCTGTTTCTCGTGACTTATCATTGACAAACGTGTGAGAGGATCCTTGATGGAATTCCACTAGGAACAGCAATGAAAAAAAAAAAGAAGAATGATTTCAAAAATGAAGTTTAAACTCAAATTAAAAATTTCAAACAGGTTAAGATCCTGTCATTGTAAACAGTGATGCCGATTTCTAAGTTGTAATAAATCCATTCCCTGGGCATATACAGTTGTATATCAGAAGCACCAAAGCAGGCATTGAAGGAGCCAGTTTTGAAATACACCAAGTCTGTCCTGCCAGTAACTACACAAGAACACAGCTGGACAACAGTGCAGTGTTTTAAGAAATTCAGATGTCTTAGGCAGTGACTTGCAATTGAATGCAATTTCAGAGTTACCGTGCTGTAACAAAACAAACACCCAGACAAATTATTTAGAGCCTGTCCCAATCTTTTGCCTACATGTACTATTTCCAAGGATATAAGGCTATGATTTACCCTCTCCAGTTTGCTAATAAACACTGTAGGATAAAATCCTGTTATCTCTTCATATTCTACCAAATTCTGCTGAGTTCTCCATGGAACTCCATTAAAGTGGGTAACACTGAGGATATGCCATCTCCTATTCATGTGGCTTCCATATGCAACTTGCTGACTTCATCCTGCCATTTATCATTAGTATGCGTACAACTTGGAGAACCACTGTCTATCAGTATGTAGTGTAATTTAGAAAAACATAAGTTACTTTAACAAAATTGGATAAAATTAGATCTCTCACAAAATACAAAGAAATGTACTCCTTTCCAGAGATGATGCTGACTGACTAAAAAAGCTTTATATATACACTAAGTCCAGCTATAGAAATAGACTCCATTATTGCACTTTGCTAAATTACTGAACATTGATATTAGCTGAAGGATAGAATGGCTCAAACCAACTTTAACTTTTCTTCCCCCAGTCAGAATCAGATCTTAATAATTCTTGAGACAAGGTGCAGCAAGTGTTTTGGAATTGCTGTTGAAAATTACTAGACAGACTCAATTCAGTATAGTAAAGATTTTCTAAGTAACATAATTTTTTTATTTTTTCACAACTGTATATGCATGCCCAAAGCCTTCTGGGTAAGTAGGCAGGCATGGAGTCAACAACAGAATTTCCCTATATTTAGCTTCCATGATTTTTACATTCCAACCTTTTCTTGAGTTAGCATGGTGACCTGAATCATCCTTTATAATATGATCTTCTTCCACAATGTCCGACATTGGTACATTAAAGCTGATAGTATCTTCATCAGATGGCTAGAAAAAATAAGAGAAACACTAGTCCCAGCTCAAACCAAGAATGACAAAATGTACATGTTAACAAGATTGCTCACTAAAGAGCTGTAAATTAACATAGAAGAGGATACCAGAGCATCTAACATGACCACATCCTGTTGTAAGAAGTTGTAGTCACGCTGAAGAGATCCTCACATGAGGTTTGCCAAGTAGAACAATTCACATGTCCTCTTTTCCTGTCTTACTCATGGCACTAGTCCTCTCCTTCCACTGACACCACTGCACTGTGTTGCTCTCTGTGCTTCCTTGGGACAGCTGAAAACTACGAGGGCCTTCTTGCAGCCACCAAACTCTGTAGAAACACTGACCCTCATATCACAGCCCTTTATTTCCTTTCCTTCCACAACTCTTCTTCCCTGCTTTACCGTGCAGCTTCTGAACTGAATGCCTACAGCAAGCAAGATCAACATCAAGCAAGGCAACATCTTTAATTATGTTGACTGACAGAGCTGAAAAAAAAAAAAGCATAGACTCTCAAATACACTAGCTTTTACTGGCTTAAAAGCTCACCCATTTTTCAGCTGTATTCGCTGGTACACTAAAACACATGATTAATATCTACAAGCCTATCCTGTCTATGACTTTACAAATAGCAGCTGCACAAGGAAGCACAGACACAATTCTGTCCCAGGCCACTATGGCTCTGTTTCTCTGCAGGGCCAGCAGTGACCTGTTCAAGTGGGACCTGCTCACATCCTCTCCTGAGGTGAGCTAGAACAAAACCACAGTTTGCAGAAGAGGCCAAGTTTTTATTCTTGCTCCCCTGAGACAGAACTTACATTATAACACTCTCAGAACTTTGCAAATGTATTTTCCATAAAGTCCATGAGTGTTGCTCATTCTTTAAATGCTCTGTGTTTCTGTAACTCGCTACTCTGTGTATACATTTTCCACATATGTATTCTGTAATTATAACTGATATAATACAAAGAGCACTCTGTTCCATATCCTTAAAAATATTTTTTAAGGGAATTATATTCCCCATTTTATCAGTTCAGACCACGGTAACAAAAATGATCTGTAATGAAATGTGTTACCTATCATCAGTTATTTAATTCTAGCTAGCTTCTAGTAGAAGTTTGCCATTCTTGCTACTTTTAGATGTTCATAATCTATTTAGAAAGTATTTTTTCTAATTCCTGAAGCTAAAGTTTGTGACAAAGGATGGAGCAAACTCACCTTTCTCTTAAAAACTCAATCAAAGATACATGTGGTTATTCCTATTTTCCAAGAATACCTTGGACTCAAAACATGTTATAAACATGGACAATGATGAATGTTTTTTCTGATGAATATTTTTTCTGATGCATGTTATTGACTCTATGAATTCACTGGCTGTATTCTTCAGCTTAAGGAGGAAAAAATTAAGGATGAAAAAAGGGTGTTCGGGGGCTTCATAAAGCCTTTTCAAAAAAAAAAAAGTTACATTTTAAAATTAATAATATTTTAAAATTAAACTCCAACAGAAAATAAATGACACTCCAAGTACCCTAAGCACAAAAGTCTCTTAGATCTGAAGCAATGACAATTCAACAACTAAAAAAAAAAAGATAGGTACGATATAAATTTGTTCAGACAACCAAGGTTACAGTGAAGTTCCTTCTCTTTCAGGCTGTATCTAATATGACATTTAAGTACTAAATTTTTTATTCTAGACCAAAGTTCATGCTGTGTTAATTTTTCAACTATCCTTCAAAAATAGTACAGTAAAATGTTCCTACACACTTTATTAGAAGTTCTGGATCCAAAACAGGTACAATTTTTCTTTTCTTAGCAGAGTAACACACACTTGAGGAAAATATTTTGGAGTGTTGGTATAAAAAAAGGAACGGACCATTCAATTTGGAAACAAAAAAATATTCCCTTAACAGGCTATGCCTCACTTTCACAACCTACAGAATTCTGCAAATCATTTTCCAGGTGTTTCCTGCCACTATACTATGCAACAAAAACTATCCAAAGCAGCCTTGGAAAATACAAAAGTATCACTCCTTCACAGGTGAAATACTGTATCCAACTTCCTTCTTCCACAGTTTTATTTTTATTTCAGACAGCAAGAGAAGACAATAGACAAATCAGAATCAAAAATACCTAACATTATTTTAAGACAGAATTGAGATGATGCACTTTGAAAGATTCTTCATCATTCATACGGGTAATAAAGCACAGACAACATTCTAATTTCATTCTAATGAATTTTAACAAAAGGAAAAATAAGGCCAAATGAAGGGAGAAAAATAATCAAAATGCTGTATTTTTCCTAAAAGATGAGGTAAATGGTAGACTGCCTTAAGGCAGAATTTGCCTTCAAGTTGCAATGATGAATTTTACACCAATGCTACAACATATCTTTAACTCGAAATGCCCAGGATGGCTATACCTGGGAAAACTGATGCTGTAAGGACCCTACGAAGTCCAAGAGAGATATATAAACAGTTCATGTCATCAAGTACTCCCTCTTCTGTGTATTCACCCAAAGTCAATTAGCAAGCTTCCTAAAAACTACATTAGTGTTCAAACAAGTGATTCATTTATGTTATTAAGTTTCACACGAAAAATGACATTGTAGTAGTTTCTGTAAAATAGAAACTCAATATCCACTACCCTCCACATTAAACAGTAGTTTATATTCATTAAAAAAAACCCTCCAGAATCATGTTTTAATGATTATGACTGATCATTTAATGTTTATCCAAAGTTTGGTATGTAACTTTCTGACTGTAATTAACAACATATGTGAGCCGGTATTTGCATCATGCTAGTATTTTTTTTTGCACAATTCCCATGTGTTACACAGGTATTAAAGGTCACATCAGAAAGAAAGTGCATGGTAAATTGACTACCAAATGCATTTGGGATTACTGATCTCAGCATCTATTTTTCCTTAAAAGTAGAACAGCAGTCAGGTGGCGATAGAATGAGCAAAATGTTCTTATATAAAAAAAGTTTTGTGCTATTGAAAATTTATGGGTTCATTGTTGGTAGTGTTCAAAATATTTTTTGCAGTACTTCAATTGCTATCTTTTGATTACAGGTAGATCAATTTTCTAAAAGTGGTATTTATAGCTAAAGAGGAAATCTTGGGATACAAGTTTCATTAACAAGCCAACTGAGCTTCAGGAAGAGTAAGACTGGCAAAACAGTTTGTAGGTGCCTCTGAACAGACTCAATGCTCTTACAGCTAGAGGTAAATCATTAGAGATTTGGCTAGAATTCATAACAATTCTACTTCATTTCCATCTACCAAGAAACTTGCCCAAACACTTGGAAATTCACATGGGGTTTTTTAAAGTACTATTGTATTTAAAAGACCAATCAGTGATTAAGTGGATATATGTTCAATTTGCTTTTGAGTAACTATAAATTCAGTATCTAAGCTTGATTCTTCATATATTTGTTTCAAAAGAAACAAAATCCCTTTTCCTCAAAGGAGGACAAAAACACGAAAGAATCAGTGTAAAACTATTTTAAGTAGCAGGAAGGTCATCTTTCTAATGTGAGGCCTTTCCCATTAGGTCAGACCACAAATCTCATTACTGTATATTTCAGAAAGATTATCACCATCAATTTACACTGCTAATTATTTACTTATTTATCATTATCTATTCAGTTCAACTCCACGCAGGTTTAGCGCCCTGTTTAGCTAAAGAGTGCTTCGGAAAAAAACCTCTGTGAATAAGTTCTAACTGCTTAACACTAGTCCCACAAAGCTACCCTTTCTCTTTGCTCAGTCAGAATCAGATCAAAGTTCAGGAAAAGAGCTGAAGGTTTAGTTTCAGCATTGCCCAGCTGCCAGAACATTTAAACACATTAAAATCTGCAAAGTTTCTGAAGTTTCTCCACTATAGTTTCTACACATACTGAGACTGGGCACTATGAATTCCCAACAGGAAAGAGTTATCAGGCAAAGAAAAAAATATGTGAGAAGTCATCAGCTTGTAACCTGTTACCATGTTTACTTGTTGAAAACAGCAGACATGAATTCTGGTTTGTTTCTCATTCTCTAGATTATGTGAACTGCCAGAAAACTGTACAGGATTTTCACTATTGGTAAGTCTGTAACCATTTGGAAGCAAGTATCTCATGCACACTGCAGACAGTGCACAGACAAAAACCAACCAACCAACCAAGCAAACAAAAAACAAAAACAAACAAACAAAAAACCACCCACAGTCTCCTTTTATCTTTGTTTTAGCCATATCTTAGTGTAAAATTAATGTCAAGGATATGGTTGCAGAGGTTTAAGTCTAAAAATCTTTTCACATTATTACCAAACTTAAAATACAGTCAAAATATGAGTGCTGGGAGTGGAGTTTGACACAGAAGGAAGGTAACTTACCTCTGTTGCTGACAAACGTTTATCACCATTATCACTACCAACACCTGAATCTGAGTCCTTTTTACTTGGGTAGATATCATCAATGCTAGGTGTGAATAAAAAAAATAAAAATTCAGTAAAAAGCTATCACAGCATTTACATTCAAATTCTGTTCTGGTTTCACTTAACTCTGAGCAAATTTCAAACTATTCTTAATGGTAGAAGGTGAAATAGCCTAGTACAGTAAAACACCAAACATTTAATCTGGTGATGGTAAAATAGATCAGACTGAATGGCCAGTTAGCCTAAGGATTAATGAAGCAACAGAAATAATCTGGTACTAGCTTGCTTTTGTCTATACACTATGCAAAACTGCTTAGTTACTAGTTAAGCAGCACAGGACTGAAGCAATTCAGCAATAGGAGAAGAAACCAAAATAGTAAAACTCAAAGTGGAGTTAACTGATACAATTGCAACCACTGATCCATTAAAACAGAACTCATATCTCCCTCAGGCTTGAAATAATTACTGACACAGAAACCTCCTTTTGGTACCTTAAAATAGACCTTGGAATTTAGGTTTTTGAGAAAATTACTGCAATAATGGCAAAGGCTCTCTATTCTGGTTTCATTACCCAATACCACCTCTACTCATTTTAAAGTGCACTATTAGATGCAGTACTCTCATCACCTAATTTTTTTTTAAAATATACCTTATATCCCTTTACTCGCTATCCTGAAAGCTGTGATACTGAATTCAGATTGACACAGCAACTTAAGAAAGAAGTTTTATCATTCTTCACATGAATAAGGAATCTGATTCATTAATCCTAATCTTAAATTACCTCTTATCAGTAAACACTGAAGATTGTTTTGCAGAAACTGCCTTTGGAAATCTACTATGTACCATCCCCTTACCCTAATCTGTATTCTCCAATATGACCAAAATACCAGACAGGACATGACATTCCTGTCAATTTTCTTGTATACTAAAAGAACAATAGAGAAAACCAGTAAGTGTTTCCCAAATGAAACACCTATTCTTCATCCTGGATTCTTCTCATCTTTGACATTTATCTGATAGAAATTCACAAAGGGATCTCCAAAGGCACATGAACAAAAACATTTTGATTCAAATTTCATTGAGATGACTGAAAGGGGAATTCTGTAACAACTCTTGTTTTTTTCCTCCCAGGATTTTAGCAGTAATATCTCTACTATTACTAATATCAACACTTTGTTTTCATTGAGTACTTCTCTTCAAAGATATCATACTTTCTCTGATTGGTTATATTACACTGCCCTTGTTGGCAAAGAAAGACTGGGCTAAAAGCTGACTTCCAACCAGCTATGGAGATTCTCATAGAAAGGAGCTGCTTTGTATCTGGTTCCTGTCCTTAAACCATGGTACAAGATGCCATTTCCTTCAAGTCTGATACAAGACAGAAGATTTTGCCTCATTTTGCTAAAAAATAAGCACACTTCATTTAAAAAGCATTCATGCAGTTCTTTTTGTTTGACAGATGATTCTGGATGAATTAAAAAAGATTAAAATGTCACGAAAGTGCAAACATACAAATCACATATATAACACATCACAAAAATCACAAAACAACACGTGAAATTAAAATTTATTTAATGTATGGATAGATAGATCAAGCCAACACCTAATGTAACTACCATCTGATTATTTTCAATGTATTCCAGGAATCCACTAGAAAGAGGTTAAATTTAAACTAAGATTCACTTTTAAACTCTTAACTAATGTGCTGTTAACTTTAATCAGAATTGATTTTTAATTTTCTGAACTCTTACATTAGAATAAAAGTAAATTAAATCTCTGCAAAAAAGTACACTCTGAATAGCATCTAAAGAAACAAAACTCTGGAACCTAAAGATAAATACTATTTTATTATTTGCAAGACTTTCATACATACCTCTCTTCCACAGGTTGTGGCAAATGCTGTGGTTCAATGGCATTAAGATACAGCGAGTCTGCTGTTTTAATCTGACAGGCTTGTACAGTCAGATATTTGAATATATGCACCTTACCCTTTGTACAAATCTGTGGGATAAAGAAAAAAATAGGTTTAAAAGTAGAATTAAAAAAGCAATTTATTCCAAGAGTCATTTAGTATAAACCTCCCTGAAATTCAACTAATATTACAAATTTCACTTAATAGAAAATAGACTTTTTTAAAAATTACTAAGTACTTCAATAATATACTCAATTATTTGTGTGTACCAGTATAAACACCCTCAGAGACTAAGACAGAAAACAAGAAAATAATGTATTATATCTTCTTTAAAAGAATCCAAATGAGCTTCTAACTAAAAAAAAAAAAAAAAAAAGACATTAAAATATATGGTATGGCCTATTACTAGCTATAAATAGAGTAATTAATTATTTTCAAAATTAGTGTATCATGACATTTAATTAACTAGTGTGCTCTTTATATTCTTGGTCACATTGCTTTTAACAGTGTCCAAGCATACTTATGATGCAATTCACCTTCATTTTAGAATTTTCTTTTTCTTTTAGTGCACACCTCTTGCTTTGTATTTTTTAGTGTAAAGGCAGCATCACTTTTGATTATAAAAAACATTTCTCCAATGTAATAAAAATTCTTAAGTATTTCAACAACTGTTCGGCAAGAACACTTGTGGCCTTCAGAGATACAGTTTGAATTTAGTGTCCAGTAAGTCAACAACAACAAAATTGTCCTTAAGAAGCAAACACAGGTTGCATTCATTGATCTTTATTACTCAGAGTGGCCTACAGTTCCAAAAAGGAGTTTTATTTCTTTGTGCATCACAATCTATGAACTTACACTATACAGTGAAATAAATTTCACACAGATTATGTTTTAGACTATTTAGGCATATCTTTTAAGTCAAAGTTAGCAAATCACTGCAGAACCTTCTAGAACTGGATTCATTTTACCAGAAAGAAGAATTACCCAGGAAGTTTATCACTACTCTTTTTAAGAATTATACACATATTCGAGCGTTAACTTTCATATGCAGATAAAAATCACAAAAATTAACAGCTAACAGAATGGACATCTTCTAAATGTGTGCTGGTTTAAGTGCTGTGCAAATTCATATTGAGAACGGAGGACATCTTTTATGTCTTATTTAGATACCTCCTATGTCTTATTTAAATATCAACAACTATCAACAGTCTGTGATGACTGAAATTCAGAAGCCTGCAATTGCAGAAGGTGACATTTTACACTCTAAAATGTGTTAGCAGCCATCCAATATTAAGGCACAACTTAAATTAATACTTACTTGTGCTGGTGGAGATTGCAAAGGATTATTCTCAAGCAGTAATACTTGTAACTGCACCATCTTTCTAAAACAAATTGGAATCACAAGCACTTTATTGCAGGAAAAGTCAAACTTTACCAAGGGAAGCTGTACTAGTTCTAAAAGTAATAAAAAGGAGAGAAGGTGTTATATCTGTTTTGATTTTTGGCACAAAATAATAAAATATTTTTTTAATAACCCTTCTTTTGCATTCAGGTAAAATACAAACTCAGGGAGGAATAAGATCAACATTTACTCTGTTTTATACTGGGAAATAAGAGTGTTGTTATACAAGTGACAAGAAATTCTAAAGCAAATACTTTGGAATTTTTTTTCCCTGAAACTCAGCTGACAGTTCCCATACTGCTTTCAGACACTTGTTTAACTTAAAAGCTGCTCAGAATCATAAAGATATATTGAAGAAACCTCACACTGTTCTTCAGTGGATACCATTGAATGTTATATTCTGCAGACCCAAATGGAACAAATGTGAACACAAGGTAATAGCTACTTTTTAATAATATCTATTTATATGATTAAAAACATTTTCAAAATTCTAATAAGAAAAGCTACTGTAAAGATATTTTTTTTGTTCATTTGCTATTACCTTGGGGTAAAACTTCGAGGTAATTTCTTCTGACATTCAGTTCTTTTAAAGATTTCAGCTGGCCTATCTGCTGTGGCAATGCTGTGATTTCATTACAGCTGACATCCTACAGTAAAACAGTAATAACAAATAATAATGAATTTTCAGCTCCTACATGTTCCATAATACAAACATAGCTAATATGCTATTATCATTGTGACATTTTATTAACCTGAAAAAATACAACAATCTATGTCCTGTAGTCCCAACAAAATAAAAAAATACATGGGAAAATGTTTGCACATTAGTTAAAACCAGAGCAAATTGTTATTTGGAGAACAAGTTAATTTTGAAAGTTAATTCAATTTCTATAGAAATATTCAAAACTACTTACTTAACAAGTTCTAGTTTTTTGCTCTTTTCTTCATCTGAAGAATTAAGTATAGTGATTATATAACTAAATGTGTTAGGATGAAATATAAAAATCCTAGTTTGTGGATCTGAGTTTTTAAAAAGGTTCTTGTTCTTCTAGATGGAATATTTAAACAAAATAAATAATAGTATTAATAATAACAATAACACTAGTAATACAGCGATAACATCCTGTAATCATGCTCAGGAAAGGCATATATTTGATCATCAGGGCACATAGTAGACCATGATGAAAAGGGACAGAGCTTATTTGGCATTACTTAACTATTTCAAGCAAGAAACTGCTATGAATGTGCATGAAAGCTCAACTTCTTGGATTAAGTCAGTCTGTGATGAGACAATTGTTAAATACTAGCAATCATTTTTGCTGCCAAACGGACATTTTCAGGCAACCTGAAAATTTCAGTAATGTCCCAATTATGCTGTCATTTCAGTACTAAAAGAAGAAAATAGTATCTCACAGTATGAAAGATAATTGGGGCAATGCCCCATTTTCCTGAAAAGCCAACTGAATACTCCTACTCTCTCAACTGTTTCAAATGCATTTATAAAGTATCTGCGAGCTCTTAGACTACTGAAGTTCAAGAAGGCAGACTTCCAAGTTATGTCTTTGAAGATGCTTGCTTTAAAGCCAGTCAAAAGCATTATATTAACTCCCTATCTCTGAGCCTAAAATCTACTTAACAAAAAAATGATAGTAAAACCAAATTATGATCTGGCAATGCTATTCCCTGTATCCAACAAGTTTCTGCTTGTAATAGAATCCTATTGCCGCCAAGACTTCCTTCCCTTTCAAAACACAGTCAGGAAATTACTGTAGCTTTTAGACAAGGAAATTAAAAATCCCAGCTAATGAGTGCATTTTTGCCCAAGTTGTCACAAAGTTTGGTTAATTGCCCTGTTCCCTGATCATTTATTTTTAAAGCTTTACTGTCCTATTTTTAATTTACAGTCTTTAAATTACTTCATAATTAGATAATTGATTTTTAGGGCACAAAATTTAAAGTCACCTTGTGGCAAAGAAACTCTAGACCAAGTGTACTAAGGCACAGATACCAGAACAAGTCAGGGAAAGAGGCAGAGAATTGTAGAGGAAGCATCAAAAAAAGAAAAAGAAAGCTGGCAGTGTGTAACCTCAAAAACAAAGTCCACTTCCACTTACAGCCTTTCAAAACATCCGCAATAAGACTGATCTGTTGTGACAGAGTGTCAGCATTCACAAGATCTCTAGAGACAGCAGTATCCTTTAGCCTACTAAACACTGTAGCCCAACTTGCATTTTTTTATTACTTTGTTTGTATAGCCATGGAAAACAAAGACTTGTAACACTTACTCATGGTTATGCTCTTGACTATTATTAGACCTCGTGAGTGTGTATGTGACAGAGGCAGTGTTAAACTTTCTCATTACTTTGGTAGTAATGGAAGCATTACTAGCAAACACCTTTGGTTTTCAAGCCATAATTTCTTACGGAATTATGCAGCAGTTTGGAACTCGGCTTCAGGTACATTTGCAGGTAACTGAAGTGCTAACACTCAAGTTCCATTGGGAAATAGTATTTGCTGAGGTCAGACTTCTGGTATTAATTATATTTTGTTCTCATCAGACAGACCACCTCCTGCCATGACAAGGCAATTTGTCAAAATCAGAGAAATGTAAGGGTTTTATTCAACATTGATTAAATTAAGGAAATTTAACATTAATTTCTGTGGCATGAAGCTCAGTGGCATGAAAGCAAAATCATCAACTGTTTCCCTTTGTTTAGGTTAATGTTTAAATGGCCTTAAACCAATCCAATTCAGCATGTACGTCAGGAAGATAAACAGAAAAACCAATAAGGTACTCTGACTCCATATTAACATATTTATTCATACACACACAGAAGTTTATCCAAATCATTCAAATGAACTTCCTCCTTATATAACTTTAAACTCAGGACTCCTGACTGACTCCATTATTCCTAAGAAGCACCTGGGTTCAGTCAGAGCTGGTGACACAGAAGCCATACCGAAGAGTAAAAAGAAGTTACACAGTACGTGAACACGTGGACCCTTTTAGAAAACAGCAGGCAGCAAGTCCCATGTGCTCAGGCTGCTGTCTCTGATTAGATGAACGAGGTAAAGGACATAAATCCCAGGTGAGAAATTTGAAGGCTTCCAACATGAGATAACAGCCCTCTCTCTGGGATGCTCCTATCTGAAGAAGGCAGAAGTGCAATACTGCCTGATAAGATGGAGAATGGAATTTTACTGTACATCTGATAGTTTTGGGTACAATTACTGAGCCATCTCTGCATAATTACTTTTCCTTGGCAGAAAGTAAGTTTCACATTGTCTTCACACTAATTTTGCACTCTCCTGGCTGACAGTAGAGGCATGATTGAGTCAAACATTTTTTTTGCAGCAAATAAAAGTAAACTTCCCAACCAATTTTTTTTCCAAATAATTACAATGTATTCTGCAGGGACAAAAACTTATGCTACAAGTACCAAAATATGTTAGCTGTCAGAATCCTAAATTTAAAATAATACCTGAAAGTTTTCAGCATGTAATATCAAAGTTATTCTATGCTACAGGTATGAAATTCATAAAAATACATACCTGTTATAGGAAAACCATTACCTACCCCACTTTGAAGGATAGAAGGGAAAATGCAGAGTTTATTGGAAAGATCTAATTTGCAGCAAATTATGTTTGCATCATTCCACAGTGACTATAGGGATAAATTTTGCACTAAAAAAGTAGATAAAAAGAACCCTTTGCTATGTAAACACAGATCTCACTGCATGCAGCTTGTGAAACAGCTGGGGAACCTGAGGTTGCTCAGAAATGTCCTATGGATACAAGAAATGGTATCATGGAGCCAGGTGGCATCTCAGGGTCTATGCCCTGGCCCAGGCCAGCACCAGCACTGTGTACACACCAAAACAACAGCACTCCCTGCCAGAGGGCTGAGTGGTGCTTCTGCTTGAATCCCATGCTATTCAGGCTGGCATTGCTCTCACAGCTGAACTTTTTGTGCAACAACTGCAATATGACTTCATGTTTTTCTGTTTGTTTCTTTTACTCGTTTTAGAACAATGATAACCTTATTATCTAAACTGCTTTACAGTTTACATGCCAACACAGATTCCCCACTCTCAATCCTACCACTATTTGCTTCTCCCAATACATCACAGTGATGTCATTTCCAGTTAAATAGTGGAACTCATTTCACTAGAAATGTACCAAACACACATGGTGGTATCAAACTGTGTAATCAGATCATCTGAACAGACTCATGCTCAATTTAACAAAAACTTGTTTTTCACTCAGCCCTCTTCCCAATGCCTTCTAAATCACAAAGAACAAGTATCAGATCTTTTCCAGTTTTTGTGTGTCTTCTAGGCTACCAAAGTGACATGTAGCTAGAGCTCTCAAATGAAACACTTTCAGAGCAAGAATTGTTTTGCTCTTTATGACAAACAGTAATACAAACTATACTATAACTGAAAAGCAATATGAAAATCCAGAATTCTAGAATTTAAACACATTATATGCTTGAACCAAACAAACCCAATCTGCTTTGGGTATAATCAACATTGATTTCATGCTTTTAATTTTTACTAAACTTCTAATTAAATTTAACTTAAATTATTTATAAAACTGGAACCATCACCTTCTATTGTGTCTATTTTAAGCACAACAAAAACAGTGCTATTACCTAACATATTTTTAAGAATAATTAAATCAGAACCATCTGTGTAAATCTCACTAAACCCACCACACACACACAAAAATTCAAAATATTTGTTAAGATAAATTAATAATGCTCACTAAAGAAAACAAACTTGGTAGTCTTGAACTCAGTCATAACTCAGAAAGGAAAAGGTAACTACCCCCACATCCTCATCAACAGCCTCATCAATTGTAATATACAGCAGAAGCCTGATACCACAGGATGCTGCTCAAAAATATCAGAAGGAAAAAGCCCCACAGTTGCCACTTCATACCACCTATGAAAAATCAATAGCAGGGTTGGGGCCTCAAGCAATGTTATTAATTTTTGCAATGTAACCTATTGGAGGAACTACTGTTATAAAAACAAGAATATGATAATAAGGCACTTTCAGGCACAGAAAAGCAATGCAAGGTAAATGCTGTCAATGGAGATACCAGCAGCTGGAAGGAAGTTCAAATCTGATTGTTTTACTATGCATAAATTAGCAACGTCAAAATACAGTTTGTCAATTTGTATCTCAAAAGGTCAAAATGAATAAAAATAACCAGAAGACTTATGCCATACAGAATTCAGAGTCTCAGCCTACAATATATAGCAGAGGAAGATAAAGGGAGAGATTAAATATATTTTTTCCACAAACATGAGCAATTAAATTAATTTTATGCTATAGTACCAAATAAATTTTGCTTTTACAGACTGTCAATGACTGGACAATCTATTCTAAATGATCTACTGCTTGTAGGAACAGTACTTGTGTAGACAGCTTTGAAAACAAGGAGTATAATCATTTTGTAGATCTGCTTAGATGGGTGTTCCAGGAAAGGAAGGTTGCATGACAAATGTAGTGAAATAAAATGAAAATAGACTGATAAGACCAGTAGCTCGAGTGGAATGCAGTGTGGTAAGCAGATAGTAAAAACACAGAAAGGAAGCAGGAGGGGAGGGTGCTACGGGGGTAAAACCTTGCAGAGCCTGATGCCAGAACTTAAGGACTTGATACAGTGAAACAGGGAGCCAGGGCAGGCAGTGAGCAACACTGGTAAAGATGAGGAACTTTGAAACTGAGTTTTGAATGAACCAAGGGCAGTGATGTTGTTCAAAAGAGTCCTGAAGAACATAAAGAAAACTCCTATAGTGTTACTATCCAATGCACTTAAGAAGTTAAAAACTTAAGTTCTGCAAACTACATTGTAGTATTAAGCACTTGTTCAAACATATGTGAAAAGTGAATTTTACTGTTTCTATTTAAATTCAAAAGAAGTCAAAATAAAAGTGAAAAAAAGATCAGTAACGTACCAATTCCATTAACTGTTTTAGCTGACCTATCTCTTCTGGAAGGGAACCTAGCTTATTGTTACTTGCAATTAAGACTTTTAGAGGAAGACCACACAGGCAAGCTGGCAAAGAAGAAAGCTGATTTCGACTGCAACAAAACAAAACAAAAAATATTAAAACCATTGGTGATGTTCTACTGTATACTCACAAACTCTGAGAGCTGCAAAATGTCTTCACTTTGGTGGGTCATATTTTGTGCAGATAAAATTGAAATTTTCAAAAGGCAATAATTAAGAAGATATTTGCACATTAGAAACACCTGATTATTGACTAACAATATTGCAGAATTTACCACTGTGGAAAAAATGCATTGTATCAGTTTCACAACATTGTATCAAATTTGTTTGTCACAAAGAACAGCTGTTTCCCTTCCTAGTGAATACAGGAAAGTCAACTGAGACAGTATTTTGCAAATATTTAAACATTCCTGTGGTTTTATATGCCATTAAAATGGATGCCTTTTGTTCCAACTGAAAAACAAATACGTAAATTACAGACAAAATTGTTATTTTCTCAATTAATTTAAAGCATATTTATAGTTGAAGATTACTTGGTACGTCTTGGTCTATGGTTCTGTGCTACTAACCCAGGTAAATACAGCAAAAATTTCTGGGACTATCAATGGTTCATTTCTTCCCAAGATTCATAAACTAGAGCTTAAAGATGACAAATATCATGACCCTTTGTGATGTCCACAAGATCAAAAATAGTAACTCGCAGCTGAATTCCCAGAAGAAACTTTATGCTTATCAGAATAACATAGTTACTCTCCTCTGGAATATTTTAAAATTTCCTTAAAATATAACACTTTCTTTCTTATGGCTATTAACATGTAGTAAAACAATGAACAGTAACTTGAAGTCGTACCCCAGTATAAACCATTTTTCTAGCTCCTGCCTACATGTTAAGGCTTCAGAAAGCAAAGAGATATGACTACACTCTGAAACACATGGTAAAAATTGTCCTGTGTAATTTCAGTAGAAATTGCAATATTGACATGAAACAAGGACAACCAAAAATCAAAATTCCACAAGCTGCAAAGCATTTCTTCAAGAACCAGGCCAGCAGTGTGCTACAAAGCTGCATATAGAGATGCATACTCATGCTCTACAAAACAGTCTCAAATGTTGTACAAAGCTAACTACCATCCTATCTCTGTTGTGCATGCCAGGATACAAACCGATATCAAAGAAAATAAAAATGAGAACTCCAACTGCTAACCAGCAGAAGCTGAAAAAATTTGGCTCCGGGTTTCTTAATTCTCATGTCCTTACAGAAGACCAAGACATAACATTTTTGAAAAAATACCTGGAAGTACTGTTTCAAGTTCTGAAGAACTCAAATGGAGGAAGCTTAAAGTCTAAAACAGTAATGCCGCAGATCAGACACAGATAAAAAATAAGTAAAACCAATTTCTAAGCTCCACAGAACTCAAAAGGAACCCAGTAAGAGATAAGGAACAGAACATAACCAGGGCAAGTGAGTAATAAATCATCATTAGTTTCAAAGGAATTTCTTTAAATAAAACATGAACAGTATCCACCAAGGCCCAAAAACTATAAATACATCTCTTGGCATCACTTTCTAATGCTATTCCACATATGGGCTCTGCTGGTAACAGACAGAAAAATATGCATTTTAAATGTATTACTTATTTCTTGCCAAGAAGCAACGTGGTTAGAAAGTCAAGGATGTATTTCCTTCTTCAGACTCTTCAATATGTTCAACATGGGAAAGGGAATATCCAAGTAAAGGGGGGATTTTAAACTCAGAGAAATTATCTTAGTCAAATAAAAAATCGCTTTTATTTTGTCCAATTTACTGTCATATGTGATATAAAATCTATTACAGTCTTGTGATGATTCAGACAAATTCTATCACTACACAGAGTTCTAATTCAACTGGATTAACTTTCTTGGTTTCTTTCAGTAATTATTTCTACATTTTGGCATTTACGATGCCTTCATACAGAGCCGTTTCTGCAGCCAATGAGCTTTTGCGTTACCCTTTTCAGTAACGTGAAAAAATACAGTCAGTTGTTCCAGAACGTTATAAAGTGCACACAGAAAAGCTTTATATATTTGCAAATAAAAAAAAAATGTGGCAAAGATAAACTTACCTCAAATTTAAATAAGTTAGCATTTGTAAGTTTACTATGGCATCTGGTATAACTTTGATACAATTGTGGTATAGATTTAGTGTTTCCAGTGACACAAAATGGCACAACTCCGTAGGAACTTCAGTTAACCTATTCTTGGATAAATCTGAAGAGAGGAAAAAGAGAAAAGGTACATTTTTTAAACCATTAGAAAGATGTACTTTGAAAAGCTGCAATTTATTAAAATAAGTGAATAAATATAATTTACAGGGGGACAGCAAACTAGATCAGTGGCTTTATTATGCAAAGTAAAGCTAGTGCAAACTTTTACAATTTTGAAATGGAACAGGCTGCATAGAAAAGAGCAAACATTCAATTAGGATTTATTTGGTCTAATAAAAAGTAATTATTTGCAGGACTCAACAGGCTGAGGAAATGGTTGCAAACAGATTCCAAAGCTCATATAATATACCCAAAGATCTAGCCAATACACAGTCAGACATCTGCAAATAACAACAGCATTCAGAGAAAACAAGCAACTGGGATTACATCTTTAATTCACTTAAATAGATAAATAAATACATCAGGTAATTCTTCAAACTGGCCTGTATTTCCTGAGTCTAAACCATTTATAAATGAATGCTAGCCAAAGAAACAGTGGTGGTCTTCAAGAATGGATTTTATATAAGTACATACAAGACAACAGTGATGGATTCCAACCCCCCAAGACACTGCTTGTACCCACAGAACAAAAGCTTTTGACTTTTGATCAGTTATTCATTCTTCATTTGCCATTCTAAGCACACAGACACAAAGGAAAATAAGGAGGAAAAAACATTACCGAGCTTTGTTACTTAACTACCACTGTATGAAGAATGAGGTATCATAGTACTGATGTGAGCCCAAGTCATAAAATAATAATGCATGGCAGCATTCAACCGAATCAACTGGGTTCCAATCATTGTTTAAGTAGTGTTGCAGAACAAATTTTATTCTCAGAAACTGCACCAATGTTACCTACCCATGTCACCAGCCTAACCTGACCTGAAGAATGGTAACCTGTGAAGTGGAAGGAACAGGAATGCACCTACGCAAAAAGCGAAATGTCTGATGGTAAGGAAAAATAATAGAACTTAATGATGTCCTCACTTCACTGCTGCTATTTTAAGCCTAGTGCCTGATCCTTCAAAGCTTATTTCAAAGCTTACTTAAAATGAAAAGAAAAAAGCAGCCAAAGTACGGATTATTTCCACGGCCCTGTCCTTAGGGCCATAAATCATATTTTTGCTTTTTGTGAACAAACAGAAGCCTGAAGAATTTTTTAACTTCCATTGAAGTTGGCTGTGCTGAAGCACAGCTTGAATTCAAACTTATCACCAGCCAAGACTTCTTAGTTTTGTTCTTATCTCCTGCAATGTGAGTTGAAATTCAGCACATTCTAGTCTTGTCAGCCTCCACTTGGCTTCACCTCATCGCTTCCAACAAGAAGTTGGTTTCATTACTCCATCCCCTACCAAGGCAATTGTGATGGCCTACAGGTGCAGTAACTGAGAGCAGCTCAGCTGACCCTAAAGGTAGCATGATCGAATTGAGCACTGCAACCAAAATTATTCACTTCTAAGTTACTATACAACAGCAACTCTAATTGCTGTGCTTTCTCTTACCAGGCTTTGATGGTGGCTAGATACAGCATTACCTCACCTTCTGCTTCCCTTCATTTCTGACATCAAACTAAAGCATTTCCTGTTGAGTGACTTTTACTACTGTTTCAAAGCAGGAGAAAGCTCTTCATTGTTCCTCTGGTTTAGTGCTTTAATTCTCTACTGTTTTCTATTTATCCTGAGAGCATTTATTTACCAGCATGGCATTCCAAAAGAATTCTGCTGCCTTTCTAGCTATGTTTATTATCAGATATTAACAGAAGACTGCCATGCTGTAACTTTTTGAATCATGCAGGGGCTATTCATATTTTACAAATCAAGTGCAAAGAAAACCTCACTTTTTAAAAATCATGCATTTCTGGGGTGACAGTGCCAGAAATATCCTGCTCACTTTCTCCTTTAAAGTGGAAGGAGCAGCAAAATCCAGACAAGTGAACTCTCCTGAGGGTGAAAACAACCTGTATGGGAGTAGATGGAGTGTAATGACCCATCCTTCACCTGATCCTTCTCCAGTGATCACTGAAAACAGTGATCTGCTACAGATCAAAACCTGTGAACACTAAAATGTTACTTCTTCTCAAGCTGCTAAAGCTGCAGCCTGCCACCTTAGCTCTCTCTTCATGCCTGCTCTCATTTATCTTCATATCAAATAAAAGACTGTTGCCACAATATTTGACTCACTCTTTAAAAATTCTAGTATCTCAAAAAAGCAAAATAGCAATTAGATTGACCCCACTCCTAAAACATTACTAACACAGTTAAATGCCCTTTTTTCCCTCCATTATTTATTGCTATCTTTTGTTCTCAAGGTTTTAACTCCGTTAAACTGATGAAAGGAAAACAAAAACCACACAGATCATCACAGACAAATCCCTTCCTGTCATCCACAGGACCATGGGTTATAGGACACACTATATGCACAACAAAGGAAGTCAATTATTTGTTGCTGTGTAGTCATTACAGTAAGATAATTTCAACACTTGTATCTACTGTTGCTTCCTAAATAATGATAACGATGACAATAAAAATAATTTTTAAAAATCTAACCTATTCACAGTATAGGGCAGGGGAATAAAAGCTGTACCTTTTATTTACATTGTTGTAACATAAATTAATAGAAAAAACAGAAGTTTGTCACTGTAATTTACTGATGGAAGGTATCATTAACAGGAAATCTGAATGTCTTCCATTCCACACAGTACTGGAATGGAATCTGACATACAGAATGCCCACCACAATTTTAACTAGTGATATAACTCCTGCCAGAACTCCCTGATCATATGGTAGTTAAAGAAAAAAAACAGATTGCTTTTGTACAATCCTAGAATGAATGTAAGCCTCTGAACATGATGCAGCTGTGAAGAAAGCTTAGCAGCTTTCTGAAAATTCCACACAGGAAAGCACATGTTGTAAGAAACTAAAAGGAAAACAGCCTGCATAACAGTTTTATAGTGTACTTTATAAGCCCATACAAACATGTAGAGAAACCTCTGAAGTTCACACAACTATTACGATACTACTTTACATGAAGGTACTTTTTGCCTCAAATTTCTGCATCTTACAGTAAGTCTGTATAAAACTTAGAGTTAACCTGAAATACAAGTTCTAGCATAAAATACAAGGGTTAAGACTTTAGGAAACTGCAGAATCATTTGAGCATACTGAGAAAAACAGCATGCCTGTACCTTGGTTTTGTCACCATTCATAAACTTTCTGATTTTTTTTTTTTTTTTGCTAAGGCATTCTTGGGTCATTTAGGGAAAAGGAAGAATGCAGAAACTACATTTTTAAACTACTTGTGACAATATTTTTGAAGTACAGAAGCAACTAGTTGCAAAACCTTTAGTTTCTTCCTTCGATTCTTTAACTCTACACTTCCCAAATTGCTAAGCTGCACACCCCTTTACATCACTAATTTGAAGAATAACACTTCATGGTAATTAGTAATAATAAGTTACTGTACAGACTGGCTTTTGATACAGAAATGGAAATGAACAGAGGGGTGGAATTGGCTGGTGTTTAAAAGAATTTTAAACTATTTGCTTAGACTATGCAACACAAGGGAGATGTAACAAATTAATGAATCTATGATAGCAGAAGAACATTTCAGGGTTGCCAAGACAGTACAGGTAGGTTTCAGCTGAGGTCACTACTTCCTGTAACTTCCATTATGAAATAGGTGGCACAAATACCAAACAATGGGGAAGGGGAGTCCATGCAATGGAGTGAGCTTCCTGTTTTAAATGAAATACACCATTCATTCATTATTTGTGACACCAAGACATTTTCAAACTGCGGCTGGCTTCACTTCATCTTTCCCTGCCAAGAACAAGTTTGTTAAAACCCCAAAATAAAGTAACAGAACACAAAAAAATAAGCCAGTTTAGAAAAATATTAGATGGAATCTTGATCTTTAAAAGAGTCAGCAGAATTCTGGCACAATGATACGGCTTTTGTATGAGACGTGTCACTATGCTGGAAGCCAGACAGGAACTACACAAAATAAGCACTTCCTTAGCTGGGAGAGAACAATAAAAAGCAAAAAAGATCACACTGGTAAATAAGCATTTAACAGGAGACTCCAAGCCTTGTTTGGTAACTGGCACACTGCATGGCCAGGAACTACACTGCCATTACAGCAGTAATTACTGGCCCCCATCCCTGCAGCAAAACCTTTTCATTCCTACAGCTCTGACAACCTCCGCCACAATGAAGCCCTGCCACTGAGAAGGACCTTCCTGACTTCACAATTTACAGCAAAACAAGTGCCACTATACATATACACACTATATATGCATGGTATAAAAAAACTGCACTGCAGAGAGCAAAATGGTTCTGCCAAAATATCCAAAATAATATTAAAAGTCAGATAGTTAGATTTCTTTTGCTAAATCTACTGAAGTGCTCCAATATTACTACTTTCCAGTGATTAATATATTTTTAAATATCCGTTATTAGTATATTATTAAATTAAAATTGCACACTACTTATGGGAGAGCTAAACAATTGAAGACTTCAAATTGTAAAACTAATTCCTTAAACAAATATGCAGATGCATTACTATGCCATAAATCTTGACAAAGAACTTTAAAGAAAGCAGTTTATTAAAAGGAAGTTATTTACACATTTCAGATGTTAGACAAATGCACTACATTTCTAGCACACAAACAATAGACAAACTATGCTCCACTGAACAAGAAAAATAATTATATATATATTTATAAATATATATATATATATATGAAATATCTGTATTTGCTATGAAGTCCTGAAATCAAGAAACTCCAAGGGAAAAAAGATGCCCAAACAACCTTAATTCCAGCCCACTAAGTTCCTTTTATTCTGCAGGATTCAGCACTTACTGAATAAAAGACAGGAATCATTCTGAAGAAGCTATTTGCATTTGCACTAAGATACCATTCAAGGTATTCAAATGAGATGTCTGAAATTTGACAAGGAATTCAAACAATTCACTGTAAAAGCCTAAAAAAATTAGTCACTTCAACCCTAGTTTCATAATGCAAATAAGAACATTAGAAAATACACAAAGAAGTCTACAAATGCATAACCACATGGAGATCTTCGTTTTATACTGTAAGCTTCCCATGGTTTTATCAGGCCTTGAGGAAGCCTGTATTTCCTTATTAGCAAGGTGCATCTTTATTGGGAACTGAAGCCACAAATGATGGCACTGTATCTTGGGAACTGAAGCCCCAAATGGTGGCACCGTATCTTGGACACCTGGAATATCTACTTAAAGTGCACATCAGATCTTTGGCAATGCTGTCCCCCACTTTGGCAAAGAAGACAAGTCATCTATGATCAATATAATTGCACCTATGAGAATCAATCAAATGTCAATGCTCCCTAATGAAGCAATTACTTTGTTCTAGCCTTCCCCCCAAATGGTAGGAAAATCCACCATTCTAGAGGCAAATGCCATCCATTAGTCATGAGAACACTAATGGAACTATAAAGTGGTACATACTTTTAAGATGTGCCCTACAAGCTGTCACTATCTCCATACTCATGGCAGGATACCTACTTGTCCTCTCCCTCCACCAGAATTTATGAATAATATCCTGAGTGTACAGCCAGCTTTTACTGCAGTCAGCAACTTCTAGGACAGTGATGCTACACAAGTGAAAAAGAGGCAGCAAAGACCTCCACTGCCTCTGGCATCACATGCGTTCTGCTTTACTCATGACAGTTACACCAAAAAAATGCATGGCATTTCTTCACTAGGAGACATTTCTATCTCAGTTACTTAGCAAACAGAGTAACAAATAACAGAAGAACATCCAGTGAAGTAAAAATAATTCTGTTCCCTATTAGAAAAAAAACATGACATAGGCTCAAAGATTTTCCTTCTTAAAGTACAACTTGTATCAGACTGAAAAAAGGGTAGCTCGAAAGTTGATTCCTGGCAAGGTCATCATTACTGATCCCATAGTATGCAACAATAGCATCTGAATATTGATCAACCCTGAATCCAGATGTACAGCTGCTGACTCAAAATATGTAGAAAGTGCATCTGTCTCAGGCAGAAAGATAAAAACATACAGACCTTGCAAGACAAGTATTTTGAAGAGATTGTGAAGGAACTCTGCCATCTCATACACTTGGTAAGCACTACTTTTGAGCACTGTCAGCATGTTGTACGTTACCATCTGTCTCCCATTCATTAATTTAAGAACCAACATTAAAAATCTCCACCTCAAAGCCACAGTTAAATTAAGATTACACTAGAAATGTAGGAAATTTAAAAGTGATCATACATCTACTTTTGTATCTACTTTTCTTTTCATCACTAGATTTAACGTATCAAAATATTCTTCTTTGCCACTGTATATAATACGTGGGGAAGTTAAAGGGCTGATACAGAGAGGAACTAAATGAGGGATTTAGAGAAAAGGAGAAAAAAAGCCCGGACTGAATAAAAACAGGCTGAGAGCAGGAAATCGTAGAGCCAGGCAGAGATGCCACCCCTCTAGATGCCACTAGAGGGGGCCTCGGTCTCACGACTTGGCCAACACCCTGCAAGGGTGTTTGTGCTTTTGCTTCTTTCGGAGCCCATCCCCAGCGGATGCAGGGGGCAGGAACAGGAAGGTTAAAAGAAACACCCCTGGGTACTCCTGCGAACCTGTCGCCCACCACAGTTTTCAAAAGATTACAAATGCGGCTGCTCAGTTGCAACCACTACTGTAGGAAGCAGATATATACACTGATTTCCAACAGGGCTAGGCCTTAAAAAGAAAGCCTACTCTGAAATAGTCACATTGAAGTACTTTTCCCCAACCTTCACTCAGATGATGCAAGAATAGAAGGCATCCTTGAACCCTCTGTTTTACAACAATAGCAACGTTTGGCCAAAATGATGATACATTTGACAAACACCCTCCTTGCATTCCACCCCAGCAATCCTTATTTACTCTATTCCATCCATCACTCCACAATGGAATAGACAGCTTACTTTTCCACAGTAACCTGCAATAAAGCATGGCCAAATGTAAGAAACATGCACCCTACATTTTTTCTCAGGTAGTGCACTAACTAGCCTGGAGCAATCCAGCAGCTTAAACTGGCTCTCCCAGTGATCCCAAAATTTTGTGCAAACATCACTTCAGGGTTTTTTGTTTCCTCTGTATGAAATAAGAGGGGAAGGAGGGAGCAAAAGGCTAGCACATTCTTATTATTATCTCTATGGCACACTCCAGTTCCAAGGACACGAAACGAAATTTCTCTGCAAAAAACATGTCCAAAAGAGTATCACAATTCTGAAGGTTAGTATAGTAGTCTGCTTCATTATTGTACCTGCTTTTAGGTGACAACATCCAACATTTAAATGTCTCCTTTATCTGTTATTTCTTCCTCTTTAGGACAACAGCGGTTTGGGGTTAAGATTATCAGAAAAAATACTGCTGGGAGATGAATCTGGTGTGAAAGTGCATAAGACTCCCTAAAAACATAGAGTAAGACCACAGGATTATTCCTGCAGACCTCCATGTGGGTACAAACAGATGTGGACCATGGTGGACTCACCCTAGGTGGCCAACAGGTGGCCACCCAGTGGCTCTATCACTCCCATCCTCAGCAAGACAGAGGGAGAAAACACAAAGCAAAAGACAGGAGAGATCACTCACCAGTCACTGTCATGGGCACAAACAGACTCAGCTTGAGGAATTTGATGTATTGCCAATTAATAAGAGAGTAGGGTAATGAGAAACAATAGCAACTAAAATCACTTTATACTCTTTTTTCAGACTAGGCCTCTCTAATGATTCTGCTATTTCTCTCCCAGCCGTCATGTCCCTCCGGGGTGCAGGGGAACAGGGAATGGGAGTTGTGGTCAGTCCATAAACACTGTTTCTGCTACTCTTTCCTCCTCTTACTCTTCCCTTACTCCAGGATAGGTTCAATCCATGGGTTACAGTCCTTCATTAACTTCTCCAACACAGGTCCTTCCCACGGACTGCAGTACTTCAAGAACTGCTCCTGTGTGGGTCCTCTTGCCACGTGAACCTCACATAGGCACCCAAACACTTGTTCTATGAGATGAAAAAAAAGTATCTGGCAACAAACATGTTCCCTCAACACAACAAACATTTGGTATGAAACCCACTTCATGGCTCATGAAGAATTCCTCCTTCTCCCACGCCTTCTGCACAAGAGGGAGGATACAAGTCATTAATTTTCACTCCTCAATAAACAACCAGCCCTAAGAAAGATCAATGGATTGTATAATGCAAGTATTGTATGCGTTAGCCTGAGCAGGACAAATATTTCAGGTGTTTTTTCAGACACAGTAGCTGTAAGAAGGAATCTTCATTCAATTCTAAAAACTTTAAAAACTGCCATCTATCTCCCATTTTTGGCCTTTATAGTAGGTTGACTCAGAGCACTGGGGAAAATAACTGGGGAAGTGTTTACATCATACTCTGCCCAGCTGAATCCCCTCTCCTATTGGCACATGAAAGAAAATTTCACAGTGAACACCCACAAAGGAGGGCAGGGCTTTCCTTGCCTTCTCTGTGGAAACAAAAAATATATCTTGATACTGCAAAGTCCTCAAGATTAGCTTCAGCCGCCACAGATACACTGAAATTATTAGGATGGAATGATGAGAGATCAGGTACAACTGCAGGCTATAAGGGGACTTCCAGGTGTATTGGAGGTATCAAACAGAACTAAGAAATTACGAAATTCTTTTCTGAAAGAACAAAGACCACTACTTTCATCAAATACAAAAGTAAAGTTGAAAAAATATGTAAATTTCATTTGCATGTATATAAAAGTGCAGGCACACAGCTTATTTCATTCAAGCAACTTCCATCTTTTGGAGAACTGGAAAAGATGTGAAATAAAACCAGGAATTACATTCTATCCCAAAGAAGGCAGTGGATCCTTGCACAGACATACTTCTCCAATGCCTTGTTGTACAAATCTCTTGCTTTAGCCACAGAGATCATCTTTCTTAAAGCTGTCTACTTTGGAAGTCAACACCTTCCACCTCCATTGGGGAATTCCACATGATGTTCTCAAAAACAACAGGATGTAATCTAATGGTCTAGAACCTTTCCCAGCCCACAGACATCCCTAGTAAGAAGAAACAAGCTGAAACAAACAAATGTCCAGGTTTGCTTTTCACTCCATTCTCTCTTTAATAGCTATTATTTATTTTTTTTCTCTCAAGCTGTGAAGACAGGACACTGTTCATGCTATGCATTATCTGCCTCAGTGACCTGCTGAAAGAGGAGTTACCTCACATTTACCATCTGGTATAAGTAGCACATAAACCAGTTTCTGTGAAATAGCTCACTTGCCCGCACTTAGCGGATAACTATTTTTCACACCTGACAGACTTAAATGCTACATTTGCTTATTTTAAATTCATTTTACACATGAACAGTCTCACTGTTCTGTAAGAAAATTTGCTACAATCATGGAAATGAGCCAAAGTTATTTGATCTTTAAGTACATCAAAGGCATGAGGGCAAAGACACAAGAGAGCCACCTGATGCTAATTTACAGTGGCACGGAAAGCAGAGTATTACTCATTTAATCACTTCCCTGTCTGCCCATCTCCCACAGATTGTCAGGGTTAATCTCCCTTACCTACATTATTCATGTCCTTCTCCCCACAACGGTTCTTGAAGTAAGCACAACATAATTGTAACAGTTTATCAATACAAATCTGTTTTGTGCCATAAAAGCTGACTTACACTATTGAGCACAACCTTAAACAATAAAGTAATTACATGGCTGTTACACGGGGAGGGATACAACATCTGAAAGAATGGCTAAGAAGTATTTCAGACTTCTAAACAGAACAGAAATCCATGAAAACATTATCAAAAAGCTACCAAGAAAGAAAAACCCTGGAGTAAACAAATTATGTTGTAATAAATAATCAAAAATCAGATGCCTATTCCTAGACAGAGGGGGGGAAAAAGGAAAAAAATAATTAACATAATTCCTTGAACTGAAAGCAAAATGAGCACAGTACATATTTTATCCATCCTTTAAAAAACCCCAAACAAACTAAAAACCACGTAGCTGGAACCACTGGAACTACAGACCTGTAATTTTTGTACTAAGATCTCTATCCTATGTAACTGTTCCCATGGCTCTTCCTTAGGTTTAGGACAATGTTTCTCAACCTTCTAATTTTTCTTTCCTTCATAATCAAAGAACCTTCCCTTCTTTGGGGAAAACAAAACCAAAAAAGATATCCAGTATGCTGCTTGTCGGTCAGGGAGGGGTTGGATGGGTAACACGTGCAACTTCATTTTTTAACTTGTTTTAACAAGTCATAGTTTACAACAGGATTTTAACCTAACATCTTTACAAGATGAGACACATCAGATAAACAGACTCCAAAAAGACTTGGGAGAGGGAAGTAAAATTCACACACACAACTACTTATAAACAATCCAGTGCCTGTGACTACGCAAGTAGAAACCACCTAATGTTTGCCATGATTCTTGATGGGGGATACAAGTGGGAATAAGCCAACAGGCACCAGTGGCACTTGTGGGCAGCCTGAAATCACAGGTAAGTATCAGTGCTATTGCTGTTTAACAACTGCATGGCAATGCATATTTTGAAGAGACAACAGAAAGTCTTCTGGTCTAATTTCTTCCATTTGGTGTTTTTTTTTGGGGGGTACACTTCAGAGACAGTCTTCTGAAATGCACGAAATAATTTAATGCTTGTCAGTATACGCTACTAAGCCTGGCCTAAATTTCTGCTTCTGGTGTAGTTTCATTTCTACATTCTTCCTCATTAATTTTTCTTTTAAACTACCCTTCAGGAGGTCAAAGTTACACCTTACAGGCTAATTATTATCATGCTATTTTTCTCTAAGAATGATTTTGGGCTGAGTACTCTAAGGAATTCTGTTGTGCTTTTGCTTTTATCCGTACCTTACCTCACACATTGCTCTTAGTTTGATGGCTCGTGTGCTCTCACTGGTAACAGTGGCTTATCAGAGACACAGAACAGGTTGCATAGGAAGCAGGGAAGGGACAGGAAAGTGTTAATTCACAATGTCATCCATATCAGTAATTAAAACAAAATGTCATGAGCTACAGACTCAGAAGTCTTATCCTGAAGAGGCTACATCAGCTTGTTTATTTACAGCATCATTTCCCTTCAGTTATCATAGCCTGATGGGTACACAGCAAAGTCTAAGCAAGACTGAATAGATCTTAGATTTAAGATGTTCAGTAACTTTTTTAATATAACACTATTGTTATATTTTAAAAAATAACAACCCAAAACCCCAACCTTTTACTCAATCTGCTTTCTTCCTGGTGATAAAACATAATAATGCTTTAAGGAAACAGTTGGGGTTAAACTGCCCTTGTCAGAAGACAAACATCTTCATTGTACAAGCAGGGAACCTGCGCAAATCAGTGACAAGTAACATTTTGATACATATGCTGCTGCAAATCCAGGTCAAGTCTTGTGAAAAACAGATAAGGCTAAAAGCTTCAGACCTAGAATGTGAAAGATTTGGGTGGCAAACTTAAACTGTGGCAGCAGAAAGCGCAAAAGATGTTTTGGGCGGGAGGTTAAGAACTTTTTGGCTTGATTTGTTAATCCAGCATGCACATTTTAAAATCTTTACTATGAGATAAACTGCTAACTTTTAAGTTTGCCTCCAGAGGAAGTGCTGAACCTGGTTGCTCAGAACGTTAAACCTGCCAGCCTTATGCTACCACTACTATTACTCAATGGCTAAACTTCTACTGATAATTATTAATCATATCAGACTGATATCATTCCAAATGTGCAATTTTGAGTTAAATCAATTTTTAAGTTATTAATGCACTGCAAAACTCACTGATTTAATAACATATTTTTAACTGTACCCTCTAAACATTCTAACTCAATAACTGGTATTTCAGATGTACTCCCAACAAGTTGATTAACACACAGTTAAAGAGATCCCCTGGTGATTTAGAGAATGTTTTGACTTTTCAGACCACACTAAAAGTCATCCTGTCAGGACTTCCAGTCTTACCAAATCAATTCTCATTACTCAATATCTCAATATCAAGTAGTTCAGTCATGCCTAGGAAGAAGAGGGTACAGCTACTGAGAAAGCAGTGGTTTTAATTGAAAAAATGCCTGGCATTCTCACATTACAATTTCTTTTCTGCATTCAAAAACCAACACTCTCACATTTTTATCTAACTCACTCCCAATTCAGCCTTTTTTTACCCATAAAAAAAGAAAGGAGAAAAAAAGAAAAAAAGAAAAAAGAAAAATGCCAAGAGCGCACTAGAGGCTCTAAAATTTTTATTTGGACTTTTCCAAAACTGGATAATCCTTGTGACTGACACATACTCTCATACTCTCAGTTCACATCCCCTCCTCCCTCTGTGTCATCACAACATTTAGATAGGAAATTCATTCTTTTGGGAAGAACTTCTAAAGAGATTCACTAGCAAATGTACTATTATAAATGCATTTTCCTTCCGGAAAAAAAAGGCTCTGATTATGCAGAAACTATGAATCATTTCAACCAGCAGTTTTTTCTCTGCAGAGATGACAGTATCACATACCCCCATGTGTTTCCTATGCTTGCTTAATGGAAGTCTCATCTCTGAAGTTTGTTTATTCCAGATTAGCAGATAGCGGAATATCAACTCTAACACAAAAAGCTTCTAATGTGGCTTGTGCTGAGCTCTCTGCCAGCACACCTGCAGATGCACTGAATGTGTTATTTGAGACTATTATCCCAGAGTTATATACTCTGTGCAAGATAGGAGACAACTGTTGTGCTATAAACTGTCAGTTGCTCTGTTTTCTGTACACAACAGGATTTGATTTCACAGAAACCTAATTTTAACTCTTGACTGAGGACAGAAATATCTGTTTTATATCACAGTCTTGTAACAAGTGAAAACAGTTGAAAGGTTCTGAAACTTCGTTAAAAGGTTAATTTGTGCTTTCAAATCAAACATCTCAAGATTTTAAATGCCAGGAAGCTTAAGATATATTCTGTCAAGGTCTGCTATATCATCTGAAATCTTTTGCTGGAAGCATTTGTGAGTAAAAAATTCTCCTACAGCTTTTTCCAATGCCTGACATGCAGGAGGCTTTTTTTCTTGATTCTACAGCTCAGTTGTTACACAACCACCCACATGGATATGTAACACTAAGGACAAAGACTGTCCTCTTAACAATTCCTCCTCCTACTTTTTCCCAGTGATATTCATGAGAACATTATTTTCTCCCAGTCATTCTCCTAAAAGACTAATAAGCAAGCTGGCTTCTTCTAGTTTCCTCTTGCCACAGTTTTCCTGACCATTCAAGACTTTCTGCACCTTTTCGAGTCTCAAGTCTCATCTTTCTTGAACATGAATGGGAAAGAAACCACCATAGAAGTTTTATGCTACACCACTGCCATACATAAAATCATGAAGAATTTCTAACGTGCACTGAAACACATCTTCTGATAAAGCCTCAAGACAAAATAGATGGTTACAATTTGTCATACTGGTGGCTTGTGACCATCTTTACAAGTATCAAATCCAAGCCTTCTTCCTTCACTAATTATCAGTGATGAAATCATAACTTAAAGCAGCCACTTTGTGACCCTTTAAATTTTCTTCTGGAGCATTCTTCACAGAACAATGAATGTTTCCAGTGCAAAACCTACCTTGAGTGCTGTCATAAATCAGTGTTCTTATCATAAAGAAGTAAAAGTGCTTAAGAAACAGAACATGAGGTAGGGGAAAAATAGAACCACAAACCCAAAACCTGAGACTAGAAAACACTTTGTTTCCATAACAAAGTTTCAGGTCGCAAAACCAAGTTACCTACTTCAGATGAAATGAAAGAAAACAGAAAAAACCAATGCCATAAAGATAAAGAAGGGAAAAAACACCACCAAACATTTTTTTGCTCACAAGTAGACTGTAAACCACAGCATTTTCTACTACGAGTTTGTAACAACAAGTGTTTGGCAAGTATCTGCAAGCATATCTGGCATTGCAAATCTCAGCTGTAATTCCAATGATAAAAGCTATGATCATTTAGTAAACCATGCCGATAGCCAAACCGTGGTTTATCAGTAGATTATCTGAAAACACGTGCATTGCCATTTGTTACTAAGTATCACTAGTTCTGCTTTTCTCAAACATCTGAAGAGAATCTTGCCCATGTACTTCCTTCCCGCCAACACATCAGCCATATCCTAACCATGAAACACGTTCTTGACATTTTCCACTAGCAAAGCCCATTTCAGAGGTTAAATAAACCTCTAAAAAAGAAGAAAAAATTTTAGGCCTACTTTAAGGTTTGTTTTAGAGGGTAATAAAGATCTAAAGCAATGCTTATTGAAACAAACCTCTTTCACAACATAAAATGCTTGAACCAAGTATGAACAGATTAAACTTATTTTAATAAAGTATGCATATGTTACTAAGATATACTTTTTATATAAAGCATATATAACTTATAAATACACTTTATAAATGAATAAAGAACAGTACACCCGTGAGTCAATCTGCTGATGTGAAATGACATCAGCAATTCCCCATCAACATCAACAGCTCAGAGGTATGCACTGGCATTTCCATTTCATGTTGCATCTTCTCCAATGTGACGGAATCCATGCAAACAACCTCAGCAAATCCCATCAGGGAAGACTCATTTGTTATTCCGCAATTTATTTTTTATTGAAAAAAAAAAAAAGCTTCAAAGAGGCAATGTAACTTACAATTCTGGACATTGTAGCCAAATTCCAAGAACATTATTTATAAACTACATATAAATCGGATTTATATGCAAACATTTTTCCAAGAGGAAAACAACTACTAGCATGCACTAGCATGCACAGAGGAAGGAGGGAACTAAGCCTCTCTTTCAGGCACGATGAGCAAAGCCTCTTAGCGACTGTGGCACAGAAACTGGGTAATGTGGGCACACCAGCAGTTCCCTGAACAAACACAGTGACCGTCCAAGAGGAGATTGGCAGAAGGAGGGACAAGCTGGCACAGACCAGGACCAGCATCCCCTTCCTCAGGCAACATTGTAATAAATATTACAGCCTAGTCCTGCTGGAGTCCTGTTTGCGTACATTGGAGACAAAGTAGAAAAAGGGAATAACAGCCCTCAAGATGGAAAACCCTTATTTGCTTAGCTCCAGTGAACAAGTGATCTTCAGCACCATGTAGGACACAACACTTAAAAGTATTTCAGGGCCATGAATTACAGAATGACTCAATCAAAGTTATTAACAGATCGGTGAGATCATTGCCCTTGAAAGAAAGGAAGGGAAGGCAGAGCCAAATTCTGCTGCCTTTCAGCATGTGAATGGCCAATGTAGACTGTATTCAACAACTCACCTGCCCTCGTTTTTCCAAGCACAAAAAAGCAGAGATGATTTTTCCCAATTTTTTCAAATGTAGAAGTTAAAAGATAATAACAGAGAATGAACATTTTCTCCTCTAGCTGCAGCTCTACTTCAGATGAGTAATGCATACAGACTACTTGCTTCTGCTACAGTAAGTTAAGAGTTTATTCTCCTGTACTATTTCATGCTACTGATAGTGAAGAGGAAAAATTTTCATCACTGCCATCTATTTATCAGCTCTTGAATGCTTAAAGACAACATCAAAGCTGAAAGAAGAATTTTCCTTCTAGGACAATTAATTACTAATAGGACAGTCTGGGATCACCATGTAAAATGCATCTGGTTTAGGTAAAACCTGAATAAATTAAGATTCCAACATAGATACATGCTTTAGAGGAAATAAAATCCTTCTACAAATAAGACTGCATTATTTTAAGGAGATATAAAAAAGGTTGGTCTAAGGTATGGGGATTTTTTTAAACATTGTAATTATCATACTTGTTCGTCAGTAGACATTATCATAGTCTAAATGTACCCAAATGGGTTTGGATTTCTTTAAAAGGAAGTAAATTTCAATTCAGACATTGCATGACTGTTACAAGAACAGTTTGTCATTGACTGGAACAAGAAAATAGGGAAGGAGGAAATTTCAATCCTTGCATATGCTACATTCATAAATAAGCATGGATAAAAAAACCCCTCTCAAAAGCACGAATGTTGCTGACATACAAACTCTTTGGATTACAATAGTCTAAGTATTATTATTACACATGTAGTATTATATGTATTTAAGTGACAGCATGACAAAAATCTCCTTAAGCGCAGAAGTAATTACTTGAAGTCTCTTTATACATATTTCATTTCTTTTGGCACTTGAACATAAAGCAACTGATAAAAAGCCTATCACTGAGTTGCCTCAAGCTGCTTCTAGATGTAGATGGGAATTTATTGCCAGCAGGAGCAGTCTACATTTTTAAAATTGTTTCTGCATTCTCTGTATACAGATTGCCAAATTATTTGCATGTGGTAGACTCATGTCATTTCCAGCTGCTCTTTGGTCCTTACTGTTTTGCACCAACATATAACAGCTTTCAGTACAGCTTACTGAAACTTGGCCACCGAGCAACAGTATCTTCCAAAAACCACAACCAAACATACAAAACCTCCCTCCCAGTCATTAAAAGGTGTAACAAACAAGAAATATAGCCTTTCCTTAACAGCCAAAGCAAACAACTCAGTAGCTTTCATTCATTGTGCTTTAGCAGCTTTCACTGCCCAATTCCGGCAGGCTAAAGTCCTTTTTAGGCCACAAAGTTTACTTAAAACTAATTAAGCAGTAGTGTAAAGTGCCTTTTGAGACTTCCATGAGTCCTTCATGTATTTTCAGTAAGTCACATACTGATTTTAAGAAGTCTTAAAACAAAAAACTTGTATCTAATAATTGAACTCCAGTTTCTGTACATAAGACTGCACTACAAAAGCAGCCGGTGAAAGTTTATCAGAACTCTTCAAAATTTATTTCCAGACTTTCATATTAACTTTTAATCTCTTCCTAGAAATTTTCTGGTCTTAAGTACTTCCAAGAAAATCCAGCTGTACAAGAAACTATATATTCTTTGCCTTCACAGGGCTTTCCAGTATTGACTTTGAAACACAACTAATCATGCATTGACTTCGGAAAATAGTGTTCAAATAACTTATATACTGGCTATAAATCATAATTTTTCAGAGTCCAAAGTTCAGTGAGCTATAAAGCTCCCCTAACTCCACTGCAATGGTCAATGAACCATAAAGCTCACTACGAATTTAACCAAATCACTGTCTGGGTACTGTAAATATGAGAAGGATCACACAGACTGACAGGTAATCCATACAGTATTCAGATTGTTAATTCAATCAAAAAATTCATGAAGCAACTGAGAAAATATTCCTGATTTTAGACTCTGCTCTAAGTTATTCTCCTTAGAGCATAACAGAGGTAAGTTGGTGATTATCCTCTCTGGAGGAAATGGATGAGGTAGAAAACATTCTAATCAGCAATCTAGTACACTTCAGTCAGAAAGTAAGCATTGTTTCACATTGTCTTTCAGAATTCAAAAAAGTTTCTTAAATTCATTTAAACCATCCACATTTCTACACAAATCCTCTCTAGTTTGCTTTGGCTACATTCCTTGGCTGAACCCTCTTGACTGAGGTTATGTGACCCTTAATACTATCCTGACATGGCAAACTCCCAAATACACAGGCCAGAGACTTTGATTCCCCAAGATTTTCCTACTAGCTTCCTGAATCACTTTTAATACAATTAATTAATTCAATTTTCATTTCTCACACAACTTTTTGCCTATTTTCTACAGAGAATTTCCCATCCTATCAGCAAGGAAAATAGTATTTTAACGTTTTTCTTTATTGCATTATTTCAAGAATTATTTATTTTTTATTTTCTTGCCAGGAGTTTTAGACATGTGCAGTTAAAAAAAAAAAAAAAGCCACCAAATGACTGAAGTAGTTTGGAAAGGCCAAGGAATTGTAAAGATTAAGGTATCCTTTTCAAACTCACTGTGTAGGGGTTACAGGATTTATTTTTTGTAATTACTTTGTAATTAGGTCTGGAATTCTGGTATGCCCCTGGCATTCAGGGACACACATATGAGAGCAAGAGGTTATAAGACTTCATCATGCTCTTGGTCTACACAAAATCTACATTTTAATATACATGTGACAGCAAATTACGGCACCCTATTTTGTATTTCATACCAGCACTGTTCTGATTCCTCTCCAAGACAGTTTTTCAACTCACCAGCAATTACTCAGATATCTTCAAGAGAGCAATATAGTCCATGACTATTTTCCTACAACACTGCAAACTAATCTAAGTCTGAAGACCAGAACAATTGCTCAAAATAAAAAATTCAAGAAAAAATAACCAGCATGTTAAAAATAAAGGTTCACAAGCATGCTATTTCATGGCTCCAAGAATAACTAAATCACAGGCAGACCAAAGTGGCTGTCCATATGAACATAATGTACAACATTCTGAAGAAGTTTAAACAATCTTCACTGTAGATTGCAATCATTAACTTGTGACTACCAGCAGACAGGAATGAAAACAAGACCATAATGATATGTAGTTTTCAACTTAACCTTCTGAAGTTATTGTCCAAATCTATTCAAAGTGGTGAGTTTATGAGGGAAAAGTGTTGACTGTGCTATTATTAGTAACACTGCAAATACATTTATTCCCAGACAACTGAACTTCCCCAAAAGCTATTTTGAATGCTTAAGCATATGAACTATAGCAAACATGGCAAATCAACAACTCAACACAAGTAAAGACGACAGAAGCTCCTGACAACTGCTTAAATTCAGTAGAGACTGAAACTAAAGAAAAATAAAGTAAAAAAAAAAGGAGAAAAACCATATTCAGAACTTCCTAAGACACAACAGAAGTTTAGCTTTATTTTATACTGATGTTTTCACAGTACTACAATTAATTTAGTTATGTGCACTGTGTACATCCAAAACATACTGCATTTTACTCTACACTGAACAAAGAACTTCTTAAATAAAAACTCAAATATACTA
Source organism: Motacilla alba alba (assembly GCF_015832195.1). Lineage (NCBI taxonomy): Eukaryota > Metazoa > Chordata > Aves > Passeriformes > Motacillidae > Motacilla > Motacilla alba. The sequence goes on from NC_052016.1 coordinate 63,243,636, forward strand.
TTCTTCCCTACAGAAAAAAAAAACAACTCTCGTGTCCCTACCCTTGCTGTCAGAAGGTGAGAAGTTGTTTAGATATAATACTCACTACAGCTAAACTCAGCTGAATGAACTCACATTACACTGACATCAAACATGCCCAACCATCTGAACTGCCTTAACTGGGAGTCCCAAAAAGAAGGTCTGAGTTACTATAAATGTCTATGTAAAACAAACTTAAACAGCTAAACAGAAATTAAAATTAACATCACAGAAATCTAATACAAAATTCTCTGCAGAAGTTTAACAATCTAAATTAAGAAATAAACTTTAAAATAATGTTATGAGAAGAAACTGCATGTATTGCTTTTTCTTACTATTCCATCTTAGTCTGTTCTTACAATTGAAAAGTTCTCACCTATATGATTTTCAGCAATGTCTTTTACCACTATATTAAAGAGATTGTTTATCCTCCACGAATTTAGTTTCAGAATTTTTAGAAGTTAGGACTGTCGCAACATTCCCCTTATTTGAAATCAAATAAGGAGAAATTGGTATGAGGCTCTTGTGTCCATACATGCAAGCCAGTAAAAGAGCAGACCACAAGGCCTTTGGCTTTATTCCTCTACTTCTTGTAGCTCTAGAGGAAGGAATCTAGAGGAAGGAATATGAAGAAGGTATGATAAAGTTATCAGGGTCAGATCAAAGCAGTTAGCTCAGCTTTAGCATTCATTTTGCAAGCTGTAAAGTAATTCTACCCTGACTAAAGGGAGAAATTGGAAGCAGCTGTTCAAGTGTCCATACATATATTTCTCTATATTCCTGGTAAATCAATAATGCTGCTTGCATTCTGTTAGTCTAACCGTGGCCTGCCAGATCATGACCGAGTTGCCCATTCCAACCCTGCAGGTAATAATACTACACTTCTCACGTCTGTGAAGACAAAAGTCAAATTAAACGCTGTCAAATGACACGAACACTGCGCTACAACCAGTGCTACACATGAAAATGAATGAAGCACAAAAATAATGCATATGGCAGGTGGAAAATTGATTTAACGCATCAAACAATGGGATTTAAGGCATGGGAAAATAAAATCTTCATCCAATGCAGCATATTAGAGTGACATACAAAGTTCCCCAAAAAATGCCAAGTACTGACAGAAGATTTGCAGTGTTCTGGTGTGTTTAATACTTTTCCAAATCCTACAAAGAGGCATTCAGTAAGCAAAGCTGGATGACACTTCTTCTTCACTGTATGTTGCTTCAGAGGATAGAGATTTCAATTTATACAGGATTATCAAAGAGCAGCACTCAGAAGTGTTCATTATGAATTGTAAAAGTAATTAAAACAGTTGGAAAAGCAAGCAGCACTGCATAAAACAGACAATGCAAATGACTATGTCCCAAATAAATCCAGAGAGCTAGGGATTTATTTTGAAAACGGTATATGGCTCTAGCAGACTCTGTGCCAAAAGAATATGGCCAAAACAAAAAGGCCAAAGATAAGACAAAAACAATGAAAGTATCAGAAAAGTTTCCATTAAAGGGACAATTGAGTTGTTTAAGATTGTTTGGGATGGAGACAACTGGGTGGAAGAGATATAGGAGTCAAAGTCAGGAATGGAACCAACTCGGTCAGTAGGGAATGATAATTCAACTGTCTCTGTCTCTGTAATACAAGGGAAAAACCAAAACAAAACAAGGCATGGAACTCCTTAAAAGTGTCTAATGGAATTAAAAAAGGAACACAAACTTTCTGAAAAAAATAGCCACCAAGGATTTAAAGGCGACACTTCTGCCTCATGAAGTCCCTCAGCCGCAAATTTTTGAAAATAGGCCATATGTTCTGCGGGGGTAAGAACATGTGCCTGGCTAATCAGTTCCCTTCCCCAGGCACATATGGCGGGCCACTGAGATGGGCTCCTGGGCTAAGCAACACCTACTGCTCCAAGCTCTTCTTTTTCATCAGCATATAAAAAACTAAGATGACGTTAAAGCCAGAAAAAATTCCGAGAAATGGTTTTGTTAAAATTGCCAATCGATGGTGACTGTCAATCAGTCACTGAATGTAAATCAGTTCACTGATTTACCGTAGTCTAACAAGCAAAGCTATTAGTCTCTTTCAGTACTGCCCAAATCATACTTTTGTCATTTCACTGTGCCACCTGCACTGCAAACCTGCTATACAGCATTTTTTACTTCAATATCAGTTATTTTAAGGTTAAAGCAGGCATTTAATATACCTCAATATACTTCAAGACTTTCAACCCTAGGTTCTGTATGCATGACTACTTGATATTTTAAGATGACAGACAAATGAAAATAAGACTTAAAAGGGAAAATGGTTGCCACTGTAATGATGGCTTATGAGTTTGAACGGAATATATATGTACTTTCCTAAAAACAGACTGCAAAAAACTTCTTCACATCTCAGCAATATACTCATTTAGTAAGATAATAAGCAGTATTGTTTTAGGGGCATTTCAGCTGTACAACCTCTTTAGGAAAGTTGTTAACTTTATACAAATAACTATCACGCTACACAAAGAACAAAATCATCTCCTTTCTAAAAAGTTATGAAATCTAGACGTAGACAAGTACACACAGAAGATGTGTAATATGCGTAAGATTACAGGCAGTTGTCAGCAGACCTAAGTTCTACATGAGCAATGCTTTCCAGTAATAATGACCCACACCATAGAGCATTTCATTCAGAATGTCACCAAATTGCACCATATTGGTTTTACCAGCAGACAACTAGAAACACAACAAAAAAGGAAATGTAACGCACCTGCTTTCCTTCATAAAAACTGTCAGATCCCTGTTAGAATTATTTTTACCAACAGATAAAGGGCAAGCAACAAAAAGTGCTAAATAAGACACCTTTCTGATAGGACCTCACATGTTACAATAAATGAATCACAGCATCAATTAGGTTGGAAAAGAACTCTGAGATCATCAAGTCCAACCTATGACCAAACGTCACCCTGTCAACCAGACCATGGCACTAAGGACCACATCCAGTCTTTCCTTACATAGCTAAAGGGATTATGTCTCCATCACCTCCCAGAGCAACCATTCCAATATCTCATCACCCTTTCCATGAAGAAATTCTTTCTGATGTGCAACCTAAATCTCCCCTTCAGACTGTGTCCTCTTGTCCTGTCACTGGCTGCCAGAGAGAAGAGGCCAACCTGGCAGCACCCTCCTTTCAGGCATTTGTAGAGAGTGATAAGGTCCCTCCTGAGCCTCCTCTTCTCCAGGCTGAACACCCCCAGCTCCCTCAGCCACTCCTCTTAAGGCTCATGAAGTTATATGCTGGAATGCCCTGCTTTGTGAGATTCAGAATAGCAGCGAAGTTGAGACAAAAAAAACCACATAGCATCTCAACTGGCCAACCAGAGATTCAAGCATTCTCCAAAACTCTCCATAAATTATATGTGATAAAGCAAAACATGCTTGATTCAATTAATCCAGCAATTACACCTAAGAAGGTGATGAACCTGAACATGCATCTCACACCTTTGTGGGCACTGGTTTACAAGCACAATGGTGATAGTGAGTTTAACACAGGAAACTGAGGTCCTGTGAAGAAACAAAGGTACACTGAATTTATTATGCCAAAAGTTTGACTCTCAATTACAGTATTTCACAGCAACCACATAAATAATATATTCACCATTCTGCAAATATGAGAGAGTTCAAGTGTAACTATTCCCATTTGCTTCTCCCTTTGGCTTGAACATTATGCTCTTCTGTCTAAGAAAATCATGACCTAAATAAAATAAACTGCTTAGACAGAAAAACAGTTGCTTGATAATTCTGGGCAAAATCAATCAATCCCCTGCAATAATTTTTTTTTTCAGCAGCAGGTGACAAAAATGCAAACCTCACAATGGATCTAGAAGGGTGATGAATTTTTGTAAATCTTTTCAAGAAAACGGGTTTGGTAAAAATTTCAATTAAAATCAGGAACAGCTTTCAGCAAGCTCATCTACTGACAAGATCTGAAATAATTTAAATTCAGTTGTAAAATCTATTTTTATGTAAAATGTTTCCTAGCTTGGACCTATGACATGAATTTTTATATAGAATTACTTTAATGCAGGCTGACAGAGTAAAATAATTCTACCTGGAATGGAATTTGATCAACCTGGAAAAAAATAAGTGCAAACTAGATGTCAAGTGACTTTTTACTCAAAAACCACATGATGTTGCCTAAGAGATGCAGAAATAATGTATGTCACATATAAAGACTGATTTTAATAAATGACAAAACATTTAAAGATATGTGCCTAGATACTTTAGGAGACCAAATTCCACCTTCAGTGATTTCAAAGTCTAAAATCACTAAGAAAGTTGGTGTTTTGAAAAAATCCACCTACATATATAAGCATATAAGCAATTACGATATAAATAACAGTCCAAAAGGCTTTCAAATCAGAGGAAACTCAATTTCATTCAGCATGTCAGAACACTCTGCATATTAAGGCACAGGGGAAGAGAAAGCCCATTGGATTACTTCAGTAATTCATTACCAAACTACAACATTGAAAAGACACAAAAGTAGCGTGCATGATTCAGATGTCCTCAAATCAGTTTGCTGTAAAAGCATTTCTAGAAAAGCAAAGCAGACTAAACCATTTTAACAGAGCCAGAGCCATGCCCCAGATTTTACACTACTGAAAATCTTGGATAAAAAAATAACCACAAGATGAGCACTTAAAACAAAGGGTCATCTTGAAAAGAAGGACAAACATTTGTGCTTTGTTTATAATGGAGGAGAGGAAGAACCTCATAATGGCAAGAGAGAATCACCAAAGCCTGACCAGAGGATGAAGAAATTGCCCCACATCCTTCCCAATGCATCACACCCTCCTCAATGCCTTGGGGAGCAGCCTCCCCACAGAGTGACACAAGCAGCCACACTCCACGGTGGCAGTTGGGAGGGCAGGAAGTGGGGGAATCCATGGCTTGGGTGGGCTGTGTGATTTGGGATGGAGAACACACTTCACTGCCAGCCTACAGCTCAGTAGATTGGGTGGCCCTGCTATAAAGCTGGGACACCCATGCTTCCAGGAAGAGGTGTGTGCAATTAGGTGAACTCACACTCCTGGAAGAACAAGCGCTGCTTGTAACCCACACTGCCCATGGAACCTGTGTGCCAGTGACTGCGTGGGGCAAGAAAGGGATTAGAACTTCTCATGAAAAATTATCAAGAGTGTTCAGATATTTGTAGATGTTTATTAATTTTTCTAATGGTCTGACAGTCTGGTTTATCTGTTGTACTTCTCATATCAATCCCAAGTATACAGTTTCATGACTGCTGTTTACATTGCATTAATAAGTCAGTAAACTGCTTTTTGTAGTTTAAACTACATGATTTGAGCATTTTTTTCCCTGCAACAGTCAGCAATATGACTCTTTGAATATGTCAATCTTTACATTAATTTCTATTGTTTCTTAGCAGCTGTCCATAGATAATACAGACCAAACATACCTTTTTGTAGAAAATAAAAAAGAAAAACCCAAACATTTCCTCAGAGATGATTCATTATTTAGCTGCATTCATTTAACTTAAGATACATCTTTCAACTAGACTTAGACCGAGGAATACAAACCAAAAGAGGCATTCAGTATCTTTCTGAACTCCCCAAATTCCTTCACCTCTGATGAAATTCAAGGTGGACCTCTCCATAAGTTGAGTCTTTTAAAATCTTACGCTAGCCTGTTTTCAGAGCATGACATTACATCCAGCATAATCGGAAATCTCATACATGTGCATGTTAGTTAAAAACAGTTCTAAAAGAAAAGGAAAAATATGTTGAAAATGACTAGATGGCAACCATGAAACTTCACCCAGCAGAGTAACAGCTCATATACAAACAAACAGGCACAGTTCAAACCTTCAAACCACTTGCATTTTAACAACTTAATTCCAAACTGGTTTTACAGCCTCAAGTTTTCAGGTTTGTTCAACACTGCTGAGTAAGGTAGCAAAATTTTTACCTCTAGGGAACTAAACACAAGGTCAGTCTCAGAAACACAGGTCTTGCCTCAGCAAGTTCACCTCAGTAAAACAGAAATACTTGTCCTCACTGTTTTGCCAGCACTGCCCACGCACAGTTACCATGGTTAAAAAAATTTGAGCCCATGCCACTCCCACTACTATTTTTCTCTTTTAACTGTGAAAGCGAAGCCTCAGTTTGGCCAGATGGCTTCAGGTCTCCTGAATCAAAATGTCTCTGCCCTGAAGAACTACTTTGTTACACACATAATATCAGAAGAGAACTGAACATGAAAAAACTTCTGCTTATAGAAGAAGGACATATGATACTTAAATTAACAACACCTTTACCAAATTATCACCTTCACAAACGGAAGCTAGGCACTGTAAGCACGGCAGACTGATGCACAACCCACACTCCCAGATCACACAAGTCTTTGTTCCTCAGAGTCATCTACCTCAGAAGTGCCTGGCAGGAACTGAGCGAGTTTAAAACTACAAGCAAAAAAAAACAAAAAATCATGACTCCCAGGAACAAATCCTGATCTAAAGAAAGAGATAGCAGGTGACCATGCAGTTACAGAAGTCATCAATATTTTTGGTAGTTTGTCCTGTGTGGTCCATCCTACAAACAAAACTAAAGCAGCAGAAGAATAAATAAGCCCCAATTTAAATTGGCTTTGCATCTTCTGGTACAAGCACAGTGCTCAACACCACCTAACACTCTATCAGGCAGTTTCTTTGAAATGCACAACTTTTAACAAAAAGCTGTCTAATAATTTCTCTGATGCAAAAACTTTAAATGGCTGAGAGATGAAAATCAACCCAACTCCCTTCTAAATTTCCTTTTTTGCACGTCTAACATTACAATCCTACAAACTCAGCTGTTTCAAAATCCTTCCAGAAAAAGCTACACCTGAATTTCTAACATGATTAAAGACCACAGAGCAGGAGGACAGAATCATTCAAGGCAGACATATGGAGGTACTTTCAAGTTTTTCATCAGACTGTCAAAACTAAGGAAAAAAAGAAAATGAGCAGCTACCATAAGCTACTAACAGTTTACACATTTGTATTTTGAAATAATGACTGGAGTAAAGAATTAGTTGGAAAAACCCTACAGAAAGTCATTTATACTGCACAGAATGTGCAGTATTTAATGATATATTATATACATAGCCACTTTTCAAATCCATAAGCAGCATATAAAATCTAGGTGTATAAACCATTAAAACATATATGCAGTATTTTATGATTTACAGTTGGGGTATGAATTGCACACCTACAAATCTTTTTCCTTCAGCTCCTTCCAACTAATGCAACTAGCTCCCAGCAAACTTTTTATGAACGTTTACCAAACAGTCTAGCCAGTGCTAGATGAAAAAACCCAGGCAAAAAAAACCTGTTTCTTCATGGCCAAACAGAGCTGTACAACAAAAACAAAAAATACTTAAGGCTTTGAAATTCTAGGATTTGTGTGAGGCAAAAGAAGTTGATGATAGTCATGATTTGGAATAGTGTCCAACACAAAAAAACTAAGTATAAGACTCTCACTTCCTGAGGAATGTAATTAAGTGGTACCACAGTAGAACAACTTCATTTAAGAGAACTATAAACAAAATTGAAAAAAATATTTTTGAAAAGTAAATATAGTACCATAAAGATTCATCAGCATTTTAAAAACTATTAGAAATAGAAGGATGCTAAATACTAAACAATAACCAAATTCATTAGTGATTTGCATTTTCAGCCCTGAAACTTAGAGGAAAAACTGCTCTTGCCAGTTGCAGAGGATAACAGTTTTCAATGGAGGGAAAAAAAAAAAAAAAACAAACAACCAAAACAAACACTGAAAAGCAGAAACAAAAATATTTACTGTAAGGGAATTCCTAACAATCATTATACATGGCAAAACAGATTTCTTTTATTGTTATGAACAAAGTTCTTTGAAATTAATTTCTTAAAAATCTGAAATGGTTGGTAGCTATTATGAAAAATAATGTTTTGCAATTCCTTAAAAATTCCCTGTTTCATCGCCCCATTAGAGAGACAAATCAAAGGATCTGTGGTATGCCACTGACATGTACAATTTACATACCAAAAAATTAGGTTTTAGAGTGCCTTACAGGCTGCAGATGATGGATTTTTTTATTTTTTTACTTCTAATGAAAACGTGGCTTTTCATCAAATTCAATTATGCTTTTAAAATTCTGTTGCACACAAAAGTAAAACCAACCATATTCTGGCAAAATAAAACTTTGATTTTTGTGCCAGTAAATTCTGATCCTGAAATTCCATCTCAGCCAACAGACTTCTCTCTTGCTAAGTCAAAAAGATAACATGATAACAATATGACTATTCCAAACACATGGGGAATGTTATATAATGGATCACTGAGAGGAAAACTAGAGTCACCCATTCATCAGGATTTTAAGTGTTTTCAGAGTACAACTGAACAAGCCACCCACATAATTTATTTCTAAGAGGTCAATATAGTTGTTTGTTCTATTATTGACTGTGTTCACTAAGCATTCAATAAAGAAAACATGTTGAAGAGATTGAATGCACAATGTACACAATAAAATGCAATATATGCAACATACCCACAGGAAATGCCAATGGGAAACAAACGGCCTAATTCTTGGAATTTTGCAACTCTCTCTGCAAACATACTATCAAGTCAGCAAGACAGACTGGAGAAGTAGGCCCGCCAATCACACTCCCTTGGTTACACCAACAGGGTTGCCTCTCAACACTAGCGCATGTTCATTACCTCCAGATTTAGCTGTACTAAGTTATTCAGTAACCTCATAATACAAGCAACATATTTTACACAGAGGATACACAAATTTTGCACCCCATGTTCGCTTTGTATCTACTTCCATCTAATAAATTACAATACTTTACACTTCAGGGACTTCTTTTTCTGGTCTACATTTATTTTAAAAATTGGAAGATCTTGACAGGGTTTTATGGCAATGTTCGTTTTGCAATGCTGTGGACTAGCAAAAAAAAAGTAAATAAAGATTGATAGCACATCATAGGAGAGAGCATCACTGGAGAAAGACTGGAAGTTTTTTTGAAACTAGGTTTTCTTGGCTGGAAAAGTGGCACCACATAATAAATAAAAAGAGTGTTCTCCTTTAAAGCTTATATCATGCTTCTGATGTGCCTGTATTATTTTAATTTTGTTGGCTGCAATTCCAACAGGCAACTGAAAATCAAGATTACCTAATATCTGAAAAAGGATGACCTATTATAACACCTTAGTGTTAAATACTACTGTTCTGAAAACAAAGGGTGACCCATCTTAGTCAGAAATGAGATCAGATCTTGGGCTTACATACCTGCTAAAAGATGAGAAATTCCAGAGGGGGAAACCTAAGGCAAGGCTGTAACTCATGAGCAGAGTCCATGAGGGACAGTGTGAATGCATGAACTACAGGAAAGCTAAACTGCAATCTCAAGTGAAAGCATGCTCTGGTGAGTGCATCCTTTAGGAAAAGAAAAGGAACAGCTCGAATTGTCCATGGCTGTCAGTGCCATAACTAGCACAGCTGTGCAAGAACCTGGTCAAAAGTCAAGTCCATTTTTCTAAAAAGTCAATGTTTTGTTGTTTGTTTTTTTTTTTTTAATATAGCAACAGTGCCAGCTTGACCAAAATTTTTATTTCCTCACTATCTTTTTGGGCCCTCTTTTTTCAGCCAGCTGGCCAGACAGCAGTCACTTCCACAGCAATACTACAGCTTGTCATTGTCCATTTCATAAGGTAAGGATTATGTTTTGGGTGCCTACAATAACTGCATCTACTGCTTTATTATTGAGCCTATGGCTTATACATTGGTCTTTTTAAGTCCTAAGAATTCTGTATCTTTTACTACAAGTAAATTTCCACACTCTTTATAAAGCAAGAGAAAGTGGAAACTTCTCAACCTAACAACATCAAACAATATTTTAAAAACTGCAGAAGTGATAGGTGATACAATTCCCTCACTTTTTTGTTGGTTTTTTTTTTTTTTTTTTTTTTTTTTTTTTAAACTGCAGTCACACACAGTCTTTCAAAGTCATTACTAGCACTGGGGAGTACATCCTTTTCATCCAGGAATCAGGACAGTATGCAATACAAACCTAGGTAAACGATCACATTCTTGTTGGTAAAACGTACCCAAACAATGAAGTTACACTCCATAAAGAATGGCAGGAACACTAATAATTCAAATTTCCTTGCTTTAAACTGCAAGTGGCAAATCACTGTAGAATTTGCCATCCCTGCTAGAACGAGTTGACTTAAACTAGCAGGATGCAATGAAGACATTATGTTTCTTGGCAGTCAGATACTACTACAATGTTTCTAGATCACAGTTACTCAATGTCAAATCCATAACAAATAATGTTTTATGTCTCAACTAGACCACGTAAAACTCATATGTCTTGCCATAGTACTTGGCAAAGTTGTAGCACTTTGTTTATTACAGAGCATCTAAAACTAGAGGGAACACCCTGATGCCACCCATATGACCTTGACAGTATTCACCAAATGAATGTGAAGATGACAAATGAGTTAAACTCTCTGCACTACTGCAGGAGAACACAACACTCAGTCAACTAAAGGAAAGTAAACAGTAAAGTGGAGCAGGACAGCCTACATTTCAAGCTAGAGAAGAGATGACTAAGAACTAAGTATTCTAAGAATTCAGAACCAGCTTTCTAAGAACACTGGTTGGCATAAAGCTGGCATAAAACAAACTGTTCAGGCTTCAGAGATTAAAATCATGTTATAGAAGCTCTCTACTTCAGTCATTGTGTTTATTAACACAACTGACCACAAATCTACCAGGCAGCTTTTGTTAAAATAAAACCAGAACATTATAAAGAGCAAAGCCTTCTGAAGCTCTCACTACACTACTTCTAATTACACTTTGTAGTATGGAGGCAAGCTTCTCTCACACAAGCAGTGTCCCCTATTTCCAGTTATGCTGGCAACAGAATTAATGAAAGGAAATCATATGTCTGCTGCTTGTTCCTCTTCAAAGCAATATTTAGGGTCGCCCCTGAAAAATCCAACTACAAAACTATGAAAACCATTAAGAAAACTCATCTCCAAATGTATCTTGCAGATTTTCTTTCCCCTGGCATAGATAGTGCTTCATAAATCAGCTGTATAGGACGTCAATCCTTTGGATGGCTGAGTTAATCACTGAGTTAATCCCTGAGTTAAGGTAATTGGATTGCTTGTGGTAAAAGGGACAACTGAACTGGGATGGAAGCAAGACAGATATACCCAACAGAAAATTCACTTCCTGAAGTTTACACTGGAAACCAAGTTTTGTATTAACAGCACTTCAGAAAACTTTGGAGAACAAGGGTTAGGAATGGGAGTAATCCTAAAACACACTTAACTACTCATGTTTACACCTTTACCAGTCTTTGTGTTAAAACAGTTTTGCATCATTTCTCATATGCTTTTGCATAAAGGCCATTCAACCTCTCTCCCCTGCTATTACTTTCTACTTGTTTCTATTAAATAATTTTATAGCAATAACAGAGGACTACTTCAAAAGCCAAACCAGAATACTTAGCTGATGTGCTAGAAAACACACTGTACATATAAATCAGTAACAGTATTCACTATTATGGAAAGAAAGTTGTTAGGACTCTGCAGGCATTAAAATCCAAAAATGAGAGTACCCTAGCTTTTAGAGGTGATCATTACCCAAAAGACATATCAAATTCCAGAAGAGTTCAGGGTGTTAACCATTTTTTGAATACCAGGCCTCCAACACTGCAAATTTTGTTCTGCACTGTTAGATGCAATCCTGATACAGAAAACTTGCCTTGAGGGCAGCATCAAACCCTGCAAAAGATCCCTCACAGAAAACTAACAACTGAAGCAAAAAGCTTATTTGTTAGGGATAGGCAAACAAGGCATACTGAAGGACCCACAGAAGCTCTCCTGTCCTGGTGAATAAGGGCCATTGCTCCCTAGAACCCTTCCAAGCACAGGAAGGTGGAGCAGTAATTCCAAAGGACAGAGAGACACGTTGTAGATAACACATCTCACCACAAATACACAAATGAATAGAAGGGAGCAGTACTGCACTGAATGCCTACACAAACACAAACACCACAGACAAATCCATCCTGTTGCTAAGGATCAATGCTAAGAGATAAAAACCCTTCATTATTTTCTCTATTAGCTTTTGTTCCTCCACTGTCTGTCACTCATTTTACTTGCTGGCTACTCCAACCTGAATCCTGGAAGAAGATCATGCATGCATCCCATATATATTCACAAGGCAGGGGAATGGGAAGAGAAAAATAATTTTAAAAAGATTTTCACAGGTTAAGCCATGGTAATACGGCAACAGGGCTTCACCAGGCAAATATACTAGCCTGCTTTAAAATGTCACTGTCCCCTTTTATCCCCTCTTTCTCTCCTTTTCCCACACTCCTTCCTCCTCACTTCACTTTGATCCTTTTCCACTTCTGATCCTCCTTTTCCCACACTCCTTCCTCCTCACTTCCCTTTGATCCTTTTCCACTTCTGATCCTTGCCTTAAATAACCCGTATCAGACCTGTATCTCTATATAATCTCTGAATTCTTTTACCCTGTCCCCAGTGCCACTCTAATACATCTTATGCACCTTTTCTAAGTTATCCCCCTCTCCCAGTTTGCCTGGCATTCCAAAGAGTTTCTTCCAGTGAATCACCTCAGCAGGTTTTGCAACAAGGATAATGGCTTCACTGGTCAACTTTGCTCGTTTTAGGGGTAGTTTAGGAGATTAGGTGGTTACGTTTTTCACCTTATAACTACACCTCTGGTCATTATCTAACTATCTGAATAGCCAGTAATCAGATACCATTACACATACCTCAAAAAGCAACAAGCTTTTGAGACAACAATTTCACCAACATTTTAGCTTCTTTAATTGTATTATCATGCTCTGTTTTTATTTAAAAACATTTAAACATGATTTAACAAATAAGTATAATTAAACACATATTTTTACACATAATTTCATATTTTCAGCGTACTGTAGTCATTGAAAAATAAGAGGCCAGAAGAAAAAAACTTCATTATGTAGCTGCAAATTATACCAAACTGTTAAAACAGCTGCAGGTGAGGGCAAGGCTACTCTTTCCTACTACAGTACAACCCATTCTTCCCCCACTTCTAGTTCCAAACTCTTGTCCATCTTTCCCTACTCATTCCAGCACTTGTTCTTGTATCTTGCTGTCACATTTTAATGAGTCCTGAGATATTGGTGTGTCCCTCTTTATCACACTTGCTCTCATACTTCTACTACATAAAAATTCCTGCTATGTCTATTTTACAAGGAATTGGAGACTTCTTTGAAATTAGCTTTTCAAAGACACTCCACATCACTTGCTTCAAGAGCAGTGAGAGTTGTATTATCCATATTTAATAAGTAACACAAGCCAGCAAAGCCAGACTAATAGAGAAAAGCCAGATTTGTCTGTCTTACCCTAGATGTATGTTCTAAGATGACATCTTATTTCCTTAAGGGAAAATTATCAGGTGCAGAGGCTGTAAAAGGATTCAGAGGAAGAAAAAATGCACAGGAATATTGGTGAAAGCAGCAGAGAAAGAGTGAAAAAGTGAGGGACTCTCCATCTTTACCACACACAGTTTTAAAAACGAGGAGAGGAAGCCAGATTTTGCATGAAGAATCCCAGACACTTTCAGTTTATTTTTGTTTTTGCTGAAGACTGAAGAGTTCCATTGCCCAGCATCTACTAAATGTAAATGTTAAGATTCAGCAAACATGCCTACATCGGCAAAGTTCAGGTTTCTGGTTTGTGCTGTTGTCGGTGCATTAACAACAGTAAGAGTGCAGACCATAAGCTAGTAACGGTATCCAAGATACTTTTTGGCATGTCTAATAATATATGGCCTTAAAAGGTCTTTTTACCTATGATCCTATAAAAGGATAGAATAAAATCCTATGATTTTAAGATTGGTTCCAACATTTTCACACCATTTTTAAATAAGGCACTATTTCTTTCAGAATTAAAAAGTGATTTGCAGTGCTTTATATAGAATCAAAGGCTAGGCATTCATTTAAATAGCCAAATGCTTTCTTCTCTGCTTTTCTGCTGTGCTCTTACATAGCAACTACATTCAATAATAAAAAAGGCTCAGTTCTACTGAGAATTTAGATATCACACAGTAATCGCATGTCAAAAAATGGGTCTGTGTTAGCATTTACTATCAACATAGCCCAGGAACTGCGTCTATACTGTGATTAGTCTATTTAATTATGGCCAACCACAGGCTACTAATTTGCTACGTCACCCCTTGGTTTTCTTATCTTTTTTGTTGAATAGTTTTATTTGCTTTTCCCTCTTTGCCCAATCGTCACTTCTTCATTCACAATAATTTCAGACAATTCTGCAAGGAACACACAAGTAATGCCAGTGTCAGGGACCTCAGCATCACCCTTAAGAACCTACATTCTTTCCTACCTCTCTTTTGTTCAAAGCCTTGCAAATTAGGCACCTCAATTATAAAGGCACAGAAGAACTCTAATGAGGCACCATAAAAAAATACAAGCCAGAAGATAATTTTAAACTTATTTCTAGTTCTCAAATATAAAACTAATTTGGAATATTTCTAAATATATTGTAAAAATATACTATACTTTTAAATTACACAGAGTAGTTCTGAACTTTAATATAAACCAGACATTTAAATCAAGAACCTTTTCTGAGTCTAGAATATTCATTTAAAGTGAAAAAAAAAAACCTTTCTAGATTCTCTCGACTAGGTTGCTTAGCTATCCTTTAGAAAACTGCCTAACAGAGAATTCTGTTTTGTTTCCAACTATTGCTTGTATTTTCAGCAGTCATAAGGGAAAGAAGACATTCTTCAGAAAATCCTCAGGTTTCATGTCCAGGATCTGCAAATAGTTTTAATGGGATGCCAGCTTCAAGCTTTTATGTAATCAGTGTTTTTCAACTTGGAAACCACTGCTCTTGAGAAACCGTCCAAAGTGAAAAACCAGTACAAGATCTCTTCCATCTCCAACTGATCGAAAACACTTACAGGAAGTCTATCTGACATGGAATTTTCAGCAACACAAGTTCAAAGGGAAAGGTTTTCCATACCTTTGTTCCAGTAAGAAATTATAAGTCACATCTGAGTAAATTTTTACACACACTTAAATGTTACATATCTGACAGCATTGTTAAATACTTTTTCTTCCTTCATCTATTCTTTCAAGTTTATATACCTCATACATCTTGATTTGACAAAGACACAGGGACGCTCTGGCTGTTACAGTGGTCCCCAATTCTGCAGCTCCAAAGCACCAGGACTGTCTAAAGAGACTTTAGGCATTTACTGCCACTATAGTTAGGGACACACCTGTATCAGCATTATATTACTCTTCTCAGACCCTAAGCAATCTTTGAAATAATGATTAAAACTTATATGGACGTACCCAAAGAAATCATATTTTTTCTTGCTAAACTGTAACCAGACATACTTAGAAAAACAACTGCACAAGGACACAAAATTAAAAAGAGTAGGATAGAATTATGAGGTGCTAACATTCTTCTACGACTTACTTTACCTGTAAAAACAGAATAGGGATTTTAAACCAATGACCAGCTGCATCCTTTACAATAACATTAAATAGTTACATAACAAAGTAGCTAATGCTACATTATTACCTAAACACAATAAAGTGTTTAGATACAAAGAAATTACTGTAAAAATAACACAGCATGTATTGTGAGTAGCAACCAAAATCAGAATGAAATATATATATATACCATTTCTTTGAATAAATTCTGCATAAATCACAAAAAATTTAAAATTATGCTGAAAAGCTCCCATGATTACACTAATTACCTCAAATATTAAAATCATGAACATAAAAATGTGCCTTTTTTTCTTTCAGCTACAAGAAAATGAAAGCCAAAATTTTCAGTCCACATGCCTGAAGTGTGTACATCTGTTTACATCACGTCCCACACATCTATGGACATGGACTTGCACATACCTACAAATGAGAGAATACAATGCACAAAGACTGGGGCAGTTCTTTATTCAAATCCATCCTTGTTTGACAAACTCCATCATACAAAACTCTAGTTAACAGTAATTTCAATAGTCAGTATGATTTGAAATATTTTGCCTGCATGTACTTATGAAACTCTAAACAGATGTGTCTTTATGTGAATAGTTACCTGAGGGAACAGCCTTTAGGAAGATAAAACCACGGTTAAGCCAGGAGAATGTATCTGGCAAAAAATATACCAACCAAGCCATCTTACCTACCCCACCAAGGCTTAGAGAGGCCTATACCTGATGAAGCACTACTAAAAAAGAAAGTGAAATTCTTAGAGGATGCCCTTTTCAAGCTGTTACACTTCAGATTTTGTTTTTCTGCAAAAAGAGAGGTGGGCTCAATCTTCTGTTCCCCTCATTTTTCCTCGGTGTCAGAGGGAAGCCAGAAAGCATTTGCACCAAGACTCAACTTTCCAGTGAACAAAGTGGTTTCATCACTGTAAAATGAGATTAAACCAAAAGGGGGAGAAAAAAATTTCCAAGTGGTATCCTAAAATTCAGTATTGCCATCTTACTCTCATACACAGTACAGCTCTATTCATTCTGCAACTCCAAGTTAGCTACTAAAACACTGTGCAAAACAATAAATTCATGTCACATAACTGACAAATTTTCTAAACCAGCAAACTGCATGAAAATGGCTAAAAGTGTAAAGGCAGCTCAGTGTTTACACAGTAGTTTAATGAGACCAGAAGTACAAGCTTCTTTAACAGCAACAGCAAAAAAAGCTGCAGTCTGAAAAATTACCTATCACCACAGCAGAAATCCAGTGGAAAGTCCCTTAAAAATTTATAGACGAAACAGTCAAGCAATATCGTATTAGAACAATGTTTTATGAGGAAGAAACATATTGGTAACCATGCTACAAAGTAGAAATTTTTAATTAACAAAAGAGAGATTTGTGAGAATAACATTCTAAGATGTCGTTTGATTAAATGTTACCATTCTTCAGGAAAATATGGTACAAAAAAAAATACAACCAAAAAACCAAACAACAGTGATACTGAATAGCACAGTCCTCAGTGCATTTCATTACACACTAATACATGGCTGAATCATGAAAGGCATCTGGTATCATCTTGGCACAGATGAGTTTTCCTTCAGATTTTCATCTGATTAAATACAGAAAACAGGTTCCTTTTAATAGCTACAGTTTCTGGTAATTTGTTGAAGAAACTGAAGAGAAGAAACCAAAGAGAAGAAACCTAAGAAAAACAGGTATTTGTCATGTATCATATATTCTGCTCCTCCATCTGTATGGGAGGAGACCTTTCACATCTTAAAAGCATATTTCATGAAGTTATATAGTAGACACACTGCATTCAATGATAATATATTGGCAGTTAACAGAAATATCAGGAATAATTTTCTAACATTCAGATCTTGGAATCTAAGAACAAATTCTCCTAATATTTTCTTGTTTACATTCCTGCTGTTGCAGATTCCCCGAGACAGTTAGAAAGAATGAAAGCCAAGGCATAATATGTGAGACCATACACACACACTATCTAGTGAGCAAGAATAACCATATTCCAACAGCTCTAACTGCATTCCAGTCACATTATTTACTGACTATTACAGTCATGGTGACACAGACATACTCAAACTCCTGCTGAACTGACTAAACTCAGATGCTGAGAGCAGGCTAAGTACAGCAGCATGACAGGAGACTTTGCCCAGAAAGTAGGTTAAACAAGCCTGTGCTGAGGTTTACGCAGATGAAAAGACTGGTAAACTTCCTTACACTGCTATAACCTGGTCCGAAGTATCATTTGATTTAGAACATTAGAACAGGGAAAGTCCCATGTACATCAGTCAGAAGAGATTTCACCAGTAACTTCACTCATGCCCACGTTTCGTGCTACCTGCATTTGCATACCAAATTTTCAAAACAAACAAACCCACCCACAACTTATTTTGCTTTGCTTGCATGTACAGCTTTTCCTTTGTATATTAAATTCACTAGCTCGACCCACACTTTTAACCCTTCTGACTCATTTCTCCATTCCACTGTGGGGGAGTGAGTGAGCAGCTGTGTGGGTCTTAGCTGCCTACCGGGCTTAACCCAGTACAAATAAGTAAAATTTACTGCCATACAACTTTAAACAGTTTAGCAATTCTAAACACAGGCATTCCACAGCTGCCAACAGAACTTAAAGGAAAAAAGCCACCACACACTAATCCCAACATAAGCAAGTCTGTGTCTCTGAGTATTTTTACTGAGAACTCCAGTCTTGAGTGCTACAAGCTCCTCTTTCTAATGGAGAAACCCCAAGGTACACAGGATTTAAAATTAAGCCAACATCACATTCTCTTTTGAAGTGTTGTAAAAGCACTTCCAAAATGCATTAACCTAGGTCCTCTCGTCAGTATTTCCTTAACAGACTAACAATAAGAATCTACATTTGGTAATAAAGATGCAAAACATGTCAGAATTTATGTCAACACACAACTGGAGCAAAATTCTACAAGTAGGTCTGTGGATAAATACATCAGCAAAGAAAAGGTGCCTGAATAGTGCATTTTGCATAGCTGCAAAGCAAGGTTGTAAAACAAATCTAATCACCTTGGGTATTCTTTCATCAAAAAAATGCTGGGAATTCATAACAGAAGGAATACCTGGGACTTCAAGATACTTGGGAATGCCTCAGCTAAATGAAATATGCTTCAGCTGACAAGAACAGATTGAACAAGTTTAGACTTGGCCCAGCTTTGCACTGGTGGTTGAACTACATGACCTACAGGGGCCCTTCATCAGCATCTTAGGTCCTTTCATACTTATCCTGTGATCCTATAAAATTTAGATACAAAGTTAGAACTAAGTTGTTATTAAATTAACTGCATATTTTAACTGATATTTACCATTTACTTACAAACAAATATTCTCTTAAAGAAGCTGTTTTTGTGAAGTTGTAATTAGATCTTAACCTAAAGTTTTTAAAAGGACAACTCAAATGTCAGTGGAACCAAAATTATCACAAGTAAGAAAAAAACACATATAAGAGATCCAAAACAAGTGAATAGCACAGCTCTGCCATTCAAGAAAGGCAATTGAATGGTTATGTTTTATATCACAAAATTACCTGGAACCTACTCTGCAATTATTAATGGAATAGATAAAATGGAACAGGTAAAAATCCAAATCATCTACTACTCTATCTTTATTGCCTTAGATTTGATCCCCTGGACATCTGTACCAACAATTCACATTAAATAGTAAGACTCCTTAGAATGCAATTCCTTTTATGTCACTGACTCTTCTAAAGCTGGTCCTTCTGTGCTTCCATAGCACCAGTACATAAAAAATTCTGATGTCATCTGCATTCCACCAAGGGTGGAGGCAGACAAACACTTTCTCAAAATGAGTTCCCAAGAAATACACATTCATAAAACCAAAACATCCTGTTTCTATAAACGGAATTGTCAAGCAATCCATTCTAGGACAGATACTCAGGAAGGAATTCTTAATTATAAAGCAATTTTACCTGTATTTTATTTAAAATCTTCCTCAATATTACACCTAACCTTCATTTTTATGTTCCTAACTCATAGTACAAAATACAAAAGGAGACACAAGTGAAAAATTATCACAAGAAGAAAAGTCCACTTTGATATCTTTAAAAAGACGTGGTCATAACCTAGGATTTGTACACTATTGAAACAAATCATATTCTGCAGCCTCATACAAACATACTATCTACTATATGAGATTTTTTGTGTGCCCAAACCAGAACATCAGTTATTTTGATGTGGTTGTAGAATGTTAATCCAATATCTACTCAGAGAAAATGAACAATACCCTCAAGGAAATCATTAAATGTCTCACACAAGAAATTAGTTTTATTTCTTCACAACCCAGCATCAATCAAGATTTTCAAAACCTTCCTCCCTAAAATACAAAGCCATTGCTGATAAAATTTGCAAGTGATTGACAGTAATGGTGCCATAAGTAACACAAGGCCAAGTTATAGATCCATGGGGACCTAAGCATACAGTAGGTCAGACACAATCAAAGTCATATTTAACTCTGTCATATGAAAATTTTAAAATACAAGAAGGTGGAATACAATCATAGAATCACAGTCTTGGCAAGTGACAGCATAAGCCTGGAACAACGACAGTCATGAGCTCCCACCAAGTCTAGAGGCGCAAATCACTAAAATGAAAGTTGGGTGTGCTAACAGTGACTACTGCGAAATAAGCTGAACACACGCTACCCAAAGGAGGGTATTTACAAAGCAACTCACCAGTTGCTATGGCCAGTTGCTAATAATGAAGCAAAAGACAATAAAACTGTTAAAGCACCCGAAACCCAGTTTTTTTCATGAAACTGCAAGATTTGGGGTCTGAAGTCATATTTCACAGCAGAACAGCAAAGGTTCATCTGTTTAGGACAGTCTCACAAGCCCTAGCAATATTTAGTACAGCAATGCAAGATAGGAGCAGCCTCAACTCTGTCTCCCACTGCTCTCCCTGAGGGTGGTCTCCTCCCCAAGAACAGGCACAGCAAGCAAAATCACACGCCAGCTCCTTAATGCCACAATTCCAAGCCTATCCTAGCAGTTTAAATCCACCATCATAACCATTTATGTCTTCACCCTATTTACACGGGCAGCAGCTTTCAGCAGGAAGCTAGATGGACAATTGCAATGGCAGCCTAAATTACTGTAACTGGAATTATCCCTCATTAATCAAATACCGAAGTTTATTAAATACAAAAGTAAAAACTAAAGTATAAACAACTGCAGAAGAGTAAATGCCTGCTACAGTTAAATGGCTGATCTACTTAAGAAAAAAAGAATAAGTGACCAGAAGTTGAAGCTAAAATACAAAATTGCTGTGTAATCTCTTATTTGTTTCCAAAGGAAATATATAATCAATCATACCATTATCACTAGCATACTTTAAAATGGAGACAGTACACATGAGCCATAAATTTCTGATCTAGATCCACAGACTCAGGCAGGGAAATTGATGGCCAGCATTAGGCAGAGGGACAAACTGTATCAGCATAAAAGTCTCTTTTATTAAGGCAAATCAATTGCTTCAACATGTTTCAGCAAGGATAGTCTACTACTATCGAATGTAAACAGCCGCACAAAATAAGGCGAGACAGTCTGGCACAACTGACCAAATTGTACTGGACTGACCAAATACCCTGGGTATTAGAGAAATTCCTCTAAAAGCAAGAAGCTTCTGTTCATAAAGCAAAAAACCCTGGCAGCTTACTACCCTCTACCATTTTCATTTGTGCAAGACTGCTTCCCAATTATTTATTTACACTCTTCCACAGGAAAAAAAATAAACTGTAATTTTGAAGATAGATAGCTTTCTGAGATGCTCATGCTTTACTACCCCCATACCAACACCATTATTTATTACCTCATTTTAGAGCTTTAGCACCAATAACAAAATCTGATAACTGTCTTTGAAAAGCTATTCACTAGGCCATCATCTCACAAATTTGATCAGAACTCTACTTTGGCCATATTTCCAGATTACTGTGTTAACAAAGCCTTACACTGCAAAACTGGAACACAAAAACCCAATACTGATTTCTTCTATGATTTTAAAATGAGTGTTCTATGGATGTTTATGAGCTATGTCTAGAAAAACTCTTGATTCTCATGCAGAATTTGTCCATGTTGACTTCACACACAAGAAGAAAAAAAAAAGGGGTTTTTTATGAATTCTATTCCTGAAAACTTTACTTTCTTGCAGCACCATGCATTACTTCTATTTAGCCCAATACAAAATACTGGGGAGAAAGTTAACAGATTTGTGAGGCACACAGAGGGAAGCAACCTCCAGCCTTTTTTGCAAGTTTTCAGACCTTTTATTGGTGTAAGATTTTTCAGATTTAACTAGCCTGTTCACTGTTCCCTGACTATTTCAAACTCCATCCAAAGTATTTAGAAATCATTCAGAAACATATATTTATAATAAGCAAACATTCACATCTAGTAACTGGCACATTTGTTTCTCGGAGGAGGGCAGTGTTAGTGTCATGGTGGATTTTTTTCCCTTTTAAAGGTAAACCCTGCAACACTGGATGGAAACACAGGGAAACTTCACAGACTCCTTCTATTGCCTATATGTACAGTCTCAAGTGCAATGCTTGAGTTTGACTGGTCCCACAGCAATCCCCTGATTTATTTCTTCATTTTAGAGCCCTTCCCTGTAGAGGCTAAACCTTACACTGCCTCCTACTTCTCTTTAACAAGTACTTGTAGAAAAGCCTCTTTTTCTGCAGGCTACCAATGCTTCATAGATAAACATGGCTTAATTTTTTCTGATAAATGGG
Organism: Motacilla alba alba; assembly: GCF_015832195.1. Classification (NCBI taxonomy): domain Eukaryota; kingdom Metazoa; phylum Chordata; class Aves; order Passeriformes; family Motacillidae; genus Motacilla; species Motacilla alba. The sequence goes on from NC_052016.1 coordinate 63,266,022, forward strand.
ATGCTGGAGGGATCCCAGAGCCACATCTCCCACAGCTTAAATGTTAAGTGCATAACTAAAATGCTTCACTGAGACTACCAATTACTGCAGTTCTGTTACTACCGCACAGAACTGCTCAACACCAAACGGAGCTATGAGATTCCAGAAGCCATTTTTAGCCCAGGGCACTAGGCCAAAAATAACCTTTTCAGTTCTCTAGGAAGCCAAATGCACAAAGATATGAAAACTGGCAGAAGGAGTACAGCACTTCTTGCCAAAATACTGATTTTTTTTTATTGTGTACAGTTACTACTCTTTCATATTACCCAATTCTTAACTGATGGCAAATCTATAGTGATGTTCTTTTTGAGACCATTTGTGAGTTGTATGTCTGTGACAGAAGCTACTAAGAAGTGAGTTTCTGCAATGTGTTAATACATTTAAAACCACTCCCAGGACTTAAGACCTTCATGGAAGCTTTAAGTCTTTACTGCTATCTCAACATCTTCCAGCACAAAACTAATTCAAATACCTCAACATACATTCTTCAAGATATCATACACTGACAGTTAAAAAAAAATTAAAATAAAATCTCCAGAAAATACCAGAGAACCAAAGCTGGATTCCATTCACAGTTTTTTCTCTGATCTGTTCTGAGATCTGGATTAAGCCATTCAAAATTCCTGCTTCTCAGTTTTTCAAATCTATACAACCAGGGATAACCTGCATCATTATAGAACAATGAAAAAACTCACTGAGCAAAGTTTGCGCAGTAATTTTTTAATGGAAACATGGAGCAAGATCTATGCTAGGAACAACTAAAACCAGAAATCTTAAAGCCATTATATTAATGACTTAAATACTTAAGCTCTTAAAGTCATTACATTAACAATCAATATAATTACATAAAAGGCTTTCAAATCACAAGAAATTCAAAACACTACTTTCTCTACCCTTACAAGTTCCTGACTGGTTGGCTGAATGTCAAAGTCACACACAGCACACTTCAGCAGAGCAGTAATAGCAGCAATACCATGATATAGAAGTGTCTCATGGTCTACACCATGATAGTGTCTGTCTTATCTCAAAATTCACTTACAAAAATGTTAGCAAATTGAAGTTACTGGTTATTTTAAATTTGTTCCAATTTTCTTTCAAATCATAAGATCCACACCATTTGCATGAAAGATTTTTTTTTTTGTGGAGAGTCTGCCAGATTATCTTCACTTTTTATGGTGAATTTGAGACAGCACATGGAAAAAGTAAAACAAAAAAAAAAGGAAGTTCTGAAGATAGGGAAGAAATTTTGCAATTTTTTAAAATGAGAAACAACTTTAGGCTCTGCAGTCTTTTTTGTCCCCCCCCAAATAAAACCTCAGAAAAATAACATGTAAAACTACACATTGCCAAATTAACACAATAGTTTTCCATCACATTTGAAAGTTCAGACAGTGAATGGAAACATCCATTATAACATGGCTACAATTCAGTAAATCAGTCTAAATTTCTGCACATTATGACTAAGAAGCTACATCATCATATTGACACTGTATAGAAACTAGAAGCAACTGGTTCTGACGGGTCTCAAAATAAGACAAAACATTTCAGATGGATGTTCTTGTTTATACATCTTCCTTCAAACACAATAGCAAGCAGGGGGAAATAAAATACCATGTCTAGCAAACCTTGCAAGTGACAGGACATGTGTGAGTGAGGAAAAAACCAAGTCAGTAACACAAGGCAATCTGAACGACTGCTAAGTGGAACACAAGCAAGGAGTAGGCATTCAGCCAGACTGGAATTCAAACCTTGGAAAGGGGATCACAGACAAAACTTACCGAGCAGGGAAAATACACTGTACAAAGTGGAAGGCAAAAGGACAGTTTTCTTGAACTGGGATGAACTCAAAAAAACCCTACAAAACAAGCAAACAAGAAGCCCTAGCAACACAACATAAAATAAGCATGGGAAACCCTGGGTTAAGTTGTTCCTCTTGATCAATCACAGCTGTATTTAGTAACCAGGGCATCCTTGTCCTGCCCCAACTGCTGAGAAAGCTCCTTTCAGCTCTGACCAGACACCCATTCCAGAAATCTTCATAACAGTCTGCATTTTTTAATTATACTACATATGAATGACACTATGTTCTTCCTCCTTCCCCACTGAATAGACACACAGCTTTGTTGTTAATATGCTTGCCCTGCCTTAAAAAGGCTGAATCCAATGAATTCGGCTAAGCCTCACTATGCTCAAAATAGAGTAATATAACAGCAGCAATAGATAGGTACTACCTGTCTACAGTTCAATAATCCCTACTTCTCTTGTCATTAAGTTTTAAATTGTTAAAAGTTCAAGGAGTACAAAAAATCATTTTAACAATAAAAGCTTTGCTGACCATAATAACAACGTCACTGTCTTTAAAATCAGACATAAGGTTCTTACTCTACATAAACTACTGCACTTGCATTTTTGGTATTTTGCCTTACCCTGTAAAGGTTACCCAAGCATGTATTCTGCTCCACATCTCTCCTTGGCTTACCCTCTGATTCAATTTTCTTTTCCTACCCCACTTCTTGCCTGTTTTACAAAACTTCTCCATTAGTTTCAGGGATTTATCTTTGCACACACATTTTATGAAGCTTTACTTTACTTTCTGTTCACCAAACAACAGATTCAGCTTCTTACTCATGCTTTTCTCTTCACACTTAAATGTGGTGGGGTCTTTCCCCCCATCTTATTTATTTTTCATTTTCACTTTTTGCCTGTCTAATGTAATGCTACAAAGGAGAGGTGTCACTGCAAACAGCACAACCAAAGATGCAGACTTTAGATGCTAAAAAACCTCATGTCTGTTCACATACAATAAATTGAAGTCAAAGTGTCATTTGCAGTCACTTTGCTACTTTTGAAACATACTACTTTAGAATATAAACTATTATTATAATAGCATTTTAGTATTCTTTACAGTATAAAGAAATCAAGCCACATGCTATATTTAAATATACTTCCAAGATGTACTTTGCTGCATTTTACGTAATTCAAAAAATTAATTTGTCTTAAATCCTTCCCACACACATTAATGCCAGCTGCTCCAGCAATGTCACATCCTACCAGAAATAAGTATTTATCAGACTACAATAGTAGAAAACACCTAGTTTATATAGTTAAATCCAAAACCTAGAAATTAAATCAGTTACTAATCTAGTATTTTAAAGCACCACGGTCCTGAAAGGAAATAAAAATATTACAACTACTGCACTTCACACCAAGGAATAAAATCACCCATCCATGGAAAATTGACATAAAAACCTTCTCCACTCAGCAGCACAAGTCACTGCTAACATTGGTGCTCAGCTATTTTGCCCTTGTTCTGCTTCTCATAAAGACCAAGAACTCCATACTGATATTTAAAACTTCCAGCTACTTCCAGTAATTTCTCTAACCATTCCTAGAAGAACTACCTCACAAAATCACCATGAACTTAGCTTTTAACTAAATCCACACAAGCTCAGCTGAACATGAAACACTTCATGCAGCTTCAAAAGCAAGTGTAAACCTCCTCAGGCTCCAAATTCAGCACAAATCTAACCCCCACTTGGCTCTGCCATGATCATCATCTCACAACTTTTGACTTTTTGTTTTTTCCTTTAAGAATATTTCTCCTACAGCCTGGGATAGGAAGACAAAAGACTGTTATTGTTATTTCTATTTTTAAATAGTTAGGAGGTTTACAGGCATTAGGGTGTTCTGCACCATACAAGGAAAAAAAAGAATAAAAAGCTGGCCAGCAAGACACCCTTAGAGAAGGACGCTGGGGAGAAAGCATTAGAATTTCATAAACGAACGCCTCCCACAAAGAAACATCTATGTACAAATTTAGCAGAAAGGAATTATTCCTCCAGAAGCTTAACCCCTCAGTAGCATTCCAAAGAACTGCTCTGATGGGTGTATAATACCTTGCACAACATGGTGAGCAGAGAACAGTCAGAAGCCAGATGTAAAACCATTTCCAGTTTTGACAGTGATCCACTCACAGAACACAGGGATAACATTTCTGGCTCTTTCAGTTTTACACTCTGGAGGACAATAAATGGGTGCACTTCCCACAATTCTAGTCTCAGCAGAACAAATTTAAGATATCTCTGGCTTGGGACGTGTCATTTCAATTATTTAAATCATATTGATTTTAACTGTGAATCAGCAATTTAACCAGATTGGGAATGTTCACAAACCTAATAAATGCTTACTAACAGTCAGCAAGAACACAGCAGGCAGCAGAATGATGAGCAGTCAGCGTGTGGCCCGGAGAAGTTACTCATCCTTCCTAGAATGGTCATTCTGATACACAAAACACCAGTCTCTCCATCTTGGTTGAGCTTGTAACTCTGCAAGCAGCAAAATCACTTGGTTTTCCTAACGCAGACAAATGGATGCCAAGCTTCCCAAACTTAAATCCAACAATTAGTATTTCAAAGTATGAATTTGAAACTATTATTTGCAGCATAAAGTCTGTAAATGTAATGTATCTTGGAGCCAAACAATTTTCTCCATGTTTATCTGATTCTCTATGCACACAATTCTTATTATGAATATAACTGGCATTTTTCCTCAGTTTTACAGATTTCAGAGAATCATCCCAAGCCATTACACACATTTCCCTTCTTTGACTTCATGTATTTTCTTCAACAGTTCCTAAGTTTTCACTCTCTATGACACTTCTGCCTTTAACATTATCATCTTTTTACTTATTTCCTTGTTCAAACCTATATTGCATTGGCATTTGCCCACTTCCTCTTCCAAGCTACAGCTCTACTGTGCAAATATTCATTCTACTTTGTCATAGCTGATTCTGCCCCAGCCTCTTCTCCTCACAGAAGTATTCAGTATTTTCAAAACTCTCTGTATAGTAACTGTGCTAAGATTCCTCCAGTCTCTCCCGTTTAAGAGATGTCTAAACCAAGATGCCTTTTTTGCTGAAGACACAATAGAAACAGACCAGGGAAGGACTAAAAGAAGGCTTACAAACAATGTAGGGATATTTGGCTTCTACCTCCCACCAGTGATCACAGGTGAATGGATCTGCTAAACTGCTTGTCTAAAAGCATTTGAAAGGGAACAAGTAGCACCTTTACTTTCAAAACAGCATTTCTGGAGCTCTGAGTCAGGCTTTTCCAAGCAGACTGACCAAGGATGCACACAGAAACAATATTTCTACAAAAGCCTTCAGCTTTTATTCATTTAGATGAACAGCACGTCCAAACACAGCAATTCTAGGCAGAGCTGTTTAAAAAACTGCACCCTAAAGGGGAAGTTCTCTTTGGGGGTAAAGGTTCAATCCACAGCAGAGCCTACTCCTGCTGAAATTGAGGGGTTTCACCCTTTCTGCCATCCCCTCACATGGTTTTTAGGCTGGCATCTCTCCTACCTCTTAGCCAGTGCACTAGTTTTGACTAGCAAGCAAGTCAAAAAGAAAAAACAAACAAACAAATACAAGGGAAATAAACACACATGCACAGTCAGGGGTAGAAAGCCATTAATCTGTTCAAGCCACATTCTGAAACAGTAACCAGACAATTGTGTACTCATAATTTGTTCCATGCAACAAAGACAGTCTGAGCCAAATCACTTTATTTTGTGCTGAGGAGCATGTAACAGCACATGCAAAGTCACTGGCTACATTTCAGCTATGGAAGCATAAATCTTCAGACAAAAGAGGTAACTTTCAAAAGCACCACTGACTAGACTCTACAGCAAGAGAACTAATAGACTGTTTTCAAAAGAACTCAATAGCCTTGATGTTTATAAGATCCACAAGCAAGGATACAGTCAGGCTTCAGGAAGAATAAAAGGGCCACGAGGGTTTAAATGGTATTCTGCAGTTATAAGTTGCTATGCACATCAATGTTTCTAAAAGAACTCTTTTAGTTTGATAAAGCTCTTTCCCAAAGCATTGCTTACGGGTAAAAAACCAGAAGTTTGAATATGCTGGCACAGAGATGTCCAGACAGACCACACAATCAGGTGTGTGAGAAACTGTTAAATACATAATAATGAATACAAAACTGATTTATCTTCATGTTTAATAATAAGAATCACATCCCCTAAGTTTTGGCTGCAGGGTAATATTCAATTTATTGGTGATGATAAGCAAACATATTTATTCTCTCTCCCTGTCCTAACATACTTAAGATACAATTTGTGTAAAAAAGCAGTAAGTAAGGTCAGAAATCTTCAAATAAACACAGAAAGGCCGTAGGAAGGGACTCACTTTTGAAATTAAAAAGAAACTGATTTCTATTTTTTTTAGCCTTATAAAGACATTATTTATTGATATGAGTTTAAGTTAAATGATAAGTTAAGTTAAACTGATATGATTTATTAAGTTAAACCAAATTAGAGGCTCTCAGCCTTATGCAAAAAGCCCCGCAATTAAATCAAAATATTAATTCAAAATTATGAATTATTCAAAGTCATTATCAGAGAGAATTCTTCAAAGGAGCAGGGCATATCAATTTTTTTTCTCTAGTGGCCAAATAACAATCAAATTCTAAACAAGAGTCCATATAGTGGTCATATTTGATATTTGGAAGTGTGCAGCAGCACAAACAAGCCATGACATCCTGCCCAGTACAACCTGCACTTAGAACAGGTGGAACCAACTGCACATCTACTGCTGAAATTAGGAGAATTTTCACATGTGAATGAAGAATCACATGAATGTAGCAGGAGGAGAAAGTAAGTAAGAATAAATTATGGCAATCTAATGTACACAGAATCACAGAATGTTCTAGATTGGATCTAACCTTTAAATGTCATCTAGTTCAACTCCCCTGCATGAAGCAGCAACATCTTTGACTAGATAAGGTTGCTCTGAGCCCCATGCACATCATACTTAATTTTTAAAAAAGGGGGAGGAAACAAGAAATACTGCTGTTGATGTTATCAGCAAAGAGGAATGAAAGGAACATATTTCACCTGAACCAGCATCAACGCTCACAGTGATACTATGATTTTTCAACCATCTTGAAAGCAAGTCCATCGTTGCACATTCGAAACAACTATCTCAAAGATGCTGCCAGGCAAAGGTGTCTTCAACACAGCATTGTCTGACAAGCATAGTACACTCAGAAGCACTTTAAAAAACAGCAGACAGGAGCTCTTTTATCAAGAGAGCATTTTATTGCACAAAAAAACCCACATTCCTTCCAAAATTTCATACTGTCCAATGTAGCAATAAAATACTTCAATTTGTAATTATTTGCTAATAATCTAGCATGTAATCTAAAGAATTTGTTCTCTTCTCTGCCAGGTCACTACCAGCAGCAGCAAGTAATCCCTCCCCATGTGCCTAATTCATCCAATATGAATACCTGAAGCAGATATTCACCAGAAAAAGTTCAGAGGATCTGTCTTCAGAAATACAATCAAAGCCCACAGAAGGAGGCTGAAGTAATACAGTAGGCAGCCATGGTTACATCTTTGGGGCCTTTGCTTGCTCTTTTATAAAGTAACATGCTTCCAGCATTCCCAGTGGTTTGGAGGAATATAATTGCATGCTATTACTTAAGAACTATGTGATTACTGTGCCACTGCCTTCCGCATAACCCAGCCTGTAATAAAAGTGATAAGAATAGCATTTATTATTTTTGAAATGGTTTTTGCATTGCATTCACACTGATGTGGTTTAAAACGCCTGACTAAATCCAAGACACTTTGCATAGAGGTTTTATTTTCCCCTAACAGTACCGAACACCATGAAAACTCCATTCTGTGTGCAGAGACCTGACTAGGTCACTCAGCACTTGAGCAGAACTCTCAAAGACCGAGGAAGAAATGTTCTGTCACATTTCTATAACCAAAATGGATTTAATGCAAAGAAAAGTCACAGAAGAAAAAGCATAACCAAAAGCCACAGGAATAGAAAGTGACAAGCCTCTGTAGTTATTACAGAATGTAACTGCAGTGAGAACTAGAAAAATCAAACTATCCCATCCCAGCTGCTAAAGGCAAACAAGCCATGTCACTTTTGTAAGTGCATCAATTGCTAGATAAAATCTGACTTCTAACTTCAGGAAAAAAGTAAATGCATGAACAGAGAACTTAAAGTTGATCACTCTTTTCTTCCTCAGACCTACAAAAAACACTCAGAACCTTTCTAGAAAACGAGTTTGATAATATTTTATTTAAAAGAAGCTGTAGATGATCACTTTCTGAATCAAAAAATGTTTTCAGTCTGCAGTACTAAAACACTGTCAAGTGCAGACATGGTTTCAACTTTCTGGAAATTCCCTGCTCCTCAGAGCCCTAAACTTAACTCCCCTCACTCATCTCCATTTTTCAGTGAGACTGGCAATCCTCTCCTCCCTTCAAAAAAACAGTAAAAGGCTACTCCTACCCCAAAACCCAATGTTTCAGGACTTCAGAGACATGTCAGCACATCAGATCCAAAACTATAAATCACTCATTTCAAGGCTCTATTCCAAGTAGTACAAGAAAGTTTTATACTATGCACATTTATGGAGAGGAAGCAGAAGAGAAAATTCCCATCAAGAGTTTGCCCCAAGAGTTTCAGAAATCTGGCCTTAAGCCAAGCATCTCTTCTGTTTATATATTTGTTATGTAATGCAACAAACGGAAAAAAACCATGGATTTTCTGGAAATATATCAACATACAACTTTCAAGGCAGTTCCCATTAAACAGTTACAACAAGCTGTTGCAAACAAAACCTAAAAGCAACCATAGATTAACACAGTGTTCTTCTAAAAAGACAATGATAAAAGGGCTGCTGTTGTCACAAGATTAAGACACGGGTTGATCTACACTGTTGTTTATATCAAACAAAAAGAGAATGAAAACACAATTCTACATTCAATTCCATATTGAATGTTTTCCATGTAAACTCTGACAAAAGCACAATAATGCTCAAAGATAAAGACTATTTTTTTTCCTAGAAAAATCAGTAGAACAAGCAAGCATGTAAGAAGCAGGTGCTACCTCTACATACTACACACAGCTCATGCCTGTGCACCACATAGTTACGATACACAAATACTAACATGCAATCACTATCAATCAAACAATTTTCTTCCCAGTGTACAATCCCTTCAGTATACAATTTGGTTTTCCAACAGTTTGGTTCAATATTAAACAAGGTAAGTTTCTGGATTTCCAAACTATTTATCTTGTATTGCAGCATGTCTGCTAGAATTCAACTTTGAAAAAGAAATGAGATAAAAAACGTCTTGCTTGGGATGACAAGCTGAAAGTCATTCTTCTAACCACATAGAGTTCCCCTACCATGCCTATTCCTTTCACATCTGCTACTGAGTCAGCCAATGGTTAGAACGGTAATTCATGCTATCAGTTACTGGTAGTTTCATTCATCAAGCTTTCTTCACTTTTTCTTTAATTGATATAACAATATAGGTGCTCACACAGACCAATTTGAAATCCACTCAGCAACAGCCATCAAGTAACAAAATTAAACAACAACACATGACACCTACCATACACCTGAGGCACTAACTCTGGGACAGACACAACAAGCACGTGTGTCTTCATAACAGGAAGGCATAAATACCCTCATGTGCAGGAGTAGCTGAGAATTTAGATTCGTGTTATCACATGTCTGCATGCAGGTATATAGCACCTGCTGTTTTGTGGGACAAGAACAAGTGACTACACGTCTCCCACTCCGCTGCCACAAAACAACTATCTGCAGCAGGCAAATGAGGACACAAGGGCATGCGGAGGCCGTACGCTGAAGACCTTAGCAATACACTAATATATTCCTCTAATGCGGGTTTGCACCCTTCTACCTAGTGACACCACGTAAAGAAGGGATTAGGTTCCATCACCTGGGATAAACAGGAGCAGGAAAACTCACACGACCCTTTGATGTGGGTCTGCCTCCCTAGGTGAGAAACATGTGTGTCCTTTTTCATGTTGGAAAAAAAGGTGAGAAAGTTAACACAGACTGAATACATGCCCCCTCACCACTCCTGCCTGCAGGGTTGTCAGGCCTGTCCCCTCTGCAGATTTATGTAATGATGGTGTCACCCCCGGTAGAGTGCATACAGTGCCTGTGAAGACAAGGATTTCTCTCTACATTTGCCCTGGAAGATAGCACTGCATAGAGCTGGCACTTGTGGCTACACGACTGTAAGGACACTAAGGGGGCATGTCAACCCCAGTGCCGAACAAATGGCATTTGTGAGAGGTAGCATGCTCCCTGGGGTATCTGCACACCAAACAGTCTTCCTACGGACATGCCTTCCCCATGGCATGCAAATAGGCGACAGAGGCACATGAGAATCTCAATGTGGTTACATAGGGACTTGCATCCCCTCTGTGCCAGGAGGGTTCACCCACGAGCAGCAGGACAGAAGCAGCAGGTATCCACCCTGGCACCGTGCGTGCATTCCTGCCGCGGCTGAATCAAAGGTGGACTGGCTGCCACCGCAAACCTCAGCAGTCAGGGAAGGGTGGCACAGAGACGCACATTCCCCAGAGAGAGAAGAGGACAGGTGCGAGCAAGAATTCCCCACACATTCCCCCAGTGTGCCACGGGAGAGGCAGCTCTGTCTCACCAAACGCCGAGCGGGGGGATGGAGGGGAGCGTGCACAGATCCAGCCATATGGAAGCAAACACCTACCTCATACACCAAGGCGGGGGGAATAAAGAAAGCACAGGGTCCACGGAGAGACGGGGGTGGGCTCGGCTTCCGTGTGGGGACGGGCCCCGGAGGAAGGCGAACGAAAGGGTGGGGAGTGGGTGTTCGCCTCACAGGGAGGCTGGGGGGCACTGAGGGGGCGGGAAGGGGATTCCGGGCGATTCAACAAACCCGCCTTCCCCGCTCCGCGGCCGCCCCCCTCCCCGCCCGCCCGCGGCCGCTCGCCCGGGCTCACCTGCCCGCACCGTGTCGGAGAGGTCGTGGCTGAGGGCGGCGGCGCTGCGCGGGAACTCCTTCAGCTTCCTGCCGCTCAGGTTGAGCCCCCCGGAGTGCGCCGCCTCCTCCAGCGCCCGCTCCAGACCGCGGTTCAACGGCGCCTGCAGACCCAGCGCCCCGCTGCCGCCGCCGCCGCCGCCCACCCCGGCCGCCGCCGCCAGAGCAGCAGAGGGGAAGGGCTGCGACTCGCCTCCCAGCGTCGCCATCTTTCCCTCGCCGCTGGGGCTACCCGAGAGGGCCACCGGACCTGACTCCCTCCTTCCCTTCTCTCCCTCCTCCTTCCTCCTCCTCCTCCTCCTCCTCCCGCTCGCGGCGGCGGCGGCGGCGCGAGCAGGGGGCGGAGGCGCGCGGCCCGGGCGAGGCGCGCCCACTGCGCATGCTCCGCCCCTCCCGGCACCGCTCCCCGCCGCGGCGCCACCTAGCGGCGGCGCGCTGCTAGCGGCGCTGGAAGCGCCGGTGGGGAGGCGGAGAGGGGGCGGCTCTCCATTGTTTCCTTGCCACAGCATTCCTTGTAAAGCCGGCCCGGGATGCCTGCCCGCCGCCTGCTCGGGCCCCTTCTGCGGGCAGCCGGCGGAGCTGTCTCCGAGCAGGGCCCGAGGGCTGGATGGGCGGCGTGAGCCTGCAGGTGTGCCGGCAGCAGCGTGTGCGGGCTCGGCGTTCCGCGCCGGGAAGTTAAAGGCTGCAGCGGCTGTTGCCACCGAGCGAGGCTTTGGGAGCATGTGCCCTGCAGAAGGGCTTTCTGTGCCGTGCTTCTGCAGCGGCCGGCTCACACCTGTCTGTGGCTCCTGCGCACAGCCTGCCCCACAGGGACCCTCGAAGGATTTGGAGTGGCAAACCAAGCAAAGGAGCCACCATCCGCTCAGTTTCCGGTGGGGTGACCTTTCCCAGCGGGTGAGGGTGATGGGTTTGGTTTATTTCCCCCTTCCTCTCTGCAGCTTGGGAAGCTGAGCCCGGGAGATGGAGAGGAGCAAGACCAGGTGTTTCCACAGGGGTTACAGAGTTTAAAGATAAAACAGGACTTGTACAACATCTCCCCTGAGCTGTGCATTACATTTCACTCGCTTGCCCTGAGCCATGATCAATGGTTCAATGGTTGACATTAAACCAAAGCCTTCCCAGCTCCAGGAAGTTCAACCGCTGAGTGCTACAGGGACAAGGAAGACCTAACTGGCACAAGGAAATAACCCCAGGTTTCTGAAGAACAGGAGACATGACAGCGAGTTTAGCAGTCACAACCAGAAACAGCACTGGGGAAAAAGGTGTTAAGGAAATGGGAGAAGGGTGTTAGAGGTGGATCTTTTCACATAAAAATTCATAGCAGCCATTAAAAACTTGTTATTTATAATTAAGATATGTTCTCAGTATCAGCATTTTTCAATTATGTTTTATATGCATTGTATCACTGCAAAAGTGTCAGCAAGCAGCCTAGCAGTGTTTTTAAAGAGATGTCTTACATTAAGGAAAGAGCTTTAAGGGAGATGGGTAGGAGGGGGTCATTTTACTGTAATTACATTTATAATACACCTAAAATACTACACCTGAACTTAATCTCCAGTGCAAATTCCCCTTATACCTACTACTGGTACCTGAGCACGTACAACTGCCAGTTCTTTATTTTTGATGCACAGATCTTAGCTTTTGGCATGACTAAATCAGTGTACTACCAGTTCAAGAAAACTTTGGATGCTCCAGAGAGTAAACCTTGACAGCATTCCTTGGAACAGCCCCTAGCCAAAGTTAACCAACAGTTACCACAACATTTGTGCCTAGATATCACATTGCTTTTGACAAAGCTTGTTGGTGGGATTATGAAAATCATATTACCCACAAATTTCCACTAGTCACAGCATGTTTTGGTTTTGTTAAAATATTTAATTCTCGTTTGTGTGCAATCTTTGCATTGCTGCTGGAAAGCATAAAGAAATAGATAAATAGCTACATCTTCTCAGCAATTTAAAGAAAAGTGTTGATAAACAGTAAGTAATAAAAACATTATTCAATTCAAGTTGAATAAACTGTGAGTAAGAACTAATAAGAACTAACTGCTAGGCTCTGCCTATATAGCATAGATGAAAACTTCCTCTTCCAGCATCAGGTCTTTACAGTTAGGAATCAGGTCTGTCTTCTGGTGAGGTTTGTGAAGTTTTCTCACCAGTGGAACACCATGTCCCTTCCTCCCCCACTTCTGGTAAGACAAAATTATTTCTAAAGCTGCCTTTGTTTGTTTTTTTTGTTTGGTTTGGTTTTTTTGTTGGTTTTTTTTTTTTAAGGATGGTTTTATTTCTTCTCTTCATTGATGTTACACCATAACACTAATCCTGAGAATTGATTCACAGCATCTTGCTGAAGGGAGATTAGCAGCAATACCTTTCTCAACCATCCTCCTTTGCAGAGGAGGTACCCAAAGCCCAGAGGAGCCACCAGGTTACCCTGCTTGCAGGTAGACACCATGTGCCCACCTTGCCTGCTCTGCTGGGCTCACATGAGGGGCCTGTGACTGGCAAAGGCAGACAAGTCAGCACAGCCTTCCCTCTTAAGACATGCAGCATCAGGACAGCTAGGATTACAGAAAGGCTGGGGCTACACAGGCACTTGGCCTAGCAGGGGTTAAAGATGTAGGTTTTACTTTATAGCAGTGCAAGGGCATGCAGCAATAATCAGGGATCAAGACTGATTTAAATGTTTTGATCTGAGCAGCTGAGCTGCAATGCAGGCATGACCTGTGCGTAGCACACACTAAGTTGAAACTTCTGAAAGTAACACTATGAAAACTGTCCATGTTCCCAAGACTGTGGAAAGCAAAAAAAAAAAAAAAAAAAAAGACCCTGCATAGAATTGAGGCTGTACATTGCCTTCACTTTCTCTCGTCTCTGCCTGAGCACTGCGCCAGATCTAACTCTTTTCCTATAGATACAAAGGATTAGAAACTGGAAGCACTACAGAAAACAAAAACACCAATCACACCAGCACCAGTTTCCCATCTGTGCAGATGCATTTGGAAGGTCCCACTCCGTATTTTGGCTTTGAGTGGGCCATCCTGGGCCCATCCTGGCACAGCAGCTAAACTAAGCTAATGACAAGGTGTCACTGCAAGCAGCCCTTCCGTTCCTTGCTCCCTCCAGTTCCTATGTGACAGTATTTGCATTTGTTTGTCTCTTCAATAAGATCTAGAACAGCTTAAAAGGAGCAGCTCTAGGAGGAAAACAGTGGATACTCTTCAGCAAGCTGATATGAGTGTAGCAGAGGAGAGAAGAATGCAGAAGGAAGTCTTGTGGATGGTATCAGAAGACAGGTGACTGTTCTGCCAGTTAGTCACACATAATGGTTGTGAAAAGAAAACTCATATGAGAAATGCACAGAAAGTACCACAGCTAAGGGAGACATGAGCCTTAGTCTCAGAGTGAATTTCTATTACTCTAAATTGGCAGAAAAAAAAGGCAAATGGCAAGGCCTTTCTGCTTTGTGAAGATCAGAGTTGGGTGGGGATTATGTGCAAGGAGTTGGTCCCTCACAAGACAGCATGAGAACTCAGTGTAGATACCTGTCCTGTACTAGACATGGCACTTTGACAGCATACAGCAGGAGAGCCTTACTTTACCTCAGCATGAAGACATTCACCTCATGCTCCATGTGCTCTAAGATAATGCTGAAGAAGGAATTGTGTGAAGTAGTTCAGACACAGTCAGGGTACACCAATGCTTTCATCACATGAATATCACAGGTGGACAAGCTGTCTGGTCTGGAGACAGAAACAACACACACATTAAGTAAGGCATAAAACAGAAAGTGTGTGGCACTCAGCCTGCAAGGCTGCCTCTGTTTGGTGCCACACAAAACAGCAGCTACAACTCAGGACACATTATACATCCTTGGTAGCTTGACAAACAGCAACAGAACAAAGAAAATTACTAGAAGAATCTCAAGAGAAAAAGTATGCAGACTGAAGCATCAGGTGGCACAGAGTGAAAGATGTTCCTTTCAATTAGAGCACAGACTCCCTACACTGCTCACAGCATTCCTGGGACGAGCAGTTCATAGCAGACACACCAGAAGGATTAGTAGCCTACACAGAGCAGACCCACCAGGAGAATGAGTAGCCTACGCAGAGCAGACAGTGCGCTGGAGCTTCCTTGCAGCAAAGCTGGTGAAGGGAGTTTGAAAGGCAAGGAAGCTATATCAGGAAATAGCTCAGAAAAAATCCATCTACAGAACACCTACCTCTCAGAATACTCAGAAAGAAAGAAAATAAAAAAGGGTGAGGGGAAGAAGAGAACAGTTAATTGACGGGAGATAAGAGATCGGGGGGAAGCTTACATATAAAGCAGGAGCTCAGAAAGGAGACAAGCAGGATAGTTACTGCTCAGAAGATAAACAAGGTTCATCCTTGCATAGTCTCAAGCAAGCTCATTACATAAGGGAACAGAATTATTTAATTGCTACAGAAAAAGAAGCACTTCTTGGTGCCTGCCACTGATTGTGAGAAGCATTGGGAGCTCAGGAAAGCATCTCCCTCACTGTGTCCTGAGACCTAGCAGGTGAGCAGGCTCAAAACACATGCTGAATGATGGTTAGTGGGACTCAATTGCCACAGGATGGATCTCAAACACCCCCACATACACCGGGCAAATTGGCAAGGTTCACTGCCGCTGTCATGATAGTGATGCTCTGCACAGACACTGATGCAAGAGGACAGAAGCTGCAGGAGATCATGACTACAAGCTCAGTTCTCAGAACTGAAAATAGACCTGAATGCAAACTAAAACCAAAATGAAACTTAGTATCACTGAAACACTGGAAATGACTAAGCAGTTAAAGGCTATGCACTTACATGTTCATGCTTGAAATACTAATTTAGCTCACATTATTAGTTGTAAAATGGCAGAGTTTCTTTCAAGTTTTTCAGACAACCTTGGAATATGCAATGTGATAGTGATAACTATAGCCATTCTCACCTCGTGTCAACTTCAGCAGAGGTTCAGGGGATTGCAACTGTGATGGGAGCCTTGCTCTACAAATAGGAAGAGCCGATAGGTGTTTGAGCTATGGAGAGCAAAACAAAGACACACCTAAGCTGGGAAAGGATTGTCTTCCAGGAGTTTGCCTTTATGAGTATTTGAAACAGCATCTGGCAAGGGAAGAAGCCATCAGGGTAAGATATAACCTGTCTTCTAACAAAAATAGAGAAGACAACTAGTTATTGTCAATAGCAATGAGACAAAATCTGTGGAGACACATTGCTGGCAGCCTCACAATATCTCCAGTGTATGCTGTTGAAATAAAGCAGTTTATATGTCTGTTGCAAAGAAAACTATGCAAACCTGATTCCCTACCCACATCAGACTATTAGCACAGATACATGAAACGAAAATTGAAATATCGTGTCATCAGTCTATTACAAAATTCAGAAAATGCAAGGAGATAGAAGACATCAGCCAGCAAGCTGAATTCAGGTTTCTAGGTGGAGCACACAAGGCAAAAACTTTGTAAAGCCTGTGTTGATGATTGTGGGAAAGATAGCAGGTAGAATGCTTCATATCCCTTTAAAGAACAGCAAAAACACTGGGACCAAAGAGAACTACTGCCTGGATAACCATTGTGATGTACAAAAGGCGAAAGTGAAGGCCTAAAAGCCAAAAGCAGCAGTGGAAATGAAAGAACAGCTCAACCCTACATGCAAGCCCAAATATATTCCTTGCAAACCATACAGGCCATCTCTCTGGTATAAACAAGTTCTTGAGACACCTAGGAACTCAGTAAAGCTGTGAACCAACACAAACATGGTGGTTGCAAACCACTTAGCTGGCTTAAGTCAGATAAGTGATTTTAGTTGGCCAGCACTAGGCCTGGTGTGTTTAGGCCTCATCCTCACTCATTCCAGCCATGTTGCTGATACCAGTCAACTGGCAGCAATAAATTGAGGTGAAATTGCAAAGAGGGTACCTGCCACTGGGAAAAAAAATACACCATGCATGCAGTTCTTGAATGGGGAATCATATCCAAAATCATGTTAGTAGCTAGATATGCTCTGATAATGTGCACAAGTATGGATTCATTGTGACCACCAGTACCTCTCTGTCCAGAAGGTGTTCAACCCCTAAGAGGTATCTTTGTTTTCCAAATATGTGTCCAGGACCACTGAAACAGTTATTTGCAAGAACAGCACCATCAGATTAAGACTTTTACTAGCAAAGAGTTACCTCCTCCTTGGTTGTCCTAATAGCCCCCAAACATCAATAAGGATGGCAAGATGCAATATTTTATGAAGAATAAGTCATGTGCTCTCAGGTTTAATCACTTGGTTTAAATCACTTTCTATGGAAGTGAAACTGTATGTGTTTTATAAATAGATTTTGGCCCATATGGGGATGTTGCTTTGGTACATGGCCATGGGAAGCGCTGGTCTAGGAGGGGATACTCAGTATACTTTGTATTTCAAGAATTGTGGCTGCACGGCTACAGAGAAAATGCATGTCTTAGAGCAACCTTGATTCTTTTCTATTTCATATCGGATGTCAGAGCAGCTGATAGTGTCTTGCAGGTGATCAAAAATAACTTAAATCCACATTTGCTACGCTGCAAGTACTGTGGTACAGGTCTTGAAAATCAGTGGCAAAGAATCAAGATCAAAGTGTACCATATAATTGCAATTTATGTCCTCATCCCTTCCATAAAGACCAAGGAATTCAGCAATTCATATTAAACTTCCCCAAAACAATAATTTTGCATAACTAGCAAGAAATACATAACTTCCTGGTTTCTTTGACAGAAAAACAGCAAGTAATCCTGTTTCATCATAACTCTCTAACACAGCTAAAATTACTATAATAACTCTATACCAAGTAAGTTTGTAAGCAATGCTTTAGAGGCGTTCTATTCACAGTTAGTTACAGAACACACCACTTAGTTTAGAGCAATCTTAGTTTCTTCCAGCACATAACAAAGCCTCCAACCTGTAATCATTTGACATTAGTACCCAGCTTGTGATCTGGATCACTGGAGCTCAGCATGGGCTGAGCTGGGGTGCAGTGGAAATGTGGAGGTGGGGACCTGAGGAGGTGTGACAGCTCTTCTAGATGTGACTTTGCTGCTCCACCTGTAGCAGGGAGCACTTCCCAGCACTCCATCACATGTTTGCAGCATCTGTGAGATGAGCAGAATCCTCTCACTGCAGACCCTTGGTGCCTTCCAGTGAAGTCTGGATCTTGCAATCACAGTACAGGGATGTGAACCTTCCACCACTCCAAAATCTCGTGTGCTAGGTACAAGAGAGTGACCAGACACCGTAGGAGATGGGTGGGAGCCACAGGCAGAACCAGTGCTCAGATGAACCGTGCTAGAGAGGTAGCGCTCTCCACTGCAGCCTCACTCCAAATTCCATGTAACTTGTCCCTTGTCCCTGTCACCTTTCAAATCACACCATTGCATGAGAGCATCTCAGTCTTTGCCGAAGATGACACTAAGTGACAGATTGGTGTTTAGAGTAAGTTTCCTCTTATTTTTATTTAAAAAGTGCAAGAAGACAATTACTGGCTAGAATCTCTTGCACTATAAGAATCAAATCATATTTCATATATAGAGGCATGCATGTTTGGTGACTGAGTGCATACCATGAAGTAGAAGGCATAATACCAAGGATCTTGATGGAAACAATAGATTCCTCTTGGGAAGAAAAAGTATGCAGTGTTCCTAGTAAGACTGTCTGCAAAAGAGCCCAAAAATGGTTCACATGGGATAAGTCCAGGTTTTTGAAATGCTGGGCAGACAACACCCCTCCCTTTACCTCCTCTTTTTTCTTTCCAGATACACACTATCAGACTGGGCAATGTACAGCCAGCAGAATAACTTTCCTTCTCACTGGCAGTTGGAGTTACAGCCTGCTCTTGGACATGGAAAAATAAAGTCTGTTAGCTGCAGACTTTCATATCCTGCATGTATTGAAGGCAAGGAGAGTGCCCAGGTCTGAGTGGTGCTCTGGCCACTTTCTCCCAATGGTTTGGCTCCTGGGAGATGCCAGAAGGTCCTCCCATGCTGCAGAAGCTGATGGGAGTGAAGGGTGCTCACCTTCCTGCAGAATCTGTCTGTAAGGGACATCCTTACATTCTCAGTGTACACCCATTTAAGAACAACAACATGAATGACCTTTTCTGTTCTCTCCCAGTTTTGTTTCAGCCATCTCCTTTACCTTCAAGTGCCTTCAAGTACTTTCTTAATGTCTCACACCGTTTTTAACAATAGGAGCTGAACATTGAAACAGCAGAGTTAAGTGAAATTTATGTAGAGAGAAGGGGAAGGAAAAGCAATTCTTCACCCATCCCCCCACCTGTGATCAGTACATCTCTGTTAATGTGTAAAACACAGAGCAGCCTGTGCGGCCTACGTTACATGTAGCAGTTCAAGTAGGGATGTTTTTTCCATGTGTTGCCTATGGCACTGAAAACACTGCTATTACTGCAACACCCAAGCAGTAATGCAGATTGCTGGTCTCCAGTGATTCTAACAAATGAGAGAGAAATAGCAGAATTCCCTGAAAAAAAAAACCCAAAAAAAAAAAACCTTTCAGGGATCTTGCTGCCTTTCCCTGAACTCATTTGGGCATATATTTGGGCAAGGGTATATCCTTTATCTGGTTCATGAGAAAATAGACAGCTGTTTAGAAAGAATGAAAATAGCTAACAAAGTGAAACAAATGTTCTTAGTACTCTGAAGAAAAATAAAAGAAGGAAAGTGCTAGTCAGGGAAAGCATCCATTTAAAGCTTTCCATGATAGGTAGGGGATAGAGATTATTTTTACAGAAAAATAATGGAAATAGGAACTAGATGTGGAGACCAGTGCTTTACTGGTTGGTTGGTTGGTTGGTTGGTTGGTTGGTGTTTTGTTTGGTTATTTGTCCACAAAAAAAACCTCAATTCTCCATCCTTGCAAAGAAACAATTGATTTTTCCCAAGATAGTAAGATGGGAAATTATTAGGATGGTTGTTACTATAATGCTTGTATATTGTAGAGGCTTCTGCAATGCTACTATAATATCTTGTGCTCTGATGAGATACCATTCTCTGTAATTAGAGGCCACAAAAATGAGGCGTGTTTCATAAACAATTTCAGAAGTTTTATTCTGAACTTATAAACTGCCTTTCTTTTTGTACATACAACAGAGTTCAAGTTCACAGAAACCAGCAGCAATCTCCTCACATCTTTCATCTATGGCCACTTCCTTGTTCTTCAGGCCAGCGAGTCCTTCTGCAGCAGCATCTCTTACAGGACAAGTCACAGGGCTCCATGTCTCTCTCAGCAAGCACTGCCCACCAGCACTGGAGCACTGGGAGCTTTTAGTCCAGTCCTTGAGTGAGTTTGGCTTGTTCACAGCAAACTTCTAAATGCCTGTAGGACCTCCTCAAATTGCCTTTGTGTGGACGTTTATGCCAAGTGTGCCTAATCTTGGACACTGCAGTTTGTTGAAACTAGGATTTGGGATATTCGCATTCACATGAAACTCATAAAATGTCTTTCCTGAGCTCTGTTGGAGGTACATGTCTTAGGCACTTACTCATAGCAACACGGCATCTTTCATTCACAGACAGCATCTCCAAATTACCTGACTTTTGCCAGGTCATGGATATTTAACCAGAGAAGTGAGGAAGACTGATTTCAAGACAAGCATATATTTAAAGCCTAATTACGAGGTGTGCCTCATATTTGCAACATATCTGCAATAAAACCTCTGAAAATTGGCCAGTGCTCATGTTTTTAACAGAACACCACCCAGTGTTAAGTCAAAAGCCTTAATAAAGCTAAATATATTACAGTATTTTTATCAGCTAACTATATAAATTCCTCAAGCATTAAATCAGGCTTGCTTTACAATAACTCATTTTCACTAAACCATATTGATGGCAATAATTACATTTGTATATGTCAGTTCCTTTGAAGCCCCATGTCATTTTTCTGTCATTTTGCCTACAACTGATGTAAGCTAACAAGCCTGTAATTAGTGGCTCGTCACACCCTCTGAATTCTGGCACAGACTCAGTATTTTCCCAGTCCTCTGGAATTTTCTGATTGCAAGGTGTTTTCTGAACATCTTTAACTGCTGATATGTTGAAAGTTGTGTATGATTCTGCCAGAATACAAGCACACCCTGCTGTATTCTGAAGAATAATTTTCTGAAATATTTATGCCTGTTCTGCATCACTGATATTGTTTTTTTCTGCTTTTTCTAGTGATGGGCCTAAACCATTATCACTGTTCCTAGTAATGGAATGATTTCATATTATCCTTGGCTGTCATTTGAAGATTTTTTATTTACTTATTTTCAGCACATGATGACTTCTTACTTTTATGGATTGTTCTTTTTTTTCACTATAGATGTTGTCTTTTCAACAACTGTATTTCCTTCTGCCACTGAATCACAACTGCTGTTTAGTCCTTCATTGACAAATGGGGAAAATGTGACACTTTTCTATCTGAATAAATGTCTCTAAAATAGATTTCCATATTTATTTTTATTTTTCTATTTCATTTCCTATACACTTTTTTCTTCATTTATCCTGTGTCAGGAATCTAATTTTCAGGATAACCAGTACACATACACAGCTGGTGGCCTGTGTGCAGCTCTTGCCCATCATAAACATAGTCAGATCATGGTCAGTGACCCTGAGGCAACCAAAGCTTTCCATGGTAGTCATTAATTCTTTTTTATGAGCAGAGACTGTAATGCAAATCCTGAGCCAACAGCTAAATTAAAGTCATAGAGATTCTATGAATTCCAGGAGTTCCTACCTTTTGACTATCTGGTTTTTATAACAAACCTGCATGTTCTCCTAATATAATGCTATGGGGAGGAGGTAGGAATGCATAGATTTTTTTTTTTTGCCTATGTTTCCTTTTTTTAAAGCACCTGAAAATGCACTGATTCCCTGTCCCTTGATTTTGCTTTCAGTGGAATGGACAGCACCAGGGCCAGAGCTGACTGGCTCAGCAAGAGCCAGAGGAGTGTAGGACACTGCAGAGTGTTTTGCAGGTGATTGTCTTCTCAGTGGCCCTGTCCCCAAGAGAACAGGAAAGGGTCAATTCTGTCTGTGGATTAATCAAAGTCTGTGGCCTCCTCATGGATTTCCCCTCGGCTTTGCAGGGATCCTGTATAAGCAGCCACATGTTTTCCTCCCAGTCCTTCTCAAATTTGACCTCTTTTTCTCCCAGAGCATCCAGACTCATCTTTTCCCATTCCTGGCTTCTCATTCCCAGTCCCAGCCTCCTACATTTCCTCACTCAGCCCAGATCTCCCCTCATCCTATTCTGCCTTTGCTCTATCCTTGTCCAAAATTGCTTACGTGTCCAAGCTCTAGCTCTGATTTTTCCTATATTTAAATCAAACTTATCTTTCCTTACTACCACCTGCCAGAAAAAGAGGGACATTAGGAGGCCAGGAAAAACAGAACCCAAGGCCATGACAGCCCAGAGCTGCAATTACACAGTCCAGAAGGAATGGTGTCCAGCTCAGACAGACTTTTCAAGGTATTTAGCACACAGCTGCAGCAGAGATTTACAAAGTGTGCTAGCTGCATTTTTCTGCCCTAAAAAGTCTACAACTTGGCCATATTTGGGTTCATTTTTCTGGAGATACTAAGTATACAAACCTCATCTACACTTAGTTTCATGTCCCTCCTATAAGCATAGGGACCAACTGGAGTTTCCAAATGAAAGACAGAAATTAGCATCATAAAATAACACATACTTTCTAGCCACATTCTTGGAAGGGACTGAACTGTTTTATGTATGCACTTAAATTTCAGCTAAATGAGCAGATGCCCAGCAGGGAAGCTTTTATTCCCTATTGTTACCATTTGGCAAAGTTATAAACACAGGGAACAGGAGCTCATAGTGGAAAGCATTGGACAAACAATAGACGGTGCCACCATTAATACAAATATTTTTATTTTTAGATTTCCTATAAAATCTTTATTAAGTATGTGAATAATTTGAAATATTGTTCTTCACTGCAATTACATGAACATTTGACTGAAACCCCTGGGGAATCAATGAGAGGTAATAGAACCAATAAAGTGCAAACCAACTGCTGAGATGGATACAAGTTGAGGAGATTTTGGAGGCAGCTTTATAATAACAAATAGCATGTTATGAAATTGGACCTACTGGTTAAAAAATACTGGGGACAGAGGGGAGAGAAGTGGTGAGGAGGAAGAGCAAAAATGTACCAGAAAACTAAGGGAAGTAAAGCCTCAATATCTATTAGATGAGTTTATGTGTCCCTCCCCACTATAGTAACCAAGAATCTATTTTGACTGCATATAAGAAAAAATAACAATGAGAATACTATGAAGTCATGAACAAAAAGATAAACAGGGAATAGGAGATAAGAGAAACTTGAAGAAATTGTCAACTCGGGACAGCGCATTGTACCTTAAGATTTATATTAATTACACAGGTGGACAGACAGCAGTGAGAAGGGATGAAAAGTCCCCTTTCTGTGGTCCAGTAATCACTACATAATAATAGCATTAAGACAGCAGATGTGCACTGATACAGTTCCCTTGTGTGCTCAAGTGCATCAGAGCTGGGATCCTTCAGCCAACTGAGAACTGCACCAGGCATGGCCAAACGCAGCCTTCACCTCATGCGGTGCAGAATTAGGTTACTCTTGTCCTCATTTTGGTTACTATATTTATCTGTCTTGGAAATTCAGCTACCTTTTGCCATCTGCCTCATACCATAATACATGAGTTTTTGATGGCAACACAGTGAGGTTGGAAAGTCTTGTTTAATAGACAGGAATCTGGAAGAGCAAGACCAAGATATTGCAGTAGGAGGCCTTAAGCAGGAATTAGGCAATCATTTCTGTATTTTGTTCCCTCTGACCTGAAATTGCTTGCCCAAAGACACAGAATAAGTGGCAGAATCCAAGTCTAGAATGTCCTACCCAAAGGTTGTAGCAACCATCTTCCCTTAAAGCATAGGCAGTTAGTGGCATCCTGACACCGCATTTCCGTGTTGAATGACAATGTTTGAGACTGTCCAGCTTCAGGAATATTTAGGAAGAAACCTCTCATGAGAGTGTTGATTAGTCAAAAACTAAAATCTTTTCTGTGGAAAAGAAAAGAAAAGAGCATGACAAGAAAATTTGCAGTTCAGACCCACCCAAGGATCAAAGTCATTTGTTCTGGGATGGCTGCTGCTGTAGCTGGGTGATTGCAGGCACCTCAGCTGGTTTTGGCACTTCAGCACTTCTGTTCAAGGTCAGTTCAGTGCATCTGCATTGCACTTATGGCTCTGAATGCAGCATAGGCATATGCTCTGAAAGTGGGTCATAGCTTTCAAGATGATGAAAGCTAAATCATACAGCAATTATGCTCAGGATTTAATCTGTTGCACTAAGATTCTAATGCACTTTGACTCTTAAAATAAGAACCTTTAAGTAGAATGTGCAATACTAGTTCAAAGAGATTCGTGCTTTATCTAGTCCCAGTGCAATTATTTTAGGCAAAACTTTAGGAAACCATTCAATCTGCGGCTATTAGCAAAGGTCAAGTGTCTAATCTGAAAAAAAAAAATAATACCAACTGGGGATAGTCTGTGGTCATACTTGGTTTTGCTGAACATGTCTCTATAGATCGGACCCCTGCAGAGCTGCTGCTTACCTGGATTGCAAGACAAGCCCAAGTGTCAGGTGCTGCTCATCCATTATGTGGATACCCTCGTGACACAAAGATGTGAGAATCCACAACATCCCTCCCTGAAATGACAACTCCTTTCTCACTGCATTTCCACCTTCAGAACTCCCAAGGCAAGTGACATCCCACCTGTGCCAGCAGCATGGATATCTGTGAGCTGAACACCTTCTGCAGAAAAGAGAGGCCAGAGAGGCAGGCTTTTAACAAAACAGAACTGCAGGGCACAGCTTGAAACATACAAGAGGGAGACATTGAGAGACACCAGTTTAGCTCTGAGTCATTACTGCCAAAACTCATGGAAACAATGATTAACACTTCCATTTCCATAATATATAATTCCACTGTCTGGGCCTTTTAACAGTAATGTAAGTTGTGAATAAGATAGATTCAGAACTATAGAAATGTGATTCTGGGTACTGATAATGTCCTGTTACTTTTTAACTAATATAGGAACAACAGCATTTAATTCCTCAATGAAAATGACTCAGCCTGTTTGATTCCAACAAGGCACCTTAAAAGATGAAAGATGTAATAGAAATAGGTGTTCCAGCATTTGGTACCTTGCAAAAGCTGGGTTATGTTCATGCTTGGATATAGCGGAATACATTAGAATTTGAAAACTATGGCAGAAATTTGTCAATTTAAAAGCAGTCATCTATCATCCTTTGAATGCTTGGAGATCTTTTTTTTTTTAATTAGTGCTGTTATTGAAAAATTGTAATATGTGACTGACTGGGCTCTTCTTTACATATTGTTACTGATAAAAATTTCCTTAAATTAAAAGATGTCAGATGCTTTGAGAAAAATACCCAATTTTTGTTTGCCTCCGGTGGAGCTGTGGGTTAGCACAAGCAAGAAATAGACAGAAGAAATAATGTTCATGCTGCTGTTGGCCAGAATCAACAATAGTGCTTCCAAGTTTGAGACTTAGAACATCATTTCCATATTCCTTTCTATACAAAACTATATTGAACTGTGGTTCCATAACCCTCCCTAAAAAAGAATTTAATTACTATATTTTTTTGCATAGCAGCCACTAGTATGGGAAAAGGCCATAAAAGGGTTATTTTCATTATAGCAAATTTTTCAAGGTCCAAGATATCCATAAGCTTGCTTTTTGTGATGATCTCCATATTGCATAAAAATATTAGCTTAAAATATATGCTAAAGGCATTCCAGAAGAAATGGTCTCTGTAGTTCATGGATCATTGAAATTTTAAGTGTAGCAAATATTCACGGTACATAAAATACCCCTGCACCAGGATCAGATGCAAGCTTTAAGGAAGGAAGTTATAAATTTAAAGAGAACCAAAGGGCTTAGGTAAGAAGTAAAATTTTGGTGAGATTCCACTACAATGCAATGCATCTGTGGAGCATTTGCCACACACCACATGATTCAAGTAATGCCAGAAAGGACCAGAGCAGCTTCAAGTCCTTCTGCCTTCCCATACCTTGCAGTTTCATGCAGCTCTCTAAATGCCTCTCTTTCTTACACCAATACCTATGCCAGCTCTGCATGTCTCCAAAACGTGGCAACAGATTTGTGTTTTATTACCTTTGGGTAGGGAAAACAGGAGACTCTGCCCTCTGCAGAGCTGAGCTTGATCCATGGTGCTCATCTTATCCCTTGGGGACTGGGGTGCTCAGGACAGCTCTCAAGGCAGGAGTTACAGGACTGAAAAGCAAATAAGGTGTTCTTGGGAGGAAAGGGCCTGTCCACCTTCAGCTTTACAGCAACTATTGTAGGCTTCTATCTATACTGGGGGTGACTGGAGTTTAACAATGTTTTCCAAAATCATTACCCCAGGTATTCCTCATCTACAGCTTCTCAAGGCTCATTTGATAGCTCATGAGGAGGAAGAGAATCAAACCAACCCTTAGGGAGAAATAGCACGATATGATCTGCTCCTGTATTTCATACAAGTCACAGCAAACATCACTGAGGGACAGGGGAATTCCGGTAACTTTCCAGCCTTAAAAGCCTCTAATGTTTGCTTTTAGCTGCAATGCTGAAAAGAGCCATTACAATGACAGAGTGACTTGAGAAGCAGCTCCATACAGTGTCAGTGACAGTTTTCTAAGTCCTATTTATTCTGCCTTCCCCCCAGAGTTATCTGTGCAGCCATGCAGTGAGCCATTCAGGGAAATGCATTGGATTTTACAGTTTGGTTTTTTTTATTTTTTGTTTTTGAGGTGAGGAAGTCAGACAGGGTGTTTGGACTGGATGAGAAGATAGGAAAAATTTTTTAGGGAAGAACAAAGAGATAGCAGGCTGGGTGAGAGGGCAGCTGCTGGCTTAACACTTCCACACAAGTGTCAATGCCACATGAGGGATCAGCATTGCTGGCTGGAATACCTAGTAGCTCCTCTAACACATTCATTTTATCTTCAGAGTTTGGAAGGTTTTTTTTTTAATCTGGATTTTTATAGCACATTAAAATGTCCAAATGAGTGGTTAAACTGCCTTATCTTAGCATTATATATACGGGACACAAAGAAGGAGAGGAACAGTCTGTTTTGATTAACAACTAATTTGATATTTCTTGGACCAAAGGCATTGATCTGTAGCAAACGTTGCTGCATTTATAATTCATAAGCACAGGGACTGCCAAGTCCCACTACGAGGACAGAGGTAAGATTAATTATGTGCCTTTGCTGTAAGTTTCCATATGGCACCATATTTTGTTTAGGTTGTTTTCTAGTAAGTTTATTCTTTACTCTGAATTTTCTTGGGTCACAGTGTAGACTTGTGCCATCAGGAAATTACTTGTGTATTTCACCTTAGCCCTTTGTAACCTATTTGTATTCCTGACCTCAAGTGTATCTAACCCTTCGTTTTCTCTTTGGCATCAATTTCCCAAGCAGTTTCCAGTTTTTATTTTCAAATAGAAATTACCCTCCTTAGAATAGCTTCAGCTGGCTGAGTTTTGCTAAAGACTGTCTCTGTCTGAACACTGCCCTGCAAACATTTGCTAGCACACAGGAGGAAGTATCACCTCCCTTGCAGCAAGGATGCTTAAGACAGACCATGAAAGGCTTTCTGAAATTTGTTCACCTTCACTGTTTTTTTGTTTGTTTGTTTGTTTGTTTATGCAGCAAGTAACAAAAGAGAATTGGTTGCTTTGTTTTACTAAAACATTTCTGAACTCTAGCAGGTTTACAAGTACACATGAGAGCTGCTGCCAGCCAACCGTTCCAGCTTTCCCCCAGGGCCTTTTGCCGGTGGCAGGAGCAGCCCTGCAGGAGCTCCCACAGCGCACAGTGGGCTGGAGGGGGTGAGCATCGGTGCCTGGTGTCACGGCTACACTTCAGCCTCAGGGGTCTCCCTCCAGAAGATTTGTTGCCAGGCTCCAGCATGTTCCCAGCTCCAAGCACCAAGATCACTTGCAGCAGCAGGTTGTCCCCTGTAGGCAATGATTAGCTGGGAAATCAAAGGTGGCTCCTTTGGCAGTTCCTTGGCACTGGTGAAAAGAGGATACTTCTTGCACTGTATGTTTTGCATACATACATACATACATATAAATATAGATGTTGTAATATATTTATATATAATATATATATTCCATAGCAATAAAGATTCAGAACTGAGAAACTTGAGCTGTAACTGGATCAAAATAGTTGGACTCAATGTCTACTAATAGTTGGACTTAGATGTCTACTTCAATCAAAACAATTCTATGATTAAAAAATACCCTCAATTTTTCTCAAGCTGCATTTTGAACTTGATTTATTATCTTTTTTTTTTATTATTATTAGGTCTTTTTGAACAAGAAATGGAAACAGGACTGAAAAGCAATAGCTATGTATTGATTTAAAGTCATGGTTCAGTGAAGAATGTTGTGGTATGACAGATAATTTTGCCTTTTCCTTGTCCTTTGCCCTGCCTCTTTAAATCAACCACAAGTTAATTCAACAAGCTGAGATGTACTGATCTGCTTATTAAATCATTATAAGCCCATGTCGGAACAATTTCAGCTACAGCTGAAGCTGTTGAATCAAGGCTTCACACCTAAATTTTGCAGGCTGCTATAGGAACGTACCATTGTCTGATCAACAAACACAAAAAGTGAGAATGTGCCATGATATTATTATGCCTCTATGAAACAGGCTATACAGATATAAAAACTTAAAGGCCTCCCTTCACTTCCACTAAGTGAGCTCCACTGATCTCCATGAATTTACACTGCCATAGATACAAACTAAACTGGATCTAAAATCATTGTAGGCAGAGAGATCTGTTGGTTACAACAAGTCATGTCCCAGCTCAACCACTGAATCTGGCTTTCTGACAGCCTGCCTTTCTCATCATTACTTCTTCACCCTCTAAAACTCTACCACTGAAATGGGCAAGTCGAGAGGCCACTGAGAACATACTCCAGTCTACAAGATGCAGTGAAAAATTATATAAAAAAATATATATATATAAAGTCCAACTCCTTCTTTTAAATTGTCGTGCTTTACTTAGAGACTGGCTTCTTTTGTAATAAAATATTCCTGAAGTTCACTCCTCAAGAGCTGTCTTTTTCCCCTATTGTTAGCTGCATATGGGCTCTAGCTCAAAGATTTAGGTCTTTATTTACATTCATCAGTGGCAAAACAATACAGATCTAATATCTAATCTTAGGAAATTAACATGTGCTTGTTGAAACCCCCTAAATTTTGCAAGCAACTGCAGAAATATATTGTTCTTAGCAAGCCCACAGAAAGTGGAAATTGGGCCCCTGATAGAGACTAGATACCATATACAAAGGTTGGGCTATCTCATATTGCATCATTATGTATTCAAGTGACAGATCCAGAGCAGTCACAGATGTATAAAACTGGCCTTTGTTACCCAAACCCAGAGCACCAATGCTGGAGACAACTGGTCAATTCCAACTCATCCTGGGAGGAGCCCAGCCTATAAAACTGTATAGACTGTCTGCAATGTCCAAATTTCCTTGGCTGACTGAAGTGCTGCGTCTCTACATGAGCAGCAGCAGCAACCACTGCATTTAGGCTGTGTTGAACAGGGGCTGGAGAACACCCACCATCCTGGAGCAGGGGTGTCTTCTGAGCCCTGTGAGCAGCTGGGCTGGGAAGTCGTCCTTTCACTATTGCTGGCATGAGCTTGCAGGGCAGCCTTCCATGTTAAATATAAGGAGATGCTGATTTCTTTAAAACCTGGCAGAGTACTTCAGGTCCTTCACTGAATTGGACCCTGAGTGACCATTCTCCTCATTGCACTTGCTCTCCACTTTCTCATATCTGTGCATATGCCAGACAGATAAACTGCCTATAAGATTGCTCCCTAACACAATTCGGACAAAAGTAGCTTCAGTACCCTAAAAAATATCATAAATAGGCTTTTGCTATTAAAGCCTGACACACTTCATCTGAAAGAGGATTGATTGGGAGTGAATGTACAAGCAAACAAACCATCTGTCAAGAGATGGCAGGGACACAGAAGCAGACAGAAGTCTCTGTTTACACCAAAAGCAAGGCTGAAGCTTTTGATGGCTCTTTGTTGCAAAACTAGGGCCTCTTCCCCTGGGAGCGTGTGACAGACTGGGGACAAATCAATGCCATCTAACCTGACACCTTTATGGAGAGATATCTATATCTGAAATGGCATCTCTATAAGCAAAGGAGAAAATAAGACATTTCTAAGGCACAGATGATATAATTTTATATGCTGCCATCTGCTTCGTCCCAATTCTTTCTCTCTCTGTCTCTCACCATGCCTTAGCTCTGCCTAGCAGGGTAGCCAGAGCTTCACATTTTCCCTGCTTACATATAGGGCAAAATATTGACCAGGGAAAGAACACGGAATACATCCTGAAACAGCTTCCTTACACCTGCTGCCCACCAGAAAGGTCCAAGTATTTATTGATAGCTTCCACCTATCCCACCTCACCATTCTTGTACTCCTACATCACTTCATCTTCCACAGTTCTTTATTTTGCTGGATTCTACCTCTTTAGCACCTACTGATGTTTAGTGAGAACCAGCTGTGTTTTCAACAGTTGCTCACTACCTGGTTTTCATCTTTCAAGGGTGTCTGTTATCACCCCTTTACCAGATTATGCTCCCCACCCCCAGTTTTTATTGCCTATCTTGAGAAGTGTATTGATGAAATTGCAAGTAAATATCTTGTCTTTGCCTGTTAGGTTAGGTTCAACATATTTATTCAGGGTCATTTGTAAATGAGAAATTGGAGGAGAGGTGAGTCGGGTTTGGAGACCCAGGCACTGCCAGGCTGTTCCTAAAATGGCTTGGAAAAATGCATGTGTGCACATATATTAAGGGCTTGGTATATTGCTGTCCCAATTTTGGTTCACTCTTCCACCTGCTAATTAATTTTAACAGCCCATTAGGGAATTCACAAAGCCCAAAAAGAGCCTGATTTTCCTGTCACCTGATACACTTGTCTCAAGATCTGCTCTGCTCTACAAACCCTCTCCAAGCCCTAGCCCCAGTGGGGGCACCCACACGCCCAGCAACTCCAGAATATTTTTACCCCAACAAGAACCCTACATCCTGTCAATCCTGCACCACCCAGCTCATACCCACAGCTCTTGGGGCTTTGCACTCTCTACTCCACAGGTGGTGAAGGGAAAAGAGAGCAACTACGGTGTCACAGCCAGCTGCTCATCCTTGCAAGCTGAGGAAAGCATCTAAGAGGTGTTTTCAGCTCCTCTCCTTCCTCCCAAATGAGGCGATGAAGGAAAAGAGGAGTAGTGACGACCAAAAATGACAGGTCAGAGAGGAAGATTTTTTGGGTTTCCAGTGGGTTTCTGTTCTCCCTCCTCAAGGCAAAGCTTGGAGAACAGCACTTCCTCCCCCACCAGAGCTAGCCAAGGAAGAGAGCAGAGTAGTGGAAAACTGTGGAAAAGGCCTTTCCTGAGAAGGAGAAAAACGTATTTGGATGCTAAGTGATCCCCAGAGCTATTTGAACATTTTCTCTTCTCCTCCAGTGAGCACCAGCACTATGTGGTCTTGGATCAGGCAGAAGAGGTGCCTTTTGCAGAAATAACTGTTAAATTATAGGAAAAGCTGAGGTGTTCACTGAGGCAATGATGGGTGGCTTGTACGTACTGAGAGAATTCACCTTTCTGGTGGCAAGGGGTGGGGGATGTGTTCCTCCCTGGAAACTTTTCAAAGCCAGCCTTCCAGATGTTCTCCATGCCACAGGGGGAGGGCACTGTCTTAGTGGGATGATGCCAGGGTCTTCAACACTCTGTCAAGTCCTTTGCCACAGTGAACACCTCCATGCAGTTGTCCTGAGCTAGTGCAGCTCAGAGCTGACATTTTGAGCACCACAGAGGCCATGGTTGCCCTTAGGGTAGTCACTGAAATAAAGGCTCCCTGCTCTCCCTGCCCTTATCCTCCATCAACTGTACACTCCTTCCTGAGCTGTTTCTCCTGTGCTGCATGCTCCCAGAGGCTCACAGCTCCCTGGTGCTGGCAGATTTTGATCTGGCTCTTCCAGTTCTGTTACATTCCCATCAGAAGCACAATAATCGCAGCAGGTGCTGTAGCACGATCTGTCACATGGGTCAGCAAACTGTGGTTCCTCACATCCTGCTGGGCAGAGGTTGCATCTGTCTGTCACAGCGTAGAGACAGCCACCCTGGGTCTCACCACTGCTATGCAATTCCTTTGCATACAGCTTTCATCTTCTTTGGGTCATATCCTGGTGGCTACATTTAAGCAAAACTCCATCTGAAGCCGATGGGAGTTTTCCCTGTAGAAAGTGGGATTTTTCCATAACTTTCTACCCATTTCAAAGCAAACATTTATCTAGCCCAGGCTGAACCAGACTGGTCAGGTTAGGGAAGCCCTGACTCTTCATGTCCCTCTAAAGAACATTCCTGCATACCTCATTATCCCAGAAAAAAAGGTTCTTTCTTCACCCTGGGGGCATGGGAGCAATCTTACAAAACTAACAGAGAAAAAGAAAAGTTGTCTTTCTCTCCCTCTTCTCTCTCTCTTTCTTTTTTTTTTTTTTTTAATTTTTTTTTTTAATAAAGAAGGACAGACCCTTTAGCAATCATGGGGTTTCCTGGACAAGAACACAAGCACCCCAAGCATTTCATCGTTGCCCCATAGTTGCAGAACTTGATCAGATTAGGGCTGTACTGGCTGCTGGGAAAGAAGGCCGGATTAAGAGATACTGGAAGGTTTCCAGGCAATTTTCTTGAGGAAAAACCCAGCGTGACTGCAGCACTGCTCATTTGTGAGAAAAGATCAGCTCTGCCAGTGTCATCCCACAAGAATCAAAGTGTAGGCCTTCACCAAAAAGATGAAGGTAAAAATTGCCTATTTAATCAGAGTGAAACATGCACTGAAAATGGCTGGAGATGCATTACCACGATTTCTCCACCCCAGGGAAGGACACATTATCTCAAAAATAGCTCCAGTATGTGCAGGCTGAATCTGTACAATGAGGTGGTGGTTCTCCATCATGTAGCTTGACAGGTATGGCTGTTGGATTTCAAGGGTGAAGTCTGAGAGTTGGTGAACAGAGAGAGCAAATGACTCTGTGGCAATCTGTTACCACAGTAAACATAATTCCTTCTCACCCTACCCAGCACATATGCTCCTTCCAGCTTGGGGTGAGAGAGGAGGCCAGGATTGCCGTTTAAGGGAGGAGTTTTTGTGTCCCTGCTGATGAACCTGCAAAAACACCTCTTATCATATTTTGCTAAGATTCACACACAGCCCATCTGTATTTTGTACAGAGGAGTTTGTTTCAACGTATCAGAAGTGCTCCACAGTCTCCAGGAACCCAACAGTGCCTCAAAGACCCTTCTCCAGAGGAGCTACAGGTCTCCAAAGCTGTCCCTACATGACACACTGGCTTCTTCCCCACCCCCTCACAGCTCCTGATTCACTTGCTCACAAGAAGATTCATGTTTTCCTCCTATTTTTACACACAATAGTCATCCTGGTTGTGTGCTGGGGTGCATGATGCACACTAACATGACCTGACATCCTTCCTCACATATGTGCATATTTGACTAGACCTTGGGTCAATGCAGGCAAAATTACACAGGCTGGTCTTTTGAGTGTCAGGCATGCATTCATCTATGGGGACCTTCTATTAGGATAAGCTCATGTATGCATTCACAAGCCATGATGTGATGCTCTGTTATGTCTGGATGAACAAGACATTCAAATTAACTTAAATGAATTTATCCATATGGCACCACAAACCCTAGTCACAGAAAGGAAACAATGCATCAAAATATCACATCCAAATTTTTCAGTGGTGACCCCTGGGTGCCCAGCATCCAACTTTTTCCTCTCATGTTTGATACATCTTTGTTTACCTATTCTGTTTGCATTGAGGACTTTGCTATTTACTGTATTTTGAATATAAAGCTCCAGTTAATGTCAGTAGAACTTCTACTTGCAGATAAGGGAGGAATATTAAATAGATCTGCAGTGCAGAGAGAGATGATATTTTAGTTCCTTTCATGCATTCGAGTTAGAAAATAACACTGTAGTTGGTTGGTGCCTTAAACTCCCAGAGATTTCAAAGTACTCTGCTCAATACCCAGGCAAAAAACTTCCCACCACTGAAGGGAGGTTCCTCCTGGTGTGGGGATCATTGGCTAGGCCTGACATGGGAAAGAAAAACTAGCACACTACAGGTGAACTAGAGTAGAAATACAGAAGGTCTTCCATGCCCAGGTTAAACAGGCAGGGCTGCTCAGTGCTGGCAGCTGCAGCAGAGAGACCGGGGGGCTGAGCTGAGGGCACAGGAGCAGAGTACAACAGTCCATCTCAGGCAGAGGTTTGCAGAGATGATCAAACAACTTTTGCCTTTATGGGTAATGAGCATGGAAGCCTTTATCAAATGTCTGTTTTTTTAGATCTCCAGCGTCCCTCACTGGATATATCAGGGAGTAATTCAGATGTTTCAAGCGCTGAAATTGAAAGAGCATTGGACTTCTATATGACTAGAAGATGAACATGCACTTCCAAACGCCCTTATTGTTGATTGCTGCATTAGTGCAATTTATTTGAACTGAACACTTTGTCTGGAGCAGTTGGGATGTGCTTTCAAACAGTATCCCCTTAAGACTACCTTCACCTTGGCCTTACAAAGCACCCTCTGTGTGCTTACTTGCGGAAATCTCCACCATAAGGAGCAGTCGGATCTGGTTTTGTCTTCAAACCTCATTTCAGGAAGTAATCTGGGGCTTTTCGTGCCTGCTCCCACTCACAGCAGGACATTCTTACCCTCCTTTGAGGGGAAGAAATTCAGAGGAAAGCAACATTTTGGTGATAAGCATATCCTGGCAGGAGCACTGCTATAAAACTTGCAACAAAGACTTTAAGAAGCCAGTGTCATAGCAATTAGATTCACAGCATGTATCAAATCATAATTCCAGCAGCACTGAGGGTGAGAGAGCTTGTCACACAGAGCCAGCACCTCTTCCCACTTCTCCAAACATTTTTTTGCTAGTGCAGTTTGACGATTGTAGAAAGAGGGGCCAGGAGGAGGCTGCCCACCTGCTCCTGGGGCCCAGCAGGGCAGGTAATGGTGCAAAGAGCCAAAGGAGAGGATGAGTCATCTGCTACAGCAGGGAAGGAGAAGCTGGTGAAGGCACCGGGGAATGCTGCAATGCCACAGCAGCTCCCTTGGGTCTCTGGGCTGGTGACACGCCTTCCCCTTTCGGGCTGCCTTAGCATAATTCTGCAACTGGCAGTTTCTTTGCAGCTACAACCTAGGGAGAAGTCCAAGCAAACAACGATAGAAACAAATAAGCAAGTGCAGAGCAAATGGGAAAGGCTTAGGAGCAGTGCAAACACTCAGCATCTAACTCCACCAGAAAAGAGAAGGGAGCAAAAGGGGAGGAATCGAGAAAAGCATAATGAAGTCACAAGGAATTGGGACACTTCTGGA
Source organism: Motacilla alba alba (assembly GCF_015832195.1). Lineage (NCBI taxonomy): Eukaryota > Metazoa > Chordata > Aves > Passeriformes > Motacillidae > Motacilla > Motacilla alba. Next base: position 63,301,534 of record NC_052016.1, read on the forward strand.
CAAAACATGTTGCCCAGATGAATTAAAGGGCACATCAGCAGGTTTCCATTTCTGAGAAGTTTTTGAGTTTAGCAACATTGTCAGGATCAGGGTTTTAAACCACATTTATCAGATCCTTGAGCAGAAGGAAAATGCCTTGAAAATCATGAAAGGTTTTTCTTTGTTTGGTTTTTCATTTATTTTATTTTAATAAATGGTAGGTTCTTTCAATTTGCCTGCTGGTTTTTGAGCCTTTAGGGCCTATTAAATTTGCATATTCATGTCATCTTATGCAATGATTCAAGCCTTTAGAAATTATCTTTTTATTAAAAGCTCAGATTTTCCCAGAATCAAATTCCAAGTAATGGCAAAATGCCAAATATTGTCATGGTAGTAATAAATTAGCAAGCTAAATTTAATAAGAATTTTCTGATAAAGAGCAAGTAATTAACAGACTGATTACAGCAATCATTTTGATATGCTGTTGACCCAAATGTCATTGTATATTCTTTTTATGTGTCCTAAGTGTGGCCTGACTATATTAATGTATGCACAGATCTCTAGTATTCTATTTGGGAGTTAATCATATGCTGAAGTAGAATTACAATAATCTGGTGAACTTGTCCTATGGCCTTTTCCTTTAAATTACTTTATTTGTATTTCTATTAATTTTTAATTTAATTTGTTCTCTCCTTGAGAATCACCATAAGAAGGTATCAGATTGGAGCATTTGTTCAGGGAATGTTGTGCAAACTCAGCCTGCATGTCTTAGAGACCTCTGGGAAATATCTTTTGATAAGCAAGTAACCATTATTCAATGGTTTGAACTTTTGTTTTATTTTTCAGCTGAAACTCTTTTTTCCTCATAAAGCAAATCAAACCTTTTTGTTCAACTAGAGGACAAGTGTCTTCCTCGATGCAGCCTTTTGAGGATGCTGGAGGAGTCAGCCAGTTCCAGAATTTTGCGGTGTCTTAAAGGCAACCATGGGCACAGCCAATTGATTTAGGGAGGAATCACAGAACTAGGAAGGAGTAGGGGACTAATGTTGTGTGACATGATACTCACTGACCCCAATTATCAACTTCAAAGCAGCTCATGGGTAGTGGAGTTATTGCCTCCCAGCAGACAGATGCTTCTGGCTTATCTCAGCCCTGGCCACAGCCCCAGTTGATGTCAGCATAATTTTTACAGACTGCAAGTGAATTAAAAATAATGTCAGGGAGCAGGGAAGGAAAGACAGTGGAGAAACGCCACTGGAGTCACCAGCATTAGTGGGAGGATGGCCAGAACTGGAGGGGAAACTGGAGCACATTTAAACCCTTTGGGTAAGGAAGGGGAAACTCCCTCCTACACTGCCTTGGGTGTGAGGGAGAACTGGCAACACTCAAAAGAAAGGACACACAGTATGACACAGATTTTTTAGAGTGGTACCTGGGGGTTAGCAGTGAACAGGACCAAATGTCACACCAAAACTGGGCTGGCATTAAAGGAGGCAGCTGAGTTATACAGTCTGTTTGCAAATTGAGTGAGATTAATAAGCTTGGGCTGGAGGGGGAAAGAAGATTTAAATCATTTGTGGTAGAATGAAAGCTTTTCCTCGCAAAAGTTCAGGACATAAAGGCAGAATACAGCCTAGTGCTAAGAGGCACTGGGAAAGGAACTGTCCATCCAAACTGCAGTCCAACAGGGAGCCTTCAACATGAGTGAAAAGAAACTTTCTCTGGTGGGTTTTCTTGTTGTTTGTTTGTTTGTTTGTTTAAAAAGGGGAGATTTTTATGCACTTTATTCTTCACTGATGTCTTCCAGTATCACAGGAACATATGCAGATTCTAATCCAGGGATATTGTAGATCAAAGCGGTGCCCCAGCTGCTGCATCACATCAGATATGGCTCTTGTCGTGGGTCCCTGTTTTTCCCTTTTCAGATAATTTCCCATCAATTAAAAAAAAAAAAAAAAAAAAAAAAAAGAGATCAAGAAAAACAAAAAATGGAGAAAAGTGCTGTTATTAAAATAAAAACTTCCTCCTTGAGCTCACATGCTAAGAGACATCCAGCAATCAGCATGGGAGAGTGAAGCACCCCCTTACCTTTAGAGACATAGAAGCAGTGCCATTTCTCTGCATTAGGTACTCACTTTCCATCCCTCCAGGTTTGAGAGCTACATGTGTAACCATGTTACAGTGTCTCTACCAGTAAGCAGAACATCAAGGAGGAATTTGGGGCTCTGAGAATGTGATTGTAAGAAATAGCCTATACTTCATGCCACTGTCAGGATACCTCTTTGGGCCACTGAGCTGCTGGAAACATCACTGCAAGCAGCCGTATTAATCAAATGATGGTGAATACCCAATAACTTGGACATTCCTGCAGCTTCCCTCTTTCACTGCAGCTAGTTTAATTCTGATGTTGCTAGGATATATCATCTTAGAGAACATAAACCCTACAAAGCCCTCACCAACAAGAGGATTAGAAGAGTCTGTCTACCAGTGGATTATGTATATGAAAGAAGAATAAAATCAAACATAAAATATTTCATTTCTGGCTAAAATTATGTAATTCTGTGGGTGCAGAGATTAAATAGTCAGGGTGGCTTTATCTGTTGTGCACCCCCAAACAATAATGCTCTGCTCCAGCTGTTCTCTCAAGACACAACTTTGCAGAAAGGCAGTGGTGGTTTATGGAATACCCCAACTTCTCTGTCATCTGATTAAATGTAGACAAATCCAAAGTAAACATAAGTACTCACTGCTTGACCTAGGTAACCTTATTTCCAATTTACTCAGAGTCAATATTTGCATGTTTTTAGAGAATGAGCCATTTCACATTCACATGGGGTGGAAATTGTGCCACTGGAGTACCAGGCCAGAGAGGTCCAACTCCCTTTGCAGGTCGGTCCACCAGCCCTTCCCAGTCCAGCAAGGGTGGGCCAATGCAGGAGCTCTGCTTGCTCATGAGCCCCACCTAACTGCATCAGCAGAGCAAATGCACATACATATATGTACATATACATGTAGAGACATATGTACACATATATAAACCCCCAAAAACATAGGACCTCTATGTATATGTGTCTATATATGTGTGTATATGCATAAACTGCTCCTATGTTGTTTCATTCATCAGATTCAGGTATCTCAAATTTTGTGATAATTTCCCCTCTAAGCATTGAATGTGTCATTAGAGAAAACCTGCCTATATCCATCAGGCCTTTTACCTCTTTCTCAATACCATCTCACTGCTCAAACATTAAATTGTTGCATTCCAGCAGTCAGTCTTGTACTTGACATCTGTGTGTGGACCAATGTGACTCAAGTAACCAGGATCCAGCAGGAATTCAAGTCTGTGCTGATTTGGGCTGGGGTAGAGATAATTTTCTTCACAGTGGCTGGTATGGAGCTGGGTTTTGGATTTGTGCTGAACACAGGGTTGATGATTCAGAGATGTTTTTATTATTGCTGAGCAGAGCTTACACAGAGACACGGCCTTTTCTACTTTTTGTACTGCCATTCTGGCAAGGAGGCTCAGGGTGCATGGGAAGGAGACACAGCCAGGACAGGTGACCCAAACTGACCAAAGGGAGATTCCAGACCATGCAACACCATGCCCAGTATATAAAGCAGGGGAAGAAGGAGGAAGTGGAGGACATTTGGAGTGATGGTGTTTGTCTTCCCTAGTGCCCATTACACATGATGGGGTCCTGCTCTCCTGAAGATGGCTGAACACCTGCCCATGCAGGGGAGCAGTGAACTAATTCCTTGCTTTGTTTTACTTTTGTGTGCAGCTTTTACTTTCCCCATTAAATGCTCTTTATCTCAATCCATGAATTCTCCAGCTTTTACCCTTCCAATTCTCTCCTGATCCCACTGGTGATGGAGTGAGCAAGCGGCTGTGTGGGGCTTAGCTGTTGGCTGGGTTTAAACCACAACCAAGTCACTGCTCAGTGGAGTGTAAATGCATGCATACAGATATGCTCATACCAAACTGAATAGGATTAAATTAATGGATTGCCACACTGGCTGGTCAAAACCACCTTATTTAACCCATGAAAGAGTCAAATAAATTGCTTGTAAACCTAACAGGAATACTCTGCATATTCAAGTCATGTGTTTAGCCTGGGCTTCACTCCAAGTTTTCCTTCACAGAAAACTCTCCCCTCTGTGGCACCCCTACCATTTGGGAGTAAAGTCAGAAAGTGATGTAAACCTTAGTGAAAGAGACCTGATAATATGCTACAGATATTTGTGTCTAAACAATGCACATCCTTGTGTCTAAAGCAACACTCACTGATACTCAGCAAACCCTAGACAGAGGGAGCAAATAACTGGAAACCCATCAGATTAGGTGACTGATCTGTACTAATCTGTAGTTGTTTCTCCACTGTGCACTTCAGTGTCTGTAACTGTCTCTGCATCAAAATGATGTGCTGTTTGATCTTTACCTAGACTTTGACCTCGATCTTTTCCACTTACTGTCCTAACTGTGATCTCTTTGCAAACTCCAGATGATATGAAATTTCCCTGATATTCACCTCCTTATGTGACCTATGTGCCCTACTCATTCACTACCACACTGATGGCCACATGCTTGGCCATGGATACCCTTCCATAACATCACATGAATATTCAGATATTTCAATCTCTGAGATCCCAGATGGCGCTTTCTTTTTAGCCTGTGCACAAAAAAAAAAAAAAAAAAAAAAAAAAAACCACCAAAAAAAACCCCAAACCCCAACCAAACAAAACCAACAACAACAACAACAAACCAAATCCAAACCAAATTATAAACAATGAATTCTACTTCTTGTTTTCTTCTGAGTTTTTGTCTTATTTCCTAATTCAAGTTCTCAAACTCATTAATGTTGCACCTCTGGGAACTTACTGGTAATGCAACTCTCCACCTCCCTGCTCTTGCCCTGCACAGCTACACCACAAGTTTTATTAACACTTGCAGCATTGAATACTGTGAGAATCTCACATAGTTTGAGCTTTTTCCTTCACTGTTTCCACAGAGCAAGCGCCCTCTCTTTAACAGGTCCTCCAGTTCAGGTCTTCCTGAGGACCAGGTACTCTTCAGGCCATCATAGGCATACACTGGGATTGTGACAAGCTGCAGCAAAGCCCAGTGTGTTTTTGGCAAACCTGAACTCTAGTTGAGCTGGCCAAGCCAGAAAAACCTGGTGTGCTTCCTCACACCTAGTCCAAGCACACTCTGTGTGCATCAGGCTTAGCAGCAAGCACTCACATGCAAAGGAGTGCTCATATCAAGGTATCTACAAATCTTAGTTATCTCTGTCAGGCAATATAAGGATGCTTACTAGAAAGACCATATCTTTCCCATCACCATGTAACAGGCTACCAGGACACCAAGTGGAGCTGCTCAGACAGAGAATTCTGAGAGCAGATGCACACTCTGGTCCATCTTAAGGGTTTGCCAAAGTTCAAGCTTTCTCCACCAGACCAAGCTGAAAATCAGCAGAAATCTTTGCCTGAGTGCTACCAATGTCTTTTATGGGAAAGAGAATAGTCTGAGGTGAGCCTGTCCTCAGGGAAGATGGTTTTCCAAGATTTGCTGGAGAGTCGTTTCCTATCAGAGTAACTGGAGTTTTGAGTCAGGACTAAACAGAAGACACTTTATGAAATCCTGAGACAAAATGTTTTCTTTCTGATAGGCCAGGTGGAGATAAGAGGTCTTTCAATACCTGAGAGGCCTCACTGTGCTTAGGAGAAGTGAAAAACTGACCAACATGTTACTGCACAAACTGGCTTGAGGGTTGCTTGTTGTCATGCATGTAGCTCTGCTCAGCACAGCAGACTCATTTCAGTCTAATTAGCAAATGTCCTTGAGGTGTTTGAGGCTGGTGCCTCAAGACAAAGAAAGAGGCCTGCAGATCAAAGTACACCTTTGATCATCCAGGACCTTATTTTTATGAGCTGGGCTAAAACACTGCAAATTCCACAGATTCAAGCATAATGAATAAGTCAGAGAGCAAGAGGTGGTATAACTTGACACTCAGTTTCTAAATTCAGAGATGACTTTCTCAACTTGGTGGCTGCTGGGCAGCATGATTTATGGCTTTGCCTGCAGGAGATTACTGCTAATAGGAAGTGAGCTATTTGTTTAACAGAAGAGCTGGGTGTCTCTGTCCCTCAGTTCTGCTTCCCACATCATGGTTTTTCTGCCAGCATTATGTTTCATATCATGACTTCAAAGGTTGATAGGAAGCTCTGTGTCTGTTTGAAGAGCTATGAATCCAATACTGGGACAAGAACAATGTTCTGTTTTGAGAGCAATGGGAACCTGGCTTTGCCCTGAAGCCCATGAAGTCCATGACACACAAGATAAGGTCCTCTGCAAGGGAGTTTGTACGGATTGCTGGAGCTGGGAAAAGGCCATCGGGGAGGTTGTATAAAGACAAGTTTTCTTTGTCTTTCCAAGGCTGTTTCACATTTCAGACGATAGAAGATGTGCGCACCATTTTAGTTGGGTAACCTCATTGAATAAGCAGAACAGAAGGCACATGGGGGAGACACATACCACTGACAGAATTGATCTGAACGCCGGGGTGGAACATACATTTTTTCCAAACTGCTTCTCTTTTGCCCTGAAATGATACTGGTTTTTGTCAGAGAAAATGCTCACAAAGTTCAGCTGCATAGGTTGTGATATACCTGCTGTTATCCTCCAATGATTTTAGCAGTTATAGATATTAGACAGACATACATACATCTAGACATACATACATACATACATTAGACAGACATACATGCATACATACATTAGACAGACATACATACATCTAGACACACACTCTTATGATCTGTTTGTAACATAACGCTGTTGCTGAGCTGACTTAGTCTTTGTCAAGTGCTTTTTCATGCGGATGTTGCCCATCTCTCCTGGGGTCATGAGCCCAAAGAACTCAGCTGGCAACAAGTTTGACCAGTGCCAGGTAGAAAAACTAAGCTTTGTGTTTAGCAAGATGTCACTGAACTGTAGTGGAGTCTATTACTGCAGAAGCTTCAAAATATTTCATCAGTGCGCTCCAAGATCATTGAGTGACAAGATCTGTCAGCACAGAGAGACATAAAAGTTTTGTTCTGACTACTCACTGGGTTCTGTAAGTACCCGTAATTCACTGTTCATGGTTCTGACTATGTATATTTTTAAATCACCCTGACAGATGCAAAGACTGGAGGCCCAGCTTTCAGCTATGTCTCAGCAACTGTAGATCAGTAAAAAGCATCTGAGTAGTTGCCAAGACAGTTGTGTTTGCAGCGTGACTGCTGCTGGGAGTGACAGGGCTATAGAGGTCTGATCTACCACAGTGCTTCCACTTCAAGGCAAGTTGATAAGTTTGGCAGAAAGCCAGCAATGGCAAACACGGTTTGGAAACAGTGGGAACCACTGATCCAGTTTTATGCTTGTCCAGATCATGACCCACAGGAAAAATTCACATGGAGAACAAGCTCTATCTTTTTTTTTTTTTTTTTTTTTTTAAGATTGCATTACTCTGGAAAACAATTTAAAAAAAAAAAAAAAAAAGTTGAGTGGAATGGGATTTCTTTTCCTGACACTCTCAAAAACAATCATTGTTTTCCTTCTTCCTGCACTGCTAAATCACGTTGCAAGTCTTATCACGCTTTGGCTTCATCAGGCAGGTCACATGTCAACATCAAGACAAAGTCATACTGAAAACTGCACAGCCCTCGCCTCTAGACAGACCTGAGCTTGCAGCAATGCCAACAAACTACAGACTCTACTAAAATATCTGCAGTAGTTACTTCCTGCCCCTGCAGTCCCCGGCATATTTCCCAAGTCAGGAATATCTTCCAAATACTCTCCTATGAAACACAGAGTTGTCTTTCAAGGAGCAAAGTAGAAGTAATTGGTGCTGCAAACATTCCTTCTTGTCCCCAAATAAAGAAAAAAAAAGAAGGATGTTTTGGTTGTTACCACAAAGCAAATAAATGTACTTCTGGGGTCATTAACTACAAATCCGTTCTTTTGGAAAAAAGATTAAGTGCAGCACTGTACCTTACCCTGAATCCCCTGCCAAGCTTTGTTTAGAAATAGCATTTTACTGATAACTTTTTTTTTTCTTCCCTGTGAGAAAAACATGCTCACCCAGGGCAGAAGCTGACTGCATGCAGCACCTGCCTGCATAACAAGTGCCACCCCAGACTGCTTAAGCACATTAAAAGAGCCTCACTTCTCTTTTTATTTTAAGGTCTGGTCCGGCAGAGATAAGGCAGTTCAATTGCTGCAACTCAGGGAGCAGCACAGCACAGGAGGTGAGCAAGCATGCCTGCCAGCCACTTCAAGGTCCCACATCAGCATCCGGTGGCTTTGGGTCACCCACATCCTGCCAAAGAGGTTCAACCAACTCCTGCTGCAACCTCCTTTAATGCTTTTGATGAGAAACTGCCATGAAAGACAGCAGGAATTAGGAGATTCTAGGGTTGAGAGTAAGGCGAGGGGAAGGGAGCCAAGGTGGGGCAAGACACCTGGGCGTCCATTTGGGGCAGGGCTCACTGGGAGGATGGATGAGTGCAGGTCCTTCATGGCACAGGTGGTCACCTCTTGTAAGTGAGCCATGACTGCTATGGGATATTTTATGGGGGTAAGATTTTCCTTTTAATTGTGGATGTGTCTTTCAAGCATTCATTCAAATACCTCCAGTAGCTAATCAATTTACTGTGCTCCAGGGCACCATTTACTTTGTTGTTATTGTGTATAACATGTTTTAAGACATTTAATGTATCCTGCATATCTTGAAATCAGATAATGCAATTCTTCTCAGAAAGACTGAAATTACTTCAGTTTGAAGCCTTACATAATTCAGTTTTTAACAGGTTCACTTGTGAAAAATATTCAGCATTTTCTCTGCATCTGAAGTAGCAATGGCATCATGAGTTCTAAGGGGCTTAAGATCATTAAAGGAGGAGGATTTAACCTCTTTCTTAATAAAAGACTTCTGAAACATATTAAAACTGCTGTGCTGAGACTCCCAGTATATAAGAAGTCTTATGAAAATATGTCGTATCCAGCTTTCTATCAGATTGAAGTCACTCAGGAGAACTTACAGTACCCGAAAAGTCACTGTTTTGTTTCAGAGAAATCATCTTAGTCTGATTGAGACTAAAACTAAAATGTGAAGTCAAGTATCTGGATATGTGACAAAAACATTTTTTTTTGTTCACTAAGAAGCGTTTTAGATAAAAACTGTACTTATTACTGAGGAACAACCAATTCTGTCTTGTGACTTACCTCTCATAAATGCATGACATAGTTAATTTCAGCACATGCATCATTAGGTCATTCCATTTTAATGTTATCATATTAGAAAAATCTTGTGACATATTGTGAAAGAAATGTTAAACTTTTGATAACATCCCTTTCTCAACTGCATCTAAGCGATCATTTAAGAATTTTAAAGTGCAAGTGGAAAATGGTTACCTAACACTGAAAGAGATAAAGAAGGAATTTTGGCTGCTTTTTTTTTTTTTTTAAGAGCTAGAAAAGATATTTTTAACTCCCTTTAATGCAACTCTATGAGATAATCATCACCAGAAGATATACCTACATATTTTCATGTGTCTAAAGTTAGCAAAAGTGAGATCTCTCCCACAATTATAAAACTTTGGAATTGAGAAAATATCTGTAAGTGTTGCTAAACTGCTTTTAAAATCAAATTGCTTTGCTGTATGTGAGAGGTTTGATCAGCTAGAAAAAAATATCTTTTTTTCCAAGGTTAACATCTTGCATTATCCAAAGCTATTGATGACACCGTGAAAGTTCAAATCACTTGAACTTAGTTAACTTTTTACACTTTCAGGTATTCTTTTGTAGTTTTAGCACCATCTTGAAAATACTAACAAAACCATGATCGGTTACTTCCCTTTCATATCTCTGCAATAATGAACTATCATGGAAAACCATTTGACATTTTTAGTTGAAAGCATAGATAAAAAGATAAGATGTATTCAACCACATCTCCAACATCTTCTCAGTTGGAAAAGAAGCTTACACTTGAGGACAACACAGAAAACTTTCAACCTACCAAAATGTATCATATCAGCTCCTGGCTAGTCTTGGGACCAATATTATTTAAGTTACAGTCAAGACAGTGATCTGCATATTTAACTATGGGTAATACTGCTCTAGCAGCAGCAGCAGCAGCAGACAGCTCTCTGTTAGCAATAAATCAAATAATTCAAAAATTTCATCCATTAATAATTCCTCTTGTGATCAGCTCTTCTTGCTCTTAGTCTTCCTTCTGTTAAAAACCACTTCATCTTCTCTGTACACTATGCATATTGAAGCAATACCATGTACTGTGCCTAATTCAGCTCAGCATTTATCCCCTAATAACTGCGTAGGATAAATTATCTTTAGATTAAAAAAGGAAAGGTATGGAAGGTAATCTTAGGGGTTCTTTCAAGTAAGCTAAAGCTTCAGCTGGACTCAATCATCTTAGAGGTTTTTTTTCCCAACCATAGTGATTCTGTGATTGATTTTATCATTCCTTGAAATGCATTTCAACCTGGTATTTTTACATTTGTACATTGCCTAAAATTGCTTCTCTATGAAAGACTGGAAAGAAACAGGACCATTTGATTTTACAAATGATTCTTTAACATGAATGTAAGTTGGAGTAAAAATGTACAGAGCTACAACAAGAGAGTTTGAGGGAAATGACGAAGTGTCCAGTAGAGATAATTCTAGGTAATTCATTCAGAAGTCCTCCTGGAGGAAGGAGTCTGCTCAGTTCTTTTGTTCCTTTCTCCCAGAAGGTTACCTATCCAGGCCATGTTTTTACCATGTTTACCTACCCACTTCAGTCTTTTGGAAGGTTTTCCCATCTCAGTTCACCTATAAAATCCTTACCCAAGCCTTGACCTGAATTCAGAGTAAAGCACTTGCTTTTCCATGCTGAGATCATCAGGGAGCTTTGTTCTTCCAATGACTACTTTAGTATCACAGAGCCCACTGCTGGATCTGGATAATTATTTTCAGGAGCCCTGCTGAGACCCCAATCTTGACTTCTCCAGGCCATGTTGTAAAAAAAATATCTTGATACCATGGCTTAAAGCCCAACCCTGCCCACTGTGTTCAGAGGAGAAGCATATCAATGGAATTTGTTTTGGTCTCTTGCTAGATGGGTGCTCACCTGGGATGTCCACAGCTACTCATCTTCCCTCAGAGGTGCCAGAATGTCCTCTGATGGCTACAAGCACAGCATGGGCTCCACTCAGATGTGCACCTCCAGCCAGACGTGTGCTGTGTGGAGAGAGGGCTTGGCAAACCCCATGGGTGGAGATGTGAGACCCTCTGAAATAACAAGTCGTACAATGGAAAGGGGCAGGAGGACTGAGTCCATTCTGTGAGCAAACCAGGCACCTGCCTGGGACAGGGAATTAGAGGAAAGTGTTCTCAGAGGTGCAATGTGACTTAGATATCTGCCACATGGATTCCCACACAAAAAGGGACATTTTTGGTTCATCGGTTACATGGACTTGGTGTGCTGCCTTCCCAGGACCATAGGATTAGCCCTATGAAAGGGCAAGGCCAGCCCCATCTCTGAGCTATACCTACTGTGTTGAGAGACAAAGCACCAGTAGCAAGAAAATGTTGGATTATACTTAACCAGGACTTAGGAAAGAAGCCACAAACCTGTTATACAGGAAAGGAAAAGAAAATGGCAATAAGAACAGAAAGTAATTTCTTATTGCAGGGACTCTTTCCTTAGAGAGGCAGTCCTTCCTGTCTTGAAGGCTGTGAGGAAGAGGACTCTCTCTGTGCTTTTGCTGCCTTGTGTGGCTCTGCAGACCAGGTGATCTCACCAGGTCATTTTTATGATGATCTGTAGTCTGTCCTCAAGGTACATTTATGCAGTCATGTTTCCTTCAGCAGAGTTATGACTACATAAACTGAGGGCTCAAATCAGCCCATCTGAAGTGAGTCAAAGCAGAAGAAACTCATTTGGCCTTTGGGCACGATGGGAAATAGATCTGTCAACCTGGTGTTTATGGTGGTGCTGTACAAGAAAAGCATTCCTCCACCTCATGGCTAATGCCTGCCCATATGTTTATAAATGCCCTTTGGCTTGGGAAGGTTAAAGGCTCAGAGTCCAAATCTAATAAAAGTCCACATTTCACTGATACTGTACCCGCTGCCCCCTCATCTCATTTCATTTATAATAATGATATTTCTTGTTGTAATTCTGTTATATCAGGATGTGGTCTTCCTTGTAATTTTTCTCAGTTTTCCTCATATGATATGATCTATACATGACCAGCATGTTATGAAAATCAAAGGAGATGTAAATCCTTTTAATACTGGCATGCCTGCTTTAGTATTACAAGCTACCAGTAAAACACCTGAGTGAAAATGAGAACTAAAATGCACAGAAAATTCGATTTCTGTTGGAGTGTTAAATCCATCCAGATGCAGCTGACACCTTTCACATCCTTTCCTGTGGTTGTGGATATTGATTCAAACCAAAACACTTACTGTCTTGCTTATTTGTGACTGTGCATGAATGCTGGTATAATCAGTGATATGTATAGCCCTGGAACAAAACATACACAAGTAGAAAGATAAACAGTATTGTAAATTATAAACACCTCTAACTGAAATAATTTTATCATCAACCATGGTACTCAATTCTATATCTCAGTCCAGTGAAAGGGCTGGACAAGTTTCAATGAAAGCTACTTGAATAGATAGTGATTACATTACTCTAAATACAGAAATACTGGATTTTGTGTACTGAAGTGACTGGAGCTCCAGAAGCTGATACTATTGTAAGACACAGTGGCAAAATGTACAGAGCACTTAGGGGTTGCCTGGGGGAAATCTCATGATTACAGATAAATTCTATCAATGTGTCTGCCAGAAAGGCTGCTCTGCACTAAGGAACTCAATTAACATGATTTGTGTCTAAGATTTATATTTGTCAAGCCACCTATTACACATGTTTTATGTGTGTCGCTTCCCCTCAGCCAGAGAGGGCAAATATATTACACTTCTGACATCATCCTAATCATGTTTCTCTACTTGCTAAAATTGTTTGGATTGATTTAAGTAGAACTGGTATGATTTACAATTTCCTTTTGCTTTTCTTTTCATTTTTAATAGCCCTCATAATTTGCAGCCTGTTGTAGCACTGTGCGAATGACAACTTGCTTTGGTCTTTCCTTAGTTGGGCAATCTTATATGGCTCCACCACAGAGTGAGGGTGGGCCATGGTTTTGGAAGATGCCTGCCCAGAGCAGCGTTGTGCTGCAGCACCACCTTTAGCCAGAGAAACCCCACAGACGTGCAGGAAGAGGCATTATGGTAACACCCACAGAAAACACAAGTTATCAACACCCAGCAGCAATGACATGGAAGACCACTGTGACCGTTTCTTCTGAACGTCATGATGTTGCCTGGACTAGCTCTTGTTTCATATCCCCAGACCTGTGACTGTGCATCTGGAGCTGCCCTGCTCCAACCTTTCTTGCGTCTTAATGCACAGTAAAGATCATAGCAGGATCAGTTCACAGCAGTGACGTCCCTGCTCCTATATAATGTTGTTTTAAGTGTGTGTACTGCATACATATATCAGGCTTTTAATTCACAGCATCCCACTTCAGTTGCTTAGTCCCCATGGTTCCTGGTATATTTTTAGCTGGACATTTAGTTATGGACTCCTTGCTCTGTGATTCTTGGAGCTTGGCTCCTGCATGACTGTAGAAGTCAAGAGCTGGTGGGAATCCTTCACTGTCTCTGCACACAAGCTATGGAGCAGGGCTAATCATTTGGATCCTATGAGAAATGGCCCATCTGTGAGACCACAGCAATTCAAGTAATCTCCCAACAATACAGCTTATGCAGCCTTGAAAATCAACATTCCTCCAACAAAATTCATCACCTTTCTGCCTCTTAACATCCTCCTTCCATGCTGCCTCTCTGAAGAAAAGCCTTTTTTTTTTTTTAATCTTGGAATTTGCATCCATATTCTTCATATTCTTCCCAATTAAAATTCTGCATGAAGGAAAGCAGAAAACTTGAGCTGATGTTCTACAACCGTGCTTTGGAAAATCAGCAGGAACTTCAAAGTTAAGCAAATTAGGAAAATTCAGGCTGTTGAATACAACATAGTGTGATACATCCAGGTGTCATCTAGTACACAAATAAAAGTTTACCATAATGAAAAAAACTTTCAAAATACAAACAATTCACACTTTAGACTTCACTGATGTCATTGAAGAGGCATTCACCTCTTTCCTTTGTGTCTTGTTGCTTCAGTGGGAGACCCTCATGTAAAAATTCCTGCCTCATTTTTAAACTTTACTTGTTGGTTTAACTCAATAAACTCAACTCAACATGTTGGTTGAGTAATATTACAGGATTTCTGTAGAGCCTTGCCATCCCAAAGACTTCTGCATTTTCTCTCAATCAAGGTACCTAAGCAGTGCAATACTCTGGTGTCTTAATTTTCTTTTTTGAGATGCTAAAAAGAAAGAAGTCTTCTGTTTTCCTTATTTCATATTTTTTGGGGTTTTTTTCAGTTCTTTAAAATGTCTCTGGTCTTCTCTCTGTAGTTTTTATCAGTCTGTTTCAAATGAGCCATGCAGATCAGATGCCAGACTGGTTTACTGGCCTCAGCTCTTGGCCCCAGATTGCTCCTAACTAGCTGACTCTGTCCCTGGCCATGGTGTGCTCCCTTTGTTCTTACTTGGATGTCCTTTCATGTGGCTTGGCCAAAGCAAATTAAATATTACAATAAGGCCTTTCAACAAAACTTCTATTAATATGTATTACAGCAGTGCCTGGAGCAGCCAGTTTGAGATGGAGACTATATGTGTTGTCTAGTTAAACATGGTCTCTGTCCTGAAGCAGCAACAATCCCTGGGTAAAGTCTGCCACACTCCCCTGAAGTATCTTGCTGCTCACGATCATTGGCTCCATTGAATTCAGTGGTACCATCCACGCATCAGAGTATAATTTTTCATGAATGGCAGCAGCAGCAATCTGTTAAAGTTCTGAATTAGCCTCTTTCCTGGACATGTGATATTTTTTGAATTCATTATGAAAGACAAGGTGAAAGAAATATTGCAAAGATCAGTAGAGCTGCTTGCAAATCCCTTCTGAGAATCCTATCTCTCCTACAAGGATAGTAAGAGACGCTTTTAAACTAGGAGTTAGGAATGCCACTTTATTAAACTGGGAGATGAGGACATACTGCATGTCCATTTGTGATTAGTGGACTTCAAAGGATTCAACTGATAATGGATAAATTAACTGATTAAAAACTTTATTGGAAGACTAATAAAACCAGAATGAGACCTGGCAGTTCCATTTCAGCTTTACCAAACTCCATTATTAATAAATTCTGGCTATTATTGTGGTCATATCACTGTACAGGGGCTTGCTGACCTATCAAAGCAGGATCATGTAGCATACTGTGTAACCCCCTAATGTATAGTTCCATTGTCTCCACATTAAGTCTAAATCAAAATAGGCAGATAATGGTGAGGATAAATGAGCCATCAAGTTTCATTTACTCTCATTTTTAGAATGGGTTCAGGGCTTCAGGGAGCATTAAAGAATTTCAACCTTGTTATTAACCCAGAGCTTTATAAAATGAATATATAGATGAATATTACAGATAGACTGAATAATAAATACAGAACAAGTGTTTGCCTGTTTTAATACACTGGCAAATTAGGACTTCCTCCTAAAGACTTGCTCATCTGCAGGTAAGATTGGAAAATCTAGATTTATTAGCCTAAAAAATCAGTTGCTTTGTCTTTCTTTTTTAATTCACAAAAAAGGCCAATTTTTATGCAGATTTTTTTTTAAACTATAGCTTCAAGCAGAATCAGCTTCATTCCTTATTGGATGAAATGGGCTGCTGTGCCACTACATGCTTCAGGGATTCATTCAGAGAAGACAGAAGATGGGGATGCCAAAGCCCCTACAACCCAGACAACAATGGCCCTCAGCCACTGTGATCTTCAGGAGCAGAGCCAGAAGGTTCAGACCCACATCTCTTCACCCACCCGGTGGGAAGAGCCTGCTTTTCCCTGGGAAGCTGTCCTACTTTGCAACACGGACTAAAAGATTGAAGGAGGCAGTAACTGAGCATAGCTGTAGTCCAAGGATTAAGGGATTCACCCAGAAGGGAAGAAAACTGGTTTAATCTCTTCTTCAAGGGCTGCTTTATGCTGATGGATGCAAAACAGGTAACCTGCCTGTGGAACAAGAACTGGCATGAAAGTACCCCTCTTTATGCAGACATGAGCTTTGATGGGGCTGGGGGAGTGAGGATTCCTAAAGGGAGGTCTCTTCAGAACTGCTGGGCATAGTGAGATCACTCTGCAAGGCTGATGGACAATCAGTCACAATTTCAGCACTGATTGCAATAGCAACAAGCCTGAGCCCTGGGATTTTCAAGAGTTTAGGATGAAAGCGGCAGTGTAAAGTTGAAGCACTGTGCAATAAGGCATCACTTTAATCCATTAACTCTCCATTATGGGCTAAGTATGTTTCTTAATTACCACGGGTGGCTTTGGAGGGTAGCTTAACCACATGATTCCCACTAATAGGAATGAAAAGTTTATTGTTGTATCCTAGACTTTGCCTAATGTCTTAATTTCACCCTCAGAGCTGTGCCTGCAGGCAGCAGTCAGATGAGATCCATTTAAAGAAAAATGTGTTTAGCTATAGCATTCAGGATTTAGAGCACATAGCTTGATCCTCTTTATTTGTAATTCCCTGTTCAGGCACTTCCCTTCAATGCTGTGAGGGCATCGTGAGCTCTGAAAAGGCCAGGCTGAAGGATAACATGTGGTGCAATTACAGCAGAGTTGCTTTTCCTGAAGTTACGGAATGTGAACAAAAGGCTTCCTGGGCCTGTCCAGTTTTTAAAATCAATTGTGTCAAGCAGGGAACAGAAGGCAAGGAACAGACAGGGCTTTGGCCTTTTTCTCCTCCCTTGGACTGCCTCCAATGTCACCAGTGCACAAGCTACAATCTCAGCTCTCCGATGACTTCTGTTCAGCTGCAGGGAGCTGCTACATCCCTGCCCCCGCTGGCAGCCCCCTCAAGGGCATTGCAACAGCTGAGAATAAAAGGAATGCAGCAGCTCAGGTCACCCTTCTCTCATCTCTGTTTCAAAATACTCCTCTTCCAGAAAGGACAGCCATGGTTTGTTCTGGTAGTGCCACACCCTTCAGCAAGTCTCAAATTCACAATAACCAAGGTTGTGGGGAAGACTTGAGAGGTGTCAGTGCAGAGCAAACAGCTGGCACCTTAGAAGCTGAGGTTCTTGATTTGGAAAGCCATTTCTGCCAGTGGGAAATGGGTTAGGAAAACTTCTCTCTCTCCATTTCAGCCCTTCCTTCCCAGACACATGCTGCAGCTCATGCTTCCCTCAGTTGTGCCAAGGCAGCTGCTTTGGGGACTGCTGCATACAGGATCACTTCAACTATCTCAGTTTAAAAATAAACTTTTTTTTCCTGTTATTCTTTAGCTTAAATTATGTCAATAATCCAGTCCTCTGCAGTACAGCCACAGAAGCTGGTGCATGGCTCAGTGGAGGGGACTCAGTGGAGGGGACAGTGCTGGGAAGCAAAATGGTAGCTGAGGAACTCTTTTACTGTGGCACAGCTCTGTTCTCCCATTATGTTCCTATAGCGTGACCTGGATATTCATTTTATATGGAGCTCCTTGGTCTTTAATACTGAGCTGTACACTACTTGGTCAGGCAGCAGTAGAAATTCATGCCCAGTGAAACATGGACCCACCATTGCACTGAATTTAGGAAGTAATGCGCCATGCACTGTTTAATCTTCAAACACTTATGCTAACCTTATGGGAAGCAAAGCAATACCTTTCCTGTAGAGACTGCAAAGACACAGTTACCTCATCCACTCTCCCAATTATCTGGAATTAAGTTCAATAAGTAGAATTCGGCATGTAAATCAAGCCTATATTTTGAAAAAGAGTCCTAGCATCCTTGAAGGAGACGCTAGAGTTTTTGGATTTCTCAGTGATGAAAAGAGGTATAACTCAAAGCAATGAAGTGAAACTAAAGAATGAAAAATTTACATGAAATTAAAACAGAAAGACATGTTGGATTCTGCACAATCTTGCATGAGAAATAGCCTGGATTTCTTATATTCTAGAAAGATTGGATTAAATAATCAAATGACAGCATAGGGAATCATTTTTCATAGGTGAGACAGGCACAGAGATAAACTTACTGGTCTTTATCCCTGTCTACTCTCCGTGAATCTGAAAATGATTAATGGATTTATTTCCCACAGAATATGTAAAATAAATCACCTTTTTTACCAGTCACAATGAAACTGATCATATTAAATACTTTATTCAGCTCAGCTAACCTGTTTATATGAATAAGACAACAGACATCAACCATAGGATGGCCATTTTCTAATTGGCCTGGAAATGTCACTGTAGCCATGGCCTTGGCACGATATGCTGGATCTATAGCACAACCTTCACCACAGAGTTTTTATACTGATTTTAACTATTTTGACTCAAGGTATGGCTTACCTTGAGGAAGTTAAATGACACTGCCCCAGGGTAGATGCTTGAACTGCATTTCTACTGGAACTTGTGGATACCTTAAGGAGGGTGAGCTGTATTAGCCATGGTCCCATCCAGCCCAAGCAAGTGGCTGATATGTTGTGTCTAAGCAGTACCTAAGTTGCTACTGACCTGAACACAAATTTTCTGTGTTCTTTTTTCAGCAGGAGGTCCTGAGCTTGGTTGATTTACTCAGTTGAGCTGGACAGCAGCATAAAGATGAACATTAGCAGACAATTCTGGGTGCTGCATTTAAGGAGGAAAGGAACTTATTAAAATGGATGTTTACACTTCAACAGGTCAGACAACATCCTCAGCCACCACCTGCATTTCTCCATTTATTCCACAATTTATTTTTTTTTAAAGGGAAACACTTCTCCAAAGGGACACCAAGACACATTATTACACTGCAGAAAGAAGATGAGTCCTTCCTACCAGCTATGCCTTCTTTCCTTTGGGTCCTTTCTGCATATGAGCATTCTAGACATATTGCTTTAGAGATACCGCCATTAACAGTAAAAGGGATACTAGAAATCCAGATAAGGAATTCTGGTTCTCCCTGTGGAGCCAGGTACATTATTTTTAAGCCTTGAGCATAAGGAAGGCATCAGATTTGGAAGATCTGAGTGTTGCTTGTTGAGTTTGTCCTTATAATTCTCCATAGGACAGGGAAATACTATTCTTACTTTGCAAGTTGGGTGGGGTTTTTTTCCTAATTACACAATGGTCAACTCAGAAAAGTATTTATCTGTTATTTATCTATGGATATTCATCTTCAGTCCATCTGAATTTTGCATGAACTTTTTCCCCCTCAAAACCCAATATTGATAAGGCTGACATCACGAGGTAGTTTAACATCCTTGTGACCGAAACAGAATTTTCCACACATTTTGGCTAGATAACAGTCAAACTTTGGAAGAGCAACACTTCCTGCAAACACCCCACTTTTATATGTGAACGGCAGCTTTAATTGAGAACAGACAACAATGCCAACAAGCCGTGCCAGGGGAGCTGAGGCAAGAGAGACAGGTGGCCTCATTTCTTTCCCACCTGCCCGTAGTATGAGCACACTGGCTCATTATTCCTCCGCTTATTTATGAGCTTTTGTATATTTACCCTTCCCCTGTCGGACAATATTAGTACTACTGAATATCTAGCTAGCTAGCTAGCTAGCTATCTTTTCTGAAGTGGACAAAGACTATCAGCTGGCCTTTAAGAAGCACGGGCATTATGAGTCTCCCTTTTCTTCTCCAGCCCCTCACTCTAGGGTGCGGCATGCGGGACGTGAGGGAGCATCGCCAACCCCGGGGCGTTCCGCAGGCTTCCCTCGCGCGGGTGCGAGGGCCGGGCATGCAGGAATGCCGGGCAGAAATGGCGGGAATGCAGGAATTCAGGAATGCCGGGCAGGAATGCCGGGCAGGAGCGCTGGCGCTGCGCGGAGGAGGCGCCGCGCTGTGGGCGCCGCGGGCGGGCTCTGCCGCCCTCTGCTGGGCACTGCCCGCCACGGCCGCCTCACGCCCGCCCCGCCCGCGGCCTGTGGCCTGTGGCCTGTGGCCTGCGGGCTGCGGGCTGCGGCGCGGTCCCCTCGTCACCCGCGTTCCTGCTACAGCTCCCACCGTTCCTCTCCGGCCACCCAGCGTGGGAGACACAATGCAAACCTCAGAGGATCGTGGAATCGTTTATGTTGGAAAAGACATCCAAGATCATCCAACTATTAACCCGGCGCTGCCAAGGCCACCGTTTAAGCCATGTCCCTCAGTGCCAAGCCTACACACGTCTTTTAAACACCTCCAGGGATGGGGACTTAACCACTTATCTGGGCAGCCTGTTCTAATGCATGGCCATCCTTTCCATGCAGAAGTTTTCCAGAACACCCATTTTAAACCTCCCTGGTGCGACTTGAGGCCCTCTTGTCCTATCACTTCTTGCTTGAGAGACGAGACTGACCCCTGGCTCACCCTCCTTTCATGCAGTTGTAGAGAGCAATATGGTCCCCCCGAGCCTCCTTTTTTCCAGCATAAACACCCCAAGATCCTTCAACCTCTTCTCATCGGACTTGTGCTCCAGACCATTCCCTAGCACCACTACCCTTCTCTGGACATGCTCCAGCCCCTCAATGTCTTCCTTGTAGTGAGGGGCCCAGAACTGGACACAGGATCTGAGAGTGGCCTCACCAGTGCTGGGAACAGGGATGAACCCTGACCCAAATCGACTCATTTCTACCATACACAGTGATGCCATAAACACCTGAGGGCAGTACTAGCCAGGTTTTTTCAATGGCACAGGTCATTGCACAGGCTCTGATTCTTCTTTAACCAAATAAGGCCTAAACCTAAGGCAGAATGGTATTCTCCAGCATCCCACCCAACACGAGTTCATCCGAGTAATCACCAGCCACAGGTGACATAATACTGACACAAGTACCATCAGGATCCTAGTTCCTGTAGCCACTCCAGGGGAAATGAATATCCAATGTCCATTTTGAAAAAGCAGAGCCCAGGTTTTTTTTTTTTATCAAAACAAAAGTTGTCCTCCTAAAATGGAAGCTGAAATATAGTATAACTTGTAGTTGTGGGTCCCCTCCAACCCAGAATATTCTGTGAATCTGTGAATCTGTAAAAAAATACCATGAAGTACCAGAGAGTAATTTTTGCAGAATGTGTCTGCTGCTGGAATTAAAAGTATTTGCTATTATTTAATGACCTATAAAGAAGCATGTCTGTGTGAGGATTCCTCCACAGACTTTTCCCTTTTTTCAACCTCAAAACTCCAATTTTGGGAAGTCTGTGTATTGGCATGACATGGGGCCAGATCCCACAGCCATGCACTCAACCACACACCCACCAAAGCAAATGGACACAATGTGAAATAAAAAGCAACTGTTCTATGATGGCTTAAATCTATCTCATTTGAGGCTACCATAGTCACCTCCCTCTTTTCCTTTCCTCCCCTCTCAGAAGCTGACATCTGTCCTCCAGCTGAATTTGAGGAGTCTGATTTCAGTTTTGTTTAGAGATGACCCTGGAACAGTCTTTGGGCTGCCTATTTTACTACATATATACCTATTATATTCTCTATATACACTGTATACTATATGTATACATACACCTATATTTACCTCATCCCTTGCCATTCAACAACCAACTGAAGTTATTCCAAACAGCAGATTAAATTGGGGAACTACAACAAAAGCAGAAGCATTCTATGACATACAAAAATTTTACTTCTAGCATTAATCACCTTTTTTTCTTCTAGGAGCCAGAAAATTCATTTCTTGCTAATTAGATTGCACTGGGAGCTGCACAGCAGCTTGTCAAAAGCAAATGTGATCCCCTCCTCAAGACATGTGATGTCCTTCTCAAAAACCTTAAAGAAAACCTCAGTGATATTTTGGTAATGCTCTTGTGCAAGTTGGTTTTATGTTTGGGGGTATTTTTTGATAGGGACTAATTATCTCAGACTAATCCTAGGAACATCAAACATTCTGTAGCTACAACCAGCACATTTGTGACTACAGTAAATCCTTAAACAACACTCCCTTTATGAGCTTTCTGATTAGGTTAGTACTTCTCATAAATAAAATCAGTAACACTGGCACACTTTCTGCTCTCAGGATCCCAGAGCATTTTACTGCACAGATCTGTTAGATCGCCTAAGTCAATTGACCCGTACAAATTGGGTCTTGTCAAAAACAGAACAGAAAGCCTTTTGGGGAGTTCATTACATTTTTTTCTGAGAAAGTGGTAATTGGAAATCCTATTTTAAATAGGTAATTATTTCAGTTTCATATCCAAAGATTAATTCCTCCTTTCATTGCTATAAATGCCTAAAATGCCATAATTATCAGCCCCTTAAATCTAGCGCATTCTTTCTCAGCTATTAACACGGATCTCACTGCTGCTAAGCAATGCTGAGAATGGATAAGGGGGCTCAGCACTCATTTCCTTCCATGGGAAGAAGCCCACGTTGCTGCCAGTGCCTCTGTTACTAATTATTCCAGGTGATTTGCTTCATTCAGGATCTCAGCTGACAATGTGAACCATTCAGTACTGCAGCATGGATTTTGTTCCCATGGAGCCTGTGAGCCTTTCTGTGTTAGGCCATCAGCTGACAGGGAGACACAGGCAGGTCTCAAGGTGGCCTAAGGTGCCTGTCACAGAGCCATACCAGCAAGGGTTTTCCACAGGGTATGAGGTAGGAATAAGAGGTGACATTTTCACAGGCAAGGCAGCCACAAAGTTGGTCTATTTTACCTCATTATAGGCCAGCTTCATTTCCTGAAATCTTGGTCTGTTGTGGCTGTCTCACCACTGCAGAAGTACCAAAATAACAGGAAGCCATGGCCAAGAGCGGGGTCACCAAACCACCTCACAACACTGGCCTCAGCAGCGCCCCACAGAACATTTCATTCAGCACAGCCAGATTCCTAACCCAGGGCTTAAATGCCGTGAAGGCAGAGTGACGTGATTCTTCTGTATGCTCCCACATGTCATTAGCTTTTATAAAAAGGAATCAGAATATCAAGGAAAGGAAAGAAAGAAAACCAATATGAATCATTTAAATAGAGAATAGAAAGTGAATGGAAAAGGACATAGCCAAAAGAGGATGTAACAAACACTGTATGCCGGAAGAACAAGCACAAACGCTGCATTTACTTGTGGCATTTAATCAAAGAAACAAAAAATTCCACTGATTACATTGAGAGCAGAATCATACCTTGGCTTGAAGCCTGTGAGTTTGCAAAAAAGATAATTATAATTTCCATTTGACATAACCCTTCCATACTGAAACCTCACTACCACTCATCTGCCAGGGCTTCATCCAGCTTCAAGGACTTCAATGGTCATAACAAAACTCAGTAACTTCTCTCTTTACAGCTGAGTCAAGTCTTTAGTTTCATTTACAAATATTAAGATCTCAGCATTCAAAGTAGCTCACTGATTTTCTTTGAGGAGTCTGTGGACTATTTTAGCCTTGAAAGGTAACTAAGAAAAGCAAGTATATGGAAAACAGGTTTCCATTTGCCATAGAAATTTACTCCTCCTTTGAAAAAAGTATAGGATGCCTGCATCAGAACGGTTCAAAAGCACTGCAGACATAATCAGGAAAAAACCTCCAAAACCTAGAATTGGAACAAGACAGAGAGGGAAATATGTAATGCAGAGAGAGACAGCTGTCCTAACAGGTCAGCATTATAAAGATAGAACAGAAGGATATAACCAAACAGGTTCTACCACTGGATTTCACCAAATTCATTGCTAATGTTTGAGCCTTCACTGCCAGATTAATACTCCCTCAGGTAATCGAGGATGTCTCCTGTCTCTTCCCTGTTTAGTCATTAATGCAGCAGAGGTCAGCACATCACTGTCAGAGGATTTCTTGGCAAGAATAGTTTACATTGTGTATGTTCAAAGCAAGGTCTGCTTCCCAATATCGCCTCCTTTGTGTGAAGGCTTTGACAACAAAACTACACACTCAAATTGTTGCGTTTTGGGGTTTCCAATGAATTTTTGTTTCACATTACATTATTCAGAAGGAGACTGAGCACATGCAGGTCACAGCAACCCAAACCCTAATGCTGAAGACACTAAGCACAAAGTGTGTGAGACGTCTCGCACAAAGGAAGCAACTGCACCCACCAAACCTGCAGTCTTCTCATTCAGAACCTCAGTCAGCCCCTTTCTGAGAGCCTACCTCTTTGCTTCCCTGAAACTGAAAGTTAGTTTTCTTCAAATCCCAGAAGAAACCCCCCACACACACACACAAAATTCAAAAAACCAAAAACCAAACAAACAACAAAAAAACCCAACCCAAAACAAAACCAAAAAGAAACCCCTGAATTATTAACATTTATTAATTGGGAAAAAAAAAGGTATGGGTTTTCAGCTGTTCAGATGGGCAGTGAAATGCAAATGATTCTTTCAAATAGTCTTACCCAGGTGTCAATTAGCTGGAAATTTATTCAAAGGCTTCAGGTACTGACACAAACCTACCTACTTATGGTTAATGTATTCAGTAAGTTGGTTGCAGTAGGTTTCTGAGAACTGATAAAAGACTGCAAATGCAACAGTTTATTTTCATACAGCTGATGCGAGTCCTACCAATGGTCCAGAAAACTTGCCCCTCCCTTCAACTTTGCCACTTCCAAAATGTGAAGTTCTTAGCAGCTGCTAACAGATCATTTTATTATTATTGTATATTGTTAGGTGTCAAAGATAACCACACCCTGCGAAGTGAGGTGGTGCCCTGTCCTCTCCCTTCCTGTAAATAGCCCCCATTATCTAGTGCAGTAATTTACATTCATCATGATTGGATTTTCAAGAATTATATGAAAACTTTGGTAAACTAGATGGACAACAAAGGCTGGGGCAAGGAGTAACTTCTTATAAACCTCATATAGTTAAACAAGGCCAAGTGCAAGGTCCAAGTGCTTGGTAAGGGCAAGACCTAGTACCAACAGAGACTGGAGGATGGATGGATGGATGAAGAGTAGCCCTGAGGAAAAGGACTTGAAGCAGCTGGCAGATGAAAAACTGGTCATGACTCGGCAATGTGCACTCACAGTCCAGAAAGCCACCTGTATCCTGGGCTGCAACAAAAGCAGCGTGGTCAGCAGGGCAAGGAAGGGGATTCAGCCCCTCTTCTCCACTCTGGTGAGACATCACCGGGAGTGCTGTATCCAGCTGTGGGGTCCTCAGAACAAGAAAGACATGGACCTGTAAGAGTGGGTCCAGAGGAGGGACACAGAGAAGGTTAAAAGGCTGGAGAACCTCTCCTATGAAGACAGGCTGAGAGAATTGCGGTTGTTCAGCCTGGAGATGAGAAAGTGCAGGGAAGACCTTAGAGCACCTTCCAGGGCTTAAAGGGGGGGCTATAGGAGAGCTTGTGAAGGACTTTTTACAAGAGCATGCAGTGATCAGGCAAGAGGGAATGGCTTCAAACTGAAAGAGGGCAGGTTTAGATTAGATATTAAGAAGAAATTATTTAATCTGAGGGTGTTGAGGCACTGGCACAAATTGCCCAGAAAAACTGTGAATGCCTCATCTCCGTGTTCAAGACCAGATTGAATGGGGCTCTGAGCAACCTAATCCGGTGAAAGACGTCCCTGCTCATGTTAAGGGGGTTAGACTAGGTGATCTTTAAAACTTCTGACCTCAACCATTCTGTCATTCTGTGATTCTAAGAAATACTACCAGTAGCTGAATCCAAATAATTCACACACTCTACATGTTAAATGTTCTTAAAAAAACACAACCTGAAGACCTCCTTCACAAAGCTTTTTTCCCCATGTAGTTTTCTAGTGTTACAACCACTACAGGTCTGCTTTTCTCAGTGAACCTGTACATGTGTCAAACTAGTGTAACTAAGGAGAGACCCAGACTGCAAGACACATATTTTGAATAAGTATCAGCTGCTGCTTAATCATGTTTTTTTGCACATGTTGCCCAGCCCACATAACACAAAGCTCATCCCAAGTCTGACAGCTGGGCGATGCTGTGAAATGAAAAGATTATTTGGTTTGGCTTACAGCCATTTGCATAGATATTATTAATGAGAGTTTGGATTAATTTAAATTCTGTTTTCAGCAGACTCCAGAGCCAGGATAAACTCTGTACTTTGTGCACACAGGGAAGCTCAGTAACAAGTCTGTACTTGAAAAGAACTTCAAACTCAAACTCATCTGGCAACCTGGGCACACCCGGTATTTTATGCTTCCAAATTCTGCCACACACCGCCCACTGTGGATTTACAAATTGGTGTCTAATTGACAAATAACTAAGCAGACACCTAGATTCTCTTTTCTGTGTTGTGAAAGAAGAAACTGCCTTTCTCATAATCAGTTGCTCCACATCTTAAAGGCACTGTAGATTTTATCTGAACTAAAGGATTTTGCCAGCTGAAGTCCTGCTAGCACAGGTTTCTGCTGGTGATTTTGAAAAGCTGCCCAGTAAAGTGCCTCAAAGCAGTCAGGGAGAATGGTGGGAGATATTACAGTGATGTCTAACAAGATTCATACCATTTAACACACTGTATGAAAATACACACTAGGACGGGCTAACCTGAAACCTCATTTCTTAAGTTCTTCAACTGAGTTTGTTCTAGGTCAGTAGTTAAACAGTTCTGTAATTTTTAGGGTTCAAAATAGGTGGTGTGTGCTAAGATTTCATTTCGTTGGTATAAGCTGCACACACAGTAGGAAATTTTTTTCAGTAACATTTCAGCAAAATTTTTCAGCTGCAAACCTGACCTGAAAACCATCTGGTTTTAATATCTTGGAGAAGTAATGCAGCCTCTTGTAGTGATATTAAAACCAGCTGATATTCTCATTTATGCAGTAAAAAAAAAAAAAAAAAATTAAAAAATTTTGTGGCTCTATATACAGTAGTACCTAATATACTCTCTCAATAATACGAAATTAAAATTTTGACATTCCCTGTCATTCCTTTTCCTTCAACAAAAAACAACTAATTTGTTAGTAAAAGTGCCATGGAAATGTTTTTGTTTTAACAGAGGACTCTCCTGAGACAAAATAATGCATATGGAAAATCACTCTGACCTGCTCAAATTAGCAACAAAATGATATCTGTATTTAAGGGCAGATGATATACATATTTAAGGAAGGAAAGCAGAAGCTACTGCTGGTAAATATTTATCCAGTCACATTTAGCTTTGAATTTAAAAGAAAGTGTTAGTGATACTGAAAGAGTGATGTAGTATTTACAGAGAATGTGACAATTTTGAGTTACAGCTCAGCTGTCCAATGGATTTAATGGGGTTAAACACGAGTAAACACTAATGTGACAGTTATAAACTATGTCTTGGAATAAGCAGTAAAGCAACAAGAGCTCAGGCACCGCAATTCTTAACACAAGTGTAGCTGCTGCAAAGGCTGTCTGCTATACCCCACTACATCTTTTCTTTTCCAGAGCACATGAACAAGTTTTGCAACATGCTACCTAGTGGCAATGCCCTGCCAAGACTGACTTTAGTGTCTGAGCCCTAGAAGACACTCACATCCATGAAATACTGCAAAATATCAGCTCCTACAGAGAGCAGCGAGACTTAGAAGCTCAGGAGGAGTGCAGGGTCAGATCTCTCCAGCATCCCTTCCAAATCTCAGGCAGTTGAAAAATATCCTGCAGCTCATCCTGCAGACATGGCTGGAGCTTCAGTAACAGGTATACAGCACCTCAAAGATACCCCTAGCAAGATCTTCTCATTCATTTGAGTTAATTTATGTCCTCAGAGGACATGGTTACACAGGCATTGTTTTGAATGGCAACAGTGCCCCATGGAGCTCCCGTTCCCCTTGCAAATTCTCAGGCCTGTGTTACCCCTTTACTGAGCCAAATCAGGTGGGTGTGTATGCAACTGCAAAATAACTGATCTGGCTGGAAAACAACCTATTTTTTTTCTGAACCACCCTAAGCTGTCCCCATTCCATCACTTGGTTCACAACCTCACTGTGCAAGCTGCTGCAAGGGTGGCTCAGGGAACAAGAAGCCACGATCAGAGCAGTAGGAACCAAGCCCATTAAGCATTTTAGGCAGCACTGCCACCAAAAGTGAAACCAGGGTCTGCCACTGTATGTGTTGCAAAGAAATAAAAGGAGGCACAATAGTGCGCAAGCAAGCGCTGGCTTCCAAACCCTTGGCACAGACTTGCCCTTGTGCAGAACACTTTAGGCCAAACCCCAAATCCCTCATAGCTGTTACATAAGTCCTTGGTCCACACAAACAAAAGCTGGAGGATATCACAGTTGTAACTAAACTCAGTGAAGTTAGGTCACCATGTAAGAGATTTCAGGAAGGGAAGTTCTCATGATATATCTTAGTAAGGGAGAAACTTAATAAGGGAGAAACTGCACAAATTATGTACCTCACATGTGGCTTGCAATTAGCTTCATGTGTGCATGACAAGCCCGGCCAGCCTGACTTCTAGTTTTGCAATTAGTAAAATGTTCTAAACAGAGTATACATTCTTTGAAGTCTGGAGTTGGGACCCTTATTTAGGTGCCTACAGGGCAGGTTTCTGATCTCTTCTGGCTGTTTCCTCTTAGGAGGAACTGAATCACATCCTAAATGTGCACAAGTGCCAGCCTGGCTGAGGACGACTGTCTCAGAGGCAGGTATGGAGGTGTTGGGTGAAACGTGTGGCTCCTCCCTGGGAGATACAGTCAATGTGCAGGGCCCGCACCTAAGTGCCATGGGGTGGGTAACAGCTGCTGATATGACAACATGTGGCTGAGAAAAGTGTGAGTGAACAGAATCCCCAAATACACCTCCAAAGGCATTTGCCCCAGAGCAGGTCATGCTAAAGAGGAAAATAACAATAATGAGGTTTGCTTAGGAGATGGCCATCAGCTGGGTTAAATAGTAACCAGGAAATTACCAAGAGACTTCTCAAGTAAAAGAAAAAAAAAGTCAGCTTCAAAAGAAGTCTAAACAAAGTATTAAA
This sequence comes from Motacilla alba alba, assembly GCF_015832195.1. NCBI lineage: Eukaryota > Metazoa > Chordata > Aves > Passeriformes > Motacillidae > Motacilla > Motacilla alba. Next base: position 63,330,575 of record NC_052016.1, read on the forward strand.
CTTCACAATGAGGGAAGAGAAACCTGGCCTGACAACGCAAGGCATCATGCCATGGGGTATGTGATTTATGGTTGCCTGTAGCTCTGTGCACCTGGGAGGGGGTTGAAATTTTGGGGAGTTCTCATAGAAGGGTGTTTAAACATTTGTCAGTGTTTGTTAACATTCTGATTTATCTGTTGAAATGCTGGTACAAATTCCATACGGATAGCACACTGACCACCATGTGATTATGTGACATTAATAAATTAGTGACCAATTATTAATGAATCCCTGTGATTAAAACCACATAGGTGGAGCAGTTTTTCCCTGTGATGGGAACTAGCAAATTCTACCCTTGTCCCACTGGCAAAAAATACAGACTGGAGTGGAAGTAAGGCTGAAAAACTTTAATGCCAGGGTGTTCATACAGTTTATCTCTGAGACAATCCTTTTGGAATTCTGCTCTTCCTCCAGCAGCATTTCATAGTGATTCATGGCAGACAGGCACATATCCATTTTCCTAGATCATATAAAAGTGTCTGTGTGGTAGGAATTTAGTTCTGTAACAATACTTTTCTACTGCCCACCACTCCCCCATATTTGAAAAATATATTTTAGCCCTGCTTGAATGTTCTGATGTATTTCCATGTGTAGGAAGGTATCAGTGTAAGATGTGAACTTCAGTAAATGTGTTTCTTTTGTCTCACATAAAAACCTAATTTTCTCCATCATTACTAAATTTGGTGATGGTCAAAAGACTTTTTCCATGCCTAGTTAAAACTACAAAGTTTAAGCACTTTACTGATTTTTTTTTTTTTAATTAGCACTTCACCAAATAAGTATCAAAGGACTTCAGTGTGCGGATATGACCATGTGTTTACAACAGAAAAGCTTCAATAAATACAAAGTAATTTAAAACAAGCACTTTTGGTCTAGGCTGGGGTTTTTTCACTCATTGATGCCAGATCTGTACTACAGCATCACCTAAGAGTATAAATTTAATCCATCTGAACTGCCAGCCCACAATACCACTTCTATCATGTTAAAGCATAGGACACGGTGTTTACAACTGTGCTATGGTCCCTGGGTTCTGGCAGATGATACCTGATCTACTGTAAAATATGCTTGGACAATATTATCTCTGCAAAACTTCAGCTGGCATTATGAGTTTGTATGATTGTGTGTCAAGTAACTGCAGTGGTTTTGATCCTGTACTTTGTGCCCTAGGACCCAGCCTTTCATCACGTGGAGCCATGGCCTTGGATGGTTCCATTGTTCAGGCTCCATGAACTGGGCCTCCATCCTCAATAAGATGAAGGGCTTTTTGTGCTCATGAAAGCCAGCCTGTTCTTCACCACTGCATCATCTGGTCTAATAAAAGACATTACTTCTCACTGCAGGCATTGCTTCTCACTTGTAACCACTTGATAGTTCAAAAGTTTCCCACCCTGAAAGAGCATCATGACATTTCTGTATTCTCTCTATCACCAGAATAGTATGTGAGCAGAAAATGTCCATTATATAAATGACATTCTATCACAATAAGGAAACTTCTCCAGGAAGGAGCCTTCAACTGGACTGTTCCCAGTGTGTTTGTCTGGGTGGAGAGCTGTGCCTCCTTATACTCCTCATGATTTCCAGGGAAGTCTGTGAGCATGATGCTGTTTCAAAAATGAGACTTCTGGCTCTGCCTGAAATACAAACAACACCACATCTGTTTGTAAATCAGTCTAATTAAACAAATGCACAACTGTTGTGGAGAGAAAGTTGAACTGCTTTTGCAAGATTTGTTTATTTAAAACAATTTAGTGTGGCAAATACTGAAAAGCAGAAGTTCATAAAATAACCTTGCACATGGATTGGTTCATGTTACAGTTGAAAGGACGTGGGATGTCTAAATAGCAGAACTCCTGTTTAAAATTGGAAGGCAGAAGTAAATGAATGAGTAGTCATCTGCTTCAAAGATGCTGAACTGCAAATATCTGCATTTCCATCAACAGTGGTGATGAAATGTACCCACTCTAAGTATGTTGCCATCATTTGTGAACACAGAATGCTTGGAGGAAAAAAAGAACATTTTTGTTGAACTGGTACATATTTTGTGCACTTTTCTATGTAGATAATGACCTAGAAGCTTGATGACAGAGGCAAGAGCAAAATATCTTGAAGCAACTGAAAATTTTATGCAGTCTGATATAATTTGTCATGGTTCTGCTGCTCAATCACCCAGCAATCATTTTTTCTATGGTGTTTTCCTACATTTTATTTTCACAACAAACAACAGATGTTACCAAGACTTATCTTAGGAATCGATCTACGCAGCAGCCCTGCAGGCTAAAGAAGTGGCATGAGAAGACCCTACAGCATGCTCTTCAGCATTACAATATGAAAACTTTTGAGGGTCTGTCTCTGACAAATGGGCCCTCTAATATTTCTCAGGGTAAGACATCCTGTGAAAATACTCAGTTCTTCCAGCACACAGTCTGGCAACTGCGTCTTACCAGAACAGACCAAGCATCATTTCCTCATCGTGCATCTCTCCACTACAGTGGTTACACAGCTCAGACATCAGAGTCAAACTTGTGATTCTGTGAATGAAACATCGATCACTTATCTGTTGAGTGCTAAACATTTGAATCAAAAAGAGCCATGGCCATGCTTTTGTTCTGTTTAAATGGAAGAGAGACCTCAATGTAAATTTGGTGCATCAACTTCACATTTTCATTTGATTCACACAGTTTTCCCAGCAAAGACTGGAGGAAAAGAAACTGTGCCTATCGGGCATGCCTTCAGTGACTTTCAGTGACTAATTCTGCTTGATCTTTCACCTTTCCTCTTTGCAACTATGGTTCGAAGCATTTTATTTTGGGTCCTTTTCTGAATTATTTAATGCAGGTGAAATGACTTGCTACTGAAGTTTTGTGAGGAGAACCAATTCTTTCTTCGTAGTAAACCACTCAGCATCTGTGATGAGCAAAATGCAAGAGGAAAAACCATCTCTTTACAGGTGGCTGGTCTAGAGATACAGATGTAGCTCCTTGATCCATTTTATATTATGAAAAAAAACTGGTTTAACAAGCAACCAGCCCCATATGTGGCCCTCATGTGCATTGTCTTCTCATATACATGCTTTCTCATCTGTATCAGTCCGGTGGAGCTTGCTGTACATTGACTTGCCAAATAATTAAATTTAATAATAAGCTGTAATTTCTGTTAGTTTTCTTCCTTGTAATGTATAGTCTGAATTACAGTGGCACTGGCAACTGAAGGAGCAATGTGCTGCAGACTAGATATTGCAACACTGAGCTATCAGACAAGACACCTGGCAGCAAGGACAAGAACTACTTCAGCCACTTTTGCTATCCTAGAAAATATCCCATGTCTCTATCCAGATGGGATATGGAGAAGTATGATCCACCTCAACAGTATCTGTTTTCCCTGTCACACGTTTATGCCAAAAAACCAACCCCATCATCATTGGTAAGTATTGTGTGAGTTTGACTCTCCACTTCAAGTAAACTCAGCACAATAGAGAGATGGTTCTTAAATGTCACTATTTGCTCTGTCTTTAACCTCTCTGTGATTCACTCTGGTCCATTTTTCTCCAGGATTCTTCCAAACACACTTCACCTCAGAAATTGCTATGCAAGCTGTGTTCCTACAATAGTGAGGGTTTTTTAAAGTTGTACTCATGAGGAATAGTTGCATCCTCAGCTAAACGAGAGGTTAAAAACAGAAGTTACTGAAATATGAATCTACATATGGTATATTTTTGACTTTAAATACCCTGTATAATCCTTGCCTCAGCAGTTGTACTGGTGCAGAGTTTACTATTAAAAACATCCAAAAGTGATGTTTTTTCAACTGTTTCTGATGTTCAGTTCATAGCTGTAAGGATCAGCCTTTTCCCAAAATGCCAAGTTTTCCCATATGCCTTGAAATGAAAAATACTGGAAAGCTTTCACAGACTGATTTTAATGGAAAACTGCAAAGTCTTTCCCTTTTTTCTTTCCTCAACCTTCAGAATCCAGCTCTACTCCTCCTGAAAGCAGCTCCACTCTATCCTTTTCTCAGCTCCATTTTCAATGTTTAAAAGGATGCATAGAAGGACACTTGACTCTGTCTTCTACTGAGAATAATGTAGCTAATTACAGGGTTTTTAAAAAGGCTTAAACTCATCTAAAATATGAATATATGTCAATTATGGCAGTTGCACAGTACCAGTAATGCAGAGTCAGAATTTCTGAACAGGAATGACTAAAGTGCCTTCGATCTCCTTGACCTTCTGACTTGGGTGGCCAACTGGGATTAAATGACATTGCCACAGAAATTATGGTCTTTGGCTGCATTAGAATTTACTACATATTTGTAACTAAGTATCTACCAGGAAAAAAAAAAAAAAAAAAAAAAAAAAAAAAAAAAAAAAAAAAAAAAAAAGAAAGCAAGCAGGATGTGCATTGCTCTGATGGAGATGTGCCACAGCACTGCAAGGTCTACCAGCAGGCTAAGGCTCTGGTAGCTTGCTCAGGAGCAGCATGGCCACACACCCAGCTGAGTGGGAAGCTGAGGACACTGTCTCAAGCTGTCATCTTCTGCCAGGGGACCAACACCCTCAGACATATTTTGTATTTTGAGTGGATGCCTGTAAACCAGCATGTTTGGAATTCTTTAGAAGGTCAGCTGACCACCAATTTCCTGGATGTACATTTGGCTTGGAATAGTCCTCCTATCCTTGTAATTATTTTAGTTTTACATGCAATTACTTGTGCACTTCCTCCTTTTATATTGCTTACATGTTTAACTTTAATAGCTATTCCTGGTAGCTCTTTTCTGGAGAATTAGGAATACTGAGTCTTTTCAAAAGTCATCTTCCCCAACAGGTAGAGTTGGGTCATTCTGCAACATTAGCCTTAAAATTAAAAACAATAAAAAGAAAGCCTTTGGGGCTTCTCTGTAGAAGTCTTCCTAATAATTGCCAACTTTGAGCTATTTTAGGTGCGATTAAAAATCCTCCTGATTACTTTAAGGCAGTTTCATGCAAATATTACAGAGTCAGGAATCTCTTGGGTCCCTGTCAGGAACAATGCCTTTAATATAAAATAAATAAACTGTATTAGAGACACCCAGTAAATCTGCTTTAGTTCTCCTCAGCATCCTTTTGTACTTCAAAGATCTCAGTGGTCTATACCCTGAAGTTTGCAGGACACGTACTTCCATGCCCAACATATGGAAAGTTGGAAGGTTCCTCTGCAGAAGCCCATTGATGGGCTTTTAATCTGCTGTCTCTGCTCCCAACCTCTGGTTTTTGACATTCTGCTGTAAGGTTTGGGACATATTTTTGCTGATGCTTTTTGTTTTGGCATATACACTAGACAAAATTAATTGGGTTTGCCTCTTCCTAAGCCACTGTGGGTAATACTTTTATTGGGGTGAGATGCCAGTTTGGTGCATCCTAGCTTTGTTGAGTTTCCACCTAATCAACTTGAAAAACAGTCTGACATTTTCTTCCCCTTTTTCCTTGTGATTCTGCATTTGTCCAGTTTTCTAATATTTCTGTTGGTGACATCTGCAAAAAGTGCTTTTAATCATATCCTGAGCAAGGGGTCTGATACAATACAAGGACTTCTGGCAATACACACACACACACACACACACACACATACATATACACATACAAGGAGTGCAGCAAGGAGGGGAAAAAAAGCACTAAATGGATGTGAAAATGCTACCACAATTTTTTTTGTGTGTGTGTGTTGTGTTGCTTTCAGAAATACTTAGTGTTTTTCATTTGTATTATTATTTTCCTATAAAGATTTTGGAAAACCTTATGGGAATAAAATAAAAATTCCCTGGCTACATCTTTTACCAGGCTTTAGTAAAAACTACAAATAAATCTATAACCTTCCATTTTACTACCTGCCCTTCCTGACATTAATACATCTCAAAAGTAGAATTTATTTTTACAAATAATAATGTGAAATTACCATTCTGTATCTGGGACTTCGAAACTCACACCATGGGATAACAGAGAATCATAGAATAGTTTGTGTTAGAAGGGACATTTAAAGGCTATCTGGTCAAACCCCCCTGGGATAAACAGGGACATCTTCGATGAGATCAAGGTTCAAGGAGTCCCATCCAGACTAAATTCAGGCAACTGTGCAGTGTAGCCAGCAGCTCCTCCTAAGTTTCCACAGCCCATTTCCACTGTCCTATTTACTGGCTAAGTCATCATTTGTGCTTAAAAAGGAGACAATTACTCCAGAACATCTGAAAGCCACATTTTCAGCTGCAGCTCTGTTTTGTATTCTATTTACTGCTTCTACTTATTTCTGCAAGGTACCATCTGGACTCTATCTCCTTCCCACTTCCTCATGATTTGCGATTTCCTAAGTTCCTGCAGCACATATTTTTTGCTTTTTATGAACAATCAGCAATTTTTTAGCTTCACAAATACAGCTCAGCATTCCTTCACTCTATTTTTAGCTCAGACTGGCTACTAAGAACTACAGCCTGCTAGTTTTGAGCCTGCTAGGGCAGCTGACTCGTAGATCAGCCTGGCAGATGGCTCAATTCTTTTCCAAATGCTCAGTGGGAATGGACCCGGCACTTCTAATCAGCCAGTTAGCAAGTCCTCGGATACAGCTGATTCTTGAGTTATGTCTCCGTATGTTGCCTGGAAGCTTCACTGTATTCCACCCCATCTCACACCGACTGAGAGAACACCCTCCATTCATTCCCAGTTGATTCCTCCTGGGTTTGTTTGGTTGTCGGATACTCTTCCACTTGGAAAGGACCTACGGTGATCACCTAGCCCAACTTCCTGAGTAATTGAGCGCTGAACAAGTTAAAGCATATTGATAAGGTCGTTATCCAAATGCTTCTCAAACACGGACAGCCTTGGGGCACTGACCACCTCCAGGAACGCCGTTCCTCTCGGCAAAGAAACAGTCCCCAGTGTCCAGTGTAAACTTAAGGAGCAGCTTTGAACCATTCCCACGCGTCCTGTCGCTGAGCGAGAAGAGCTCAACCCCTCCCTCTCCACTTCCCCTCCTCAGGAAGCTGCGAAGAGCAACGAGGTCGCCAGCTCGCTCTCCTTTTCTCCAAACCAGACGAGCGCAAAGTCCCTACGCTACTCCTCGCAGCAGCTTTTTTTGTTGTTTAGATTTGTTCGGCGTCGTTTGGTTTGAGCCCCGCCTCGGGAGGGAAGGTAGGCGGGCCGGGAGAGAGGGAGAGGGCGGGACGTGGAGCGGGCAGGAGGCGGCCTCAGCATCGTCGGCGCGGCGGCCGGGCGGGCAGGGGACGCTGGAGCCGCTGGAGCCGCGGCCGCAGGTGGGAGCGGGGGAGCGCGGCCGGGGGAGAGCGGTCGGTGCCTGGGGCGGCGGGAGGTGCCGGGGTCTCCCTCCGGGTTCAGCGCTTGCCGAGCCGTGATGGCAGCAGAGCCCTGCCGTGAGCAGCGCTGCGCGGCGTGCCGGGGACATCGCCGGAGTTTGCCATCGCCGCTGCTCGCCCCTGCCCCTGCCCCTGCCCCTGCCCGGCACCCGGCGCGGGGGTGCAGCCTCTGCTGCAGAGCCGAAGCACAGAGCGCGCTGCTTCCCACTGCGCTCCCTCTCTTCCTCCTTTCACAGCAAACTGAAGGACTACAGATCAAATCTTCCTCTTACGCATGTGGAAGGCGCCCCTGTTGAGTTACTTAAAAAACAAACGGGCAAACAGACGATCCCCCGTCTCTGAGCTAGGCACTTTTTAGAAGCACATTTCCATTGTTGCTGAGCTCTGCTTTTCGGTGAGCTTCTATAAGCCTGCCAAGTAGGAACGGAAAACAGTTCAGAATATTAACTGTAGAGTCTGCAAAACAGATGGAGAATCGCGGATAACGTAGTGGTGACTGTAATTCTCTCTCTATTGCTTCCAGGTACTTAACAACACCGAAAAATGAAAGCTTTCCCATCATGTCTCTCCATGCAGTAGCGCTCGCCAGCTTCAGCAGAACAGAAGTCTTCAAACACCCCTGCTCTGAGAAGGTGAGGCAAGGGAGACTTCTGAATGGTGGCTCGGTGTGCTCGTTAGCTCGGGGGGAGTCTTGGTTCAAAAAACAGCTTTTAGTTTCAGTGGACGTAGTAAGTTATTTTTAAACGCTGGTAGAGTTAACTTGGGAAACACAGTCCCAATATTGAGGTGGGGGAGGAAAAGGCAGACTTCTTTTATACTAGGAAGATGTAGAATAGTCTTTTTTTTTGTTATTGCAGTGTGTTGGGCTTTCCATGTGCTTCTGTTGTTGTTATATTTCCTTACCACTGCTCTTTAATCGCCTTTTTTTTTTTTATTGGAGAGGACAGTTGTGTGGCTTTTGTTTTTCCCTGTGATGTAGTTGAAATTGTAGCATCTGGAGAGTAAATGGAAATCGTTCCTGAATTCTCAGACCGTCCTGATAAGAACTGAGAGATGGGAGCATTGTTTAAAAACAAAGATAAAAGTCTTTAAACTCAGCACCCTTAACAGCTATGCTTACTGATAAAGTACTTGTATTTATCTTGCTGGGCAGTTGGGATACTTGCAGAGGTAGAATCTGTTAATTGCTGAGAGTTTGTTAATTGTATTTGAAACAATTTTGACCCTATGATATTTATATGTATAAAGCCTGCCTACGTGTCAGTTTCTCTAAAGAAGTATAGAGGGGGGAAAAATAGAAAACACTAGCAGATACTGAAAAGAGTATTTTTCTAAGCACTGGCATAATCAAATGCTAAATATTTTAAATTAAACATACTATTTTTTTCTTGAAACGTTATTCTTCAGTTAAAAGGGAAATTCTCTGTGGGTTTTAATTTCTTCTGCTTTCCGTGAGTCTGAAGGGTATCTGGACAAGAGCTGTACTCTGAGTCACCTCACTGTTCCACGTAGGAAGTGTAGAGGTCAACAGCCCGGGGTGGCCGAGGACAGCACACCTTTAACTCCCTTCTCTTTTTATGGGATCACATAGTTCAGGGGAGGGTGAGAGGAGTCCGGTCGTGCTTCAGTGTGCAGACATTCTCACTGATCTGGGGGGAAGGCACAACACCTTGGTTAAGTGCCTCTTAACGATGTGCATGTCGGAGCAGGGCATCCCTTTCATTTCCCTGGTTTCTGTGATGTGCTCTGCAGGTCCATGACATACTTGAGGCAGCAAGGAGATGGGGAGACAAATTTTAGGTCCTCATAAGGAATTTATGAACTTAGGGAGGATACTTGTTGCTTTGCTGTCCTGAGTGTATCAGAGTCTCTTGTTGGAATTAGTCCCTGAGTATCTGCACTAAATTGCTTCACTGGTTCAGCTTACACTTGTTTGACAGTATGGCAAATCCAGCTTTGAGGGTAGAAATACTGAATTGAAAGCATCATGACTGCAAAAAGTGAAGTGCTGATCTGGTATAAACCTGCTCAGGCAGCTCAAATGCATTCAAAATTTTGGTCAGCTTATACTGGCAGGCTCCTGTGCTAGATCAAGTATTATCTATCTGTGTCACCTCTTGCATTATGCTGGGTCAGTCACGTTGCTGACCTGAACCACATGCACTGTGTTCTATCAAATTAGGTGACATGACCACACTTGCTCCCAGTTGTTAGAGCTGGGAGATAAAGCAGCACATGGATCAGATATTTGTGGAGTTGGATTCTCATAGATTTAACTTATAACTTGTAAGCATCTAAATAGGCTGATGCTTCCAGATACAGATTGGTGGTTCTTTGAATTCTTTTCCACTCCATTGCTGTTGTTTTGGTAGATACAGAGGCATCCTATTCAGCATTTTGTCTCATTTGTGCCTTATGCACATGTTTGCTCCTCCTGCTGTGGAGAGTTTCTTTTGGTCACCTGCCTTCTGGAATTAAATGAGAGATGGCGAGCTGAGATGTGAGTGCTCTCCAGACAGTGCATGCTTCTGGGGAGATTTCTAGGCAGCCAGAAATGTAGGCAGTGGTTAGGTGACTGTCAGCAGGCTTCAGAAAAGTGTTCTTCCTGCTGGGATGACTGTGAGACTTAGGGTATCATTAGCAGAGTGCTGTTATCTTATAACCAAATTGTCTGCCTCTCTGTTCTCGTTATAGTTAAACCACGAAAGCCTAAAGGTGGCGTTCACCGACTCAGCGTGTTCTTCAAATCCCTCCGTGAGGATTAGCTGCCTTTCTCCAACACCACAAATCTCTGTTCTCTCAGGTAATGCCAGTTTGTCCCAAATTGCCTCCCTCAGGAGTTTTGCTAGTGCTTGTAGTGCTAGCAAAAGCTATTGGTGTTTGTGTGTACTACACAAGTCTAGTTTGTTTGAAGAGGGTTCCTTGCTTAATGGCTTTGAGGGTGGTACAATATCAAAATATATTATACAATTTGCAGGTATGGGTGGTTTTTTCCTTTTAATGGTAGTTTGGCTGTTTTAGTTAGTGCTGACATTTGCATGTGAGGGTGGATCAGGTTGCCCAGAAAAGCTGTGGATGCCCCGTCCCTTCAAGTGTTCAAGGTGAGGTTGGATGGGACTCTGAGCAATCTGGTCTACTGGAAGGTGTTCCCACCTCTACAGCAGGGGGGTTGAAACTAGAAGATCTTTCGGGCCCCTTTCAGCCCATAAAATTTTACAATTTTTTGATTATAACACTACCTGTTTTGCACAGAGAAGATGATGTTTGCAGCCCAAATTTAGGTATTCCTGTGCAATTGAAATGTCAGTACTTACCCACGTATCTTTCTTTCCCTGAAAAGTTTGAAATGTATTTGTTTGAACGTCAGCTAGTTTTAATTTTCCCATTCCTGTTCTTATATTGCCATGGCTGGCTACATTGGCAAGATGTTTGTTTACAAGTGCAGCCAGTAAAATGTGCAGTTTTGCTTCTATTTTGCAAGAGCTTTGTCCTGGTAAGTGACAGATGACCGATGCCTATTACTGACATGCTCTGGCTGTTTTTTACCTGCCTTTACTAGGATAGTTTTGCTAGTAGCTCTTGCAGTTTCAGTTATATGTGGTGTTCTTGGGTTTTTTTTCAGCTTTTTCTTGATGACCACTGGTCTTCATATGGACTTGCTATTCCAAAATACATGGGGTTTTTTTTGTTTTGGTTTTGATCCCATCATTAGTAAACTTTCTTATCATGTTGTTTGCATGCATGCAGGCTTCCAGGTGAGAGACTCATGGAGAAGTTTACTGTTTTCCAATGAGATATATCCAAGGAGAGCAACCTCTGGGCAAAGTCTGGAGTCTGCAAGACTTCTGCTTTTTTCACCAGCAGTGTTTAACAATCCTTGTGGTCCGAACTAGGAGTTCTTTGTCCTGGAAATGATTCTTCTTGATTGTATCTATTCTTAGAATTTTACAACTGACTTATCTTCCCCAAAGGAGATAGTTGTTAACTTCATTGTGTTGATGTAGTAGATGGTTTCTGCTTGAACATAGACTTTATGTCTAATCTCTCAATTACTTGGATTATGGCAGTTCCTCTGAGACTTTTTTTGTTTGTTTGTTTTTGGGTTTTTTGTTTGTTTTGTTCAAGGTACAAGACTTTAGTTTATTCTTCAAAAGCTACTGGTTGTGGTGCATGCCTACTAAGTTTTGCAATAGATCACATAGGACCTTGGCAGTGCTTTTCATTCTTTCAGAGGCATTATAATGATCTTGGTGTGACAGAGCTAAGTTTGTTTTGGTTTGGCTAAGTGTTGCCACCCCATGAATAATGGACTGAAGTTTACTTTAGCCACTTCCAGTCTGACTGAACTGAAACACACAAGCATGTTGACCTTGTATTACTGATGTATTTTTTGTTACTCTTTCTGCTCTATTGATCTGCCATGTGACTTACTATAAGGTAATCTTCTCTTCTATTTGCAATAGGATCAGTACCTGTACCAGTAATAGTTTTGTTATCCTGTTTTGTAGAACAGTGATGTTTTTGAGCACACTGACGATCTGTCACCATTAAAGTCTTAGCTAATTGTGTTTGGATAGAAGCAGAATACTGTTGGTTTATTACCTAGCCTTTATCAATGACAGAATTGCTTCCTGAGTGCAGGAAAGAAAGCAAGAGCTTTCTTGCAGGAAAAGCAACAGCGAGTGGTGAATGAATTCAGCTGTCCTGTCTCCTCACTTACGTAAAAAATACTATGCATCTTATTCAAGTTGTGTATTAACCTTTTCTTTGTACTGTTTCCTAACCTCTTGTTTTCTTCTAATTTCTGAGCAGCTGAATCTTCAAGGCCAGCAGTGATTGGACATGCTGGAAGTTTTGGATCATACCCAGGCAGTGCTGAAGCTATCAAAGACATTCTCATGTCTGTTTTAAATGCATCTGGTTTGAAGCCCTCTTTGGTGTTGGAGCAGAGCACAATGCAGGGAGCTGAGCACCCAGACAGTGATGCAGAGCAGTGGGAAGAAAGCAGCACCGGAGACAGCCATGATGACAGTGACAGTGATTCTGCACATCACAACGCTGCCTGTACACAGACAGACATTCGGTTTACCAGACCCCGGGCATGTTGGAACAACACAGACTGTGATTCCCCCAAACCTTTGCTGGATACTTTCCCTTGTCCCCATTATACTGATGGAGATCCTGCTGCTTCCTCCTTGAATGGTTTCACTCTTTCAAGCGTGTCCCCTCTGAAGCGTGACTGCTTTACCCAGGTGACATTAACAGGAGGCACCGTCACATCCGCTGTTGTGCATTCTGGAAAAGAATCTTGTACCTCCCCTGAAAGAGACTTGGCTTTCACAAGGTTGCTTTCAGATTCAACTGTTGGTAAAGCAGATCTAGTGAAATACCCTCATGTGGAGCCTGCGCCTCTCAGCAACCGTGACAGCGATTCTCCCAGTGGCCTTTCCCAGTCAGAGCCAGTCAATCCAACAGGTAACTTTACAGCTGCATTTTTGTTCTAAGATCTCTGGAAAGAGCTGTAATTGAAGCAGGTCTTATTTATGGTGATTGCAAATAAGACAGATGCTGTTATTCAAAATAGGAGAGAGGGAAGAAAGAGCTTAAAAACCAAGGAGAACCTGAGGGGTGGTTGGTAAAGTGAGAGATGCTCACGCTTTTGTAGTAGGCATCTCTCAGGATGCAGAAATGCTTTTGTAATATACAATTGTAGATGAAATGTAGAAGTTGCTGAGCTGTGAGAAATGTAGAACGTCCACTGGATGAGCTTTCTACCAGCTTTATCTTGTCTTCATTGTTACCCTTTTCCCAACAGCAGATAGCATGGATCTGGGCATTAGGTGATTCATTGGTGTGTGTGGGTTTTGTTGTGTTTGGCAGCAGCTGGAGGAGAGAGAGTCCTTGGATTCTGGGGTTTTAGAGGCAGGGCATTATCATCCAGTTAATTATGACTAAATTGGCTTGTTCTGAACTGTTTTTCCTGTTCCCCTTTGCAAATGCCCCTGTGGTTTTGGAGATACAAATCCCCATCTGATGTAGAACAGGTTCTTTATACCTTCCACCAGTTTCCAGCCATATGGATAATCCCGCGTTGTCTGTGAAGAGGACTGGCTGAGGGCTGCTAGCAGAGGATGCCCTTTGAGCAGGGTGCCTTCTGTCCCTGCAGTGTTAGGGGTTTCTGGGCAGTGTAGGCCTGTAGGTGAGGAACTGTTCAGTGGGAAAGTTCAGCACATGTCCCTGAGATGGTTGGGGGAGCAGCTGGCATGGCCTTGGGTCTGTGTGTGTGCCTCCATGAAGTGTGCCACCCTTTCTAGGCTGTAGGCTGGGGTCCCTGCCCTTTGGCTGAGGCAGCAGAACAGTCCCCTCCTGTTTAACACCTGATATTGACAGGAACAGCCTTTGGTACAGCGAGATGGAGCATTTTCGGTTTGTAAAGCATGTTAGTGGCATCTAAGGACTTAACTTAGGGCCACGAAGATGTTCAGATGGACAGAGCACCTCTCCTATGAAGACAGAGCTAGGGTTGTTCAGCTTGGAGAAGGCTCCAGGGAGACCTTGTAGCAGCCCTCCAGTACTTAGAGGGGGTCTTATAAAAAACTAGGAAGGGCGACGAGACATTAGGAAGAAATCTTTTCTTATGAGGGTGCTGAGGCATTGGCACAAGTTACTCAGGGAAGTTGTGGATGCCCCATCTCTTTAAGTGTTAAAGGCCAGGTTGGATGGCCTTTAACCAACCTGGTCTAGTGAGTGATCTTTGAGCAACCTGGTGTAGTGGAAAGTGTTCCTGCCCATGGCAAGGGGTTTGGAACAAGATGATATTCAACTTCTGTTCCAATCCAAACCCCTCTATGATTCCATGATGATAGATTATGAGCTTCAGAAAAATACTGCAGCTGAGGTCTGATTTTTCTACTGGAATAATGGCAAACAGCAGGGAGTGTTCATCCTGCCTTTGTATTATAAAAGAATAATACTATGTCTAGGTTTTGTTGGTTTGTTTTGATTTGGGTTTTTTCTTCTCCCTTTGGTCAGGAGTAGTCCTAACAGTGACACTCCACTGACTTCCACTTCCAGCTTCTGATCCTTTCTAGCTATTCACCCAGAACTCCTCCAAGGTCTAAGTTGGCAGCAAGGTCTCAAACAGGCACGTGCCATTGCAGGACTGTGTGCTCTTAGTAACACCTCTGTCATCCGGGACAGGCTGTTGTCATCAGTTAGTATGTGACGATTATGGCTGTTTCCTTCTGCTGGGTGTTGCGTTGGCTCCGTGCCTTCAAGAAGTGCCCAGCAGGGAGAAGGAAACCGCACCCAGCAGTTGGGGCTGGCTGAGGCCAGTCACACGTGTTTGGGGAGCTGGTCTGGAAAACACAGCCCAGGCTCTCGGGCTCAGCGGGGACTGCGAGGCACGTGTAGAAGAACAAACACATCGTGCGTGACTCGACCTTCTGGCACGAGTCCGGTGTGTCACAAGCTTGTGTTGGGGTAGTAGCGCTGCTGGCTCTCCAGAAAACATAGGGAGCAAGGAATGTGGCAGCCAGGTGACTGAAGAGCATCCTTGATTTTACTAAAAGATACTCCTCATAGGAGGCGGGATCCTGATAGATGCTTCGCGATGTGGTATGTTCTGTCTGCCTTAGACTCAGGCCTTTTCTGTACAAAGTGAAAACTGCATTTCTTCATTCCTTGTTGCTTTTAACCATTAACTCACTACTGGGTAGCTTGGGTAATGAGGTCTCATTCTCTCCTGCACTGTCCAGTACTATGAGGATGTGAAAAGTGAATAGCAAAATGAAAAAGAAGAAATATAACGCCTAATTTGAAGGCAGGAATTACACAATAGGATTTCCTGACTTGCTGTCTTAGAGATGATGGTTTCTCACAGGAGAATTGCTGAGGGATGCACAAGATACAAGAAAACTATGTAATATCACTTAAATTAGAATTTTTTTTCAGTGGAATATAATTTTTGTTTAGTGGGATTTTCTGCTGGTCCCCTGAAATTCCTACTAGGCCTTGTTCGTATGTTTGAGGCCACCAGAGAATGGCCCTTATTCAACCTTTTGAAAAGGCTCTGTCACTGTTAGTGAAGAGTTTGTGACTGAGTTTAGTGTTTTCTGGGGGCTTTGTTGTGGCTAGAGTGTCACTGAGTTCACAAGCTTTTTCTTGCTTTTAACCTCTATGTACATCAAAGTCACTTCCTTCTCTGGCTCTTAGGGCTCTTTCCCCAGGCCCAGCAGCCTCCAGGCAACAGTGCTCAGGAGCAGAAGGGCAGCCAGATAACTTTTCTGCATCAGACCCAGAGTTGCATCCCATTGCTGGATGTGCTGGGCTCCTTCCCTGTGCTTTTTTTTACATTCTCTTTACTTAAAGGTGCAAGTGGGATGCAAGAGGTAAGCAAAGGAGAGAGCCCCCATTAGATTTCAAAATTATATTTAAGATTAATTTGGTCCTATGTTTTAAAGAGAAAGGAATAATTTTCCCATTTCCTTGTTTCTGCTTATTATTTTTAGTTTAGAGAGTAATATTTGTTGTCTTAACTGATGAGAATGTAGTCTATTATCAAGCTATAGAGCTTACCTAGTAAGATGAATCATCAGGTAGGTATGAAAATAACTTAATTAGGCCATTAAATGTGTTTTGAAAAGTCACATTGTCAGCCTTTCCGTTTTTCCTTCACGGTATACACAATGGAGGTATTAATAATTCTGTACCGAACTCTCCATCTGTGTCGCTCTGCTCGAGCACAGTGTTGACTTTACAGCCTGATGTCACCGATGCTCAGGGCAGCGTAACGTGGTTTCTAAGTACAACAACATAAATAATCCAAACTAGGCCTGAGAGTCGGTGTCCCTTAGTTGGAGAAAAGTTTTACATAAATTATGATCATATTTTGTGGGAGCTCTTCAGCCTGTGACTTTTAAACCAATTTAGGAGGGGCGTTTTTAAAAAAATAAAAAGCCATTGATTAAGCTGTGCTACTTGCCAAGGCTTTAAATGGTGTCTGTGTGGTGGCCCTTTTCCACCACATATGGTCTGTTTTATCCTGTAAACATCATGAGGGTGAAACAGAAGCTCTGTGAGTTCAAGGTCCAAGAAGAGGTAGTAAGCACCAGTAAAAACCTGACATGTGCCCTGCTGTACAGTGAAAAGTTTTTATTGGGGAAAAAGAGATAAAATTTCACATACTCATCAGAGACTACCAGGAGAAAAAAGCTGCAATTCTGGGAAACAAAGAATACTGCAGCTAATGCTACAGTTGGACATACTACTAATCAGTATGAGTTGCGTTTGGAAGCAGGAGGGAGATTTCCTCAGGGTATGGAAACATAATGGCAAAATGTTTTCCGAATTTGATGTTTCCAAACACAATGCCAGCAGTGATATGGGGAATCCTCTAAGGCCGATGCATCTCTCTGCATGCCCAGACAGCAGTGGGATTTGTGGTTCTTCCAGCAACTGTGAAGGAGCAGAGTCCAGTGTTAGCTGGCTGTGTCACCAACTGCAGAGCATCGCTGCAAATCCAGCCTCAGGTTCTGTTTGTGGTTGTCCCCAGCAGCTCAGGCTGTTGCTTGAAAAGAACTGGTGTGGGGTGCAGTGCTGCTGTCACATCACAGCATTTAAACTGTGTTTCTCTGGTAGTTGATATTCATGCTTCAGGTTGCTAGAATAGGTCAAATGCCAGAGTGTTTCTCACATTTTTCTCCGCCTTAGCTTCTACCATGGCCTCCAGACCCAGTGGTGTGCAGTTTTGGGAAAAAGACCTTGGTTTGCTTTCAGGTAGTCCCTGCACACATCGTGGGAGCTGCAGAGAAAGAAGTAACTAATAAAAGTTCTTGTTATACCCTCAGGTTCTACTTCTCCTTTGAATATAAGTGCTATACCCTTGAATCGTTCATTGCAGGACATCTGCATGCTTCCAGAGGATGTGGAAAAGGTGAGGACATCAAACACTATCATCGTAATGGTTTTTACGTTTCATTGTGGCAAAACCAAATCATGAGAGGTGTTTCTCAATAAAAGAACTTCCTGATAGATGTGCTAATCTTTACAAATACTCTATTTTTCCCTCTTCTTGCCCTCTATAGGTGAACCTACAAACATAAAATGCCTATCTCATAATTTGTCTTCTACTCTTGACCTATTAATTAAATATTTTAATTATTTTTAAATAACGGAAATATATACAGCAACAATGTATGTTCCTGCTTTTCATTCCATCATTTCCCCACATTCCTTGAAAGCAAACTTTAACATTAGTAACTTTAAAGTTATATTAGAATATGTCACATAAAAGTTGTTGCAGCTGCATGCATATGTATGAGATTTACCTCATGCTTTTACTATCAAAAGATGGGGAGAGGATGGGGTTTTTTTTGTGAGTGCTTATGATAAGCATGTGAGATTTGTTGAGCTGCAGTAATTCAAGCAGTTTCTCATAAGGGCTTCAAACAGTCTTAGGTGTGTTGCCAGATAAGCAGTCTACTGAAGCCTATAAATAAAGATGAGGAGCTAAAGCTGTCACACATAACTCTGTGTGCTAAATGTTAATCTTTTCCAACAGTGGAAAAAGAGTGGTTAATGGATTGCAATGAGTAGGACTTAATATAAAAGAGCTTTAAAATGTGCCTAGAAAAGCAGATTTTTTTTTTTTTCTGGACTGTGTGCATGTGGTCCCATGTCCTGGGCTACAGAGGTAATCATCATCTTTGTGCACAACACTGGTTTTACCAGAGGAGCAAGTTCTGCCTTTGGTTTGAAGCTCTCAACATCCATAAGGTGCATTTCAAACAACAAATCCCACTCAATAAATCACACATCAAAACTCAACGAACTTGAACTAGCTTTTTGTGTTGCTTTTTATGAAAAGTGTTTCAGAAAGGAGACAATGTTTCTCCATCTTTATTGTGGGACCTAAAACAAAAGTAATTTGTTTTCAGACACCAGGAGACCAGTGAGCAGGTATTTGGATTAGAAACTACAGTCAGAGTGTTGAGTGAATAAAGATCTTATCAGCTACTACTACTGTGCAGAGATTGAGGGCTGATGTGATTACAAGTTAAAAGATAGCAAGAGCTCAGTCCATTATGAGCAAGGCTGCCTTTAAAATAAACCCAAAGAACAAAAAAATCCAACCAAATAAAAACCCACTAAACTTCAAATACTTTTAGCTTGTGAAATAATCTCTTTCAACTTTAGGACTGAAAGTTAAGGTACATGTGTCAGTAGGTCCTGAAGTTGTAGTTGTGTGCCAGGAAGGAAATGGGTAGATGATCTTAAAGGGGCTTTCCACTGATGTTAGTGGGAGAGGACAGAAATGAGAAGGTTGATGTGTCACAGCTGAGTTGGGTCTGCTTTGTAGGGTGAGGGAGCTATCAGTAGGCAGAGCTGAAAGCTGATAGTCATGCTGAGTACAGGAGTCTGTGTGTTCTTTTTCATGTTCTTGCACTGCAACTCTCTCAGATACCCTCATAATTGCTTTTATCAGCAGGGCATGTTGATAGGCTGTGTTCTGCCACTGACTTTGGACTTTTCTGTCCTCCAAGTAGGAGATAACTCCCAAAAGGAAAAAAGGCTTTAAAATTATTTCTTTGCTAATGGAAGGATAGCAAACTCCTGGACTCCTGAAGTTCCCTGAAAGTTGTCTCTGGGGAAACTGTGCACCAAACAAGTCATATTAATTAGTGGTAGGAAAAAGATAAGTCTCTCCAAACCCCCAAAGGGACTTGAGTGCACTCTAATGCTGAGATTAATCTTGTCTACGTGTATTTGTCTGCGAGCAGTAAGAAAGCTGTGCTGTGCTCCTTAAGATTTAGCTATTCCTAAACAATGATGTCTTTCTTCATGGTTCCCATACAAGTTGAGGGGATATAATGAATACTGATGTTGAGTGGTACAATTTTTTGAGCATAAGCCACTTTTATAAAGTTTTAATTATTCCTGCACTCAAGAATCTCTAGCCTTGGATACTGCCATAGCTTTTTAGATGTAAGTGTATATTTGCACATGGCAGTTGAGAGTATCCTGGGTATCTCTGGGTTACCACCCTGGTGCCTGAGTACAACTATCTCTCCACTTTTGAGCTGAGCCTGGTGTGGGACTTGTGCCCAGGCCATCAGCAGTAGCTCAGGTGGAGCTGGTGGGATGCTCTGTTACACCCCAGAAAGCAAGGGATACAGCAGTGATATTAGAAAAGGAGCCCCAGGTGTGTGTATATGTCTCAGTGGTCCCTTTTCCTAGAGAATGGGTGACCAGGGCAGGCAAGATGGCAAGAGACATCACAAGAAAGTGTTGTCTGATTTGGAAATGCTACAGTGAAGCTTTGGAACAGCTACCTTTGATTTAAGGCAGTGGGAAGCCCAGGGGAGCCAGGTTCCCACTTATTCTTATCACAGACTTTCTACCTAGCATTGAGTTGGCCATGTAAGCTATCTCACTGCATATTCCCCACTTCACTGCCCTAACTCTTAACACATGAAAACATTTCACTAGCTCCTGTACTTCCCACCACCTGAAGATCTATACTCCATTCAAAACTTGCCACTTCTGGCCCCTTCCAGCTAGCATGTTTGCAAAACTGCTCGTACGCATTGACTCGAAATTAAATAATGTTAAATAAGTTACTTGGATGCACACTTGCATACTAAATAATGCAGTGTAACTAGATGACTGCATCTCTGAAATGCATACATATACACCAGTTAGTCATGTAATCAAGTTCATTTTTATCTAATACATGGGTAAGATAAAGCAGATGGGATATTATAATCAAGGGTGAGACAATTATCTAGGCAGTTGCCTTTTGCATATTGTTCCTGAGTTGCCCTTGGGGTGGTTTTTTTTGAGTTTAAATAAAAGGTCAGGCAGGTTTACATTTTTATTCATAAAGTTGAAAAAGTATGGGGGGAAAATGATACATTTCACTTGATCTTAACTAAATATCAGATATGCTCTGTACTAATGAGTGTTCCAATCTCGTGTCCAGGAAAACGCACACTTTTTTGTCGCGGATATGATTATAGCATCACTAGAAAAAATGAAATGTAATATCCTAAGCCAACAACAAGCAGAGTCCTGGGGTGTGGAGGAAACAAGTGGATCAGATGGCAGCTATCACACTGACTCAGAGTTATCTTCCTACCCTGGAGTGAAGAAGTCTGATTCTTCTGTTACCTCTTCAGACAGTGGTTATGAAGGCAAGTTACTTTATTTAGAATGTAACCTTATTTGAAAGCCTTTGCTGTTTGTTTCTGTGGAAGAAAATACTAAACAAATTGGGGCAGTGCTTGGAACCAAATCCTCTGTTACCTTCTTTGAGTCTCTGGAGAGCTGGGTCCATTCAGGATCATTATGCCACAGGTGTTTTCCTGTGGGTCACATACTTCCTTTTGCCACCACAAAGGTGGTTGACACCTATGTTTTATTAATTATAATAATTTTTTTTACATTAAAATTAAAATGTAGGATTAAATGCCACAAGCCAAGCATGATTCTCCACAGAGCATGCCTATAGCTGGCTGTTTTTCTCTCTGCTTAAATTTTTTTTTGGGGAGTATTTGCAATTTGTGTCTTTCCTTCTGTGTTTGCTTCTGCAGTATGCAGACAATGTGCAGTTGGTTTGAGCGAGACTCCCCAGAGCATTCATTCACATGTAGTTTAAGGCAAGATAATAAATACTCCTGGCATTGTTATGCTTGAGTCAGCACATGCATTTTTAAGTAGATTTTAGTCTCTTGAGTAGTACAGCTCTTAGTGATGAATCATGAGTCTAAAGTGACATAAAGTCTAAATGTCATAAGTCTAAATGACATAAATTCTGTGGAAAAATGAATGGTGTTCTTGGACATGAAAAGGGGAAAGACCACTGGCCATATAAAAGGTTTGGGTTTATCTCTACAAGATGCTGGCTGAGAAACTGAGAGGCATACAGTATTACAGACTCCCAAGAATTGGCCTGCTCTGTGTATGTATAAAAACAATTAAAATTGCTCCATAAATGAAGTATGTGTGTTAAAGTTTTGGCAAGTGATGAAAAACATAAACATAATTGCAGCTACTTATAAATGCTGGAAAAGTTTAACTGATCTTGTCCTTGTCTTGGACAGGCTGTGCTTTGCTACCTGTCAGCTCCCCAGTGCACCTACCATCACATCATGAGGTTACCAGATTTCATTGCCACAGTGACTCAGAGGATGAATATGTAATTATTGGTAAGACTTTAAAATTGTAACTGCAGAAACAGATATATTGTTCAGTTGAATCTATTCCATTGTTTGGTACTTCTCTTGATTTAGTAGATGTTATTGTAGGAGAAATAACATGAGAAAATGGAAACAATTATGTGTGTGTAGGTCCTTATTAGAACACATGCAGAAACATCAAACTGCTGCAGGATTTCATTTCTATGAAGGAATATCTTTGCTGGTTTGAGAGTGTGGTGAGCTAACCCTGTCTGGAGATCAAGTGATCACCAAACCACTTTGTCATTTCCTTTCTCCACTGGAAAGGGAGAGAAATCAGAACAAAAGGCTTTTGGGATGGATAAGGACAGGGAGGCATCATTCATCAAAAACTGTCACAGACAAAACAGTCAATACGGCGAAATTAATTTATTGCCAATCAAATTGGTAGGGTAATAAGAAATTAAATAAAGTTTTAATTTAATTCCCCCCCACCTCTCTCTTCTTCCTGAGCTCAATTTCACTTCTGATTTCTCTACCTCTTGGGGCTTCCCACACATCCTGTCAGGAGCCTGCTGCAGCATGGGCTTCTTTCCTCTAGGTCACAGCCTCCTTCAGCATCTTCCAGCCCCAGCCTGCAGGTGGATATCTGCTCCCCTTAAAACCCCATGGGCTGCAGGGGCACTCAGCTGCCTCACCATGGTCTGCATGAGGAGCTGCAGGGAAATCCCATCTCTGGCTCCTGGAGCACCTCCTGCCCCTCCTTCTCCACTAACCTTGGTGTCTGCAGAGCTGTTCCTCACACATATTCTCACACCTATTTCCAACTGCAGCTGTGCAGGGTTTTTTCCCTCCCATTTTGACTGTATTATCACACAGGCACTACCACTATGGCTATGGGCTCAGCCTTGTCCCATGGTGTGTCCATTCTGGAGCTGTCTGGCATTGGCTCTCAGATTTGGGAGAAGTTTCTGGCATCTTCTCACAGAAGCCACTGCCATAGCCCCTCCTGCTTCCAAAATCTTTCCATGCAAACCCAACAGAGGGACTAAAATTGTGTCGAAGGATTAAACCAAAGGAACATGTATGAAGAAAGTGTGAACAACCTCAGTCAGCTATAGCAGCACTGTTTGAGAGAATTTAGGACATGATAATTTCCTAATGAAACAGATTGACTCAGTTTTAGGCAGCCTCTCCCTCTGCTTCAGGACTAGAGCACAATGTCTCTGTTCTCTTAGATGTGCTTTGCTTCTCTTTAGGACATCCTGAGTTTCATTTGGGTTGCTTGTGATTTTTACACATATAGAAATAGAAACCATGAAAAGTGGCCTATGCAACTTTTAACCTTTGTTTTATCTTTTTCCTGGTAACAAATGGATTTCTATTGTCCTCTTTGGTCTTAGACTTCTTTTTTCCTCTCGTCTTTCCCTGATCTACAGATGAAGAGCAAGCTCCCAAAAGAACTGCATTCCTAGCAGCAAGAGTTACTTTGAGATGTATAAATGGGGAAACATTTGTCTTAAGAGCAATAAGCATGGTCAGAACTAACACTACCAATGTGAACACCTTGTTGGCATAAGCGTATTGTGTCTGTGTAGCCATTATGAAGTGGTGTCCTTTAGTTGCATTAATCTCACCTGTTGCTAACATGTTTATAGCATTAACTGGTATGTTTGTGACTGGGGTCTCCAAACATTTGTTAGTGTCCAAAAACCTAAAGTGGCCTCTCTTGGCTCTGTACATCATTATGCTGAGTGACTTCTGTCTGGACCTTGACCAGCAGGCATTTATTCTGTCCTTACCATTTCAGCTCTTGAAGGCAGGCTGATGGTGATGATAGGATGCAAAGGTATTAGGGAATATTCTTTATCACATCAGAGATATGCAGAGGAGATAAGACTCCTTATGCCTGTTTTACAACCAGGGCTGAGGTTATTTCCCGCATCCAGGCAGGGTGTTGGAAAGATGAATATATTTGAAACTGACACTGTGGTAACACAAAGTATTTTTAAAATAGTGCTGAGTAAGAGACCCTTTGTGTCTTAAATGGTTTGATAAAATTTTCTCCTTTACTGCAGAACTTGAAGACCTTGAAAATCTGTCTGTTACCCCTGATAAAAGGTGTGTATCTTTATTGTAATAGCCCCATGGCTCTACCTTTTCTGGTGGTTCTTCTGGCTGGGGCAGGGAAAGTTGTGGGAGTGGTAAATTGGGCCCTCTCAAGGAAGGGGAAGGAATGCTGCTTGACAGCAAATGTCTCTGGTGCTTGGCTTAGCAGTGTTTCTCTGGTCCCCTAGCCTTGCTGGAGGGTGGTGTCTGTGGTTCTTCGAGGGCCTGGGTGTATCAAAGAAAGAGGGGTGGGAATGAAGGAATGGGAGAAAACTTTTCCTGGGTGCAGAAAAGGCAGTGGAGATGCTGATGACATGCTGCTATTTTTCACTGACAGTATTCCTTACCTTTCAGATCATCTTTTGAACCAGGCAGCAATTCTGCTGAAGCAACAGCCCAGGAGTTGTGCAGAGCTTTCAGAAAATACTGGTTGCAGACAGACTCTGCAGTTCAGCTGTCCGGTTGCCTGAGCTCATCTAAGCAGAGAGTGAGTCTGATCTGAAAACAACGAGCTCTTTATTCAGTTCCCCAAATAATCATGGTCTCCCTGCAGCTGCTTCGCTGCTAGGAAAAGGAGGAAGCTACATTTATAAAGAAAAGAAAACAAATACACATGAGTGCTTACAGTTTATTAGTTCACTTTATCTAAATTTTTAGAAAATGTCTTCTCTCTCCAGCAAAATTCAGCACACTTAAAACATGTAGTTGTGAAGCATCAGGATGTGCTTTCTTCTGGGACTTATATGAGGGAGTTTGAGGGGGGACTACTTGCAGGTGAAGACTGAACTTTAAAATACTGCAGTATAAAGGGAGATAAACAACTCCTACAGCATTTAACATATGATGGGCTGGTTATCTTCATGAACTTGTCTTTCCCAATAGTCTGTGCTAAAAGAAGAGATTCCAAGAGAACTTGAGTCCAGTGTGAATCTGGCTGAAGAAATAAAGATCATATCCAAGCTGAGAGGATCTTCTGGCTGGTCCCCACCAAGATCACAGATTATATTTAATATTCATCCTTCAGTCAAGTAAGTTTTGAAGGATTGTCATTTAGTATAGCATGGGGAAAGCTGATGGAAGGACCTTGGGTGATTAGCAGATCTAGTGCATGTGCAGATGATCTGTGAACAGATTTGGTCTAGAGCTGGTGCATGGCACAGCCTTCTGCAGTGTCTGTTGCCAGCCTCACTAGAAAACAGATGGCCTCTTTTTCCCTCTCTTGGCACATCCTGAGGAACACAGAATGTACAATTTTCCATGTGACAATAAACATACTCTTTGGTGTTACAGTGGCAGTGTACTTAGCTCCTGAAAATTTCATTTTGTGACACTACCTGGTCTTGCCTTTCCCTGATGTCCTGCTAGTATTTTATGGATAGCTGATTTTCAGAAAGTGGGGAGAGGCGGCAGGTCATGTGTGAGGAAATGGCTGTCTCACACTGTCTCAAATGCTGTGAAGTGCAGACAGTATGTAAACTGGCTGTTCCCTGTGTTGCTGCAGGTACAGTTGCTTTTTCAGTTGCAAATGTGGATTTTCCCTCTCCAAACCCTACGATACTGACGCCACCTTAAGAAATGGAAAATAACTTAGTTCTTTCAACAAGCATTACAGAATCTCCCTTCTTCATGTGAAGGGTAGGAGTCAGCTCCTGAGGTGGACATTCTCCCTGGTGCCAGTGTTAGCTCTTTTGCACTTTGGAAGAATGTTAATTAAAATGGTCTTTTGGGTGCTGGATGGTCTAACTATTTGCCTCGGTTTACAGGAGAGATGCAGTGGTGGCTGCTCAAAACTTTACATGTGTTGGCTGTGGAACCCCAATAGAAAGCAGTAAGTATTAACAAAACTGGCAATAAATCCCTAATAAGTGCAGTACTTGTACTGCAATCAGTACTGTAATCAGACTGTAATCCTCGCCAACACAGATGTACCACAATTTTTAAATTATCTGAGCTAGAAGGAAAATATCATTGTTGGATGTGCCTGCACTAGTAAAACAGACAGTGGGATCTTTCCAGTGTCTGGAATTTTTCATACAATACAGAATACAATACTTGATAGATGTCCTGCTCATAACCACAAAAATTCATAACAGTCAGAAAAAAAGCTATACAAAAAAAATCAACCTTCCAGGCTGGAAAGTGCTGGTTTTGCATAGTCCAGTTGTTTTTTTTTTAATAATTCTTTCCCTGTGCCAATTTAGACATTGCCAAAAGTCTCTTTCTGGCGACTGTATGCAAGCTGATGGAATCTGTAGTTTTGTTCTTTTGGGGTGTCTTTTTAAAACTTTTTGTTTCTTTAGATCTTGATGACAAAACCTTTCTTGTTTTTTTGTTTAATTCCTGCTACTTTGTGAGAACTGCTTGAAAGCACAATGATTTACAGAACTGACAAACAGACCTTACCTAAGAAATCTTTGAAGTGGCTCTTAAGTCTCGCTCTGGGTCAGCTCACGAGAGCAGCATTTGTGGTGTCCTGCAAAGTATCAACAATCTATGATGGCATATTAAGTTCAACAAATAGGAGATGCTGTAATAGCTGGGAAAAACCCCACAAATCTCTTGATGTGAAAAAGTATTGTACCAACACGACTCCAAAATCGGTGGAAGTATTTTTGTTGTGTATTTTACATAGTGTTTCTTTTGTGGTTAAAGCAACAGGGGTTTTTCTAAGATGTTATGTTGATAATTATAATCAGTTGAACAAATATGGAAATGAGGAAAGCTTTCTGTTCTAATGCCAAGTATAAGCCTTGTACATGTGTTCACCACAGTAATAAAACCCTCTACTGAAAAGAACAAAACAAAAAAAACAATCCCTTTCTTTTTGTTCCACTAGGTATGAGTTATTTAGACAGACTAGGCATACAGACAGAAGTTATGTCCCATAACTTTTTAAAATACTCAGAATTTCATTGCTGTCTGCCTGCAGAATATATCCGGAGACTCCGCTATTGTGATTACCTGGGGAAGTACTTCTGTGACTGCTGCCACAGCTATGCCCAGTCTTCTATTCCTGCCCGAATACTTTCAAAGTGGGATTTCAAAAAATACTATGTGTGCAACTTCTCCAAACACCTACTGGACAGCATATGGCAGCACCCCATTTTCAATGTATCATGTATTAACAAAACCCTCTACACAAAAAGTAAAGAAATGGACAGGGTCAGGGTAAGTGTGGCTTTTTTTTTATTAGCAATTTCTGGGTCTGAGACTTTCAGGAGGAAGTCCTTAGGGGGCAGGATGTCCTGTATGTGTATGTGGTAAGGAGGAGGGTTGGTTTTTTCTAACTTATCCCATCACCAATTCTGGAACTTGCCCTCTTTTCCCTCAGGTGAAGGGAGCAAAGAAAGGCATTTCCAACCTATGCCAGAGGTCTCCTTAGCCCTGTTTTCTTTGGGAGGTGTTTCTTTAGTGGTTTCCAGTTTTAGAGCATATAAGGGAGTTGGTCTCCAGCAGTAAATATTTACATCTTTCTGGCTTTTGGCTGTTGAAAAGTTCTGTAATTTTGGAATGACTCCTTAATTTTGTGGGCCATCCAGGGAAACATCCTTTGCTTATGTAAGAGCTGTACCTCTTATAGCTTCAGGAAGAGTGTTGTGCTGAAGACTGCAAGTAAGCATGTGTTCCCTTCTTGGCTGAGGAGTTTATCTGGCTTACCTGTTCTTACACAGGTGTGGGTCTAGCAAGCATCAAGACCTGAAGCCATTTTTGGCATTAGGACTTGCTTCACTTGTCAGGGAATAAAAACAGCCTTTGCCTGCTTTTGGTTTTCATGCATTAGAAGATCCATTTGTTTAATACTATGCTAGGTGTGAAGTCCCTTTTTTTTTAGGTGTCGTTTGGTGTACTTGCAGGGGTTGCAGACTCAAATAGTGGTGTTCCTCACTTAGGAATATATAAAAGCAATGCTTTTGATTTAAAAACAGCTTTGTTTTTCTCCTCTGTCTTTTAGGAGGCGCAAGAACAGCTTTTTCATTTAAAAAAGCTTTTGAAAACATGCAGGTTTGCTGAAAGGTATGGACTGTGATTATGCATGAAAAATAGCTTAATAAAATGTACATGATGTGCTTCTTCTCTACATGAGAGCCTTCTTCTCTAGAGACATTTGGGTGCAGTTTTAAATAAGTTGATATGATCATTAGAGAACTCTAATAAAAAAACCTGCTTTCTATTGCACTGCAAATGTTGAGTGAAGTAAAGTTTTCTGTGGTAGCTGTTTGTTGCAATATAGTTTGGTTTTAAATGCTGAGTCATTTTAGTTAGGTGTGTATTTTTTCCTGTTCTGTTTCTCCTAGATTCTCACTCCTTAAAATGTCAAAGATACTTACCTTTCTGAGAATATTTGTCTTTAAAAATATGTTGGCTTTTTTAAATTAACAGGTGTGTTCCTTGAGCATTTAAAGATTTCTTCCAGAAACCTGTCATAATGCTCAATTTAGATTATTTTATAAAAATATTCAAATGAAAGTAGTAGTAAGCAGAAGTGATAAAGACCAGTAGCTCTATTTCCAGTGTTCACCTGCTCAGCAAAAGCATAGTTTCACCCAGTAGTGATCTGTGCAGGATAAAACCCCTCAAAGTCCTCTTTGCAAAACAAATAAATAAGCCTGGCTTATTTTATTAGATACTATATGGGATTTTGCCTACTGTCCTGAGGTAGGAGAGAGCCCTTTACACATTATTTAAGGATTGCTCCGGTAACTTTGTATGGCAACTCCAAAGCCTGAGGAATGCACGTTTAAAGCAGATAGTTTATTCTAAATCCCAAACCTTCAAATTTTTATTAAAGTCATCTCAAATTGGGAGGGGAGGTAGATAGCAGGAGCTTGCCGTATAATCCCCATGTGACTAAAGAAGTGAAAGATGCTTATTCTGGAAATAAATTTGAAAAACAACTTTTTGTAACTTTAATTGGGTTTTATTTCTCTTTGCAGTGTACTGAAAGAATTTGAACAGGTTCCCAGCCATCTGACAGAGGAGCTGCATCTCTTCTCACTGGATGATCTGGTGAAGATCAAACGAGGGCAGTTACTGCCTCTTCTTAAAGATATTCTCAAGACCTCTACCTCTCATGTGGATGGCTGTGAGGTAAGGAAAAAACAGGGCTTTTAGTGTCCTTGCAGGTGCTACTGTAAGGAAATATCCCTGCTGCCATTCCCAAATAATTTTTGTCTTAGATTTAAATTCAACTCTTTTCTGTTGTTGTAGCTCTGTCAAGCGAAGGGGTTTATCTGTGAATTCTGCCAGAGCGCAGACCTGCTCTTTCCATATCAGACTGCCAAATGTAAAAGGTGCCCAGGTATGTTCCAGACTGAATGTTTTTCTTTCTTCCCTGGGGGAATTTTGGTGTATAAAACCATTTAGACTTATTTGAAACATTGAGAACTAGCTTCACTGAAAGCATGCATATTTGAAAACCTGCATGTGCATTGGAAACCATGGACAGCATGTATCCTTGAAAACCTGCCTGTGGCAGCTGTTTCATATCAGTGGATTCAGAGAGCAAAACCAGGCATTTGCCTGATCATGGTTATGCTTGCAGGGGGAGGCTGTTTTTTGTATCTAGGCATGAGAGAGCTGTTTTATCAGATCTTGCCAGCATTCAGTGTAAATTATTACAGTGGTGATTGTTGTCCCAGCCTTGCACTGCTTCTGTTCGCTTTTGTGCTGATATGTACATCATAGAACACGATTCGAGGAACACAGCTGTTGATTCATTCTTTTTAATTCGATTTTTTTTTCTCTAAATGCTACTCTGCATGTATGAACAGAGTGCAAAACATGCTTTCACAAAGCGTGCTTCAAGTCTGGAGGCTGCCCCAAATGTCTGCGAATCTCAGCTCGGAGGACTCTTTCAGAATCTCCATCACTGGTGCCTCAGTGAAACTAGGTTCCTCTGACTGCTGGCTTTAGAAGATGCTCAGAGCCATATCTTCAGATGCATGATTAAGTGTTAAATAATGTTGTTTTAGACATTACTGTTTTTAATGCATGTCTCCTTTATGGGGGGGTAAAAAAAATAAAAAAATAGAAAAAAAACCAAAAAACAAATGTCAACTTCATTATTGCCATTGAAAACTCACCCTGAAGGAGTTTCATCTTAATGGTGACAGACTGGATGTTAATTTTTTGGGCTGCCTTTTGTTGCTATGTTTTGTCCTTGGATGTAAGATTTTTAATACTGTTTTTTTTTCATGTAAAAATGATTCATCTCTGTAATTCTGCAGATAATGTATAGATAGTAAGTGAGCGTTGCAAGTCTTTGCCTGTGTTCGTTTTTGGAAATGGGGAAAAAGTGGTGAAGTACAAAATCATTCTCTGAAAAGCTCTACAATAAATAGAAAAGACTTGTCTGCAAGTTTTAGGCAGATGCTAATCTGAAATTGTTATGGCAAATGCTTATTGAGAACCAATGAATTTTAAGTTTCTTTTAAACACATCAATTCAACAGATGAGTTAACTTGGCCTGCTGCTAGGTGCTCTTCATACTTCACCCAGCTGCTCTCTCACCCCATTCCTCAAGAGGACAGAGGGAGAAAAGAAGATGGAAGAGCTTACAGGCTGAGATACAGACAGGGAGATCACTTGCTAGCTACTGTCATGGGAAAAAAAAAAACCAAAAAACCTGAATTGGAGAAAATTAAATGCATTGTAAATTAGAAATTGAGTAGGGTGGTGAAAAGCAAAGACTAAACAAATAATTTTCCCTTACCTCACCCACCCATTTTCCAGGCTGAGCTTTGCATCTTCATTCCCAATTTTTCTACCTTACAGCCTGCCCCAAGTGGTGAAAGGCAGATGGGGAGTTGGGGTTGCTGTAAGTCCATAACTGCTCCTTTCTTCTACTTCTGCCTCCTCACACTTTTCCCTTTCTCCAGTGTGAATCCTTCCCATGGGCTGCAATCTTTCAGGATAAACCTGCTCCTGTACAGGCTCTCCAGGAAGATGTAGTTCCTTCAGGAAATATTCATGTGTTCCAGTGAGGTCCTTTTCATGGACTGCAGGGGAATCTGTGCTCTGATGCCTAAAGCACCTCTTCCTCCTCTTCTTTTCACTGACTTTGGTGTTTTTGCTGCTGTTTCTCCTGCTCTTTCTTAAAGTTTTTAGTAGTATCATCTTGGCTGAGATGCTCTGCCCTGTTCTGCTGTGTGTCCATCGGAGATGGCTGGAAGCTGCTGTATCTTCCATGGGGCAGTCCTGGCCTCTGCACACAGGCCACCATGCAGTCACCCAGTGCCAACATCTTGCCACCTCCACCAGCTACTCCACTGCAGAAGTTTCTTTCCAGAGCACTTAGAAATGTGGGGAGAGACAGTGAGTGATCAGGAGAGATGCTCCTGTTTAAATCCACCCTCACTTGCAGACAGAGTCCTTGCCTGAGGGTGAAGTGCTGGAAATTGAAAGCAGCTTTCTTTCCCTGCCTGGTTGGTTACTTCTAATGAAGCCCTTGCCTTCAGAAAGGTATAGCTGCTCAAACCTGTAAAACCATTTTTCTCTTAGTACTATGAAGTACCAATGAACAGAGAAATCCCAGGACCTGAAAGTACAAATCAGCGTTCTGCTCTCTCCAGTGGGATGCTGTTAGTATTTTGAATTTTTTGTTCTCATTTTGTGCATTTTTTTCTTGCTCTCCTCATCTGTTTGCTCCACCTTGTAGCAAGGAAAAGATCTGCTACCTGGGACTGTATGAGTTCACCTCCACATTAATGTTTATGGTACTACTAAGCTCACTAACACTTCCACTAATCTATTTTTTCTGTGATCAAAACCAGCTTACCCACTTATTGCTCTGAAGCAAGATTAGCATCTCTTACACAAGCTCACCAATGCAGGGTAAGAGGTGGTGAGAAAAAGCCTGCTTTGGCAGCTGACTGTATTTAATGTTATGCAAGAGTAAATTCTCATTTAAGTTGGGTGCACAACTAACTGAATCACATGAAAGGCCTTGCTTGCAGGGATTTTGTGCTTACGAAGGAGTAGACGTGAATGCTCCTTCTGTGGGATAACCTGCAGGGCAGCTGAGTAAGTCTTTTTCACTATTCATTAGTTTAGAAGAGCTGATCTGGTTTTTGGCTGTGCTTTTCATGGATGTTGAAGTCTTGGTAAGCAGTAGCAGTGCGCAGGAGGGGGAGTGTCAGGCAAGAAGTTTTGTGCATCAAGTGTTGATCCTTCACATCCGTTCAGTTCAGCGCGGGTCTCCACAGTGCCGGTACAGCTTATCCTCAGTAATTATTGCCACCTACCACAACACAGGTTGCCACAAGAGCAGATCCTTGATGAGTTGGTAAAGCTGGAAAGCGAAAGGACTGAGAGTATCAAAATGCTTATGGGCCAAGTAAAACTGGTTCAAATGTACTGCTGCTGAAGCTAAAGTAAGGAGGAGTAAGTTGTGAGATGCCAGCAGGTTGGCCCCAAGTTGGAAGGAATAACTATTTTCTGTGTTTGAAGGGATATTGCATTTGACTGTTGGGTCTGGAGGGGGATTGTACCAAATCCACACTCTTGTGTGCTGGTGTCAGCACAGGATAGCACAGGAACACCTGAGGCTGTTCACCCTGAATGTCTTCTCTGGTGAGAAGCAAGGCACAGGTGACAGACCTGTAAACACAAGGTTTTCTCAGCATTGCTGAGGTGAGTTTTTTATCAGCTGCTATCCTAGAATGGCATAAAGCAACCATCATGAAACTGAAAGCATGCATTATGTGCTTGGATGATGAAGTGGCTTGGACAGAAAGGGATGACTTCTGTGTACAAACCCTCTAAATGGCTTTCGGGTGTAGCCAAGTTCTTTGAATCCAATTTTGAGGCTCAATAAGCTTCTCAGATCAATACCATGGTCTTCCTGAGCATATCTCTATGGGTAAGTACTGGGTTTGGTCATTTCTAAGGCTAAACCAGATGATAAGGTACATCCAAGAAAAGAAATTAAGAAATGAAAGCTATATGGCTACAGTGAATTTCTTTGCAGGAAGTAAAATCCTGCAGTGCTTATAGGTGTAAGCTCTGAATTCTTTGATAGGAGCAGACATAAAAGGGTTAGGAAAACTTACTAAGGAGTTGGGCCAGTTCAAAATAAGCTGCCTACTAGCTAGAGAGCTGAACATGTTTCACAGAGGATGTGTTACAAGAGACCTGATTGTTCACCTGTGGAAAAGGAATTGTCACACTTCTCTGTTTGCACGAGCAATGATGACCGAAGCTCATTCTTCACTATGGGTTTTTATGTTGCCATCTGGATACAACAGGAGCACTGCTGAGGGCACTGCTGGAGGAGCACTCACAGGGGCTTTGGTGGCAGAGAAGCCTACTCCTAGCCAACTGCCCACCTCAGTTCAGAGGCAGAGTTCACTTAAAGACAGTACTATTAGTAATTTCCATAGGCACAAGGTTTCAAAGGAATACAATACCAACATCCCACTCTAGCAGTTAGCAATTTTGCCTGCTTCTCCAATAGTTATTTGTTTATACTGATTTGTTGTATTTTCCTTGTTAGTTTTAGTTGTGGATTTTCTGGAGGTGGAAGTGCCTTGTTAAGGCTTTGTGCAGTGCATTGAAGACAGGATTTTTCATGATGCATTATATAGCTATTACTGTAAACAACAGAATAATACTAATTATCAGGTGTAGTACGGTCTCACAATTACAGGTCTTATTGTGACTGTAAGCAAGTATGTCAAACACTTAATAGTTTTATGGGTCTGTATAATTCCAGGGATGTCTGTCACACCCATCAATAGCCAGGATCCAATAAAAAGTGCTGAATCCTGTATTAAGGAGGAGCTGAGTAAGAAAAAATGCAGTTTTCTGAAGGCCCTATTTCAATGGTCCTTTTCAGAAAAAAATTTTTCATTGCCTGAAGGTCTTTTCCTCAGGCTGAGACAGAGCATCTTGATTCCAGTTTCCTGCCAGCATCTGCCTGTGATTAGGAAACAGTGAAGTCAGCTTGAGTGATGGACAGATGCTTGCTCAAGAGAGCCCCGGTAACAGGGCAAAATGCTTGTGAAGCATGTTTCAATGTCAGCCTTTAGCTGGCAACATACTTTTATTCATGTGCCTGCCTTGTCCCAGCACTGTGTTGCTGATGCTGTGAACAGTGCAGTGTCTGGATGATCATGGAGCTGTTTGGATAGTTACAGGAGTTGAGCTGGACTGATTTTTGACAGCTTCTCCCACTATCCCTATGTCACTTATCTGAAATTATCTGACTTGCTTTACTTCCCCAAGCAGCAGCAGTCCCTTTTGGATTCGTTTCTCTGCTGTTTTAGTCAAGGCATTTCCAGTTGTCCATAGAGGCAAAATGAAACAGAGAAAAATCCCCAATGTTACCAGCCCCTCTTCTCCTCAGCCTGCTTGTTTTATTCACTTTTTAAACCATTTTTGCCTCTTTACAGCCTAGATGAATATCTTTATGATAAAACAAATAATGTAATAAAATACTTTGGCTATTCCACAAACTAGGGATGATACTAAGGGAGATGTTTGGAGAGGAAAAAAAAAAGAGAGACGCAAAACTATCGAGGTGTTGTCAGCTTGAAGAGATGAAAAAGTGCTGGCAGGTCCTTAGGGAGGCCTGCCTACTGCCTTAGGTGACAACACCAAGAAGCATTTCCTCCAAGAAAGGGATCAGAGTGCCTTGCATAAATCAGCAATAATGTGGTGTTGTGGTCACTTCAAAGCAAGTCAGTGACTGCCAAAATGCACTGTTGTGCATCAAGGAGCATGATGTGGGAAAGGAGAATTTATGTGCCTCACCTGGGAGCCATTTTACTGTGCTCTCATCTCTGGCCAAGAGTGGCTGTGAATCAAGCTCCCCCTCCCTGAATTCTCAGAAGGTGAAACTAAAAGCAGGAATGTTTTTTCTGGAATAGGATATGATTTTAGGCCTCCTATGCATTTCATGGATGAGACAAAAGAATGTGAGTATTACTTTATGTCTTAGCACAGAGGATATATCCACGTTTCTATAACAGAGGATTTCCTAAAAGCTGATTTGGACTGTAGTAACATCTAGCTGCAATTGCAGTCTTCTTTCACAGGAAAATACTTTGGCACAGCATTTTCCTGGGTTAGCACAGCATTAACATGGCCAGCATGTTGTGCTGTGTCACACTACAAAAAATATTTGTGGTCTATGACTGAAACAGAGCCACAGGGCCACTTAGCAGTATAACAAAAGATTGAGAAGTCACTGAAGAAGAAAAATGTGATGGGATGAGATCATGTGTAATTAGAGAAAAGTGTGGATAGCAAAATGCAATCCAGATGAGGCTTAAACAGCCCTGAGGAAGGTGATGGTTCAAATGGAAGCACATCCCAGATTTAGAGCAGCAGACTGAGCGGATGAGCATCTCTAACCCTGAGAGACACAACAGTGATGCAGACTGACTTTCTCAGAAAGGATTGAATGCACAGAGAAGGCTGAAGAGACCCTGTCTCTTGCCTATAGTGAAGAAAAATTGGAT
Organism: Motacilla alba alba; assembly: GCF_015832195.1. Classification (NCBI taxonomy): domain Eukaryota; kingdom Metazoa; phylum Chordata; class Aves; order Passeriformes; family Motacillidae; genus Motacilla; species Motacilla alba. Next base: position 63,365,694 of record NC_052016.1, read on the forward strand.
TATGTTTCATCAATGTATTAGTCAACATGTCAGCAGCACCACTATTCAACTGTCCCTCTCAACAAAGAGCTCTGGTTGCCCCAGCCTCCACTCAAAGTGCCTTGGAAGACACCTGGCTTTCTCTCCTTGTTGAATGGCCCTGCATCCACTGTAGGGCTCCTTCTGTGAGTCCCAGCAGTCAGGCACAAGTCCAGTACCTGAGCTGGACAGGCTGGATTCCCCTAACCCAAATCCCCAGGATTTCTGCATCTGTCAGACTGATGGGAAAGCAGAAATAGCTACCAGCATATCCCACACACTTCCTTTTTCAAAATTGCATTCTGGCTACTTAACACATGTACTTCCTTTTTCACACAGCAAATGTGCACAACTGCTGCTGCAGCAGGTGCTGGCTGCTGATGGCCAAGATGTTTCCCTGTGTCAGTCTTCCAGTTACTCCAGCCAGGGGATGGGGAAATCCACAAGCAGTCCATCTGCTGGATCCTGATTGGGCCTTTGATGCTGGGTCCAGGGTCTGTCTCCATGGCAGTCTTGTCTCAGTCTTGGCACTGTCCTGAGTGCTCACCAAAGGAACACGATGACATTATTCCCATATTTTCCCAGCAAATTTCCTTCTATTTTCATCTTTCCAGACCTCCTTTCCACAGGGAAATTTTTCAGGCCATCCTACCCTATGTTTTCATCTCCAGGTTTCTGTGGACACCTCATTCACTCCTACCTTTGAGGGGTTCCTAGCTCCCACAGCCATGCCTTTTCTCCCTAGCATTTTCTGCCTCTTCTTCTGGCATCTGCCACTTGTGGTTGTCTGGAGCCTTCAGCAATCCTTCCTTCTCACCTTGCCTACCAAGAAGGTGCACCTTGGTCCCTGCAGCTTATTGGCTCCAGCTGCTCTCTCCTCTTTGCACTCATCTCAGGCCCAAGTACTCTCCTGCTCGCTCTCCTTGTTCCACCTCCAGAGGAGCAGCCCAAAGAACTCCAATTTTCCAGCACATATCACATTAATTAGCCTTTGACTATTACTAAGCGCCTTCACTTTCTTTAGGACTGAAATCCACACTGCTCTCTCCCGGGTACATTTTCACCACTCATCCTTTCTTCCAACTTGACCTGCCGGTGAAGCCTGAAACACATGTCAACAACTAAACCATGACTCTGTTTCCCAATGATCCATGCTCACCTACATAGCTTCCCAGTCAAAGGAATTCAGAATTCAAGCTTAGAGGAAAAAACCTCTTTCTAATGCTGTAAGATGGAGCTCACATTTTTATTCCCACTTCATGTTGATGACAGAGCACAAGCTCATGCTTTTGTCTGAGTGAAAAAACCACCTGATTGTAAATCCTCAGATTTCGTAATCCAGGAGATCACAAGTGCTCTAGATTTACAAATCCTGTTTTCCATGCCTCATGAAAAAACGACACTTCTTTTGTCTTCAAGCTGGGCCACGATCACAGGTACCACAGTATCCCACTGTCCTCAGGGTGCTGTTTGCCAAATCAATACATCCATAGGTGTTGCCAGTTATTTCTATGCACTGGATCTTACCAGGCAAACAAATACTGACACCATGCTAGTGCCTAAGGGCAGATTTCTCAAACAAGACCTACCATCCACATTTGACAGCAGATGGCATAAAACCTACCTGCTGGTCCTGTCCCTTTTTTGTGCTGTAGCTCATTTCCTGCACTGCTCATGCAGGGACAGAGGGCAGCTGGTATTTATTGATTGCTTGTCCTGTCCCGCCTGACCAAGGATGTGTGCAAAACCCTGTCCAAAGAAAAGATGGTGCATGACTACATAGGACTTCTCTTCAGAGTTCTGCCTGAGTCAGGGGAAGGAAGAAGATGGAAGTTGCTGACACTGAATCATTTCTGTTTCTACCCCAGTGAAATGAGATGACCCAGGAATTTCCTTATTTTTGAAAAAAAAAAAAAAAGAAAAAAAAGAAAAAGGTTTTCCCCCTCTGTTCTCTCTGCTAAGCAGGTGCCAGAATGAAGCAAGGAGGGGGAGTGGATCAACCCCATGTATTTGTACTGTGACACCCAGTGCTGTGACATTTGACACCTGTGAATCAGAGTGAGAAAGAGGTCCCAGCGTCATGCAGAAAGTCAGGGCTGAGGATCCCTCTCAAGCAAGAGGCAAGGTGTGGCATATCATCCTCTGTGTGTTAGTTCATGCACTGGGGCTGCAGGAAATAGTGGCATTTATACATCATCTTGAGCTTCTAGTTATGTGTGAGGGTTGTAAGTTGCTTGTAGAAGCCCTGGATGGCCAGTCTGGTATTTCATGGTCAGCTGTGTGCCTGCAGGTAGGTATGTCCTCGTGCCTGGTTCTGGGCTTCTCAGCCATAGGCACTTCTACACTGAAAAATAAGAGACATCATGTAAATTTTACACCATGTACAGTGCCCTAGGACTGTGCCCTAAGCCAAGATGAGGGCCAAGAAATGAATGGTGTGTGTTTCATATGTTCATCAGAAAGATGTGCCTTGACCTCCAGAGGGATTTGGCACAGTTCACAGGCAGGAGGAATGAGGAAAGCAGTGACTTGTATCTGTTCGCCTCCCTTCCCACTGGTGTCAATCAATGAAGCAGAAACCTCAGCTTTCCTCTCAATCAGTAGAGCTGGAAGATTCTTCCTCAGCTGGACTCCAAAGGACACTATAGATGGTACAGGAGTTGGGGCTGTTGCAGGTGACAGAAACAGCCAAGTGTGCTGAGCTCAGTGAGAAGACAGAACAGGGAGCAGGTAAGAGTGAAAAGCAGACGTGCAGAACAGCAGGAGCAAGTCTGTTGGGAGTTTTGTAAATGTGATGGGGCAACAGCCCGGTGCTGTTCAGCACAGATGGTTGCAGTTTTTTCTGTTGTAAGCTCCACTTCATTCCCCCAACACAGACATCTTTCCTGTGCTTGCCTAACACACAACTGGGCTGCAGCAAATGATTGTTTCCTGGTAGGAGGACACACTCCAGAATGGACCAGGAAACCACGCTGCATGTTCCAGCTGGTCCAGTGACCAGCCCTGTGTGTTGGCCTCGAAATCTGTCTGGTTTTTACAGGCACTAAATGCCACAGGTGTAGCCACACAGCCAAGGAATACAGTACACAGCCCTCAATCATTGGCTTTTCCTCTGAAAGCTATGGGAGAGGACATGCTGCAGTTATTAACTGTGGCCCAAATTCTCCCCACTGGCTGTGCAAAATCAGTGCATGAGTGTACATCACTCACAGCTACCTTACCCTCAACATGCAGAGGCGGGAGCTCTCAGGGTGTCTTGCTTCACCATCCTTTTTACCTGCACACTTAGAGCTCCTTTCAGCTGACCAGAGCCGTGAATTGAGAAAGGATTTGCAATAAAAATCTTATTTCCCCTCTTAACCTGTAGAGGTATGTCTGCACACACCTGCTTTTACATGCATGCACACACAGAGACACATGTTTAAAGGAGCAGGGCCCAGTGCAATACAATCAAGAAATGGCAGTTTTAGCTTTGACTAAATTACATCTTGTCTCAAATCAGGCCACATCTGAGAAGCAAGAATGCTGTGTGTTTATCACCCAGCAGTCAGTAATTTCCGCACTATCTAAACATGATGTGAAAGACAGAATTATATTTTTAGTGATCTCCAGATAAAACAAAAAAGAAAAAGCTTTTAACCTCATGTAACCTTGGTCCTCTGCCTCCAGAGTACACAATTTCAAATCCTGAGTAGTGGAAAGATCAAACTGAGGTCCCCAGCACAAACTGGCTGTAATTTTAATATTTTCCAATCTTTTGTTTGAGGAACGGTGTAAGCATGGGCTCTGTCTGTAGGCAAAATATGATGCCTATGGTGCAGCATGTGGGTCAGATGCCTGAAGTTACACTGCAATAAATACTGCTAGTAAAATGCTCCAGTGTAGTTTCAGGGGATGGATCTCATCTAACACTAGCTTTACCTTTAAAGGTATAAATAGGGGAGTTGGGGACTGTCCTGAATAAAGAGGAAGGCAAATGAGGTTTGAAGGCTTTCACAGAGGAGACGAGAGAAGCATTAGCCGCGAGTGGAAGAGCTGTGTATTCCCGGGCAGCAGCTTTGATCATGGTTTTCATTTCACTCCAGCACAGAAACATCTGAAAGTGACTTGCTCCGTATGCAAGGTAAGAGAGACCGTAGGCGAATCAAACAGCTTAAATCTCTCCGAACCTGGGATTCTATGCCACTATGTCGTCTCACCACGCTATACAATGAGGTATAAAATTTAAAACTTTAAAAAACCGAGTCCAGTCTCAAGAGGCACCCGAGCCTGACGGACAGGTGCCGCTAGAGGGGGCTGGCTGTACACAGCTGCCGCGGGACCGGGCTCCGGGACGGCGGGGAAGGACTGACGGACAAACGAGGCTCCGCAAACACGCCGCGCTGTAGCTGGAGCCTCGCAAACTGCAAATCCTGCTCAGAACCGCGGGCAGAACCAGATTGCTGGCCTCAGCAGGGCTGTGCTGCTGTGTTCGTGCCGCTCTCTGTTCCTAAGGTGGGTCTGCAGAGCCGCTCCAGGCTGGAGGCGAGCGAAGGCTCGTCCCGAGGATGCGATGCCCACCCCCCAGCAGCTCCAGCGGCTGCAGGACACAGCTGCACCGTATGTCCACATCCAGCTTGGCACCTTCTCCCTTCTCCAAGTTTGCCGACTTCTGTTCCTATATTCCCTTAACTCCTTGCGTTATTCACGTTTTGTAAAAGACACGCTGAGTGCCAGCTCTCTCTGCTGCTGCCACGTTAGCAATGCAGAGTACATCCCTGCCCTTGGAGCCTGGCACAGAGGCTGAGAGTCTGGGCCAGAAATCCTGAATGCATTTGGAATTCTTTCAGTCTGGAGACTCCTCCTATTAACTAATCCTGAAAAGCTTTACAGCCATTCCTAAAATGAAGGAAGAAAATTTTTAAAGTTATCCCTAGAGCAGCTCAGTGTTGGTGAATGTTTTTTTCCCTTTGGAAGACACAGGACTAGTGTTCCTTAAAGGCATATCTGCTCAGGCAGGATCAGACACATGGTGGTTCCTCCCTGTGCCTGGCACAGTCCAAACTCTCACTTAAAAGCCAGAGAGTGAAGCAGTAGTCTTACTACTACTATTACAGTAGCATGGAAGACAATGTCACAGCAGCTCACAGCTCCTTCTCTATCAGCCAGCTCTAAGCCCAGAGCACAGGAGGTCACACATGTCTATGTCTGTGTTTATCTATGCCTTCATGCCCCTTTGCAGAAGCACCTGCTGTGCTCTGTGCTCTGTACTGTACTCTGCAGTGCAGAGTTCACTTTACTCACCATAAACAGCCAGCAACAGGTGAGACAAAGCCAAAGGTCACTGTTAATTTTACTGGGCATCTTGCTAGTTTTTGGATTATTCTGGTTTTCAGCCACAGGTCCCTCAGCATGCACAAATCTTCTGTAATGACATAAATCCCAAACAACTTTAAAGGAAAAGAAAATTCTCTCTTATTTCTGTACCATGGAGCTTTTCCTTTCCTGTTCCTCTCAAAATCATAGAGTGGTTGTTCAGACTACCTGTTCCACGGTAGGCATTGAAACTGCTGTGGAGTTTCAATACTAGCCATTCCCCTCAGTATGTGAAGCTTTAACACTTAGCCAATGACAATCTTCTTGCAAGTGACACATTTCCCTGTTTTCTGTGTCTGAATAATCCTTATTATCATTTGCAAAAACTCCTTCAGATTATCTCTCTTCTCTGCAATGCCCATGAGTTCTATTAAAACCCTGAATTCCCTCTTGCAGTTCTCTTTCTGCTACATCACTTTCTGCTTCTGCATTTAAATGTCTCTAATTTCACTCCCAGTCCCCACGGCTGTCTATCCCTATTTCCCTATTTCTGGCAGTGTGTAGCAGGGTACTTGTAACTGAGATTAATGACTCCAGTGAAAATCCCAGCAGAAACAAGAAGTTGAGGTTTTTACTATGATTAGTACAGCAAGTGGAGAAAGAGTCACAAAATTACTTCCATCCTTCAGCTCCACAGAAACAAGATTTGGGTGTGTTAACAGAGTGAAGCCTCACTGCATCCTTGGCTTGGCCTTTGTCCACAGGCACCTAAATTCTTCTTGCAGCTCCTCAGTGCACTTGAAGACTCCTTGCTGCACACACAGGTGGGTGACTGTACTGTGGGAACCACAAAAGGACAACAGTGAGTTCACTCGAGATGGAGGAGGAGGAGGAGGGAGAAGGGAAACCGTGTCTGCACAGCTGGGCAGAGGTTGGAGCACTCACCAGGAAGTGAAAAGCATTCTTTCTTTGGCTGAAAGAAAGTGGTTTCACTCCTTGTCACCGTAGTGGAGCAGAGCTCACCAGCCACAGCTCAGTAAGTATAAAGTGATATATGCTGGAAAGCAGAAAGTGTGGTGGGGAGAGAAATGGGGGCTCTTAGGCTACACAGCCATCAACCGGCATGCAAGATTCGTGGGGCCAGAGAGAGAGGTCAGCAGAAGGCTCCTGCCTTTGTGGCCCAATTCTTAGACAAGCAGGAGGCCCATGTGTAGGGCTCTGCCCTTGATGTTACTGATGCAATTTATCCAGCAACTATTTTGGGACAAATACTGTGTTCCGCTCACTGGGACAGAGGATTACATCTGTGCATAGGAGTGCTTGGATACAAAGAAGACCTGTGTCACCAGTTTTTAATCTCTCCCTTGCATTCCCCTCTTCTGTCTTAGATTCCCCCCTGCATTTATAATGCTGTGTATCCAGCATCTGTGAAAAGCCATTTCCAGACTTTCCAGCCTCAAGTCAAATAATATTGACTGTTGAGACAATTTACATTATTGACAATCAAGACACATAACAAAACCAAGGCACTTCCAGCTGAAGGTTATGAAAACACCAGGTTTGGACAAGTCCCATAGGGCCATACTGGGAAGTCCCTTTCTCCTGTTTAGTCCAGGTTGTAGCTGCAGGTGTTCCACGGTCAGGGAAGACTCAGGCACTGGATTCAGTGCATCAGGCCCCAAAGTCTCTTACAGACCTATGGTATAAATCCTTCAATACAGAAAATGTTTGCCTTGGAATAGGCAAAAGTACAATGTTTGTTACAGAGATCAGAGCAAACCCCTTCAACTGTCACTGTGAAAAAATGTTGGATTTTGTAATTTAACCAAAGATATGAAAATCTGTCATGTTTAATAATAATGTCTTGTTAAGTGAATTGTAATAAAATCAGAGTGGTTTGATTTTTCAAATTAAGAAAGCATTAGAGTTTCACTATGTTAGTGTGGAAACAACAGAGAGAACCAGTAAGCCTTTACTGAGCAGTACAGTGGTTAAGGGGTAGCAGATCAGAAGCTGAAGCTCTGATCCCTGTTCTCTTGCAGGCTGTCTTCATCATCAAGGCCCTTGGGCAAAGTACTTTTGTTTGTTTGAGGTCTTAGTGTTTAGAAAAAACAGACATTTCAGATTTGGGGACTGCAACTCATGAAAAATTCAGGTTTTCTTCCTGTAATAAACCAAATGTATTTACAAGAAATGCCAAGATTTATTTGCAAGACCTTGTAAAGTTTGCAAAATGTTGCAGTTTTGACAAATAGATCCTATATGTAATTTGTGGTCCAGGAATAAAGTCATTGTTTTTGTTTGGTTTTGCTTTTGCTTTTGCTTTTGCTTTTGGTTTGCTTTGTTGTGGGTTTTGGGGGGTTTTTTTGTTTATTTTTTGTTGTTGTTGTTATGGAGGGTTTTTTTTGGACAAGCCTTATTATGTAAAATGACATAGTGCTAGCAGAAAAAATCTGATCCCTCTCCAAGTACCACTGAAGGAAACTCAGTGTCAGCATATAACTTCATTGATTTTGCATAGGGCTGAGTCTGCCTTTCATTTTGATTCAACTATATATACATTGATACAAAACAGACCTTTCAGAGCTGAAAGCACTGATACCCTCACTGCTCCAGCCGAGTCCCAGGTTGTACAACAGAATAACATAACATGAGATCTCGTATTTTTAAACTATTTTATCCCATTCACAGTTCCTCTTCTGCAATCCAGATCACTTTTCTCAAGGTACAGGAGACAAGACTCAGTCTGAGACACAAGGTTTCTGTAGTATGATGATGACCCAGCGTGGCAATAAAAGGGAAGTCTTCCAAATCTAAGCATGTTCCTGTGATGATGAGCCAAAGCCCTTCCCCATACCAAGGCCCACTGCAGCAATCACAGACAGTAAAACTCAAAACTCTTCTGGAGACGAAACTGGGTCAAAACCTTGGCATCATCCTTCTAAAATTATGTGCACACACCCACAGCAGCTCAACCTCCTCACTCATAAATGCAAATTAAAGAAATCATTTGGCCTCAAAGTGGCTGTGGTTCATCACTAGAGAAGGTGCTTAAGCTTTCCAGCTCCACTTGAGTGTAGGCTCACACCACTGCAGAGGAGTAATTACTCTGGCCTTAATGCACAGTCTGCATGGCTCCCGTGGGGAAGGAGGCAGGCGTGTCAAAAATAGAAAGATGTGCTGTACAGTGCAGTGAGGTGGAGAGAGAGGGGAGAAAATGATTCTGCAATTCCCAGAAATGGAGCTGACATAATTCTGTCTCAGCTGTGAGCTTCAGGTCCATCCCCCTTCTGAGCAGACTGGCTTGGCACACGGCCACCACGTGAAACTGCAAAGCACATTTGTCTGGAGGACAGGTGGCAGTGTACAATCCTAGGAAACCTCAGATACAAGGAAATATTTGCATGCCTGATAAATCTCCCTTAAAAATGGTTTCTCGTTCATTCAGTTACACTTGATATCTGGATTTGAGCAAACCACGACGTGCCCCATATAATGTAATGGCCACCTCTGATCAACATTAATTCCACGTGAAAGAGTGAACCACTTATGAACTTCCACTCTCCTAGTATTTGTACAATTACTGATTGGGGGTCATCTCTGCATATTTCTTGCTCAAAATACTCCTTGGAGGAGGCAAGGAACTGGGACACATTTCTGTATTATTCATCCAGTAATTTTTTTTGTTTTCTGTCATTAATGTCTAGGCATTTTTTCCTCTGGGTTCTTTCTGGAGAAGCAAATGGCAGCCACATGACCAAGCATCTCAGGCTAATGAATTCTGAATATTCTGAATATTATTATTCCAGAACAAGGAATGCAAAAAGTAATTTTTTATTCAGAGGAATTTTAGTGGAAGATTCAAAATCCCAGGTAGCAAAGCAGAGAGCTGGTTCTCTTCAGTGTTCAAACACTTGATTTTTAAGTAACTTGAGGAATCACTAGGCATTTTTAAGTTCTTCACACCATATCCAACCTTGACCACATTATTGTTGTCTTAATTCCTATTTGGTGAATTAATAAACCAAGCTGGTATGTACATAAAAAAGGCTATGTGTTTCTTATAGTGTCCTTTAGGTTCTAGACGCAAGTGTATGTACAGTTCTTTTCTAATGATACTTTAAATACCTGGATTATCTGGAAAAACAGGAATGCGAGCATCTGAATGTATTAGACTTGTATATACAGATAACATCAACATTAAGGTCAGCAAAGAACAAGTCTCATATGATTTTTTCCCTACAGATTCTATTGGGTGGGTCCCCATTTTAATTTTTATCTCACCAACACTTCACACTGCTTGATAACAACCATACATGGCTTAGAAATACATCTTCTCTTTCCTTATCACAGAAAGCAAGAGTATGTGAACATGTACGGTCAGTTGAGGGAATGATCATATTTTGCACAGAAATATTCGACTTGCAACCATCATAAAGATTCTTGCAAATAGTGCCTGGGTCTACTCTACCCACAGCTGTTTCTGGTATGCAGTTATCATCCACTGGTTTTGTTTCAATGAGACTTTCCCATAGGATAGGAGTAAGAAGAGGGAGAAGGGGCAGTGGATCTTTCAAATGTATTCAGTGGCATAATTAATATCCACATATGGTCCAGAGCATGATGTGTGGGGTTTCCTGCCCACCCAGGGATGCCAGATGTGGGGTTTCACCCCCGGATTGGGATGACCCCAAAAGATGGAAAAGTCCCTCCTCCAACCCGTGCCTTCAAAGAAAGACTCAGTAGTCTTCTGTTGTCTGTTCTCAAGGTTATTTATTGTTGGTTATCTACAAGATTCTTCTCCTGAACTGCTGTGGCCCGTTCAGCAGGTCAGACAAAGGCACTCTGCCCTCTCAGGGGGCTGGTGCCATCTTTTATATCATATATTACGTACTACATGTTTATGCTTTTTCTCCAATACCTACTATCTATATTGAATGGTGACTTTCTACTCTAAACCAATCTGTGAGTGCCAACATCACCAAAGACATGGAGGCTAGGAAGGAGAAAGAAAGAGGACAGGGCACACCCAAGTCCCTCCATCTTAGAACTCCTGACCCCCATGTACAAAACTTGGACCCCTGCGTACAAGGCTTAAAACCCCCCTGTACAGCACTCAAAAATCCTTCCTTTCACTTCGTGACTATCTCTACTATGCTATCTAAACTTGTGTGTGTGGCTTGTAATTCTTCATACAGAGTTAGTAACTTGCTCCATGGGCTAAGATCAAAACCCCACGTGTGTCTTTGGCTGCATGCCAGGGTCTCAGAGCCCCCTGCCAGCAGCTCTGGCCATCCAGGACACCCAGAGGAGAGTCCTGGGTTCTGACAATGATGATGTACAGATCTGTTTTCATTTTCTGTTGTTTAGGTACCTGAGGTTCTTGATGTCATCAGGAATAAACTTAATATCATTATAGGCAACATCCAAATACTTGAGATCTTCTAATAAAAACAACCCACGAGGAAATAAAATAGAAAAATGAATTAGAATTTAAAATTAGAAATTACAGGGAAACATGGAGTCAGAAAAATATAGGCTGAAGGGGACCTCTGGAAGTCATCTAGTCCTGCTCTGCTCTACAAAAGGAAAAGTGAAACTTTTCAAAAGAGAGGTCTGACTGCTAGCAGTACCCTCATTTAAGTCACTTCTCTGACACTTTGTGGTCTTATATAATTGGCTGCATACACATGATGAGTCAGAAAAGTAGGGAGGGTGAGGATCACATTTTTTAAAAGTTTGGGAAAATACTGGATTATTTCTTTAGGTCAAGAGTCCTGTGCTCCTGAGGGAGATATCTGAAGGTCTAAACTTGTGCTGCTCTGAGTAGGGCTTGGCCAGAACTCCCTTCCAGCCTGTATCTACAACTCTGTTGTCCAAAACCAGTCTTTGCCCAGGCAAAAGCTTTATATCGAAGTATATAACTAAACTGTGAAATTTCAGCTCTACATCCCTTCAGTGAAGCTATGGAAAATAAGCAGCACGGACCTGTACAGGAAAGAAGAGTAAGTTGTTGAATGACAGATTAAGGCAGGCAAAGGTAACCGTTAAAGGCGTGGAGTCTGGAAGGTGAAACAGAAAGTAGGCCCAAAAGAGACATTTAAATTGAATCAGCTTCATAAAGTAACACTCTCCCATGTTGTTCAACTGTGCTGGACTTCCCTCTGTAACCTTCCTAAGGCATACTGGCTATGTTCACTCAAGAAGCCTAGTCAAGTTCTGCACTGTACTTATCCCCTAGAGAGGATCCAAACCATTCACAAAACATCTCCAGGAACCAGGCAGGGAAACTCTTTTGCAGCTTGTTGCTCTTTTATAAAATTCTTTATTTCATTTCTAACCTAGGAAGTTTTATACAAACTCTGATAGGAGAACACCAATTCTGCATTCTTCTGATTATTGTTACACACACTGTCTCAAGCTACATAGATCCTGAGATAATATTTAACTCTTGCCTTATATAATTTCAAATACATTTTAATATATATATAATCTGCCATCCAGTTCTATATAAACGAGAATTAAATCATTTTCACAACAGATACACAATAAAGTGTATCTATGCAATGTACACTACCATTTAATCCCTGTAATATTATCAAATATGAATCTAAGGGTTTCAATAAATATGACAAAAACAAGGGTTATAATAAATACACAGATGAGAGTAAACAATGAAGATGACTATCATGAAAGAGAAGTTATATACTGCATTGGAGTTCAGAATTTTCTTAGATCCCTGGCATCTGCTTTGCAAGGAAAACAATGCTTCAGTGCTTCAGAAGATTTCCCAGGGTAGTAACAGAGAGTAACAGATAACTACAGTCAGAGTAAGAAAGCATTGTCTCTATTTTGTTAAAATTAAAAACCCAAATGAAAATCCTTTTTTTGTGTAAACAAAAATCTACAACATGTGATTGTAAAGATGAAAAAACATTTACAGCAAAAATGAAAATCCAGTTCAGGCATTCTCACAGGTAGCTGTGAAACATTCAAGACACGTAGTATGAACAAGACAGTCTGAGGAAAAACTGGTGTCTGGGTCCCAAGTGGAAGTGTTGAGTTGCTTCTTGTAGCAGAAAACTGCTTTTAGCCTTCAGGGTATATTCCTTAAAGATGCATTGCTCATGTTGCTGTGTTCAAGAGTCAATAGCAGCTTTTATTTAAAGTATCTTTTGGAATTGTAACCTCATTGACCGAAAAGTGATCTTGCATTTCTTACCCTACCACTGCATGAAAATGAAGTGCTTAGCATGATTTAAAACTGAATATTAGTGATTTAAAACTTAGTACTAGAGTAGCTGTAGGGATAACTGATTTACATGGGATTTTTTTTCTGTAGTACCCTTGCCTTACATTTTCCAATGTTTATTTTTCTTTCTTTTGTCTTTTGCCATTTCCTCTGTAGCTTTACTGTGTCTCATGTTCTTTCAGATGCATCCTGAATAATTTTCACGGCACTTGCCCAGCACTGCACCTATTGTGAAATTGTAATTCAACCCAAGTTATGTCAGCACCATTCAAAGTAGTTGGTTTGGCATTTTGCTTCCGGAGTAGACAGGAGGACTTGCAGCTATGCCTGGCAAAGACTAACATCCAGGACTGTTATTCTTATGAACTAGATCTGGGAAGTATCTGTCATCATTCTGCCCTGTTGGAAACTTGCTTTGGAGGGAATCAAAGCTCTCGTTAATTCATGCAAACCTGTAGTTTTGTGCTGCAAGTGTTTTTGCCCATGGATATTATCTTGGCTAAGGAGATAGGCTTATTTCTGTTGAAAGCACATGAGGCAAGAACAAATGTGGTCAAACAGGCTGTGCATTGCCAGGCTCCAGCTGCGTCTGAAGAAGTGGTCCTTTCAGCTGGATTTGCACTTGACCATGGCAAATCTGATGAATAGTGTGGTTTCCATCTTTAGATTGGATTTTGAAGGCACTACATGCTCATTGCTGAGGGAAGTGTCTGTTTGCCTGACTAACCCTTAAGCACTGCCAGACCCTTCTTTTCCATTTTCATTATTTGTACTATTTACTGCTCTAGCTGGATATTTGTCCAAAAAGCCTTCCTGCTGAAGACAAGGGAAAAAATACATTTATAATGAGGGATCCTCTGGCATCCCTTGTGATGAAAAGATCATGTGACAAATTCTCCATGTCCTATATGTATTTTTCTTGTTCAGAAAAAAACGCACCAACAATTAAGACCAAGCATCTCAGTGTTGGCAATCACAAAATACATTAGTCTTTTTTTTTCAACGCAAGTGCAGTTCTCCTGCACACTGTACTGAATGATGCGTTGAATCCAGTAGAAGAGTTGGCTCAGAAGCAAGACAGAAAGGACAGGTTTTCAGAGGTACATTGTGAGTTTAAATGAAGAATGAATGAGCAATGTTTGTTCTCCTGTGTGTGAAATATGGCTCCTTGTATCACTGACAAGTCCCTATTTAGGGATCCTGAATCCATTTGCAAGGTGCCATGTGGCAATGCAATGAGATCTTTCACCTGAGAAGTAGATGGGGCTCCTTTGGTGAGAGCTCCCTCCCCTTATGCTCCACAGTGTTCCGTGTATCACCTAAAGCTTATCCATCATGTATCTCCTAATCCTACTGAATGGGAAAGGCAAATCAGGCAAATACCACATGAAAAAAGCACCATGGAAGGGACATGTTTAAAGGGTGATGGCAAAAGTGAGGTCAGTCGTGGTCAAGGAACAGGAAATTGTGGAAGGAACAAGGGAATCAGCTTCTAGAAATTGTCTCACCAGTGTCTGCAGGATGGGACACTTCACAGAACTTCAGTCACAGGCAGCATGACAGAATTTCTTGTGCTTTTCATAGGTGTTGTTTTCATGTCTGTGGTCACAAGGTGGATGATGCCTTCAGCAGCCAGACATGCTTTAAGTCTGTGAAGAACTGATGAAGCTAGTTGAGACAAATTTGAGCTGAGCCCCTTGCTTACCTAGAGCCTGCCTCAAGCAAGGGCTGACAATGAAACGATGCCTGGAGTGACCTCTGACGGAGGTCACACAGCCTTTACAGCTGCCTCAGCAGGTCAAGGATGATCCAAGTGTTCTTTCTACCTCTGGTGGCAACTGTAAATTCTGGCAGGAAGTAACAAACACCCTTATTAAGCCCTATTTGCATATAAACTTTTGCTTCCATAAGAATGCAGATGAAGAGAAAACTGTCCATCCATGCCTTATACTTGTGACCACAGTCACCAAAACCCCACCTATAACACGTGACTCTTCCACCTCATTGCGAAGGGCCAAAAGTTATAGTATAGACAAGAGGAGTTCCAGGACCAGAAAAAAAAAAGAAAAAAAAAAAGATTGGAGGTGAGGGGGAAAACCTTTGCCTGCTTTGAATTGGTCAAGACCGTGTCTCTCCTCTCCCTCTGAAGGGATGCTTAGGTGAGCTTTGCACCTTCCACTACATTGGAGTGGATTTATCACTGACAGTTCTGAACCTGCTTTCCTGTTGCTCCAATAAACTGCACTGGTTTTGAACCTGGATTGTACAAGTTCTTACTGAAGTTGATGAGGCTATAATCAGAAATTAAACCCAGCCACACCCAGCCCCTCTGATCTCTGAGGACCAGCTGGAGTGCAAGAGGCTTCATTTTCTGCCAAATTTCTATATTCTTGATGCAACTGTTGGCACTGAGCCCTAGTGTCCCACACCACTGGGGGGAGATGACCCTGGCTGGATGCCAGGTACCCACCAAAGCCAGTCTGTCATTCCCCTCAGCTGGGCAGGGGGAGAAAATATAACAAAAGGCTTGTGGGCCAAGGTAAGGACAGGGAGACATGGCTCACCAGCTACCATCACAGGCAAAACTGGACCTGGGGGAATGAACTGAACTTATTACCAATTGAACCAGGGCAGAGTAATAAGAAAAAACTCAAAGTCTTAAATCATCTTCTCCCCATCCCTCCCTTCGTCCTGGGCTTAACTTCAGTCCTGATATTTCTACTTTCTTCCCCTCAGTGGTGCAGGAGGACAGGGAATCAGGGCTGTGCTGAGGAGCTACCACAATTACTGGAGGGCTTGGCCTTGGCCAGCAGTGGGTCCATCCTGGAGCTGGCAGCCATTGGATCTGTCAGACATGGGAGAAGTTTCTGGCAGCTTCTCATGGAAGACACCCCTTTAGCCCCCCTCACTACCAAAACTGTGCCAGAGAAACCAAATGAAAACACTAAGACAGAGGTTCATTTCACACACCTCACGCTGGAACTGGGCTCAGGGCTTTGCCACCAGGGCTATCTCCAAAGACCTCGTTTTAGAGGACCATTGGGTCCTGTGCTACTCCCTGGTTTCTGAACAGCACTGCAGACAGCAGCCATTTAGTTGTGAATATTTTTATCAACAAATAAATACTCAGTAACATATCCTTCACTCAGTCTCTTTAGCTCCACAATGTTGATGCCCTGCTTACTTAACAAGGGAGGCTCATTTCCTGGGACCTGCTGAGGGAGAAGTCACTCTGTACACATCTTTGCTATAGCTTAGCTCTCAAAGAAAGCTGGGACCATTGCCTTATCTCCCTGACTTCATGCCCTCAGCTTCAGTGTCTGACAGCTTCCAGCTCTCAGGTGGGCTCAGTCCACCCTCCACGACATTTCTGCTGCCTTTTTAATCAACAACCCCATTTTGTTACAGCCCCACTTTCTATACTCCCCTGTGAGGGAAAAGATAGTGACAACACAAAATATTGTCTTTTTTCCAGCCCAGGGCTTCTGCTCTTCAGTCTCAGTCTCACACTTCGTGAAGCACAAAACAATTCCATCCACCAAGATGATGGAAATACCATTGCTGAAGAGCTGCTTGCTGATCAATGGGCATGCTGCTGTGTAAATATCTTTCAAGTGTGATAGCTCCATTTGGAGAAATGATCCTTGAACAAACTTTACTGCGAGCTCTTAGATTCCTGTCATGTTTACTATATAAATACACAATCTCTAAACAGCATTCATCAGTAATATGTACTACTAGAATGAGAGCCAGCAGAGCAGAAGTTTGATTCCAGATAAAAGGTTTTTCTATCATTTTTTAAATGGCTTAAATCATTGAATCACAGCTCTGGTAGTGAGCCAGAAATATTTACATCTGTTTGGGCAGCGCCAGACTGGAACTGTATTGTACCTAAGCAGATTTTACCAGACTTTCAAAATAATATTCAGCAGGGCTTAATAATATCAAGGAATATTACATTAACTGACTTTTCAACCTTACTTCTTTAACTGAGTTTTCTTTACTATTTTTCATACTCTTAGAAAGGTATTACTTTTAATATATTACCGATACTCCTTTTAATTTAATATTACATAATGAGGATAAGTACAGTATGACAGTGTTCTAACAAAATGAATATTCAAATTACTTACCATTTCTCTCAAACATCATAAAAACCCTTTTGATGTATTTTCTTTCTCTTTGCCTAATTCATTGATGATGTGAAGATTGAGGAGCTTTAGCTATTTAGGTGCTCCTACCAGATTACAGAAGCTGGATGGAAAAAAAACCAAACTTGATTTGGTCTCTTTATCTCAGTCATAGGGACAGCATTGTTTTTCCATGCTACAACTTTATTCTACTGTGCTGATCTGTAAAAAAATACATTGTGAAATTTCTGCATTTTATTTTTTTACAGTGGCTCCTGGGGCCTGAGGTTGTAGACAGAAGTCAGTGAACCTGCACAGATGCCAGGATTCTTCTCTACAGATCTGTTTGCAGGAGTGGTGCCTAGTTTCCATCTCACTCATATATTACTTAGGTTAAAAATGTTATAATTAGAGATCATGTTATTGTTTTTCACATTTATTTTTAAAGGTTAGTCCTTAAATATTTAATCAATAGCTACTTTATATAGACTGGAAAGAGCTTTTCATTCACATACATAAGAAGCACACAAAATGCCTGGTTACTTCTAAAGCACGCTGCATAGAAAGTTCTTTGTTTTATTAGAAATCTCTGATACCTGTAAAATAATATAAGCCAAGATATTTCTTTTCACAGGATTGCATATTCTGAGAAGAGCATGACCATCCCCCAAAATGTCATTTTTTCCATTTTATCTGAATCCAAGCTGTATCTCACTTCCCCTATGATGTGACTCCATGTGATCCAATTTTATCTTTCTTGACCAGCAGTTTTTCATGCTATGTCTCATATTTTCTGATGAGCTAAGGGGAATGCCTCTATTATCCAGTGGGTAGAATTCAAATCTGAGAGGTGGAAGGCTCAACTTCCAGGACCTGCCAAGAGGACTGTTCCCCAGTTTATATGAAGAGCCTCCCAAAGAGATGCAGGTCATATGGGTCATACTGCAATCTCATTCACACTGCTTTGCACTAGCAGGTGAGCTGCCAATCTATCTTCTTCTGTGTTAATTTTAGAGAGAACATGGCATTTGTAACTATGAGCCACAGAAACTGTCTGTGCAGTCTCCCTTGGTCAACATTCTCCCTTGGTGTAGACAGTTTAGACAGCAGCTTAGGAGGCAGAGGTCTATCGAGCAGCTTTGGCTGCTCAACCCGTTCCTGCTTAGCCTTTGTTCCTGACAGATAAATGAAGAATTTTCAAAAATCAGAACAAATCTCACGAGGCAAAAAAAAAAAAAAAAAAAAAATCACCTCTAGTTTAAGGGGCTGAGCTGTGAATGTCTGCTAAGATGAAGCAGTTGATAAAAGATGAGAAGTGGCCAAAAAGGGCATTTGTTCTCTTAGTGACAGATTTAACAGTTTTTCTAGTTATCATTAGTGTTTCAGGAAATAAATCAGTGACATTAAATTAACAAAAATAAAACAAACCCAAACTTATTCTATTAACTTCAAATGCTTGCATTAAAGAATGTTATTCAGCACTTAGGGTGATCCTGTGCAGGGCCATGAGTTGGACTTTGATGATCCATGTGTGTCCCTTCCAACTAGGATATTCTATAATTCTATGATTTATAATTCTATAGTTCTATGACCTCTGCCACAAAAGGTGAGGAAATTAGAGTTTTTGATCTCTGAGCCAAAGGAGGAACACTAAAATAGAGAAATGCCCCATGACAGACATTGCAAAAGCTCCCAAAACCAGTTTTCTGCTGTGTAAACAGATTTTCTAAGAGCAACTATTAACCCTGGGAAAAGGCCGAATCTGCAAGTAGTAATTTTATGCTTCTTTCTAGTTTCCTATTAGTTTATGAATGCATACAATGACACTAATTTCAATCAAAGAATCTCTGATTTGGTTTCAGAAATCCTCTTATTAGTAGCCAACTTTAGCAAATCTCTGACTCACTGTAATTTTCAAGATTATCTATATCCTAAATTGCAGAACATGTTAGTTATATTTTTTTTTTCCTGTAGGGCTGAAAACATCTTAGACATCATAGAGTATAAAGACTCAGTCCTAAAGATCTGGAAATCAGAAGGAAAACACAGAAGAGAGAGCACTGATGAAGGTGACTTTGAAGAGAAACTGAAAGTGCCACCAGAAGCTAATGGCTGACAGAAAGATTTGCAAAGATTAAGAAAACTTTCACATACACCTAGAAGCAAAGACACCTATAGGCAATTTTTCCCCCAGTAATTTGATTTGAAAATAGATAAACTTGGGACTTCTGAGCAATTTTGCATGTGGGCAAGATTAATTTAAATCAAACGCAGCATAATATAAAACTGTGATGGAAAGAAAAACAAATACTGTCATGAAAAGAAAAAAGACAGTCCCGAAACAAATAATGAGTTCAGACTTGACACTTGGCTATTGGGCTTGAATGGCACTTAAAAAAGGAGCTGGAGACAGGAAGAAATGGGGGAAGTTTAAAAAGGAAGCCTGGAGTTCAATTCTAACCCTGCTGAGTTTGAATAAATGGACAAACATTGCAACAAGATGAGGTACAATGACACAAAAATGGTTCCTGATGTTACCCAGAGGCTGGGGACAGTACCCTTGCAATAGACTGGAGGCACAGGAGGAAGAATATATAATATTAAAAAACAAAACCCAAACCAACCAACACCAAACAACCCAATAACAACAATAACTGTCCTCCCTCCCCCAGTGCAAGACCTCTTAAAGAGCCAAAGAAGTTGAATTTGAGGAACAATTACAAAACACTCTATAATTATGTTTATACCCGATACAGCTTAGCATTCCAGTCTTTTCCTCTTCAGGATAACATTTCTGGCACCTGCACACAGATATGGCACAAGGAGTAATTCAGCTTGGAAGATAGCTCAGGAGGTCTCTAGTCCAAGCTCCTGCTCACAGCAGGGTTGAACTATAAGCTCTGAGCAGATTACTCAGATCTGTATGCAAGGATGGAGACCCCACAACCTTCTGGGCAACCTCTGGTCCTGCCTCCTTCCAACACTGATAAAAGCCAAGACATAGAGTGCACACCCAGCTAGGGCACACATCTAAAGAGAAGTGAGCTTGTTTTCCCTCATTTATAGGTAACCTCTGTGGAAACTGGCTGACTGATCAAGGATGGTGAGAAATGGTTGCAGAATTGGTTATCAGTGCCCTGAGGAGCACTGCCTGCAAAATTTCAGGAAGAAGAACAGACTGGAAAAGAAATGAGGGCTTAGGATGGAAGGGGAGTGGAAGAATTCCTGAAGTGAATGTACACAGCACAGCTCAGAAACAGGGAAGGAGGTGAAAACCAAGAGGAAACCTGAAGTTACAGAGGTTGATGACAAGAAAACGGGAGACTCAGTGGGAGGAGTGGAGGAAATGCAACGTAGAGAAGAAACCCTAGTGCTTCTGGCAGGGAAGAAAAGTAGAGGTGTTCAAGCTAGTAGAGACAGAAAGGATAAAAGCACATCACAGGGAGAAGGAACATGATTTTCTCATGAGATAAAACTGACCATTATGTTTGGCAAGATTTTAGGTAAAAATCAAAATAAAATCAGAAGAGAATCACAGAATATTCTGAGTTGGAAGGGGCCCATCCAGGGATTGAACTCACAGCCTTGGTGCCACACGAGCATGTCTGCAGTTTCAGTGGTAGGTGCAATTCAGCTCAAGGTACCGGGCAGCTGAGCTGCCCAGATTTATCTGTACTACAGAAGGGAGAACAGAAAACTGCTACTGAGGAAACTGAGCATGGTAAAGGATGCAGGAGCAAAGGAATGATGTGTCTGTC
This sequence comes from Motacilla alba alba, assembly GCF_015832195.1. Lineage (NCBI taxonomy): Eukaryota > Metazoa > Chordata > Aves > Passeriformes > Motacillidae > Motacilla > Motacilla alba. The sequence continues at coordinate 63,386,147 of NC_052016.1, forward strand.
ATGAACCCTGCCAGTTTGCTCCTTACTCTGGGAAAACAGCAAAGTCAGGGTCTGAAGAAAGGGAAAAACCAATTCCCAGCAAACATATGTGCATCAAGAGAAACCTGGATACAGCTGTATTCTACTCCGACCATGCACAAGCACCAGGAACTTTCTGCTGCACAGTACCAAAACCGGGCTAACACTGCTGAGGGGAAAGCACCTGTACCACTGTACCTTTAGCAGCATCTTTCACCGAGCAATGCAGTGACTGCCCGGTGTCACACACCGGGCTGGCCTTGGGGACGATCCCCGTGCAGGGGCGTGTCCGGGGCGTGTCCGCAGGGCCTGGGCGGGGCGCGGGCGGCGGCGCCGGTGGGAGCGGGCGGAGGGGCTGCGGCTGCGGGAGCGCGCCCGCCCCCGGCCCGGCATCGCCTGTTGCTGCGCCGCTCCTCGCTGGTAACTATCCTCTGTCATCGTGGCTCTGGATGGAGGACGTGGTGATGGTGGTCATTATTATTATTATTATTATTATTATTATTATTATTATTATTATTATTATTATTGCTATTATTGCTATTATTGCTATTATTGCTATTATTGCTATTATTGCTATTATTATTTCCCCCTCGGTGCTCACGAAGAAAAGATTAAAATTAAAGTTGCTATGAAGCGGACTCCTCCGGGAGCAGTTACCGCTCTTTCGGGGGGCGCGCTGCGGACCGGGGAGCGCTGCGGGAGTCCCGGGATGGCGCTGCCGGCTGCGGGAGCGGTGCGGGAGTCCCGGGATGGCGCTGCCGGCTGCGGGAGCGGTGCGGGAGTCCCGGGATGGAGCTGCCGGCTGCGGGAGCGCTGCGGGGATGCCGGCGAGGGCGGTGCGGAGCCGTGCCCGGGGAGCGGAGGGAAGCGGGGCTGTGCCGTCGGTGTCACGCTGTGCCCCAGCACAGCGGTGCCGCGGACTGTGCTGGATGGGGTGGCAGGTGTAAAGCTGGTGCTTCTTCATGTGAACCAGGTCGAGCTGAGCCAGACCTTTTCGGATTAATCTCGGCTATATAATTACTTTGAGAAATAGGCCCGGCACCGCAGTCCTGATTTCAAGCAAGTCCCATTTGATACAGTGTGATAGAAATTTTAGCTGGGTACAAAGTCTTTTGAGAGTGACTGACAAATGCAGGATAAGGCAAAGAGAGAGACAGGAGAGGGCAGGGGTGAGGGTGGGATACTGAAGTGGAGGCAGTTTTAGCAGATCTGATAACTGAAGGTGTTCTCTTGCGGTTGCATTTAGGGACTGCTGAGTAGTCTGCATCTGTGTTCTGTGAACACTGATCACCCACTATAGTTCTCTCTGTCAAAGAATGCTTGCCTCATACATTTAATCTTAGTATTTCTTTTTAAAATTCACTTCTGTCCACAGGGTCCCACTAAAGACAACTCCTTTATAGCTGTAATAGTTTTGAAAATTTCTGAAGGGCACTTCCTCTGCCTCGCTATGGAGATGAAGAAGCTGGTTTGCATGTTGCAGATGACTCTGCTGTTTGTCTCCTGCCTGCAAGGTTAGCGTTTCCCTACCAGGCTGGCAGCAATCAATTTCCGTCTTTCCTCTGCTTCTCTCCTTCCTTTGCACGTATTCCACTGCATAAAGTGCGTGGAATAGGCTGAGGGGAAAATTTGGATGTCTTTCCTCCAAAGAAGCTGCATAAATGAAATTAAAGGCATGGGTGCAACATGCATAATAGGTACCAGAGAGGGATTATTTAATACACCAAATAATTTACATTTTTCTTTATGTAATTGTCATTCAAGGATCAATACAATGCCCGAGTGATTTATTTCATCATTGGCTTTTTGTGCTTAGCGGTGCAAGGCTAAAAGGAAAACGTCACCACAAACAAATACAGCACATTATCTGTGAGCCATGTGGAACCACGGCTCTCCCCTGCTGGGCTGTGAGCTCGTTTGGGCAGGAGTAGCAATGCTTGTGTCTGCACCTTGGAGCTGCCCTCCTCTGTGTGGTGCTTGGGGCTGGGGTGCCACCTCACGTGCCACCCTGACGCCCCTGTCTCTGGGAGGTGGAATAGGAGTGTTCATGTTTGCCTTTGGGTTTGGAGTTTGGGTACAGCTGGGGTGAGCATCCAAACCTGGGAGCCCAGGCACACTCCTGAGTGCGCTGGTGAGATGTAGCTGTCCTGAAGATGGCATCCTCCGGAAGGCTAGGAGGATATCCAAAGGGTGCCAGAATTCTCCTAATGAAACATTTTGCATGTGTTCCCACCATTGACAGTGAAATACTGGGTTGCAGACTTCCCTTGCAGGTAAATGTAGAATCAAATACAAGAGTGTGACTTAGGCTTCCCTCCCTGAGGAACTTTTGCATCCTGTATTTTACAAGGAGGGTGAAATTTTGCTCTTATATGGATTTCTGGCCAAACATTTCCAGGCTGCTGTGGGATTGTTTTTTTCTCCTTTCAGATGAGAGGAATAAGGTAGCCTTTGTGTCTGCAGGATCAAAGCCTATCTTTTTTTGTTCCAGCATAAAAGATAATTATAAGAGCTGTGCTTAAACCACCATCTTCCTCAAAGGCTTGTGTAAGTTTTCCCTGGTGGGAAAGAAGCCCTTTTCCACTTTCTCTTGCAGAACCTTCCCACAGTGATGGCAGGGGCCATGATAGAAGGTGGATGATGGCACTGCCGTCTCAGCAGGAGTCTGGTGTGACAAGACACATGGGAGGGTCTGTGGCCTGGTCCCCAGCAGTCTCTGTCATTGATCTCCACTGGGGCTCTGTCTTGGGTGACTGGTGGGATGCTACTGCTGCCATCAGCTGCTTCCAAAGTATCCCTGTAACAATTGGTAAGGTGTAGTAACTGTAACTAACTAACTGAGTAGATCAGCAATAGTAGCAGTCCGGCAATAGAGTGTGCTGTACACATTATTTCTGAGTTAGACAACAAGAGGAAACTCAGATGAGACTTCCTTCACCACACTACTGTGGCATGCAGGGCTTCCTGGCCATTAAGGCTTTCTCCCTCACAGTCCATCCCCATCTCCATGATGGACCTGCAGTTCCTGAATTTTCAGGTAGCCCTTGATAAAGGGCTCAGAAAGTCCTCAGAAAACACTTGTCCTCTGATCATTCATTCAAATTCAGAGAAAGAAGCAGTAACAAGGGAACATGGACAGGGTTTGTGGGAGCACATGCTTGGAGATCAAAGGGAGAAACTCAGAGCAGAACGTCTTTTGTTTCTCCACAGGCACATGCGTAACCTGTACTACTGCCAAATAATAATATTTATTTATTTATTTATTTATTTAATAGATAACCAGCAGGTTTTTCTCAGGAAAATACATTAATTCATCCAAAACTATAGTCTCTTCCTTGTTTTTAGAGAATCCACGTTTCAGTTTTGAGGGATGGATGAAATAAGTACCAATTGTAACAGTGTGGGCTACCAAAATGGAATGAATTTCCCCCAGAAGCTAAGACCATGCTGCTAGTCCTCCTGCTGACCTTCAGCACTGGCAACGTAGGGAGCACTTGACTGGAAGATTCACAAATAGGTAACAGCGTTACAAACTGGACTCAAAGGATGGATTTCTAAATTGATTGTGGACTCTGCAAAGAAAACATACTTCTTTTCTTGCAGTATTTTGCTTTGATCAGGCTCTCCCTGTGCTGCCTGTAGGCAGAGCCCCTGACCCAGCCAAGATCCCTGATGTTGGTCCTGGTACATGCAGGCCTTAAAGTCCGAATGGAATGGGGAATAGTCCTGATGTACACAGCTGCAGCCTGTAGGCTTTCTCTTTTCCTTTCTCTCTTACCTTGTAACCTGGTGGCTCTGAGGATTTGCAGTGCATTCATTTCCTTCTCACTTACAAGGAGACCTCTAGTCCATTTACCTCTTATGGGAAGAAAACGGCCCTCTTAATCAGCATTTTAAATAAACCCCAATTTGTATTTCAATCTGCTTTAGTCATATTTAATCTGTTTCTATTGTGAACATCCTTATACTTTTTTTTCCCCCTAGGGTTTTACTCTGAATCAATATTTAACGTATTAGCCTAGTTTAAAATTGATGTGTCTTTGTTGGTTTTCATTATTGAACCTTCAATATTTACTCTTCCTTTCCTGTTGTGACATTTTAGCACTAGTAGTCCTTTATTAGACTGTGACTGTATGCCTTTGACTACTGCTGTTTCAGGAAGCCACTGAGGTTGTTTGCAGGGCTTTTTCTTTAAAGAATGTTTCAGAAGAAGGTCAACACATTTCATTTTGCTCTTGCAAGACCTTTCGTGCAGAAAGTGGACTATTTTAACTGGGAACACTCATAGGAATGAGCTAAGTAAGCATGCATTTCCATCAGAAAAGTTCCCTTCCTCGTAGCATTGAATTTTAATGTGACCCACTGAGTATGAGGTTTGGGTAGATGAACTCCAAAGTTTCCATCCCACCTACATACACGGAGTCTCTTCTTCTCAGCATATTTAAACTGCGTACCACAAGATGGAAAAGCATGGTTAAAACTCAAGTGTCAGTATATTTGGGGAGAATTATGTGGCAGCACATTTAACATTTACATCACATTTTAATCGGCAAGTCCAAAAGCTTCTGGAAAAGGAGGTCAGTGCTGTTCTGGAATTGATTTTCCCAAAGATAAAGCACTGTAAATGCAGTGGTAAAAATATTTGTTTCCAAGACCTGAGTGCTTTACAAAATGTGTTTGTTCCTTTAGACAGAAATAGCCATATTTCTTATAATAGTGGAATTTTTTTCCTCATTATAGTTCCTGTCACCGTGCTGTTATGTTGCCTAACCTTGAAATGAAAGCAGTTTTGTTAACTTTTTACAAATGCTCATTGCCTCATTGGGATTGAATTGCCTATCCCTCTCAGGGCAGATAAAAAACCCCAAAAAGTTTCATTTTCTTTTGTGTACTAGTAAAAGGGAGCCAGTGTGCTGGGTAAAAGAGGAATTGAGCAGGAAAAAAAAATCTCAAAAAAAAAAAAACAACAAAAACCAACAGTTACTGCCTTTGCCTTTTCTTGGTTGTTGTTTTAATAGTTTTATATGGTCATCATTTTAGGTAGCAAGGAAACAAAACCCAGTGTCTGCTCTTAAGCAGAAGTTTCAAGTTGAATCACTGAAAACATAACTTAAAATAGTATCTTTAGAAGCAACTTCTGTGTTTCATGATTTTGTGAAGAAACATGAGAACATTCTCTGATTTTTATATAGAAAATGTCCTGAATGATTGACTTTAGGAAGTTGTCCATGTAATTTTTCTTTTGCTAATTGGAAGAACTCCAAAGATGAGATTTCAATGTATATCACAGACAAATTCTTCTTTGCATTTACCAAAAACTAAACAATTTATGTCATAAATCAAAATCTCTCAATAAACTAAACATCTTTTACCCAACTTTTAAAGTCAGAAGCATCTGCATTAAGCATCAACAAACTCTTCTAGCATGTTTGCATTTTTGCCCTGTTGTTCTCTATACATTCCTTGTTTGCATGATATTCTGTAAAGGGATGATTTTTTCCTCTCCTTGCCCTCCCCATACGTGTGCTGTCTTTTAGTACAGGTGGGTGTCATGAGTTCACTCTTCCATTTCTTCACCTGTACTCAGGTCAGAGTTTTCAAAGGAAAATTTAGATTTCAGATTACCTGCTTTAAGACATCCAGGCATTCCAGAATCTCAGTTCAGCCAGGGTTAGAGAAAACAGCAAAGGAATACAGCCTAAGTGGAAATAGCTTGGGTTACATTTTGCACTCACCTCACAGTGAGGTCATTTGCATGTTTGTGACTTGGTCATCTTGTCTAGAATGAGCAGAGTTAGTCAGAGCTGTGATTAACACAGGAAGTGTGAGCAGGGACATGCAATGAGCAGCAAGATCAGTTCATTTTTTTTACCCTATGAATTAAAATGAAGTAGTTTATGTGTTCTTAAACAAACCCCCTAGTTTCCCCTAACAGCTCTTATCTTGGACCCAGCTCATCAGGAGGAGTCCTCACTGAATGCTCTGCTGTAAGGCTAGGCAGGAAAACTCCTGGCTTCTCTTGCCAAAAAGAGCAAGAATCAGAGCAAAGTGTCCCACTCACCAGGTACCCAAAGCAAAATGCTTTGTCCAGGTGTCTGGTGGGGTTGTCCCTCCAAAGAAGCCATCTCTGACTGTGGGAACACACTGCCCTGTCCCTGTGGGGATGGGGAGGGGATACCCCTCCATCAATTGATAAGTGCCATCAATTGATAATCCTGGGAGCATCTGCTGCCTAGGAAGTGTTGCAGTAATAACATGGAATCACATGGACAGATGATGCCAGGGGGAAATGAGGCAGAAAAAGAACCACCATGCTGCTCCCTTCCTGATGAGGAGAGGGTGATGCCCACTGAAGGTCTCCCATGCTTGAGAAAGAATGTGTCTCAGAACCATCATCAACCTTTGAAAAGCTTTTATTTTAAAAAAGAAACTGTCTTTGAATGTGTGTGTCAGTAGGAAGCCTGGGGTTTGGGTAGTATTGAGGTGTCAGGATGCACAGGGCATTTGGGACAAATAATTTAAAAATTCTTGCAGGAGAAAAATACTATTTTGCACAGTTTATTTCTTGATGATGGTAAGCACTTTACATGATGAGGCAGTTATCAGTTTCTTTATTCTTATATTGCAAACACAGTTCTTACATTGTCTGTTTGCCTCAGAGAGATTGCTAGGTCACAAAAGAGATACCAAAGGAGAGATACTTCCCAGAAAATGAGGAAGAGGTTTATAGTCAATTAGAGAGAGAAAATGTCTTTACCAGAGATCCCTTAGACTTTCAGTCTCCTGTAAGTTACAGGATAGATGACACTTTTTACTTCTGGTTTCTACTATCAGAAGGAATCAAAATATTTGTTAATATTGATCAAATTTTTTTTGAACAAATAGCATCCTTCTCCTTCCTTCTTTTCATTTTGAGCATTCATTCAGTTAAAAAGGCAGTGCAGTCTTAATATTGTGATATACCAATGAGCCCCAGTAATTTTGTGTGAATGCTATGCACTCAGATGAGGAATCAACTTTTCAAGCAAATTCCAAAGCAGCCCTTAGATGAAGGCTGTCCTTTTACACTGGTTGTCAGATAACCCTTGCTTGCTGCAAAGTTGTGAGTGCCCAAGTATTTGCCTGTGTATGAAGTTCTTACTTAAATCCCAGTGTCCAGACTTTGTCAACATCCCCTTTCAGAATAACGTGCCCAAGATAGACAGGCAGAAGGTCAGAAGAGGAACAACAACCAATAGTTAGAGTAAGGCCTCTATTTCAAACAGTGAAAGCTCTCTAAAGGTCTCTTTTGGACAAATGTTTTAGAAATATGTCTCTTTTTTTTTTTTTTTTTTGAATGGAAGAAGTAGAATAGATAAGTGCAGCAGCTCAGTTGAGCTAGCTTCTTTAAGCAAACTCAGATATTTCTCAGAATCTCAGAATCTCTGCACTACTGTGCCTTCATTGTCTACATGCACATATTTTAATGGGTTTTTGCAGCCAATGGTGACCGGAAATCCTAGTAGCCGTGTATCCATGTATCTGCCATGTATTTATCCTCTTCCTCTCAGAGACTTGCTTGTGGTGGGATGTGCAGGCTCTCTTGTGTTGGCCCAGGTGCACAGGATCTATGCAATGGCATTGTTGCAGAAATTTTAGACAGAATCATGGAATACTTTGGGTTGGAACGAATGTTTAAACATCATCTAGTTCCCACCTCCCTGCCATGGGCAGGGACACCTTCCACTAGACCACGTTGCTCAAAGCACCATCCAACCTGGCCTTAAAAACTTCCAAGAATGGGGCATTTACAGCTTCTCTGGGCACCTTGTGCCAGGGCCACACCACCCTCCCACTAATTAATCTCTTCCTAATATCTACTCTAAACCCATCCTCTTTCATCTTAAAGCATGCCCTTGCGAAAATTTCTTCCCCAGCTGTCTTGTAAGCCCCTTTAAGTGCTGGGAGGCTGCTAGAAAGTCTCCCTGGACCCTTCTCTTCTCCAGGCTGAACAAGCCAAATTCTTCATAGGAGAGGTGCTCCAGCCCTCTGATCTTCTGTGTGGCCCTCCTCTGGGTTTGTTCCTGCATGTTCATGTGCTAATGTAGGGGTCCCAGCTGCAGAGCTGAAGCAGCACAGGTAGGGGTCTCATAACAGTGGAGTAGAGGGGGAGTATCGCCTCTCTTGGTGCTTCTTTTGATGCAAACCACAAAGCACACAGCCTTAAATGACTTATTTTCAAGGGCAGATAGGAAGAGCTGCTGAAAATATATCCTTTGGTAAAAGCTGGGGTTTGAGAATGCAGGCGTGCTGCAGAATGCACCTGTGTGCTGGGAAGGAGGCCATGAAGTTTTGATGCAAGGCTGCAGAGCAGCTGGTGCAGGGCATCTCAGTAAATGCACAATAATTTGTGTCTCATTCATGAGTCTACGTCTCTTGCACTCACTGGAGGAGCACACCCTTGGGCATAGGGTAGCTGTAGCATCATGGTTCTCGTGCCTGCTGTCCCCACAGTGCTGTGCCCAGAAATGAACTTGGCAAAAGCATCCCTGGGCTTTAAGGAGGGAATGCCCACGGTGCTGGAATCCCACTGGGCTATGGAAGTACACTAACTTTTACAATCAAAAACAACAGCTCTTCAGCAATGGAGGAAACAGGGCTTGCAACATTCAGCTGAGACTACTGTGGAAAAGTAAACAAAACCTAAATCTAGTCTTTGCAAAGGCACCTGCAAACCCTCTTGTTTAAGTGGGATTTGCAAGTCAGAGTGTGCCCCGTGCAGCTGGGGATGCATTACAGGGTCAGTGTGCTGCTCAGGAGTGTGGTGGGTCTTCTCTGGGGAAGGAGTCAGGAAGAGATAGGTGTGTGGGAGATTGTTGCAAGCCATCAGAGCCTGACCCCAGTTTTTCTTCCTCTTCCTGATGCAATTGCAGGAACAGCTCACATGCACAGGAGAAAGAGGAACCAGGCAAAATTGGTGGGATCTTCTTCAGTGTGAGATCTTTGCCTGGCTCTTCTATAGTTTGGTGTTTCTGTCCAGTGCTTCTGACAGCTAAAATGGATGTTTCATTACACAGCTACTCAGTCATGCAGTATGTAATGCTGTGAAGAGCTGAAGAATATACCTAGTTAAACCTAAACCTTAGATACTTTCCAGAGTAATGCTTAGAAAAGGATTTAGAGTTCCTGTCCTGTCAGAAACTCATTGCTGCTCACGTGAAGCTCATAACTCACCAGGTGGCCAAGGACACAGAAATGCCTGAAGAAGCATTAAACAAGAAGAAGCAAGGTTAACCAGCAGGCAGACTGCTCCTGCCACTCTTGACAATGAACTCTCTTTCCCTTGAGCTATTTGATGATTTTTGCTACTCTTTTATCTCAATTCACCCCTCCTGTGTGCCTGACCTTTAGCCCTGGATGCCCAAAGTGGACTGAAATAAAAAGTAAGGATGCTCCTTCCTTTTCCCCCATGCTTTGCAACTCTCTGAATGATAGCGGTAGAGCAAACCATTCTTCTGTCTGTCTGTTATGTCTGGTTTCTCTTACCTGCTTCTGTCTGTCATCTGGCAGAGTGCAAGACCTTTGGGAAATCTTTCTTCTCCTCTGTCTTTCTTCAGTTCCTGGAACCACAGTGCCTGGAGTGTCCAGGATCTTTTGTAGTAATCAGCTATAGGAAAAGAGAAGAAGAAAGATGTGAAGGAAAAAGTGAGCACCCAGGAGCATTCTGGAAAAAAATTTTCAGCTGCATCACACATTCCTCTATGCTTGAAGTTCCAGGGAGAATGGCCAGCACTTCACAGTGGCTGAGGCCATTTTCACCCTCAAGCAGCAGTGTAGCTTCCTGTATCTGTCCCAGGTTTTGGGGTGGACTCCTCAGCCAGTCTGTGCATATTTCCTATTGCAGTGTTTGCCACGTGCTTCAGTGGGAACGTGGCCAGCAGAATGGGCAATCCCAGCCCCAGCCCCATGCCCATGTCTCGTCCTTGGCACAGCTCCAGCTGCCTGGCCAGGGGCAGGGATGGTGGCCATGCCTCAGTTGTCCATATAGGCCAGTTGTCCATTTACAGGTCACGACCTACAGGTCACATTGGCCAGTGGTATCATCTGTAGAGATTTCCTTCATCTTCAGTGTGTCCAGGGGTCTGAATCTCTGCTGTTTGGGAACAGCTGAGCTTAGAGTTGATGGGGTTTGCCATTCATTGCATAAGGCACAGATAAATATCCAGGAAGGGGCTAAACAGATGTGCCTGAGCTTATTTCCAAAGCCATACTGCTCACTTGCTCAGCTGTACAATGAGGAATGGAAACTGAGCAGCAAAGCCAAGTGGGGACAGTGACACTTTCCCTTTTGGGGTTTTGGTTTAGGAGATGGGTTGTGTGCACCTGTTCCCTTCTGGGAGCTCAGGTCAGTGAGTGCCTGGAAAGTGGACTTCACTGATGGCTTGGAGGTGGCCTGCAGAGATGCCATGGTCTGTGCATTTATTTAGTGGGATGCAGAGATGAATAGGGCCAAACACATGCTCTTTGTGCCTTGCTTCTTGTGCTGTTTATACCGGGGATTTTGGGCAGCTGTCTGGAACAGTTTGGGGCTTTTTCCATGCTTTGTGACAGTAAAGAGGGGGAAAGTGACCACTGTGTGTGTCGCTTGGATAGCACAGGGGTTTTCTCCTGGAAGGTCCTGGTTTCCAAGTTTCTGACACCACACACACACACACACACAAAGATCAACACAGTTGTGGAGTTTTTGTTTGCTACTGAATTGTTTAACATTTCAGTTTCCCCCTTGCCTCTTGAACGCTTTGTCAAAAAAGCAATTAATGTTTGTTTCAAGTTTATCTTTTAGATAACACTCCAGCTAAAGTTTTGTTCTCTTTTTCAAGAACAGTCCTTTGGGGGCTCTTTTGAGTCTTCTGACCTTTGAAAACACACCTGATGTCTTTGCCTCATTAGCTTTCAGTGTGCATTGGCCACAGCAGCACAGAATATGGAGCAGCTAAGTGAGGATGCAGAAACAAGGAGCTCCTCTGCTTGTCTGTGGATTTGCTCTGGATGCTCTGCTCAGGCAGCTCCTGGATGACACCCACAGGGAGCAACACAAGCAGCATCTCTGGGATCAAACTCATGCACCTGACACGTGTCTGACACCTCACTGTGGTACTTGCTTTCGAGTGGTGGATCTCCCATCTCCCTGTGCTCCCTCAAAAATCTTTCACATTTAGCAGTGAGCAAAATTACAGTCTGGTCCTCTCTTTTGTAACATGTGATTTCTGTAGGATTTCTAACTTAACAACTGTCTTCCTGAGTATATTCTTAGTCTGGTGCTAAATGTGTTGTTTGCTAAAACTTGTTCAGGCTGCCTCAAATTTTTGCTAAGGTGTGTCTAGGCCACTGTTACTGTCAAAGCCTGGCTGCTGCCCTGGAGAGAGACTTTAAGAATAGGAGCATGCCTTTGGATGGACACCCTTCAGTTGCCTTGCAGAGATTTTGTATTCACATCTCTTCCAGCCTTATCTCAGTGGATCTTCTGAGAAATATCAACGCCAATCAGTAGGAGAGGAAGGTGTTTGACCAGGAAGATGAACTTTAAAAAAACAAACCAAAAAATCAAGGAAAAGCTTCTTTTTGCTTACTTGAGATAAGCAATGCTGATACTGAGAATATAAAGGAATCAAACTGGGATTTTTTGATGCCAGCTATAATCAGTGTTTCTCATTGTTAGAGGGGCAGCATTTCCCCCTTCCTTTTCCTCTTTTTTTTTTTTTTTTTTAATTTATATGTGTCATGGAAGCTCTGACTCAGAAGTCTAGTTAATCACTAAGTAAAAACATTATGAGGACTAGATTTGTTCACATTCCTTTACAAAAATAGAGATGCAACAGGTAAGAGTTTGTTTGGTTCAAGGCCTTTGTGAAAAGCCTGACCTCAGATCACAGAATAACAGAATAATAGAATAATAGAATCACAGATTGGAAAATTAAGATAACATTAAGTTCAGGGGAAAACCAAGCACTGTCAAGTCTACAATTAAAAATCTGTGTCCCTGAGTGCCACATCTACACATTTTTAAATACCTCCAGGGATGGGGAGTCCACCACTTCCTTAGGCAGCCTGTTCCTGCCTAGGGAAGAAATTTTTCCTAATACCAATATAAACCACCCCTGGCACAACCTGAGGCCCCTTACTCCTGTCCTGTCACTTGTTACCTGGGAGAAGAGACTGACCCCAGCCACACTACAGCCTCATTTCAGACAGTTGTAGACAGATCCCTCCTGTGTTTGATTTCCATATGATGCCTCCACCAGAGAAAACCCTCTTTTTTTTTTTTTTTTTTTGCAAAAAGTGTAATCTTTTTTCTTTTTCTTCCTGCAGCTTCAGTAGATGCAGGACATGTTCTTCCTGAGTGAAAGGCTGAAACCCAGCACAGGGCATGGACAACCTAGTGCTGGCTTTCATCCTTCACCTGCAGGAGGATGACAGGTCCCCCTGCTGCAACTCCAGAAGCAGGACTGGCTCTGCAAACACAACCAGGGCAAGGCTGGAAACAAAACCCCTTTGGTTTGGCCGTGCAGGGGGAAATATTTTTTTTCGGATGTGCTGTAGAAACCCAGCAAGTTCCTTCTGTGTTATGCAAAATTTCCCCTCCTGACAGGGAACTAACAACTGCTTGTAAGTGTTTCTGGGCAGCAGTTCCAGGGCAAAACTTGGGCCCCAGGCTTGCATTTGAGAGGCTGCAAACAAGAAATGGAGATTCTGAGCACAGTTACAAATTTTATGAGGAGTGCTGGCTTTAAAGCTTGACAGCAAGCAAGCAGAAACTGCCAGGGTAGGAGTGAGGAAATGACCAGAGGTAGATGGAAAAGCAGGGAAAAAAAAAAAAAAAGAGAAAATGTCTAAAGGAAAGATGAGATAATAAAGGGAAACATGCTAAAGAAAGAGGAAGATATACAAGAATATTGCTTTTTAAAAAGCTGAGAAGAAAAAGAAGAAAACTAAGGTAAACACAGAGCAGACAGCCTAGGATGTAAAATTTCTAACATTTAGAAACCTATAAAGTCAGAACATAATGATAGAGTGTTCGAGGAGACACATATGCCAGTGAACCCATGTGCACATGACATTTTGTTCAGTCCTACAGGTATCTGTGTGCAAATTTTCATCTGGATCCAAAGGAAATTGAATTCTTTTCTTGGCAAAAAGCTGCCTGCTGTCCAGGAGAGCAGTGTAATTTATAATTGTGCAGGTTTTTTCTCCTGCCATGGCTTGCAGCAGAAGACAGGTACTTGAAGTTCTAGCAGTGGGCTGGCAGTGCCTGTGTTTGCAGCAGAACAGCTTTGTCTTGGATGTGACAGTTACCCGGTGCAGGACAGGGGCCCTGGGAAAGCCCATTCTGCTACTGTGTCAAAGCCAATGGTGGGTCACTCACCAAAAACTGAGTGAGATTGAGGCTGAAAGTACATGAGAAGGTTGGTTAACCATGAGTCAGCTTCTGCCAGATCAGATTCTCAAAAATCATTACTTTGTTTCCTCACAGTTTTGCAAAAATAACTGGCATAACAAGTGTAATTAAAAATAAAATATTTTTTGTCCCATCTGTTTCTCATGCTTTTTTACTCCTGTAAGCCTCTGGCCAGTTGTCCCACCAAAGTCACATTTTCAGGTATTTCCTTCCATCACAAAGTCAAATGATTTCCTGAAAGAAACCCAGGAAAACTAGGAAACACATTGGACTGAGTTAGCATCTAACCAAGACACTGGTTTTCTTTTGTAGGACTACCGAAACAGGATAGACAGTATTGCTGCAACAGCCTCCATGAATGACACTTCTAGACCCATATCCATCTGGGAATGGGTTTATCAGCTAGAAGGGTCACTGTCAACCTCTGCTGGAAATGTGGGACTTGCACACTTTCCTGGGAGAGCCTTGGAGGTGTGCCCTTCTCCCAGTGCATCCAGACCTGGGAGCTGACAGTGGCCAGGCTTCTCCAACCTCTTCTTGTCACTCTCTCACTGAGTAAAAGCTAAGATTAGCTCATGCACTGTTATTAATACTTCACTAATACTCCCCTTTGCAGCAAATGGATGGTTTTGATCAATAATTCATGGCTGGGCGTAGCCTATTAAATTTGAAGTGGGGTGTACGCTTTCCTGTTATTTATTTATCATTGCTTTTATATTACAGGGTGTTTTTTCCCCTGCTATTTCATTTTTCACTTGCTTAAATGCCTCTCCTTCAAAGTTCAGACTGCTTGCAGGAAATTAATCTTGTGCCTTATGACTTTTAAGTAAGACTAAGCTCTCTGCAAGGGCCTGAGACTGAGCCGCAAGGAAAACTTTCAGACCCGCTCAGCCACTTCAGCACAGAAGATCTCTTTGAAACAAATTACTTGGGGAATTCGGTAACAAATCTAACTGCTCAAAGCTCATCCGTGGCCTCAAGAGCTGTCTGCTTTTTGTTTCACAGGGATATTTGGCTACTTCTGCTGAGGGAACAAGCTGCTCCAAGACCAGCAATCAGGTGTCGCCCTGTCCCCTCCTGTGCCAGTGGGGGCTGTTCTCCTGGAGCCCTCCTGAACACAGGGTTTGGGGAGTGTTAATCTTCCTGGGCTGGAAGGTTGTAGGTTGTATGCCCTAGATAGAAGTGGCCTTCTCCTTTATGAAAACAGTCTACTCATAGCTTATTTGATTTTTGTGGCTCACCTTGATTCACTAATAAAACAGATTGTAGTGAAACTGAAATAAAGATTTCCTTAGAAGACTCTAAGACAGATTACTGAGTATAGAGCTTGGAAATTGAAAGCTGCACAAGCATGTGAACTCATAAACCAGTCTCCTGGCCTAGCTTTAACAGGCCATTATCCTCCTGGTCATTCCTGTGCCCAGATCCAGAGGAAAGGGTGAGGTTTGGAGAGCTGCTGATCTGAGAATTACCCTACCAAAGTCACGCTTTTTCAGTATGACAGAACTTCTTTCTACATTCCTCTTTCTCCAGCCTTGTCAGTATGCAAGCCTGGGTGTCCCTCCCTGACCAAGCATAAATGTCTTGTTGCTGATGGGCACTCGGGGCTGCCATATTTGCTGTGTGGCACAGGCTTCCCTTCATTCACACCCGTGTGCATGGCATGGGCCGTCACCCTGCTCCTCTCCTCTCCTCTCCTCTCCTCTCCTCTCCTCTCCTCTCCTCTCCTCTCCTCTCCTCTCCTCTCCTCTCCTCTCCTCTCCTCTCCTCTCCTCTCCTCTCCTCTCCTCTCCTCTCCTCTCCTCTCCTCTCCTCTCCTCTCCTCTCCTCTCCTCTCCTCTCCCATGCCAGGTGCCACTGGGAATGCCCACACCAGAGGCCCACAGGGGTTGGTGAGTCCTGCCATGGACTGTGGTGGTTGAATGGGGTTGGAGACTAGGTTTCTCAGGAAAGGAGGCCATGGTGGCAGACTCCAGCTGGAGGCAAAGCTCTGGCAGGGATAGATGCACCCCACTCCTTGCTGCATGAACAGATTTAGACAAAGAATGAGAACCAAGAAATATTTCATCACATCATGATTCCACCCCCAACAGACCCCAGTACCCACGTTGTGACAGGTTCAGTGGGATCGCCCAGCATTGCTTTGCATTCTCAAGGCTTTTTCTGGCATATATAATGCCAACAGAATACAGTGTAAAAGGTCTGAGTTTCACATGCATTCTGCAAATACTACAGCCCCAGTTTGTAGTATTCTCTCTCCTGCAGAGATCACAGGTGGCATTTCAGGGTACACTGCTAACACAGACCCAGCAGTGGGTCAAATTACCAGCTGGCACCTGAGCACATGCTATCAGAGTAATGACTCCTGCTTCACAAAGACTCATTTACCTTTCAACAGCATTGAGGTTCTCAGGGTCCAAATTCAGAGGCGGTTCAGTGCCTAAATCACTAGGGGTTACAGGAAGTGTCACCAACTTTCATAGGAACAAGAACAGAATCACAAAATAAAGGTGCAACTCAGATAGCATCAAACTGTAGTGGGAGTTACATCAGGTCCTCTGTACTTATATATGAGCAAGATATTATTTGTCAGATAATTTTAAAATAATTTCCATTATTTTGATTTGCCCTTGTTTTTTCATGGACCAGGATGTTCCTCCCAAAGGGTTCATTTAAAATCGTGCTGTCATTTAGTCAGACACTTTGCAAGGTCCACAAGAAGCTTTCATTCAGCTTGGAAGGTCTGTGCTTCAGTCCCCACTGTGCTCCCTACCTTGCTCTTCCCACCCCAGAGCGTGGCCTACAACCTGTGCCCAGATCAGCTGTGGCGAGGAAGACGTTGCACTCTATCAGTGGGATTTTGCAAAGCAATGGCTTTTGGAGGAAATGATTTCCTGAAGCAGAAGCAGCCTGCAGGAAGGCAAAGTTCTTGGGAGATTGCAGTGGGCAGTTAAAAATGTGAGTGCCCAGAGGTGGGTGTGCCAGGAAAGGCCATCCCAGGAATGCAGTGCCCTAGTGCCCATAAGGAAACGACTGACCTACAGCAGACCCCACTCCCTCCTCAGCTGGGGATCCCTGCAAGCCCCCTCCTGGCTGCCAGAACACAGTGCTGACAAGTCAGATGAAGCTGCTGGACCTCTTCTTAGGCAGACGCCCCAGACCCTTCAAATATAATTCCCATTCATTGATGGAAGTGGGATTACTGGCTTCTGCCTGCTTTTTGGGTTGACACTTACTTTGTCAGGAAACATCCAAGCCTCGTGGCAGGAGAGCACAGGCAGTTTCTGCCCTTCCCAAGGCTCCCCAAGGCACCTGGGGGTGAAGGGGAGGAAGGTGACAACCTTTTGGCAGGCAAGGAGGTTAAAGTGAAAGTGCTCTGTCCCTCAAAGCTGTGGGGCTGGCTCAGGGGTGGAGGCAAGGAGGAGATCACTCGTGGAAGGGTTTGAAGCCTGTGGTGACACAATCTGGCTGATCTGCAGTGAAGTGTGACTGTGTAAAACAGGCAGCAGGATGGGAGTGTCAGCACTGCCAAAAGTACTTGGAAAGAAAGGCCCTTCAGGCACAGGCACAACAAGGGGCAAGACTTTTGAAGTGGTGTAGTGGTGACAACAGCAGGGAAAAGATTGGTTTTGACCTTTTCAGCTGTGTCTCCAGGGCAGAGGTTTGTTGGTCTGTTAACAATTATAGTCCTCCCTCTGCAAGTCATTGAACACAGTGCATGCTAATTTATCGTACTTGATTTATAGACAATCATCTTTGATATTTCCTAATGTCTTTTCCTGTAATTGGAGGACCACCTCTCCTTTCACTTTTTTTTACTTTTCATGAACATAAATCTCAAAGCAGCTGCGTTGATATTTTGGCCCTAAGACTGAAGCTGTAGGTCAAGTGAATTGTTTTTCTGAGGTGGGACAGTAATGGACATTTAACTCAGTCCCACAACACAGCCTGTCCTAATACCAGCTGCTCTGTTCCTAGCCATAAGCATACTTTATGGCAAAATGCAAGCTGTTTATTGAGTTACAATTCAACACCCTTCTAGGAAACCAGGACTATAGTAATAGCCTGCAGTAGCCTGCCCTGTTTAAGAAACTACTTTAGAGACATCATTCTCATGGGATCCTACATTGTCAGCAATAACACAAAGGTCCAAACATAGGTACAAGTTAAACAGGTACAGGTAGGAGATAACCATCACACCATCCCACTAAAATGTTTCAGTGCTGCCCAGTAAAATTGCTGTTTGTGTGATGCTTCAAGCATGCACAGTGCAGGCTTTAAATACTGTGTCATGACAGGGCCTCAGCTGGGGTTGTATCTAAAGACTACCTAAGTTTAATAATATTTGGTGAGACAGCATTATTAGCTATACAGTGACAATCCAGCAGGTCTTGAAATGAGGCAGAAAAAGGTGTTAATGATCCACCTGTCAAATATGTGTTTTGTTTATGTCTGCCTCATAAATCCATCATACTTTAAATCTCATCCTCGCTGTCCCTGCATTTCCAAGCTTGTTTGAACACTTCTTTAACACAGCTGGTGCCTGTGGGATGTGCTGGTATTGAATCAGTGCTGAGGACACAGTGTTGAGCTCAGTCTAGGTCACACAAATATAAAATACCACACAGCATGGTGGACCTCTGAGTTGCTCCCCTATCTCCTGCATAAGCTGTAACAGAGAGTGTGCTAAGAAAAGGTGCTAAGAGTGTTCAGCAAACATATCTGATAAGGAAACATGCACCCCAGTTTTCCTGTGTGAGTAGAATATTAAACTTAGAGCACACATCCCTTTGGTGCCCTCTTTCTTATCTCAGAAAAGATATTGCAGCATTTAATGGCACGTCATGGAAACCAGGAAAAGTAATTTAGGATTTGGAAAAGGTCTGTAAGAAAAAAGCTGGGACAAACCATCAGGCTGGTGTAAAATATCCTAGAAAACAAAGAAGAGGAGCTGTGGCACAGCCTATCAAATAATCAAATACTATAGAGGAAGTATTTTTTCAATAGAAGTGAGTAACCAAAAATGCCTGGAAAGTGTTTCAGCGTACCTCTGGAGAGAGCAAATGTATGCTGATTCAAGGATGGATCTTAATTATGGAGATTTGTTCATGAAAGTTCTTCCTTGAATCTCTTTACAAAAGCATGTAGCTCATGGTCCTGTGAATGACAGCTTTTTCATTTAAGGCACACAGTTTGGTAATTGTTTTCACCTGCCTGTTTTCAGAGGTAAAAGTCAGAACAGAAGTTTTTGAAAAATCTGAAGGATGATTCTTCAGCCTGTGGAAAGTAGCAAGAATCTTGATGTTAAGGCAGAACATTTCTTAAAATCCCTGTGGGACTGATTATTAACTTTTCTCTCTTGATGTGTTTTCAGATCTAAGGCTTCTGCAATGCTGCATCGTCAGGGCTTGAAAGAGGGTTTGTATTTGCATCCATTGAACACTTTTACATGTGCATTGGGAAATATGTCCTTGAAATCTGTGTCAATTGTCAGGTGGTGTGAGGAGCACTGTGTTCTTTCTTAGGCTTCCCTCTTCAATAAAGGGTTGGATAAACTGTAGGGAGACACCAGGATGGTACAGGGATGGAGCAGAACAGATCAGAGAACAGAGAGAGAGGGCTCAACTTTTTCAGCCTGAAGAGGAGAAGGCTGAGAGGAATCTTGGCATCTACACCAACCTAATCAGAGCTCATAGAGAAGATGGAGCCAGCCTTTTGTCAGTGATGAACACTGATAACCAAAAGGTCACAAGTTGCATCAAAGGAATTTCCAAGCACTTGCTTGGAAAAAGTTTTCACAGGGAGAGCAGTCAAACATTGGCAGTGGTTGTATGGCGATGCCGAGGAGTTTCCATGCCTGGTGACTCTGCCCCAGCATGGCCTGGCAGCCAGCCCTGCCTGGTGGATGTGTCACTGCAGACATGTTCCGTGCCTCAAATGTGGCTACCCTTACCCGTGAAGAGAGGAAGTGTTTTTGGCGAGTGTGTTCCGTGAACGAGAGTGGTGGTGAGAGGAAGCGGCGCAAAGCGGTGACCCTTATTGGAGGAGAGCTGAGGTGAAGAGGCAGAAACCGGAGAATGCTTCGTTTCCTTATAAAGACAAAAATCTATTGCACTATGGGGTTTTTTCACCACTCACTTCCCTCTCTGGGCTCAGTCGTGGGCTTGCACTCCTGGGCTTGCCTAGTTGCGCTGCAGAAAAGGAAGAGTTTCCTTGTCTGCAGCGACAACTGCTTTGCAGTCCCTCCACCCTACAAGACGTTTGGTTGGTTTAAGAAGTTCTGCCCTTTCCATTGGATTTGCAGCTGCTGAGCTCTTCGTTGCTCTGACCCACTGCTTGAGCCCGGGAGGTAAGATCACAGCATCTAGTGGTTTTTTTGCAAGCTGCTCTCACTGAGGATACCAACAGTTTAACTGCACAGGAAATTGTGGCCGCCGTGAAAAAACAGCAGGTTCTGTATTAGTGTGAAGCATTTTCCAGTAGTCTTGTGCACGGCATCTCTACTGACCTTCAGGAAAGTGTTTGATAGATTTAATTTGGCAGAGTGGTTTTTGACTGAGTAGAATGGTAGTCTTGGAGTTGGCATTGGCTTGGAAGGGCATGATAAAGTAAGAGGCCAATATTTAGATTGAAGGCTGGATCCACATAAGAAGGTAATTTTAATTTCAGTGATGAAAAACACTGATTCATAAGTATAATGTATTTTGGCTTGTAGTGCTTACAATGTAATCTGCTGGCTGTTAGGACATTTATATCAAGTTTTTAGAAATGTAATTTTACTTTCCACTGGATAAATAAAACTGATTCATGAAAGAGCCTGATTGCAGTAGGAACTTCTGCTTTTAAAATAGTGACATGGGGTAGTCCTAATGTTATGTTTGCCTTTTAAGATCTTGACTGGTGAATCTGGTCAGGCTTGTCCCTTGCTTTCTTTGGGATTTCAGCTCAGGCTCTAGATGAATTGAGAGTTGTGAATGTCTACAGATATTTTAGGTGTAGTATTGTGAACAGGAGTCTCTAGGCTTAACTGTCTTCTCTGTAAGAGCAGTGGCCTTGCTGATTTCATCAGCGCATGGATTTGCTTTGAACACCGATCCAATAGAACTTTAGGCCTTTGTTATCACAACCAAAGTCACAGACCAGGCTGGCTGACTGATCTCATACTGCTACAGGTGTCAGGTGAAGATGATCTCTAGCAAATGCAGCTGGCTGCTCAGCAGATGGGGTTTGATCATCTTGCTAAAAGCGGATCACACCCTGACACCCCTCATGCAGAGAAACTCCAGCATGTTTCACCTTTCTCCCCTCTTGCCTGCCCGCAGGAGCAGTCTGGCCTCCTGAGCTGGGGAAGCTCTCATGAGTAGACAGGAGATGTGGAAACCCCCTCTGTGGTAGGAAACTCCACTGAGAAGCAATGAGAGAGCCAGTAGGGACTGGGAAGTACCTGTCTGCTTGCTGGTTACATGAGCGGGAATTTCTGCTTCCATCATCACCATAAAGTCCAGATTTACTTAGCTCAGAAGCTAAAGGTCAAAAAAGGGATGTATTATCTTACTGGGTTTGAATTTGCTTCCTCAACTGGACCAAAGTGTCTCCTTGGACTGAATACTATTATGGTTATGAAACGTTTGTACGTAAATCTATCAGTGATGCTCTTCTTCTCTTGCTCACAGAACCTGTCACACACTCCATTGTCTTGTATTTTGCTCTCAATTTTTTTTGACCCCATTTCTTTCTGATTTCAGTCTGAGCAGCTTAAAACAGCTGTGTAGCTTGGAGCAGAGTTATCTTGATAGGGAACCTACTATAAAAGTCATTACCATATGTTTTTTATAAAACATGAAAGAACTAGGAAGAGATTGAGTAAAGGGGAAGGAAGGAGGCGAGGAGGATCAGTGGGGGGTAAAGTGCATTCAGAAATGTAGCTCATTTTCATACCCAGCTCCTTCATGCAAAACAGCAGACTCCAGTGAAATGCTGATGCAAAACGTAAAATATATATCAAAATGAAAAATGTTTAGAAGAAAATCTGAAACAATATTTAGGGGCTGCAGGATGGAGTACAGGAGGGTCTGTGGGATGCTCTGTGCATTTCCACAGTTATCCAAGGGGAAAGCTGTAGGATGGGAAATAAATTCCTGCCCTTTGATGAAACAAGTAGGGTGTCCTGGACATGGAGGCTGTGCCAACAAGCAGGAGAGGGGCACGTGAGAGGCATGAGTGAGAGGGACGTCCAGTGACCAGGCTTGGGGACTGTGCCATAAAGCCAAATCATTCTTCAGAGGGAAAGGGAGCAGAAGGACTGTGCCTTCTGCTGCTCCAGGTCCTGCTTGTGTTCCCCACTGCACACTACAGCTCCCAGCACAGCACCATCACAGGATGGGGACCCAAGCAACAGCACAACTGGTAAGATGGACTGTGTTCACATGTGCTCTTTTTCTGGTCTGATTTTGTGGATGGGAAGGGCGTGGTCACCACTGGAATCACTGAGGTGTCCTGCAAAACTGAGGGCAGAATTCAACTCCTGGCATGGGAGAGACAGCAGCAGATTCATAAATCCTTGTGGAACCAGGCAAATGCAAATATGTGTTTGTATCTAAAAACCTCCTTTTTACAGCTGGAACTTTTTTTTAATATTTTACATGCACAGAGGAACTGTTTGTCTGCAAATGAACTGGAAGCAGAGGCTGTCTTCTCTTTTTATCAGTTACGAGAGTTCCACAGCACATTTGGGTCAGTACTTCATGACCTGACCTCTCACCCTCAGGCTGAAGCACACAGGAGTATGAAGAGAAGATTCTGTCGGTCTGTCCAGGGTTTTATGCCCATCTGCCACCCCAGTTGTGCTGGGATATATTCTCATACCTACATCCAAAGCAGACCCTGCAGATGCTCTTCTCTTCTCCCACCTTTGTTAGTGAAGATGGAACTGGGTGGGATGGGGCTTTCCATGCCAAATGGGACACCTGATGAATGACTGAAGCTTTTTGTCAGTTTGAGAATCAAAATGTTCCTTTATCTATGGAAAAATGTTCTCACTTTAAAGCTAGCAAGCCCGTGTTGATAAAAAGATGAGAAAGATAAGTGACCCAACAAGAATTGTAGTGTACTGGATCAATTTTCTTTTCTTTTAAGAAAAATACTACAGACACTGATTGAAAAATAATATGCACCTAAATGCTGTCTCCCTAGTAGGATGTATCTGACAGATACAAGACACATAAGGAGAGTATTTATAGGTTCAGAGCTCTGCTTTTTCCTTAATTTCCTTGAAGCATTAGCCCTCCCTTCCACCGAGTGGTATATTGGAAAGAGATCTCCGTTTCCAGACCCTGTGGATTTTCCCTTCCTAAGCCCTGTTGACCAGTATTTGATTTAGGACTCAGGCATCACACTGACAAATAAGGTCCTTTATGAAATGGAACATTAACAAATAACTCATGAGCATTTCTGTGTTCCATCTGAACAGTGATAAATGTATTTTCTCGGGTTTTTTTTCCAAATTGTATAAGAAAAAAAAAGATAAAGTGCAACATCTTAATAATCCCAGTGCCTGCATACATGGCAAGATTTCCTGCTGCAGACACCAGTCTTTTAAAAAACCTTTGAGGCAAAGATTGTCATTTATTGTGGGCTAAAGCATGAATCTTTGTAATGTACTAGGGAGGAAGTATTTGCCATGTCTTCAGAAAGACTCCTCTCGGAGTCTTGAATGCTGATTTAAACAGCAAGATGCCATGCAAACTGAAGGTGATCCAAGTTACTCATTGTTAACAGAGCAAAGGATGTTTCTGTCTACTTTAGGATTTAAAATTTAGCTCAGCATCTTTGAGGAAATTTTAAAAATGCTTGTTTTTATCTGTAGTTATTTCAGTAGGGAAAGTGTCACAGCCCAACATGCATAACATGAAAAACTAACTTCTTTTAATGAACCACCTCATGTGTTTGAAAGTGTTGCAGTTTGTGCTTCTTAAATGATTTTCAAAGTCCTACTGTAAGAAATGTGCCTAATTGGCATGCAGTTCCAGACATGTTTGTGTTTGCTGATACTGTCAGCCATGGTGAGTGGCTGTCTGAGTAACTCACCAGCATGGAAGAGAGATATGAACTCAAGTTCTCACCTTACATCATGAGCAGAAAAAAAGCTGTCCAAAAAAAAATTTTCCACTCAATCTGCCTGGAAGCTGTGACACCAAACAAGAGTAAAGGACATCAGTGGAGTTGTTTGTTTGTCTAAGAAGGCTGCACGCCCCTGAGCTATCACTGCGAATGATCACTGGCAGCTCACTTCAATTTAGCATTAAAGCCACTATCCTATTTTGCTGTGGGTGCAGTATGATCAACCTGCTGGTGCAGGGATCTAAGTACATTATTTTGATCAGAACTGTTAGAGAAATAACAGCTAATAATAAATATGTAGGAGGAAAGCGTGATAGTAGCAAATATGCTGAGACTGAAGTTTAAATGAGAGATGAACTATTCTGGATTATGCTTAAGAACATGTTTGGCTGATCGTCCACAAGATGGCTTTGCCTGCTACATTTGAGCAGAAGATGAAACTTTCAAATTGAGGAATTTCTAGGCCACACTGCTGTAGTTTTGTAGCCTTGATTCTTTCAACATGAGATCTACTGTATAGTTCATCTTTTTCTCACCCTTTAGTGATAATGAAAATGACAAAAACTTGTCTCCAGAAGGAAAGAGTCAGAACCTAACTCAAAAATCTTCTCTTGTCTCCTCCTCAGCCTTCCACAGTGTAGGAAATCAGCTGAGACAAATAATTTGAACAGAAATGCATATGGATATATGGACTTATGTGTGGACTTAAGAGAGAAAAGTAGAGGGAAATATTTCTGGGGAGGAATATCCTATCAGGGATATTCTGAAAAGTGACCAGGAATAGGCAGGTATGCAAAGCTGCAATAAATATGGGACAAATATTGGATATGTCCAAAATAACTCTTGTTTTCCCTTGTACTTTTCTGGCATTCAAGATGCTTCAGATCTGTCACAAGAGCTTGTGCACAATACTAAGGACTCTTCTCTCAATCCTCCCTGCTGGTGGCATGATCCAGGGCAGGCTGTGCCTTGTGGGAGGATTGCTGGGGCTGCCTCTTTGATGTCAGCTGGGAGGGAAAGTCTAATGCAGAAGAGAGCTGGTGAAGCATTCCCCAGCCCTTACAGAAAGCTGGACGTTGGAAATTGAATTTGTGAGTGAGATAAGAAAGAGAAAAGGAGCTAGAGCGATGAGCTCTGGCAAAGTGAAAGGCAGAGTTTTGTGTGTGCAGGGGGACAGTCTCACACTGCCCCATGAAACAGCTGACAGCTGTGTTTTGCAACAGCCAGTGCCTCTTATTTCATCACTTTCAGAAAAAAAAAAAAAAAGCAAGTTTGAAGAGAAGATAGCAGGAAATTTATTTATGCCAGGGAACATGTGTCATGCCACTCTCCAACAGCTAGACAAGTTATCATATAATTAGCAAAGCCCTGATGGTAGAAAGCGAGTAAATTTTAGTAGTGTCTTTGACTTTCTTGACACCAAATTCACAGTTAAGTTGTTCCTGACTAAATATGTTTGTGAAAAGGCAATGTTGTCCCATGAAATGTGCTTTTTTGTTTTGGGGAAAGGTACACATTTATTTCTATCTATAAAGTGCCATTTCACATCTTCAAGCTTTTCATTGCCTTGCTTGCAACAAAACTGAAACACCAGAGCAGTGGAGAAAAGTACCAAACAAGGAAACAATTTTATACAAGTCTTGGAAAGACTGGAGGTTTTAATGGCTTTGCCATTTATTATTTATAGTGCATGGTGAGTGTACACTTTGCCAAGCAATGCATAACCAGGCAGCTCCTCTGAGTATGGCTTCAAAATCGAAAAGAAAATGAAAGAGCATCAATATCCCTGTGTTTCAATTTAGCAATTATGTTCAGGTTTAAGATTATTTTAGTTCTTCCTTTATATTCCAGTCTAAAAATAGTTTGTTATTAGATCTCTTAAAACATCAGTGTGGTCGTAGGTTCCTCTGAGGATAAGGTCAAATAACAGAAAGCTTTAGGGCACGGCTGTGACATATTGGTTTGGAAATGATGGCACGGAAGGGAGTGCTTTGCTACAGGCTCTTTTGGTACCAGTTTGCTCGTATTCTCAGCAGCTTAGGTGAGAACCTCTTCCCTTTTTTTACCCCAACTGGTAACTCAGCAGACTTCTGAGGAGGAAAGAGTGCATTTGCACAACTTTATGTTTTGCTTTTGCAATAGCGGGTTTATGCTGCTTGCCAAACTAGAAAGAAGTGTTGCTTCCAGGCAGTGTTGTAATCCGGATGTCCTGAAGCCATGTGAATCTCAGACTGTCTCAGGGAGTTTTTTATTTTCCTTCTGAATGTTTATTACCTTCCATTTATTTCTTGTTGGCAGTTCCACTGCCTTTCTTGCACTGACCCAGGGAGCTGTCTTCCCCTCCTCAGCATCCTGCCTCAGCGTCTAAGCACGTGCTGACTTTCACCTCATTCTCCCTGAGACACTTCAGCTCTTTTGCTGATCTTCCATCACACCAAGTTCAAGATCCTTCCTCCCAGCTGCTCCTGATCTTCAATATCTCATCTGTGCTGACAGCTAAGCTGTTTGCGTTCAGTCTATACCAAACTCCCCTCTGTCTTGCCAAACCTCTCCCCTGCCCAGCTTTTCTCTTTGCTTCTGGCCATACATCACTTTGCTCAAAGCCATTGCCCTGTTCTCACCAGCTGGTTTTCCCTTTGCTCCTTCCTCAGATGGCTCCTCAGCAAATGTTCCCTCCAGAGGAGCTCTTTCTACTTGTTCACATTGCTCATCTTATCATCCTCTGCATTTTTTCTCTGCATTTGCCTGGTCATACCGATTTTGCAAACAGTTTGGAGTGAAGCAGTGCGCCATGTGCTTACAATGCCTTGTGAGTTATGAGTGATTGGACTATTCACCCGGGATGGTTGGATGCCCTCTTGATGAGATGCCAAAGTATTTTCAGTTTGCATAGGGGATGGTGAAGTGCTGAAAGAGATTGAACCCTAGAAGCACATGGCTCTGCTCTTGGCTGGTTAAATCAGTAAAAAATATTGGGCCTGACGTCTCCCATTACTATCCAGAAGCATTTTACACCTCTCTGTGTCTCAATACTATCATTTAATGATTTAAGCAAAATAAGCACTTTAAATACTGAAAGGTGGCTTTTTGAAAGGGGATTTTTTCCTTTTTTTGCCGTGTGTTGCTAAAGCTTTGGACTTTTACTCACTTGATTTCCTTATATTTTATTTTTCCTACTTGAACAATTAAAAACATGACAGTGATTTTTCATTGGGAATAACTCTGAGGCCTTTAGTCTGAAAATTCTGGTGCCTTTCTGAATCTCACTGTTGTGAAACCACAGTGGGGTAATAATCAGCAACACCCACTGGATTTAGATACTGGAACTGACAGGCTGAAGTCAAGAGGTGCTGTGAGGTGAAACTGTAGGAGAAGCTCAGTTGTGTGTTGGAGCAGGCAGTGACCATCCTTCTGTCACCTGAGGACAGCCACCCCTCAGGTGATGGAGACCAATCCTCATTCTTGGTGTGCACCTGAGATGAATCAGATTGCTCAGCTAGGTGTAGTTACCTTCACAACAGTGGGTAATACTGACTAAAGAAATCAAAAGGGGTCATTACAGCAAAGCCCTTCATCCTATTATTAGTATAAATGTCCACATATGTAAACATATGTACTACTAATAGGATTCTCTGTGTTTAACAGTTTACTTAATTACATTATCAGAGGTCATGACTTCTTAAGCAATCTGGAAGAGGCTATTTTATGTTGGTGATGCTTTTTTCTCAAGGTTACTTTGCAAAAGTAATGTTATAGGTGAAAACCTGTAGTGTTCCCCACCTCTTAAGCCTAGAACAGTCTTCATGCTATTAAAAGTTGTGCTGCAAATTATTGCTTGATCAAGTGACTGGACTAGAAGGAATGACCTTGCAGTAGAATATGGATTTTCTGGCCGATAGTGTAAAATTTTCATGTGTCCAGGTGCGTTTTAGTTAGCCCACAATTTGCAAAAAGACACAGCAGGCAACAGAAAAAGATTGGTAGTGAGGAATCAGAGGCAGAAAAGATGCCAGGACAGACTGGGGGAAGACTATGGATCTAACTTTACCCTAACATACATAACCCACATTGCTAGTGGATCATATGGGTTTTTGAAGACAATCCTTGAAGTATGGTGGTTAGAACCAACTGCAAGAGCAGTGGCGTTATGGATTCTGCAGCACTTTTCTATTTATCAAGGTTGGAGTGAATTGACAGCTTTTTATTGCTGTCTTCATCCTAAAACCACAGTGATTAGGCAGAAAAAGGGTGCATGATCTGACTGGGAGACAGCAGACAAGAAGTTAACCACATGAGTAGCTTTTGGGCTATTTCAAAGCCGTGTCCATAGTGGTTTTCACAGACACAAGGAATCAATGCATGAGTTCTGCAAAGCATTGACTCTGAAGCCCACATAGGCTGTACATAACTTACATAACTCTGTGTTTTTACAGAGGGCTATTGCAAATCTAGGTTTGGTTTGTTTTTGTTTTTTTTTTTTTTTTTAATTATGCAGTGTGAATTTTTGTTTGGGAATGGCATATTTCTGATTTTTTTCCCCTCACTTGATTACTGTATCTACAGCAACCACTTCCCAGGATCAACTCAGGTTTCCATTCTATTCTATTTAAATAGTTGTTTGGTTAATTAATACTTAAAGAGACATAGGACACTATAGTCATTCTCACAAATATAGAATAATAGATAGTCTGTCTCCTGAACAGTTTCCTCATGAATATATGCAAGGGATATTAGGTGCATGAAAAAGCTGATGGGGATAATGTGCATCCTCTGGCAGTGTATTTAATGATGCCATAAAAGAAAGTGAACTTTCCTTTCCTGGTTATTAAGGAAAGTGCCTGTAAAGTGAAAGTCTAATCCTTGCCCTTGTTCTATGTATTTGATGAAAGGAAAGGCAGAAAAACTCCTTCTGGCCACACATTCCTAAAGCCACCCAGCCTCAGGCACTAACTCAGGCACCTTGGGAGGAAAATCCTTAAACTCCCACACATCCAGGGAGAGACGTAGCTGACTTCTGGGAAGCCTTGTGAAGGAGCTTCTCTCAGTCCCTCCACCTTGTAAGGGTGAGCAGCCTCCTCATCAGGTACCCAAGGTAAGTGGTGCAAATGTCCCCTGAGGCTCTGGCTCCAGCCCAGAGCCCTAGGAAGCACTCAGGGCTGCTCCTCTGCCAGCACTACTGAAGAAATGACTGGATAATTGTGTTTCCAAGGGGGACTAACAACAGCCAGCACCATTTAGTCCACTTTCTCCATAAGAAATGAAAGTCAGTAGAGGTAGGATTTAATTCCAGTTAAATTTGTATAAATAAAACTATTGCAATTTTGAGCAGGGCCTGGCAAAACAACAGGAGGGACATGAAATTGTATCTCATCCACACAGGATTTTATCCCTTTGCTTGATTTCAGTACACAGAGAGGAGCTGGGTTTTCAGCTATGGCGAGCTGCTCCAAAACTTTGAAAACCCAAGTGAAAACCTCTCTATTTGATCACAGTTGCAAACCCATAAAGCACCAAATGAAACAAGTGTCTTCTTCTTGCAGACCTGCCACTCACAGAAGTAAGGATGGCATCGACAGCACACTTCTCCGAGGAGGAGATGGCAGAGCTCCGCGAGGCCTTCAGCAAAGTTGGTGAGTGCAGGCACTGCTGAAGTGTGAACCTGTGGCTAGCTCTTTTCTCATGGTCTGACTGGCCAGCTGTGAGGAAATGGACTTTGCTCCAGCACTAATCTGTCATGTCAACCACAGAAAGCCCTTTTCCTGCCACTGCAGGCCTCCAGCTCACAGCAGAGCACTGGTCTCTTACACAGGGAGGTGTCGGGGCTCCAGCAGGGTTTATGAAAAAACTCAAAAGCTGTACAGCAAACCATGTTGGAAATATTCTCTAGTGTTTTCCCAAGAATATTATTTATTCACAACCAATTATTTGGAAGGCAAAAAAGGTTTTATTTTAATGTAAATTGAGTATTCCCTATGGGAAGGAAGAGCGTGGAGAGGACAAATATGCAGATGGATTAAAAATTTGTAATCCCTCCACAATGACCTTTCTACTGTGTGTTTTCTTTCCAAACCTTTAAACATCTCATCTGATTTGTCTCCTTTGAAGTCACACAGGCCCATCACTGTCTACCCAAATTCTAAGAAAAGGACTTTGTGCTTCTCACAGCTCACTTGTATGAGCCTCGCTGGATTATGCACTCATCAGTTGTCCTTGCTGATCCAGGTGGAGGTTGGTTGATTTCTGAGCACACAGTAGTATAGGCTGGCAGTCTTAAAAATCTGGTCCCTCTGAGTGTCCCAATGCCCTGCCAAGGCAAATCACAGAATCCTAGCGTGGTTTGGCATGGAAGGGACCTTAAAGATTATCTAGTTCCTACCCCATGGCCATGGCAGGGGCACCTTCCACTAGATCTGGTTGCTCCCCCAAAGGCTGGAAGGAAGCTCTCATTCCTCCTCCAGACATTCTCCAAGTCCAGATTCTTTTGTTGAGATCCATGGTGAGATGGATATGATGCTCTGTGCAATCCGTGTTAATCCTGATGCTGATACTGATAGCTGAGTGTCTTTTTGCAGCATGCAACAAGTGACTCAAATTGCAACTTCCTATGCAGGAAGTCAGCTCACACTGCTTTGAAATCGCCTCCGCCTCCAGGATGAGGAAAAAGAGAGAAAAAAGAAAGACAGATACTTAAAAGCCAAATATAAATAACTATATATATACACCATATAACTATATATACATTTATCTATGTCGTAACCACAGTGTTTTAACAGAAGCTCTCCACGTGATAAACTCAGTTTGCTTTTTTATCTGTGGAGTTTTTCACTAAGTGGAGAATAAAGGACTATGAACATGTATTGGTAATCTTCTCATCAAATACTACCCTCTATTGGTGATCTTCTCGACCAAATACTTGCAGAAAGCTCAGCAGGAGTATTCATGTTAGCACCATCACAGAGAAACGCAGATGTTTTTATTTTGAGGATGACCATATGCAGTTCCAGCCTACTTCTGATGTTATTAGATCCAGAAAACAGGCCAAAATCACAAATTGTATCTATGTGTATTGTGTCAACTTTATTTTCTTTAGCTGTTCTGTGGACAGGATGCTTCCTCTATAGGTCACATTTGTCAGTGTGTAAACTTTGGAATGGCAATTGTATCCATTTAAACCTAGCTTTGTTAAGATAGTAATATGTCTAAACACATAAATTCATCACTGTGAGTTTTTGTTTGTTAAAAGGTGATTGTAATTCTTTCTTGGGTGTGAATAACACCAATGCAATTGAAAATACCAGGTTTCAAGACAACAAATCTTTGTATATAATGTACCTTTCCTCGGGTAAGATAAAAACAGCCTTTATGTGCAGGAAATGTCCCTGGGCTGATGCAGAATGTAAAAGTTTGCTTTAATCTTTGCAGATATCAGCGGGAATGGCTTCATCGATACCAATGATTTAACAGAGGTGTTGAAGGCTGCCAATCTCCCTCTCCCAGGATATAAAGCTAGAGAGCTCATTCAGAGTCTGACAACCGCAGGGAATGGCAGGATCAGTTTTGATGAATTTATTTCAGTAAGTAAGGCATTATTTATTTCACTCACTCAAGGTGATCCCCAGGGCACAACAGAGGCACAAGCACAGGGTCTCATGGGCACCTCGTTAATCCAATGAGTCTCCTCACCACAAAAGTTGCAAGCAGAAAACAACCAAACTAGAAATTCTGCAATTAACTGGGACAAGTTACATGAATACAGCTGCTCACTGCATAAATGTCATACCTTACAGTTTGGTTGATGCAGCAAGATACAGTTTTTCAGTCATACACTGCAAAAAGATGATGTTCTGCCTAGATGAAAAAGTGTGAGCAGATTGAAACTGGAAACTTCATGGGGCATTTTTTAATCAAAAAACTTTTTCTGGTCTGAATTGGGTCAAAAGCAAAAATAGGGGAATTTCCCTCAGGATGGAGAAGCAGGTTTTTACTTGCTCTTTCTTCAAACCCAAACTGCTGTGCTCCAAAGTAACATTTTTATTACTTAGCTGATCTTTGTTCCCTGATTTGAAAGCATAAAAGCTGAGTTTAATACTTTTGTACCTCAGCAGATACACAGATTTTACCCAGAAACCCACTGAAAATACACAATACCTATTTATGAAGCAGAGAGAATGTGTCTCCTGGCCCAAGAGATCCCTGCTTTAGCTTGGTTTAATTCTCCAAAATTCTAAAATCCTCTCTCATGCTTGAAAGATTTTCCAAGACCTGAAGAGTGATGATGTTGCCAAGTCATTCCGAAAGCAAATCAACAAGAAGGAGGGGATCTGTGCCATCGGTGGGACATCGGAGCAGTCCAGTGCTGGCACACAACACTCCTACTCAGGTGGGTGCAGCTGTCCCACCCTGACAGCAGCAAGTGAGCCCCGCCTGCAGCAGCACAAACACCTGCCCACTGCTGTGCCTGCTCCCCAGGGAGGCAAGGCACAGGTTCCCCACTGCTGATAACCCATTTCCCCGCACATTTTAGCAGGCACTCATTCTGTAAACTCCCCTTGCAACCAGATGGTTCCTGACTTTTTCCCATGGAGGGCACAACTCCATCAGGGTTTCTCCAAGCCTGTTTCTCTGAGCTGAAAGTTGGTTGCTTTTGTGACCTCCTGGGTACAGCCCACTCTGAAGCAGTTCCATGGGGAGGAGGTCCTACCCTTGGCCATCTTCTGCAGGGGCAAGAGTGGGGGACTGACTCTCTCCGGGGAAGGGAGAACAGAGGATGCTTCCAAGGACTCCCTCCACCTTCATCCTGGAGGGCACCTCCTCTGGGCTACTGGGAGCCATGTGAGCTGCTGCTGGTACAGGATAGCTGTGCTTCAGCCCTGCTGAGCTACAGACACATCTGCCCATCACCCTCTGAATGCTCTTTGTCAGAGCCCAGTCCTGGCCAGGCTTTTCTAGATATTCCACATGAAGAGGGTGTAATGTACAATACTGAATTGTTTGAAGTTATGTGGGATTTCGATTTAGCAGAGAGGTACAGCAATGCATTCAAAGCATGGTGAAAAGCACAAATTACCCCTTGCAGAGCTTAACATCTGCACCACACAACATTTGAACCACATGGACTTCATTACCAGTCTCTGTAATATGCCTGATCTCATGACCCAGGCAACCCCAGTGAGTGGGAAGGGGTATTGGAGGAGTATTAACCAGCCCAAGCCCATTGCTGTCCTCAGCTCCTTTGCTTGTCTCCTGAGAGCCTCTTCCATGCAGGGTTTTTTTGATCAATCTCACTGGTGGGAAAGGCTGCCCCAGGAGTTCTGCCTTTGTCAGTAAATGATGGTAGAGCCACCGCACAGCAAACTGATGGATTTGATATTGTGTCCACAGAGGAAGAAAAATATGCCTTTGTCAACTGGATTAACAAAGCCCTTGAGAAGGACCCTGACTGCAAGCACGTGGTGCCAATGAATCCAGAAACAGATGACCTCTTCCAGGCGGTCGGTGATGGCATAGTGCTTTGGTAAATGATACCTTTCCTTCTCACAAACAGGAACCATGAGTCTGCAAAAACTCACATTTCTCTTTAAACAGAACCTGCTGAATTTACATTCAGCTCAGGAGCGTCTGCAGACTCAGAGCCTTGATAATACTAGGGGTTTTGGGCTTCTTTTATCTTCAGAAATATAAAGCATATTTCATGCTTAATAAGAATTTTTCCTTGTCTCTAGACACTTACAATTAGATGAAGTAAGTGAAATTTGAGGAGCTGCTTGGTTTTATTTTTGCCCAAGGACTTCTGGTGTTTCACACAAAGCAGCACAAAATATTGAGTCCTTCCACAGACATTTTCTGCACAATAAACTTCTCACACAACTTCACCTTGTGGCATTCTTGGCCTCACAGCTCTAGTACAATCTGTATGTAGCCCAAAATAATTGCTTAAGTATTGAGTGTGTGCCTCTGGGTATATATGTAGAAGCAGAGGGTGATAATCTGTTTTTGTTAAGTAACTCTCCAGCTCTTAGACTTGTCCTGCAATGTAGAGAAAAAAACTATACCTGTATTTTGTGCACATATAGCTTAGTGTATTTCTTGTTATTTTTTTTCTTTTATTTCCAGTAAGATGATCAACTTTTCAGTGCCAGATACCATTGATGAGAGAACAATCAACAAAAAGAAACTCACACCCTTCACAATACAGGTACTTAAACACAACAAAATTCTTTGCTTTTCCCCTTAGGATGCTTTTGTGTAATCACTTAGAGGAAAGGCTGGTTCTGCCCAACACAGTCAGGCAAAGTTGTGGCACAGTGAGATGCTCAGGTCTGTGTCATAAAACCACAAAGACTTATATTTACATTTCTTTCCAAACATATGAGCAACCTGACTGACCAAACACAACAAATAATGTTCACTGGATCAGAGAGTTAGACGCTTTTGTGGTAGATGCCATATGAATGCAAGAGCACAGAGATAATACAGTGACCAGTTGCAGTTGGAGTAGCTCTCAGAAGGCTGAGTCCCTCTCATAAGGCATGACAATGACCTGAATTCACAACTGCTGTTGTTGCAGTCTGATGTCCTCACCAAAATATTAACTGTGACCCTGGAAGTACCAGTGCAACATGCCTGAGATTAGGCCATTGCTGCTGCATGCCTTTTACAAGCCAGTATTTCATCTTGAATATTAATCCCTCCTTTATTTCTATCACATGTACATATATATGTGATTTTTTTAAA
Source organism: Motacilla alba alba (assembly GCF_015832195.1). NCBI lineage: Eukaryota > Metazoa > Chordata > Aves > Passeriformes > Motacillidae > Motacilla > Motacilla alba. The sequence goes on from NC_052016.1 coordinate 63,420,453, forward strand.
TGGACAAAAAGGGTGTAAATTTTCACTACTTAAGGTTTACTGTGTTTCTCACACAGCAGTATGTAGAGAGATATTTTTATATGAACAACATCTATGTACCTGGTACAGAGTATAAATAGATACATGGAATAGATATGAACCTAACCCAGTTTAGCCCTCAGCTACTCTGATTTGATGGAACATTAGCCAGTAAGCTCAGAAGCCATTAAATTGGATTTTTTTGCTGTATACCTCATTTTTCAGTTCTAATCGTTTTGGTCAGCAGCATAACTTAATGATGCAGCTCAGATCAATCCCTGTCACATGTAGACATGATTTGATCAATATAGCTTCCACTTTAACTTAACCCTTTTACAGCTGTCTGCTGGATAAAAGGCAATTAATTTGAAATGGTCCAATTTTTCTAGCTTATAAGAATTTACACCATGTTTCTCTCTGCATTTTGTATCTAATCAGGTCTCCCTGTCATGACAGCAGTGCTGAAATTCATGTGAAAAACTGCAAATTTGTGTGATAAATTATATTTTCCAGGCTTCTTTGCCTGCCTTATTTGCCCTCTGTTTACAAAGCCACCTTTTTGTATAGTTTAGACCCGAGGATCAGATTTTCTTATTCCCTTTATTTTTAATGGACAGGAAATGGCAAAGGAACATAATGTTCCTGAAATATCACTTTTATTTCTGCCTGTCACTGTGAATCACTGAATCCCTCAGCTTCCTCTGCACACTCCCAAACCAGGAGTCCATACTCCAAAGTTCAAAAAGAAAATGTCCAGATATTACCAGACCTTGGCTGAACTGCAAGGCTGAAAACTCATCAGGTTTATTCATACTGATTCCTGGGACAGTGTGCTCTTTGCAAACACTGCCAGCTAGCAACTTACTTGTATCTTAGGTATCAGGGCTTTTGCAGAGTGCTTAGGGAGAGGCGAGCCTGGAATATCTGCCAGTTGATGGGGTTGTAGCTCCCTTGCTCCTCCATGTGTGCAGGACTGAGCAGATGAGATTTTGCCCCATGCTGAAGCTACATCTGTACTTGAGCATGAGCTTGAGCATTAGCCCTAGGGAGAGCCTGGCCTTGGTAACCAGGATTGAGCCAGGACATCATTGTCAATGTAGATGTATGCTCTGAGCTCCAGTGCCTTGTGACGTGACATTTGCCACCTCTGCCAAAAGGAGGTCCTTTCTGTCTTTGTGTTGAGACCCAGAATCTGCCTGTAATCCCCAGGAGAGTTTGCATTCCCCTGACTGCTGTGGCCAGATATGTATTCTGGGCTGCATCAAAAGAACTGTGGCCAGCAGGTCAAGGGAGGTTGTTCTGTCCCTGTATTCCGCTCTGGTGAGCACCCAGAGCGCCCACCTGGAGCACTGCCTCAGGAAAGACATGGTTCTGTGTGCTTAAATGCATTTACAGTGAAGCTGCCTGCAGATTTCACTCATTTTGGCTGTGCTCCCTTCCTGTAGCCTCAGCTCTCAAGTGCTGCATCATTCAAAAGTTCTCATCTTTCCCTAGGAAAATCTGAACCTGGCCCTGAACTCTGCTTCAGCCATTGGGTGCCATGTTGTTAACATTGGAGCTGAAGACTTAAAAGAAGGGAAACCTTACCTGGTTCTGGGTCTTTTATGGCAAGTCATCAAAATTGGACTCTTTGCCGACATAGAGATCAGCAGGAATGAAGGTATGTATGGCCCTTCCTTTCAGTGCTCCACTGTTATCACTGCAGAGTCTTTAGGATAAAGCTCTTTTAAAAAAATGGATTTAAATTTTTTTTCTTCAGGTATTTGTCGTCTGTTTTCTTGACTGGTCTGATTTTCCTTGCTTTTCACAAGCTTCAGCGCTCAGAAGTCCAAGGCTTTCTGCAGAGTTGTGTGTTCAGAGCCTTTTTATGCTCACTGGGTCAGGAATGGTGGTCTACATCCAAGGATATTGGTGTATTGGTGCTAAATCTGGGATAAGCAAAACTGCATTCAGGAAGCTTGGCTCCTTCTTGCTCTTGATTGGCAAACATCTTTCTTTGTGAAATCATAATTATAGAATCATAGAATAATTTAGGCTGGAAGGAGCCTGTGGAGGTGCACCTTGGAGATCTGACTCAGCCACCCAGCTACCTGTTTTCAGCAGTACAACATCTTAAGTATAACATCTTAATGTCAGATGAGGTAGCTCAGGGCCTTTTCCTGTGTTTTCTGGGCAGCCTGTTCCAGAGCCCAACCACTCTTGCTCTGAATTTTTTTTTTCTAGTTGGGATCTAGTTGGAATTTCCCTTCTGGCACCTTGTGTCCACAGCTCCTCATCCTTTTCCCGTGCACACTGGAAAAGTGCAGATCTGGCCCCTCTATAATATTTGAAGACAATACTTGCTCCCCTCTCAAACCTCCTTCCAGGCTAAATAATCCCAGTTTTCTCATCCTCTTCCCTTATACCACAAACTTCCATCCAAACATTTTTGTGCCCTTCCACTAAACTCACTTCAGTTTGTCAATGTCTCTTTTGTACTGGGGAGCCAGAAACTGGACACAGCATTCCAGGTTTCTCTCACCAATGCCAAAATTATCCATGGAGTAGCTTCATCACGGAGGCTGTGGGTGCACCTGCAGTCCACACAGCACTTCATCTTGCTGCTTTGTTCCCCATGCCTCTGGATAGTCCCTCATCCAACAGTGACACTTCTTTCCTCCAGTTTCTGTGCAGATGTTACCTTCATTGCCTCACCCCTTTCACATTTCTGTCCCTTTCATTGCCAGAGCCACCAGTTCCCATTCTTTGGTAGGTAGCCTTCCCTGCTTATTTGCTATTTTTTTTTTCATTTCTGGTATTTTCTCCTTCACTTCTCATCTAAGACTTCATCTAAGGCTAGACAAGCCAAGAAAATTCTGATTTTTTTTCAGGTTCTCTCTTTCCCTCATAGCCCTTCTCTGCAGCTGCTTCAGGTAAAATTCCTCTTTCTTGAACATGAGACCCTGTATTTCCAATGAGCTTTCATAAGCATATGATATCAAGGCAGTAATACATCCCAACCTCTATGGGAATTACCTGGACATTTAATATCATGTTGGACTTTCCCCACATCATATCAAATGGTGGCTCAGAGTAGCTTGGAAGACATCTAATCCACTCAGGTTCTCATCCTTCATTCATGTAAGCTTTTAGCTAATAGCAGTTATTCACATTAATTCCCCAGAGGAGGTCTTTGAACATGGCACTATTAAATTGCATTCCATTTTTATTACTGTCATCCAGTTCATTCTGTCTGATTTCCTGATCATCCTCTGTATTGACTATGCCACCTATTGACTATCATCTTCACATTTTTAGCATGTTGCAAGTATTTGTGCCAAGATAATTGATGCAAAAAAAAAAAGGAGAAAACATTAATCCAAAAATCAATCCACAATCAGCTCGACAAGAATTCTTCTTCCAGCCTCCTGTCAGTGTCAACACTGTTCTCTTCATAAAATCCTCTATTTTCAAATGCTTCTATTATCCCCCTCTGGTCCCAGTTTAACCCCACTGCACCCTTTACAAATTATCTGTGTAACTCCAGTTATAGTATGTCTCCACTGTTTCCTTTATGTAGCCAATCCATAATTCTTTCAAGGTCTGACAAAAGATACTCAGAGCAAGAAAATCAAAGCAATGTAACACACTCTCCTTTTTCTACCACATTAATAATTAGTTTCCATGTTAGTTCTTCTTTTTAAAACTCATTCTAAAGCCCTTCGTGGTCCAAGGTTTCAAGGGTCAATCCTCCCATCCTGCCTGTTCCTCCTCCTACAAACATAATATCAATTTTTCTATATAAATAGGGTATCTCCTCAATTGACAGATGAATTAGCCCTACTGGCCCACAGGCCCATGAGGTCATGTGCAAGTATTCCAGAATGCCTGTGTAAATCCAGTTTCACACAGAGATTTCTTTCATCTAAGCTGCAAAAAGCCCATGTTCATATTTTCATTCCAAGCTTGCCCCTGTGCTCAGCATCACTGTGTCCAGCTCTGCACTTCTCAGCACAGGAAAGACTTGGACCTGTTTGAGTGGGTCCAGGGGAAGGACACAGAAAGGCTCAGGGTGCTGGGGCACTTCTGAAAAGGTGGGCTGAGGGAGCTGAGATCGTTCAGCCTGTAGAAGAGAAGGTTCCAGGGAGGCCTTATTGCAGCCTTCAAGCACCTGAAGGGACTTATGAGAAAGATGATGACAAAATTTTCAGCAGGGCCGGTTGCAATAGCAAAAGGGGTAATGGTTTTAAACAAAAGAGGGTAGATTTAGACTGGATATGAGGAAGGAATTTTTTGCAATGAAGGTGGTGAAACACTGGCAGAAGTTGCCCAGAGAGGTGGTGGATGCCCCATTCCTGAAAACATTCAAAGTCATGTCAAATGGGGCTCTGAGCAAACTGATTTAGGTGCAGATGTCCCTGCTCATTGCAAGGAGGTTTGACGAGACCTTTATAGCTTGTGGACAGTCCTTAGACCACACTGAAATTGTCTTCCACTTGTATATGATCCGCTACTAGATAAATAAATTGCAACCGTGTACTCATTTTATTGACGAGACCCTTTTTCTGTTTACATCCTCTGTCATGCGAACCCGGCTTGAATTTTGGCAACATTTTGGCAACTGACATTTTTAAACTAGGGTACAAAAATGTAAAGAGAGAAAACAGTTCTACATTTTCTTCAACAAGTATTCACATCAATATTTTAATTTTTTTTTTTTCCTGCTTAGCCTTGATTGCTCTTCTGAGAGAAGGAGAGAGCCTGGAGGATCTGATGAAATTGTCTCCAGAGGATCTGCTGTTGAGATGGGCAAACTATCACCTGGAAAATGCAGGATGCAACAAAGTCAACAACTTCAGCTCAGACATCAAGGTATGAGAAATACTGACCAATAAAAGCAAAACAGCAGCTCTACACCCAAATTCCTGTCCTCCACACAGGGATTGTGCAATGAAACACTCCAAGCAGCTGAGACTGCTCTGCCAAGCAGATGGAGCTGGGTACATAAAATGCTTTCATTGGGGTTCACTTTGCACTCAGTAGTATTTCTCCTTTTCCTCCTGACCTCCCAGTTATCACTGCCAGCTCCTGCACACCACATGCCTGGGAAAGGAATGGCTGCTAGCTCTGGTCAGGGCATTGGACACTGTATTTTCAGTTCCTTGCCTCTATTGCTCACCTGCTTTCTTAAATCTCCATAAATTACTCTTGACCTGACTTTTGTTTGGAAAAGCCTGGACCTTACTCAAACATGTAGAGAAAGATGATTGGACATTTCTAGCTCCCCCACTTGATCTTTCCTTCACCTAGGCTATGTGCTCATCTGTCCCAGCATTTGCTATAGCCCTGAATGCAGTTTTGTGTGAGTTTTAATTCACTGGGACTATTGGAAATACTACAGCTAGACAGGAAGACACTTGCAAGGGTGGGTCTGTAGTCTGGGCAGCATTATTTCATATACTCAGGACCTCTTGGGCTTGTGGGTGCAAATTTCAGCAGAACTTTCTCTGTAGGACCTTCGTTGTTCCCAGACAGATGTAGTTGAACCTCAGTGGTGCCCACTGATGAATTTTAGACACTAAAACCCAGTGTGAGGCCCAGACAGCATCCCAGATCTGTAGAGGGTGTATAAGGGAGGGTATCTGAGCTGGCTTACAAGAAGGCCAGGGGCCAGCCAGCACACCAACCTCACCAGCCATGAGCTGACTTGCCTGCTCCCAGAATATCATGAGAAAAATCCAGCTCCTGAGGTATCTGGTCATAGGCTTCCCTAGAGACTGAAGCATAAGCACAAGCATTTAATTGAAATCCAGAAAAAAAAAAAAACACCAGGGAAGGCAACAGGAGGGGTAGACAGTCACATTTGATAAGACAATTTTTATTGTAACAGATTTTTCATTGTAACCCAGGTTGGCTGGGTGGAGGTGACTGGAGAATATCCATGAAAAGGGAAGGGAATGGAGTCTTTCCCATCTTTCTGTGTGCTGGCCAAAAAGACTATGGTTCAGCTGATTAAATCCTATCTACAACTGAAAGCTAAATCACAATTCTGGTGTTTACAGCTGGAAAAGAAGGCACACATTTACAAGATTTCAGTGTTTACAGACATTATCTAACTAAGTCTGTCTCCCCACCTCACTTCTGTTGTAAATAACCACTTCCTACATATGGTGCATAGTAATACATGTAAAATATTTTAAGTAATTCAGGTAGTCTGCTTAATATTTTGAAGAGCATCAGTTGGGTTAGTTAGTCAAGTGCCTAGACATTAAAATGTAGCTTTATTTTCAGTTCTTTGAGCTCTTTTTGAAGTGAGTCAATATTTTCCACATATGGAAGCAGCATTGTATTTCACAAAAGACTAAAGACACAACATGATAAACCCTTTTCTTGTTCCTGCCCTTTTGCCTGAAAAATGCTGATATTGTTGTTAATGTTAACTTTTGTCCTTGAAAACTATGCTTTCTTTTCCACAACTGTTCCAGCCTTGCTTTGAAATCCTCTTTAAACATCTGCTTTCTCCTTCTGCATTTTCTTTTATTAAATGCTCAGCAGCCTGACTTCTACAGCATTATAAAGGTATGTATTTTCTTACCTCTGATTTTATGTTCACATTAAGTAAATTCTGATATCTTTTTGTTGTTGCTGCCCTTCAGCACACAGCATTTTTGTCTCGTGTGTTGGGCATTCTCCAGCACATATATATTGGCTCAGGGAAGAAACAGATCTGGCAAACACAGCATAAAGTAGGAATTGCTAAGTGCTTCCAGCTTAATTAATTTAATTATGTAGCCCAATGATGGATGTAATAAAAATGAAGCATGCAGGCACATTGTTCAGGGGAGTCTCTGGCAAGCAAAGGGCTGAGCTTTAGATGTAATTTTTCTTCCCTTTAATTTCTCTGTCTGTCACAGGACTCAAGAGCTTATTACCATTTGCTGGACCAAGTTGCCCCCAAGGGAGATGAAGAAGGCATTCCAGCTATTACTATTGACATGTCAGGATTAAGGGTAAGATGAGATAAGTTTGGAGTAAATGCCGATATTTTCTGTCCATTACTTGCATTCCTGGCTGCACTGGGATGTCAGAACCAGCAAATTCTTTCTTGCATTGCAACACGATCTTGTAACTCAGAAATCAAAGCTTCCAAAGAATTAAATTATGTGTTTGGATTTTTGTTAGATAGTAACTCTGAAACTTCAGCAACCATTTAATCACACTGATAAACTACTAGCATGTAACAAGTGTATTTAAATACATTGATCTGTGAATTTCATCAAACCATCACATTTATATGGAATATGGCTGTAAAAGCAATATGGTGAGGTGCTTGAATCATGGGCAAAGCCCATTTGAAAACACACACTTGCCATTAGTAACAGTGGGAACGGGAATAACTGTAAACCCGTTAAGGAGCTGCTTTAGCAGCTAGGTTCCCACAAGGAGACCCAAGTGGGGCTGGGTGCAGAGCTGGGGTGGGTGAGGCTGACGTCCCGTTTGTGCCGGGCAGGAGAAGGACGACGTGCAGCGAGCCGAGTGCATGCTGCAGCAGGCCGAGCGCCTCGGCTGCCGCCAGTTCGTCACCGCCACCGACGTCGTCCGGGGCAACCCCAAGCTCAACCTGGCCTTCATCGCCAACTTGTTCAACAAATACCCTGCCCTGCATAAGCCAGAGAACCAGGACATCGACTGGGGCTCCATTGAAGGTCAGGAAAATGCAAATATCTCACGATCCACTGTGATATTTCCCATGTGTCTCCTGTTCAAGGCTCAGTGCGCTGTAAATTCAGTTACGGTTTCTTCCCAAGACACTTGCCTTACTGAAGTGAGGTGTTCTGCAGGCCTTTGATTGATGTGTCTGTTGTTTTAGGTGAGACAAGGGAAGAAAGGACATTTAGGAACTGGATGAACTCCCTGGGCGTTAATCCACGTGTAAATCACTTGTACAGGTAAGATGAGGTATTGCACTTCCTTCAGATGATAAATACAGCCAGCAAGTTGTTTGCAAGAACGTAAAAACTTCTGGGCCCTATAAGAATATATGCTGCTTTGTGTTTCCCAGGAAACTAAGTTTACCTCTGCTAATAGTTGAATCGAGTTCCTTTCCTCTGTTCTTTGGACAATGATACATCTTTTTTGTTGTTTTCAGTGACCTGTCAGATGCCTTGGTTATCTTCCAACTCTATGAAAAGATCAAAGTGCCAGTCGACTGGAACAGGGTGAACAAACCACCATATCCTAAACTGGGTGGCAACATGAAGAAGGTACAAAAAGCTAGAATAGCTCCAGTAGTGATGCCTTATCCTCAGTGAATGCCTAAATCATTTCAAACAGCAATGTGGTATGCACGTTGCTTTCCAGCCCCAAGGACAGCACCTTAAATTATTTTTATGCTTAGTCAGTAGATAATTTTTCATTCTGAAAAAGAAATAAACGTTAGACTCACTCGCTCTGTTGACAGGTCAAAAATATTTGTTAAGTAAAAAGACTTGACAACTTTTGTATCAGTATTTAGAAACTGTATTTGCAGATCCCTTTTGGTATTCCTTTAGGCACTGACTGTAATGCATCTGGACCGTGAGATGCATGGCACCAGCTTAATTGCAGCTGTCTGGATCTCTGCCCTCCACATCAAATGAAGACAGTGATGATAAGCATTCCTGATCAGATGCATCAAGAACCGATCACACAGTTGCTGCTAAATGCAAAGCTTTCTCCCAACTATCTGGATGAGTAATTGCATCCAGTTAGACCAGAGCGATCAACCAATATAAAATATTGGCTGGGACACTAATCCTTTGTCCCAGTGTAATGCCACTATGCTGGAGGTATGCATGAGCCATACACTTCTATTTTCCAGAATAATCTGCTTTTCAGGCCCTGGTTAGGAAGTATAGCATTTTCTTCTATGTTAAATGGTATTTTTGGGATGGATCTGCCTGCTGGCAATCAGCTGTTTTATCACAGAGCCCCAGTGTTCCTGTTTGCCCAGGAGGCTCTGGGCTGAGTGATCCCAAGAATTTAAAGTAATAGTGTCTTGTCTTCTTTTTTTTTTTTTCCCTATATTTTTGACCCTGCTTAACAGCTTGAAAACTGCAACTATGCAGTGGAACTGGGAAAGAATCAAGCCAAATTCTCCCTTGTCGGCATTGCTGGGCAAGATCTGAATGAAGGAAACCGTACGCTCACGCTGGCCTTAATCTGGCAGCTGATGAGAAGGTAGGTCAGGCAGCCACGAGCCTCAGAGCACTTTGGTACGCTCAGTTTGCATTGCAGCAGTTTCCTGATGCTCTCACTGAGTAGAATCCACAGCCTACAGCCTTCTCAGTCCTCTGTTTGCACTTCAGTGCCAGGGCACAGTGACCTCCTGCTCACTCCTGCTTAAGGATGTGATCAGAGCAAATCTTGTGGGCAAGGTCATTACAGTCAGCTCATGCAGAAGATTATTACTGTCACTATCTGCATAGCAACAAAAAAATGTTTATTGCATAGAAGAGAGGAAAGGAAGTTAAAAGGTCTCTGTATCAGGGAACGGGGACAGTTTCCCAGAAACAAGGAATTGATGCAGAAGTTTAGTACGCTGCTTCCTGAATGGGCATAACTCAGTACCTCTCCCCATTTTAATGCAATGCTGTGTGTGTGCATACTTCTGTGTTTAAGAGCGCCATAACTGAAAGTAAAGAGCCCCAGTAGTTAGGAACTGAATACAAACTGAATTCAGACTATAGAGAAAGGTAGAGGTTTATCAGCAAGGTAGTTAAAACAGGGATGAGGTGATTACTTACCCTAAGTTTGGGATATCCTTCCAAGGTGTATACTGTATATGCAAAATACTCCAGGCTTGTTTTTATGCAGAAGTCAGTCTTAGGTGAGCAGAAGGATTCCCTTCTATCTTTAAAATCACTGATTATTTTTAAGCACTATGAGGATGAGTAATTTACAATGAGATACATTAAGAGGAATTCCAGGAATTTTAAGTAACCAAAACTTTTAACATTCCCAAAACACTGATTAAGGAATTGGGGATGAACTAAACTCCTTAGATTAATAATTGTGTTGTAATATAAATCATATGCACTGTGAGTGTGTGTGAGGCAGAGGAACAGCAGATCATTGGGATAATCCCAGACAAGCTGTGCACATACAGAACAGTTCTGAGTTTACAGCAGACTTTGAGCAAATATCCTGGCTTCCCTCTTAAGGTACACCCTGAATATCCTTGAAGACATTGGTGGTGGAGAGAAGGTCAATGATGAAATCATTGTCAGCTGGGTCAATGAAACACTCACTGCAGCTGGGAAGGATTCAACCATCTCCAGTTTCAAGGTACAGTTTTTTTCAGAAATCTCTCCTCAGGAATCTCTTATTCAGAGTGCTTGTGTGTATGCTATATAGATATGTGTATGGTACACAGATGTGTGTATGATACATGGATGTGTGTATGCATACACGCACACACTCTACATTATGATGTAACTCACTACATAGCTTGATTATTCTTCATTCCCTTTTAAAAGCTTATTCAAATACACAGGTTTTATTCAAGGGACTTTATGGTGAAAAAGTAATAGAAATATGATATGAACATTACAGGAAACACCTTGAATTCCAGTTTGGCTTGGGAAATCAAAGGACGGAGACAGGAATGATGACTGGAATTAAGAAAGAACTGCTGTGCTGTTGGTTATGAATCAACAGCAATTACAAATGGCAGTATTAAAATGAACACTAGCAATACATTTAGTACCATCCAGGGGTGCCTTGCCCTATTTTGCAAGGTACCAAACAAACACAGAAATGGACCATTTCTAGAGCACTTCCAATTCCACTAACAGCATAGGATCTATGACACTTCCCAAGCTAGGGAACACTCAGTGGATATAAATCAGCACTTTGCACCAGGCGAAAACAGATCCATCAAACTTCATGTAATGAGTTCAGGAATCACACAGCTGGTCCCTCTCACCCCTCTCATCTATCAGTAGATGTCTATCAGTGTCATCTCCCCACAGGAAGCAAATGCACTAGCCCTGCACCCCATCTTTTGCTTTAATGACATTGTATTCTATGACAAGGTGACCTGCTTCATGGATGAGGGAAAGGCTGTGGATGTCATCTACCTGGATTTTAGTGAAGCCTTTGACACTGTTTACCACAACATTCTCCTGGAGAAACTGGCTGCACATTTGCACAGTTTGCTGGGTAAAAACTAGATAGCCAGGCCCAGAGAGTGGTGGTGAGCAGAGTTACATCCAGCTGGCAGCCTGTCATCAGTGGTGCCCCAGGGCTCAGTTTTGGGGCCATTTAACATCTTTATTGATGGTCTGGACAGGCAGATCAAGTGCATCCTCAGTCAGTTTGCAGAAGACACCAAGCTGAGTGGGAATGTCAATCTGCTAAAAGGCAGGAAGGCTCTGCAGAGGGGTCTGGACAGGCTGGATTGATGGACCAAGGCCAGTTGTATGAGGTTCAATGAGGCCAAGTGCTGGGTCCTGCACTTGTATCACAACAGCCCCAGGCAGTACTACAGGCTTGGGAAAGAGTGGCTGAAAGCTGCCCAGCAAGAAAAGACCTGGGAGTGCTGGTCAACACTGGCTGAACATGAGCCACCGTGTGCCCATGTAGCCAAGAAGGTCAATGGCACCCTGGGCTGTATCAGCAGTAGTGTGGCCAGCAGGAGCAGGGCAGTGATTGCGCCCCTGTACTCAGCCACACTGTGTCCAGTTCTGGGCCCCTCACTAGGAGAAGTCACTGAGGTGCTGGAGCGTGTCTAAAACGCAACAAAACTGGGAAAGGCTCTGGAACATAAATCCTATGAGGACAAGATGAGAGGGCTGGAGGTGTTTAGCCTCAAGGAAAGGAGGTTCAGGGGAAACATTATCACTCTCTACAACTGCCTGAAAGGAGGGTGTAGCCAGGTGGGGGTCAGTCTCTTCTCCCAGGTAACAAGTGATAGGGCAAGAGGAAATGGTCTTGAGTTTGCAAATGGCCAGGGAAAGTTTAGATTAGATATTAGGGGAAGTTTCTTCCCTCAAAGGGTTGGCAAGCCCTGGAACAGGCTGTCTAGCAAAGTGAGTCACCATTACTGGAGGATTTAAAAAATGTGTAGATGTGGTGCTTAGGGACATGATTTAGTGGTGGGCTGGGAAGTGCTAGATTAAGGGTAGACTTGATCATAAGAATCTTTTCAAACCTAAACAATTCTGTGATGTTTCATCCCTTGGGTAAAACAAAAAATCCTAGAAAGAGTTCTTAGTCTGCCTTAGATAAAAAAATATTCTAAGCAGCCCTTCGTGAAGTTCTAAATGGTATTTGACTGAACTGTTCATTGCTCTTGAGTATAGACTCTGGCTTTGTGGGAGTTCTGTCATCCTGTTCTTGGGTTTAATTTTATTTTTTTGTCTATGCAGGATAGCAAAATCAGCACCAGCATGCCAGTCCTGGATCTCATTGATGCCATTCAACCAGGGTCAATCAAGTATGACCTCTTGAAAACAGAGGACCTGAATGACGAGGAGAAACTAAATAATGCTAAGTATGTTTCTGCCAAGTGGCACTTAGCATGAGTTACCTGCTCAGGGTAGCCTAACTCTGTCTTTAAAAACTACTCTGCTGTCATTTTCACCTGGCACAACCTCATGTGAGAAACACCACCCGAGTTAGAAGCATGAAGGCTGGGAGTTAGGTAGTAAAAAGAATATCAATGGAAATGTGGTGTGTAATGTTGTAGTTCCTGCTTCATAAATCCCTTGAAAGGATCGAAATCACTTGGTTTCACAAGCTCCTATTTTTTCATATTAAATCTTTCAGAGATCAGGGAACAATGCCAACAAATAATGAACAGGGATTAGTGACAGCTCTTTAGTCACCTACAGGTAGAACAAAGGCATATTTAAGAGAGAAAGGGGAGGACAGGATTCATGCCTGAAAAACTGGTTCTCTAGATGTGGATATTGATTTTTTTTTCCCTGAATGCAAACAATTTCCTAGCAGAGAGTCAATTCTGGGGGCATCTCCCTCTCCTTTCAGAGTTACACACATCACCTCCTGGTCTGATCATCAGTTTAACTTCTCCTTTTCTACGCAGTAACCACAAAGGAGAAAAGGATGACTGTAAAGTAATCAGAGCTGCCATTATTTTTGTAAAGACTTTTCCCACTGTTCTTTTCCCTTTCCCTTCCATTTCCTACCATCCGTTCTCCTTCTTTTCTTGCAATCCTATGTGTGCTTTTCTCTGTACTTCATTTCCTCATTCCTCTGCTGTTCTTTTCCTCATTTCCCACCCCTGTTCCCTCACATTCTCAATGCTTCTCTGCATTTTGGGGGAAATTTCACAAATGTATGTGCTCTGAAGTGGAATAACCTGGGATTTTCTAGCTTTTTAAAAAAAAATAGAGAAGAGATAAGTTCACTGGAGAACAGCCAGTGGCTCTGAGCAGGGAGATGGGAATGTCAACTTGCACTTTCTGGGTATGACTGAAATAAGTCCCCAGATGTTGATTTCCAACACTGATTTCCACTGACATCAGCATTCTGCTTCTATCCTTGCAAGTTTGTTTATGTGCAAAGTCTGAGTCTCAAAGATTGAGGGGGAGCAAGGTCATAATGGCTGGTTTTGAGGATAATCTTTTAGAGGATGGAAGATGAAATATTATGTAGCAGGATCTGACCTGATCCCAGTCAGTGCTCTAACCATCACGGAATGCACTCTGCCTTTTATTAGAAATGTAGTTCTTTATGAACCTGTCTCATACATTCCTACAGAAAAGTTTAACTTGGTAAATCAGTGAAACCCACTCTGGTACTGATCATGTAAAACACTTAACAGGGGGAAAATTATTGCTACTGCACTAATTTCTGTCTTTATTTTTTTCCTTTTTTTCTCCCACCTCTGCAATGCAGATATGCCATCTCTATGGCAAGAAAAATCGGAGCAAGAGTCTATGCCCTTCCAGAGGACCTGGTTGAAGTAAAACCCAAAATGGTCATGACAGTGTTTGCTTGCCTTATGGGAAAAGGAATGAAGAAAGTTTAAAGCACAAAAGACTTGCACTGATGCCTGTTATTCACCCTTTAGATTCCTTCAAACTGGATGCTGTCATCTGTATCAAATAAATATGCAGGGTGCTCATGCTTTTAAGGCATGAATATTATACATGGTTCCAGGTCATACAGAAGTTATGAATTTACATATATCCAGGAAATAATTGTTGATTGATTTCTTTGCCTTACTTTTCCACTTTGCTAGCTATAACCATTTCATATTCCTAAACAAGTTTTCAACACTGAGGCCTAAGCATATCCTTTCATTAATGGATACCAGGGTTTTCTGTGGAGGTCATCCAGTGACAGACAGCTTTTAGGACTATGAAATGTTATACTCTGCTTCTGTCTGAAAATGTTGTCATGCTTTCCATAGCATTTCTGCCATACTTACCTTCAGTTTCCACCTGGGATATCAAAACAGGTTTCCCAATGCAAGTAGTAGTGATTATTTCTGGAGAGTAAGATCCTCTGAGGAAATTCTTGTGGAAATAAAAGAAGTGTTTGGTGTCTGTGACGTGCTGCTGGTATGTAAGCTGAGCAGTACTTTTCCCTGCAAGTTATGCCTCTGCCATCCATGGCATTACTCACAGATTACATTACTGCTCACCAAAAAAAACACACTGCAGCCTGGTCCTCCAAGATCATCCGAACTCTGGAACCTTTGCAACAAACATTCTCCAAGGGATAATTCATTTTTATGTCATAATACACTTAAAAAAGATTGCAAAGCATGATAGAAATGAAAGCCATGTTAAAGAAATTAAGGGAATGTACTCAGTAGCAATACAATGAGAAGTGAACAAAGGGATGCAGAATGACATATTTATGTAGACAATAAAAATTCAACTGTTAACTTCACAGACTTGCACTCAAGGGGCTGTGGCTCTGATTCAGGAGAGCATTTATACCTGTGCTAGCATAAGAAACACATACTAAAATGCTCCCCTGAACCCAGGCTGGGATCCTCAACAGAGCTAAATCAGCTTTGCTTTGCAGCTAACAAGGCACTGTAAATTTGCCTCAGTTGAGGTCCTAGCCCTGTCTGTGGATAGTCAGTGGGATATATTTGCACTGAATCTCTTCCTTGGCATGAGACATTTACTGGCCTTTACGTGGATTTTACTGTGGTGAAGTGCAGAAGGAGGGAATTTTGCCTTAATGCAATCCCGTTGACACAGTTCTCTCCCTCTCCCCCTCCCTTTCCTCCAGCCCTTCAGAATTGCCTTAACAACGACAACCAAAATTCTATGACATGAGAAATCTCTCCAAATAAAATGTTCTATAAAGCCAAATGTGTAGTCCTTGCTTTTAGTAGTGGATGTGCTAGTTGGTGGGTGTCATGGAGCTGAAATGGGGACAGGTAAAAATAATCTGTGGGCTCAGTGAGAATGTGTCTTTTGCATTGTTATTGAAACCACAGATTGCAGAGAACGGAAAGAATTATTTCCTAGGCCATTTGTGAAAATGCCACTCTGAGACACTGCCAAAGATGGGACATTGTTCTGGCTGGACTTCCAGTATGATTTCCCCATTTGGTGCACTGCCCAACATCCTCTTCCTTTGCCCAGGTACCCATAAATTTTGCTTCTTTAGGCATTCTGCAATGCAAATATGCTGCTTTGTTTCTGCAGGAATGGCCAGATCCTGTTCCTGATCAGATCTGACTGCCCCGTTCCTCTTAAGAACTTAACACAGGATGAGAAAAGTACAGCATCCTAAAACCCATTCTGTCTGGTCCCAGTATTTCCCAGTGCTTCCAGAGGAGGAGAACATCCAAAGTGTTATACAATGGAGATGTTACCCCAGCTTATTGCCCAGGAAGGGGGAGTTATGAGACCATGGCCCCTACACTACTCCTCTTTTCAAGTGTAGCATCTGCTGTTGCCAGAGAAGAGGGGTGGCGCTGAAAAGACAGCTCCTCTCCCCTTGTGATTGACTTGGGAGTCCTTCAGAGGTAAACTAGAGAGAGGAAACTGTGACTGCAGAGCTTCTCTCAGGTGGGATGACCATGTATTGTGTGAGTCGCCTGCACGTCTGTGCATTTGCAAAACGAAGAGGCCATTTTTTGTTGGATAAATGGTGTAGCTCTGACAGGACTGGGTAATCCTGCCTGAAGACAGCCCTGCTTCAGGTTCCTTGTTTCATGGAGATGGTCTCACCCCAGACTCAGGGGCAGTCATGAAGGATGAAGTAGATGACATACTGGACATGGCAGAACCAGGATGAGAAGGATGGCTTTTCCCTTGACCCCAGAGGAATGCAGGTGTTTGCCATCCCCAGAGAGTAGAAGGGATTTTCAGGCACTTTCCATTCACCAGCTCTTAGCAACTCAGCTTTTTGCACAGGGGTAGGATTTTTAGAGGAGTCTGCTGAGATGGGCAGAGAGGAGGCTTCCATACATCATGCATTCCCACTAGGCAAGGCGTACGACTTCAGGGGCTCTTGGGGACTGAAAGCTGCCTCTGCCTCAGGCTCTGGAGAGGGGCCAGGTGATGTACGGTGTTATTGCAACCATGTTTTGTGGACGGGGCTGCTTTTCCTCCTTCTCAGCATCCCAGCACTGTGGAACGCCGTGGGCAGCGCTCTGCCCGCAGGCGGCTTTGGGGAGCAGCATCGCCGGGCGCCAGCCCGCACCGTGCAGCGGGGACAGCTAACCACGAGGTGGCACTCCCTGCACCCGCAGCTGCCACACCGGCAGCACAGCGCCAGCAGGGCCAGCCGCTGGGGAACGGAGGAAAAAATTGCATCCTGAACTCTCGGCACAAAGCCAGCGCTCGCCAGAGCGCCAAAGGGAGCAAGCGCTGCTGGCAGGGATAGCGCAGTGAATACATCCCAGCCCTTCAGCCCTGGCTCCGGAATCTCACTTGAAAAACGAATCTGTTGTGGCCCCGAAGGTGTGGGAATAGCTGCATTCTGGTACAGGAGTGTAAATATTTTCACTCTTCAGGGCATTTCTGTTTAATAGAGTATTCTTACTTATTTGATGGTCTTGAGGTTTTGCTTTCATGAACTGGTAATAGCAGCCTGTAATAAAGGTCTCTCTCAGCAGATGCTGAAGGGGTTAAGCCTATGACAAACATCACTAAAAATACCAACCAGGATCTGGAATTTGTTGCTGTTGCTTTCCTCAAACTTTTTCTATCCTTCTTAGAGAAAGCAGCTGTCTTTGGGATTCATTCTCAAATCAAGATGGCTTTGTAAGCACTTCCATTATTGATTTTCATCGCACAATTAATCATAATTTTCAATGCTTCAAAAAGGCTTAGACACTCACACGAATAAAAATAAAGCATCAGCATTTAGACTAAATAGGAGAAAAAACCATGAGGGCAATCAATCCACATGCCTCAGGGTACAATCTGATCACCAGATGGACTTAGAAGGAAATGTCCCCCCACAGAGTAGTAAAGCATAATTAGGTGTATGATGAGGATTTTACACCTTCTTGTAAATCATCTACCCTAGCTAGAAATCATCTGTTCTAGCCTTAGAAAGGGGAGAGCAAGCAGTATAGCTGGCTGCTGTGCTCTTGTAGAGATAAGGTTGTCTCTATTTCCTCCAGAACTGGGACTGAACCAAAACCCCAGCCTGACATCACTCATCTTTCTAAGTGCAGCTTAATTCTGTTATGAGCCTAATCACAAACTTCAGGTCTTGGGGTCCACTGCTGCCTAAATGAGTAGCGGCTTTGATCTGGCTTCTGTTTGGAAAATAGGACCCTTGGAAAACAGGTCTCTGTCAGCTGGCTGCAAAAAGCACAGGAGCAGCACTGGTCCTGCAGCAAGTACCAGGGACGGTTGCTTTCAGCTTGATGGAGAAATGGATCCTGCTGCCTACAATCCCACAAACCCATACGCTGAGTTATTCAGAGTCAGCTCTCTGTCTTCTCCCGCTTCGGCAGCCTCCTCCACCATATGAAGAACAGACTTGCCAAGAATTTGGGAGCATGTTCCTTCAGGCTGCTCAGCCACTTAAGCCCAGTGCTTTTCAGCCAAGCAGACAAGGCAAGCAGCAGAGAGCAGCACCACTGAATGCCTAAGTCTCATTGCCTGCTGTATGGTGAGCCACTTTGGAACTAAAATTTACCCACAAACCTTAGAAGCTGTTCATTAAGCAGGACATGAATCAGAAGAGCACTGTTTACTGGTAAGATGGCATCTGTGGACTTTGTACAGCTTAATGTGAGAAAACTTTGAATTAGGGCCAAGCTCACATTATAATGCTCTCAATTTTTTTATAATTGTCAATCAGTGCTCAGTGATGGTTCTCTTCTGCCACCAGGAAAAATGTCTTATTCCCCTGGCAATTCCTTTGCTGCTCTGAAAGCAACACACAGCTCTTAGTTCTCTGAAAGCAACACACAGCTCTTAGTTCTCACCAAGTAAAATGACTATATTTATAAAGGACTGTTTTTCATTGCATCTTGTTTACTTTTTGTGCCCTGATAACTTTTCAAAATGCTTTATGGGAAACCTCATTTGTTCCTAGAGTGCAAACTACTATTACTATTCCAGAGCCATGATAAATTGTCCAAAGCTGAGAAAGGCCAGAATTCACACAGGCCATCTGCTCACTGGTGTTAGTACACTGTGTCTGAAATTTGTGAAAAGAGCAGAAAGCTACGTAACCAATCCCACCGAGGCACACTGAACTCCCTCAGGACAGGCACTCATTTAGTGCATTTTTAAGGATCTAAGAAAATAGAGCAATGAATATCTGTAAATGCATAAAGCACAGAGAGGAGCCCCACACATCCACTCTGGGAATCTCCTAGCAGGTGCTTCCCATGCATGGTGCTGCTTTGATTCGTGCAGGCAGAGAAGCAATGTGAAAATGAAAAGCAAAACACCCTGCATGTCTGAGAGGTGGTGAACAAGACTTAGGGGCAGGCGCCTTGCCATGCCTTCTCCTCAAGGCCCGTGTTTGCTCAGGTGTCAGTGAAACCATCCTGTGGCTAGGTAATGTGCCAGTGAAAGGCTCAGTCAGCCACAGTAGGGAAAACAGAAATTCCTGAGGAGGGATGCAGGCCCTGCCCACCAGTCCTGCATCCACTGCTTGCTGCACTGTCAAATCACAATTGACATTAGGAAACGTGGCCTCACTGTCCCATAATTCTTCTCACACCTACCTGGGGTGATGCTGTCCATGCAGTGATCAGATCTTGCATACCAGTCAAATGCCTCTAGAAAATTTCCAAATTTGTAGAAACTTCTCAAATTTGTGGTTGGAGCCAAATTCTAGAGCAGTGGTGGTTGTCTCTGCAGCGTGGATCTGCTTGCACAGACTGATGGCGGTGGGGACACACCAGCTGAGAGGGCTGAATGAAAGAGGGCAAGACCTTTGCTCTGTGGGGTTTCTCTTCACCAACATCCTCAAACAGGCCCTGGTACCTTTCAAACAGGTCCCAGCATTCTCCAAAAGCCCAAAGGAAGGGTTCACTCTTCTGATCTGTGCCAGATGCCATGCAAGAAATGTGAACAAGTGCAAGGAGTGCAAAGAAGAAAGCAAATTCTGTTGATGCAGCCAGAGACAGGAAGAACACATACCTGCTCCAGGGCTTATTCTATTCTGGGTATGTGCACACACAACCTTTGTACAAAGAGAGGGAGACAGGTGTGCATCCATTCAGCTTGGCCAAAGTGTGCTCTCTGTAGGTGGCACTTGGACCCCTTCCTCAAGTGCTCAGAAGTTCTGCTTGGAGTGCTTCTGGGACTCTCTTTGATATCCTTTGTTTACCAAAATAAAACTTGCCTTGCAAGTGCTCCTTGCTAAGACACTGGCAAATAAGTCAACATGTACTGGCAAAAAGACAACAAGAGTCACTTGGACAACGTTGTTTGGGTGATAGTTTATAACAGACCTTCAGGAAGCAGAGCTCATGAAGAAAGTGTTTAAACAGTACAGACACCTCCCCAATCACCCCAAACCATGCATACACTATAGCAGCTTTCTCTCTGCTAACCCATGAGAACTGACTAGCAAAGAAAGTAAAAGAAAAGATTTAATAAATAAAATAGGCTGGCACGACAAAGTCCTCAAAAATGCCAAGGAAGCATGTATTTCCAGCCTCTGCTCATACCTATCATACCTATCATACCTATGATTGAAACATACTGCTGAGGTGTGTTTCCTCCCAGGTTAATCCATCATTTTCTAGCACAAGCAGCATCTGATTTTTATATTTGAAAAGGATGTGAGGGAGAAATGCCAGAACAACAGAAATTTAGACATAGTCCAGATTTTCCCCTCCTGGTGGTTTGATGGGTTGCAAAATTGTTTCCTGAATGAAATAACAGAGGTTGGTGACATTGGCCAAGTATGCAAATGATCACAGTGTCCTACAAAGATTAATTGGTTCATGAATAAAGATGAGGAGCTGAGGTGTGCAGGGAGAAATCATTTATCAATTATATGCTTTTGAAAACTGAAAGATGATGCAGCCTTAACAGCTGAATGGGTTTGAAAGGGGGACTTGTAAATTGAGTTCTAATTCTGTTCTGCCACATTCATAATAAAGAGCTGTTACACTAATTGCATCCTTGTGTGGCTCATGAGCAACAGCTCTCAGCTGCATTGCACAGTGAGCAACAGAGATCAGAGTTTAGTTAGATTTTAGTCATCTTCTGTCTCATGTGGGAAGGATGCTCACTGGTTACCTTTGGCCTCATCAGTAGTGATAATGCACCAAAAAAATAGCAAGAGCCTATCAGCAATTTTCATGAGATTATTTTGCATTTGAATATGAATTTAAAGAACCAGTAAGGACGGCACAGACTCACTTGGCTTTTATGTTCTGTTTCAGTCACACACATGCATCAGCACGATTACCCATCCCTGGAGGGACTCCCTGATTAACTGGAAACAAGAGGATTCTGGAGGATCAAAACCATAACAGACTATGCTAATCCAAAACAAGGAAAAAGATCTGAGGGATGTGGTTGCTGATAACAGCTGACCTCTGATCCTCCTGCCCCTTGTGCGTGCTTGTTAACGGGTTTACTGTTACAAACAGACAGCACCAGCCTAGCATGGGCTTTAGCACACACTGAAATACAGACTCAGATCTGAGAATCTTGATGAGACTTGTTATTGAAAATCTTGCTGCTGGATACTGTGCAAGCCCCAGGATCAAAGAGGAGAGTCACACTTAGGTCATAGTTGAGTATTAGGGAAATCTCGTGACACTTGGGTTGCTGAAAACTATAGGAAAAGCAAAGTGACCCCCGATGAAGGGAAGAAATGATGCATCTACCCCATTGATATCAGAAGGCTAATTAATTTATTATACTATATTATTCTATACTGTATTACACTGAATCTGTACAAGCACTCCACTCAACTGCACAGAATCTCGTGACTGTCAGCCAACAGTCCCGACACACACATTCATATGGATTCAATTGGTCAATGAATCAAAACACTCACGCCAGAATCCAATTACCAATTCCCTTCAGGTGAACAATCTTCCACAATGCACTCCACTTGTGCACAACCAGAGGAGCAGCAATTGAGATAAGAATTGTTTTTTCTTTCTCTGAGGTTCTTCGCTGCGATTCCTAGAAAATATCCTTGGGAAGTTGAGCCTTGTTTTTCTCTGTGAAGAGAAATGCAGCCACAGAAAACCAGGGGTGACACTTATGAGACTCACTGGAGATTACTCAGTGGCACTGCTGCAACTGCTTGAGACCATCTGGCTTCAGCGGTTCAAGAAGTTTCTCCTTTGACTTGTTTTATCTGACAGCTTTCCAAGGGCTGGCTCTCTTTCACCAAAAAGAGCAATCTGCAGGAGACCAGCATGATGACCAGGCACAGCCCAGCATCCCAGTGTGTGCTGAAGGATCTTGAGCAATGATAGACACCCTGACTTAGCAGGAACACGGGTGTTGGTCTCTTCTGCTGCCACCATTTTGGGAACTGACATCTTAAACCACCACACAAAGATGCGCCAGAGCCCGGTCTGGCTGAGGTAGAGCAGCCAGTCTCTGTCCAGGGGACACTGGTGTTACCACATGTGAATGTGGCAGAGGGAGAGGAGAGACAGCATTCAGCCAAAAGAATGAAGACATCTCTTTAGAAATGCCTTTAAAGTGTGATCATATATTTTAAAGCAATATAATAATGGCATCAGGAGGCTAAATATATTACCAGTCCTAATTCCCAGATGCATATTTTTCAACAAAGAAATCAAGAGAATAGTTTGTTAATTATCTGCTCTGAAAACCAAGACCTGCTCATCCCTCTTTAAATGAAAGCCCGTGCATCTCCCGAAGCAACCCTAAAAGTTACACAAACCAACAATAGTACAAGGCCTCTGGTCATATTTGCTATGGCAACACTTGCAAGTATCAGGTCAGCACAGCCCATGGACTACCCAGTGGAGAAGGAATAATCCAAGTGCAGCAAAATCTTTGAACTCTGACAGAATTTTTGACCAAGCAGGTCTTCACCGGGGAATGCCGAGTCAGCAGAAGCGAAAAGGGTTGCTGGAAATGATCAGTTTTGATGAATTTCCCAATTAGAGAAAAATAGATTTGCTCAAGAAAGGAGGATTTCAAATCTCCTCAAATTTGACTAAAACCTCACCTTGCAGCAGTTTTTAAACTCAGTATTATTTCCTCCAGGTTTTAAAAACAGTCTGTAGAAATGCAAGTTAATTTTCATTAAAATAATTAAAATGCCTTGAAAAAAACCTAACAGCAGTTAAAATTCTCAAAATTAAATGTTTTTATTAACTCAATTGTTTTGACAATTGCTCTTCACAGTGTTTTTTAAGACTGCATTTTTTCTTCCCAGATAATCTGAGAAATACTTTCCAGGTTCTCAGAAGTCCTCAAAGGTTATTAAAAGATTTTTTTTTAGGAAGTATTTCCTTTGCATTCCAGAAACCAAAAGCAAGTAGGAAATCAGTAGCTTTCAAACACCATGTGAACAGTCTCTTTCCAGTAAACTGGAGAATCTCCTGGAAAAGCCACCAACACTGAAAAAAGTCTTACAACTGCTGTTTGTCTAAAACTCTCTCCTTGGGTAGACAGTAGCAGGTGCTCCCTTTCCTCACTTAATTAACACCCTAAGACATGTAGAGATATGGTCCTTTCCTTCAATAAGAGCAACCCAACTCCATCAGCTTTGCAATCTCCTCTGCTAAACCTAGCTCAGCAGATTAAATTTTTCTTCATATCTGTGCATGAAACAATTCCACATGAAAGAGTGTCTAGATGAGCAAGTTTTCTCTGCTGTATTTTATTTTTATTTGACAGCTTCCTTTTGCCTGTGTGAGGAAAGAGCATCTGAACCACTGGTTTAAAAATCAACCCTTCTGGCAGAGTGCTGCCCACTGCCCTTGCTGGGAATGGCCTCTGTACCTTATCAGAACTTCCTGTTTGTTTGAACAACATCTAAAAAGATAAAATAAGAACTAAAAAAGTCTAGGTAAGGCATCAGTGATTTGACTTCCCATGAGCCTTTCCTTTTGGTGTCTGGTTTGTGCTCAACTCCAGTTTGGGGATCTTCAGTGTTGGTGTATTTTCACAGAGACATTAACCCCAGTGTACTCACTGGGGAGCATGATTCACCTCTGTTGACTTCAGTCACCTAAAACTCAGCTGTCTGGCTTCTTAGGACAGGGCTGCCCTTCTGAAACAATCAAAACAACCAAAAACAAAATCAAACCCAGGGCTGTGTTTGACTTCCAAAGGCCTGGCTGCGTGTTTAAGTGGAGAATTGGCTCTGATCCAGACCACTCCAGAGCTGCTCTAGAGGATGTTCATGGATGCAATCTAGTCTGCATTACCTAACCTTAGCTCCAGGGCTTGTTCCCAGGCATTTTTCACCTGTGGTATAGCTACAATCTTAAGCATCAACCCATAACTACATGTAGAGCATCAAATGATTTCGTTCCTTCATTCACATGCAGGTCTTGGCTCCCTGGTGTCCCCATTATTTACATATCGATCCACTCCTCAGTCCTCTTCTGAAATGAATTCCTTTTGGAAGAGGACTTGAACCAGGATAATTAGCTGTGTCTTAGCCAAGTTTGGATTTGCTGTTCAAGCATGGAACAAGGTGGAGATCATCTATTCTGGACATGCCAAATTCACACACCTTTTCAGCATGCCCTGTAAGGATAACTCTGGACAGAGACACGAGAAGCAAATCTTGGGGGCATGCAAAAATTAATAATAATGAGATGAAGAGTCACTTGTATTTTTCTTGAAAAGTAACCCTTATGACATCCAAAAGGAAAATACATGCATGTCAAAGCACCACAAAAACATATGTCTCACTTGCTCCTTGTTTTCTCTGCTAGCAAATGCCAGGAAAAGAAGGTTTCCTGTTCAGAATTTTTCTGTTTGGACTTAACCTCATTCCCACTGCTTTGAACCAGATTCATGCTTGGCTGTGATGCCTTATAAGAGAGATGGATGCACAGCACCGCTGCTGGACCTCCACAAATATTAGAGGATTACAAAAGCTTTGTGCTTGCTGTTCTTTCTTATGTCTGTGGTTCGTAGCTGCAATAAAATAAAAGGCTGAGATGACAAAGTGATTTGTCAATATGAAAATGTTCAAAATGTATTTTACTCTCTTGTACATGGATGACATCAATATGAGCAGCACCTCCCCAGGGAGCTCTGTCATATTGACTCAGCCACCAGGAGCTTGGGGTTGAAGTGAGAAGCAATATTAAATTTTAACTACTCTTTAAATAACATTTTTAAAATCAATAATGTGGGTCCTGAACCTTCGGCTTTCCTATTGCATTTGGGTTTGTTGTGAATGCCATGAAGATGAAGTTTTACCTGTTCTTTTTTACCTTTTTTATCTTGGTTCCAGAGAAGCATGTCTTCACTATTCCAAGGTAAAGATCTCCTGATGCTTCTGGGTGTTCTAGTGTGTGGTGGGTGGGACAGGGAAAGTATTGATGAAAAATAATTCTGAGTTGCATGAGAAAACATTTGTCAAAGGCTGGCATATATTTATTGCCCTTGTAATTGGATATGTGGTTCAATTTAACATAAAGATGGTGGGGGAAATGAAATTATTTTAAGTCTTCTTTGCATCCATAAATCCTCTGTTTTTAATCATATTAAAACTACTCTTTTTGGTCTAAGTGCAAATCAATTCTGTTCATTCAGTACTTTTGAATGCCAATAAAGGGCACTTGGAAACTTAATGGGAAAAATAATTTGCTTCCTTTGCCTTAAAACAAGATCTTAAATGAATTACTTCTTGAGGTAGAAAGAGAAACCATTTCAGAAAGTGCTAACAATCTGTTTTCTTTCCAAAGCAGCTTTTATGATGGTTTTTACAGGCATAAATCATTTTTGAATAACCATTTGGTGTTTGTACAATGTTTCAGAAGCAGCTTTATTGTTACCTATTGATAAACTTCAGAAATGCCCTGAAACCAAATGCTTTCTTAAAACATGAGAACATATGTCAGAGATGACGACAGGCAAAGTGCTTTTATTTTCTGCATGTACCACTGGTTTAAAAACCTGAAATGTTTTAATAAGTAGAACTAAAAGGATAAGTTCCTCATGTGGTGATTTTAAGCAATGCTGAACAACCTAGGATTAAATACAACATGCTCCCAGAACTAAAATATCTAAAATAAAATGTGAATTATTTCTCATATCCCTTCTGTGATTTTGCACCACTTTGCAGACCTGTGGGAGGTGAACACCATTGAGTTCACACCTTAAAAAGAGGATCTTTCCTCTCCCCTTGTGTTGCAATCATATTTTGTTGTGGATTGCTATGGAGGTGGGAGGGTTAAAGTAGGGGGAAACAAACATGGTTTTAGGTGAATTCAGTGCGACAAGATTGCTCTGTGCTACTTGAAGATTAATTTATTTCATGTTCAAATAGAACACTGAATATCTGACTCTTAAAGAAGAACGTGGTGTTTCTCACTGGAAAGCAGGAGACTAATCCCCCCAGCCCCAGTTAGGAAAATGGCTAAAAGAATGAGATTCATCTGACCAGATGGAATTTTTACACAGCATTGTGTAGGAACAAGTCCCCTTCACCTCTCTGTACAGCTAGTGGGGAAAAATATGTGTATTTAGAAGGCAATTGATTTCAGGTTAGCACACACATCTAAATTAGCTCAGGTTAACCCCACACTTAAAGCACCTGTTTCTTTATTAAGATAGTGCCCAGCTCAGATGAAGATATCAAACCCATCTAAGATTAACTAAAATGTACCTGACTCACAGGGTAAGATCTGTGTAAGAGTAAGGTAGTGTGGGGATGGCAGATGGACTTCTACCAAGAGGTAAAGGGGAAAGGAAAAAGATATGGGAAACAGGGACAGAGCCCAGTGGGTCTCTGGCAGAACACTGGGAAAGGAATGAGAAGGCTCTTTTCAAGGGCAAACTGAAAGCAATCAGGGAAGAGGCATGAGAACAGAAAGAAAAGAGGTGTGTTTGAGATGACCAGGTTCAGCTGTACAGGGGCAGCAGGCAGGGCAAGGAAGCTGGGGGTAGAGGGCTGATTCTGAGCTTGGTATAAGGGTAATAATTAAAGCTTTTGTCTTGGTGTTTTCTACAAAGAATGGGAAAGAAGACAGATGAAAGAGGGCACAATGCCAAATTAAAGCAGGGGAACTGAGAAGATCAACAACTACAGTTTTGGCTGTTAAAACTCGCCACACTGAAGCGCAGGGCCAGAATTTTGATCAGCTTATTCAGTGTATCCAGGTCTTATCACAAGAGCTAGGGAGGAATTGTACCTGTTCAGTACTTACCACACTCAGATGAAATATTTGTGCAACAAACAGTGGGGTACAAGTGCACATCAGCTTCCCCATTATGGTGCTCTCAGGCTGTGGGAATCATGCAATGAAACCAGATGCAGCAGGCATCTTGGCTCCTGTGTGAAAAGACTCCCTCAGCTATGAGAAGACATTATTTTTTAAAGTCGCCTCAAACACACACTTCAGAGTGCACTAAAGAAATAGGTAAGCCACCCACCTTGCCTATCCCTGATTGTTTTTTGATGTTCTGTCAAATGATGGTGGAGGCAAAAATAAGGTTGGCATGTTGTTGGTTCTGCATGAGAAACAACAGTGATTGCTTGGAGCCCGCTAAAAGTAAAGATGAATCACCTGGTTGCCAGGTGCTGTCAGGTTTCTGCTTGAAATCAGTCACAGCAACAAGCTGTGACAATCATGTTATGCTGCTTGAAAACCTTAGTTTTGAGAGCCCTGCCTGTCTTCTTTTCAGGACAGTCTTTGCAGACAGGGCTGGCAGGGACTTTGATCGTGCCTGGTTTATACAGTGCCACCAGCTCCACGTGATTAGATGGCTGAGAGCCATCTAATGGAGCCCAGGAAATGGAAAGAGGGGTCTGACACTCCCCTGAGTCACCTTCTTATGCACACACAAATTATTTTAATTGCCTATCCAATGCAATTTTTTACTGCATGACTTGCAGGACACTGACGATCAGGACTCCATGCAGAGTGTTGTTTTTTTCTTTCCAGAAAGTGAATTTCACTTTTGTCACCAACCGTGGCATCAGGCACGGAGTAGCTGGGAAGCACCATGTCATATACAGCATGTCCAGATCACGGTTTTCAAAGAGAAGGGGAATATAAGTTACTGGGCAAAGATGGGGAGGACAGGGGTGCAGACCATTTGAAACAATACCAGCAGAGGGACACAAATGAGGAGACCACAAAAGCTTCACTGAATTAGGAATGCACATCTAAAAAATATCATATTTGGCTTTTGCCAAACCTGTGAGGGCTTTTGGCAGACTGGGAGGGCTGATGTCTGTGCTGAACAGCGGCTGAGAAACTCAGGGGACAATAGGAGAGCCATCTTCCTGTTCTC
This sequence comes from Motacilla alba alba, assembly GCF_015832195.1. Lineage (NCBI taxonomy): Eukaryota > Metazoa > Chordata > Aves > Passeriformes > Motacillidae > Motacilla > Motacilla alba. Next base: position 63,448,337 of record NC_052016.1, read on the forward strand.
AGCTAGTTTTCAACTGCTGCTGCTGCTCTGTGGATGAGCTGGGGCCGGTGGCTGTGGTACTGGTGCCATCTACCAGGAGAAATCTCAGTGTTCAGCAGTAAATATTGGCTACCAAAGCCTGCAGCATCTCTTTCATGGATTTTACTGATTGGTAGAAGCAGAAGCTGGAACCAGATTCAACATCTTCACTATTGGAGTGTCTTTGGGTTCATGGCACCCAAGCCAGGGAAGATGAGAGAGGCCAAGCCTGCTTCTTCCCTTTTGCATGAACTGGAGCTGTTCCAAGTACTTCCTGCTTTACCTAAATACCTTTGTCTTTCAGGGATGAAGTTTTGTGGGCTCTCCCACAAACCAATGAACAAGTTGAAGCTCTTCAGGATTTACTGAACACCACTGAGGTAAACAGATTATTCTGTCTCTCTGAACTCTTGGCCAAATTTTCCCCACAAGTGCCCTAATACTGCTTCTCCCTCACAAGAAATATCTAGCACACTTCCATTCATTTGTTCTAATACATCAGTTCAGGAAATTCTTGATTTTAATTTCTGACTACCTTCTGATTTACATGTGTTTACATGTGTTTACACAATGTTTCAGTAATAAATTATATAGGAGTTTTTATTTCTACAATTGATTTTGTGTGTTAAGGCACTGCAAAACTGGGAAAACACCAACACACAGTAAGTAGAAATACATTTGCTCGGGAACCTCAGCACTTTTGACCAGTGTGATCATGACCTATATATGGCTTGCACACCTTCGAAGATCAGGACTGGATTTTTGTGGTATTTTTTAAAGGTAGCATCTAGAAGATAAAAACAACTTAAATAATATTTTTGTACTATTTTTACTTCTATCTTTCATTAGATAAAGGAGTATTTAATTAAACTGAGACATCTCTTTTCTTGCCCAATCACACCCTCCCAGTTTGAAGTCAACACTGCAACAAAGGTGTAACCATTCCCTCAATCAACATAATTTACAGGATGATTGAGGATGGGTTTCATATGACTAAGAGTTTTTAAAGGTGTCTACACCCAGTTTTCCTCTGTCTTTCTTGGCTCCTATTCGTTTTACTTCCACCCCAAAGTCCTTATGCTGTCCCTACTAGCATCTTCTAATCCTTCCCTTAAGTTCTCAGAAACGTTTTGATAACCTCCCTTGCTCTTTTCCACCTTCACAAGACAAATCACATATACATCTCTTTTTCCATACCAATATAAACCTCTGTTCTTCCATCTTTTATTTACTACCGTGATTCTTCACTTTCTTGCACACAGAAAGAAGAACTGCAGCACATTCAATGCAGAGAGGGCTTGTGGTGTTTTCTTCCAAGTAATTTATGGGAATATGCAAATCAAATATTTTTCATGAGTTAGAAACCAGACAATTTGTTTCCATTACTATAAATTGGAGAAGCTATAAGAAAAAAAAAAACCAGAATGGGAACAGCAATGGGAAAGGGAAAGGGTAGACACAAAACAGTACTTCCCAGTTTTAATGATTACCATTTATTGTTCAAACAATATTCCTTGTGCAACTGAACAATAAAGGAGAAAAATAAACCCTATTGTCTGGTGACTTCATGCTGTATGCCCTAAAAATGCATCCAAGAATTATGCTGACTTTTTTCACACTCTAAATTTATTCCTAATTTACTGCTGTCACTCCCAGATCTTTTTGCATTATTGGTTCTGAAGTTTCAGTCTTTTATTGAATATGCTGTCTTCTGATTTTATTATTGTAAAATATTTAATTTTACCAAGAACAATCTCATTTTCTTACTTTTCTCCAATTTCTAATTTCTGTATTGCTTCTTCAACTTGACTTATATTCAAACCCCTTCTGGCACTTATTTCCTCCCTGATCAAAGTCATCAGAGAATACAATAACTACAAAGACTGGTCTGATCTTCATTAATTCTCCAAATACCCTCAGGGAAAATAACTCTCAGCAGACTTGAAAACATGTAACATAATAACCAGCTAAATATATCTATTATACTAGAAATACTATCTCAGAAAAGGTTATGTTCTTGTCTTTGTTCTTGATTTATGAATTTCTGTGCAGAAGTCATTATAAACCTTTCTTAAATACACACATTTCACTTCAAGAAGTAGCAGAATGCTACACATCACAAGGAACATTAAACTGCTTGTTACAAGCGGTCTCTTAAATTGAAAACATACGCTTTGATTATTTTCAAAATGCTTATTAAATATTGGTAAGAATAATTTTTCTTTCCTCAGTAAAAAAAAAAAAATAAAATGTTTTTGGAAACTTTGTAGGTCATTCTCTGGCAACCTGTTGTGGTTGAAAACATCCAGAAGGACAGAGAAGTCCATTTCTATATCAGGGCATCCAGCATAAATAGCATAAAAGCTCAGTTAAGGCAACTGACCATCCAACACAAGTATGTATTTTTTATTTGTTGTCATGAATGATTCTGTAAAGTTGTTTGTCATTTATTTAACAGGAGGTTGTGCTCTTCCTTTGTTATTCAGAGTCTTGATGGGAGATGTTCAAGGAATTATTGAAAAACAGACTGTCAATGACACAGTCAATGCCCGCGGATCTTCCTCATACTATGAAAACTATCATTCAATGAAAGAGGTAAGCTGGCTTTGTTGTGAACATCTGTAGATGCAAAGGGTAAAATTGAACTCATGGTTGAGAATGGATATAAAGGGAAAGAAATCATCAGCAGTTAATAATTACCACTGTATTGCACAACAATTAAGAGTTTTCTTTATTGTAATGCCTTCATAGAGATAGGAAGAAGCACCAGACAAAATCTCTCATACATGTATTGCCTCAAACTGCCATTCAAAGGCAGTAAATACTGGAGCAAAATGAAGTCACAAAACAAACATGTAAATATTTAAAACACGAAATCAATAACAATTTAAACAAATGGAACTAAACTAATTCCCTAAAGGAATTTCAGGGCTACATTTGGACTGTGTTGGGACTGCATCTTACTGTTGGTTTTAACAAAAATTAGAGTCAGGCATGTGGTAGGTGGGTTGGATTATTAGTTTTTCTTTCCCATAAGACAAAAGTCTTGGGAGGAAGAATGAATTCAAGTCTAGACTACTTTCAGGGATGAAGGAAAACAGTAAAGAGAAGATCCACTTACTAACTTCACCCTTGCAGATATATCGTTGGATGGAGGCAGTAGTGAAAGTCCACTCTGATCTCCTGCAGAAAATATATATTGGATCATCCTACGAAAAGCGACCGCTTTATGTTCTGAAGGTACACTTGTGACATTCTGCAAAAACTTTCCAAGTACTACTGTAAGCAAATGATGGGGCTTGGCCAGGACATTTCCTTAAATCTATGCCTACATTCTTATTTTTTGTGATTTTTAGAAGTCCTAAGTTGCCCTAGTAAGATGAGTTACTGTTGCAAACGCATTTGACCAGATTAGGTTCCTTTCTGGGTCCCAAGGAAGTTACCCCATCTAGGCCATCACGCAAAGGCATGAAATACTGGATACCCTCCTCTGCTGATGATGAAGCCAATCTAGTTTGTTGCCCTGCACAGCTGATGGCAGACTCACCGACCTCAGCTCTTGCTCAGTGCCTGTGTTAGGACTTTGCAAGCAGCCTGAATGGCTCTGACTGTACACAAACCTAACCAACGGCTGCATCCTGGCCCAGAATCAGTCTGAGCTCTCCTTACAAGACAGATGCTTCTTCTTCCATCTTGGCTACCTTTTCACTTCCACTTTTATGTGGTACCCTTTACTGTGGTGACATTTGAATGCAATCTCTCTTTTGTCAGATTTCTAAAAGCAAGGAAAAATCAAAAAATGCCATATGGATTGACTGTGGTATCCATGCTAGAGAATGGATTTCTCCTGCTTTTTGCCTGTGGTTCATAGGTCATGTGAGTACATAATCACATCTGATTACTGTTTTCAAAGCAAAGCAAACAATCTTGATGCTATTTACCTTTGTCCAGTTGCATTCTAGGATCCATAAAGCCTTAATCCATTTACTCCCACAACACTAACACATGGTATTTATGTCTAAGCTGCAAGCATAGCAGTGTGTGTGTGAGAGAAACAGAAAGTCATTGGGAGCAAATGCAAAGGAGCTCAAATGTATCATCAAGCATGGAAGAAAGTTGCGCAGAAAATTCAACAGAGACATTTATTGTAATGAGTGGTCAGGGCTGGAGAGGGCATGCCAGGAAAAGCACGTGTTTGGTAATCTGCTAGGGCCATGTCTGTACTGCTGCTTGGATTGCAGGAATGGTCTTGGCTCTGAGTCACGCAGCACATGGGGACTTGTGCCCATATTACTGCAACTGGCACTGCCTGGAGAGGTCAGAAGACACACAGGGTGAGCTCAAGCTGTCCTACAACCCTTGGCTCTGCTCGACATGCCTTCCTAGAGCAATAGGTACCCCACACTTGCCAGCTCCAGACATGGCACAGCTCCACACCAGCAATCCACAGGCTGTGATGCATCACCTACTCCTGTGTCTGCTGCTACTGCTCCTCCTGACTCCATGTTTTCATTTGTGCTCCTGCTTTTTTTCTGGATCTGCTGAGAATAAAGCCACATAAACCACCTTCTTCTGAAGGTATTATCCTTGCTAGTGACACCCTCATGTCACACCTCCAGAACATGACCAACAACATCCATCTGTAGTACCAGTTCATGGAAAGTAGAAAATCGCTGATGGGTTGAGCCTGTAGATTAAACACTGATGGGACAGGCTTAGATCAACCAGCCTTGATATGTGGCCACAGACAAATAGGCACATCTATCTTTAGTATCCTTATTATCTACACAGCTCAGGAGAGGGAACAAAGGTGCAGCAAAAGAAACAACATCCACAGTTTATAACTGGATTTTAAAATACGTTGCCTTGGTCTTTTTGAACTTAAGGCATCTCTACTCAACTCCTTATGCTGAGCTGCTGACCCAGCCCCTGGTATGGACCAGGAAAAGGCTCCTGAGGCCTTTCTGACCCAGACAAGGTTGCCCATTTTGCTCAGTTAATATTCTGAGATATAATTTATTATTACTTTTTCACAAAAGCAAAGCTCACAGTAAAAATCAGCTAGATGACACTGAGACTTCACAGTCACCAGTACTGTAGTCAGAGGAACAACATAGATGAGTCCTTGAAATGTGAATTATGATTTGGCCATGATGGAACTAAATAATGTGGATGATGATGAGAACAATAATAACAATAAAAAAATTATTTATTTTTGTTATCAGTCACAACTATAAAATCTCAATGCCTAAAACATTTGAAAGGATATTGCAGGAGTTAGGGACAGATACAGCTGAATGTACCTTGTGACTTACTGATAATCCCAGCTTGCAAGGTTCCACTGGATAGAAATGCATTTGCCCTTTTCATGCTGCTCCAAATAATTACCAGCTGTGCTGTCATTTTGCCAGTGACATGTCCCTGCAGCATTTTTCAGAGGTAACAAGCTGAACATTTAGGTTCTCCATTCCTTTGATCTAATTTATGTGGTTTAAACTCAAATTTTGTTTCTGTATCTCTTCATGAAGCAATGTTTTAAAATCTGACATTAATACACATCTGCACACAAGCACTAAAATCATCAGCTCTCCGTAGCAAATCCTAGGCATTCTTTATAATGGGTCCACTTTTTATAATTTAATTTTGTCATTGAGATTGTAGAAAGATTGACATTTCTCATTTAGTCAAAGGAAGCCCATTGCCTGAGGATAACTAGGAAGGATTTAAAATGAAAAAAAGGTGATCTAAGTAAGGCATAAAGAAAAAACAAGGATGATGAAGGACTTAGTCTATTCTAATAGTAACAAACCCACTCATCTAGATTAAAATTTATTTCTTTGTCATGGACCAACAACCAGGTTCAGTATCATTAAAGCCTTCAAAATAAGCTGTGAGGCAAAATTAGCAATGTAGATCATACTGACTCTTGTCTTATAGTTGCATTAAACTCACAATGCAACCAGAATAAATAACGATATGTACGGCAGCCATTTGAAATATTGCTTGTTATTTTGGAGCTTGCTGTATTTTGGGCAGGAGGGACGGTTTCTATTACTTACACAGGCAGCAAAATCTCAAACCTTCCTATTAACAGGCTTCATTTCTGTCTCATGATCACCCACTAACACTACAGAACTGCAGTGTCTTTGAGTGACTGTACAATTTTTCCCTGTGGCACTTCTGAGCAGAGAACTACTTTTCTATTTAACCATTTCCATGACATGATGAGCCTTATCAGACACAGGTAGACTTCTCTGATAATTGCACAATTATTTTATACATGCGACCGGGTACCTTTGCAGGAATGTAAGAAAAATAGCAATTACAAGTGCTTTTAATATGCTTCCCCTGTGCTTTATAGGCAATCCATGTGCGTGAGAGAGATCGGACCATGACAACACTTCTGGAGCACTTTGATTTCTATGTCATGCCTGTGATAAATGTGGACGGCTATGAGTACACGTGGAGCCACCCCTCTGTACGTAGACCTTTTTTGAAAGGTTTTTCAAGGTACTGATTTGCTATTTATGGGAATTATCATTGTGCATGGTTAGGGCATAGTTATCATCCTGAAACTGCACACCCCAAACTCCTATTCTGCACTTTGAATTTCTGCATCTTTCCCCAGAGAAAGTTTGATTTCTGCTCCTAAACTCACATACCTAGCCAAACAGTATGTCTTATGCCCTCTTTCCACAGCCCAAATGCCATCAAAATCAGAATGTGATCACTTCCGATCCTACCCAACACTTCCTTTTATCACCCAGCCTTGCTGGCAAGCCGACTGCGGTTTTAGAATCTTCCTTGGTCTTCACTAGCACGGGACTGTAGAGGCACATGTGGGAAGTGACATTTCAATAATCAGTGAGGTGGTGCATTGACTTTTCCAGCATTTTTCCCTGAACACGGCTTGTGTGTCCCTTTCCATAGAATCGGATGTGGAGAAAAAGCCGCTCCTCGCATGGTAACAGCAAGTGCATTGGTACTGACATGAACAGGAATTTTGATGCACACTGGTGTGGTAGGACATAATTTTCTTCCTATTGTACCCCTGCCTCGCATTTGGCCATTAAAATTTTTGATTTTGAAAACATTTTCATCTACTGTTCCATGAAGTTAGTACAAAGACAAATGCAGCTGAGTGTCTGTTATGAACCGGTGACAACTTTCCCATCTTTAGATAATTCTTTCTGGGACTCAGGATTTTTAATCCCCAGATGACACACCATGGAATAACCTCTTCCTAGCACAACAGAGCTCCTTGCATCACACCATGACACACCTGGGGGTGGCTGTTGGTGGGAAGAAAGAAAGAGGGAAGAGGTGGCCCTTGCCATGTCACCCAAGGCCTGTTGCACTATCCAGCTGAGTAGCTGCTCCACTTCGGTGTACAAACTGATCAGCTCAGTCATCCTTCCATAATTCCTAGCTGACCAAGATTTTTTGGCCCTCTGTGATTCTTATGAAGACTATATCATATTTAATTACTGCAGGCACTTTAGTACTTGACAAGTTTTTTTTTTTTAGTCTGCGGAATAGCTGCCTTAAAATGTTCTCCTATAGATCACATCTGACTTCACTCAGTGCTGACACTAAAGTCCTATAATGGATTTCAGTCATTCTAGCCCATTGCTAAACCATCCATGGCAGTTGTATCAAGAAAAACATGGTTTGTTTTTTTTTTCCCTAAAGATCCTGAGTGCTTCCAGAAAGTTATTTGGTCTTATTCTGAAGACAGAAGTGGTGAATCCTATTTGTCTTCTTGATAATTTGTTCCAGTGTCAATTTTTCATAAAAATTTTCATTTTTATTTGTTTCCTCAGCTTCCCATTGGGAATTTGCTTTCCCACAAGATTAAAGAATCATGTAGAATTGCCTTTTTCCTGTAGTACTTCTAGATTTTAAGATGTGATCTCATAATCATGTGATGATTTTAAATGAAGCCTATTCATCCTCTCCTCTAAGACTTCTTATCCAGTCTTGAATACTTTTTTTACATCTTCTTCTTGATTATTTGTAAGAGCACAATAGGTGAGAAATCCTGGAAGGCTTGCAGAGATTCCTACAAGCATGCAAGTTCTTTCCATAGCATGGTGGAATCCATGATTTCTTGAGTATTAGCACCATACTCTGCTCTTTCATTTCATACTCTTGCATTTTTCATGAACAGAAATGCACAAGGGAAGAAGCAAAGGAGTAAAACTGTGCACTTTTTTTTGTTGTTAAAGGTCCAGGAGCATCTCACTCTGAATGCCAGGAGATATACTGTGGACCCTACCCAGAGTCTGAGCCTGAAGTGAAAGCAGTGGCTCGCTTTGTCAGAGACCACAAGGACACCATTAAAGCCTACATCACCATGCACTCCTACTCCCAGATGGTACTGTTTCCATATTCTTACACTAAGAACAAAAGCAAGGACCATGAGGAGCTGGTAAGTCTTCCCACCTCCTGAAGTTTCACACTCCAGAACTATTCACCCAGCTTGGTCAGTCTTGTAATGAGAGAGTCACTGTGTTGTGAGGATCAAGAATTAGGAAATGACATTTTTCTCGATGTTCTTAGTAACTTTAAAAAGTCTGGGCTGGTCTAGTAGTGTGCAAGTCAGCAAGCTGCTTCTGAATACTACAGAAAAATGAAAATTTATTCCATATTGATTATACATCAACAACACCTAACATGTTGAAGCTGCTGCTACAAGAGCAGAGTCCTGTTGTTCTGGACATCTTGAAAAGATATATATGTGCAAATTCTTCATTATGTTTTTTGGTTTATATAAACTCTGAAATTAATTAGGTGTGTGACACTATAAACATCCTTTACATACCTAAGCAATGAGATATTCTGGTGGATACTTGCTACCTTTATTGAGGCTTTTGATAGGGATACTTATTTAAAATTGTCTTAGTGGTAGGATGGAAAACATATCCTGCATATGTAGAATTTTACTTTCTTGAGCCACCAAATGACACAGCACAAATTCTCACTGAAAACAGTGGAGTTCAAAACAGAACAATTACTCTTTCCCTGTAAAGCAGAGAGAGGTGCACTGGCTCTGGGCATTTCAGTCTTCTTCATGGCTTAACAGTAGGGTTCTCACAATTAAAATATTTTCCTGCTATATTTGTCAATATTACTTAAATAAAGAGTGACTTCAGTACTGTGGCAGAAAAGAAAAAATATGAGATGAATGAGAACAAATGGTTTGACAACGGTTTACCACCAGAAGCGGGGATAAGGTCCCATCTATACTTTTTATCTGTCTACATCAGAAATGCAATCTGTAGCATGGGCATATGCTGAAAACTTTCACCACATTCAGTGGGTTTTCTAGAACCTTTTATATGATTATTTAATTGATGTGAAATCCTGAACACACTGTAAGTAAACTCTAACTGCATACATTTAATCGACTGTCACAAAGCCTTAAAGGTAATAATGTTTTGTTTAATTTCAGGAAAGTCTGGCACAGAAAGCAGCTAAAGCTATAAAGAGGACAACTTGGAAAACTTACACACCTGGTGCTGGTGCACAAACAATCTGTAAGTATGACTTTACAGCAATGAAAGGCATGACAATATATCCTTGCTAGGATCAGAAGACAGCTTTTGAACAGAAAAAGTTCTGGTTTCAGGCAATTTTTCTATTTTCCCTTCCTCACATAGATTTAGCTCCTGGAGGATCTGATGACTGGGCTTATGATCTCGGCATTAAATATTCTTTTACCTTTGAGCTTCGTGACACAGGAACTTACGGATTTTTGCTTCCTCCTCGAGAAATCAAGCCAACTTGCTTAGAGGCCCTTTCTGCTGTCAAAGAGATAGCTCTACACGTTCTACAAAATTTGGGACGCTGAATATAATTTATTCCAGCATGGGTGCACTTGGTCACTTGCAAAAATGCAATTAAAAAAAAAAACAACTTGCTCCTTTATTAAAATTCTTTGTACATAGGCAAAAACTCAGAATGACTGCACCCCTTGTATTTTAGAACATATCAGTTTTTTTCAGCCATACTTCTATACCTATCTCTACAATAGTGGCTCACTGCACCACAAGTATAATAGAGAGAGCGCAGTGTAAGGGGGAAAAAGCACCCATGTCCCACTAGATGGTGGGAATTCCAAGTGAAAGGGTTTCTGCCTCCATCCACAGAAGAGATTCCCCCATTTAGGTCATTTGTGTTATTACAGGATTTCGTTACAAGAGAGCAACCCCACTCTACCACGTACCCTGTGTGACAGGAAGGGTGGTCACAGCAAGGCCAGGACACACAAGTGGCAGTGCCCAGAGGCTGCTCCACTACAACTAGCCAAGTCCACTCATCCTGCAGCCAAAGGCTTGCTGCAGCACAACACTGGCCTGAAGACTCTGTAAGGTGATTTTAAACCAAAATTGGGCAGATTCAGGTTAAGAAAGAAGGTTTTTTTACAATAAGGGTGGCATGGCACTGGCACAGGTTACCCAGGGAGGTGGTGGATGCCCCATCCCTGGAAACATTTATGGACAGGTTGGATGGGGCTCTGAGCGACCTGTTCTAGTTGAAGATCACGGAAACACAGGTTCATTGAGGTTGGAAAAGACCTCTGACATCACTGAGTCCACGCTACAATCCCACACCACCCTGTCAATTAGACCAGGGCACTGAGTATCATGTAGAGTGTTTCTTTAAACGCCTCCTGCTGCAGTGATTCCACCACCTCTCCAGGCATCCATTCCGATGTTTAATCATCCCTTCTGTGAAGAATTTCATTCCTAATGTACAACTCGGACCTCCGTTAGTGCAGCTTAATACCAGGTCTTCTCATCCTGTTACTAGCTGCCAGGGAGAAGACATGGCTAAACCTCCTTGCAGGTGGTTGTAGGGAGAGATAAAGTCACCCCCGAGCCTCCTCCAGGCTGACCATGCCCACCCCCTCAGGCGCCCCTCACCCCATTCCCGCCCCGGCACCCCCGCCAGCGCCATTGTCCCTCCCCGGGGGCGGAGCCGCGCGCCTGCCCCGCCCCCCAAGATGGCGGCGGCGCCACTTCCGCCCTTCCCGCCACCGCCCTCCCAGCTGCGACGTCACCGCTGTCGTCATCGTCGTCATCATCGGCGGCGGCGCGGGCGGCGCGAGGGCCGCCGGGAAGGGCGCGCGGAGGCGGTGGCGGCGGCGGCGCTCCCCCGACGGCTGTCCCGGCGCGCGGGGCGGGAGCGGCGGGTCCGCGGGGGCGCGCGCCGCTCCGCGCGCTCCTCCCCCTCCTGCCCGCGCCGCTCCGCGCTCAGGCCCGGGAGGACGGACCCCCCCCTCGCCCCCTCCCACCCTCTCCGCCCCGGGCGGCGGCGGAGGAGGCGGCGGGGAGCGGCGCGGCAGCGCAAGGAGCAGGTGAGTGCGGCGGCGGGGCGGCCACGGGCGCGGAGGGTGGGGCGGGCCCCCGCGTTCCCTTCCCCCCGCCCGGCCCCGGCCCCGGCCCCGGCCCGGCCTGGGCCCCGGCCCGTGGCCGCCGGGCCTCGGGCGCGCTCGGCCTGCGGAGCGCAGCGGCGGGGAAGGGCCGCGCTCTCGCCTAGCTTGGTGCGGAGCCGGGGGCGCTCGGGGGGCTCCCCGAGGAGGGGTGGGGGGAACGCCCGGAGGCGCCATCCCGCCGTGTGCCCGGGGTGTCGTTCCGTCAGTCCGTGGTCGTGCTGCAGTCTGCTTCCCGTATAGATTCCCTGATCGTGGGGTTTTTTGGTCGGATTATTGGTTTTGTTTGGTTTTTTGTTTTTTTTTCTTCCACTTCTGTAGTGCTCTTCTCGCACTTTCTGGCAGTAAAGTAGTTTCTGCTCTGTGTGCTCAAGGGGGACTACTAATTTCGCTTGTATAAATTCATGCATCACCATTCCTTCAGGCAGCGCCTGCGGCTCAGTCCCCTCCCTTCCAGAACCTGTAGCCGGGCACGTTGGGTTAGTGTGTTGTGGGGGGGTCTACTCCGGGCCTCGCCTTTGGCTTCTCGATGGATTCTCACTCCACCGTTAATTTCTTGTCAACCTTCTGCGAGAGTGCTTGAAGGTCAGGTGTTTGGCTCTCAGTGAGTTAGCAACCAGCGCTTTGAGGGATCTGGGGCTGGTGATGAAGCGCTCACGGTTCCTTTGTGCAGACAGGAGTGGACTGACTCAGCCAATGCACCTGAAAACTGAAGGGTGGCTTTATGTGGCTGTGCCCGAGATAATGCACCCTGCTTCTCGGCACGTTTGCTGAGAGTGACGGCACGCTAATGTGCTGATCCAGCTCACAGATGGGAGGTAATGTGTGTCCAGCAAGCTGGATACTAAGGCAGAGTGAACTTGGACGTGTCCTCTCCAGTCTTCACAGACTGTCCCTTCGTCTGAGGAAACATGTTCTTTGAGTGTGAAGACTTTGTTAGACAAGGCATGGAATACTCTGTATTTCCTGATGTGGTACTGGGGCCTGATGTTTTTATTCACCTGTGGAAAGCCAACCGTGCTTTTATACTTGTGCAAACATAATTAGCAGTTGCTTATTGCTACTAATGGAGAATGTCAAGTGTGAAATTAGAGGGATAGGTTCAAGTTGCTATGGTGATGGGTTACCAGCAAGGAGTTTTTCAGCTTGGATTAATTTCTAGCTTTCTGTCAAACAGGCTTCTCTGTGTGAGTATTTGACTGCTCTTTTGGAAGGTTCATTATGAATACATTTTACCATTTTTAGTAATATTTTTAGGTAGTAAACCCATGGAGCTTCTTCAAATAGTCCTATTTTATTAGCAATGTGACGTGGAAATGTTAACATTTTCAGGTAAAAGCTCTTAACTTTAAAAAGTGCAGGGAACCATTCTCAAAGCTGTTATTCAGTTTTCAACACATATTTAGTTTATCAAGCAGTGTTACTACTGAGTTTGTATCTGAACATCTGTAGGACTTTGAAGTAATTTCACTTGTTATTTGAAATGGCATATTATTTGTCTCTTCACAGGTAGGATTTTCTGAAGTGATGTTGTGCGTAGCTTGTGTGTGGTGTGGTGTGCATGCGCAGACATTGACATGCTTATGAGTGATGTCTTGGACTTCCTAAAGAGGTTTTTATCTCCTTAAATGTTTTCTTGTTTTTGAACTTTGCTTTTATTCTGTTACATCTCAGTTTCAAGTTTTCCTGTAGAATCCTTCAGGATTCATTTTTTCAGGGGGCTGGATTAGGTTTTTCTAACAGAAAACCAGGAGTTTCAGGTGTCTCTTGATTATGACTTTTGTAGTGTCACACTGATTTTGAAGAAAACTGTTAAGCATGCTTGACACCAAAATGTAAGAATATTGGTAAAAAATACAGAATTTCAGTGAATGCTGTCAATCATGTCATGCCTCATGGATCTCAGTTCATTGGTTGGTGCTCAATAGGTGCACTCACTTCTCTCAAGTCTGTCACATTTTAGATGATTCATGTGAATAACACTGTGATATGTTCTCCTTCAAATGCTAGTGTAATTAATGTCATTAACAGATTGTCCCTCACCCTGGGAAAGTTACTTCCTTTAAAGAATAACATAGATGCATCCATGAATGAGTTATCCTAGTGTTATGGTATTTCTAATTTATTTTAAAGGTTTTCATGAATCTTATTTATGCATAGAAAAATGACAATTTACAGTTAAAATTTTAGATATAGATTTTATTTTCGGAAGATAAGGTTGACTTTGCTTAGTTTCAGAAAGTTTGTTCTGTTTCAGAAGCAGCAGAAAGTTCAGTGCCCCTAAGTAGAGTCAGCAGTGCAATGTCATGTACCTGAAATAAGGAAGTGCATAATATTCTACTTGGAAATTTTTAATTTTTTTTTTTTAGTCCTGGTAGAAATTATATGAAATGTTGAGAGTGCTTAAGGCTCAGTCCACACTGATACTCACGGCGGTCTAATCCCACATTAGTGTTTGATAAGGAGGCGGTAATTCAGAGGCACGGACATCTGATGGAAAGTCACTGCACTGGCCATCAGCGTGGGATTGATAGCAGGGCTGTGATCATCAGTGGTAAAACAGCACAAGGTGAAAATGTTTCAGATGGGAAATCTTTATGGGATGTTCCATTTCAATTGTTCTTGGTTGTCCATTAATGTGCAGTCTGAGAAATTTAGAAACACATAATTTTTTTCCCCTTACAGTTCTTGTTTATGAGCAAGGAACGTTCTCAGAAACAAGAAACCTCTCATTATCCATCTGAGATTTTCAATACTGTTTTAATAGTTGCTTTATTTTTCCAACCCACCTGGTCCTCAAGGAATGAAAATGGGACTGACTGCATTTGCAGACACAGTCTCTGAAATGCATAGTTTGACAAAGTGAAATTCCTCAGTTTGCCTCAGAATAATGTGTCTGGACTCTAATCCTGCAACCTTTGATAACATCTGTATTCACTGAGGAGTGGAATTGCAGTTCTTGTTACATGAGCGAGGCCCTCATGTGATAATATGTGCATACAAAAATAATATGCTGTGCACTCACAGTATGCTGGGTTTGTTTGTTTAGAGTAATCTATCATGAAATATCTCTTCTGTTAATAAATGATCTGTTGTTAATTGCAAACTGGTAGATATGGGCCAGAGTATGAGGTGAGAATTGACAGATTGTTACCTGAAATAGCGCAGGTTTTTGTTTCTCATTTTAAGTTGTTTTAGTTTTTTAAAGATGGGGTTTTACAAACCTTAGAAGATTTAGGGTTGAATGGTATTCTTCTTAATTTCTGTCTGCAAAAATACAGGGAAAAAGGCAGTTGGAATTAAATTATCTGTTCACTTAGGATGATGTTGCCTCTTCGTCCTCTCCATGTTTGTAACTATCCTTTTAAGCCTAGTCATCATCATAACTTCCTATACAAGTTAATTCCAAAAAGGTATTAAATGCTGGGTAAAAATTAACATTTAAAATGAAAATTTTGCCTCTGTTTCTCTGAAAATAAAATTACATTGGAATTGAGGCAAAATGAATGTGATTTTTCTGTATGCCGCTATGATGTCAGTGTGTACTTGTGTATTAGACTCATCTGTCCTTCATGTGTTGAACCCTCTCCCTATGCCATTGCCACTGTCATTTATCTAACTATTTTTATTTCAGATATTATTCTTTGAATTGTAAATATTTAATCCAAATTAAGCATTTGTTATATGATGCCTTTAAAAATGCTTTTGCATGTGTCAGTTGATTTTTATATCTTCTATTAAAAGAATGTGACTGCGTGAAACTGTAGAAATTTAGTATTTTTTTTCTGAAATTCTGTGAGAATCCTGAAATGGAAGGGTGCTCAGCTAGGTGAGATGTGGTATTGTTTTGCTTTCTAACTTTAATGGTTTATCCTGTCAGACTTTTTAACTATTGCTGCACATTGAGCTGTCCACAATGACTCCTAATTATTTTTCTCGGAAGACTGGACTAATTTGGTCTCATCAAATATTTAGACAAAATCATTTCTCCTTGTGTGCATTGCATTATATTTATTTGCATTTCATCTGCTGTTGTATTACTCAATTCTCTAACTCAATTAGATCTTTCTGGAAATCTCTGTTCTCCACAGTTCTTACTAACCCAAATAATTTCATACTACTGGAAATTCTAGTGTTTGACTGTCTGCTTTCACTAATTGATGTTAACCATTGTTTTTAGTGTTTGGTATACACCACATGGTTAACTTCTACCCTCCCTGAACATCTTGGTTAATGTCTTGATTATCTGAACCTTTTTTGTGAGATAAAATTCTTCAGATAATCAGAGGCTTGGAGAAGAAGTCAGTAGAGCAGAGGTCTACTGAGAAATCTCAAATACACAGTGTAATTTTTCTTTCTTCCGTTGTTTATAAAAGAACTAAGTGCTTCACAAGAGCTTCAACATAGCATTTTGTTTGTAGAAAGTGCACAGGTGTCAGACTCCTAGGGAAATCTTGTCATGGAAATAACTGTAGGGTTCAGATAATGAAGTGTCCACATTTTTACGTGATAATATTTTGTTTCTCTGAAATGTAACCTTACCGTATGGATACTGTGGGAACATATTGCTGATCAGATGGTGAAAATGTCTATTAATCCTCTCTGGTGGATGCTAGTTTATATGTGTATTATTCTGGCTTTATGGATGAACTTTGTCATTCGTAACCTGTTTGTGTATGAGATAATTTAAGTGTGTGTGTGTGTTCTAAATGTGGTGATGCGTGCTGTGCCTAGGAGCAGAAGGGTAGGAGATTAGTGTTTGGCTAATCAAGATCTACTGATTAATGAGGGTGATGGCACATTGCAGTACAGCAAAGAGATGTGGTTTTGAGCTGTATATAAATTCCTGAGCACCTGGCAGATGTTCCCAAATTTATTTTTGTTTTCATCAAGTAGAATGTAAAGAATGGACATTAGTTTTTGAGGCCCATTTTACCCTTTTTGTACAATCTGTCTGTAGTGCTAAATATATATGTTCCTTTTTCTTTTCTTGAATTATGGTTTGGTTTTTTTTCGCTATAACTCCTTCCTTTCTCAGGTAAGATAAATTGTGGCTTCTTGTTTATCAAAGTTATGCTGTATTTCCTTTAAAATCTGTTCTTCTTAATGAGAAGGAGCTACTTTTTGAGCAGATTAAGAAGTGCATCATCATTATGGAGTTGTGGTTTTTTTTCCCCTAAACTCGTGTAATTCCAAATAGTTGTAGAAATCAGACTGATAACAAACACAAGCTGTGGATGATAGCAAGATGGCTTTCAGTAGGTTGTCATACACAACAGGGGGGAAAAAATATAAAGCTCTAATTTTTTTAAAATTTGTTTCAAAACTGGGAGGTGTTTTTAGTGGTTAAAACTGGTTTCTGAGAGGTTGGTGAAATAACATTAATGGTTCTATTCACTTTAAGTCACTTGAGTTCGTGCACCAAAAATACATGATGAAAGAAAGCATCTGTCCTGTGTGGTGTTTGCTGCCTAAATGAATAACATGTCATATGATCTTTCCCAAGGGGAAGCTGAAGAATCCAAAGCAGGTCATGAAATGAAATGAAAAATTATCATTACTGGTGTTCGGCTGACTAGTTCAAGTCAGAAGCATTCCGTGTTATTAGATACATTTCACTCATTTATGACTTCTTTTTCTTTCTTCATCACCTCTGCAGCAATTCTTGCAACGTATTTCATACTATTTTACTCATGTGAGTTCAGTGTCAATAGCCCCAAACTGAAGGATTTTACAGTTTTGCTTTTTTTTTTGGTTGAAGTAGTACAAAATGTCAAAAATTAGAAGGAAGGTCACAGTGGAAAATACCAAGACCATATCCGATAGCACATCCCGAAGACCCAGTGTGTTTGAAAGGCTTGGACCCAGCACTGGAAGTACTGCAGAGGTGAGTTGTAAAAGTGTTCTTCTTTTCCTCCCCACCCCAGCATCTTCTTTTCCAGGATTTATATGGTGGAAAGAGTAGCTCACAAACAGCAAATGATCAGATGTTACTGAGGTTAAATAAAGGTGAAAAGAACTCCTTAACGCATGGATGTTCAACATGCTCATACTAGAATTTTCAAATACCGTGTGTTGTGCCAGCTTCTGGATGGAGCAGTAGTACTATGCATATTAATAATATTTCCACCAACCTAAATTTTTCTCTGCCAGACCTGATGCTCTTTGTTGATTATTTTTTTTTAATCAATTATATTACTGGTGGACAAAAATTACAGATAAATGGGACTTAATGTGGAGTCTTTTGTTTGTTCTGCCACACTCACACCAATGGTATTTCCAGAAAGGAGTGTGAAATTCACCCAGTAATGTCTGTCTCTTAGACACAGTGCCGTAACTGGCTGAAGACTGGCAACTGCCTCTATGGGAACACATGTAGATTCGTACATGGCCCTTCACCACGAGGTAAAGGCTATAGCAGCAGTTATAGAAGGTAAATCAAGAACTCACTTTGAATTCTTCACATGCTGTAGGAAAATAGCTTTTGCAACTCTGTCTTTTGTTTTGTTGGTCTTTTTTTTTTAAGTGAATTGCTGTGGTGTGCCTAATTGTGTGTTATATCAATAACCAATTGCCTTATGAAGCTGCTTAAAACAATTATTTTGGCAATGTGCAGGATTTTTGTGTGTAAACAGCTTTAAAAAATGAATAGTCAGCTGGATGCAGATTAACTATATATTACTTGAAATGGGAAGTTCAAGTACCTTAGTACTTTTTTTGTTTTGGCATAGTGTCTCTGCAGCTTTCTGGTGTACTTTTCTGTCCTGTACTAAAATGCTGGTTTGCAGTTACTTACAGCAGTGCTCGCACTCACAGCCCTTCTGCCTTTGCTATGCTGCGTGATGAATGTCTATCATTTCTCTCATGTTGTGAGAAAACACTTCTCTTCCAAACATGGCTTTGTGACTTTATCTATCAGATATTGACAAATGTCCTGTATTGTAGGGGGAGATTTAAAAAGTTACCTAATTTTTCAAAAGAGAATATTTTTTTATTGTATGTCTCTTTATATGTTTCTCAAATTTAATTTTTTTTCAACTGTCCTTTGTGTGGCATAACACCTGACTTAACTGAAACCAAGTATGGCAGTAAGCTTGTAGTGTTCTTTCTATAAAGGACAGAAAGATGTTATGGTTTTAGCACAGTATCTCTTTCTGTGAAGATTTCACAATTTACAAACAGCTGTCCTTCATAATGCCAATATTACCTATAGATTATGGATGGGCACGCTGAAGCATCAAAGAGTAAAGCAACAAAAGGAAGGTTGGCCTGATGTTAGGGTTCTGTGTTTGGTTCCTTTTCCTATTCATATGGCTTGCTCTTAGGATGATCTTGACTTTGCTTGTTTGATCTTCATTGCTTCTAAGGTGGTAGCAGCTGGGATACAAAATATGT
The DNA here is from genome assembly GCF_015832195.1 of Motacilla alba alba. Classification (NCBI taxonomy): domain Eukaryota; kingdom Metazoa; phylum Chordata; class Aves; order Passeriformes; family Motacillidae; genus Motacilla; species Motacilla alba. The sequence goes on from NC_052016.1 coordinate 63,467,187, forward strand.
AATACTGGGTTTAATGTTTCTTTTGGTGTGTAAAAAATTTTACTCTGTTCTGTGCTGAATGTTCCAAATGAATAAAGTAAGTCATTTACTGGTAGGGATTAAATTTTAAAACAGTTAAAATGTCACCTTCTCCTTGCTTTCAGTATTTGGAATACTCAGTGCGTAGTTCTGCTTGGTCATTTGAAGAAAAGTGACATTTCTTTTAATGATTAAAGCTGTGTTTCTGCCTCACTGTCACCACTGACATTTAAGAAAAACGTTGATTTCCTTCTCTTATAGCTAACTTTTTTACTAGGACTATATGAAAAGTCAAAGGACAAACCTTCCCGCTTATTTGCTTGGCACATTCAGCATTTAATAAAGGTGTTCTTAAAAGTAAAAAGGGGGAGGAAGCCCACCACCCCCACACACCCCCTAAAACAGGCAAATGAAAGAGCTGTGCCTGTCTTCCAAAGTTTCCACTAGTAGCTCTTGGCCAGGCATAGAAAAAGCTGGTACATAATATGTACATAATAAAATGGTGGCATTTTCATGCCATTTAACATTAGAGAGATTTTCACAAATGTTATCCAGGCATTTCAAATGCAATTTTATTGGCTTCAGGCAAGCCAGAGTAATGCTGCTTCTGCATCAGTTCAGTTAAAGCAATATTCTTGTTCAAGTATCTGGGATAGCAGAATGGCAGCATATCTGCATGTGTTCAGTCACGCCTGCCAGGGAAGTCTCATCTGCTTTGCAAGGAGTCGGGTAGGACAAAGCATGTCTTGCTGCCTTTCTGTTGTCATACCTTCTGCCTCAAGTTCCATTGCCTGCAGTCAATCCTGTTGTTAATGGTTTTATCTGACCATAATGTCTCCCATAGTTCAAAACATCAGCAGACAGTAGGAAAACTTGATTCTGAAGTATGATAAAAATTGTTCCATTTTAGCACTAATGTTGCCTCTCACAGCATGGATTTTAATCTTGCTATAAAAATAAAACCCAACGTGTTTTTACATGAAGCTTACCTGATGAAAGTGTTGAGAATTCAGTATTAGACCTGCCAGACTTCCCAACATCAGAATTAAGGAGAAGCTAACAAAGAGCTGTGTGTAAACATGTTATCCCATGAGGAATTTTGCTCTTTCTGCACTTGTAGATTGTTGGTTAGTTGCTTGGCAGCTTCCTGGCTGGCTCCTTCATGGGATTGTCAGGATCTATGCCATTGCTGGGCCCTTTTCTTAGTCTGACTGATCCTTTTTATTTGGGATTATCACACTGCATTTAAAAACCAAACCAAGCCAGCAGTCATACTGGAAAGAATGTATGGATTTTGAAAGTTTCAAATATGGGAAACTGGAAAACAGGGCAGTGTTTCTTGAGCAGTTATAATGTGTACATAATACACAAATACTGGTCATCTGCCTCTATGCACACGTGTGCTCTCATGCAGGCACACAGAGGTATCCTCAGGTAGGTGTGTTGCAAGGTGTGCCTGTTGCTGGATACTTGTTCCTGACACTGTAAGAAGTACAGGAGCAAATGAAGTCACTCTTATGAATGTGCATTTCCTAAATGGTGTTGAACATGGAGGACTGAACTGTTGCAGGAAGTAGTGCTGTTTAAAATCACTTAACTGCCTTAGAATTAGAAATGAGGAAATTCTTCATTTTAGGTCTTATTTAAAAGATAGGCCCAGTTCAAAATATTAAAAAGAAATTGCATAGTGCCTTTTGTGTGAAAGGTTCTGGCAGTTGTAGTCTAGCACATCATCTTAAGCTGCAGAGGTAATTTGTCGTGATCTGTTGAAGTTCAGCAGTCTTTGAGCATGACCTGGATTAACCAAAGATCCCTTTCGGAGTGGGCTGGGGGAAAGTTACGTAGAAATGAAGCTGTGGTACACATGAAAGAAAAATCAGCTAGTAGACCAGCTTGTTTTTCTGTGCGTTCAGCCAAAGCATCTGAAAACAGTCACAGCTTCCTGAGCAATTATTTCTTAAAATTTGAGTAATTGTCAGTCTTATTTTATAAGATTTTTTTGAGGGTTAAGATGTCTTTGGGGAAGGAGAGATAGGGTGATTACCATGACTTTACTTTGGTATTCTCCTAAAGCTGAAAAAAACTGACCCAGTGACAGCAAAACCAAACAAAAAATTGTCCATCAAACCCCAGCCCTGAACGTGTACCTTTTACATTTCTGTGGGTTCTTTCATAGCTTCTATAATATTTAAGTAGATTTGAATAATGCTTTAGCACAATACCTTTTTTTTCAGCATGGGAGGGAACAAAAAAATTATTAATTGAGCGTAAAATTGGATAGTTTGTATCCAGTTGGTTTGGATACTTTGTTTTTTATTCCATCCTGTAACTTGAAAAAAAGAGTTATAGAACGTCAGATGTCACTCTATAAGGTACATGAGCTGCACTCAGTTCATGCTCTCTTGCTTTCTCCTTCAACTAATGGGATTTTTCCCTGAAGGTATTGCTCTCAAGGAACAATATTACAAATACATTTTTGATAATCTTTCTGCCTTTTAGCTTAATTTTCAGTTTCACTAATCCAAATCCTTTGTATTTGTGGCTTAAATATTATTAAAAATTAAGGTGTTGAATTGCACTTTAATGCTGAAAGACAGTTTATTTGTTGAGATAGCTGATGGTTGGAATGCTTCAGAGAGTTTTGGTAATGCAAAGAATTACCTTTTTAATATGGAGGGAGGGGAAGAATACTTTGAATCATAACCCTTACTAAATCCAAACACTTTAAAGATCATACAGTCACGCATGCAAAGAAGGTAACTTATTTATATTTGTATGCTGGCTATTATTTGATCCTTAGTGATGAAAAAAGCAGAGCTCTACTCTTCTGTACATTTCCTCTGATTTAGATTGACCTGTACTTACAATTTCATGGAGAATTAAATGCTATAAGAAATGCGAGCAGTCACTGATCTTTGTCTCTGTAGGTCCTCATACATTTAACCCTGTGATGCAGTTTAAAGAATTAAATGTATGAAACAGTGCAGAGGAGGAAATAGAAAAAAATTACTTTTTCAAATATGTGCAGATTGAAAATGAAATGGTATTAAATTAAATTAAATGTTTGTATGCATTGACTGTGAAAGACAGTTTACCATTTATGTATAATGTGACAGGAAGAGTAGGAGAAATTACTTTCTCAATGGAAACTGATTCAGTCTGAAAAAAAAAAAGAAATGCAAATTTCATTATTCATATATTAAATGTAAGTTTTCTAATCAGAAGACAGCATTAGTATCTCTTTGTGATTCTTTAGTGTCAACTGATAGGCACAGATGTAGTACTTGTACACAACTATTTCTCAGAAGACTCTGTAATTACATCTAACAGCCATCACAGAAGTACTAAACTCAGTATCAAGACAAATGTATATGAAGAGGAAAAGGTCATCTGAAACAGTTCCTATATTCTCTTAGCTTGTGAATCATAGAATCACAGAATGGTCTGGGTTGGAAGGGACTTTAAAGATCATCTGGTTCTGACCCCCTTGCCATGGGCAGGGACACCTTCCACTCCACCAGGTTGCTCAGAGCCCCCTCCAGCCTGGCCTGGAACACTGCCAGGGATGGGGCATCCACAGCTTTTCTGGGCAACCTGTGCCAGTGCCTCACCAATGCAATGATTGTTGTTTTCTAACAACACATAAGGGGTGAATGAATTCATGAATCCATACTAAGAGGTGACAAAATTATAGTAGTGTAGGATGTTCCTCCTCCCACATCACAGTAATATCTTTTACAGCAGCTATGTCATAAAGGTACATGACTAGCAGAGTTCATCCAGTGTTTTGTAATTAAATAATGAAATAGTTATTACTGCAAGATGGAAAATGGAAGAGGCCTCCAGGAGTTAATTTCTGGTTCATGGTCTTGCAGCAGTGTTTTCCTGTGTAGCAGCCTCACCTAGACCATGGGAGGATGGTGCTTAGGTTATCTCTGCTTGCAGACTTCATCCACATCCAGAGTTTTGCTTCTCTGTGACTGTCATTGATAGTCTATAGTAGTTTGATTCTGCATTATTTGTGATTTTACATATATATATATGTAATATATATAGAGAGACACATATTTATGTAATATATGTAAAAGTTGTTGCAGCTTAGATTAAGGAGAAGGCTAAATCTTCAAATATTTGGTAGGAGTGATTGTGAAACACATCTGCATGGTGGTCAGAAAAAGGTTATTTATTCTGGATGGGAAGCTGATCTAGAGTAGTAACTGAATAATGCCATATATACATAGAAATAATTTTTCTTCTTAGAGTCAAGTCTTCCTTGACTTTCTGAAAGTAAAATTTTTATCATGCTTAAGCCCTTTAGAATGGAAGATTTTCTTACTCATCCACCTTGCCTCTGGGTGGGAGGTTTAGATTTTTCTGGATATACTAATAAAATAATAATTAAAAGACAGATAATATTCCTTTAAAAATAGTCCCATAGAACTGGTTATATTATGTTTCTGTATTATACAGATCACCAGAAAGACCCACTGGAGATCTTCGGGAAAGAATGAAGAACAAACGTCAAGATGTTGAGGCAGAGCCACAGAAACGAAGTACAGAGGAATCATCCTCTCCTGTTAGGGTAAGAGTGGAGTTTGCAGAACTCCAGAATCCCTCAGTAACAATTGGGCAGTGTGTCCTAGAAACCTTACTGTTGTGACTTGTACTATTAAAAATGTTTTGAGGAACTGACCATTTTGTACATAGCGTATCACATTTTTTGTTATGAAGTGTCTTAACAATTGTGCTGTTTTGCAATTTTGTAGTGCTTTCTGGTCTTCTGGTCAAAGATTTTATAAACCCCACATACTTAAAATGCATTATAAATATTGATAAACAGGTGTTTAATAACAGTGCAGACTCTTTGATTATTACCAAGAAAGTATACTAACCATTGTTTCAGTCGTCCACTATTTTTCCCCCAACACTTATTCATATCCCTTGTATACATGCATCCTGACTTAAGTTGTTCACCCCAAATTTGCTTTTGATGAAACCATGCAGTTAAGATTGTGCTGGTTCATTTTGCCTTTCTCCTTACATACTCATCAGGCACCCCAACTGCTTAATTAATGGATTTTGCAAAAAATTCATTACTGTTCTTATTTTGTCAACATCTTTCTGCCACCCTGTGGCCCTCAAATAGCAAAATTTAATTATTTTTAAATTGTGTTTTCTGTTTCTGATGTTACAAACAAATAGGGATAGAGTTTGTAGTGTGACCCTGGACCTATGTAGCAGTAGCACCACTGTGTTCCTGCACCATTTTTAAGATCATCTTCATATGAATATTTTTAAAAGGTTTTACTTGTAAAAAATCAGTTTTGCTTCTGCAGGTATTGACAATGTTCTATCATTTCCTCTTGGTCTGTTCTACTTGTTGTGTAAAATAAATCTTTTATGTCAGCTGTAAATAAATCAGCAGCAGCTGCTATATTAAATTTAACATAATGCCTTACCTTCCAATCATGTTTTCAGTTGCTGTTAATTTTTGTAACTCTCAGTCTTTTAACTGAAATGTGTTTCTTTTATTTTCTAGTAGTTTGAATAAACTGTTCAGTTATTGAGTACATGGTTGGTGGGAAAATTTTTTTTTCCAACCGTCATTAAAAATTTGCTGTAACTTCTGTCCTGGTGCAACTCTAATTTTGATGTAATTCTTACTTTTGATTAGTTAACCTTGCTTTTTATAGTGTTCTCTTAATGTAATAATAAAATACTCTTAAACAACTAAAACCCAAGTGAAAGCGAACTGGAAGCAAGAATCTAAAGGAATTGGAGAATTAGCATTAACGTATCAAAGAATTATTTATAGATAAAGCACACAGCAGAGTAAAAAATGCTCTGCTTCAATCTCATAAAATGGAAGATTGAGGAAACAGCTGAACTTTTGTTTTAGTTCCATGGAGGCAACTCTCAAAATACAGGATATCAAAGAAAATATTCTGGAACAAATAGATGAAGAGAGACAGTCGTCAAGAGTTGCTTTGCAAAGAACCAGGATATCTAAAAGGACAGAAGATTCAAGTGACTGAACTGCTAAGAAAAATCTTGCCTCCATCGTTAGAGCTGCTGTTATGGTGGAGATCTAATGTGTTATGTTTCCATATTTAATTAAAGCTTTTGGGGTAACAGCAGAGCTCGATAAGAAAACTTTGAAATAATGAAAGGTAGCTTGTTCCATAAGAAGTTTCATAATTTTGGTTAAAAATAATAAAAAAAAAAGAGACCAATCAGAAACATTCCTGCGTACAAAATCTGTGCTTCACCAGACTACTAGACTGAAACTTCGATGGAGAGTAGTGGTTAAGAGAGAACTGCCTGACATAGGTCAAACCTGTTTTGAAACAAGACTTCTGAGGCATATGTATAGATAGTCAAAGAATGAAGGCACAGTATTTTAGGTTTAGAAGCCAGCTAAGGGGAAAATTTTAGATTAATTTGAAATTGAATTACACAGAATGCTATTGTAATTCATTTGAAGAACTATAACTTTAAAGAATGTAAAAAAAAGTTGGACATCCCAAATGTCAAACTTTGCAGAAGATTTGAGAACAGTGCTTGGGATTACTGAAGTCTGAGGAATGCCATGGGGGTTGGGAAAGATAGTTTTTGGCAGTACAATGGCAGATGAAACATGGTGTTGGCAAGTGCAAGGTAATGCACAATAAAGAAAGTATTTTAAACAAAAAATGAATTATTTTTTAAAAAGTAACTAAAACCATGCAGTAGAAAATAAGTTATTGTGGACAGCTCAATGAAACTATGTGTTCCAAGTGAAGTCACAGTTGTAGAAGCAAACATTCAGGTATATTAAAATGGAATAGAAAACGATTGATAATATGCTGTAGAAATTCGTGGTCCAGTTTTATTTGAAATGCTGTTTGGTTGTCATCACCTGTATGCAAGAAAATACAGTCAAAGGTCTTCTTGAAGTGGGCAAAGAAGTGAGAAATAAACTGGAGAGAAGAAAGGACATGGGATGAATGCATATAATGTATGTTTGAGAGAATGTGAGTTAGATGCGTCATATTCGTACTTTATCCCAGTAGAAAGAGTGGCAAATTTGAAAATGACAAGGGGAAATTCTATTTATGTTATATATAACAATTCTACCTGGTTGCTAGAAGATAGACACACAAAGCTGAATAAGCTTTATAAAGAAGCTTATAATATATAATAAAGGAGCTAAGACAGTAAAACTAGTATAAAATCTTTTCAGAAGAGATTTTTTATTCCTTGGAGATGTAACTAGTACAACCTGTATGTATTTAGGAAGAAACTTCCTATATTGGCGGTTTATAGACTATATCCCTTTTTATTTCTTCATGCTTTGTACTATTATTTGCAGAGACAATATGCTGTGTTCTGTGGACACCTACATTAAACCCAGTTGTTTTTGTGTTTCTTCGATTTGTGTTTGGAATTACTTCAGCACTGTACATTAGTTTATGAATCCTTCTACAAATAATTAGATGAGATTCCTGCTGTTACTGTATTCAGTTGAAAATTTTTATTTTAAATTTTTCACCGTGTTATGAGAAGACAGTTACATTGATGTGTATGAAGTCTTACCTAAAGTCTTAACATGGAAGGTGTGTGTGATTTGGGAGAAACAGTGGGAGTAGCTTAATGAAAATTTGGAAGGTTTTTGTAAGGAATGTGTATCACTTGTTTCATATCTGTGGATTTTGTCACTGTAGCTTTCATTTCCACTGGAAATAGGACTCAGCATTGTCTTCCATCTCTGAAATGGGAACAAATACCTCTTAATGTCAGGGGAACTTCAGATTCATTTACTTACGTGTTTCTGTAGCATGGTAGTAGTTTATACTATAAAGATATTATACCTAGAGCAAAGTAGTACTGTGCTCATGTAAAAGATTGCACTGTAATGTGCATAGTTTACTGTAGGTTTAAAGGAATCTGTGCTTTGGAATGAGTTTGAGTTTATTTTGCTGCTGCATGTATGTGTGCAACCTGAGAAGGTTGAAACTGAGATTTCTGCAATGCAAGAATTGTAGGTTGTATCAGTCTTCTTTTCTCTCCATCGGTGTTGGCAAAGTAACACTTCTTGGCTAGAAGCATGTTTTACAGATTGGATGAGTCCTTTTGTGCTTGGCCAGGCTTTTCTGGCAGTAGTGGGAAATTTATTCAAGTAGACATCAAGTCTTTTGCTGTAGAGTGCTGATCACATGGGACATAGAACTTCAGCTTGAATAGACATTAAATAAAATCTCACAGAAGTCAGCCATAATGTCATGAGTTTTCCCCTTTCTTATGTGGCATCTCTCCTAAACATCAACATGAGACTGTGAACATCTATCCAACACCTGCTATGTTATCTGTGAGCATATACCTAAAAACAGCATAGACAAAGTCTACTAAATCATTTCTTCTTAAGACAAGCTACGATGTTTTTTAGTAAATAAATATATAATTAGGTAAGTGTAATGCTTCTCATCTAGTAAATGGCATCTTTTCAGAGTCTGCAGAGAAGTTGTTAACAAAAGTGAAAATACAGCATCTTCAGGTACCAATGACAGTCATGCTATTGGCCTTTAGGAACTTAATTTACTTTTTTCTTGGCTTGTTAAGGGAGAGACAAAAAAGGTCTGTAAGGATATGATGGGAATATTTAGTTCCCACAGTATGAGGAAATCAAATGTGTTATAAGTGTAACAATTAAACAAAAGGAATATGTTGAGGATTTTTCAGTGAGAAATATTAGGTATGTGTTCTAAACTGTCAGAACTTAAATTCTTGATTAGCATGCCCGAGGAAAAATATACTCAATTTCTAAACTGATATTTGTTTTTCAAGATGCAATATTGTCAAAATCTTTTTTCTTGACAACTAGACAGCATTAGTGTAAAATACCATGCTTCCCCTATATTCAGTATTTCAGTTTGATAGCTTTTTTTGTTCTCAGTTCTTCTGTAGAAATATGATTGTACCACTACCGAATGTTTCCACTGAAAGGAGAAAATACAGGCTCTTGAAAGATGCTTGTATTGGCTTGTAAATCTGAGGAGGTAGGCATGATATGTACAGGTTGTGTAGTATTTTTAACATGGGTTATTAAATTGGACATGAAGCATTGACTTGCTGCACATTCTTTGATGACCAGGTATTTGATGAATTGTCTTTAGGAGATTTTTTTAAATCGACATAGAGAGGTTGTCCTACAACCTACAACTGTTCATATTTCAGTTTGTTAGTAAGAGATAGTGTTGAATTAATAGAAGCTAGTATTCATATTGAAGAAATTATGGTTTTGTTTATGTTACGGGGCTTAGTTGAAGTATATAGAAGTATACAGCCCAGTAGAACAGCTGTGGCCTTCATGAAGGGTGGGCTAGAAAAATAAGAACAGTCTTATGAAAGAAAAAAATGGTTGCAGAGAAGGCTTGTTATGCTTACAGATTTTTAGATCTCATCAGAGTAATTTTCTTTTCATTTGCTTTGGGGCATAGTAGAATTCTGGCCCTTAGACTGAATGTCTTTAGTACATGTTGAGACAATGGCTTAGTGGATGTAGACTTGTCTGCAGTTGATGTCAGCAACCAACGTGACTGAGTAAGTTATGACCTTCCGCATAATTTTAGAGATTTACATCATTAAACTAGAGATAAGTTTTTGACATTGTTACTGAATAAAAAGGAATAGTTGAATTTTACTCATTTTTAAGCGACTGACTGCAATTTTATTTTGTTTCCTTAATGTGTTTCTAAGGTGATGTTAAGGTTTTAAATTAAGTCAAGATCTAAGTCCCAATAAGGAATAGCTAGTGAAATTCTCAGGCATCTCCTTTTCTTGGTGTTTTTCCCACATACCAGCATGAAAGAATCCCCAGAAAAACAAAAGAGGGCACTACAATAGGGCTATGGGACAGATTTTGCTGTTCTGGTTTCCTATTTAATAAACTAACCTGAGATACTATAAGCTTGAATTTTCTTCTTTTGCTAGTAGTGAACAAACTTTATCCTGTATTCCACTTGAGCCCAGGTACATCAAACAGAGAATGTTGCTTCAGCAGATGCAGAGGTGCAACTATGTAGCTCTGTAATGGGATTTAGCAGGGGCACAAGAGCAGCACAGCATCAGTTGACTTAAAATTATCTTTTTTCTTGTACAGATAGTCTCTGTCTTTCCTAGATGTTCACAGGACGTGGGAAATGGGTGCTACTGCATTAGTTAGACTTTTCTTGGAGACAGTGAAAGTCAAACACAGAGCTGTCAATGGAACTTGATTTGATTGTGTTGCTTTAGAATTTTCCCCGTCTGCCAGCCAAGGGTCTCTGGGTTTATTTAGTATCTCCTCCCCTTCCACATGCTTTATCCTCTGAAGAGTTAAATGGTCCACTTCTGAGGCTCATCTGCCTTACATGTAAATATTCTTATTTACAGCTGAGAATTCTTGCTCAAGCTGTTAAAATTATACTCTTTAAGTGTTCATTAAACTTCTGGTCTTTAGAACTTAATCACTTCTTTCGGTGCCTATTTTAAACTTTATTCTCTGATATGTGCTTGACTCTTGCCCTGCCTTTAAGCCTTCTTATTTTATGAATCCTTTCTTCTCTTTTCCTCGTCTGCTATTTGCATTCTGATTGTATGAAATTGCATTAGAACATGTAGCCTGTAAAGTCTCTGCTTGTTTAGGAAAGTATTTGTTCAACAGGCTAAAGGGGAAAATGCTTTTTTGTGCTATGAAAAAACCCCAGCCAAAATACCATTAAAATACACCTGCTTCTTCAGGCTTCTTTTAAAATAAAGTTGTTTACTCTAATGCGGCATTTTTCCCTTTATAGAAAGAGTCCTCACGAGGAAGACATAGAGAAAAGGAGGATATCAAAATTACAAAGGAGCGAACACCAGAAAGTGAAGAGGAAAATGGGGATTGGGAAACAAATAGAGAAGGTACGTATTGAACTGACAGTATTGAACTGACAGTCCCCTGATGCCTCAAAGAGCTGTGAAGTTTCTGGGCTGTGTGTCAAGTGGAATGCTTCAAGATTTGATTTCTAAGCAGAATACTTTCATGCAGTAGCTGGTCTTTTTTTTGGTTTTTTTTTTTGGTTTTTTTTTTTTTTGGTTTTTGGTTTTTTTTTTTGTTGTTGTTTTTGTTTTTTGTTTTTGTTTTTGTTTTTGTTTTTTTGAGGAGAACTAACAAGTTACCTGAGTTGGACTGCTACAGTGGTTAAACCAACTAGCTTTAAAAACACAGCCTTTTTTTTTTTTTTCCTCTTGACTACTCAGGCAACAGGGACTTTTGGTATAGTCTACTCCATGATGAATCTTTCACATTAAGGTCACTAGATGAATCCAGGTTGCATCTAAAGTAATTTTGGGACCTGTCAGTCTGAGAAGAAAGTGTAACTGCTTTGAATCCAAAAATCAGCATAATTTGTAATAGTGTAAATTGTCATTCACAAGGTCTCTATTAGAGTAACAACAGTTGAAGGTGGACATCGGTGAAATATTTATGTTCTAAAAATACTTGAAGAATGCTAAGTGTCTTGCATTATCTTTGTAGTCACTTCTGTATGAGTTGGTAGGTGGGAGTTTTTGGGTTTGAAGGACTTTTAGTACTTACTGAAAGTTTGGTTGTTGCTGTGGCAGTTTTCTTGTCTCCTAAGTTTCACTTCTGTTAGAGTCCAGGTTGACCTGATAGTGATGTTACAGGAGCTTCTACTGAACTGTGGTGTTTCTGTAGTTTTCTGAGAATCTGTATTTCAGAATTAGTTACAACATTGCAAGAAAAAAAATGGCAATTCTGGCACCATCTGAGGAAATTCACAAATAATGAATATATTTGCAATGAAGTTCACCTTTTATGTAGTTCCTGTATGTAGGAAGGGAGCAAAAGCTAATAACTTTTTAATGAAGTTGTCTTTTCTCTGACAGATATTTTTCCAAAATGCTTTTTGAATATTAGGCTTCAATTGCCATAAACAAAATTAATATAAACTGAGTGAATAAATTCAATTTTCCGTAAGATTTCAGTTGCCAGGTTGGAAGCTTAATATATTAACTGTCCATGACTTAATGAAAAAGTGAGAGAAATAGCATTTTTTCTACTGTGAAAACTAAACAGTGGTAATGTTGTAAAACCAGATGTAAACTCTTGAAGTGTATGTTCATCCAATGAAAGGGTTAATACATAACTCCTCTATTATTTTAAAATCAATGTTTACGTGTAATTAATTAAATATATAAATTGATTTGTAAGACACTGTATTAAATAAACCCCTCTAGTATTGTGCATCACTATATGAATCTGTTTCATGTGAGTTCCCCAGTTAAGTAGTGCTCTACATATTTTCACTCCTTGTGAAGACACAGAGTTTTAATTTTTTCATTACTTAAATATAAAGTGGTTTACTTTGTTTCCCTTCCTACCTGGGATGAATGTCCATGAAAGAAGTTAAGGTGTTCTTTTTAATGAAGTTTAAGAGTTGAACTTTAGGTTGTATGGAACTAACTGGAATTACTTCAGGTTTGCCCACAGAATTGGAGAAGAAATTTGGCATTCATTCCTTGGTCCATTCATGCAGTGCTTAAAAGTCATGGAAATATTTATGGTTGGCATCTAGTATGCGAAATGTTATTGTTGTGTTTTTCATAAGAAATTGTCTACTAATCTATTTACTTTTTTTTTCTTCAAATAAAGACTCTGATAATGGAGATGTTAATTATGATTATGATCATGAGCTGTCTTTGGAAATGAAGCGCCAAAAGATTCAGAGAGAACTCATGAAATTGGAACAGGAAAACATGGAGAAACGAGAGGAAATAGTAATTAAAAAAGAGGTTAGTATTATGTAAATGTGAAATAAAAAAAGACAAGTCATCAGCCACTTCATAGGCTTCTAATTGTTTCTCAGAAGCCTTAAAGTTTTTGGGCTACAAATACACAATTGTGTTACGTGGTAGTAAATAGCTGGCACATATATAATTAGTATGTGACTTGAGCACTTGAAGTGAGTATCTGATCAGTCATCCAGCACAGTAACCAAGTTTTCTCCTTTGTGAAGTCAGCTATTAAATGAGTAGGATTTAATGCATTTTAGTGATACAAGACTAGTAAGATCTGTAACAGAGAAAATAGCTAAAAGAAAACACAAGGCATTGCCCAGTCGCATTTTCCAGCTTGCCTTGTAGTAACAGAGACAAAGCTGTAGGTGTGAGAAACTCTAAAATTTTGGGGAAGACTAAAAAAAAATCCTCTAAGGATGTCTTTCTTTTTCAGACAAATGTGAGTGTTAGTTGTGAGCATACAGATTTGAAACTTTAAGTTACAGTTTTTGTAATGTATTACAGAGTGCATCACCTTCTCTTCCTCTGCACTTTATTTGTTATCTTCCTTTTATGCTGTTCTCTGCAAACAATGTGATGAGGTTGACATAGAGATGTACATGGTTCTCATACCCTCTCGCTGGATTTACATGTTTGACACACATACTGGCATACAGTTACACTGTTGAGCATCAGTATCTTACCTGGTTAATTATATTCTTTCTCTCAAGATTTCTCCAGAGGTGGTTAGATCTAAATCATCACCATCACCACGAAAGTCCAGCAAATCTCCAAAACGAAGATCCAGTCCCAAATCATCATCTTCAGCTAGTAAGAAAGACAAGAAAGCATCTACTGTCTCTTCCCCACTTTTGGAGCAGCAGAGGTCAGTATGTAAATGCATCTTGCAAGACAGAACAGAGAACCACACTTACATTTATTACTGGAGTTTTCATAAATAATGTTTTCCATTTTCCTTCTTTTCAGTGCCCCTGATTATATAAATTTCGGAGAAGATCTCTAAATTGTGCATTGTGAATCATCCTATGCAGATAATTGTCATGTGGATGTAGTTTTCAGTTGATTATTTTCATGGTTTACAAGCGGATCTTTTCTCTGAATCTCCAGAATCTTTGTGAGGCAATGAGAAAATACAAACCATTGAAAAGAGGAAAGCACTTTTGTTTGAAATGCTGCAGCCTGTGAAGCAGCCTCTCTAAACTGAAGTGTTTAAAATTTGACCAACTGCACATTCTGTTGGTATTGCATATTACTGTTCAAGATATAATGTGTGACTTTCAAGCAGGGAAGTTCTGAGAATTCAGGAGAGGATAAGATGTGAGGGATGTGGGAGGGAAGGGAAGAATTAAGGATAAAATCTGTAAAAATCAGAGGATTTTGACTGGCTGCAGTGCCACCAAAGTCAATCTCCAAACCTGCTTCTAAAGTCCTTGCTGGCCACAAGACATTTTGAATTGTTGTTTGCAGCTTTTAGATAGGAAATTACTGCAACAGTGTAAGCAGACACATCTGTGTTTGGTAAAATCTCCTATTTAACCTGTTTGTTAAAATTCCCTTTAAAATAAGGACAGAATGACATTGTTTCTGCTTCAGGAATGGTATAGCATATGCTGGTATACTACTGACATATGGAGTGATACCTAGTTGATAGGATCTATCTTAGAGGTAAATTATGCAGAAAATACATAATGTTTCAAATTGTGAGATGCATACTCAGGAATGTTTAGATACTTCATCCTGTCAGGTAGTTAACATTAAATTGAAAATATGAGTAGTTCAAGTAATTTTGTGTGTGTCATTGGGGTATTGCATTGCAGAAATGGGAGTATAAACAGACAAGGTATTGTGTGGTTTTTGTCTTCTGATGTACTCAGTTCATGTAAGGGCATTTTATCTTTGAAAACTGGTTCTGTCTGAACAAGAGCAATTCCTATTTTTGTTCACTTCCTTCAGAAAAAGGCTATAAATCGAGATCAACATAAATTTTCACCATCTCTATTCACCTTTCTGTCAAGTTCTGCTACTTGCTAAAGGAGTTGGTAAATCCCTTCCTAAAAGCTTTGAGGTCTTTTATGTTATAACTTTCCTATCAACGTCTGAGAAATTATTGTTTGAAATAGTTGTCAACTCTTCATTTTTACACTCCCCCCACCCTGTTAATTTCTCTCTAGGAGTTCTAAAAGTACCCAGAGTAAAAAGAAAGGTCCTCGTACCCCTAGCCCTCCTCCTCCAGTACAAGAGGAAACTCCCCTGGGGAAAAAACACAAAGAAAAACATAAAGCAAAAGAACGTTCAGAAGAAAAGGCAAGGGACGTGAAAGAGAGAGGGCGTGACTTTGAAAGGCACAAGGAGAAAAAAGAGAAGCAGAGGTAAGTTATGGTGCATTATTAGCTTTTAACTCAAACCTTGCTTTTAAAACTATATTCTGTTGAACACTGAATAATAAGGGTGGTATTACCTACTTTGCCAACAACCTTTTCAATACTCAGTGAAGCATTTTCAGTGTGTTATGTAGATGGGTTGATAGACTATAACTAACGGATTGGTAGGTTTTAATTGCATAACATAGTAAGTTTGTAAGATGCCTCTTTGAAAGCTTCATCACTTCTCAAGAATTCAGATCTTCACCAATGGAGGAGGTCATTTGCCAAAATCTTTATTGAAGTCATTCACTGGTCTGACTGCATGCTTTTCTGAAATCTTAGAGGACTAATATCTTTACAAGCTGGCAGTGTGCATTTAAACTCTCCCTAATCTTCAATAGGTTAAAGTATTTTTGAGATTGTCAAAGACTAGTGACATTTTAGAATTGCTTCACTTTTGCATATATACATATTTATATATAAAAAGAAATGATGGACTACTGTGACTATTCTATTATTTCCTGGAGCATACGTGTCCAATTAGGCTGAAAGATACATGATCTGCATTTTTATGTCCTGAATTTTCTCGATGAAAGTAGGGTACATGTTGCTAAATCACACTTTGTAACTGGCATAGCAGACTTAAGGATTGGAAGAGCAGTGAATCATGTATTTTTAATTGATTAAAAAAATTCCACCATAATTACTTGGAAGTATTTTATTTCCCTCATGATTGCACACTCCATTACTGGAAGGAAGTTGCAAGCAGTAGAAAGGAACATTCTTGGTAGTGCTGAAAGCATCATGACAGTACTTGTCTTATCAGTGTACTATAACCAGGTATTGCTGTGGTGACTACAGCCTTATATTTCAGTGTTGGATTTTTGTCTTTTTTTTTCCCCCTACATAATAAAAATGAAGTTGTAATATGAAATCTCTGTGAAATAGTTGAAAGTTTTGATGGATTGCTTTCATTCACTTGCTGCTTAGATCAGCCTTTAGAAACATGTCTGAGCTTGAAGCTGCTTAAATAAAGTTCTGATATTACAGACATTTTTTAATAAGGTAGCAAAATATTTCTCCATTGGTAAGAATTCTGTTTTACCACCACATTAAATGTTAGGTAAAATTACAATAAGGGTTTTTTGGTTTTACCATGTTCTAGCTTTTACAGTCCAGTGTAGCAAGAAATTTAATGCATATCTTGCATTCTTGAGTTTTGCTAGTTCAGGATATTTTCATATGTGTATTCATAAGTGGAACAAATGATTGTATAACATAGCTCTTGATATGGTAATCACAAGTTCTGTCTTGAAGGTGTCTGTAGTTTCTTAGAAATGGTCTAATGCCATCTTAGCCCTGTTAAACAAGCTGCTTTTATGTTTCCCAGGGATCCATCTGAAAGCTCCCGTAGACAGAAGCGTTCTCCTAGTCCTGCAGATCACTCTGGCAGTAATTCTTCTCCTTCCAGGGAGTACTCACCACCTGCTGCAAGGCGAAAGCAAACCTCCCGAGCTCCAGCCAAGTCAACCACTCACAAACATAACTTCTCACCCTCACGCAGGTGGGAGGTCAATTCTGTGGATTTTATTTCTTTTAATAGTTCTGGTTTGGAAACTTCCTCTCTTGGCTTGACTACTTCTTTATGAGTCTGTTGTGAATGTTTGTGCCTCCAACACTTGAGCTCTGAGACTTTTTGGGGTTTTTTTTGCAATGTGACTACATGGAGGGTATCTGTCACATCAAGAACACAAAGCACAGTGAAAGTTTCTGTTTATCAGTTCCTCTCAAATGTTTTGCCTTCAGGTAGAACATCAGAAGTCTGATACGAGATACAGTCAGCCTGTGAGCCTTCAGGAACTTTCTTCCTCCCTTACCTTCCCCTTTTTAAAAAGTGGAACATAGAACAATATTTTACATTTAAAATTGGAAACAGGCAGAGTTTCTCTGTTCTAGAATGGGTAAAGTGACACACAGGTCCTGGTTCTGCACATCTTTCTTGAGAAGCAGGCACAACTGGCTAAACAATGCTGTACAAAGCTTCTTGCAGGAAGTTTTAGGGAAGGTATCATATCTGTTAGTTCTTGAGGCTTTGAAAAAAATGTTTTACCATTCATTAAAAATGGAGTAGGCTCCTTATTTTGGCCTGAAAGAGTATAAGCTCAGGTTTAGAATGGCAGTGCTAAATACTACTGTAGTCTCACATTTGTATAATGGAAAGCAAGGCATTCTTATTTTCCGCACCTCTGTTGAAAGGTGGGGGAAGCTCCAGATGTCATACATATTTCTGCATGCTGATAAAGCAAGCAAAATAAAACCCATCCATTCAGCAATCCAAAGAGTTGTAAGCAAACTGTTTGGCTTTTGCGGTAACTCCGTTCAGCTGGAACAACATTGGATTGTTTTATGGCAGATGTGACTGCTGGACATTTTTGCTGTATTGGATTCTTCATAGGGAAGGGAGTTCTTCCTGGAGCAGTAGTATGGAGTCTGCAAAATATCTTTTTTCCCTGTTTTTTAACTTACTCCAGTGTCCTGGTTTAGGCTAGGGTAGAGTTAATTTTTTTCCTAGCTACTGCAGTGCTATGTTTTGGATTTAGCATGAGAATAATACTGATAACACACTGATGTTTTAGTAATGGTTACCACAATTTCCCACACCCTGCCAGTGAGCAGGTGTGCAAAATGCTGGGAGGGAGCATGGCCAGGACAGCTGACCTGAACTGGCCAAAAAGATATTCCATACCATAGAACATCATGTTCAGTGTATAAACTGGGGGAGTTGGCCAGGAGCATGCAGTTGCTGCTCAGGGATGGGCTGGGCATCAATTGAAGTGAGCAAATATGTTGTGCATTGCCATTTCTCTTGGTTTTCTTCTTTTTCTCTCTCTTTTTGTTATCTCCCTTTTGATTGCTATTGTTGTTACCATCATGATTGTATTTTACTTTATTTCAGTTTTTAAACTGTTCTTACCTCAACCCACAGGCTTTACTTTTTAACCATTCTTCTCACCATGCTGGGGGTGGCTGGGGGAATGAGCGAGCAGCTGTGTGATACTTACTTGCTGTCTGGGGTTAAAGCATGACTTCCAGTATTTTGTCATTCACTGCTTGCTTGTATCAAATGTTGTACAAGGGAATATTAAGCAGAGAAGATAAATGGGCCTTCTGCTAGAAGCAGGGAAGGGTATTTGAAATATTTTGTCTCGATACCATTGAAAGCCTTCCATGCAAGCCAATCTTGGTAACTCTGTGTCTCAAAATAATGATTTTACAGGGAAAAATAAATGTAGTCTTAGTTTAAAGACAATAAGTCATGAAAGTATTTTGAATTCTGTCAGTCATATCTAGCCCTGACAGAATTTTACATTGACTGCTTTGGAAATTTTACTACTAATTCCAGGTTATCTGTTTCATTTGCATATGAATTGTCATCTTAGAGGGATGCAGGCTACTTGTTTCCTCAGGAACAGTGAGATTTTTGAAGATGTGTTGTCCGAGTGTGACTTTTTAACTCCCACTCTTCTCCTTGTCATCTCTGGAGTTTTGTAAAGTAGAAGGGAGTTGGAGTTAAGGACAGTATATATTTCATGAGAAAAGATACTTGCAAGTTACTTTGATGCTGATAAGGGGAAAAATAACCTACTACTGAGCCTAAAGACTTGAAGTGTGTTTTTGTCCACATTAGTCATATTATGAGGAAATTTTTTAATGTTGTGTAGATTACCTTTAGTTGACGGTTTGTCAGATGTTTTGACAGAATGTCAAAGATCAGAAATGTCAAAGATCAGAAATATTTCGTATACATTTTCTTATTCTATCAGATGTGAGTTTCAATGTTTGTGTAAATATGCACGTTGCTAACAGTTTAAGTAGGTATGTGTACGGTTTTTCTGGATCTAAGAGCTGTTTAAAGATCAGTCCTTACTATAAAAGGTGTTTAGACATGTATAAGGAGGGAGACACTGTTACTTTGTAAAAAAAATTCAGTGCTGTTGTAAACAAAAAGTCTAGTTACACCTTGTAAAAATTATCTGTGTAATTTTATTATGAGCTCCAAAAACTTTTATATTGAAGAAAATAATGGTTCTCATTTGGGAATGGGAAAGAAGATAATGATTTTTTTTCTTACTCACCCTTCCCTTCCCTATGTTCTGGGAGCTTTGTCATACAATTTTGATTGGAAAAAATGTTCCTAGGCATTAAATAAATAATAATAATTTAAAATAATAATAATTTAAAATAATAATTGAAAAATAATAAATAATTGAAAACATGTACCTGGCACCCTGGAGGGAAGCCGAGTTTGATGTTTTATAGAAACAGCACGTGTTTTCAGCAGTCAGAGGGTAGAGAGTACAAAAATTATTTTGATTGCTTTTTTGTATGGTATGCCAAGAACCTTTCAAGTAAAATTATTACACATGTGCGTGTTTTAACTCTTCCTTGCAGATCTGCTTCTCCATCAGGTCAGCATCATTCTCCCATATCCTCCAGACATCACTCCTCGTCCTCACAGTCAGGCTCCTCTGTTCAAAGACATTCTCCTTCCCCACACCGCAAAAGGACTCCTTCTCCATCCTATCAAAGGACAGCTTCCCCGCCTACAAGGCGGTCATCTTCCCCCTATCCCCCACACTCTTCCTCTCCACCTCAGAGGAAACGAAGTCCTTCGAGACACCGATCTCCTGGAAGAGACAAGGGGAGACACGATCGTGATCGGACTTCACAGTCTCACGACAGGCGCCACGAAAGGCGGGACGGTATGAATGAAAATAGCGCTTCAGAAGTGTTTTTATTTGTTTGCAAATCGCATTTTGAAACTTGATTTTCAAATTGTGGCATTGTGTGCACCCATCCTAGTGGCTAGGGGTTGAAGAAAATAATGGCTGTGTTTACTCTGGCTGTGCTGGTGGTGGTGTTTGCAGGTACTGTGTAATAACGTACCCCTGGCAGAACTGCTTATGTAGGCTCAACTGATTGTAAAGGTGCTTGTAGGTATCTGTGTAGGTGTTCCTTGTGTAATGCAATGGTGGTGTCAGTAGGAAAGTGATTTTCACAGCAGGCTACACCGAAGTAACTAACTCTTTTCTGTAAGGCGCCCGAGATCCAGTCCCCACTGATTGCTTTCTATTGTCTTTGTAATTGACATTAAGTGAGGTGTGTGCAAAGCAGCAGTCATTTCCTCTGTTTGGGTAATATGTGATGAGCAAACATACTGTTTGCCTTGAGAGACAGATTACAAACAGTACATATGTCAGCTCTATTTTAGACTGGCTGTAAACTTACCTTCCTATTGCAGTAATATTAGAAATATGTTGTAGAAAAAATCCAAAACAAAACAGACCCCCAAACTCAACCCAACAGATTTCAGCAGGGCACTGGGGCCTTACAAGTGGTCTAAATATAGCACAAATGTTTTGGAAGTGTCTGTGTGTGTATGTAGAGAATAAGAGGAATCTATGATCAGAGGGGTAATAACCCTACCTTAAAATTTTTGAAGTGTGCTTGCTCTTGAGTATGTTTGACATTTATTTTTATTATTCTTACTGTGTTTTGAATGGGTAAATATCTGTAGAGATTCATATTCAGAATAAGAGCGTTAAAACTTACTAAATGTATAGATGGATAACCCAGCATGATCTTGTCCTATTTATGTATTAATTTTGATTTGGTAAGTGTATTTTGAGTGTCTTGTTTTAGTGTTATTTGTGTGCTAAATATTTGCTTGCTTAGATTAAGTCAGGTATATAACATTCTTTCAAACGTTTTACAGAAACGAGAGGGAAAAGAGAAAAAGAAAGAGAAACAAGAGATGATCGTGACTATGACCAAGAGCAGAGTACCTCCAGGGACCACAGGGATGACAGAGAGTCTCGTGATGGAAGAGATCGGAGGGACACAAGAGACACCAGAGATCGGCGGGAGCCGCGGGAATCCAGAGATACTCGCGACTCCAGAGACACGCGGGATTATAGCAGGGACACCAAAGACAGTCGTGACCAGCGAGACTCGCGCTCCACACGAGACTCCCATGACTACAGAGACAGAGAGAGTCGTGATGCTCATAAAAAGGATGACCAGTATCAGGATGACTTGCGCAGCTATGGAAGATCCCATGGCAGAGAGGAGAGCTCTCGTGCTGAAACAAGGAATGACTCCCGAAGTGACTCCAGAAATGAGAGCAGAAGTGATAGAATTGGCAGAAGTCGAGGCCGAGGTCCAGAATTATCTGACAAAGGTATTGCATAATTAAAAAAATTTGTGTGTCCCTATCATTGAAGATTGAGTATTTGCATTTACACTGCCTTGTTTGATATTTGAGATGCAAGTACTGCCAAATAGTTCATGCTTTTAAACCTGTGTTCAATTCTGTTGTTGATAAATTAAAACTGTTGTTGAAATTTATAGCACTTCTGTCTTCTCCATTCATTAAAGTGGCATAACACTGGTATTCTGCCATCCCATTTTAAAACAAAGCCTAACCCTTACATCACTCTAATGTTTCTGCAGCCCTAGGTTTTCCCATTGGCTACAAACACAAGAGGCTGATGTGCAGTGGAAAATTCATAGGGGGTAGTGCATCTCAAAGCACTGGGCAGCAGGTTTCTTATGCTCTTTCAAAAACAACTGCATGGTGTGTGGTGCCTGGAAACCATTTCTCACACACACCCACCTCTCCCTGCCTCACCACCCTGCCTCATCTGATTTCCAAAAAGTGTGACTTTATTCTTTAAAAGGGCTTCTGAAATCTGACGCATTAATAATAATAATTATAAAAACCAACAACTTTTAATAATCTGTAATTTATTTTGCTTTTTCAGGCTTGTTGTAACATTTTCATTAGGGAAATTATATACAGTTTTTACAGGGAGAATGATCTCTGCTTTCTCTGCCTATTCTTGCTGCACTGTTAGCTTACGGCCTGTTCAGAACAATTGTGAACTGGCTTTTGGACTGATACTTCTAGTCAGGAGACCTCGTACTATCACCAGGGCTTGAGGATTTAGAAAGTCTTGATTTTGCAGTGTGCGTATAATAACTTTAAACAGTTAATAGATACGAAATTTGAATTGTTGGTTGAGTAGAGTTTGATGTTACAATCTTCAGTCCATGACCAGCTAATTCAAATATATTAGGTGTTAATATATCAGTTGGTACACAATATCAGTGGTTTTCCTTTCCTGTGGAAACTCATGTTTTGTGTTGCTACATCTCCATTAGGAAGTCGGGGGACTAGAGGATCCCAGGCTGATGGGCACAGCAGTAGTGGCAACTACCACGACAGCTGGGACTCGAGGAGCAGCTACACTGATCGGGATCGCTATGACAGTCGGGATCAAGCAAGGGACTCCTCCTTTGAAAGAAGACACAGTGAACGGGATAGGCGTGACAACAGAGAAAGAGGTATTTTAATGTCTGTTTTTACTCATACATCTATAGTCAAATGTACATGTATGAATGTGTTTTCCTCCTTTTTCTGCCCCCACACCAATTCTTAAATAGCTCATTTGACACCACACACTGATACTACTCCTATCTTTGTTATAAGATAACTTCTGTTGAAAGGTCATTCGTTGGTATTGTATGCACTAATGCTGTCACCTTTTCTCCAGCCCTATGGCTAGGTTTTGGCATCTTCTGTGTCTTTTCATCCAAGTATTATTTAAACAAAGTAAACTTCAAGGGATTTCATTGTACAACTTCATTGCAAAATGTTTTTGCCTCCTCCTCCGTTTCATGGTTCATAAGTGTGTTAAGCTTAGAGTCATGATTGTGTTTCATTACTGATTCTGTTTGTCTGTATAGAAACCTTATGCTTTTGTTCTGTAAGTTGCTTTAATATGTTTTGGGGAAGGCCTAAACTAGACTGACAGTTATGGACTATGTGCTGCTAAAGTGACAGTTTAAATTTATGCTTAATTCAAATATTATTGTCTGGGGAGTTTAATAGTGATGAGTGCTTTGCTATTGTCAATACTTATTAACTAAGCATTGATACAGATACTAATGATCAGGAAAACAGCATGCAAGACTTATTTTGACATAGTATGCAAGATGTCAGACTTCTGTACCAGAAAGTGAGCTGTGTTGGCTTGAAGGAGCTTAGTACCAGCTTACACTCTGGAATATATTTGTATTGCTCACCAATTAAGAGAACAGGAGGAGTCAGGGGAATGAAAATAGCATGAAAATTGAAAGAGGAGCTGTGAAGACTAAACATAAAATTACAGTGGGTTATTTTCTGTCTTGAGTTTTGATTTACAGGTGACAGATACATTCTAGCTGCTATGTAATTTCAGTTTTTCAAAGAGCTATTTTGTATGCCACTTCAAAAGATACTTTTTAGCCTATTGAAACAGATCTGTTGTTGCTTGTTCTTGTGAAAGGCTCTGCTTCAGAGTCTCTCTCATCTTCAAGGCAGGATTTCGACAGACCTAAACTCTAGGCTTCCTTTTTTATGTCAGCTGAAAAATCCTGAAGATTGAATGTGTCCTGGGGGTTGGCTTTTGCAGTCTGGCTTTCATCACTTTTACCTCCCCAGCCCAAAAAAATCCTGTAGATATATATAATATAACTCTGTGCCCTTCATATCCTAGCAGGTTCTTAGTTTATTAAGAAAAACAACAAACATCCACCCCAAACCAACAGAAAAAAGCGTTGGAAATAAAAGCATGCAATCACAACAAAATTAACTTCTAGGAGGGAAGTCGTTTTGAATGGGTTATGTTTCCCTTTGGGGGGAAAAATACAGAGCATAAATTCAAAATTTGTTGTCTTCTTGCTTAAAAACTTAGATCAGTTTTTGTAATAGTAAGTCCTCAGAGTTGCAATTCAAGACAATTTCCCTAATTAGACTGCAGTTTTAGTATTTGTCATTCTGAGAAAAATTGAGATATATTTTGATTCTGTAATATGCAAGGAGTATGATTTTAAAATGCAAGCTTGCAAATTTCAGCTGTCTTTATTCAACTAAGGCAAATATGCGAGTGTTCCAAACAACCACTGGAACAGTACTTCAAAAAATGAAGTCACATAAGAAATGCTGACTATCTGCATTTAATTGTGTAATACACTTGCAGTGTTTGATTCACATAGGACTTTAATGTGGATGTTTTGTCACCAAAACTGACATAACAAATGGGAGTTACAAAACTTTATAAAATCTAATACTTGGTATGCAGAGTTAATCATATTACAGTCCTGTAGGCCCCATTAAAAGAACGTGAAACCTGTTCACAGAACCGATTGCGTGGATTGATGGTTTACCTTTTTAAAAAGGCAGAAATGTCACTCAGCTTTGCTTTTAATTTCACGTGGTAACAGGGGAGCACTAAATCATTGTTAATTCACTCAGGGATGAAAATTGATTAAACTGATGGAAATGAATGTTTTATTGATTTATTTCTGTCCAAACTCTGCCTGCTCACGCCTAGTGGACATTGTCTCAATTTACAGCAAAGTGCACTCAGCCTCAGAGTAATGGACCGAGAAATACCAATCTCTGTTCATGCCATTTTTTCCTTCTTTTGTGTAGTGTTTTTATATATATGTTGCAGGAAAATAGTTTTATTGATTTGTTGTGACTCAGATACTACTAATGTGAGCATAGAAATTGCTATGAAGTAGTCAAAACTTAGAGAAATGCTCAAAAATATCCAAAATATAATGAAGAATACTTAGATAAGTCTGTGGAGAGTAAATACAATTGGACAAATCAGATTTCACTGTCCTTCTGGATCAGTCATTTTCTGCATGTTTAGTTTTCCCTCTGACTCCAATCCACTGTCTGAGCAACAGCAAACTCAGATTCTGAACTGTAAGACTCTGCAGTGAACACAAATTAAAACTTCTGGTAGCTCTGCTTCCCCTATCTCATCTTTACCTCTCCCTATCTTGTAGATTTGCTTGTGTGTTTCTGTGCAGGGATCTCGTGAGAGACAAGCCAGTATTTCTAATTTTGCAGAAACTTTTACTCTGTGTTGTTAACAGCTTGAGTCCTTGTAAAGTACTTGGTTTCTAATAGGTTTAGGAAGTAAAATCTTTGTACAGAAGTCTTAACGTTTCTTATGCATGCCATTCCCAGCTTTTTAAGATCTTATACCAGATTAGGAATCATTGGGTAATGCTATAGTAATAGCTACATTGTGAGGCATACATTTGTCTTTTGAAGCCATTCGGAAAAATCTGGTAGAAAAGTAAGGATTTTTTTGGCAACTTTTGGTTAAGTAAGCAAAGCCCACTTCCTAAATGTTGAAAAATTCTTTCAAAATTAGTTCTGCTTGTGTCTTCCTTCCTCCCCCAAGGGAATATTCAAGTTTCTGCAGGGAGTTGCTTTTCATTTGATGCAAACCAAGATCTAGATTGTCAAGACAAAGGCTCTTTTTTTATTAGTGCAGTGGAAGCTGTGTATATCCGTTTAGCACTTGGTAATCAAACCTGCTTCTGTTTGCAGATCAGAGAGCAAGCTCACCAGTACGGCACCAAGGACGGAGTGATGATCTCGAGAGGGATGAGAGGAGAGAGGAGCGAAGGGTGGATCGGTCTGATGACAGGAGAGATGAAAGGGCCCGGGAGAGAGAGCGGGAAAGGGAGAGGGACCGAGAGAGAGAAAGAGAAAGAGACCGGGAAAGAGAGAGGGAGAAAGAAAGAGAGTTGGAACGAGATCGTGCTCGGGAACGGGAGAGGGACAGAGAGCGGGACAAAGACAGGGACCGTGAGCGGGACCGAGACAGAGACCATGACAGGGAAAGGGAACGGGAGAGGGAGCGGGAGAAGGAGCGCGAGCGAGAGCGGGAGGAGCGAGAAAGGGAGCGAGAACGAGAGAGAGATCGGGAGCGGGAGCGCGAAAGGGAGAGAGGTCGAGACAGAGACAAAGAAAGAGACCGCCAGAGAGACTGGGATGACAAAGAAAAAGGAAGGGAAGACCGCAGGGATAAGAGAGAAGATATTCGAGAAGAAAGAGGCTCAAGAGATGTCCATGAGGAAAGAAAATCCAAGTGAGTGGATCTAAATGTTACTTCAGTCAAAGAAAAAAAAAAGGCAGTCTTTTACTGCTGAATTTGGTAAGTTAGTAGACAAGGGAGTATCTTAAGGAAGAGGACAACCTGTTCATGCATAGGCGTGGTCTGGAGCTGTCTCCCCTGCATCTGTGTGGCACATGCTGGTAGCCCCCAAATTGGTACTATCCTGGTGAAGTTATTCCAGTGTTTTGTTAGTGCTGCATCATGGAACTGCTCATGAGCTATGAGTTGAGTTGGACAATGTAATTTTCCTTTTTATGTATGCTTGCATTGTCTTGACTTTAATAATACAGTCACTAATGGAAACGTAGTAGAAAGCTGTGATACATTATATAGTCTGAAATTCAAATAGCAGCCATCTAGGTCAGGGTTTGTGACTTTGTTAATTAAATTTCTTTGGAACATGCATTACCCTTTGCACTACCAAATTTCCAACACCAAAAGGCTACCAGTGAAGGTGTGAAAAATATCCCCAGTGTTGTGTTGTGCTTCTTTTAAGTGCATAGCTGTTACTTGGAATGGCAACTTAGGAAACTACAGAACTTCCTGACACCCTTAAATGTCTTCTGTATGAGGTGCTTAGACTTCAGGGATTGTACTGATGACAAAGTCAAAGCATCCTGAAGAAATTTCATGGTGCATGTTCTTTTTGCAGGAAGCGCCACAGAAATGAAAGCAGTCCAAGTCCTCGACAGTCACCCAAACGTCGCCGTGATCATTCTCCTGATAGTGATGCTTACAACAGTGGAGATGATAAAAGTAAGTGAGAGTGGGCTCTCTCTGCAGCTGGACACAGGTTATCCTCTGTCTATAGAAAATAACTTGCAATTTTAAACAGAAAAAACATGGGGAAAGTTTTGTAACTGTTCTCCATATTTTATGAGCATTACAATTTTTCATAATCTTTAGTTGTCGTTTATCTTCATTTTGTCACTATGTGTTATGTCTGCCAGGTGATAGTGACTTCCATGTTTTCTGTGTAAGATGCATGTTTACCAAATTGGAAATTGTCTTTTGCTGCTGCAGCAGTAGAAAAACCTTAGAAATCTAACTCAAGTAATGGGTTATGTGTTTTAATGGACACTTTTTTTGGCATGCAGAAGACAGCAAATGCTCACATGTTCTTCCTACGCAATAAAGGCTATGAAAAAATGTTCTTCTTAAAACAGGATGTTCTTTTTCTCATTTCCCTCTCATTTAGAAAAGAATGTTCTTTTTCTCAT
This sequence comes from Motacilla alba alba, assembly GCF_015832195.1. NCBI lineage: Eukaryota > Metazoa > Chordata > Aves > Passeriformes > Motacillidae > Motacilla > Motacilla alba. The sequence goes on from NC_052016.1 coordinate 63,494,634, forward strand.
TGTACAGATGAAAAGCACAGACTCCTGAGCCAGGTTGTGCGGCCACAGGAATCCCGGTCACTGAGCCCCTCTCACGTCACAGAGGAGCGGCAGAGCCGCTGGAAAGAAGAGGAGCGTAAATCGGACAGAAAGGAAAGTTCCCGGCGCTATGAAGAACCGGAGTTTAAAGAGAGGGTTTCTTCAGCAGATAAGCAAAGAGAGCAGCCAGATGCTTCAGAAGGCTCCCGCTCCAGGGTTCAGGAAAATCTTGGACACCGTCCTTCTGAAGAAAGAGATGCTTCTGATAGAATGCATGATGACAGCAAGAAGAAATCTAAGATACAGAAAAAGGCCACGAAGAAGAAGAAAGATGATGATAGTGGGGTGGAAAGGTACGCTAATGAACCAGCAACTGAGGAAAGCCAGGTCTTTTCCCCTAAGAAAGGTCAAAAAAGGAAAAACGTGGAGAAGAAGCGGAAGAGATCCAAGGGTGATTCTGAAGTTTCTGATGAAGAAATTGTTCCACATCATAAAAAGAAAAAAGGCCCAAGAACCCCTCCTGTTACTAAAGAAGAATTAGTTGAAGCACCACCTGAAAAAGCAGTGGCAGAAGTCCCCCCAAAAAGAGAAGATACAACATTTAGTGACTGGTCAGATGAAGATGTTCCTGAACGTGGTGACATTGTTGTTCCAGAAAGAACCACTGAGGATTCCCATAGAAAAAGTCACAGGACGACGAGAGTAGAAAAGGTGGAAGCCCCTCATGTTACCATAGAGGATGGACCACACCGTAAGCCTGTGGACCAGAAGCGCAGCAGCAGCCTCGGTAGCAATCGGAGCCATGCCTCCAGCAGGCTTAGATCCCCCTCCAATGAGTCAGCGCATCGCAGTGGAGACGATCAGACTGCACGGAAGAGGATCCTGCACAGTAGCTCTAGGGACAGGGAGAGGGACAGGGAGAGGGAGAAGAAAAGCTTAGAAATCACTGAAAGGAAGTCCCGAATTGATCAGCTGAAACGAGGGGAACCCAGTCGCAGCACATCTTCAGGTAATAAGATATATTTTAATGAGACTGACCTATCATTTTGTGTACAAGTCTCAAATTGTTCTTCGTGGCTCTAATTAGTATGACAGGAGAAGGAAGTCCTGTCTGCATTTCATTGTAAAGCTAGAATGAATTAAGATTTCTGCAAGTGTTAACATATTTGAGAAGCTGATTCTCAGTGGGCAGGATTACCATTTTGTTTACACCAAAACATTCCGTTGGATTGGGTTCATGCTGTCTGGGGAATAAAGTAAATTGTAGGACAGAAAAACCTCATACAGAAAATGCTTGTGCTAACAGAACATTGAGGTAGTTTTGTCATCTAAATAATGTTCTTAAATTCGTTATTAGTGTTAATTTTGCACTGAAATTATACAAAATGAGGTAAATTTTTTATGGCTCCTGTTAGGCATATTTTTAGTGCACATGGAAATCATCTTCACTGTAAATTGAAATAGTCACTTTTTTTTTTAATGTGTGTAGTTGCTGTGGAAAAAAAACAATAGGTAAAATATTTTAACACTGAAACAGTATCAATACAAAAATATCTTCTTCCAAAAGCACTTTGGCTTTCTGTTCTCCTCATGGTTACATGCCTGAAATTATTATTATTGAAATTCATCATTTGTTAACTAAGGCATTCCTAGCTTTTAGAAGACATGTTATAAAAATTTTGAGTTAATTCTTTTTTGTTGGTTTTTTTTTTCCCATGCCTATATTCCTGAGTTAAGATTGTATACCTTCAGTTGATTTCTCTCATAGTAGAAAGTAGCCACTAAAATTCTTTTTTGGAAGTGGGAAAAGTTACCTTGTGTTTCTAAGTAAGGTTAAATTTTCTAAGGCAATGTGAAAGCATTATTAATTTGAAGATGCTTCTTTTGAGAAGTGTATTTTCATTCCTGAATCTTTAAAATGCTTTGGTCTAGTAAAATGGTATTACATTTATGTGTCATAGTCATACTTATATATATAATTTTTTATGCAGATCGTCAAGATTCAAGAAGCCACAGCTCAAGAAGAAGTTCCCCTGAGTCAGATCGTCAGGTTCATTCCAGATCCGGGTCCTTTGATAGCAGGGAAAGGCTTCAGGATCGAGATCGACATGAACATGATAGAGAACGAGAGAGAGACAGGAGAGAGGGGAGACAGAGGGACTGGGACCGAGATGTGGACAAAGACTGGCCAAGGAGCCGGGAGCGGGAGAGACTCAGGGAGCGAGAGAGGGATAGGGAGAAAAGACGGGAGCTGGAGAGAGAGAGAGACCGACAGCTGCCAGATCCTGCTGAAAGAGAGAGAGAGAGAACTCTTGACATCTCCTCTCAAAAGGAGTCAACAAAGCACAGTGAAACCAAACTGGACAGAGATCACGAAAAGGAGTTTGATGGTGTTTGCCGGGACTCCGCGGCTTCAGAGAAGGAGAAAACAGACAAAGATTTAGGACCTTTACAAGGCTTTGAAGATGGAAATGAGGCTGAAAAGGTAGAGAGTCTAGAAGGTGAGCTATTCTGGGAAAGAACATGGACTGACAAGTGTTTTATTCTTTCTCTTTTAGCATAGTGCTAAATAGAATAATTTTCTACTGAAAGGCTTATTGGCTTCAGCTTCTCTGCTGTGTAAGCAGACAATGAGAGAAATCTGATGAGCATCTTCCTTATTGTTAATTATGTTAGGGCTGTTCTTTAATTTCTAGAGAAGTCTTGAGGCAAAGAAGCATAAACCATCTGAGATAATTTCACCAAAATGCAGTGTTTCTGATTAAGCAGTTTACTAAAAGAAAGCACCAAAATTTAATTGCCTTGTTATATCATTCTAAGATCTATTTCTTATTTTGGGAGTGACAGGTAATGAGTGGAAAAAAAAAAAAAGAATGTGGACTTGGAACTGTTTCTTGGTTTTTTTTTTCCTGCCAGAGCCCAGTTATCATAAAACTGTTTGTCTGATTAGTAGGTGAAACATATGTATGGCTTGGCACAGTAGTTCAAAAATACCTTTCCTGAGGTAATCTTACAGATCTTTCCAGATCTAACCTTATCTGAGGTGATCTCAGTAATACCAGCTGAAAATGCAGCTTCATTTTGTTGGCCCTAATGGTACTAGGGTAAGTGTGTTTAGAAAGGGGCAAACACTGACAAATTCCTAACAGTTTGTCACATGGATTAGAAGCTTGAGCTTTGCAAGAATAGAGAGTTGGGAAGTGCTTTTACATGAACAACATAAAAGAAAGAGTCTAAACTTCGAGTAACTGGCATATATTATGGTTATGCTCATTGTGTTTGCCATTCTTAGTAAGCATTACCTGTAGTGTTCATTGTTAATTTGGGCAGTTGAATCAAATGCTGTCTCAAGAGCATGGTGAGGAATATTTAGTTCCTAGGTCTTGTGCCTGATTACTCACAAAGTGGTCTTTAGAGTTGAGAGATCCTGTTGGGAAAGTTTCATTTAAGGAGATTATCTGTGGAGTGGAAGCACTTGACAAAGATAGTATTTGAAATGAGCCTGGAAAAGCCTGATTTTGCTACAATAGACAGAATTAACTATTTTTAAACTAGAGGAAAAGCATGGTGTGATAAATCTGAGAGTACCATGTAACTTGAGAAAAGAGGTAGTGAAAGGCCATTCTTGGGTACATGACCTGTTTCCAAAAGGGCACCTGTAACCATATTGGTTGTGCATGTTAAATGTGTTCTTAGGTCTAGCCTTTCAGTTTTGATGTGTATTCTTTTGTCTGTTTTTCAAAGGTTGTGTTCTAAAGTCTCTGCAGGTTATCATAGGGCATTAGGGTATATTTAGGATTTCTTATTTTTTTTAGGAAAATCTATTTTGTAAAATATTAGATGGCGTTCCATTTTATTATAACATATTCTATATAACATGGTTATGATTTTTTAAGGTTTAGTGTATTTCATTATCTTCATTACTTTGTAACTCCTCTTTACATTGCTCCATTCAGATGATGAATGTGTTGAGTTTTTAATGCAGAATTAATATAAAAGTGCACTTCTACATTAGAGTGGTGAAAGATAGTCTAGAAATTATCAAACTTTTACTTGAAATTCAAAATATTAAATAATTTTTTTAAATTACATATCGAGAACTATGAATTGTATTCTTTTAAATTTCTTAATACAGTAAATTTTTAATGGGTCCAGGCATGTAGTACTGGTGAACTAGTGTATCTGGTACATCAGTGTGGATGGAGCAGATGGATCTTACAGGCAGTGAATATTTGAAGTTATAAGACACAAAATGAAATCTAGTGTGGATCACCTTATTCTCCTTTCTAAAAAGGAAAAACTTGTTAGAAAACTTGTTAGATGGGCTGATGTTAGGAAGGTATGTGGCATTTACTTGGGCAAATTACCGTGGTATATTGTCTTAATATGTCAGGATATTACTAAATTATCCTAATGTTTTAAACCTAATTTGTTTGCTTTAGGAGTGGGCTTAAATAATGCCTAAGATGCTATATGCTTCCTCCAGAGCATTTCCACATGGTCTGAGTAGTTTGTTTATGCTCTACTGGTTTGTCTTTTCCTTGCTTTTTCCTTGCTGATTTTTAGATTAGTTGAGGTGACTACTTTTTCTTCCCCCACTAAGGTAAGTCAAAAAAAACCCCAAAGAACAGGTGGGGAACTAAAAAGGGAAGCAGTTTCACTCTGGCTAAGGGAGCTGGAAGGTATCAGAATAGTCATCCACAGAGGAGGATCCCTGTAAATTCTGTCCAGTTTGTGTGGCACAACTCATTGTTAGTACCCATGGTGGAGAACTGTAATAAAGCCTGAGTTTGGTGGAATGGAATTTTTAAGTACTTGAGTCAGATCTTTCAGTCTTGGAGGTGAGAGGATGTCCCTTTTTTGAACTGCAGAATTCAGTGTTTGAGTGTCTGGTGTTCACAGATCCTAAGGAATGTTTCCACATACAGCTCACGTATTTGTGTATGCAGATAGTATGTGGATGGAAAGGAGGGTAACAACTAAGAGAAGTTTGGCATAGCTTTCCAAAAGCACTTCTTGTGACTGCTACAAAGAGTCTAAAATTCTGTACATAATTGTTTCATTCAGGATACATGTTACCTTTTGTGTTTTGGAGTTTTGTTACTTATTTTAGGACCTTTGGACAAATCCTGATCTTAGATTAATGTGCTAAAGCATCTGAAAGACTTAGTGGCACTGACTTAGATTATTATAAACTACATGTCAGATATCAGATAATCAACATGTATGTTGTGAAAATGGCCTTCTCTGAGCAGTTAGACTAATACTGCACCAAAAAAATTGACCAGTGTATGTAAAATTCAAACTGCCACATTGTGTATGGGAGGTAAAACTTCACTGTTTCTCTGGGTTAATACCAGTTTTTATGTTGAATATACTTGTTCCTAAAAGCCAACAGTTTAGTTTGCTAAGCCTTTTTGTCTTCAGGCAGTGTACAGCATGTGTAGAAAACAAATAGGATTGCTTTAAAGCTACAGTATGTATCTGTCTCTGTAGGAGGAGAGGATGAAACAAAGACTAACGATGTGCAGTCACTGGGGTCTGGTGCTGGAGAATACGAGCCTATCAGTGATGATGAACTGGACGAAATTCTGGCAGGTGATGCTGAAAAGCGTGAGGATCAACAGGAGGATGAGAAGATGCCTGGTAAAAGTATATCAACCCCCTTTTGTGATTACTTGAATATAAAGATTAGATCAGTGCGCGTATAATGCTGTTGTGATGTTGACAGTATTTCTGAATTAGGAGTGCAGTCTGTGAGCAGATTCTGTCTGTGCTTGAATGCTTTCCAAGTGCATTGGGAAGAATGGAATTGCCTAATTGTACCTAAGCTGGGTAATCTGGGCTGTATGACCTAGCTTTCTGAACTAGCTTTAATTTGAATCCATCTTAGCATGTTCAGTTGTACTGTGACTTTTCTGAACGCGTAGGTAATATCCCCAAACCTACTGGCTAAGCAGGATCTGAGCAACCTTTCACAAAGGGATTGCAGTAAAAATAAAGCAGAATATTAGGCATGGGTTGAGTTTTTTTAATCCACATAGCTTTTTATTTCTATTTTTTTTGTATTTTTGCCATTTTCCACCCATCCAAGTGAGTTTTGACATTCTCACATGAAAGGTCCAAGAGGTCTGCAGAACAATGTTCATCTAATATATATTGCTTTCAGGAGACAGCTGTGTGCACAGCATGTGAAATTAATCAGCTGTAGTAAGGGGTGGTGATGTGATAACTCATTCTCTGTCGATGTTTTTGCAGATCCAGTGGATGTTATAGATGTAGACTGGTCCAGTCTTATGCCAAAGCAGCCAAAAGAACCACGTGAGCCTGGGGCTGCACTCTTAAAATTCACACCAGGTGCTGTTATGTTGAGAGTTGGCATTTCCAAGCGATTGGCAGGACCAGAACTCTTCACCAAAATAAAAGAGACGTGCCAGAGAGTGTTAGAAAAACCTAAAGGTAACTTCTGCAGGGATTAAACTGTCTTTTTTGTATAGTGAAAAAGTCCTTATGAAATGTGCATTACTTCATTATTTTAGGTTTCAAAGACCACAGAAAAGTGTATTATGAGTATTGTGTGAAAATTACAGAAATGTGATACAGCAGCATGTTTGTCAGATTAGTGTTTTGATTCTAGCAATGGTGAGGAGGTCTAGACTAATAAACAACACAAAATTGATTTTATCTTAGTGGAATATTCTTTTTGTGGGACCATTCATGCTTTCCTAGCCTAAAGTGTATTAGCAGTTTCTTAGAGAGCTAAATATATTTTCCAGTGAACTGTATTATTACATAGTAGTAGTATTTCAAAAAGGAAACAAGATTTTTTATTTTCATTCTAAGGATCCTTTCTAGAATTCATAGATAGGGGTTTTGGATCAGAATGAAGGCACTAAGTTAAATATGTATATTCTACTAAAAGTGGGAAACACAATAATTTACAGGTTTGGAATTTGAACAAAGTATATGTCATAAGACATGCATGACAAATGGGATAGGCATCAATTGTACTAGTGCTGTTTACTACAGTTCTGAGTGTGGGCAGGGCTTTTTCATGAGAAGGAATACTAATTTCTCTCTTTCACATCTCAGGGACCAGTAGAGCTGCTTGCAACAACTTGCATGATAGAATGGTTCTTTAGGGACTGTGAAACATTTGCTTTCTATAGGACCTTTATGCAAATTATTGCAGGATCTAAATGTTAGAAAATTGTGGCTTGTAAATAATAGTATCTGTGGAGCTCATGTTTTTTTTTTTTTACTCTGTAAATTCTAGTTCTTAATTTGAAACAATGCCTCTCACTTTACATTATTCTTTATGCAGTTGGCTTGTTCTGAGAACCTCACAGCCTCAGATTAGTGGAGGGGGGGGAAAGAAATCCAAAACTTTTAGCTGTGCTAATCTCCATCAATGTTTGCATCAATGTGAGCCATTGAAATCATTTAACTATATGACTCGTGAGCTGTTACTGCTGCTCCTGCTTTTTTTTTTTTTTTTTTGCTTTTTTTTGCGTCAAATAAAATACTGAGTCTTCCTGAGCTATAGTCAAGGTATGAACTGTGTCTCTCTCCCTGTAAGCTTTAATTTCACTGTATACTTCAACAGTTCTTACCAGGAATTTCTTGCAACAGTAATTGCACTGCAGGATCACTCCACCTGGCTGTTTAAAATGATACCTGAACTAATCTCAGCGATCTGCATGCTTCCCTAGAAATAAAGTCCTTAGTGATGATAGAAGGCTCTCCAGCACTGCCTTTGGACTGTCTTAAGTATACTTGGGTTCAGCAGAACCTTGCTCTGGAGAGGATGGGGGATTTGAAGTGCCTCTCTTGATTTCCCTTTGGTGTGTGTGTGCAGTCTCTCACACATCAGAGTTCCTACACTGCCAGTAGGATTTCAAGTGTATGCACTTCCTCTGCAGTCTGCCAGGTGAATGTTCTCTGTATAGAGATTACACAGGCACAGCACATATAGTTTAAAGAAAGGCACAAATACGGTGTCCTGAAAACTGAATGAATCTGAGCTAGGTGTGCTCAATGTGTGTAACAGTGAAAATGTAGCATTTTCATTCTGGACTTCATGGTTGTATAATTTGTCTCCCTGTCTTATTCCTGAGGTTGGTGTTCCCATCTTTGTTCTTGTTGAGGAATAAATCTAAATATTTCTGGTAATACTATTAAATGCAGGAAGTACGGAAATGATACCTTGTTTCAGGGTGTGCTTTTTAAATTATTTTTTCTTTGGAAACAAAAATCTGTAGTATGTGATGTGATGGTATTGAGATTTTTAGCTGACTTTCCCTCTATTGTATGCAATTGTTCCTCTAAGGATATGGACTTGCTTACTTGCCAGATATGCTCAGCAAGCATCTGGCATCTGAGAAGACTCTGCAAGCTGTCCATGTTACCTTTGAACTGGCCTTTTTGTGTCTTGTCACTTATTTCCATTTTTTGATTGTCCATTGATGTTGTCTTTGACTTCAGTGCCATTCTCTTTAACCTGTCCTTCATTTCATGTAACTTTCTTGTTTCTTTTCACCTTGTTTAAAAACTACCAGAACGTGGGTTTCATCCACGTTCTGAGTGGTTTAAAAAATGCATCTTTGTCCTCTTCTGTGGTTTTTTTTTTTTTTTTTTTTTTTTTTTTGCTTTGCTGTATTTTCCCCAGGGTTCTTCACATCTTGAGTGAGGTGTTAAATTCTCTGCTGAACACCCAGCTTTACTATATAGAGGCAGCTGGATCAGCTGGATTGGACTCAGCCACATACCTTTCCAGCTTTTTGTCTGTTACTTGATAATCTTCCTATTTATTGCAAAAGGGCTATAAACCAATGAGCTCTGGTCCAGCCCTGTGTGCTCTTTTTGTCTTTGCATTTCATAGAAACAAACTTGTTGCAGGGCAAGATTGACCTCAGAATCTATCTTTTCTAACAGTGTTCTTTCTGCACACTGTTTCTTCTGGTAAATGCGTTGAAGGACTGGTCAGTAAATGTGTTGAAGGGCTGGTCCTGCCACCTTGAGTTCTGTTAAATGCTTTAGGTGAGCCAGTGGGAAGGGGTAGTCTATTGGCAGCTGCTGACTTGTTCTCCAGGTTCATCCACCACAAATGAGAAAATTCTTCGAGATAGTTGTATTTCACTTCTGCATAGCCATACAAAAACAGTGTTGACACTAGCACAGTTACCTGATGTCTTGCAAAGAAGTGAAACTTGGGCCACTTTATGATTCATGCAAATGGTAAACAAGCACCTTTTGCCTGTCACATGTCGGACCATAAATCATACCCGTCTTCTGTCCGAAGCTGTCACTTGATTTTTAGGCTTCCCAGTGATTCCTATCTCAATATTGCTTTCCAGTGCTGAAACTAAATACAAGGATATCCATCCTTTCCTTTCAATGGTGAAAGATTTATTAATGTTATCTTATAAACTTAAATGCTCTTTTTTTTTCCAAACCTCGATATTGTTTAGAAGGCAGAAATACGAATAGTAAAACATTAAGAAAATTCATATGACAGTATGGTGCTGTTCAAAAATTCCACGTGTATATTGATCTCTGCAAATCTCAATTCCTTCTAGATGCAGAAAACCTTTTTGAACACGAACTGGGAGCACTGAACATGGCTGCACTTCGGCGAAAAGAAGAGAGAGCAGGTCTTCTCAGCAACCTGGGTCCTTGTTGCAAAGCGCTGTGCTTCCGCAGGGATTCTGCAATTCGTAAGCAGCTCATGAAGAATGAAAAGGCAAGTGGTCTGCTTACAGTGCTGGGTCAAAGTGTGGGAACACAGATGCCCCTAAGCAGAGCTTTTCTCTGGGAGATAATTTTTGTGTTTGTTATTCTGAAGCAGATCTGGTCCTTTAAATAATAAACTGACTTTTATTTAGAGAGGGTATTTATTTTTTTATGGAAAATGAGAGATTAATTTAAGTTTGAGACTAGAGCAAGTTCCTGTTTCTTACCATTTTGGTGTTTAAATTTTGGAGATACATTTTCTATATTTAGAGAATACATAATAAAAATAATTAGGTAAAATATTATTTCAAAGATAACTGTTGAATGACTTTCTTGCTTAAGATTCCATGTGCTTTTATAAGCATTGTAAGGATACAAGTTAAAATCAAAACTTCTGCAGTGGGTTTTATGATTTTGTATGCTAGTAGAAAAATCATTAATCCTCCATGTCTTTTCTAGTGGTACAATTAGTATGATTAAACGTGTAATTACTGAGAGTACTTGAGGTTAATTTCCCTGCTTGCATGTTAAAAGACATTGTTTTCAGTTCTTCCTTTTTTAAAGTTCCATTTCCAATTTCAACAGGGTGCAACAAAACAAACTTACACAAATTCTGCAGCAATGGACAGCGACTTGTTACGGTTGAGTCTACGGTTATTCAAACGAAAGACTGTGTGCCAGCTTCCTGGGCAGGAAAAGACAGAGGACAGCAAAATTCCACAGCCAGCTCTCCAGCAGGAAGTGTGTGTGACTTGAGGAGATGGCTGCAGTGGCACTTCCTTGATTTTGAGTTGATTTCTCACTACCAGTGTTGGTGTTGCTGTTTAGAACTGGTGGTTGTAAAACGGCTCTAGAAGATGAAAGGAAATATTCCTCTTGTACACAGTTAAGAGTATTGGGTTTAGATGTGAATAGGAGTGAAAAATTAAGACTTCTCTGTGGAGGTCTCTGCAATTTTTGTAATATTGAACCTTACACTGTAACATAAACCTGTTTTATGGTGCATCAAGTGTAATAATGTGAAGATGTCTGGGTTTAGCAGTTTATTACATCAAATGATATTAAACTGAGGAAAACTGTTGTCGTATCTTTTTCCTTATTATGAATGGGTATTTCCACTACCACCTTGGTCCCTCAGTGCACTTCTGAAATTTGTTAAACAGCTGTGAGTCTGTTTGTCTTCTTCTTTCCAAATCCCTTTCTTATAGTAGCCTCTGATATCTTTAACGTAGGTTTTTAATGTAAAGGAAATTTCCTTTAATTCCTCCTGGGCACAAAAACCTAGTCCAGTCGGTTAAGGCTCCCTTTTTTGTTGATTAAAGAGAAAGTTAAATAAAATAAACCAAACAAAAAAAAACCAACAAAAAACCACTTGAAGAAATTATTTATGACCAGTTTTAGGTGTCTGTATTTGTGAGACTAACTGTATTTTGGAAATGCTGCCTGCTTTCAAAAAGGACTGACTGGTGCATATTGAAAAACATCTGAAGAGGAGCACAATCATTGGTCACAGCCAGCAGGGCTTTGTGTGGAAACCTGTGTTTCAAACCTGACTTCCTTTTACAAAGGTAACCTACCTGCTTGATCAAGGAGAGCCAGTTGATATAATCTTCTTGGATTTCAGTAAAGTTTTTGGTACTGTCTCTCAAATATCCTTCATAAATATCCTGCACAGAAAGGATATCCAGGACACAGCTGGATAAGCACATCATGCGATAGGTGAGCAACTACCTTATGGATCAGGTATACAGGGTTATAGTGAATGGGGTGACATCAGAGTGCTGACCTGTCACTAGTGGGGTTCCACAGGACTCCATCCTCAGCCCTGTGCTCATGGTCATCTTCATTAAGGGCTAAGTAAGCTTCCCAGTGATACTAAGTTGGGAGGAGCTTTTGATTCCCTGCAAGGCAGAGGGAGGCCTCAGTAAATTAGAGATGGGCAATCACCACCCATATGAAGTTCAACAAGGGCAAGTGCCAGATTCTGCACCTGGGATGGGACAGCCCTGGAAGTATGGACAGACTGGGGAATGAGAACCCCATGGAAAGGGTCCTGGGCACCCTGGTTGATGGCAAGTCAGGGGTGCCCTGGCAGCCAACCCTGTCCTGGGGTATATCAGGCATGGCATTGCCAGCTGGGCAAGGGAGGGGATTGTCCTGCTCTGCTCTGAGCTGGGGCGGCCTCACCTCGAGTGCTGGGGCAGTTTTGGGTGCCACAATATAAACAAGACATTAAACTATTAAAGAGTGTCCAAAACGAGGACAGTGAGGATAGTGAAGGGCCCTGAGGGGATGCCATAGGAGGAGCAGCTGAGGTCAGCTGGTCCATTCAGTTTGGAGGAGATCGGAGACCTCATTGTGGTCTTCAGCAGCCTCACAAGGGGAAGAGGAGGGACAGGCACTGATCTCTTCTCTCTGGTGATCAGTGACAGGACCAGAGGAAACAGCATGAAGCTAAGATGGGAGGTTTAGGTTGGATATCGGGAAAATGTTCTTCACCGAGAGGGTGGTTGGGCATTGGAACAGGCTCTCCAGGGAAGTGGTCAGAGCACCAAGCCTGACAGAGTTCAAGAAGCATTTTGACAAGGCTTTCAGGCACATGGTGTGATTTCTGGAGTGTTCTCTGCAGGGCCAGGAGTCCAACTTTGATGATTCCTGTAAGACCCTTCCAACTCGGGACATTCTGTGATGAATTTTACATTCTGTTAATTACCAGAGCAGATCAATCCCATGCAGCAGGCTGAGGGTGTTTCACAGTTGCTGAGTTTCAGGAGGTTTTGTATGTTAGCTGTAGAGACAGTGGCCAGTGATGTTTTTGCTGGTTCTTAAGATTTCAGGGGCCTGTTAGGGACTTGTCAAAACTGGGCTCAATTTTGTAAGAATTGTTTTATTACAAAATGGGTGAGGGATCTTTGGATCATGCCAGTAAGGTATTTTTAGGTAGTCTGTGTTGTCCTCCACATGAAACCAAGACTTCTAAAACCTCAGACTAAGTCTCTGTATACGCCTCTATACTTTTCCTGGCATTAAACTTGAACTGTTACTTTGAATTCTGCTCATAGAGGATCAAAAAAAATCCATAGCTATACTTGGATACTGGATTGCTGCAGAGCAACTTGCTTTTGTTGTTCTCACGCAGGTTGAAAATGAGTTATGAACCACTAAATTTTTTGACAAGTTTATATCAGTTTCTTATGCTTTTTCTCCACTTGGAACCAGCACACTGTGGTGGGATGTTGAGTGTGCTAACAGCAGGTCTGTCTTGCATCTGTTGTGATTGCTGACAGTTGTATTGGCTTCAGGCAAAGGCCTAACTATGAACAGCAATGCAATTCAAATGCAGAGATTTCTTACTATGGTGCTTTCTGTAACACCTAGTACCTAAATGTTCTTCCACTACATTTAAAGAATTGTTGAAGACATGATGAAGTTTCCAGTTCTGTTTTTTTAAATGCCCACACAGCAGTGTACAGTATTCGTATCGAATATAAATGATGTGAGAAATCTCTGCATTCTTTTTTTAAATTCTTACTAAATTATGGACTCAGGCAAAACTTCATTTTATGTTTTTCACTTGCTGGACATTTTTAGTTTGCTAACTATTATTTGTGATGTCATTGATGATTTTATATAGGCTTATAAAAAATGTGTCTTACACACTGTAGTGCCTGAGCAAGAGTTAACAAACCAATTCTATTCAGCATTTAAATGTGTTCTCACCGGTTTTATAGCTACAGTAATGCTGCCTTTAAGCTGAAAGTATCAGATCATTGCTACCAATTATGTTAAAGCCTATTTTAACCTCTGTCTCTAAAAGACATAAAAATATTTGATAGCTAGAAACAGCCTTATCCAAGACCACAGTACACAAAATAGATCAATGGTGTGGCATTTAATTACACTGTGCTTTAAACCATCTTCCTGTAAAACGGTCAAGATGTGTATATATATGCACTTAGTTTGGAGAAGAATATTTCACATTACCCTAGAAAATGCAAAATAAAGTAGGTCTGATGGGCTACTATGAGTATCTCTTGAAGTCATAGGGTCCTGTCAAATCCAATGCTGACCTGTACCATCATTTGTCAGGATTATACAAAGAACAGTGCTGAAACTGCCTCTTACACACCTTCATTTTTATTCAATTTGCAACACTTATGACTGAAAAAGTAGGTTACAGAATTTTTACTGTAGAAAAGTACAGAAAACATATGTGTTCCTGTGGGAAGCAGTAAGATTTTTTTTTTCAAGCATTTCCCTTCACCTGGCAGAAATTACTGTACAGGTAGAGCCCAGTAAGCGTGAAGTTCCTGTGTATGAGTATTTTGGTCTCCATCATTTTAACTAAAAGTAATGTTTAGTTTGCAGGGAATATAAGTTAAAAACTGTCATCAGGTAGTTTTACAATAGCTTTAAGAAAAGGAGAATTGCCTGCATCCCAGTTTCAGAAAAAGGCATGAAACTTGTCTGAATTGCAGACCTTGCTTTAGGACCTCCCATCTTTGGACCCTCCACACCTTCCCTGTGTGGATCATTTCTGTGGTGGGTCTTCTTGCATATCTTCCTTCCTCCCCATTTCTCTCCTAGCTTGATTTTGTGTGGAAAAACAGTGGGTAGAAGAATTTTACAGTTTACATTTCACATTTTGCAAGGCTTCAGGAGGATACACAAGAGCCTGTAATGTATCCGGCAGTGAGGCTAAATGTGTGCCTTGGGTGCCCCTTTGTGCTCTGGCTTCGAGTCTGAAAACAGGGAGAAGCATCTCTCCCTACTCAGTTTCTCCTTTTAAGCTGTGGCAGTGACTTTAAAGCAGTCCCTGAACCAGATTAGAGACGTCTGCCCTCTCTGCTGCTCAGCCCATGCTGTGCCTAGTTGGATGATAAATTAGTTTTAAGCATCCCTGAGGTGCCGCTGGCACGTGGCGCTGCAGAACAACGAGCTGTGCCTGTGCTGGTGCATGAACCAGGCTTTTGTCCCAGTGAAATGCTGGGCCCAGCTCCTGCAGCTAGAACAGATTCAAAGGCAGAGCAGATTTTTAGAGCCTCGAGACACAAATGGGGCTATGACCTGTATCTTGGGGTAGTGTCACGTTCATTATCCCAAACAGTACTTTAGGGCTATTGCTGCTTCAGCTAGTGGAGGGAGATAGGGATTTTGATGGTGAGCCATCTGCACAGCATACTCAAAAGGAAGAGTTTAAACCATTTTGCTAGATTAAGGCTTTTATTTGAATTGCCTTGACACAGTTCTATTCTCCTTTTCCTGCTGTAGGGATGCCCTTCAGCAGGGAACAGGCTGAGTGAAGCTGGATACAGCCTGTGTGTTCAATTCCAAAATTTGCTACCAGCTAAAAGAGTTCAGGAACCTCTTGTTTTGCAGTAGCAGTCAAAGTCTGTTTTTCAAAGGGTCCTTTTACAAAGCAGCTGTTTTTACTGTGCAAGTCTTTTTTTTAATGCCAATTGGAGGCCCAAAGTTATAGCACCAAATGCTTGGTCTCGCTGCACACATTGTGAAGTTAGTAAGGGATTGTGGAGGCTGTGATCCTGTGGGAAGTCCATGCTGGGGCAGCTTCCTGGCAGCACCTGTGGTCCTGTGCAGAGAGGAGCCCACAATGGAACAGGCTTGCTTACTTGCAGGACTTGTGACCCTGTGGGGACCCACCCTGGAGCATTTCTTGAAGGACTGCAGCCCATGGGAAGTTCTCAGGTTGAAATTAATAGAGGACTGTCTTCCAGAGGAGGACCTCACACTGGAGCAGGGGAAGAATGTGAGTCCTGAGGAGGAGGAAGCAGCAGCAGAGACAACAACTGATGAACTGACCACTGCCCCCATTCTCCATTCATTGGTGCCACTGAGGTGAGGAAAATAGAGAATTCAAGAGTAAAGTTAAGCCCAGGAAGAAGGGAAGAATGAGGGAAGGTGTTCTAAGACTTGGGATTTATTTCTCATTGCTCTACTCTGATAGTAAGTTAAATAAAATTTCCGCAGTTTGAGTCTATTTTGCCCATGACACTAATTGGTGAGTGATCTCTCTCTATCCTTATCTTGTCCCGCGAGCCTTTCATTATATTTCCTCTCCCCTGCCCAGCTGAGGGAAGTGAATCCAGTGGCTTTGGTGGGCACCTGGTGTCCAGCCAGGGTCAACCCACCATATTGACATAACACTGAAGCAGAAAATTTAATCAATGTCTATACCTTGCAGTGCCATAAGTTTGTGGTATTGGTGCCAGAAGGAAACCTACAGTTCACAGAAAACTTCAATCTGATGTAGAGAGATATGTGTAAAGCCAAAATTAGAAGAATATACAGAAAAATATTATGTATGCAGAGGCAGAAACTGCACAATGAGTAGGTTTCTAATGTAAGGAAGCTTATTGCAAAGCAGGTGAGAACTTGGGGAAGGCATGTAAGATCCTATATCAAGGATATTAAAATTCTTGGGACTGCACCCTTAGAAAGGAAAGGAGTAATAGTAGATATTATTAAATTATGTGAAGTAGTGGTGCAGAAAAAGAAGCATGGAAGAGACTTTTTCTGCTCCTTATGACAAGCTCAGTCGATATTCAGTAAAATTGAAGACTGGCAGAACTGAAAAATTAAATAGAAATTCTTGTTTTCCTCACAATGCCTAATTAGGTTTAGGGTTCAAGCTGGAGGATGTGGCAGAAGCTAATACTTACCAAAATTTTCAAAAGGTTTAAGCAGGCTGTGAGCATAAACAGCTGTTTCTGGGAGGTAAACTAAGACTATGTCTAAACCAGCTTTTATTACATGAACTTCTACACAGTGGGGAAGGCTGTCAGGCATTGTGAGCTCCTGGTATCCAGCAGTTTGTTTCTGGGTGAGCAAGCTGTCCTAACTCCTGAAATGGGAAAGTTCCTGACCCAGCTGCCAAATCACATAGAACATTTGGTTGGGAAAATTCATGTTGGGGTGAGCCAGGTTCCATCACACAGTCGTTCAGACTCAGACACCTTCCTGCGCTTGGGAACCATCCAGGGCATGTTTGAAACTTTCAGGGTATCATATGTGGGGCTTAAACAGCTCATCTCTTGGAGACTGTAAAAGCTGCTGAGCAGGCCCTGTCAGCCTGTGTCTAACTCTGATAGAAATTAGGAGACACTGTCTGATGGTTTTTGAATTTCCCTCTGAGGTGTCTGGTTAGGACCACCTAAGAGAGAGATAAATTGACAGATAACATGCCTGACTGTGACATTTTCCCTGCATGATCTGAATTTCTATTTTTTTCTCTTTAGGGAAATGGCTTTTTTTGCAAGCTTATCCAAAAGCAAGTTGTGCAAATAATAAATGCACTGTTAAATCCACACTTAGCAGCAAGTATTCTGTTCTCCACTCCCCCAGACAGTGGTACCCCTCTTTGAAAATCTCATCTGATGCATGAACTGTCAAAACATAAATGGGCAACTGTGACTTCTCCACTGTCTGCTCTGGAATGATAGCATAATCTATTTACTGTATTCATGCCTTTCATTTCCATTTTTATTGCTATAATCTCACCCACTTTTTTTTCTTTCTTAGTGCACAAATTATGAATATGGCCTTGCCTATTCATCAGTAGAGTCTAAAGTGCATGCAGTGTGTGATGCACAATCCTGTCTTGTTGTTTGGTCTAGTTAATGCTGCACTCATAACTACACATAAAAAGTGGGAGAGCTGCCTGATGACAGCTTGGTGTAAATCATGGCATCCTCTGGCCAAAGTGGAAGCATGGAACCTTAGCAGATCTGAAGCTTAAAACAAAAAAAAAGAAGAGGGATAAACAGTGCTTTTAAAACATTTCTAAACCTGTGAAAAACAGAGTTGTGCTGCAGCTCTGTTTGTTGTACAGGTTTGAATGGACACACGAGCCATTTGCTGGAACATAGGGCCAATGGCATCACCATTTACACTGAAATGTCATCATGGGAGGGCTACATAACCACAAGATTTGTTCATAAGGGAATGCTCAAATTAGGGTCCCACCTCAGCATCATTTTAGGAAAAGCAATTTAAGCCTGTTCAAATTCAGTAAGAATAAATCAGCCTGCTTTTGTTTAAATTGCTGGAGCCTATAACAAAATGTATTGGGTAGTTAATAAATAAGTCAACTGGATAGAGTTTTAGAGTCAGACTTTTTTTTCTGGCAACAGGCATATATCAGTTCTAGGCACAGCTCAACCATGCACATCTGGATAGAAAGGAAATATCACATTTATGTATGGGAGATTCAACTCTAATTTTCACCTGTATAAACCAATGTGAAGTGTGAAGAGAATGACATGATAAAATTGATGTACTGCCGAAGTGATAAATCCAATATCTGGAAAGATGTTTTCCTTCCCTGCTTGCTTCTGAACCATAGAAATTGGTTTTCAGCTCCTCACCCGAGAACAGCAGAGGAGGATTTATCACGTGGGGTTATTTTTTTCTTTAGAAGTATTTTGTGTTGCTCTGAAAGCACCTAATCACCACAGTATTGATTTCTGTATCAAAAAGGATTATTAGTTAAAGAGCAGGAGTTTTCTTGGCTTTTGTTACTGATTGTTACTGGAATACATATATATATTTTTACTATAGCTTCCAGAGGGTAATTTCTCTGATTTGGCCATGGGACACAGGCAGTGGAGTTACTGCCATCATGCCTGAGCCCGTGGGGTGCCCCCGTGGTGGTCTTGGTGCCATGGAGGGGCTGTGGGCTCAGTGTGCTGCTCCTGGCCATGCACAGCTCCAATGAGAAGAACCAACGTGTTTGCCATGGCCCAGGGGGCTGTCAAACCTCAGGCTGCCTGTGGGCAGAGGTATCTTAAGTGTGCTTGCAATCAGCATCTTTAGGAGGATTTACGTGATGTCACTGTTTTAAAGCACGACACAAAAGCACAAGGTCCGCAGCTACAAAAGAAATATTTTATCTGCAGACATTAATCTGATAAATGCTGACATGGTCCCATAAAGGGATGGAGGAGAAATCAATGTAACCCTAAATTAATTTGAAGTGTTGGATTTTTTTTTTCCTCTTGCTTTTTCAAGACTAGGGTAGCTTTGTGATTCATTGATCAAGAGCTGGGAAAGTTTCTTTCCGGACTTACAAAATTAAATTTCATGCTGCTTTTGACCTGGATTAGTGGTGGACAGAGCAATATATACCCTGATCCCAATTATTTCTTAGCTGTCACCACTGGCCTGCTCCAGTGCTGACATGTGCTGCTGTTTGTAGGCTGGCCACTGCACAGAAGCTTGCTGGAAAAGGAGTCGTGGAAGGGTTACTAGATGGCAATAGAAAGCTATTTTAAACAAAAACATTCAAAAAGCCAGAAAAAGTCTTAGGCATGTCTTAAAATACATTGTAAAGAATATTACAAGGACCATTTTAAAGATATAGTAATCTTTAATATGGCTTTCCTTCTAATTGAGTCTTAGACCCCCACTGGTTAAATGACTGACTTTCTATCTACATGGTTAAATGTACTTTTTTTTCCAGATAAAAATTTATGAACACTGCTCCTGTTACAAATCCTAAAGTACAATTTATACTGACAATAAAACCTTTAACAATTGCTAAAACAGTTAACCAGCATACTAGAACATTTTTCATCATGGATCTAGCCTTAGGAATTTAACTAACAAACATGTTATTAACCACTGATGAGGAGCTGTTTGGAAGAGATCATTGCTTAATTAATCTTTGTACTGAGCTAATAAGAGTGTTAAATGGGCCTCTCTGTTGAACTGGGTTGTTAGTACAGATTGCAAGTTCCCTCGGGGGGAAATCCAAGGCCAATATGACATTAAAGTTAGCCATCCAACAAAGAAGATATTTTAGGCATTAAAAATAACAAAGCCAAACATCTCCATTACTAATGTGGTAAGGTTCAGTGGCTGTGGATGTACGACTGAGTGTACGTGTGTGTATGAATTACTGTGCTCTTTCCTCTTCTGGTAAGAAAGCTTTGTCAAAAATCTTATTTAGATTCAGTGTTTTTCATCACTGTTCTGTTGTGGCATAAATTAAACTTGTCGCACTTATCTGAAGGAAGTAGGTTCCACTGATCAGGAAGGCAGAATCTGACACCAACTCTAATGTCATCTGCTTATCCTAAAAAGACAAACAAGATCAAAAATCCCTTCATATTAATGAGCTGAATAAACCCTCTGCTTGATACAATTTGATGCCACAGTAAAAGGCAGTGTGACCAGATTGCCCTTGTGCTTCACGGCATTTTTAGCAGTGAGTGCTCAGGTTTTAGCCATGGAGCTAGGTGCCCATACTTAATATTAAACGTTTGTTTTGGAAGGCATTATAATTCCCTGCACGAGAAGTTACCTACTGCCTTGAGCTCCCTTTTAACACACACGTTACATCTTTTGGGAGAAGAGAAAGATTCCATAAAAAGAAAGGTTGGAAAGGAATAATTTGTCCTTGAACGTCTAGTGTTAGTAATTCAGAAAGGATATCGGTCAGTCACTAGAGTCACTTCCCCACTCAGAGGTGTTGACTGTTTGTGCTGGCATCCCATGATCTGAATATCACATTCAATGTGTGATTACATTTGTTTTGTATTAAATGATCTCAGAAAGGACTAGGCAGAGAATTTATAACATGAAAGTGGCAATATGACAAAAATGCATTGATGCATACCTGTATTTTTGACGTTTGGATTTTATCTTGCCTGAATTCTTGCTGGCTTCATGTTTAATGTACTGCACACACCCCCTTGGTAAAACCTGGGTGTATCAAGGTGCGATCAAATCCTTGCGTGCCTGACTCCTCTGTGACCAGCCTTTGACATCTCACAGGTTTCTTTCATGGTCTTTTGCTAGGCACACTTGAATACTGATAAGAGTCTTGCACTTTGGGAATGCGGTCATAGCAGAGATCATCGCTTAGTGGTCCATGGCTTCTCAGTGTTGTCTATGTGGTCTCTAATGCATCACATTGAGGCACCAAGGCAAAACCTTCTTGATTAGCAAACCCTTGGAGACCTCTAAATATTGCCTCACTTCATTACTACTGCAAAATGATCAATATGTCTCACCAAAATTAACTGAACATTGGACATCTCCCTTGCCTGATTACTGTGCATATTTTATTCCTCAAGGATAATGGAGGTTTGTTCTCTGCCAAGATGTTATCCTGGTTGTAGGCACAGCTGCAGAGTCTCTCTGTGCCTATGGTCTTTTTGGGAATGGGCCTTAGCTGCTAATCAGAAGTAGTCTGTGCATGTGCACGTGATTTCTGTTTGGTTAGTTTGAGCTGAAATTCATAAATGGTAAGTGATGATTAGAATAACACACCCCTGTGCTTTTTTAAACATCAGGATGAGGGCTGTAATAACTCACTCCTAACTGTCTACAGCACATGTTCACAAACCAGAGATGTTTTTCTACCCCTCATTTCATGCTGACCTTTTAATGCAGTAACCAAAGCTAATGTCACATGTACAATATCATAGTGGCTGCAATGCAAACATTGCTTTTGTTACAAATAATTAATATCGCCCTAGTCAGACATTTTCTCATTTATTATTTCCAGTTGCTTCGTGGTTATTAAATGGCCATATTTCAAGTGTGGAGAAGTGTCCATGATGATATACAGAGGTCTGTTAAGTGGAAAACTTAGAGGTGCCTTTGTACTACTCAGATCCCTGAGGAATACTGCTGTGGTCATGCTGTCTTCAAAGATATATTTGACCTATCCTGGGTAAGCACTGCAAAAGGTTAGAATAAATATGCATGTTTTCTATGCTTATTAAGACAAACTCTAGACATTAAGAGAATACAAGAGGAGTTTCCACTGGTCTTCCCAACTAACACAGTAAATTGCTCATGCTGGATGTGCCTGCCTGCCTCAGCTCCGCTCCACTCATCCATGCTGCTGTTTTTCCATACATGCATTCATAAAAATCCATTTGCGTGGCAACACAGCTCACTCGTGAAGCCTTTGCATTGTAAATCCAGCTTTAATATAATCAGCAGTGCTGCTTCCTGCTGTGCATCAAGGTCCAGTGTTTCCTGCTGTGCATCAAGATCCAGTAAGCCAGTCCTTCATGTCATGGGCTGTGGGACCCATTCCATGTCCTGTGTCTTCTAGTTTCTTGCTTTCCATTGCACCTTCTTCCATGAGCAATACCAGGTTCCTCTTTCTGCAACAGAGGCCAGCTGAGCTGCTGCAGCAAGTGCAGGAACCTTCTAGACATAACACCACAAAATTGCCCATGTGTTGTCTTCAGTAAAATCTCCTTATCAATGTTATTCTTGCAGGATCCTTTCTGTACAGAAGGAGTTAGATCCCAAGTGAGTGTGAGCTTCAGTGTGGGGGTCTAAGTGACAAGGTCAGAGGGTGCAAAACCTCATCCCCTTCCAGCTCACCACCACATGCTAACCTGTGATCCTGACCACTGTCAGCTGGGTCTGAATAGTAACAGTGTTAGGGAAGAGAGGAAAGATGAAAAGGAAAAGCAAGTGACAAGAGTGCAAACAAATGTCTGGAAAAAATAGTGCAGGAGTTGGAAAATTATAGAACACATATTGTGAAGCTTCTATTCATCAGGTAGTAAAAATCTACAAAGAGAAAAATAATTTGCTTTCCAGGACAGACCTGGCTCCCAACAAAGTCATGTTGGATTCAGTGGCTTGTCTTTTACAAGATTCTTTTTAAGCAAAAAAATGCTCTGTCTTTTTACTGATAAAAATCTGAACACCATGATCAGGAATCCAGCTGAGGATAATCTTTAACACCAGTAGTCCTGTTTGTCCAGGACAGGTGTCCCCCTTTACCTCTTTGCTTTCACACCCTGGTATTTAATTTTTAAAGTTGCTCAGGACACTCTTTTGTTTCCAACCACAGCCCAACTACTGCAGCAGTGGACCTTTACTCCCTTTTCCCTCTCCTGTTTGGGTTGTTCCCACCACTGCTGTGACCTTCAGAACTATGTATGAAGCATCCCTGCATGATCCCCTCACACTAACTGTGAGGCTCGGCAATAAAATGAGGAATTATCAGGCATTTACATTCTGAAGTTAATGATGAGGAGTGTGAGCCTTCTGAACATCTGTTTCCCCTGTTTTCAAGGGGGCCTTCAATTTTACTCCTGGCTCTCACCCACGTGGCTGTTGTAACCACCCCGGGAAGGGCTGTAGAATGAGCTCCCTCTGAACTGTGGTACATCTCAGTTCTGGGGGTGTGATTATAACAGCCATGGGGTTCAGGAAACAGCTGGAGACCCCTGTGGGGATGATGAGAGAAACACAGGGAGAGCTGTGATGTCCTCAGGCCTGGAGCCAGACTCAGGGCTGCACAAATAAGAGATTGTTCTCCAAGTGGTTGTGGTCTCTTCTCCAGGGCACCACTGTCCTGTCTCCTCAGCTGTGTCCTAGAATGGGAGCTGTTGCCCAGGGAAGAGCAAAGATCTGACCTGAAGGTGAGAGAAGAGCCAGAAACTTCAGAACTCTCAATTTCCAGAGGAAAAAGGAATAATAGGGAAAACATAGTAGGACGAAAGCCCCAGGACTGCACGTGTATGGAAAAGGAAGTAAGGAGAGATGGATGGAGGGAAACTCTGGGTAATGATCACTGTTTGGAAATGGACTTGATGGGCATAGGGGCAGAATGCTGTTCCCCGGTAAAATACAGGCAGGGGTTAAGTTACCCAAGAGCAGCCATCTCCTGATCCCGTGAGTGAAAAGGACAAATAGGGAGCCCTGGCACTTGGTCAGGGTGTCAGAGCAAAATGTAGAATGGACTCTTTATGGAATAAAATGCCTGAGTGGATTACAAAGGCAAATATAACAACAAATCATCCTGGTGCCCCTGCCTTTGACTTTCAAAGCGTTATGAGGGCACGTTGTTCAGCTGTTACACCCCTCCCTGCTTTAGTGGCACTGGAAGTAACCTTCCCCTCCCAGAGTTCCCCATTTATTGCCTTTAATAACCTCATGAAGGGTAATGAAGCATTTTAAGTTTTGTGTCAAGCTGACTGGTGTGGTGGGGGGAGGAAAGGGGGGCTTTGGGAAATTAGGTCAAGGCTTTGAGATGTCTTTGAGCAGGGGCTTGGGGTGGGAATGTGACATCCCAAGGCTCAGCCCTGGGGTCAGGGTGCTGCTGAGAAGTTTCAGCTGAGAGCTCCCTGCCCCATTCAATGCCAGCTCCTCATCCTTTCCCAAATTCTCTTTAGTCTCTCTGTGACTTTCATGTGGAAATTTTGGGCTGAGACAGCACAAGGGTGCAGGACAGAGGGAGTATCCCCCGAGCCTCACACCTGCTGCCCACCTGCAGGAAGAGCTAGAGGTGAGTTTGAGCATTCCTCTTGTCAGAGGAGTTCCCCCATGACAAAAATCTAAGTTCAATAAGAGCTGGGGGGAGCTTTAAAAGCCTGATGTCAAAAGTGACTTTCATCACACTGCTTGCAGTCATCCAAGCACTGCAATGCTGGTGCACTCCCCAAATTGGATCTGTGACAGCTGGATTCACGGGGGAGGTGTGAGAAGCCTCTGTGGTTTACCAAATAACAGGGAGAGACGAAAATCAACATGTCACACGGTGTCTGCTAGCAGGCCGATGGGCTTAACCAGCTCCACATATTTTAGCACTTGCGGTGAATTTTCTTTGCTTTTAAAAGCAGACAGACTTTCAGGCTTGCAGCCATTTTGAGACTAAACACCCCACACAACTGTCCTCCTCATCCTATGCTGAGATGTTTTTTTGACCTGCACAGATTGTCTGATGAGGATTTGGTTCCAAAATGCTGCTTCAAACATCCAATAAAGGATTGTAATGAAATGTTTGGGGTTTTTTTTTTTTTGGCTGTTTCCCTTTTAAACAAGGTAACCAAGAAACCCCAATTTGCACCCCAAAGTCTGATTGCATTAAGTAGTTCAGTCCATCAAGTTCCCAGTGACACTTTCTGTCTGTGAGTTTCAGATAAAGATGGGGAACTAAAGTAGCTTAGTGGATTAGCGGAATTGCCTTTCCCACCTAGACACCTCGGCTGGAATCCGATTTTGGTGCTCAAGTGAAATTGCCCATTTGCTTCGGGGTAGGGAGGTGGGGACAGAGCACATGAATTTGTGTGGTCATCTGGCAACCAGGGATGGCAGCCACTGGGACCGGGGCCTTCGGCTCCCTGCAACTTGTTCCCCTACCAGATACTCCCCCATATGTGATTTCCCCACCACTGAAAATTTATTTATTTATTTGTTTTTTCATCCCCTTTGGCATGAAGTGACTACCCCTCATAGCAAATGTGGAGAAGCTTTTCCCAGCACACTGACAAATTCTGCCAAATTCATGTTCATGGAGAGTGCTGCTCAGACAGAGGAGGTGCTAAATGGTTAACCTTTCCATCAGACCAGGCAGAGGCTTTGGCTGTGAAAGCACCGGTAATTTACCTTCCATTAAGATGCTGCAGCTTCTCCTCTATTTGAAGGCTGCAAGAAATTGTTTTCTAAATAATAAGACTTTCTCTGTAAAAAATATCATAGGTAATGGAAAGATCAAAACGGGGTTGAGACACCACCAATCTATATATTCAATCAATGTCAGATGCTTTATGCAGTCGCTCTCTGCTTCCAGATAGATGTTACTAGGACCGTACCAGAAAGCTCAGGAGAATTTCCAGGAATTGCTGCTATTTAAACTTTCTTTTTTTTATTATTATTTTTAGTCCAGCTTTGAGGTCTAGAGCCTAATAGTTGAAAGTTTCCCAAATGACTGAGATCAGTGGAAAATCTTGCAGCTCTCAGGGCTGTTCCTTTCACTCTTCAGTATAGCCATAAGAAAAGTGAAATTTCTTAAAGGATGTTTGTTTCTGTGCACAACTGAGGCCCATCATTCCTTATATGCCAAGACATCCCAGAACACCCGAGAAAACCTGTCCTGAAGAGCTGTCTCTTAATTGATGTGTTCTCCAAGGTGGAACATCACAATTCTGTCTGGTAGCAGCACAGTGCAATCTTCATGAGTGGAAAATTTCTCCAAGATAGTCAGATTTTGATTAGGAAGAACAGAAGCAGCCAAGCTGAATCTAAATATTCAATATCATCATTTTGCAGGCTTCCTTTTTCCCCTGTAGTATCTACAAAAACAATCTATGAAAGCAGTAGGGAAGAGGAAACCACTTCCTACCTCTGCAAACAGAAGCTGGTCCTACTCTGCTGGTTGAGGCACAAGTGAAACACAGTATTTCATGGGAATGATGCCTCCACATGGCAGAGGGGAGAGACAGAAATACCACTTAATGTCGAATTAATCCAACGCAATTTAATAATAAGGCACAAAGGAACAGAGTTGTCATTTACCACTGGATTTAAAACGCTTTGTGTGTAAGCTGCCCATTTAAACCCTCCTAATATGCTCTCCTGTTAGCATTTGCTATGCATCCCAGTTTTACTGCCCCTCTACTCTGGGCTTTTTCTGACCCAGCTTTCATCAAAATGTGATTCAAGCACAAAAATGGGCTGAAAGCTGCTGTAAGAGGGGTCCACTTCTCTCCTCTCTCAGTATTTTCTGTAAGAGTCCAGAAGAAGGCTGACTTTGACATAGGACATGGTGCCATTGCCTCTTCCCTTTGCTATGTGGTGTAACAGTTACTCCCTCTTGTGAGGATGCAGGAGGAAGCCTGCTCTGCAGCCCTAAGCAAGGGAAAATTTTCCTTGATGCTGAATTGAGCAAATAAGATGGGAGAGTGTTCTTGGGTACTATCTTCAGGCTGCAGCCAGAGCTGATGGGAGTCTTTTCCCCCTGGAATTAGGGACTTCTGTTGTCTGTGCTGATTTTCAAGTTTCTGCATGAGAAACCCATAGGTTACAAGACAGAAACATTTGGGAGTTTCTTGACAATCAAAACTTTTCAGATCATGAAAAATCATTAAAGTAATCATGTACTTGAAAACATGTATTGAGTGCAAAAGCTTTTTTTTACTGGAAAACATCAGGGACAATTTTCTTCACCAGTCTGGCAGATCGAGTCACACATAAGCCTTAGCTCCTTTCTTACCCTATTTAATTTCCAGTTGTTTTGCCTCCTTCTGCCCAAGCACCCCTCTCCCTCTCTGCCAGTGACAGAGGTGATGCTGTGGTCGAAGGGTCAGTGTGTGGTCAAAGGGTCAGTGCTCCCTGGCTCAGCCCCTGCAGAAGCCTGTCAGCACCATTTAAATGTCCCGGAAACCAGTGGAATTTTGTGGTCCTCTGGTGTCAGGGGAAGACGAACTAACAGATTCCCCATTTACTTCTGGAAGCAAGAGAAGGCTGGAGCTGGAAATGGGGAGTGGAGCACAGAAATGAGGGAAACTTCCAGGCCCTGCACAGCTTCTGCTGCAGGCAGCAATGGGTCACTCTACCCCTGTGTCCATCCACAGAGGGACACCCTCATATTCACTGTCAACCCACCCACCTGCCCTGTCCCCTGCACTGTCACATAAAGATCCCTGAGATCCTCAGCTGAAATATCAATGTGCAATGACAATATTACCTGGATATGTTCGTCTGCCTTACTCACACCGGGTTAATTAGGATCCACTAGCTAAAGAAATTGCTATTTACCTCAGTCAGCCACTGAATACAGTTTATTTAACTTTCAACATGCAAAAATCCTGGTGGTCCAGAGGGTTAAAAGGGAGGAGTGACTAAGTACTTCCAAATTGATGCAGTGCCCTGAGGGCACCTCTGCCAATAACTGTGCTACAGCCCAGCAAAGTGAAGTGGAGTGGATCTGTCCCAGGTTACCTGCAAATGAGACTGACATTCTAACACAAATTCAACAGCCATCAGGGCTCCGATTACATTAGTCACAAAGCCTTGGAAAACCATCTATAAGGACTTAACTCTTCTTCAGGAGAAATTAGTTGATGGGATCTGCAAACAGTAGAAAATTAGATGTACAAGAATCAAAAGCCATTTAAGTTCTTTTCTTTGCTCACCATTCTCATGATGGAAATGTAATACACCAGTAATACCAGCAAGAGCTGATAAGTGTGAATGAATCTGGGTGCTGCGTATCTCCTCCCCCACTTTCCTTGCCCTGGCCTTTGAGGTAGAGAAGCCCATCTCACCCCTGGGTGTGGCCACACCCAGACAAGCAACAGGAGAGAAGAGATCACCACTCCAAGACTGGCCGTAGGAGATGAACGGGACTGTGATGATTGTGAAAAATGCGCAGTCTGGGAGAGGCTGGATTTCCCAGGGGGCTTGAGGACACCCATGGGTGGTCTGAGTGCCCCTGCAGGTGAGATTAGGGTGCCCTGGGTACCTCCCACCCCTGCCTCACCCTGGAGCACCAAGACTCGCTCTGTGCCAAATTTTGCCATAGGGATGTGACCATGCTGGCCCCAAGCCCACACCTCTGACCTCCTGCTGAAGGGCTTCAGCTCCAGGCAGGCTCAGCCAGGCACCAAAGGGCCAAGAGACACAGGATGGCCAAGCCTCCCCCAGTGGTGTTTTTGAGGAACAAAAGTGTGCTTATTTTCTTTGCTGAAAGGAAATGTCTTCAGGAGCCAAGATCACCAGAGGAATGAGGTCCTCCCTCATGACTTCGTCCCACTTGTGCTTGTGCACTGGAACATCTCACCCTCAGCAGACACAGCAGAAATGCAGGCAAGGTGGCAACCCCCGGGCTGCACATTGGATCAGGGTCTAAATGATACTGGGATTTAAAAAAATTTGAAAAATAAAAATTCGAGGAAAAGAATTTTCCAATCTGAACTTTGAGACTACAGTTTGTCCCAGCTCCTCCTTTCTTATGATAGGCCATGGGCCAGGACTGCTGGTAGGTGTTCTCCGAGGCAGGATGACTCCTCTTGGACTTCGATTCAGAGCCACCATGCCAGAAGATGCTGCTTCATGCCTTTTCCTCCAGTTCTGCTACTTTGCATTTCAGATGCAGGGGCATGGTTTATAGCCTAATTCCAAAAAACAAAGACTTGGCATCTATTTTTTATGCTTTGTTAAGTAGCTGTTTGGATTTTTATGATTCAACTTATATTCATGGGGTTTTAGGTTGTGTGCAGCCATCCAACAGCAAGATTAAATAAAAAGTGGAGTCCCTTTATTGATTTGCTTTAGGTTAAAAACAAACATGTCATATATAATTGAGATGTACACTGCTTGTAGATAGTACAGAAGACATTTATAAAGCCATCGAAAGAAATAATTAAACTGAATATATCACAGCCACCTTTCTGAATCATTCAAACAGGGAAGTTTACACCCGTAAAAGGCTGATACTCCTTCTGGCAAACTTTTAATACAATCATTTGGTTTGTACTTTAAATGCCTGGCATATTTTAACCTTGGAGATAAATGAATCTCAGTGGGATTGCTGAGTAATTAAGAAAAGTGTGTCTGATGGTCTTGCTTCATATGGAGAGGTGAAATAACACCAGGAGAGTCAGCTGATCATTTGATATCTTTACATTAAACAAAAAAAAAAAAAAAAAAAAAGGCAAACCCTGAGGCATGCCATTGTTATGCTGTGTGACAGGGATTGCTTTCAAACAAGTCGTGTTTTCAGTGTTAGCTGTATCATGGTTTTTAAATTGCCATTTAAAATGTAAACCAATGAGCATTCTGGAAGGAAGTCTCCTGAGGCCCCCTGAGCCGGAGCATGGAGGCCTCAAGGCCGGAGGTCAGGGCTCATCTGCTCACTGGGGCTTTCCTTGATTGAGGGCGACAGCTCAGTGGGAAAGTGGCAGTGGTGGAAGGGCTTGAGGAGGAGCAGTTTGGTGTCTGCTGGCTAATTACTAGCAAGACATCTGCAGGAGCTGCTTATTTTCTAGTAATAGGTCAAGATATAGTCAGGATGGTCTTGAAAACTTGCTTTAGGGTTTTGTGTTGAGCCATCTGGATGCCCAGTTTTACTGAGGGCTGAGACTCCTGGTAAGAAATGTCAAAAAGCAGCTGAAACGCTGAGCCCCCAAAGGAAACCAGGCTTTGAATTACTGCCCGAGTGTGGTGTGCCATGAGGATCAGCACACACAGTTTTAGTCCCAGTGCTACTGCACACAAATCACACTGGGAAGACTCCCTCAGCTATTCCTGCCAGCAGAGGGATGCTTCCGCATCAAGACGTTTCACTCAAAGTAGTCACTTTGCTGGAAAAACCATGGAGAGCAGGCTCTGGGAATTTTCCCCCCAGAGTAAAGCAGCAGAGTCATGTCCCAGGCTGGAAGCTTTCAGCCTTGGTCTCTGCTGGCTGCCCAAGGTCAGGCTCTGCTCGCCCCTCGGGAGTTGGCTGTATCACAGCCAGGAACGCGTGGCGTCAGCTGGGATTTGTGCTGACAATATTGCTCTTGGTTTCGGTGAGCGTCCTCCAGCATGAAAAGCATTCCAGGAAGGAGGTGGCTGTATCCCCAGGGATGATAACTGATCTCGTCGTGAAAAACATTAGTTGTTCTCTGGAAAACAGAGCCTCCATAAAGACATTATGCAATTAGGACCATTGCCCCTTAAAATTATTATTTTTCACTAAAAGACATTGTTATTATTGGTGGAGAAGTGGCTGCAGGAACAGTCCACTTGACAATTGTGTCTGAGAGCATGGGGCAGAAGCACCTGTTTATTGACTACATAAATCAAATTAATTTAGTTACATTTACAAACACAGGAAGAAAAGCAATAAGGTCTGTCATGTGGCTGTGCCCCAAAACAGGCAACACTGTCAGTATTGAAACTGCTCTCCCCAGGGAAGCCAGAAATGTGATGTGGCTGCAAGTATTCATTTGGTTGTTGTCATTTCCAGTGCTACATATTTTAAATTTACTTCAAGCACTGTTGAAAGCCTATAATGGCGAGGAATTACCTGCCCAGAGGGACCCTGGGTGACATGCCCACCAGCACGAATGGAAGTCGTGCTGTCTTGCTCCACGGAAATAGTGAATTAAGGGTTTATAACCAAGGTTAATAACTTCAGATATATCTCCTTCTACCACAAAAGGAAAGTGAATTATTTATAGGCAGAAGTCCTGCCCCCCTGACTCTCACCTTTTGCCCCTCTCCTCTGCTTTACCAGTATCCTTTGCCTTGTCCATGACTCCAGCCACACCTAAAACACGGCACAGCATTGCTCTTCTACCTGGGATGCAAACAAGAGCTAAAAAGAAGTCATATTTGGAAAACCCTACCCAGCATTTCTCGCTGTGGTATTTGCCACCTTATCCAAGGCCAGATGGGCTGTGTGACGCAGAACCTGGACACCTCAGCCTGTGTCTGACTTGTGAGATGCTAATCCAGGGCACAGGGAGACACAGTCCCTGCAGAACGTAGCCCAGAGGGAGCTGGGGGGCTTTCACTGCCCTGGGCACCTGGAGATGACAATCACTGGTCTGCTTCATCTCCACTTCATTCAGCATAATCACAAGGGTATACTGAGCTGAAGGACAGCCCCAGGATTTGTTTCAGGGAGGACTGAAACAGAGGGGAGCCACCTCATTTTTTCTTCCTGAGATTACCCTGAGGTTGAAATAAATAGTCTAAGAGTGAAGTTTTGCCATCAGATACCTGTCTACAAATGCCACTGGTGTCATGAGAGCACCACATACGAGCACAGGAAAAGGATCGGGTCCTCCAGGTGAGGCCCTTCCTCTTCAGCATATATTTTTGTGTACAGCTTCTGGGCAGATGAGTCCCTGCACTATCTCTGACCTCGATGGGCTCAACCTAAGCTATCTGCAGGCTGGAAAAATGCCACCAGCTGCCAGGATGCCTTTTGGTACTTGTGCAGATGTGAAAGGACACATTCCAAGCCAGCTGTTCCTGGGTGTAGCTCATGCAGGACGGGCGCCTCTGGTGACAAGCTGGGACATGGTAATCATCTTAACAGCACTTGGCACTGGATACTGCCTCTCATCCTCATCACTCCCCAGTCTCTGTGCCATTAGCTAATTGAGCTTTGCAGCAGTGCCTCAGAAACACTGGCTTTGGCAGGCACATTTTTCAAATGACTAAATACAGATTTGGAAAGGCTACATGTGCCTCTTGGCCAGTGGTCATCTGTGGGATCTGTGAGCCTTTGGCTGACAGGAACTGGTGAGGCGCTCAGATAGTGAAGGTGGCCCCTGGTATCACCGAGACTACAATGGAAGATGCTGCTCTAATCTGTCCCAGAAACTCTTATGAAAAGTGATTGGAAATTTAGAGAAGGGGTCTGAAATTCAGACACTTGTCCAACCATTCCCACCCTGAATAATTTATCGTTCTTGTGACCCATGAGAGCAGGGACTTCATTCTTTCTTGCTGAGTTGTTTGGATACAGACCTCCACCCCTTCCTCCATGCCCTCCTCCTTGGCAGGGGAGTCAGGAGCAGCAGTACCTGGTTCACCAGGGCTCCTCTGCTGCCCCAAAAATCTCCTCACCATTTGACATGAGCGCAGCGAGTCTGTCTCCTTCCTGCTACCTATCCGTTCTTTTGCACATCCCTGTGCGTGTGTCTCTGTGTCTGTTCTAAAGCAGCTGGACTGAAAAAAGCCCACTGGGACTCTGGCAGGCTCCTAGGGAGGCCCCCAGCATCCTGATTGCACACCAGCACTGGAGCTGAGAGCACACGGAGAAGATTAAAGGGCAGCAGCACAGCTGCCACCAGCCTGCATCACCAACTGCCACTTCCCCTGGCTCAGCACAGCTCTGGGAGTGAAGAGAGGGCAGAGACAGCCTCTCAGGCAGACCTCCCAGCCACAGGAAAGCTTTTCATCCCTTAAAACCTCCTCAGAGGTGGAGGCGGCCTCTGAAAAAGCTGTTGCTCATGCTGTCAGCAGGAAAAGGAGCCTCCTCCGTGCATCCCTTCTGGCTCCAGGAGCTTCTTCTCTCCAACGTTGGGCGACGGAGGCAGACACGGTCCATCCACCCAGCCGGTGTGGCCCGGGGCAGCAGAAGTCTCCAGTGGGCACTGTTAGGCTGGCAATTGAAAGCAATAGGTCTTTATGGTAATTTGGGCACCAGGCAACCACTATGAATAGGAAATGATAGCAGTTACTTTATCGAGTAACAGCATGAAAATGTGAAGTGCCTTTATTGAGCTGCTGGCTTGCTGGTGAGAGTTAAAGGAGATGCTCTCTCGGGTATAACATTTGCAGAGAAGTGGCATGAGATACTGCCATAAACTCCTCCGTTAATAAGCCAGCAGAGGAAGGCAGAGAATACCTAATGCAGCTGTGTGAAAGGACAAAATTAAGATGGTAGAAGCAGCAACATTTTTCCCTCGGCAGCAGATGTACCCCAAGGAGAAATGAAGAGTTTCCCTCTTGACCCAAGAACTAGAAAACTCATGTAGAAAATAGGAAGGATGGCTTTGAAAGGAATAAAAGAAAAACACATCTTGCCACATCAGTGCCCTCCAATACCAGCGAGAAATTTAAGTCTCTTCTGAAGGGAAGATAACCAGGAAAGAGACCAGCTCAGCAGCTGTGCAGTGACAATGCTCTGCAGGTGGCCAGGGGGTACAGAAATGACTTTTGCTTTGTGACAGATGGGGGAGACATGGCTCAAGTGTGTAAAAAAATGGCAGCGTACATCCCCACTTACTGCCATGATGGTGTTGGATTGCAGCGTTGCAAAGCAGCTCTGAGGGCAATGACCATGCACGGTTGAAGGTGAGCTGCCCAGAGGAAGCAGAAAGGCAACACTCAGGAAACACTGGGAAAACGTCAGAATTGTAAAATTGGTTACAGTTCAGCAAATTCTGTTTTCTCCCAAGTTTTGAAAGATTGTCTGTGGCATTTATCACTGATATCTTAACTAGCATGTTATTTAACTGCTTAAAAAGCTGCTTTTGATAGTTCTTGCCCAATGAAAGCTGTTCTTCTGAAAAAAAAAAAAACCAAACTGTTGAGACATTTAGGATCAATTTCTGCTTAAAGCATGTGTACAGTTCCAGTGCAGCTATCGCCTATATCAATGAATGTAGTCAAAATGGATTTCTGATCAAGAACTTTGGTAAAGCAAACAACTTCTGACAACACTTCTTTGCTTTTGAAAAAAAGACAGATAATCATTAAATAGGAGAAAAAGAAAATCTGCTTATATTCTCACCTGCCATCACTGTAGTTGCCCAATAAGATGAGAGGAGGGAGTACCTCCCTGCATTTTTTGGGTAGACCTGTGATTCTCCTCCATGACCGCAGGCAGCTCTGGCTTCCTTGTAGTTGCACTGGTGTTAAACCTGCCCTGCAAGCGAAGTGGAGGAGTGGAATGGAGACCCCAATAGTGGACAGGTCATGCTTGTAACCAGAGCACCGTGATGTCTCTTTGCTTCTGTAGTCATTGATGGTGAGAAGAAGATCGGGTTCGAGAAGACAGGAGAAGGGGGAGGAAGAGGAGGAGGAGGTAGAGAAAATACACAGAGAAGCTGCAAGATTGACCTGACCTTGGGCAAGAAGGGTGCTTTGCAAAGGAAACACTACATGTCTATTGGGTTTGGTGGAGGAGGTTTTGGGCAAAAACTGGGTCTTCACATGCAGAAATCTGTGATGGCAGAGACTGCCCCAGCTCAGTGAAGGAAAGCACAATGACTTTCTGAAGTCAGAAGCTCATGTAGGAAAATAATTCAGACTGAAAATATAATAAAAATTGCTAGTGGTAAAGATACATAATCTTTGGAAGAACTTAGCAGGAGATGCCACTGGTCTTCCTGGTCTCCTTCAGGAGAATCTTCAAAGCCAGACTTTTTGGAAAGAATGGGCTCCAATCAAAGCACAAAGCAGTGTGAACTCACACATGCTTTACAGAGGCCAGGCTGGAGGGCTGAAACTCTTGTTCAAGTTGTAAAAGTTGTTGCTGTTTCTAAAAGGCTCTGATTCCTCATGGATGTGCCCTCCAATGCCCTAAGATGACAGCTGTAGGTGCTTAGGGAATGCTAGGAGAATGGACAGCAGGTGGTGATCCTTATCCACAAGTCAACTCAAAATGGCATCTCCTATAGTCACTGCAGAGGACAGGGTGCTGGGCTGGAGGGATCGTTGCACTGGCCTAGTGAGACTTTTCGTACGTTCTTGCCTAAAAGACAACACAGGAAAAGGATAACAGCACAAAAACCTCTCTTCAAAATCTGCTGTGAGAGCCAGGAGAGCACATGAAGCTTTGTACATTGTTTGGATCCAAAGGATGCAGAAAACTGCCTGATGTCACAGCCAGGTGGCAGGTCAGATTGGCCTGGTTCCTTTCTCATGGAAATAAAAAGCGTGTAGCCACAGAACGTCCTGCATCAGCCAGCCTTGCCAGAAATCCTACCAGCACTCAGAAACATGGACAGGCTGGAGAGGGGCCTGAATGTACACTCGTGATTGCCCCAAACAGCATCTGCTCTCCTGTTTTTGGGATAAAGACTAATGTTGGTAATGTGGCAGGCTAGGTTTCCCCTATGGCTATGAAGCAGCATGTAGGAAGGTGACTCCCAAAAGTGCCCAGTCAGAAAAACAAACAAATCTGGTTGAAACCAAAAATCTCATGTTGGGTTTGGACAGAGCAACCCATCTCCCAGGCTATGATCCTGCCAAGTCACACAGTGCCTGGACACCTGAGGTTTCCCAGGAGGATTCTCCTTTCACCTTGGCAGCTTGGACTGAAAAACTGGACAGCTATTGCTGCTGTGGTTGATTTTTGTGTCTGGCTGATCCTATTACTGTGCAAGCCTGACGCAGCTGCAGCAGCAGCTCAGTGTTTAGAGCATTATAATCCCATGCATGTTGCAGTGATGCCACTTGAGCTGCTAATTTGGAAAAATCTGGATCCTAATGGAGGTTTAGCTCAGGGACTTCTGCCACTTCCTACTTGTCTGCTACAGAATTAACCATCTTGGAAGTAACAGCTGCAGTCACCAGAAATTTGCAGCCAGCAGTGAAATGGGGTTCACCAAACGCCCCTTGCAGGTGAACTCATTTCCCCTCTCTCTGGCTGCATCCATACAGCTAAATAATGACATAAGGACCTGCTCCATGGTGTGAGACCAGGTGAGTCAGCAGCTCTTGGATTCCCAATCCTGGGTGAGACCACCATGAGCTCAAATTAATGGAGTTATGCTGGTCCAGAGCCTCTGTATGTGAAAACAGAAGAAAGAACTGGATCCACACCCACATGCCAGATGATGCTGTTGATCCTTTTCAAGACAAGTTGCTTGCACAGCCAGCAGCTGTGTCTTGGTTGGTGCAGGGTCCCTCATCAAGCAGGTGCTAGAATTTTTGAAATGCAGTAAGCAGGTGCTGTGTGGGAGTCTTTGGACAAAATATGGACAGTAAAATATTTTCCAGATGTGCCACCATGAATGTAAGCAAGAACGAGCATTCAGTTACCTTCAGATGTACTGAATGCTCATTTTCACTCTTCCTCACAAATATTGGTGGCAGACAGATGCTCCTCAGAAGGTCACACATAGCAAGTATGATAGGCACAGATGCACACAGGATTTGGGAACTGCAAAGGTCCCTTACTCATCTTTGAACATGGTCTCTTTTTTGGAGAACAGCAACACTTTTTGTATACCAGCCCAGAGGCAAGAACACATTTTCAGGTTGAAGATGATTCTGTGTGACCGTGGGATCAGGGATACCTCTCCTCTCCACCCTGGAAGGCAGCTGAGTCTCAAGGTGGATGGATCACAGAATTCCCAGAGCCCTGAGGTTAGCAGGACTGCAGGGATGGGGGTTCCATCTCTGCTGCCCATGGATATGGTGGTGCTCCCCAAGTCTAGGCATTTAGTCAATAGTCAAAAAGAAATTATCTCAAATATTCTCAAATCTCAAAAGGGATTCAGGTGGCAATAACCAGTGTAAACAGCAAGGACCTTTAGCTCGTTTATGGCTTTGATGGCAGAATACTTGCACTGGTAACTTGCAGACTGAAATTTCCTGGTATCAAGATTTGTGCAGCTACTAACTACAAATCAGGGAAAAACAAATAATAACTTGCTGGAGGCTCACAGTTACTTTGGGAACAGAGAGAGAAAGAATACATTTAAGCAAATCAATTAATTCACTTGTCCTCAAGTCTGTCTGAAAATATTCTCAAAGTGTCACTCAGCACTGCAAAAATTATCTCTTTCTCATTTACAACCAAATTCTAGGAACTGAGGGATACATATTCCTTCCATCCTTAACGTTTTTTGGGGGTTGTGTAATCAGCTGTTCCAGCATTCACAATTTTCACTTATTTATCTACTGAGGTCTTTTTCTTTTTTTTCTTTTTTTTCTTCCATGCACAGCCTCTCTGCAGTCTGGCAGAGACAGGATTGCAGTATTGATTTAGGAAGTGGCAGTTGTGACAATACAGTCCCAGGCTAATTCCCGTGCTGTACGAGGGCTGCTCTGTCCACAGCAGCAGCCTCACCCCCAGCATGGGGCTCACTTTTAAAAAGAAGAAAAAAAATGAAAGAAAAGCTACTTTTCTCTGTTCTGCTTTGAAGGGGAAAAGGATTACCAAGGCTAAATAAGCCATCTGAGTACTTAGCTAGCAAGCCTAAATAGTACCCTGATAGGAAGTTCTGGCAGAAAGCTAATTAAATTAACTCTCTTTGATTTATTAACAAGCAGAGCAACATATCACACAGGATTGTCCCATGAAATTAATGTGCTTTCTGATTCCCTTAGCTGCTTCAGCTCAGTCACCTCCCAGAAAACCCGGTCATGGGGACTCAAGTTTAATGAGGCTCAATGGCTCGAGAAGGATCCCTGCCCACCAACAGAGATACGCACTGGTAATAATACCTAAAAGCATGTTTATTTTCGTTGCACTTCCCTAATTCCTTTTTAATGCCTAGGACTATCTAATGGCTAATTCGTAATTTCCTGCTCACTGATATGCAGATGAATGACAAGGAAAAGCCTTCTGCATGTTTAATTATTCTGTTGATTTAAAAGCCACTTTTCCCTCAGTGCAAGTTTCTCTGTGTGTGTGTGCTCTCATGCATCACATATTTCATTATTTTTAGAAGCATGCTCTGTGCCTTTTAATGCTCCCATAGTTCCAGCATCCAGTAATTACCATGTTTTGTGTCCAACGGACCTGATCCACCAGCAAGTGTAAATCAGAAAAACATTGCTGTTTTTAAATGGAGTTATTCCAAGTTACACCAGACCTGAGACCTGACCTCTCCTATTTTCAATGATGGAGAAAATGTTATTTGTGTGCTGGGACTCTTGTGAAGTAGCAGGATATAAAATTTAGAAAACTTCAGAGCAGTGAAAATCCAAATTGAAGCCTGTGAAGGCACAGACAGTAAGAATCTATTTATGTAGCAAGCTCTACTTCTGCTTAACCCCTGCAAGGAGCTGTAACTCTCTTTGCATATTTGATTTTTCTCCCTCAGTAAAACATAGTCTGCTTAACCTATTTTTGCTACTTTCCGGCAGTTTCACTGGAGGGGTTCTTCCCTACGCCTTACATTTAGCTTTGCTATCTGAGCACTCCTTTGTTAAATTAAGGCAATTAATAAATGGAGATGTTAAGCAATCAATTTTGCCTGCATATCTCCACAGCCTTACGTATGACTGGCTGTAATCACAAGATAAATGCAATGTGCTGATGTATGGTAATGTTCAATAATACATTCTCTACCAGGCTCAATTCATCAGGGAGTTTCTGGAGGGGAGGCATTTGTTATTGGCTGTCTCCGGACCTCAAGGATAACATTCCTGTCCTTTCCATTGGCCGCCCCGCTGCTGCAAGCCTCTTCCCGTCTTATTTTGATGATGAATATGAAGGCATGCTAAGCTGTGCCGGAGAGCAGCTCTCGCCGACTACACTCCCACCCCGGGCTCAAGGACTCCAGAGCTCCCCGGCTGCTTCCCCTGCCCACTGCCAGCAGCAGCAGCAGCAGCAAGAGCAGCAGCAGCAGCAGCAGCAGCAGCAACGCCAAAAGTTGTGATGCTTTTCTTCACCCAGTGCTTTGGGGCTGTGTTAGATCTTATTCACCTGCGGTTTCAGCACTACAAGGCAAAGAGGGTTTTCTCAGCTGCTGGGCAACTTGTCTGCGTCGTCAACCCAACACACAGCCTCAAGGTGAGTTAAAAATATATTTTCTCTTCTAACATCTCCTCGCCGTCCCCACCGCCGCCACCCGTGATTCTCCACAGGGAATGAAATGATGCTCTGGCAGCAAGGAGAGAGTGCCGTTAACACATTGCACCCTGGCAGAGAGGACGTTTGCATTCTCTGAATGCACGATTCCCTTTGGAGCAAAGGAGAAGCAACCCACTGCTCCGAGAGATCGTGGGAAGTCGCGGCTCCCCCTCCCCAAAGTTTCCTCATGCATTTCGC
Source organism: Motacilla alba alba (assembly GCF_015832195.1). Taxonomy (NCBI): domain Eukaryota; kingdom Metazoa; phylum Chordata; class Aves; order Passeriformes; family Motacillidae; genus Motacilla; species Motacilla alba. The sequence goes on from NC_052016.1 coordinate 63,533,614, forward strand.
CCACACTATGAGCATGAATGTTGCAAGCGTTTAGTGAAAATGATTGGGAAAGTTAGTTGGATGAATTAACATCCCTTGCTAGTCGAAGGATGCTGTGTGGTCTCCCAGGCTGACACTCCAGCACAGAGGGATGCTGCCAGGCAGTGGAGAGCAGGAAGAGGGGGGTGGCAGTAGAGGGATCTCCTCTGCTGCCGTTTGCTCTTTCAGGGGAAGAACGGCTGTTTCTGTCTCCTGGGGGGAGTTGCAGGCATTCCTCTGGCTCTGAAACTGTCCTTAAGCTGTTTGCAAGGTGAATCTATTTTAGGAAGGAGAATACATCTGCTTTAATGCAAAACTATTTATAGTCCCCATAAAAACACTTCTTTTAGTTGCACAGTTCTGAATTTTCACTGACAAAGTGTCAACAGCTCCATCTACACCAGAGCCTTCAAGTTTGTAGTAGAGAAGGAGCAGCAGGGGGAGAAAGCAATCAGGAGGCTTTAATTACTTTATCACACTAGTGAATGACCAACTTTAATGAAGTGTCTTCTGTTTTGTGAGAAGTCCTTGCTGACCTGACTCGTGAGGTAGCTCCGCTATCCTGGAGCAAGCTTAGAAATTAATTTAATTCAGGACAACTTATTTTTGGCACTGCAAGGGTTTCTGTGAGGTACCTGGAGGGGTTGCAGGAAGCATCTTTCCCGAGCTCCTGGTCCCTGGGACGTCCATTGATGGGGTAAATCCCTCTTCAGAATAGCATCACCTCACAAAAAAAAAAAAAAAAAAACAAAACAACAACAAACCAAAAACAAAAAACCAAAGGGGCATGTTTCCCACAGTCATCTTTCCCGTCTCAGGCTGTGCTAAGGCAGAAGGAGATTGTTTCTAGCAGGGTGCCGGCCCCGGGAGGATTTTCCTGTAAGGCTGTGCTCTGAGCACTGCCGGCTGGGGCAGGCACTCCCCGGGGCTGAACCGCTTGGGTGCAGGCTCGCCTCTCCCGGCACCACGCTCCTCACAAGATAACTTAAAAACACACAGCCCTGTCATTATCTGAAAGCTTCTGGTTGTCTGAATGGGTAGAAGAAGTAGCTGCATTCCTAAGTGCACGGGGAGATTTTGTCAGTGAATTCTTCTGTGCTCAGCCCTTTTATGTGACAGTCTCCTGCTACTTTCATCTATAATTTTAATTTTTTTTTTTTTTAAGCGTACAGAAAAAAAGGCTCTCAACACACAACAGGTCCCAACACAATTTCAGTGCCAGTGGAACTGTCTGATAAGGTCCCATAAGCACTCAGGGGGGTGACTATTGCTCCACCGTTACTTTAAGACTAGACCCAAGTTTATCCTTTCGGGTCCTGCCGAGTTGCAGGTTTGCTACGATAGGAGCTGCAGCTGTGTTAAACATATAGGGCACTTCATTTTCCTAAAATCCACAGTGGCCAAGCTCTTCACTGCTCAGACTGAAAGCCCCGCAGAAAGATGAACAATCTCAGTCCTGCTGTAGCAGGATTTGAATGCAGGCATTGGAAGCAAATTTTCTTGGAAACAAACAGGACCCTCTAGGAAAAGGTCTGGTGTGTCAGTGAAGCCCAAGTAGGACTTGTCTTGACTGGGGTGGGAATTTCTCCCCTGATAAGGCTGCATTGGGAACCCGAAGGCACAGGTGTCTCCACAGGAGCCTGTTGAGACACCATTCAGATGAACAAGCTGATGAGAAACTCTCTGCTGTGATAAACCCCTCTGAGTGTAGAGTGAAACGTGCTGTGCAAGTGTTCCAGGTTACCCAGCTCATTACCAGCCACATAAATATGGTGGGCTTCAGCTCTGATGTGCTCCCCAGCTGTTCAGCTTCCCTCCAGCTGCGTAAGGAATGCATCACCACCACTTTGTGGCAGCACCCAGAGGAGATGTGGGGATCAGGTCCCTCAATGCCCAGCATGACACAAACATTGCTCACCCATAGCAGCCTGTGGGCCAACTGGAGGCTGCTGGCTCCAGGCAAGCAAGGCACCTTGTCCAAAGGCTGGTGTCAGAGCGAAGCCAGGTGAACCTGCTGATCAGGGTCACCATTTCTCCCCCAGGGATGCACAGGGAGGCTGTTGTTGCTCTCAAAAGGCATCTAAGGGACCAAGAAATATGAAAGGGACAAAGTTATTTTTCTGTGGTGATTTACAGTATTATGACTACTTTGATGTTTCTTAGTCTATTATTTCTAGCTGGGTCTTTTCAACTGCAATATTTTGTTGACAGTCCCCAAATCTATCTTAACAATTGACAAGTGGAGTGAAAACTGTATTAAGGTTCGCAGTTGATGAATACAAACCTGCTTGGAAACAAGGGCTGGGAGCAATGTCATTTCTCTCCTTTTTCTTCAAGACTTAAATGTTTGTGCTTACTCCAAAATCATAAGCCCTTTACAAAGGGATTACTTTATCCTGTATCTCCACAGCGCTGCTGCAAGGGGACTCCTGGTTGATTGGTGCAAATGATAAATGACAGGCATCACACTCTGGTGTGATTATGCACATTGACATCCTTCACATGGGCCAGGTCTTCAATCAGTGCCACCACACATAACTTCATTAAAGTCAATTGCTGCAGGACCTCCATTTTCACTCCTTCCACCCAAGGGAGTGCTCAGGGATGTAGTGGGACTCAGCCCACACAGGAGGATCTGTAGCTGGTGATCACGTATGTGTGTCAGAGATGTGGCATCACAGAAAGCACTCACTGAGCAGCAGAGGAGACCTGGTGCCCTCCAGGGAAGGTTGGGCTGGCTTCTGCTACCACAGACCCACAGCTAGACTAAAGGGGCACTCCTGTAAAGTTATGCCAGAATGCTGTCATCATCATCATCACAGTCTGGACCTCTGACAATAACCAGAGCCTGTCACTTACCTCTTCTTTTAGGAGAGATCCAGAGGTTGGTAGAGAAGCACACACTCAGAGAGAAACCCTTGTATTTCTTCCCTCTGAAAAGCTCATTAATTGGGAAGGCTTATGAACATTTCTGTGTTTCTTAAAGGGCAAGATGGTAAAAGTGTCAGTACAGACACCTCTATTGATCTGCTGCTATTTTTGCTGCACTCAAGAAGCAGACATGGGTGACTCTAAGAAAGAAAGACAATTTTGCAGCTGTCCCCCTCTATTTTGTCGGCTTGGCAGGAGTATGAATGGGAGGGGGTGTTTGTTTTGGAGCCTTTGTCCTTCTTGCCACTTTCTGCTCTTTGTCCTCCTACAAAGCTTTCCCAGACATAGCAGCATCTCACAGCACAGTGCTATGCTGGGATCAAAATTCACTTGCCAAGCAGAGAAAACCACTTATTTACCACACTTCTATAGGTCACCTTGGTCCTCAATCATATTGTATCCATTACTTTGTGACCTGCCTTCTTTCAAGCATGTGGTCAACCTGACGTCTTCCCTTGGAGAGGCACAGTTGGTCAACAGAGCTCTCTAGCCAAGTAGCTGCTCCCTCCAAAGCCAAAGTCCCTCCAATTAAAGGAGCAACACTTATGCTGCTGGCTGCAGGTCCCAGCATGCAGGGAAAGTTTGAAGGTCCTCAATTTGTATGGAAGAAATGGGCAGGGTTTTCTGATCCCGCAGAGGTGAGGCTCAGTGAATTCCTGTCCGTTTGCCCCCTGTCAGTAACAATTCCCCCCAGAACTGCAAACTGGAAAGAAGGTGAAGTTGGGGGCATATCTTCACTCCTTAGCATCAGTCCTTGTCCTGATAGCCAGCCTCACATGGTAAGGGACAGCAGTGCAATCACATTCCAGACAGGTGCTGATGCTTCATGAGATGCTGCATATGGCTGAGTAAAAAAGATCTTCATTCAAGCAGTTACTAGCTTTTTACACACAATTTTTAAGTCTTTGGGGAGTGTGAAAACTGCTCTTTTAAATAATAAAAACTGTGTTTACATTACTGTAGTAAAAAAACACCAATCCCCACCTCTGTAGGACTTCACGAAACTTGTTGAATTACAAAAAAAAAAAAAAAATTCAAACAAGGTGATAAAATAGTTCAATCTTAATATTCTAAAAGGGTCCTAACATGGTTTATGGATCCAAGCTGTCTTTCAGCCAGTTTTTAAAGTAACAAGCAAACCTGCTCTGACTTAGGGAAGGGATTTGAATCCTGTTGGAACAGTTTGGCTCTGCACCCAGTGGCCAGCCAAATAGCATTGTAATCCACATTACCCCCAGGAGGATTAAAGTGCTAGGATGCATTACACCCCCATGAGATCTACTTATTTGGTGCAAGGGAGGAGAGCAACTATGAAACCTGCTGCTAACAATGCCCAGATGCCGCTGTCTCAGCCCAGACAGCCTCAAATCTCCCATGCAGGGCTGTGATTTGGGGACAAAGTGGTGTTTGGCCCCAGTGTCCAGCAGGATTGTGACAGCTGCAGTGAGAGGATCTGTAAAATGCTGTGCTACCTGCAAACCTGGCTCCTGGCAAGGTGCCTGTTTCCCATCCCAGCTATGGGCTAGGACTGTGTGAGCACTGGGTGCCTCGGCTTTTAAATCCTTTTGTAGGGATGCGGATAGCAGCAGGCAGGGCTTTGTCAGCCCTGCCTCTGTTTGAAGGAATTCCAGCTGACCTGCTCGCCCCAGGAGGCTCGGTCTGTCCTGAGATGTGACTGTAAGGGTGCCCTGCAGACAGGAGGCACAGCAAGCTCAGGCAGCTCTCCGCCGGGGCTCTCCACTGGCTGTTTCCTGGCCCCAGAGCCCCTCTCTCCAGAAGCCATTAACCTTTAGCCGGCAGATCCATCCACCTGCACTGCCCTGGGCTACAGCAAAGGGCAGCGGGGGCATCGCTGCTAGCACACCACAAAGCGGGACAGCCCCGAGCTTCTGCCTGCTCTCACAGAGTAACAGCCACGGTGTCTCCTGGGGAGAGGGAGGGAAAGAGCCCCCAGCTCAGAAGTTTCTGTGCTCATAGGCTCAGGCTTCCTTCTCCTCACCTCCCAGCCCAAACCCACTGCAGAAAATTAATTACCATTGTTAATTGGTGCTGCGTGTTCTGCTACAGCTCTGGAGGGGGATGGAGTGGGCAAGCACTGAGTCCTTTCCTACCCACATTTGATTTTGAGAGTGAATTTGAGGCAGTAGCACAAGGGGTAATGGTTTTAAACTGAAGGAGGATCGATTTAGATTAGATATAACGAAGAAGTGTTTTTTATGATAAGGGTGGTGAAACGCTGGCAGTTTTCCCAGAGTGGTGGTTTATGCCCTGTACCTGGAAATATTCAAGGTCAGGTTGGACAGGGCTCTGAGCAGCCTGATCTTGTTGAAGATGTCCCTACCCATTGCTGTGGGGCTGAAGTAGACGGCCTTTAAAAGGACCCTTCCAACTCAAACTATTCCAGGATTCTCTGATTCTAGATTAAATCTGACCTGGTTGCAGGACATTTGAAGTCAGATGTTATCAAGGGAAGACAGTGATGTTATTTTAATATTAGAGAAACGTCTCTCCCCTTAACAGGGTGTTTGACAGCAGGGTGAGGAGTAGCCATCAGACACTGCCACATATTACTGTGTGATCCACCCACTCTGATATGGCTCAGGAATATCAGGAATTTCTCAGTGCAGCCCTTTGGGTTAGACATAATAGCCCAGGTAACTCTCTCAGGAGAAATACTGTCCCAAAGGAATTGCTGTGACTAACACAGAGGTGCAGAGGAAAAAAAGGGGTGCTTTAGTACAAGGCTTGATTACATGAAATCAGTGGCAAGGTCTCAGTCTGCTTCCCAGCAGATCAAAGGCACACTGAATATGGTCCTGCAAGTCTCTACAGGTGCTAAAATGTCCTCAGTCAGGTTCCCAGGCATCATGAATTTTGCCTCAAAGTCAGAATTTACAGAGTATAATTTTTTGTTTAACCATTAAGATTCTCACCTTGTAGCAAAGGACTCCCAGCATATGTAGCTGGGTGACATTTAAAACCTTCATTTTTTTTCTCAGTAACAATCTGAGGTTCTTAAGTAATGCAAGAAATTGAGTTTAAAGGTAACACACTGGATCCCAAGAGCTCTGGTAAAATGAGGGAGAGGAGCTGCTGTGACCTGCATTCTCAGGACTTTGGTGCTTCCTATGCTGTTTAAAAGCCCATAATTCTTGTTCTGCCTGGCTCAGAGTTGAGACTTTGTGTCTCTTTTGGCACCCCCAAAGTCTTCCCCTCACAACAGGGAATTGGCATCCCACAACGGAGTGCTCAAGAGAGAAAAACTGAACCCTGCAATAATTTCACAGGGTGGCAGTGGGGGAAGGACAGTCCTAATGCAGCTTTACTGGGAACTGAGCGAGGAAGTGAGGAGCAAGGGGGGACACAGCCACACTCTCCTGGCTGCATGGGGCCTGCTGCTCCCCTGGCATGGTGACCATGGGAGCAGTGACCGTGATGGGCTGCCCTTGGCACCGCTTGTGGCATTGGCACTGGCACACGTGGCACGGCACAGGATGGTACAGAGCCCTGGTTCTCTTTGGAGCCCCTGGAGGTGGGTGTCAGGCAGCACATGAGCCACCAAAAAGGAGGGAATTCCTTTGGAGAGCTGAACAAGGTTTAAGCAATACACTGGGCCTGCTTTTGCTGTGAGTTTTGCAGCAGAACTGAGCAGAGCTGAGCCACTTCAACTTCTGATGGAGCTAGGGGAAGCCACTTGCGTCTAGCTGAATGTGACAGCAACTTCCCAGCCTACCTCGGTATGCATGTGGTGTGTTTGGAAATAAAAAACATTGATGTTCACTCATTAAACACCTTATCAGGCTGCATTCTTTTTCTTTCTTTCCATATCTTGCCTCTTTTTGTTAAGTATCTCTTCTTCTCGGCTCTTGCTCTTTTTCATGTTTCCCATTCCCTGCTTTACCAAAGTCTTAAAGCAAAAGATTCTCCTCATCTGTCATTCAAAAACCTTATTTGGGGCTTTTCTTGCTCCTGCTGAAAGGAAAGCATCTCTAACTTCACTGCAACTCTGGATGTCTGATTTTCCTCCCACCTGTTTCAGAGGAAATCATAATCACTCAATCCTTGGCGTCACAAATTTCACTCTTGACAGATGAAGTTCCACTTTAGCATGATCACAGGCAAGACCAGGAGAGCTGCAAAAAGCAGTGAAACATTGTGTCACCAGACTTGGATGCAGCTGGCAAGGAAGCCAAGGGCTTTACCCGCCTGCAAAAGTTAATTGCCATCCTGAACTGGCCTGGAGGTCCAGCAAGCAGGTCCAAGTGAGGAGCTGCAGCCCTTGTTGTCCACCCAGCATAGTGAGTCATGGAAATGATCCCACCAGCTCCCAAAAGATAATATCTTCCTTCTGCTTTGGTGTGGCAAAGCAAATCCACTTCCAGCAGGGGTTTAAGCTGGAGGTTTTGTGTGCACGCCGCCAAAGCAGACACTCGTCCCTTCTGCTTCCACGCTGCAAGGGCAAGCAGCTGGGCAGGCAAGTGGCTCAGCTGTTTTTCAGAACCTCACACAAAGCTCTTACCCCTTGGGATTATTTATGGCTGTGCTGAATGGAAAAATTTCTCTTGTGCATGGAGACTTCCCGAAAATTGCTCTGGGTGACCTGCTGCTAAGAACCACCTGCAATGCTTCTGCTCAGCTCTCCCACAGCATTCTCCAAAGAGGAAAGAGCATCTTGGCACTGCCAATAAATTTCCTGACACGTGTGCAGTGTACAATTTGAAGTACTTTTATTTATTTAGAGGCATTTCTGAGCATCTTATATAACATTAATGGATTTATCTTTAGCTCTCCCCTTTCATCTCAGCAATACCATGAAAGCATCACTGGAGGAGAACAGCAGAGACCTCTGAGTACTTTGTGTGTTTATTTTGGTGTTCTTTTTTTAAAAGACAGAAATGTTTGAAACAACTTTGGGAAGAAATTAACCACCTATTTCCATACCAGATGCAGTGCTTTCAGTTCTAATCTTTTCTTCCAGAGCAATTTCATTCTGAACTGATCCAAACTGAAACCCTTTTTCACTTCCAGATTAGCCTCCTCAGTAAAAGTAAATCATTCAAACAGCCTTAGTATTTCACACATGGAAATATTAGGGTTCAGAGTAGCTGATGAAGTGCCCATCAGCTCCCAGTAAATGCATAGCTAGGAAGAAACACGAGTCCTTGTGAATATTTTAAACACAAGATCACACACTCTTTTGCATCAAATGCCAGCTGAAATGTAAGGAGAAACAGAGAAATGGAGCATAAATAAGACAGAAAAATACTAAATTGGTAACATCTCCTTGTGCAGAGCACAAATGCCATAGATGAGCAAGGAGGCGGATGCTACAGAGCAGAAAACCACATCAGCAAAGGATGAAAATGTTCTTCCACTCCTGGAAACCGCCATGTGGAAAATAGGCAAGGTAATAAGCCTAAAAATGGAGTAAATGACCACCACACAGGGATTACACAGGGCAGCTGGGGTAAGGGGGTGGTTATGGTTACCTGCAGGCTTTGTGAAAATGGGAGGCTGAAATGGGAACAGCAGGATGGTGGCAAGTGGGGTGATTGTGGCAGTGCCCCGGCCTCAGCAGGAGCGCTCAGGGGCTCAGTGTCAAGCACATGCACAGATATGGATGGAAAAATAAGGATGTTTTGCAGATCAGACACTCAGACATACTTATTCTGAAAATTATCAAACTTGATCCAGCAAAGGACCATATAAAAAACCTGCTGGAGTTCAGCAGATGTACCCACCCATTTTCAAAGGTTCGAGGCAGACTGAAGACACCCTCCTCCTCAGCAGGGATGTCTGAGTGCTGCATTGCAATGTCTGCCTTGCTGAGGACACCTGGCTGCACACAGGAAGATGCTCTCTATGCTGGTTGGACTCTCCTGTATGAAAAGGCACACCACAGGCCAGGGGAGTGCAGGCTTTGCTTGTAAAAGGAGGGCAGTACTGTGAGTTCCCTGCTTTTTCTGCCTGAGAGCTGAGGTGCAACATCCTTAGGAGTGTAGGATCAGACACATTCTTTGTTCTCAAAGAAAGACTGCTTTTCTTGCCACCAACAATCAAGGAAGCGGGAAGACTAGCTTGGGATGGATATGTCATTTTTGTCTAGCTGAAGTTAAATTAAATGAACCCCTCTGATACTCTACAGTTCCTTTGACTCATGCAAAAGGAAAACCAAGCAGGATAGTTGTCTCCTTAAGACAAATCCAGAAGTTCGGGCACAGTAACACCAAATATTATGTTCACTGTTTAATACAGATTCAGGTAAGACAACTTTCTTTCCACTTCAGAAAAGAAAGTTTTTAGGGAGATTTCAGATATAGCAAAAAAAGGTCTGGCAACATAACTGCATGCTGGAGCTTTCAATTTATTTGTACTAGAAGGAACTCATCACCTGGAAAAAAAGGTAGGGAATTACTTTTTGAACTAGCTGAAGACAGAGAATTTCAGACAAAGTGAGTGAATAAAGCATGGATTTTATTACCTTTTCCAGGTAAGACAGAGGGACAAAGAGCACCTATGTGGTAGATAAGCTGAACATGAGCCAGCAATGTACCCTTGGGGAAAGAGCAGCCTCATCCTGAGCTGTGTTAGCAGGACTGTAAACCAGTTGCAGTGCAATTTCTGAGATCACATCCACAACTGCCCAGAACTCCTTTCCCACCCGAACTGTTCTGTCCCTGCAATACTCCATAAAAACTGAACTTGGTGCTAACAGGCTGGTGCAGCAGTACAAGGGTGTTGAGAGCAATCTTTGAAGGTTTGCCTCAACAATAACCAAACAGAAGTCATATCAGAAGAACAAATATGAAAAGAACAAAGAAGGCAGACAGAAAGTCTTGTGGGACGCACTTGGGAATCCAAAGTGCAGCACAGGAGACTGACACCAGTGAAAAAGTATGGAGCTGTGCCAGTTACACAAGTATCTGGTAATTTAGACTCATCAGAAATGCAAATCCTCATGGTGGTCCAAAGCCCAGATATATCACCAGCTAATTAAATCAGTCTGGACTGGAAAGGAGGTCACTGTGGCAGATGAGGGACGGCAAAAAAAACTAAGATATACTCCAAAACATGCTTTGGGACAAGCACCCTTATTTGTAGTTACAAGCAATGCTAAATAAATTCTGACAATGAGAAGACAGATTGTTCAACATCTACCAGAAAAGACTTTCTACCATGGCACAAGTGTAAACACACTCCTAAAGAGTGCTGAGTGGAGAAAATAATACAGAGCCAGTCACATGGCGAAAATAATCCACTTGGACAAATCTTCCTCTCATTCTCCTTGTGGGATGGCTTCCAGCAGAAAGAAAATTCCTGGGCTTATTCAATTAACTGCTTCATGATTACTTTCCCCCTATGGTAGAATCCCTGATGCTTCAGACCCACTTTTGGATGTGCAAGCTGTGTTAATTTGCTGTGCAAAGAGGCACAAAGCAGAGAGGTTACTTAGGTAGTGTCATTTCTGTTCCCTGCCTGGATTCTGAGTCTGCTCACAGGCTCAAAGGAGTCTGTTTCTGATTGTCTTTGATCACTCAAAGCCACAGGTGTAGCATAGATTTTAGTGACTTAGGATGAGATAGCATCACTAGAGGTGAGGAAATGCTGATTTTTCCCAGCCTTTTTAGGCCAGCTCATGTTTTGCAGGATGCAAGTCTGTGGGTGACCTGTGTTTTGTTGGGGGGCTTTGTTGGACAGAAATATTGCCATTCCCCATGACTTTGCTGGTTCCTTAAAAGCTGTCATAGTTCTGCTGCAGTGGCAGCAGAGAGGGAAACAAAGCTTGGTCCTCAGGCCAGCTCCAACCCATTTCACAGGCTTTTGTGGGTTTATTAAAATAGTTTGCATTTGTATGTCACACTAGAGAGACAGCAGAAATGCTGTGTTCTTTGCTGCTCTGGCAGTGGCTGTGTTGGTCCTGGAATCAGGAATGTCCTAGCCCACCATAGCAAGGTTCACCATAAGATATCTGACAGGAGCCCACGACACATGTCCTTCAAAAATGTTTTGTTTCAGGTTTGTTGGCTTGGGAGATATGTTCACATCTTATTTTCTCTCCTCACACCCCTAGGAAATAGTTGTGATGTGGTCAGGGTATTGTCTGGCTCGTTCACTGTCCTCTCTGTCATCATTCTGGCATACGCTTTTTGGGGACATCTTTCCCCATGTTGAGCAAAGCAGTGTCCCATATAAATATTTCCCTCAACGCATCAATTCAAGAAGGTTAAACTTCTCATTATTTGTGCTTCAGGGAGTGGCTGAAAATGCAAGTTTTTCACAGCCACACACCAGCCTCAGCAGAGTGCAAACTCAAAGAAGGCAGCAATGCAGCAGGAGCACATTCCTTACAAATACGTACGTGTCCGCCTGCAGACAATTCATAGCTATGCCCGGGTCAAGATTTAAACTGTGTCAGGAAAACAGATGCAAATGCTTGCAGTAATTCACCATTCAGTAATTCACCCCATACAGCCAAACTGGAACCTTTGTCCAATTACTGTTCCTGCCTGGAATCTCAAGGGTCTAAATCACATGGGAAATGATGCAGCTTTAAAAGAAAATTAACTTTTGCTGAGTTTCTTCTGCCATAGAAAATATTTCAAAAAAGAGACTCAAAAATATTAAGGTCATGAATGTTTGCACAAACATAATCACTGGTCTGTAAATAACTGATTATAAAGACTGAATTTTGTTTCAGGCTGGTGGTAAAAGATGAAGGCACTATCAGAAAACAGATCTGAAAGCAGCCTAATCTCCAGAAGCTTCACAAGGCAACTGGAGATAATTTATACTTGCAGCTAAACATGAGCTTACTCGTATCTCTTAATAACTTTTAAGCTTTTAATGATTTTTTAATAATAAAACAGTGATTAGAAAAGAACATCCCAGTTCACAGATAAATCCAGGCTGTGTCTGGATATTTTGCTTATTTGCTGCTTTAACTAAAGTAACTTCAGTTTGCCAGGGGCCAATGAACAGCCGGTAGCAAGAGAACTCAGTCTGATGGAGCAGATGTTGGAAAAGGGAAAACCTTTTCATTGCTCACTCAGAGGGAAAATCTGCCAAAAGCAGCCTTTCAGCATTTTTTGTAGTAGCAACTTTTGCTTCTTGGCTTTTAGAAGAAACTTGCAGATCAAGTAGCTTTTGAGGGGGTTTTTTTGTGGAAAAGGACCTTGAGGCTCTCTACAGGCAAGACACACAGTGGGTTGCAGCCTCCTTTGGTCCTGGATGACACAAAATTACAGCTCAGGTGCTCCAGGAAGACCTGTCCCACCTGGTACTTGCAAATGGCAGAGTGTTAAAAGCTGAACAAAAATCTACCGTCTATAGCCAAGAAGTCCTACAACTTAGGTATGGGTTTTGTGGTAATTTGTTTCCCTGTTGGGAAACAACCCTACATCCTGGTGGACATCACCAAGATTTCCCCAAGGCCCATCCATCTGTTCCTGAGTTCATGGGCAAAATCAGGTTACAGGGAACAGTGACAGAGTTTGCTGTGCTTTCCTCTGCACCCAAAACTGCCTTTCCCCTCCATGGACAAACAGAGCTTTTGGGCACACCAACAGCCCTAGCGGGCTGTCTGTCTCCTGCCCCTCTAGGTCTTGAAGCTGAGGTGCAAGAATTGATGCAGCAGAGGTGCAGCAGAGGCTGGATATGAGCCAGGCTGAGCCTAGGGGATAAAGAGATGCATCAGGTGGGTGCTGTGTCTGAACTAATAAGCCCTGCAGGAGACAGGATCTTTTCAACGGCATCCTGACAAGACTTTGTGGTCTATCTGCCTCCAAACCTGATGGGCCATGCCATGGGCACTCCATCATGCTGCTGGAGCTGCAGGAGCCATCATCTAGCTGGGATGCTCTGCAGGAATCTGTGTCTTTGGTTTGTCTCTCTATAAATCAGTGAGGGACTATATTCCCTGACATCAGTTAAGTGGTTTGGGGTGGAGGCCAAAATAGTTAAATCACCTGTGTAAGTTACCTTTCAGTGTGTGTGCAATGGGCCCATCTGCAAAACTGATGCTGTTGCCATAAATACTGTGAAGTTGCCAAGCTTTCAGGTGTCAGTCAGGCCAAAGGATATGCTCTACTGATCTCATTGCTGTAAATAGGTAAAAAACAAAATGAGGATGCTGAAGCTTTACTGTAGCCATCTAAGTTGATTTTTTTTTTACTTTAATCCCTTAATGATTATTACAATGTAAGTAGAAAATATAAAGCATTTTAGAAGCATTAAGTAATACTTGGAGGGCTCATTAATCCACGGTTAATATGCAGCCACCACTGAGAAGGAAGAAGCAATCATGCCGCCTCAGCATTGCGCAGTGTGCCACCACCACGCAGCTTCAGGAGGGAGGCAGAGGATGCCCCCTCAGCCTGGCACTGCAGGAGGAGGCAGAGCTGGACAGAAAATGAGGCTCTGAAGTAGATGCCACAAGGCAAACACATCTCCCTAACCTCTCTTGTGGTCGTGCATTGGGGTCTGGGGGAAGATCTGTGCCAAAAACTTGACTCTTTCCCCTAACCAAAACAGCAAAGTTGGTACCTTTTTCTTTCAGCTTCCAACCTGAGTATAATTCAGCCACCTAGATCATAGCTGAAGGTTGTGCTTTGGAAAAGTGTGTGTCAGTGCAGCAACCTCTGAGTTTTTTCCCGGCAAAGGCAAGACCCCGGGATCTCAATCATCTAGGCTTCACCACACCAGTGACTTGATAAAAAAAAAAACAAATGTGTGGAAGTATTTGCCAGCCTTATCTTCACCAATAAAGAAAAATGGTCTTCATCATGTTGGGTTTTCTTGGTGATTCCCTGTGCACAACAGTGATAAAACTGTGTCAGTCCTAAGTATCATGAGTTGCCAGACCTGAAGAAGAAGTCTGTGTCTGTAGTGCAGCCACCCAGTCTCTGGGGTTTAATTATGGAAAGGGGAGTTAATTCTCATACAATATGTCCAAATATCAAATGGGAAAAAAATCCCAACTTATCAGATCAGTGATCTTCAGGAAGTTCTTAACTGGTAGAATTTCAAGTGTGTACTGTGCACTGCCTTAGGACAGGGCCAAACAAGAATGGAGGGGCATATCAGGCAATGGTAGATGTACATGTACTACACATCAAAAGAAAGTTCTTCCTTTGTCTTGACAGGAAACCTAATTTTCCTGATACCTATCACCACAGCAAATGAGTAGGGAGGCTGTTGCAGTTCCATATGATATTTTTTCATGCATTATCTTCACTTTCAGTGTGCAAGACAAGGCTAAGGCTGACTGGGATGCAATACTGTGTCATGGCCAAATCTCCAGTTGGAGGTGGTTACCCTAGCTATAAAGCAAAGAGAGATGCAAGAGCAGGAAGCCTTTTGTTTTAAAGGGGTTTATCCCTCACACCCAGTCCCGAAAGTGAAGAAGGAAATAAATTCATGTGCTCAAGGGGTAAATCCTTCTCTGGACAAAACCAGCAGGACTGCAGGGCCCCCTGATATCTCAAGCCCGCATCTGTGCGCTGTGATTCACACAGGGGTGCTAGCCATGGTGGTAAGTGACCTGTGGTGTTCTGCAGTATTGGCTACCACCCCAGACTTCATGGCCAGGGAACAGGGTGTGTGGACAGGTCATCTTCAAAATATAATAGCTTGCTGCAGGTCAGCCCCCTCCCTGCTCTGTGCTGCCCTTGTCACTGATGTGGGTGTGTCTTCTGCCTGCCAAGCCTACACTAACCCAGGAGATATGCCCAGGGAACCAATAAATGCCATACCTTTATGTGATGCTCCTGATTTTCCAGAATTTTTATCAAAGCATAATCTATTGGTGTTATTTAATTACCATAAAGCAGCTGCCTTATAGCATCTAAAATATATCTATTTGCCTTAATTTTGCAGTATGGCAATTAACTACCGACAAATGATTTAAAACATATTTACAGAGGGAAATGTCAGAGATGCATTATTTTTTCATGCCCAGTAAATGCACTCACAATAACCAATTTGGTATTTAATTAACTCGCTTGTGAGCTCACCTTTGAGAAATTTTATTTGAGAGAACATTTGGCTATGATGCTTAGGCAGGCTCTCAGAGGGAGAATGCACCAGCTGCAGGTCAGCAACAATTTTTTGCTTTATTATGTTGGGGTGTTTTGCTGTTTGTATGGGCTTAATGTAGTTCTGGCCTTCACATCATTTCAAAGTTAAACTATTAAACATGCAGAAAATCAATATGTAATAGAAGAATGTTCATTAAGAGAGCCATAAATCAACTGTTCTGTAGACAGAGCAGGTACCAAAAGCTTTCATAAAGCTGCTAGCCCATCATGATCAGAGGAGAGGAGATGGTTACCATGAACAGCACATTCCTGTGTTTCAGACCAGGGTTAAGTAATACATACACACTAACAAACATTAATTAGGAAGGGAATTTGCACTCATCATGACCTAGCAACAGTGTCCTCCTAGTGTTGCTTCTGCTGTAACTCCGCAGATGAGATGGAAATTGCACAAGTTAAATGGCTCTTCCATTTCTGCTCCTACTTGAAATTTCACTGATATAACACAGGGTGAAGCTCTGGTGAGGGTACAATGAAATTTTCTTGCCTCACAGACTTAAATTCACATCCTTTAAATCTAGAAGGGGCTCTTACGGCCACCTAACAAGGCTAGCTGCACAAATTCAAAACCAAGATCCTTCCTCAGGAGCTCAAGGCCATAACTTCAGCTCTCAGATGCCTTTTAGGAAGTCCTCTGGTTCGAACACAATGACTTTAGTCAATAGAGATCACATGTCTATGGGCAAAATATGATATTTTCAGAAATTGTACTGTCAGCAGGAAAAAAAAAAAAAAGGCTACATTTGATTACCTTGAAAGGCTTTGGAAAAGCTGGGAAGGCATTGTTCACTGTTTTCTTCTTCCTGAATGTTAACAAAATAGCAGCAAGGTTTGTATCAATTTGGTAATTTGGTATAGCTTTGCAGTAGGCTTACATTCCCTTGGTGTTTACTACATCAGCCAGCTCCCTCCACAGCCCCTTTTCCCTGTGCTCTTCTCCCTCCCAGCTTCTGCAGGTGCAGATACAGCTCATCTTGACTGCTGGATCAGCACTTTCTGCCCTCTGAGGCTTTGTGAAAGTCACCCCAGCTTGCAAACCTCCTGACTGATGCTTCAGCACTCTGTAAAAGCCACAATATCTGCACACTCCACCTACCCCACAGCAGAGCCCCAGCTCTCCCCACTGCTTTCCCAGGTAGCTGCAGCTTTCTGCCCCTGCCCCATTTTGCTGGATTGCTCCTTTACTTTTCCCCCAGGCACTTCCTGACCCATCCAGCCGGCTTCCCCATCCAGGAGAGGGTAGAGAGCACTCTCCCTGCAGAGCATCTGCTCCTGAAGCAGCCCTGGTCACCCTATATCATGGGGATCAGCTGTGGGCTTTCTGCTCCCTTCACCCTGGCTTTACAAGCCTGGCAGAATTAAAATGCCTAAAAGCTACTTCTGTGCTAATAAAGTATTGAAGCTGCTGTTTCAGGGGACTGGTACTAGATATTTTTGTACCTTTTTTTTTTTTTTTTTTACCTGCAGTATAGAGTCTGTGGCTCATTGATCTGGAAAATATTGTGCTTGTCTTTGGCAAATAGCTAGGCTTCCATAAAATGTCCCTCAAGTAGAAACTCCCAGTTGGCTTATAAATATTGTCACCTGCATTTTAGAGCTGGAAAAACCAAGGCCTTTCTGAGGTTAAAGCAAGATCTGTGACATAGAAAAGAGAAAACTCCAGTCTCTTTTCATTAAGATGTTCTCAGTAATTTTCTGGAATGAGAGATGAAATCTCCTCTGAAGTCACAGAAAGTCTCACAGGCTCAGCACTTAGAGGTTCACACCTCCCATTAGCTGAAAGAAGGGGTTTTTATTGAAGCTGATCAAAATACATTTGATGTTGAAGTTACAGAAAGCCATTAATTATTCTGGTTTTGGAGATAATCAATCCAGGCACCTGTTCATACAACAAACAGCAATACAGTGCTAAAAAAAGAAGAAAAGTAAATGTAAGCTGGTAGCATTTATAGTGAGGAAAAGGTGCCCTTTGAAAGACAAACACTATTCTTTATGTCACCCCAAAGTCCATGGGCTTTGTGAGAACATCCCAGCTCTTGTCAGGGCTGTTTTGCTAACACAAGCAATCTAGCAAATAAATTAAGGAAGTTACTTTCAAGTCTGTGCTGCATCATCTCAAGATTGTACTTAACTTGTTATACAAAATAGAAAAAAAAAGAAGACACTGTTGAGTGCCTGAGGGCAAAAGTGCAAATTTCATGCAGGATGCCTCTGTTTGTCCTCAAGGGCAGTGCTTGGGCAGTGCCCGTGGGATGCTGCCTTCTTGCTGTGCCTCTGTTGCTGCTGGTCATGCAGGGAGACCTACAGCAAATACCTTCTTTCTGCTGATTATTTAAGAGGAAGAGACAAGTTTTGATTGGATTAAGTCTGTGGTAGAATTTACTTAGGATTAAATGGCAGCAAAGCTCCTTTTGAACAACTGGGAGAACGTTGTGCTCATTTCCTAGAGGTTTTATCCACTTTTGAATCAGAACTGGAGAATGAACAATCCATTGGAGTGAGAGACCGTTGGTCTCTCAGAGTGAGAATCCATTGGTTTCAATGCCAAAATGTAGGGACTGGGTTTTGTTCTCTCATCTGTGGATGGGCAGGTAACAATCCCAAGGCATGAGATGTGCATGGCAGCAGCTCTGAGGCTCAGCCTGGCACTTTGGCCATTCCACAAACAGAGCTCCCTGGAGAGCAACAGGGTAATTGTCCTGGAAGAAGACAAATCTGCATTTTTCTCATCACTCGAATTCACAGAAACATTGATGATACTGCAAGGCTTGTACTTTTCTCCTGTCTTTTTCTTGCTCTTACGATAGCCAAGTGGTGTGCTGTTAATGGGCATGCATCAAACTGCTTGAGACAGCATGTTCAGCACTGAGAGCAGGAAATAATCATTTCAGGGCCACTGCTAAGAAAACCTGTCGAAGTGTCTGGGGGCAGAGTGAATATCTAGTACTTGGGGATTAATTATCTGGAATTTAATGAGGCCAAAAGCTAGGTAGCAATTAAATGTCTGTAGATGGAGAGAGTAGTTTCATAAAAGACTTCAGTGGTGAGGCTGGCTTAAAAAGATTTTGCTCTCCCATCTCAGGCTGTTACCAGTATTACTGGCTTTAGGGATGTGCTATGAACCAGACTGCTGAAAGGATCTGCCTTGCAAACTCTTTTGGGGGATTATATGTGAGGTGTGACATTTCAAAATTAGACTTAGGTTTCTGCCAAATTGGAGGAAAGAAGTAGGGGGGTGTGTGTGTCTGTGTGTGTGTGTGGGTATGTGTGTGTGTGCAGCACATATGCCCTTACACACATCAACATAAATGTGTTGCAGAAGTGATGTTTGCACAGTATCAACATCTAAGACTGGTGGGTTATGTATAAATAAAAGAGGGATGGGAAGTAACCGGTTTCCAGAAGTTAAATACAAATTACTTCTTCAGCTGGTTAGGGTTAGCTCTTGCCACAGCAATTTCACCTTGGAGAGATGTATCTAGAGTGGTACAAAAAGAGCCAGGGTGTGAGCTGATTGTTCGGGTGTGTGGATGATCAGGGGTTTCATTTTCATATGTACATATATGCATAAAAGGACAGTGGTTTTTAACAGTAAATTATACTTTGATAAGTCAACAGGAAGTCCTATTTTCCTTCTAATTTTTGTTAAGGGTGTAGCCAGGTCAGTGGTCAGTCTCTTCTCTCAGGTAAGAAGAAACAGAACAAGAAGAAATGGCTTCAGGTTATGTAAGGGTAGGTTTAGATTGGATAGCAGGAAGAACTTCTGCCCTAAAAAGGTAGCCAAGCCTTGGAACAGGCTGTCCAGGGAAGTGGTTGGGTCCCCATTTCTGTAGGTATTTAAAAGAGGTGGAGATGTGGTGTTTAGGGATGTGCTTTCGTGGTGGTATTGGCAGTGCTGAGCTCACCGTTGGACTCGATCTTAAAAGTCGTTTCAGTTTAAACAATCCTGTGATTCCAAGAAATATGTGAACAGTTCCCATCTACTGTTTTTAAGAAAAACATGTTGGACAGTAAAACTCCTGACCGCTGCATGACCCGCCATACAGGTGTCTATGTGACATTAGCCAAAATCCAGTCCTGTTCTCTGCTTCATCCAGTCCAGTTTTTCTGCAGACTTCATGTTTCCCTCTGAGTACAATAACAATATCACTTCAGTTATTGCTGTTCTAGCAAGCAGATCAGACACGCTCCCTGGCATCTCCATACAACATATTAATTCTGATTATGTAAAATATTACAACAATTATTGCATCAAACAAGAGGCAGACAACAGGATTAAAACACTATGGCATGACACATATAATATGAAATTATAGACACATTACTTGACTAGGTATTGTATTAGTTTGCATATGGGACCTAGGAAAAGACTTGCAGCATCAAAGATCATTTTATTTCTAAATCAAGAATCAGAATATAGCCACTCTGGGCTTGAGCAGAGCCCTTTCTTGCCACTTATAAAAAGACTGATGGTTTTCTTACAGCCATGAACCAGCTCTCCATCACATATTTTGTTTTTTAAAGCTATAATGAGATCAGACATAGCTCAGCTTTCCTTAACTCTCCGCGGGCTTGTATCAACGCAGATGTTCATTAAGAAGAGATAATGGTTTAAAAGCTCTAATTTTGTTACCCTCTCTGCCATCTAAACTGATCCTAATGTGATTAGGAAAGTCCTTTCTTACTCAGGCAGGGTCAATTTGTCTCTGAGGAGGTAGGGAAAGGAGACATTGAGGGTGCCAGTGCTGGCTCCGTGCTCAGAAATGTTATCATAGTGGCAAGCAGACTTCTTAATGCCGTGTCCTTCATCACATCCTGAGGCAGGGGAGGGCAACCCACTCTAGTCTTTCCTTATTTATCTGCATTTATCTGGAAGCAATGGGCTGCCACATTTCCACAAGTGCACTTTATACAAAAAGAGACTCCCAAACCTGGTCACTGAGGCTGCACCCATCACATCTGATTTATCTCAGCTTCACCTCAGTGGAGGACCACAAGAAACCCAGCGAACTGAGAGCAAGCTGCAGAAGTGTTGGCACAACAGGTTTGGTTGCCAGAGCTCCTAAACGTTTCGTGTCACATGGAACCAGACAAGAAGTCAAAGCAGTCATAAGGAAGTTTAACCTAAGTTCAGAGAACACCGGGGTGCTCCCACACCCTGATGAGCCTGTGTGAAATAATAATAGCAACCAAAAAAGGAAGAAAGTTCTAAAGATATGTTGGTGCAGTGTTGGTCAATGGGCCAAGATTTGGCTGCAAGTACAGGGAATGTCATGGGCAGCAAGTTGCAGTCTGGAGGGTCATTATGGGCTATGGGGTCATGAGAGTTTCAGAGCCACAGAGTGGGGAGGGAGCAGCAGGGGTGAAGGGCAGAGCTGTAGAATGAAGCCCATCAGAGGAGCTACATGTGATAAAAGCAATGCTGAAAGTGCCTGTGGTCAGGCCACATCTGCTCTGTTTTGGGACGACCTCACAGCAGAGATGTATATGGAAATGTTACAGAGCTGATCACTTCTCTCCTGCTGCATTCACCTACAGCAGGCCTGGGGGGAGAGAAACACCACTAAGCTTTCATATGGGCACTCTCATCTGGCTCTGGGGTGTAAATTACCATGCCCTTCCTCTGTAATTCCCCATCTGATGTCACGAACAAACTAATTTTCAAAAGATGGCGTTACTCTACTCCTACTGCAGTTGCTCTACCTCTGGCTTTTTTTGCCCTTTGTGGTAAGTTAACCCTGTCCAGCAACTAAGTACCTGCAAATTGCTTGCTCACTCCTCACCAGCAGGATGGGGGAAAGAAACAGAGTGAGAAAACTCAGATCTTAAAATAAAGATAATCTAATAAGAAAAAAAAAAGAGAGAAAACAAAGAATATGTGATGCAAATACAGTCACTTGCCACCTCCGACCAGCAGACCAGTGTCCAGCCAGTCTCCAAGCAAAGACTACTTTGAAAAGAATACCCTCTGCCCAATTTATCGATTAATATGACATTCCAGAATATACATTTGATCAGCTAGGCCATCTGTCCTGGCTTTGTCTCTTCCAAAGTTCTCAACCAACCCAAATAAACTTGTTGGGGGGAACCAGAGTGATAAACATAAACCTTGATGTTATGCAAGAACTTCTCAGCAATAACTAAAATGTTTGCGTTTGACCAACACTTTTATTTGTGTTCAAATCACAGATTTGTTGGTCACAAATCCAAAGTCCAGCACCATAAGGGCCTCTGTGAAGAAAGTTAATTCCATCCAAGTTGGACCCAGTACTCCTTATTTGATTTCACTCCACCCTCAGTGGATTTCACTCAACCCTCAGTGACTCCTCCCTTCTTGCACATTGCTCTTTTCTGGTGCCAAATATAAAGGAATGCCTGACTAAATGGAGAGCCCCATTTTACCCAGTGGAGGGAAATAGGCATGCCTAGAGCAGATGCAAAAGCAGATCACAAGGTGAGTCTATGCTATTCACTCTGACTCTTGGGAGATCCCGTATTGACTAGGTAATGAGCAGATGCCTGTGAAGCTCAGTTAGGTAAGGTGGATCAAACTTGTTGCCTTTGAACCTTTTCAGTGATCTCATAACTCTGAGACACAGAACAAAAATCTTAACCAGATTTCTATTTTTGACATCATAGACACTAGTCCAGTAGACTGTTACTTTCCACTTACTGGAATGGTTTGTATCTTCAAAAAGTCTTTTGCTGTGGCTCTTACTAAAATCTGAATTGTTACCCTTAAAAAGAGTCCACACTGTGATATACTACAATACATCACCTTCCACTTGTGTACAGGTGAAATACAACTTTCGCTGTGTTTTTTACCCATATGCCTTTGTGGTAAACTTCAACACCAACAAATAACAATGAAAGTGTTTCATGCTCATTAGCTGGTGAGATGACAACAATTCAGAGGGAAAACAAGAACAAAGAAAGTGAATTTCCTTCTATTGGTCCTGCTGCCTTTATATACAGGGGAGAGGAAACAGTAACCCTCCTTTTCTAGGTCACTTTGTTCAGGCACCTTTTGCTGTGCACAAAGAGATTCTGTAAGCAGGATATCCACAACTTTGAAGTATAACACAGTTATTTATTGGTTGAAACAGACAAGGGATCTCTGGGATTTAATGTCTTGCCAGCCTAAGCACTAGAATGCTCAGTGCCTCCATCAGACACCTGAAGAGTCCTTGCTGGGCAAGTAGTCAGCTACCAGGCCAGGAAGGTTTGCACTTGAGACATGCTCTCAGTGCTGCTGAGTTTCCAGTCTCCAAATCTCTTTGTTGCCATCTAGGATTTTATCTATTATTTTATGTATTTACTATTCCCAAGCTGGTGTTTTTCTTCTTGAATCCTGTAATTGCTAACTTCTACCTGTCCCTACAGAGCAGAGTAATTCTCTGTAGTCAATACACTGAGATATCCCAGGTTTTCAGAGGTCCCTCAGTAAAAAGGGGGTTGATAAGTTCCCGTGAGGGATGCTGGCTTAGCCAGTGCAGCAGAAAATTGTGCTATTTCCTTTACCTGTACATGAACATGACCTGCTGGGGACTCAGGCCAGGATCCAGCTCCTAAAATACAATTAGATGCTATTTGATCTCTGACTCCAAAAGACTTACCTAATCACTTAGAGTCATTAAGAATCCCTGTACACCAAAGCTGCCACTGAAAATGAGTAAATATGCCCAGTGTGCTTCTCTGCCCTGAGCTGAGGTCCTCAGACCATCTTGCACAGCTCTGCATCCCCAACTTGTTTTTTTCTGCATCTCCCACTTGAACCTCCCTGGATGCAAAATTTGATAGTCCCATGCTCCCCAGTTGACTAGATCCTGTATTTAATTTGTGGGTGTACCTAACACAGACTGACAGTCTCCCTAGGACACAACTCCCTAGGAGCAGCTTTCAGTCTATGTTTCATCCATTGTTTACAGAGCAACTTAACAAGTAAGAAGCCTCTCCCAAACGGGAGGGAGCTGCAATCTGCTGCTTCCCACAGGAGTGCCTTAGTGGTAGAACAGACTGAAGCAGGGATCACTTTCCACTCTTTCTGTTGAAGCAAGGTCATCATGCAGGCATAACCACAAGCATCTTGGAAGAGGAAAAAAATTATTCAATACCTATGTCTGTTATGGAAACAGTGAACCACAGCCGATTTTTTCTCTCTCCTGTAAAACACAATCCACAGAAACTAGGGCTCAATCCTAAATTTATCTTCCTTCACGTCAGCACACAAACTGTGAAAGCCTCTGCTGTCCCCATGTCTTCCTGCTCCTAGCAGCTCAGCTCTGTGGAATGGCTGCAGTGGAGCTGTCCTGGCTTTGTTCCACTAAGAATTGGGGTTTATAGCGGTTCACCCTTTCTGTACAGTGCTTTTTCAAGGTACCTGTTATGCTCAAAGCTGGAGAAAAACCAACAGCAGAAATAATGAGGGTGGCGCAACAGTAAAGCAGCCAAGTGAGAAATGTACCACTCCAGTGCAAACGAGACTCATTCTGGCCACTCAGCACCTGCTCTTCTCCCTGGAGCCGCAGCTCCGCTACCAGCGACGTCTACAAAACCTTGAGGTGCCACCACTGAATCATGATGTCACCTGCCCACAGCTGAGCATGTTCAGCTGAATGTGACCCCTCACCAGGTGTCTGTAGTTGTGTGGATGGGATTCAGATATATAACAAGAAGCCAAGTTTACTTGAGATACCCTTGCTCCAGAGTGTCAATATCAGGAAACAAATGACGTGAAAGGAAATAATGCACTCCTATGACTACATTATACACTTAAAATTAATTCCCTGTAGCTGAAACTGATTATTCACATAAATCTCACTCTGCTTTTAAGCTAGGACATAACCTTTGCTTAATTGATATTCGTGCCTGAAGACGAAGAAATCAATTTGGTACATTTAAGAGGACTTTAGATTTTTTGCGTAGAAAGTCTTTCCATGGTAAATGAGTTTGTCTTTTTATAGGCTCGGGTTTGTGAAACAGAAGATAAACCTTTAATAGTTACATGCATAGATGTAGCCTTTCTTGGTAGGTTTGGAAGCCAAAACACTTTTGTGCCCACAATCAATGCCTGCAGAGGCACCTGCTGGAATGGGAGTGTGACACTTCCATTCCTGTTTTACTGTTCTTTAACCATTGCCCACCCCGTAACATCCTCAGATTCAGGTGAAAGTGAAAAAATTAGGTGGGAAAGCTCATTTTAACATCAAGCCTGCAGTGTGGGAATATCAGCATTAAAAAAAAAACCATACAGCCATGTGAGAAAGCTCAGCCCCATTTCTGACTGACTGGAGTTGGGATGTGGTTAGCAATGCATGCTCACAAGCACGCCCTTCCTTCAAGCTCTGAATCAAGCAAGTGGAAGAGCATGGAGTGTGTGCTAGATTTTGAAATGAGCTTGTACAGCAGGTTTGGAGCATGGTTATCATGCCTTGTTACACACACTGCCTCATGTCCTACAATTTATGTGCTAAGTATTTCTAATACAGCAACCGCATTGATTTCAAGGGCAGTTTGCAAAATGGTGTGACTCTGCAGCTGACAGGGAAGGTAAAACCTGAATGCCCTCTCCTAGACATAGAAGGGCTGCAGTATAGCTGAGGAGTTGAAACCAGTCCAAAAGCTGCTGACAAAATGTGCACTTGAAGAAGAGAGTCTCTTTACATAGTGCCTTATGAAAACAAACACGTGCCTGACATGTAGCTGCATCTTGACATAAGATGCCAAAACAAAAAGCCTTTCACAGGAAAGTCCTTATTATTTTCACTTTCAAATGACCAAGTGCTTAGAAAAAGTGTCAAAAGAAGTCCCTGAAGGCTGTCAGTCTCTGTGCAGCCATTAACCTCCTGCTTGGGAAGCAGGACACGAACTCCCCTGATGTGGATTTTTACCTCTCACCTGCACATGCCGAGCCACCTCTGGGTGTGGGAAATTCAGATGTGGCACTACCTACCAAACCACAGCAGGCCAAGGCCACAACACCAACTTGCAATTATCCATGCAATGTGATGGGCAGCATTCTCCCCAGATTTGGCACATACCAGCAAGCATTCTTCTTAATTGCCTTGGAGAGACCAGGAGCTGTTTCCACTAGACACAAAGCAGAGGCCACTCTGTGTGAGCAGTAAATTAAACTACATGGACAAAAGATTTTCCACTTCATCTCAGGGCCAGGAAATGACCCCTGTTTTGTTTTATTCACCTGTATAAAGGTAGCCCCTGCTGACAAATTAGAGATGAGCCAGCGTGGGGCCAGATAGATGGATCAGGAAGAGAAAGACTCAAAGGGCTTGAAGGTTACCAGGGAGCTCAGAGGCAGGAGCAAAGTGGGATTCATCTCACCTTAGTGTAAGAACTGAAAACCTGATACCTGCATCTGAGTGCAGCTTAATCACCCTCAACTCCCCTTACAGGAAAGTGGAGAGAAATAGCCAAGTGAAAACAGAATCAGGGAAACTGGGAAGTAATTTTAGCTGTAGCTCTGACATCCTATGGCTACAGATGATTTACCTCAATCCTGATGCTATTTTATGCAGTCTTTTCTAAATTTTCCACCTGCATTCCTTTAACTACAGTCACCTGTGTATGGTCTATAGCAAGGAACTCCAGCGAAAAGGCATTTGCAAGTCAGTTTGGGTTAACACCACTGTCACTGGTTTTCATTTTCACACGTGACTGTTAAGAAAGAGTTGTAGATTACCTTTCTCCCTACTTTAATGCAAAGAATTCTTCTTAACACTCTTTTTAACCTCAGTTTCTCATCCTGAAACATTCACCCTCCTCTCATCTTCTACCAGTGTCACCTTAATGTTCACCACCCGGAGTTGTGACTATGCCTGGCCTTTTCTGTTCTCCTCGTACTGTCCTTTCTACTTCACTGCCCGAGTTACATGTCTTAAAAAATAGTAGCCAGCCATCACTGTCACCTGGTCTTGGCACCTTTCCAAGTACAAAGGAAATTAAATATTGAGCAGTAATAAGTGAAAATGAAACATGGATCAGTATGGCAGATCATGAGAATACTGGGGGACCTTGAATTACAAGAGTTTCTTCCTTAAACCATTCTCATTTCACAAGACCATCTATGTACTCTGTACCCAAGGGCACTACCAGGCCCACAGCATTTAACACAGCACCGAGTCTTCTCCACAGTCTATTAACTTGGATGATCTCTGGCTGGTTCAAGCCACGGCTGTTGCAGACCCTGTACAACTCTGCTGCTGGTGATTGCCATTCTGGTAAAAGGAAGAAAGCAGCAAGAGCCTGCTCCTCCATTTACTTAATGTATCCTCACTAGCACTGCCCTGTAATACATCTGTTACCAATCAATACTTAATATAATTTTAGCGAATGGTGCTGGAGCAAGCCCAAAAGCTAAAGCAGATCTTCATGTAAAACAGGCAGCAGAAATAAATGGGGAGAAAGCTCATGTGGAAAGCAGAGATGGTACTTTCTGTATCCGCAGATTTACTCTGTGACAGAGCATGGACAGACCTCTAGGAGTGAAAGACAATGGGACCGTTTTCCATCTTAGGACCAGAACAAAAAAGAACAAGAAGGCAACTAAAGACTAACTATTAGTTGATTAAGTGGCAGGCAATTATTAGAATTTTCCTTCCTTCAGTACATGAGACAAGGACAGGGCACTGTGTCACGCAATTGGGAAAGGCTGGAGAGTCAGGGTAGGTTGCAAGGAGGAGAGCAATGTTGCTGGATCAGGGAAGGCTGACCCAGGGTGCAGCTGGAGCACAGGCTCAGACCAGGATGGGTGTTGGGGTGCTGAGCCACTAGGGTGGGATGGTTCCACTATCTGTCTAGGGGCAGGAGGGGCTGAGAAGAAGCCAAGCATGTGTGTCTTGAGTTTGAGACTCTGCAGAATTCTGGAGTGCAATTTTGCCTTCACACAGCTCAAAGTTAGGTTATCCATGACATTCTTCAATATTTCTCCTAAAACTTGGAAGCTATTGGTTTCCCTGCACTGAGGATGCTTTTGAAGGAGACTGGCTTTGTTACTTGACAGCAGAGACTGCTTTTCAATCAGCATCAGACTAAGAACACAGGAATCTGTCATGGTGGCTGCTGTTGGGAGGAAACTGTCCTATGCACTTAACTCCTTTTGATTCAAAATCTCTTTGGTGGGCAGTTTAGCTGCAGGCAATAACAGAGGGAAAAGAGCCAAGTGAGAACATGGCTAACTGTTCCTTTGTCTCTATGAACTCCAGCTGCATGTGGCAGCTGGATTGCACTTCCAGGTAGCAATGGGAGGAAGCCTGTGTGAGTGGAAAGTCCTACTAGGCTCAAAAAATTTGGGCCCACAGCTCAAGGTCCTGATGTCACTGAGCCTCATATATTTCTAGAAAGTGCCTCTGGTAAAGGCAGTTCATCTCATCATCAATTCAATTTTTGCCATAGCCCTGCTAGGCTCTTAATTTCTTGTGTTAAAACAACAAATGAGATGACCCAACTGCAATCTCTAATAGGTATCATGGGTCAGTAATCATTCATTTGTTATAGTGCCTCTCACCCGAAGGACAGAGATGAAAATTTGTCCTCCTAATGGCAAGAGCTGTAAATTAGTTTTATTTCACTGTTAAATCTAGCTGCCTGAAAATTAGGATAACCAGTCCTTAGCTGGGAAGAAAATGTGTCAGCTCAAGGGATTTTCTGCATTAGGCAAATAGGCAGCTCATAATCACCCATTAAACAGCCCCAGTGGCTGTGTCCTGACATCCTTGCCACTCAGAGTCTCAGTGACTGCTGATATATTGAGCATGGTGAAACTTTGCAAGCCTGGTGTCCACCTCTGGGCCAGTGACCCCAGCTCCAATTCTTGCTTAGGAAGAGAAGTGAACATCTCCTCCAGGTGCTCATGGTAATTTCATCTTTCAGGAAGATAGACATGTCCAAGATAGGGATGATGAATTTCTCTGTGAAGGTACATCTTATCTCTGTTATTAAAGGAGCTTCAGATGAGTAGGTCAGATTTGAACATGTTGATCTTTTAGACATATACATTTAGATGAGACAAATCCCACCCAAAATCTAGTCATTTGTTTGTCACAGGTATTTCCTCAACTGAATATTGTTATCTTTATCCTTGAAGTCTTTGCAAACCCTGTGGGTCTAAAAGATGTTATTCTGAATTAGTATGGACTCCCTGTGGTGTTGGAATTTAAAGGGTAAGCCATCACTGCATACTTAAAGGGTGCAAAAGAGGGAAATGAAGGGGTTTAAAAACAGATGGAAGCTCTGCTGACAGGGGCATGAAGGTTCCTAACAGCCTTCACCGAGCAAGTAGCTGCTGGTGAAGTTGTAGAAACACTTTAGTGGTTCCTCCTGGGAGTGTGGGTGTCCCTCTAGCAATCACTTCGCACATTATTCATGTTTTTGGCAAGACAGACTGCACGAAACACCACACAGCCATTCCTGCTTGTTAAGCCTGATCCCGGAGGGCTGCCCAGAGCTCTCCCAGCTCTATCTGAAACCAGTGGGGGATATATTGCTCACCCTGACTGATGCAGTTCCTTGCAGCAAAGCCATGCTGTTCGCATCCCAACAGGCTGCAGGGATTGCAGTAGACATCTCAGTTGCCTGAGGGAACCCTCAGAGGGCAGGCAAGCTGTTGCCTGCACTGTGAGAGATGGGGAGCAGATGTTCCCTCCATCCCATCCCTAAGAATCCCTGCTTCCTCTGTGCAGCACTTTGGGAAGAAGGAGAGAAGTTTGTCCTCAGAAAGAAAGGCAGAAACACCTTCAATGTGATGAAATGAGTGGTCTGTCATCTTGTTCAATAATGTGTCACACAAAAAGCTCTCTAAACAGCTCTCTATAGAAAGCTGAAAATAAATTTTAAAAATCTACCCCACTGTCAAATCCTCAAAATCCGTAAGTGTATGAGAAGAGTTGTAAAATTATTCACTTTTATGATGTGCAAGTTATAGAATATTGTACAGCCAGACAAGTTTATAAGAACATGTATTAAGCTGCCAGCATGGGGAGGACCTGGCTGAAGTTAAAACATAAAACCTTGCCTCAAGACAAGTGAGGGTGTGACAGCGGACATTAAAGAGTGAAAAGAGCTTCGAATAAGAAATGTGGGGCTCTGCCTCCATTTCCTGGTGCTCCACTTGCTCTTATTTCCCATAGGAAATTCCCTATTTCCGCTGAAATAGGAAATATTACAATGGAGAGCCAGAGAGACCAGAGCTGATAGAAAGAGCCTGTGGTGCTGCAGCCGGAGTTGCATAGTCTATGCTAATGGGTTTCTGACTTTAAAAATAACTAGACTCTGGGGACTGCAGCTCTGCTGGGTAATGGGTCTCTCACGTCTGATTGTGCCTGTTTTCCCCATGAACAACCTCGTCATTCCCTGGTGATATCCAAGCAGTCAGCCTCACCTCCATGGCTGGTAAAATCATGGAGCAGATCCTTCTGGAAGATGTCAAAACATGTGGAAAACAGGGATGTGATTAGAGACTGTGAACACGGCTTCACCAAAGACAAGCCATGCCTATTTTGGCAGCTTTCTTCAATGGAGTGGCTGCATCAGCAGATAAGGGAAGAGCTACGATTGCCATCTACCTCAACTTCTCTAAGGGTTTTGATACAATCCCCTACAATATCCTTACCTCTTAGTTGGAGAGAGGTATGGGTTTGATGAAGCGACTGTTAGAGGAATAGGGAATTGGATGGCAGCATCCAAATGAGAGACAGCCAATGGCTCCATATCCAAGTGGAAACCAGTAATAACTGGTATGGTCCCATACTGGGACCCGTACTATTTAATATCTTCATCAGTGACATAGGCAGTGGGATCAGTGCACCCTCAGCAAGTTTGCAGATGACATCAAGCTGAGGGCTGCAGTTGATTCACTTTAGGAAAGAGATGTTATCCAAAGGGACCTTGACAGGCTTGAGAAGCAGGGCCCTGTGGATCTCATGAAGATCAAGTGCAAGGCCCTGCACCTGGGTCAGGTCAATCCCAGGTATCAATGCAGGCTGAGTGATGGATGGGTTTGGAGCAGTCCTGTGGAAAAGGACTCAGGAGTACCTGTGCACATAAAATCAGGTATGACTCTGCAATATGCACTTGCAGCCCGGAAAGCCAACCATACCCTGGTCTGTATAAACATAAACATGACCAGCAGGTCAGAAGGGGTGATTCTGCCTGTCTACTCCACTCCTGTGAGACCCTACCCGGAATACTGCATCCAGCTCTAGGGGTTCCCAGCACAAGAAGGATGTGAACCTGTTGGAGCGGATCCAAAGAAGGGCCACGAAGGTGATCAAAGGCTGGAGCAATTCACCTGTGAAGACAGGCTGAAAGAGATGGGGTTGGAGAAGAGAATGCTCCAAGGAGACCCGATTGCAGCTTTTCAGTTTATAAAGGGGACTGATAAAAAAGATGGAGAGACATTTTTTACCAGGGCCTGTAATAACAGGACAAGAAGTAACAGTTTTAAACTGAAGGAGGGCAAGATTAGATTAGACGTAACGAAGAAAATCTTCACTGTGAGGATAGTGAGACAGGGGAACAGGCTGCCCAGAGAAGTTGTGGATGCCCCATCCCTGGAATTATTGACAGCCAGTTTGGATGGGACTTTGGGAAACCTGGTCTAGTGATAGATGTCACTATCCACGGCAGGGCATTGGGACTAGATGATCTTCAAAGGTCCCTTCTACCCCAAGCCTTCTGTGACTCGGTGGTGCTACACTCCCTCTTGCAGCTGGCACATGAGGTCAGAAGGCAGGCTAGGGGATGCCAGGGCATTCTCCCCCAAAACAGCAGAGCTGCAGGAGGCATAGCACAGAGACTGACTGACTCAGCCTCTCCTGGATAGGATAGACAGTAGCTTTCTGTAAGCAGGAATGTTAACTTTGAAGATTGCTGTGGATTTTGGTTTTCATTTTTTTTGTTAGCTGTTTTTAACAAAACCTTTTAAATAGATCTAAATCTATTAATAGCAATGGAACATTGTCTTCTCAGGCTAAGCTGAACCTCCCTTTCAATTCTTTCTTTCTGCCTGCATCCTCCCCACATGAAGAAAACTTCTATAAGAACTATTCTTTGGGAATTTGAGGGGGAGGATGAAGTAAGAACAGGCTATGATTTGCGCAAAATTAAAAGAATATTTGAGACACAAAACAAATGTTCCCAGAGAAATGCCCCTTTCCTTACTGCAAAGAATATGTCAATGAAGCATTTGTATACATTACACCAACTTAATTCATTTACTCAGACTTGTCTTTTGCTTTTCATGCGCAAAGCTAACAGCTCACATGGATTTTCTGGGTCGTTTTGTGGGTTTTTTTTCCCCTTTCTTAAGCCTGACTACAGAAACCCAAGACCAACTTTCATCTGGCAGTGGAATGAGGATGAATTTTGGGTTGTCTTGTGACAGGGAGACTTTTCTTTCAGTGCCACACTTAAATTGCAAGGTACCCAGAGCAAGGGCAAGCTGAAAGTCACTTGAGGAGAATGGGCAGAGATGTGCAGGGGAACGGAGAGTTACTCTGAGTTAGAAACAACTCATTTTCTCCTCCTCTATTACCTGAGCATGACCCCCACCACACCAGGCCATTGTGGGTGGGGTTGGGGTGCCCATTGCTTGCTGGTACCAGCAATGCCTCAGCAAGGAGACAGACATGACTTTAAGACACTCTTTCATTTCCTCAGAAACAGCTCTCAGACCTCTCTTTAAGGAGAAAGTCTTGACTTTCTTTTGTGGAGCGTTTTATGGCTCATATATTGCTCAGTGACTGCTACAGAGGTGTAGGCACAGGTAGAACCTATGAGACAGAACAGGGAGACAGGGTTAGCAGCACTGGGAGCCCTGTGTTCCCTCCTCACTACACCTACCTGGCCCCAGCCTACTGTCAGCACTCCACTATGGCCAGTCTGGCACAGGCTTAGCTGCACATTGCCCTGTGACAGTTGTCAGAGCAATGTGACAAAGACCACAGAGCAAATCCTTGGCCAGGAGGGGTTGATAGATGGGATTGGAGACACTGGTCCCACCAAGAGAGGCTGTGGGATTGTTCAACAACCACCACCTCATCCTTTCCAGCAGACCAGTAATGTTTGTGCCATCCCTTGGCACTCCTGGGGGGCATCTCTGAAAGAGCAGTTAATGGATTTACATGTTGTATAATTGTGATAGCTGGAGATTGTCTGATGGAAGGGGAGAAATTCAATTGTCTCAGGGTGGATTTGGTCTAATTATCTCAGATGACACCAGCAAATCTGCTTCTCTTGGAGACACGCTGTTACTGTAGTAACTTGTAAATGAATATCAGATGATGAGTAATTTAGAGGCAGTCTGAACTGCTAAGTTTATGAGCACAGTGGGCAATCATTTCTTCTTTCTTTTTTTTTTTTTTAATCTTTTCCATATTAATTTCTTTTTCAGTGTGAATGTAAACCACAAAATCAACAGGTCAGATATAGAGCTCTTGTGAACTCTGCCTTCCCTATCAGTCAGAGCAGATGCAGCTTGGAAGCGCTTTATCACTTTGCTTTTAATTAAAGCCTATAATGGTTTTGCATTTTGTGAACAGGCTTTATCCAAAATACAAAGTGGATAAAGGATGAAGCAAATCTTCTGATAACTCTGCATTTTTGATTATCTCTATTGTACATATGCAGGCTGCTCACTCCCTCACCCAGAGCAAGGATCAGCAGCGTCTCATGAGCAAGCTGCCGATAAACAATGGTTGCACCCTGCCCTTGTGGAGGAAGAGATGATGGGATGTGCCTTGGCTTCCGACACTTGCCTTGTGTGGCCAAAGGGGATGCTATTAGGAGGCATCACCCTTGCTTAAATCAAGACAGAAAATCTTCTAGTCCAAAGAGATGATGGTAAACGTCTGCACGCCCCAGTGCATCAGCAGTTGCAATGCAGCATCAGATACACTTTTCTACGGTTTGCTATCACTGCACTGCACCCAGCCCTCAAATGCAGCAGAGAGAATACAAGTTGCAAATCAGGTCCCAAGGGCATGTCCCACCCTCCAGCCTAGCTTTTTATTTTGAGTAGCAAATAACTGCCAGATGTTCCACAGGAACTGCCCACGCACACGGTTTTGCTTGCATCTAATCAGTCTATTTTATTTCTCAAAGAGAGCGTGGAAAGTGATCTCAGGTGAGATCCACCAAACATGGCAGCTAAATTGGGATCATTTTCCTGGGTGTCCATGACCCTGCTGCAGCTTTGGCTGAGGGTCAGCAGGGTGGTCCATCTCCCTTCAGTTTGAAGCATAGGAAGTTTTGGGGCCCATCTGGGCTTGGAAGGGTTCATCAAACTTAGGTTTGAAGTAGGAGAGCTGGAGACCATGACCTCCAGTGTCCACATGGGTCTCTCTCAGAAAGCATCTATGGACTGAAATTTTTAAGTGTGGATCCCACTCATATTTCATTAGAATTACATCATTTTCAATTTATTGAAGAAGGTTGAGTTTCTTGAAGTTTTTTGCTTGCACTTCAAGAGTTCATGACAGTTGATGCTGAAAAAATTATTTTTAAAAGAAAGCAAGGGGATTTAATTTGAGAATAACATCTTTCTTTTCACCTGGGATACCTTTAAAATAATGAATCATAGATTTGCTATATCTTCCACAAAACCAATGGTTTGGTCCAAAATACCTCTGTATATTTGTGGATTCATCTCAAATTTGGGGTTGTCTGATAGGGAGCAGTGTGTGGTACAGAGTGGACATTACTAAAGCTGCATTTTCTCTGCATAGTCAGAGGTGTGTAATTAGTATGAGGACAGCCATTAACACATCCCATGTGCTGTGTCACCAAGTCACGCCTGATTATGTTGCAAAGTGAGATTAGTAAAATGAGCTTGAAGTTGTCCTCTCACTGCCATTTGATAGTAGGGAAAACAAATCCTTCCAGTGCCAAAGCTGCAACTAATATTCAGTACTTAAGAAATTCAACTGATGCATTCATAATGAACAGGATTTTGTGTAATTAAAATTTTAAATAAATCCCCAACATGATCCCTGGCTTGAATTTCTTAATTTCAGATATAAAAGTACAGCTTTTGACAAAATAGGTTCAGGGGGTTGGGGTTTTTTTTCCTTCTCTTTTCTTTCATCTGAAAGACTTAAAAAAAAATCTCATCAGCATATTAAAAAAGAGCAGAAGATAAATTAAATGAAGACCAGGATTAAAAGACTCACTACTTTCTTCATGTCACCTTTATAGTTCTTTTGAGCTTCTGTCCCTATGAGGTGGGTGTAAGTAACGTGGAGGTGGATGTTAGTGGGTGGCAAAGCTTTTGTGAGGCAGAAAGAAACTGAGGATTAGAAAATTACTGGAGGCAGTTTCCATACAGATGAGAAGAAGCAGTCAGTCCCTAAGAAGCCAAGAATTAGGAGGAAGTCAGTAAGAAAACTGAATAAATGGCACATTTCACTGGCAAAGAAAATGCCAATTTGTTTCAGCAGAAACCCTAAAAGTTGCCATGGTTGCTAAAAGTTGGTGAAAACCCTGGAAGCTGCTCACTCAAAGCAATCTCACAGCTGCAGGCCCAGGTCCCTCATTGTCTGCAGAAATCTTTAGGGCAATGTCAAAAATCCACTGAGTTTTCACTGCTCATCTCCAGTTGCCTACACACCTGCAGGGTGACTGCATCTCTTGTTGTTCCTTGTCACAGGCAAGTTGATGGGGTTGTAACAGGAGGTGTGAGCACAGCCCCTCTCAATCCTTGGCTCCCACCAAAGCTTGCAGCAGCCAGGAACATGTACAGTTGCTACTAACTCTCCTGTAAACCAGCCAAGAAAGCTGTGGATGAAGAGGAAAGAGTTTGGGTATATGGAAAGAATAGTTTCCTCTTGGGAGGAGGATTAGTTTGCAATGTCTCAGGGTGTGCTAAGGTTGGACTGGGGCAGAGAGGGAGCACTGTCTTCTGGTTTGGGCTGGGTGGCATGTGTGGTGGCTTTGTTTTCATGTTTGCAGTTTTCCGTGTGGCCCTGCTCAGAAGCCCCACCCTGGTGGCCTTCAGACCACACCACTGACTGCCCCAAGCAAAGAGCCCGGCCAATGGGTGAATTGATGAGTATTTGCAAAGTGTGTGTGACCACTGGAGAAAATGCAGTTGCATGGGTGTGAAGTGTCTGGAAAAAGATGATTATTTGCAGCACCTGCTTTCCTGTCAGAAACACTTATTTACTGAGCAGTGAACCAGTCTCTGTCCTCCCTCCTTGGGATGTTCTCAGCATGCACTGGCACTGTTCACAGGGATGTGAAAGGCTGATTTTTGCACACTATGTGCATTACAGCAAGTAAAAGCATGAATGAGGCATGCAGGTTTCCAGTGTAACACTGAGCAACATTAGAAAGTGCTGAAGGGTGACACTTAACCTTTACTCTGAAGACCTGAGCAGTGTTTATTCTTCTACAATGGGGTGGTGCTACTCACCCTCCTTATACTCTAGGTCAGCAGTGTCCAGGCCCTCTCCCATGGGATAGGAGCACTGCTTTCAACTCTCCCTCACCCTGTGGGATTTATCTTGAGCAAATTCACCATTTTTAAGTCAGA
Source organism: Motacilla alba alba (assembly GCF_015832195.1). NCBI lineage: Eukaryota > Metazoa > Chordata > Aves > Passeriformes > Motacillidae > Motacilla > Motacilla alba. The sequence goes on from NC_052016.1 coordinate 63,569,203, forward strand.
ACTTCAATGGCAAGACACTTAGCTGCTCAGGGCAGCAGCTGCACTTGCTCTCCCTGCTGAAGCACTACCAATGTGCAGCAGAGAAGCAAGGCTTGAGGCATGGTGGTGTATCTAGTGCCTGCACCAACCAGGGCCATGAACTCAGCCAGCAGAGGTGCAGTGTGGGTTGCTGCCTCTGTTTCCACTATTTTCACCATAGCTGATCTAAAGACTTCACTAGTTCAAGCACAAAAGGTCCCTCAGAGCATGAGGAGCAATAGCAAAGCCCTTTCTCCTGGGTGGGGGCCTCAGCTTTGCAGCTGCAGACTTGGAGATGTGTTTGTGCATTCTTTACCTCTTGGAGGTTTTTAACTCATGCATCTACCCTTCATCCTTCTCCTGAATTTTCTATCAAGTCATTGGAGCTGTAATGATGGTGGGGAGCCACAGATTTACACCCTCATGTGAGCAGGCATCCATTTGTCTCTCCACGGGCTGCGTTGTCTCCAGCGCAGCAGGAGAAGCCCATTGTGGTACACATCTTTCCTGGCTAAAATTGGGTTGTCCTTCTGTTTCTTGTCTAGAAACTAGTTAAACCTTTGTGGGTCTGTGCTAAGGATGGGTTTGGTCCTGTCTGATGTAGAGAGGGTGTCCAGTGGGATGTTCTTTCAGCACCACTTGGAATCAAGTGAATTGCACTCCAGGGCTCTTCATGGGCTGTAAAAGGAGCTGACAGTCTTCAGAATGAGGAACTTGCCCCTCAGATATCAAAGGTAGAACAAATGTGTCCATCTAAAGCAATTTGTTGCATTTTTAGCAGAAACCGTGTGTTGTAGTCCAAATCTAGTCATGGTTTGGTCGGGGGATTTTTTCCATAAGAAAAGCACCGTGTGCTTATAAATTGGTCTTTGCCAAGTTACTTGGTCTTGAAAAGAACTGCTCTGTAATAAGCTGCATCATTAAAAAGAAATTTTTCTGTGAGCAGCAGAGCCTGGTTTCCTGCGGTTTGGTGCCTCATGGTGGGATTATGTTCCATCTAATGAGGAGCACTCCAGCTGAAGCCTTTTCTCCTGTTCATAAAGACACTGTCTCATGTGAGTTCTCTGGTGTCTATAATCCATTTGGGATCAAACTGCCATTGTTTAGGCTCTCTCCTGTCTGTCAATGTAATACTGCCCACGTGGCCAGCTGTTCTTCCCTGGAGACATGAAAGGGTCATGCTGCTCTACCCTGATGCCTCTTCTCTCAGAAATGGTTGAAAATAAAAGCATTTGAGAATTCCATCCCACAGTTCAATTTGACTGAAATTGGCCAACAGGCTAAAAGATAATTGAGAATAATACTGGACTGACACAACAATATAATAAATCTAATTTTATTAGGTAATTGGGCAATAAATGGTAGAAAGTGTTAATGGAGCAGATTAAACATGGAAAAACTGTTCATAAATATTTATTCAAGCATTTAAATACACTCAAGGTGACCACTTTTGGCTTGTTCTGCATTTCAATTTTAGCATTTCAATTCACAGCCATATGAAAAACCAACAAGAGCACAAGCACCCCAATAGTTACACTCACACCTCAAAAGTAAATGTAAAATAATATTTTTCTCTGAGACGTTTTTAAAAAAGTGACAAGGACTTATTAAACACTTCTTTCTAAATACTACAGATTTAAAATTTTGAAACAAGAATGTCAAACAATTCAGAAGCCAGATTTTGAAAATGGTTCTTACCAAGTCAAAGAATAAAAAATAGATCACGTGGTATGTACTGAGTTTCCAGAATCTTCAATAAAACTGAAATGAACAAAGTTAGACCAGAAATCCTTTGTTGAAGTGGTTCATGGAAATATTTCAGAAATGTGAGTTGTGAAAGGGAATTGATAATTATGTACACACACACAAAAATTCACAAGTTTAGGAAAAAAGAAGAAAGATATCTTGTATAAGTTGCTCGTTGTAATTTATTTTTCCAGTTCCCGAGCCATAGAGACATGCTTGTCATAAAGAGATTTTTGAAGATATTTGTATTTTCTTACCTTGGATGCAGTTAAGATGGATGAGCTACCACTGTTCTCCATGTTTCTCAAATTAGGAGAATGCATTTCTAAATTCAATTTCATCCTCAGTGGAAATCGTTTCTCTCACTCTGGTAATCTTTGGAGAAGAATTATACACAGTCTATAAAGCTTCAAATTTCAAAACCTAATTTTGAATGTTAGTCAAGAGGTTAATTTAAGATTCATCGTCCAAAAGGGGAGTTAAATAAAACTGATAGAAGGCTGGAACTTGTCAAGTGGTTGAGAGGTTTATCAGCATGTGAGTATGAGTTCATTAGTTTTAATTAGTATAATCACTAATTTTGCATTAACAGTTTGGTGAGAGAAAGTAATTGCTCACACCCACTGTATTAGATTGGGAGATTAGAATTCATTTTATGAGGCAATTAGCATTTCAGGAATTTTTTTTTTAAAGGCTTTTATGATCTGCCATTGCAGTAGCCTCCTTCACCAAAGAGTTTAAATTAACCATAACTTTCATCCTAATGGGATGCAAAAATTAATGTAGAATTAAGTGTGAACCAGTAATCCCACTGCGATAAGCAGGCAGCTAAAGCCACAAACCTTGATTAGTTTATAATGACCTGTTTTATTTCCCAGACAATGATAGTCATTTATCTGTCCTCAATTCATTATCTTCTTGAAAAGTTTATATTCTTGAATTTTATACAGCAAAACAAATAAAATATGAGGAAAGGAAAAGTAGACCAGCCCTACTGAAGTAATAATTGTCAAAAGAAAAAACTGCCAGTTTCAATATTAAGGCTTAATTTGTCAATTATTCTTCATATCAAATGACAGAGGAAGAAGAAACGGCTCCCTTTGACATCCAGTGCCTTGGGAAGAGCCATGAATTTTACAGCAACAGCAATCACAACCCTGCTCTATCCATCATAACCTTTGGCAGCTACTGACACAATGAGAATGGATGGAATTGTCATCCTGGTTGGCAAGGAAGCCCTGGTCGTCTGAGATTTAAGACAGTTTACCCAAGAGATTGCCTTCCAAAATATCCTGTAAAGAAATGTGCAAGTTCTGGTGGGAAAAGCAAGGCTGTAATGAAAGCTTTCATGGTATCCATAACAAGACAAGACAACACACCCTTTGCACCTAATCTACCACCCATTATATGGGATTATGCTTGCCCCTGGATAAAACAAATCTCTGCTCAAAAATCCCAAATCTGCTATTAGTTGGATGGGGTATGGAGGAGAACAACTAAATGTTAAATGTTAGGACTATAATGTAGTTCATGCCATTTTGGGTACAGATATTAAAATAAGGGGATGTGGGACACTATTTAGGGAATTAAATTAATCTTCCTGGGACATATGTTAAAGCAAAGTGTACGTATATATGTATGTACTGTTATAAAGGACATTAATGGATGTAAGAGATGTACCTTTATAAGAGGAGTTCAGAGAGAAAAAAAATGTTTAAACAGCTAAAATTTAGGCACAGCTAGACAGACTGGATCTCAGTCTCTCTGGCATCAGCTGGTGTCACCTTTAGAAGCTGAACTACTCCATCTAGTATCTGAATCCTGCACTCTAAGGGCTCCCTCACTCTACAGGCTACAGAGGCAGTCCCAGGTAACCAGGTTTCTGTCTTGGGTGGGTGAAGTAAATACTTAAAATTGGGTAAGATGAATCATGACTAGGATGCCAGTGCCTTAGGGTTTGTCTATGCGAACAGTTACTGTGGAGAGACATTACTCTTCCTGAATAACATTATATGTGAATACACTTTTGGCTGAATAAGCCTTATTTCTCTTCAACAACATCCTCTTGAGAGAGGCAGAACAGTTTGCTTTTTAGTCCTCACGTGGAATTCTTCTGCAAGAGTAGCTGCCTTTTTAGCAAGCTGCCCTACCTTAATCCAAATTTACTTTAGTATAAAAATGCCCTAAATCTGCCACCAAATCACCTTTGAGAGCAATTTAAGATTTATGGTAGTAAGAGCATCAATTAGGCACAAATACATTGACCAAAAAAATAGTGACAGTATCATATACAATAAAAACTGACATTTATTTCACAAATTATGGGTGTAATAAAGCCTATTGTTTCAGGAAAAATGCCTGTATTTGCTCGTATGTTTCATTAAAGAATAATAATGCCATACATATTTCATTCCCTTATTCTGAGCAGCAAAACTGTTAACTATATAAAATGCCCCATGCTGTCCTTGCTTTGTTGGGTTGTTTTTTCTTTTTAATCAGATTTTTCCCCCTGAACTAATGAAATTGCTCCTTAAACACATACATCATTTTCATTTGAAGTGACTTATCATGGCTCAAACAGTTTGTCTGTTCTCCTGGAGAACAAGGCAACCGCCATCTCCTTGTGCTGTGCAGATCCAGGTCAGGACTTCCTCTGATTCCTGGTGTGCTGAGTTCTCTGCACCCCCACTGGTGCTGCTTTAGGTGGAGTATGGCTGACTGATGTTCTGTGGGGTCTGCACCTCGCACATCTGCACTGCTTTCTGGTCCCCTCCTCTCACATTTAATTTCTCTCTTCCCATAGTATGCACCGACCCGCTGTGCAGCTGCGCAGGCGTCCACGGAGCAAGGCATCCTTCCTCCCTGCCATCACCACGAAGTGGTGCATGACCCCCAGCTGGTCCCCTGCACATGCCCACTCTTCTCCTGCCCGTGGGAAGGGCATCTGGAGGTGGTGGTGTCCCACCTGAGGCAGACCCACCGCATCAACATCCTCCAGGGCGCGGAGATTGTCTTCCTGGCCACGGACATGCACCTGCCCGCACCCACGGACTGGATCATCATGCACTCTTGCCTTGGCCACCAGTTTTTGCTGGTCCTCAGGAAGCAGGAGAAGTATGAGGGCCACCCCCAGTTCTTTGCCACGATGATGCTGATCGGCACGCCCACCCAGGCCAACAACTTCACCTACCGGCTGGAGCTCAACAGGAACCAGAGGCGCCTCAAGTGGGAGGCGACCCCCAGGTCAATCCTGGAGTGCGTTGACTCTGTCATTTCGGACGGGGATTGCCTTGTGCTGAACACTTCCCTGGCTCAACTCTTTTCTGACAATGGAAGCCTAGCGATAGGAATTGCGATAACCACCAGCAAAGCTCACAGCTCCGAAGCTGAAATGTGATGGGGAGGAGGAAGAGGAGGAGGAACAACAGCAACAACAATGGTGCTCTAGCTGCCTTCTGGGAGCCAGAACTCGTGGACTTTTTATGGGGGGGTCTCGGGTCTTTTATGGTATTTAGTACTCGTCCACAGTGGGCATTATGTAAACATCCCGTGGTTACGGTCCCTGCGTCATGTATTTACCATTTTGCTAATACAATTTTATGAGAAATTTTAAAGAGGCTAATCAATTTATTGTCACCGTCCAGCAGCACTGGAAACAACACTTGTCAATGAAAAGTGCACCCAGGGTGACTTGCAGAAACCTTTGGTCTGACCATGCTATGCAAATATGTTTCCTTCATTGCCTGCCTAATGGACCAGAGGTATTCCACAACGGGACAAGAGCACCCAGGTTTCCATATTAGTGAGAGTGACTTAACTCCTGTATTTTGGGCAAAGCCAAGCCCTGCAGGAGGTGGCAGTTTCAGAGCTCCCTTCAGCTTCTGAGGAAACAACTTTCTCACCCAAACAGTGAAAGCTTAGAAGAAAAAGTCACCCCTTCTGCTGAGCAGAGGGCTTGGAAGCCTCATCCTGCATTAAACTGGGAGTGGCAGCTAGTGGTTGGTCACTGTGAGCATGGTTAAATCTCACTCTCGTATCATAAACAGCAGGGAGAGATTGCTAGATGGTCTGGCCGGGGGATGGATATAACCATACCCAGCCATTGGGGCATTCATCTTTTTAGCTGCTGTTTCTTTAAGCATTCAAAAAGAGATTTTCAGAAAATAAAGCATAAGAAGGGTCTTAAGCTGGATACTGATCTTGCTACTGAATTCTGTGCCAGTTAGACCCTCAGTTTGTGCTGCTAAATATTGATGCACAGCAATATAGATAGGACACCTATTTGTAAATGTGCTTTGAGATTTGACAGGCACTTCTTTGAAAAAAAACTCAACAATTTTTTGCCTTGCATACATTTGGTGGGGTGGTGGTGGTGAGGGGTGACTGTCGCTTTCTTCTCCTGAGGGTGTTTCACACACAGTGATGGTCACAAAAAGACACAGGTTTCTCCAGGAGCTTCTCCCTTGAATAGTTTCTTGGGGGAGAGTTGGAGGCAGGTGCTGGCCATCTCCTGTCACTCATTCCCATCTGCAGTCAGGCCTGTTTCCTCCACAGCCAACAGCAGCAGTGAAATCCCACTGCAGTAGGTGACGTGTTGAAGGAGGGGGCTCAACAGATAGTGTGACACATGAGAAGCATGGGAAAGTGTCTTTTCCTGTTTTCCCTTGTGCCTGTGTGTGGCTGTGGTCTGGCTGCTCCCGAATGCTTTTTCAAGAAACATCTGGTGGGTTGGGTCAGTTAGTAGCTAGAGACTGAGGCTCATAACTTGAGCCCCTTGGAAAACTAAGGAAGGGGGGGAAACAAGCAAAGAACAGTCCTTCAGTGTTTCAAAACGCATCTCACTCTAGCTTTGGGTAGGCAAAAGCACTGATGCTGATCTCTCCCACCCATGGCCCTCCTGAGGATTACTATGAATGATGCATGAAGCAAAATGAATTGTAGTTTTCCTGAGATGAATGCCATGCAGGTAAATGACTTCTGAAGCATAGATGCACCTCACCTCCTTACCTGGATTTTCACAGCAGGTCAGAGAAGGGTGAGGGTCTCTTCAACAGGCTGCCCATGACCTCACAAGATGAGGTCTGAGGAAATCTCAGTCCTGGTAGGAAGGCACTGGAGCATAGCTCCCCAGCTCTCCCATCTCTGAATTTAGGGGGCCAAGGGTGGCACACTGATTTGCAGTGCCTCGCTGGAACAGACTGGCTTCAGAGCGGCTGGCATTTTCCCTGTGGTGTTAAATATTCAGGACCAGCAAATGCTGCCCTTTCTCTAAATGATAGCAATAAATAAATAATTGGTGTTTTTGTGGACTGAAACTGGCTTCTGCAGCTCCTCTAGCCATTATTCTGCTGCTGCATTAAAACAAAGCAAAAGGAATAACACCTCAATAAAACCAGTTCTCTAGTTTAAACTTCCTGAGCTCTTTGTACTATGGGGTAGAGACCAAATGTAATGATGCTTTTGTTGCCTGACCACAAGTTCTAGGGAGAGGAATATTATTTAGTTATTCATTTTTTTTAGTCTATTTACTTCTTGTTAGTTGGCACATTTTTTTCTTGAAATATAGACTGAAATGTAGGTATTTTGGGGTATGGTCCTTGCCAAAGGACCAGTGTATTTCTGGCAGGATGAGTGTGACAGTATCAGCTCTCTGGAATGGAGGGATTCTCCATTCTGAAATCTCTCTCTCCGTCTCTTGCCAGCACCCTAGTTTTGAAGGAGGGATGGCAGAAATGTGACCTTCCGAACATAACCTTCCACACATCCCATGCGTTCTTGTCCCAGAGCTTTCTAGTGACCACACCAACAGTTCAGCTTTTCCATTTTGTTTTCAGTCTTCTCCCTTCCTCTGAGAGCTGCCTTTCTCAGCTCATTTTCAAACCCTCAACTGTGGTTTCGCCCTGTGACTTGCAGAGCCCATGGCACTTCTTGCCTTCTCACATTTGTACCTGTTGGATGCCATTGTTTAAATCATTTTCACTGCTTTCTGAAACCAACCAAGTAACCTCCTTTATCAGTTTTCTCCACATCTGCAAAGATACAGCTCTGGCAGGGATTTGAGAAATTCAGATACACTGGAGTACTGATGAAAATCTGTCCAGTAAGACTCCCAGAAAAGAAAAGGAAGACATATTTTGGGGAGAAATGAGATATGGTTGCCTAAATCCAGCTTTCATAAGTGTCTCAACATGAAGTGCAAATGTTTTAAGGTACATTTAAGGACTTCATACCATAGAAGATATTCTAATTCTGTCATAATTCAAAGCCTATGAGCAACCTTATACTGCCATAAAGCAAAGGTGAAGCCAATATTCCACATGGTAGGACATAAATCCTAAGATACAGGCAAGTAGGATCAACAATGAAATTCATTTTGCAAGCATTCTTTCTGTGCTCATGGTATAACACTTTTTACAGCTCTGCTTATGTTTGAAAGGCAGCTGAAGCTTGGTTTCCTAAATTTGATCTGAAATCAGGGCTTCTAAAACTAATTTCATACTCTAATATTTTGCATCTTTACAATGTATTAAATCTGAATTCCTGCCTTCCTGTGAAGAACACAGCCCTACATCTCTTTGAAGTAAGGAAGTACCCTTCATGTGGTGCAGGGGAAAATGAGGTCTTTCAAAATTGCTATGCAGCTGTTCTAATTCTGTTTTCCCAACTACCTGGGAGTGATGTTCCCTCTTTGTTTTGGTGAGGTTTCAGTTGTCTTTTGGTTTTCTACATAGACAAAATATTGGCTTTAGGTTTGTGGTTTTATTTTTAGGATTTTTATGTATCTCTGTTCACAGATGGATTTTCTTGTGCTTAGTTTAGTAAATTGCAACAATAATTTTATCAGGCTGAGACAGATGGATTGTTACCAGACCCACTAGAAAACCTACTTTGGTTCATCTGCACTATCCATCAGACACCATGTGAATGTAAATGTCAGATCTGCAGTAAAACAGCATTAGTGCTTGCAGCTCAATCCCATTATGAATTAAGCTCACATCATATATCCATGACTCCTTATAAATCAGCTGAAGCATCCTGAGTCTCATCATCTTGAAGATGACAAAGGATCTTGCTGTGCCAGTGCTGGCTGTAGGGCTTGTGGAGAAGTAGGGCAGTAGTCCTCTTCCCACTGGACTTGGCATCACACCCTCTGTTTCATACCATCCTTATGAATACAGGCCAGTAAACTACTCAAGGAACAAGAGATGGTAAATTCTGGACAAGTTAGGGTTATAGAAAAATTAGTCACTTACAATAAATTGCTGGATGCTACTACATGACTCTCTCTTTTGTGCATCAGAGGAACTAAATCCAATTGATAGTACTGTAGTACTGGTGATTTATCTGTTTTTCTAGCCCAACACACACCTGACAAACACTTTAATTGGAGAAGAGTCTGTCAGAACAGACTCAGATGTGCTTCTTCTGCAATTGAATCAGAAACAGCTTCTCACATGGAAGAGCTGCAGATTTTGAACTGTTCAGACACAAGCATAAGTTTTTAATTTATTTTACTTTGAGTTCAATAAACTCTGCCTGCTCACACCACCAGAGTGAAGGGTGGAAAACAAAGATTGCCATCTGTCATCACCAGAACTCTTCACACACAAATATGATTCACCTTCTGCAGAGATGAGCCTGCAGAAACAGAGAGGGTTTCATTTCACAGCAGGGTAGCACAGGACACCATCTGCAAGCTCCAGAGGTGTGCACATAGAGCAGAGGGCAGAGCTCATCCTCCAGACAGAAACTACTCAACAGGAATCCCTCCAAGTGTGGTCACAGTGGGGCTGCCAGGAAAGCCATTGGACCTTCTAGGAGCAGCAAACAGCAGGAGTTAAGGCTCTGCGTAGAGAGGCTTCTCTTCTCATCAGCACCTTCTGCCTGGCTACAGGGTCTCTCCTCTCCTGGGAACCTTGTCTCTGGAGCAGTGCAGGTGATTGGATCAGCTGGGTCTGCATGTGAATGGTCCTACACAAGGATGCTGCATCGTGAGTGCAAACACCCAGCCCCAGTCCTGCCCGGTTCCTTTGGGTTTGGTGAGTACCCAGCTACCTGCAGCTGCTAATGATTCCTCCAGGTCCTGACACCCGACAGTTTTGCTGTCTTTCACCTGCATAACTCCTCTCAGGGCAGTAAAGTACATGGTGAAAACCACACAAAAAATCTTCAGCAGAACATCACATTAAACGTCTACCTCATACCCCTGGCTAGGACTACAAGCAGTCATTCTTTCTCTCTCCACACAGGCAACAGACTAATGCATAGCTTTCTTATCTCCCTTTGGGCTCTGCCACTCCAAAAAATACATGTGAAAGATTAGGAAGCAGTGATAATCTTCAAGGGAATAATGAGGACTAACTTTCATTGCAAAGATGGCTCTTCTCACAGTACTTTCACAAAAGGATGCCAGGCTCCAAGAAAGAAACTAACAAACTCTAGTGGAAGGCAAATAGGAAACACCAATTGCAAAGCCTGCTGTCCTTCCACCAGACTGAGCTTTATGTCTTCCAGGTAGGGAAAATCCTCCTGAGACATTGCCTATCTGAATACATCACTTAATCTTGTAGAAAGCTCCAGGACAGAGAGGCTCTTCCTGTTAGAAATTGCATCAAGTAACCTTATTGAAGATAAATGGCTTTGAACTTTCATAGCAACAGTGATGAAGTGCTTCAACATCCATGCAGCATAGACTGAAAAATCAGAGCCTTTAGACAAAGAAATAAACTTATTCAAATGCAAATGTGAGATTTAGGGCAGAGTTTCCAGGTGATCTTGAAAGCACTTTTCTTATTGCTGAGACTGGATGTCTGCATAGCAAGAGATATCTCACTGCCAGCCAGGTCTTATTGGCTTGAGTTCAGGAAAACCTCAGATATTCTTTGTTTCTCTGCTAAGTGAGACCACTTAAAAAAGTAAAGCAAACACTGTAATGGATGAAACAAGTTGGAAAGGATGTTTGTTTTCAGATCAGACTGCCTGTCAAGCAGACTGTGGGGAAAGGACTACATCCCCCACCTGTTCAAGGCAAATCCAGACTGGCAAGCAGGGTCTATGTAGAAATTTTCTTCATGTTGCAGTCTCTGCTTCAGCCACTGAAGATAACAGCTGCCAAGCAGCTGGCTTGAAGACTTTGATAACTCTGAGACTGCTCTCCAAATATCTGCTAAGATTGACTTTTAGGCTGAGATGGTATCAGGGCATGAGACAGGAAGGCTCCACAGAGGCTCTGCAAGGTTCCTCAGCGTGAGTGCATGGAAGGGATGCAGGCAAGCCTTACATCTCTGCCTGTGCCTTTCACAGCAGGACCACTAGGTACACCCACAGGGATCCGTCTGGTCTTTCCTAACAAACTGTGGCAAATAGCTGGGCCACAAAACTGGATGCTACCATTCTAGAGTGGTTCAGTTTCACAGCAGCCAAAATCAATGTGAGTTCCTCCCTTAGCTCTGAGAATTAAAACAGGATCTGGCACATCAGAAACATTAGGCCTGTTCTTATCACCATCAGATATTTCCTGTTTCAGGATACAGATTCCTCTTGGCTTGTGACAATGACAGTAGAATACAAAACATGGCTGGGTGCTACTGCAACTTCCACAGAACGCTTCTGATCCAGAGAGAGATCTCTGGGAACTACAGTAGCACAAATGAATAATTGTATAATATACTAGCACAAAATAATAACACAGTGAGGGCTGATAACATCTTTAAAAGTAGCAGCTGATATTGAAAGGGGTCATTACTTAAAGTGAGCTTCAGGAGAGGCCTGTGTTTTTGCCTAATTGAGATGTGGGGGAGATAGCCAGAAGAGTGACAATCTCAGGACAACTCTGATTACTCAAAGAAATGCTGAACAAAAAAAAATCAGCTACAAGAGTCCTGAGCGAAACAGAAATATATTGCTGTTGCCCCTGGGCAGCAGTTTCTTGTGGCATGTATATTTGGAAAAGGAATTCCTGTAGGCAGAGAGGGTTAAACTTCAGCATGCCACAGCTACTGCACTGTCACTTCTAGAGTTTTCACTAAGAAATACTTAATCAGGACTGCAAAAAAAAAAAGGAGAGTATAAATATCCACTGGAGGGTGTGACCAGTGTGAGAGCTGCCAAGGAGATTTATCCAGCTTCCTCTGGGTAAGCTTCCACGCAGGTCCTCTGCTGGATTGGCAGAAGACAGGGACAGCCCCAGGTTTGAGGAGGACTGGCTGGACTCCTGGCAGACTGTAAATTGTTGTTGCAATTGCACAGTGACTGTGTGTGATGAACTCCCACGCTGAAAAACAGTGAAGATTGAAGTTGGGCCCTCAAGAAGTGTATGTCTGCACTGGCTGGTGCTGACAGTCAGGCTGTGGATTATGGCAAACTCATTGGCCTTACAGCCTATATGCAGGACTAGCGTGTGTTGGTGGTTGTGTATACACTGAGAAGTCATGTTGAAAAAGGATTTCTGCATGAGATATGTCCTTAGTGTGCTGAGGGAAGCACGTAATCATACTGTCTGTGCTGGATCACACCTCACCATGCCTCCTGATTGATTGCTCTTCTCTCTGCTGGAAACACGGATGAACCAGAGCTGAATCACCAGCCATAGAGATCTCCAGGCACTGAGGCCAGCAATGAACACCACAAGGGTGTTCATCCTGGAGGGCCCATGGCTGTGCACAGAGGCAAACACTGAAGAGCACTGACTCAAATATGGAGAAATCTTTGTATATGAGCCATAATGTCACATTTCCACAAATCAGAGGATTTATTTCTGCAAAACACACTCATCTTCACTCGATTTGCCACCTAAGTGAAAGCCCTGCCATGACTTATGAAGTTTCCATATGCAGTGGTGGTTGCACTCCCCATTCAGCCTCAAAGGCTGGCAGGTGAGATGGGCTCTCAGTTCCTCAGTGACATGACTTTCCTCTATAGGCACAGCGTAGCTCTTCTCCAGACTTAGTGATGCTCCCCTAGGTGCAGACTTGCTGCAGAAACCCCTCTGCACCATCTGGGCATGAGATCAGAATGATCTGTCCCAGCCCCAGAGCTGTAAAGCTGTTATTTCACACTGCATTTGCTGTGGGGTCTGTGATCTGACCACAGCACAAGCAGCAAAAGCCATCCTGCCACAATAGTCCCCCTGCTTGGCCAGGTCTAGACACTTGCTCAGCCATGGTGGGTCAGCTGCCCATCCTGGAGCTAAACTAACCCTACACATGACACCCATCTACGAGGCTGATATGCTTGCTGTCTGACAAAACAAACCCATTCTCCTCTCCTGTTTGCCCTGAGTAGACACAACAGCCAGTTCAAGAGACAGGTCTGAACCATCACAGTTAAGTGAGAAGCTAATATGCAGGTGAAAATTGACAGTGGGACTAATGGTAGCAAAATTTAATTTGGGTGCAAGGACTAGTGGACTTCAGCAGCAGCTCAAAATAAGAATGGGAAATGCTGATACTGATTACGGTAAATGGGGATTATGGTAATGTATCCAAACACAAAGGCAACAGGAAAAAGACATTCCTAGGTCAAGAGGTTTTTCCGGATCAACCTTTAGTTTTGGTGTTAATGCCCTGGCAGAAGGCTGACACAGCTTGGGTTTTAGACCAGTCAGGTTGGGCAGCAGCCAAGAACAGCTTGTATTCATTACATGTAAACTGAGCAAATTGCTCAGGCAAGGGAGTCAATAAACATGGAGCCTCATGGCACAGTTTTCCCAGACTGACCTTTCAAAGTACAATTGCATGCTGAAAGACTCGATGGGAGTTGTCTCTGATCAGAGAAGCACTAATCAAACTGGACTAGGCACTTACCTGTACTCAAGTGGGAGTGTGTCAGAAAAGGGCAGTGTAGTTTGAGACTGCTCTCGGCTAGGTCCCATGTGAGGCTGTGATCAGGAAAGCTTCAAAAATCTTTGGCCTCAGGCTCTCTGGGAAAAGGAAGAAATAATAATGGTGATACTGTGAAGCATCTTCATTATCACTAAAATCCCTATGGCTTACTGCTCTCTTCTCATCCAGTGGTGATAACCACATTCAGATCACTTCATCTAGGAGAGATTTTGATTGTGTTCATGGAAGTGCATGACTGATCCTCAGTTCCTTGAACCACAGCCTTCAGGCTGCAGCTCCAGCTCAGTGTCATGGGCTATGGGGTCCCCATTCTCAAGAAGAGCTATCCTATCATTACCCCACTCCCAAGCTTCTTCCCTGGAAAGCAGCCTTGCCCCCAGCCCAAACACCCCACAAAACTATCCTTGTTCTTCCACAGGTAACAATCTCATACCCTTCCAATGCTTAAAGGCCCTCTCTTTAATTCCTTTAAAATGAACATTTTCCAGCTGAAAAAGTGAACCCGAGCCACCTTTGTATTATGTCAACATAATTGCACAAGTATTCATATCCCCAGAGGAGTAGAAAATCCCAGGCTTCTCTTCAGCCTTGTCTTAGATGCCACATGTCATAACACAGTGTCATTTCCCAGGACAGACACATTGAGCCCTAAGGCAAACTAGCTGAAGGCATCACAAATCACGCAGCAGTCAGAAAACCAGCCAGAGACTGAGAGGCATCCGTCCAGCTCCAGCAAGCTAATAGAGGCATCAAGGAGTGCACTGAGGAGTGCTCGGAGCTGGGCTGGCAAGGTGAGCATCCCTGGAGCTCAGCAGAGGACTATGAAGGAGAGGATTTCCTGGAAGATGACTACTGCATTGTTAATGACAGTTCAGGTCACTTTATCCAAACACTTAGATTATCCTCTGAGACACTGAGGTGTGTCCATCTGTGAGCACAAATGACAGAATTGCAAAAGCCCATTTCCTCTTTTAAAATTAAAGCAGTATCACTGTGCTACTGAATGTCAAGAAAATGAATCCTTTGAGAAATCAAAACTATTCTTTTTTTTGATAGACAGTGCAAGGCTGATCCTTACATAGAATTGTTGAGGTTGGAAAAGACCTCTAAGATCATTGAGTCCTACCATTAACACAGCATTGCCAAGGCCAGCTCTAAACCTCAGCGCCACATCTCAAATCTTTTAAATACCTCCAGGGGTGGGGACTCAACCCCTTCCAATGGGCAGCTGTCACGGTGTGCTATGCCCCAGCTAGGTGACAACTGGGGCACAACAGACTCCCCTTGCAAGCTCCGCAGAATCCCAGCTACCAGCGGAGGTTTGGCGCAGGAGCAAAGGCAGCAGCACGGGTCTTGGGGTGAAACTGAGGCGGCTTCGCTTCCTTATCAGCACCCAAGACCAAGACTCAGGGCTAACAAGAGTTTTTATAACATCGCTCAGGAGGAGGGGTTTAGGGGAGCAAACCAATAGGGGTACGGTTGGGGAAGGGTTGAAGGGCGGGGTATTTTATACTTGAACTAACAAAGGAGCACTAGGGAGGGGAATAACTTGGGTAAACTAATAGAGTTCTAAAGGACACAAAATAGACAGCGAATTCTCCAGAAGAGAGGGCAGGTTCAGGGGAGGATCGACACTCAGTGGGAGGGGGGAGCAAGGAGAATTTTGGGGGAAAAGGGCAGGAATAGGAGGGATTGACAACTGAGAAGGTGGGGGTTTAAAACTTGGTAGGGAGTGGCTGGGTGACAAACAAAAAGATTGACACCTACCTGAACTGAATAACAATGAAGGAGGACATCTAATTTTATAAACGTAAGATACAAAATGGGAAACCTGTGTCACTCTAAAGGCAGAGGAGGACAACATAAAGGAATTACTAAATCACAAATCGAACAGTAAGCATATTAATAAAACTAAAGAAAACACACTGCAACAGGCAGCCTATTCTACCTTTTGCTTTATTAGCCTATTCCCCAATGCTTTACCACCCTTTCCATGAAGAAATTCTTCTTCATGTACAACCTGAAGTTCCCCTGGTGCAGCTTGAGGCTTTGTACTCTCATTCTGTTGCTGGTTGCCTGGGAGAAGAGACCAACCCCACCTGGCTCCACCCTCCTTTCAGGGAGTTGTAGGAGTGATAAGGTCATCCCTCAGCCTCCTTTTCTCCAGGCTAAACAACCCCAGCTCCCTCAGCTGCCCTTCACCAGACTCGTGCTCCAAATCATTCCCCAGCTCCGTTGCCCTTCTCTGAACATGCTCCAGCACCTGAGAGTCCTTCTCATAGTGAGGGTCTCAGAGCTAAACACAGGATTCCAGGTGTGGCCTCACCAGTGCCCTCAAGAGCAGGGAAACACTGCCCTGATCCTGCTGGCCACGCTATTGCTGATACAGGTCAGGATGCCATTGGTCAAGCACAGACTGGTCAAGCACAAATAACCTGCCTGAACTCAGGTAAGGTATGCCAGATTGGAGTTTAAGTAAAGAAAATAGCATAGGAATAGGTTATTTACTGCACAAATCCTAAGCAGTGTTTTTCTCCACACATATTTTGACAAATATTTGTATTTGTTGTCATTCATATGCCACTGTCTCCCCAAATATTTGACTTTGACTTACCATGTTACATTTCATGAAGTGCTCTAATTGAACATGCAATGAATGGTACCTCAGAGAGAATTTCCTAATCTGAACCAATATAATCCTCTAGAAATCCTTATGATGATGTATAACGTGAAAGAGCAGCAATAAACCTTTATGGGTGTCTGTAAAACATTTCACAATGTGTGCCATGCAAATCCTATTTGATATTCTCAGCTTGTATCACCTGCTTGCATTGGAGGGCTACTTTTATGAGGAGGGTGGTGCATCATGAGACAGTTGAAATTAAATACTAGAAAGAAAAGAAAAAATTGCCAAAATGCACTGGCTGCTAAAGCTTGTCTTACGATTTGTTTGTTATATTCAATCTTCTCAGTCACAATTGGATTGAAGATAAAAGTGTCACTGTCACCAAAGGCAAAACAGAGGTCCCTGTACTCCTTCTCAGGCTGTCCCTCATGAGCTGGATTTAGGACCACCTGCAATTTGTGGCAGGAGCTTGAGAATCCGCATAGGAATCAGAGTTTTGGACCTGTGTCTACCCTAAGCTGGTCCTGTGGGGAAGCAAAGAAAGGGACTCTTGGCATTTTCTAATCTTTCTGTCATTTCGTTAAATGGAAACAACATGAATCTGCTCCTTATTTCTTGCAGGCTTTGGGCATTGATTTTTGTCTGTTTGGTTTTTTTTCTTCTGGACAATTAACAGGGAATATACTTTAACGTTACCACATAAGTTATCAAAGACCTTCACAGATTAATTACCTAATTTCAGGTTGGTTATTTGCAAGATCAGATTTGGGCAGGATCTCTAACCCTATTGCCTGCCAAATCCTTTTAACATCTTTTTTTTTTTTTTTTCTTTGCCTTCTTATTGCCAAAGACTGTTTCAGACTCTCATGAAGCTTGATAGGAATTGCCTTGAAAATTCAGCTGAGTGATCAAAACTGACCAGACATGCAAGATGAATATTCATGGTTTATTGAAGCAACCTCCACCCTCAGAGCAGGATACCTTCAGCTGACCTGTTGTCTCTCATACAAATTCCTGCCTCATTACCATTCATTCCTCTGGAGCTCAGCTGCAAGGGACATTGAGCTCGTGTTAAATAATTCAGGAAAAAAGTGGAAGAGAACTGTATCTGGTCCGGAGTGGAGGCACCTGAAATTTCCTGCTGTATCTGCAAATGGAAGTGGACTTTAGGCACTACAAGACCAGCTTCTCCCACTGGACATGAAGCAAGGATGTTTCTCCCTTTGATTTTAGACAAGTGGAAGATAAGTGTCTGTGTTTGCTCAGGTGACCTAGAGTTTCTCTTGTGCAGGGTGGAGGTAGGGCACTTTGAGGATGTGATACATTTCAGGTATTTAGATATCGACTTCAGGAGGCAAGGAATAAAATTCTTACATTGCTCACATCAACCTCTACTCTTTTGGGGGCTGAAATCACCAGGAAAACCAGACTGAAACTTACCCCAAACACCACAGGGTAGGAGCAAAGGGTACTTTGTGCTTGCACTCCTTCCAGACGTTAAAATTGCTGAGGAAGGTCATTCATTTACCAGCTGGCAATAACAAAAAGTTAGCAAAGGAGCATCCTGGACTTTGGGTTAGCACTGGGATCCAGTTCAGCAGCAAACAGAGAATTCGATTTTTACTGTCCTCATTTCTCTGGCCTGCAAGAGCAATCCTAGCCTTTCTTTCACCAAGGTTCAAACACAAGAGCTCCACCACTTTCAAGATTAACAACTTTTTTCACAACAGACACATAAAAAATTGCTGATGATGGAGGAAGGAGATGTGAGAAGTGATTTTCCTCCATTCATCCATGAACAAACACACTGGTGGCTGCAGAGCAGACCCTGATTTGCAGAGAAGTCAGTTGTGCCTTAAAACCCCAGGAAGGAAGGGGCAGAGTGCCTTTTGTGAACCAAAATGATGTGTGGGGAAGGCATTGTGGTAACTCCTTTAATACAGCCAGATTTCATGTGCGGCAAAAAGAGGGACTAAAAATAGAGCAGGATGCTAATGAGGGCCTGGCGCACACCATCTGCACAATGAGATGATGATTCTTTTTGAAAATGCAATAATTTAAGGGGTTGTTTCATTTTGTTTCTCTCCGCCGCTGCAAAATGTTCAGAAACATGAGGCTGTTTGGGTCTTCTTTTTTTTCTCCTTAATCTTAGGAAAATGAAATTGTAATGGACAAAGAAGAAAACAACTCAAAGCAAGAGTTGTTTTATTTTTCCCGAGGCTGCTCACATGTGATCAGCAAACAAAGTGGGTCAGAGCTGGCTTTCATAACACTTCAGGTGGATTTCCACACAGACCAAGATGGGGGTTCAGGATATTTTTTATGAAGAGGGACTTTGACTCTTTTCCCAATTTGTTACCTCTGTTGCAGACACTACTGGGAGCTCCCTGTCTTCAGCTTGGTCATCTCTACACCCAAAAAACCCACCTGGCAGCTCACGTTAGCCTGGGACGCTTGCTTTTGTGGCACACCACAGATTCCTTGTCTGCCCCTTTGGCTCACACACAGACTTTCCCTGGGGATGGACATCCCACTATCCTGGGAGGAAGACAAGGCAGAGGGAAGGACTGGCTGATGTCTGTTAGGAGCACGGGCACAGCAGAACCCATATCCGGGATGGGATGCAGCTGCTGCTGGCTCAGAAGCTGAGCCATCCCCAACTCTGGTGCACGCAGGCAAAATTGCCTAATGGTTTGGGCACGATAAGGACGTTGAATGATGCAGGCCTGTGTGAACTACACCTCTGAAGGGAACCAGGCTGAAAATCACTGCAGGAAGAGAAGTGCTCAGGAAACTTTTTTTTCTTCCTGTCAGAGAGAGCCAACTACCTGCCTGTTAGCAGTCTATGTTGGTGGACCATAAGAGCATGCAGCAGATCAGGAACTGTTTTCTGTGCTTTCTGGCACAGGCACACTCATCTCACACACTCACTCATCTTCCTTATTTATAGGAATAATTGCTACTCTGGGAGGGAACAAAACAGGTATTGTCTCTTAATGCTCCCATTAAGCAGAGCACACAGATGGTAATTAATACATCATAGTGTGGCTAAATTGTAAGGAGAAATTGCTGCAACAAGAAGTCACCCCAAGAACAGCAGGATTCAGATTAGTGTTCATTTCAAGATCAACTTCTTCTTCATTCCTTGAAGAGCTAGGGACCAGCTATTCCACATTATGGAAGATTTATTTGTCTGCTTTCATGAGTTTTGTGTCACAATGGAGCTTTGTTATCTTTAATAGATTCATGTACTCCTTCCCTAGTGCTTTGTCAAATAATAATACTTACAAGGCAATAAAAGGGAAAAGAAAGCACAAAGTAAAGAACCACCCCCTGTACCATAAGTCCTGGGTAGGTGAATGTGTGTGTGTATTTCTGTGTGTGTAGGAGAGGGGTTGTTTATTGCACCGTCCGGTGCAGAATTAAATAATATATATACCATCTACATGCAAATGTATCCTTCATTTAGGTAATAAACTGCACCCTTGTATAATTTACCCAAACAAAGGAGCTGTGAGGACACCGCCACTAATCTTCAAAAATCAACTGTGCCTTTTCAAAAGGGATTTTTGTCTTTCTGTGAATTGATCAAACTTGACAAGTAATTTCAACCTAATGTTCACGGCTACCCTCCTCTCTCCTCACCATCTGTAGGTGAGAAATCCTATTTTCTGGAAGTGACAGGGTAATGCAGGAGACTGCAGACATCTGTAAAAAAAAAAAAAAAAAAGAATTGCTTTTCCCAGAGCTAGAGGCACACCAAGGGTGGATTCAGAAAGGATATGAGTGGTTTCTAATAAATTATAAATTCTTTATGCCTGCAACTGCCCAGATGGAGTCACGTATTCTGAGCCACTAAGTTTAATGAGAGCATCTGAGAGATTAAAACATCTCTGTATTTAAAATACTATCGTAGAAATACTTCACTGGAATAGCCTTGCTCTTGTTAACAAATAAAGACTCTCAGAAGAAATTAATTCTGCAAACTTATTGCATCAATGAAAACTACATTATAGACAAAGAGACTGAATGCAAACTCAATTTGCTTTCAAATTTATTTATAAAAATACCAGCTTTGACTGAAAGCTGATCAGTCCCACATCAAGCAGTAGAGGTGAAGTAGAAAAAAGGTCAGTTATCATGCCAGCAAGGATCACTGACATGACTGAGATTAATCCAAAACAATTACAAGAGAATCTTGTGCAAATTTTGGTGTTTTCTCACAGGAAGTACAATTCCAGATTTAGGGCCATTTTGGTCCGTATCAGGACACTTCAGGGAATACAGAGCAGCCCCCATGCACCAGTGGATGGAGATTCTTGTATCCCTAGGCCAAGAGTATCCAACCTCAAACATAAGCACATCTGTGTGTAACCCATATAAATACATCAGTGCTGAGGGAGTAATTATTTTCTATTTGCTATGCACATGCTTTCTCCCTTTCTGGATCACTGATGCTCCTGCAAAATTGTTCAGGGTTATTTTCCCTAGCAAGTAGGAGGTTTTCATGTGATACATCAGATGCCCTCACACCCAGCTCGAAGTGAAAGTGTCATTTATTCACCATGCCTCAATCTAGATAACTGGAGCCATGAGTTTCTTCAGCTGCTGGGTCCTGCTGCATGTGCCTTGCCCCCAAGAACCTAAAGGGAAGCTGTTCCCCAGACAGAGGCATTCCCTACATCCTCCTCTCTTCAACCCTCTTCTGGGGATGCTTATTGGCATTTTTGGGGCAGACCTGCCACACATAAGCTGAAGTGCTCTTGAGCAGGAGGAGGTGAAGTGGTGGCCAGCAGAGGGGAGATAAGGCTCCAGGCCAGCTGAAGGTCAGGTTAAAGTACCTGGCTGGGCGAGGCGCAGGGGGTGGCTGGAGGGTGGCAATGCACTTCGGTGTCACAATAGCTTTTGAAGTTCTGAAATCTGCTTTAATTTCCCCATTTGAGGAAATCTCATAGCTTCTGATGGTTTTCCCAGAAGAGGATTATGTCAAGGGAGATTGAAAAGGTCCCTTGGAAGATTGAAAAGGTCAAGCTTTTCAGGTCTTTCTGTATTTCTCCTTCTTTGTTTCCCTCCCTCAAGGATTTAACCAGACGGTCCACCTCAAACTTAACTAAAACAGAATGGGAAAACAGAGTCAAAATCAATACATGATCACAAAATGTCTTCTTCAGGAAAAAAAATAATAGAAGCTAGTAAAATTTTATTTTTTTTTATTAAAAGGAAAGAAATCTCCGCCACTAGCCTAAATGTATTTTCCCAGCTATCCCAGCTGAAAGAAAAATTAGGCTCCTTTCTGTTGTCAGGTAGCTGGACACTGTGTTAGCTCCTCAACCAAGACAATTATCATCATCTCAAGGTCTGGTCATTGCTGGGAAATGCAGGTCATTGCGTTTTCTGATTGCACAATGAAGAGCTTAAATTTTCCCTGTGAGGGTGCTGGCAGCAGTGAAGTGAGTAGAGCAGGGGCAGACTGGCCATGCAAAGACAGAGACGAGACTGGGTTTGGTCACAGAACTCAGCAGAATGGATTTCTGAGGCAGGAAAAGGCCAGGTATGTTTGTTTCTACTTCAATGAGGGGGGTGAGATTTCATTTTCATTTTATGTAAATAAATAGCTCTTTGCCAATATACATTGGCCTATGCTGACAACATTACTATTGCACATAAAACAGAACAAAGCATTTATAATAATTCATCAATTACTTGAATCATTTAGTATTGAAGAATACTAATATTTTTTCCCTCTAAACCTTTGGGCTTCTTGAG